>NC_067399.1:320230205-321668955 GCF_016432865.1 Antechinus flavipes | reverse complement strand
AATGAGATGCTGATATAAATATCATTTGCTTCCACTAGTGCAGATATCCTCCTTCCCTTCAGAATGTGATTTGAGGCTGGTCACTGAAGAATTTTTGATAGCAGGAGAAAGGTTGCAAGCAAGAAGGATGTGCCCTCCTATCATTCATGGATTTAGGTGCAACTTAGTGTTATGTACAAAGCATTGAATTAGTTTGAGGGACATTAAAGATAGGTATATGGATAGATGGATTGATCAATAGATAGATGGATGGCTATATAAGTAAATAATATCAAATACAGCATTGTCCTTGAAATCATGGATAAAAGTAACAGAAAACAATAGATACATAAATAAACAATTTGAGTAGCTAGATGGCATATTAGATAGAGTATTGGGTTTGAAATCTCAAGAAGATTTTAAGTTAAATTATGCCTCAGATACTTATTACTAGTGTGACCTTAGGACAGTCACTTAATCCAGATCAGCCTTGTTTTCCTCATCTGTCAGATAGGAATGATATTAATAGTACCTAACTTACATGGCAATCTATAGGACCAAATAAGATATTTGAAATAGTTTTCAAATCTTGAATCTTTATATAATGCTAACTATCATTAACAGCATAATAGAAGTACAGAAGAGAGAGGCAAATCAAGAGTTGTATAGATTCTATAAGAGGAAAGATTATTAGAGGGATCAGGGAAGGCTTCATGAAGGAGATGAAATTTGATATGACCTTTAATGTATTTATTGGGATTTCTGCAAATGGAAACTGGGTATAAGAAGTCTTCTAGTTGTATGAAACTGCATTGACAAAAAAGCCCAGTGGTACAGTGAATTCTTTGAGTAATGAATTTTCTACCTTGGCTAGAGGATGGCACATGTAGGGGGAATAATGTGAGGTAAGATTGGGAATGAGGAGTAATGAAAACTTGTGGAGGTCCTTGAGTGTCAATGACATTGAACTTTATTTTTTTAATAATTGCTTTTTAGTTTTCAAAACACATGCAAAAAGGGTTTTCAGTATTCACCCTTGAAAAACCTTGTATTACATATTTTTCTTTCTCTTTATGTCTCCCCCCTCCCCTAGACAGAAAATAATACTATATAGATTAAATATGTGCAATTCTTTTAAACATATTTCTGCATTTATCATACTGCACAAGAAAAACTAGATCAAAAGGAAAAAAATGAGAGAAAAAACAAGCAAGCAAATAACAACAAAAAGGTGAAAATACTACATTGTGATCCACATTCTGAATTTTATTTAACAAAATATTATACTATTTAATAAAGCAGCAGTTTTTTGAGGAGATGGGCATCTTGACTATATATATATAATATATATGTATATATTATATATATGTATGTATGTATGTATATATATACACACACTAGAAGCTATGTGAAAAATGAATTGGTTAAACAGGAAAATGTGGCTATAAGGAGACTACTGCAATTAAGGATCTGACCCCTGTCAGCAAAAGGGTGCACCTTATGTTGAAGAGGAATAGCTACATATTTAGGATATTTTAATGTTATAGGTATCAATACTATGAGAAAGATAGTAATGAAAACTAGACCCTGGATATATTGAAAGAGTTTTGCATAAATGAGTGTATTCTTGAGAGCATAGGAGGTGTGTATCCATGCATGTGAGGAGTGTGTGTGTGTGTGTGTGTGTGTGTGTGTGTGTAGAAGAGAAAATATCCGTTAGAGGCAGATAGATGAAGACTGAGTCCAGAAGTTTGGAGCCTCTCTTGTTTGTGTGAGAGATTGGGGACAAGTATGAGATTATGTAGTAATCTTTTTTGTGTTTAATGACTCTATTTCTCTTTCTCAACTCCATTAGTATCAGTGAAACATGATGAGAAAGCCTGATTATCTTCTATACATAAATGGCAACTTTCTGAGCTTTCTCCAGTGTTTGAATAGAAAGAATACCACACAAAAGAACTTAAAGCATAGTATAACAGCAGCTTTACTCTTAAGTGAAAAGATCCTAATGTGGTATAAGTGAGGTAATGAGAGATACAACCCTGTATCCATAAAATAGAAAGAATGAGGATGTAGAAATGTAGATTTGATTTTCGATTGTATACCAGAGGTAAAGGAGAGGGATAATCACAGATAGCATCAAGGTGTCTAAAGTGGATAAATGTTAGTATTATTAACCAAAAAAGAGAAGCCAGATGGTGAATTAGGTTTGAGAGGTAGATTTCATTTTGGTATATGGATCTGAGCAATTAGATGCTGGAATATCTAGGTGGAGATTGTTGTAAATAGTTTGAGATACCAGTTTGAAATTCAAGTTAAATGCCTTCCTTAGAGATAGAAACTGAGGATTGTTTGCATAGAAATAATAATATTGCCCATAGAAATGAAAGGGTTTGCCAAGGAATATTGGGTATTTAGTGAAAGAATGAGGCTAAGAACCACTGACATTGTCTAAATAATAAGAAGAAATAACAAAAATCACTCAAAGAGTTAAGAGGATAATCAAGAGAAAGTAAGGTTTAAGGATCCAAATGAGTCCACATCACACAGTAAGTGTTGAATAAATGCTTGATTAATTACTTGACTTGAAGTAAGAATATATTCAGGACAGACTGATCAGTACTGTAAAAAGATTATGGAGAAGTTAAGAAGGATGTGTATTGAGATAAAGGCTTTGGATTTGGCAATAAGATAGTCAATGGTTACCATAGAAAAGGAAGTTTCAGTAGAGTGGTGGCAACAATAATCAGACTACAAAGGATTGAGGAGTAGTATTAGAAAAGAAAAATGGAAATAGGGCTAATCTAGAGTCAGTAGGAATTTTACAAGAATTGAATCAGGATGACCATTAATTTAATGACCATTTACACTCTTCAACCCACTCCAGAGATATAATACTCACTTTTTAATCCTAGCTGTAAATATAGATAGGACTGTCACACTTTATGATATTTTTTTCCATCTATTCCATGAAAGAGGAGGAAGTCAGGGAGGGAGCTTATCCTTCCCTTTCCTCTGTCATTTAGTTTAGCCAGAAGAATCCCAAATTCAAGTAGGAAGCATAGGGCTTGATTTCAGATGGACTAGTCAGTTTTTTGACCCATGTATTCTTTAGCATTAGATTATTTAGTTTTCATTTAATCAAGCTAGTCAGTTCTTAAGCCAACCAAACTAATACAATTTCAGGAGCTGAAAAAAAGAAGGGAAGAAAAATCTGAGACAATCCTGGAGGTAGTCATGTCTAACAAACAGCTTTTCATTCTGAAGGCCTAGAGACCTAGACTTTTCTAGATGAGTGCCAGGGATATTTCTTGAAAGGCTAGATTTTTCCAAGGTACCTTCATCTTTATGTTTTCCATTTCTAGTCACCCTCTGAATTTTCATCCACCAAGTGTTTCCCTTCAATTTTCAGAAAGGTCAAGTGTTCCATTTCAAATCTGAAAGACCCATGTAAAAATATTTCCCGTTTTCTACTCCCTCAACTCATTTTATATCCCATATCAGTCATCCATGTGGTTATCAGGCAAAAAATGCCAGTGTTTTGGGAGGTTTAAAAACACTTTACAGTGTTTTTTATGAGGTTTATTTAACCCCAAGGTAATTCACACTTCATACTTATGGAACTGGAAGATGTTTTAGATGTGTGCTAGTGACTAAAAATTCAATTTCAATGTGCATGGAACCAACTTTATACTTAATATTGCATACCTATTAGAATGAATTCCAAGCTCTCTTATTCCAAGCAATGTACTAGGCCTACAGATTGTCTGGACATATGAGACTGATGTCTTTGCTCTTAGGTTTAAACTTAATATTTGCATTAATTTTTCTAAGATGACATTTTATTAACTTTAGTTACTTTACACTTTATTCTTTCTCTGACAAAGAACACATGGCTGACCTGAGGGCCTCTTATTTTAAGACTAATAGGATTGGAAGGAGGTAAGAGAGACAGCTGGGTGATGTGAATAGAATGCCGGCCTCCTCAGGAAAGACCTCCTCTGATACATACTGGCTGCATAAATCCTTTAACTTCTCAAGGTCTCTGATTAACTCTCCAATGTCCTGAAATTGCTCTACATTTAACAAATTCTGTTAGTAGAGGAAACTCCTTCATCTGGAAGTATTTTGACCAATGAAAACTTAGGTTGGAATCTAAAACGAAGGTGCAGAGAACTGTTAGAAATAGGTAGCCTCTGCCTTTCTTCTCCCTGTGTTAACTTCATTCATTAATTAGTCTATAGATATTCTGAGGTATTTTGGCCTCAGGTCTAGTGTTGAATCAGAGAAGCACACTTCTCCAAGTTTCTGTCAATCCTGTAAAATGCATAGCTTGACCAGTGATAAATCAGAAAGTTTATTATCAGCTCTACCATAGCTACCTGCCTTGACAAATCATCACCAAATATAAAACTATCCTATTGTTCAAGAAAATTGAACTATTAGTAGTCATATTTCGGGGGACATCTTTGTTTTGTGTTGTAACTATTTATTACAGAGGTGGTAATGCATTATCATTTGAAATAGAATCTTCAAGATTCAAGATCAGGGCAACAACCTTTGTTTCCTTGTATCTTTGCTCATGATTGAGCAGCATTTGTATGCCCTGCAAACTGATATGGAACTATTGAATGTGAACAATGAAATATGCATTGGAAACCATTAAATTGGCTATGTGGAATTAATGAATGAACAAGGCATTCAGAACTGCAAATAAAGCTTTTGAATGGGATTGTATTTGGTGTGATGAACATTTAACACAACTTTACCACAACATGGTAGAGAGGTGGGTTTGGGATTACCACAACTTTGCCCCTTAATAACTGTATTATCTTGGACAAGTCACTTAAAACTCTTTGGATCTCAGTTTCCTTATTTGAACCTCTGTTTCCTTATCTGAAGAATGAAGGACTTGGAATAGATAGTTCCTTCCCCTTCCTTCTCTATCATCTTTTTTTCTCTTCTTCTATTTTGTAATTGTTGAATCATTTCAGTCATGTCTGACACTCTTTAGCCCATTTGTGGTATTATTTTGAGAAATATTCTGGAAAGTTTTGCCATTTCCTGCTCTAGGTCATTTTGCAGATGAAGAAACTAAGGCAAACAGAGTTAAGTGACTTGCCCAGAGTCATACTGTTAGAACGTGTCTGAGGACAAATTTGAATTCAAGTCCTCCTTTCTCGAGTTGGTACTATATCCACTCTGCTACCTAGCTGCCCAATAATTTCTTCCATGACCTTTTGACATTTTCCTTAAAGTACAAAGCAGTCATAAAATTGCAAAATACTGAGACTTATTGATACCTCAGGAATCATCTAAGCATCAGCAACAAGTGGAAGAAAAATACAACTTAATTTGCAGCTGCATTTGGAGCTTTGGGTAGGGAAGGGCAAATATAACTTGCAGGTTTAATTAATTCAGGCTTGTATTCTTCATGGGAGTACTGCAAGGATGAATGCTGTCTTAGCATTTAATGCTTATAAGGTCTGAGTTCCTTGGAGAGAAAGCTGTTTACAAATGTGAAATTATTCTGATTAATCTCTGTTGCATTCCTTGACAATGCAAAGAGTTAAATGATGCATGAAATCATCTGTCACACTGCGTTAGATGATGCAGCATAACATACCCAAAGGCATCCTGTGAATTATTTAACTTAATGGATTGTTGGCTTGACTTGGTTCAGCCCCAGTTACTTTAGTGGAGGTACTAGGGTGGAGGCTACAGCCCTTGAGCTTCTGCTTGGCTGAGTTACCAGCCTGACAGATAATGCTGTGTATTGGAAGAGCTGTGTCTCCTTGAGAACAACTTGAACTAAGCTCCTACGTGCTCCATATGGCACACACACTATAGGGGCTTTGTGCATAATTTTCAAAGTTTCACAGGAAAAAAAGTTAGCAACATTTTGCTATCCAAATGGGAAGTTTGCCCTCATTTAAATCTGATAGTTACTCTTTCCATCCCACATACATGTCACAAAACGTCTTGAACATTATAAAAAAGGAAGACTAAAATTCATGGAACTATAACAATTTACCCCAATTTATGTGTTAATTCTACAAAAGCCAGAATTTCTGGGAAGTTCTCTTAATTTTAATTTGAAATCATGAAAGTCGGGACCTGGGTGCAGAGAGCATCTACTGTAACTCAATCTTTTGACGTTCTCTTCTATCCTCTCTCCCTCTACCCGCCTCTATCCTCCCTCTGTTCCTTTCCCCTTTCCCTGCTCCTTCTCTCCCTGGTCTGATCCCAGTTGATTAGAACAAAATCTTTGATCTTTTCCATTTCTGACTTGGACTGCTTTGCCACTCTTTAAGCAGTCCTGTGTTCCCCCACACTTGGGCTGTACCATGTTGATACCAAATTTAGTGATATTAGCCAATCAGCTTATTCCACTTCAGCACAAAACTTTTGAGCTCAAGTGATCCAATCTCAGCTTTCTTGGTAGAAGGATTTCAAAGGTTCACCATCATGACTTACCTAATCCTTTTTTTAAAAAAAATTTTATTATACTTCTTCTTAACAACAGAATTTGTGACTCCACAGTAATAATTATATAGTAGTATTAATTTAAGAATTACAAGATGACAAAAAAGCATCTGTGAATTTAGAAATGCTTTTAAATGAATTAATATTTTATTAATAAGATTGGCATCTATATACATATAAAACAATAAATATATGCCTATAGAAGATCATATTAAATCAGGTTACATATTTTCTTGGAGTTAAATAACAATCAAGATGACAAGGATCTATGTTACATATTGATTTGAGGAATCCTTTTGCAATCATTCAGTGGCTACTGGGGGTCTGCTCTTTGGAAAACACAGATTTAATGCAGGGCTTCTTAAACTTTTTCCACTAGTCATCCCTTTTCACCCAAGAAATTTTCATGTGACGCCAGGTATATAGGGATATAAAATAAGTATACAAATGAGAAATTTGCTGATAATAAATCATAATTTCAAAATCCCTGTATTCAATTATATGACCCCCCACATGGGGTCACAACCCACATTTTAAGATGTTTAGATTTAGAAAAATCCCTTCACTTCATAGATGATAGGGAAGAGCAGTAAGATTAAAGTGACTTTCCTGATGTGGCATATGTAATTAGTGGCAAGCATATAGACATAAAACACCAATGTCTTCAGAAATGTTAGAAAGAATCTGTGCATCTAGGATAAAGAGCTAGACAAAGAGATGGAAACAGAGACCCAGGTCATCAGTACAAGTCTCCTACTAGAAAGACCATTGTGAGAGTTAGGTAGAAGGGCAGAACAATGTAAGAGCTCACCCTAATCTGCCATCCAGTGACTTTGGGGAGGTGTTTGTTTTTTGGTATTTTTATTGATAATGAAGATGAAATAAAGGAAATTATCTATTTTAGTAAATAATATGGCAACAAAACCCATAAATTAGATGGAAGTGATCAATTATTTAATAAAATGCCCAGGATAACAAAACAAGATATACATAATTTAAATCACCAAATTTCTGAAAAAAATAAATTGAACAAGTAATAAATAAAAAGAGATATATATTAATTAAAGATTGTCAAGTACATTAAGACAAAAAAAGAAATTATTGAAAAAAAATTTTAATTTCACAGAACAAAAATGCAGAAGAGAACACATCTTATCAAAGACATAGTTCTCTGTCTAATTTTTTAGTTGTGTTCGATTCTTTGTGACCCACTTTGAGGCTTCCTTGGCAAAGATACTGAAGTGGTTTGTCATTTTCTTCTCCAGCTCATTTTATAAATGAGGAAACTGAGGTAAATATGATTAAGGAATTTATCCAGGATTATAAACCATTAAGTGTCTAAGGCCAATTTGAAGTCAGGAAGATGTCTTGATTGCAGGTATTCTACCCATTGCACCCCATGGTTGCCAATCTAATTATAAGAATAAGTAAATTGTATGTTAAAGAAGTTTCAAATTTGTTAATGATTGAGTTCACAATAAACTGAGATTAAAAAATTTTGTTAACAATTGTATTTACATAATTTTTATTCCAGAGTTCATCAAAACTGTCTCCCCTATCCAGAAATCCATACCTTCTAATAAATTGATTTGGGTTGTATCTAACATATACAGATATTTCTACATGACTCAATATTCAAGCATTTCAGAGATGACAAGTTATCAGGATGCTTCCAGCCATATGGTGATCCAATAATTAACATATTTGGCATTTTTGGTACAATACAGAAAATCCTGAATGGTTCCTTAGTTCTTTTCCCAATTTGCCTCTCTAATGATGAGATTTGATTATTATCTTCCAAAGAAGTTAAGAGGATCAGAAAAAGCTTTGTGTAGAAGTTGGTACTTGATTTTTGGTTCAACAATATTAAACAATGTATCAATTATTTTAATAGTGTATGTACAACCATAACCCTCCAGCTCAGCAAAGAAAGTGCAATTCATTGTCTCATTTTTTCTTTAGTGCCAAGATTGACCTTTATAATTATATACCCTACTATATATATATATTTTTTTTGGTGTTATTCTTCTTTCTATTTGTATTATAGTTGGTGAGTATATTATTTTCTTAATCTTACTTAATTCAGTTTGCCCCAGTTAATATACATCTTTCTATGCTTCTTTGATTTTTTCATATTCATAATTTCCTATAGCACTATCATATTCTAATGTATTCACATACCATTGCTTAGATTTTCATCTGTCACCCATTCTTTGCTATCACAAAAGTACTATTATGAATATTTTGGTTTATGTGAGGATTTTTTTCCTGTCCTCAACCTTCTTGAATTATATATTTAACAGTAGACTCTAGGTTAAAGACTATGGTTATTTCTGGAAATCTTACTATTTTTACTTATTTATTCTTACTAATTAGATAGTAAAATTTGCTGAAGCATAGTAAATATTACTAATACTGTAAATCATAAATCTCTAAGTCCATTATCCTCCAAATTTTATGCCATGTGGCAAAGTGTCAGTTATCTCATCCTAGTTATGGATCTGAATGTTCCCTCATTTCTAGGCCAGTGCTCTTTCCATTGAATCATAGGTGTTCATAGATAATTCCTATTACCAAGGTTACCAAATTCATATTTTCTTCTTTTTTAATGCAAACATGATATAATGAATGGTAATGAACCCCATGCCCCAAATAGTATATATTAGTTTCTGTGTAGAAGATCCCTCCTTCTTTCTTCCCTTAATTTCAGGAATAATGTACATATGTATATAATTACACTTGTTCAAGTACTCCCCCTTTCTCCTTCTGGGAAATGCTCTATCCCCCAACAAATACATATCTTATCCCAAAGAAACTTAATAATTTAAGACAATTCAGAATGTACCAAAGTGTTTAATTATGAATAATTATAAAAAGATACTCTAATAAAATATTATGTATGAATGTATTTATCTGTTTAGCTAAGTTCTTAAAGCTTCCATATCTGTGGTCACTGGAGGCCTATGCAGTCAAAGTGAATGCTTTAAGCAGTAGTCACTGGTGCCTAAATTAAGACTGCCTTTTGATTAAGGTGACTTGTTTCAGATAGCTCAAATCAATCAGACTTTTTTTTATCTCTCCCCAAGATAAATCAGACATTGTGTCTTTGTAAAAAATAAAACAATAATGATGATTTTGTTTGTGGAAATTTGGATTTTTCCCTCTGAACATTGATCATTGAAGATTACTCACAGAGCTGGAGGACTGCCCCAAAAGTTCCCCAATAGATCTTAGCAGCTCTGCTTAATTGAAATAGAGAGATTTTTGTGATGTCTGGAGGATGGGGATGGGGTCCACAACTTAATTAGTATAGGAAACTCTCAGGTGAAAAAATTCCCTCTTCCTGTTTGACACCATCTCTGAGACTTATAGTCTTAGAGGATAGACTATAATGGTAGGACATTATGTGATATAACAAGGGTCAGAAACTTTTTCTATCTTTGAGGCTAGTTTTCTATCTGACATGCCATGTGGCCACTACTAGCTAAAAGGACTATATAATGATCATAATGTTAGAGAAGGTATGACATTAAAAGTAGTCTACTTACTAGCTATATAACTTTATACAAATTATTTAACTTCCCTGGGCCTCAGTTTTTTCATCTGTAATATGAAGAGGTTGAACTACATTACAAAGAATGTCTATTCTAGCTTTACATTTATGAACTATATAAGTAATAATAATACATCTTCACAGGCATTCAAAGCTCATTTAATTAGGATCTGCACTCAAGGAATTTAATTTATTTTTTTAAGTTGAATACTTATTGAATATTCAGTCACAAGCCATATTCATTAATCAAACTAAAAACTGTAAAACTTAACTAAACTTGATGTATATATTTAATCAACAGCTGAACTTTATTTTAAAAATACAAACTTTGCAAAAAACTCTTTTAATGAAAATCTTTCACCTCTCCCTAAAATCAAGAACAAACTTTTTCAGTTTTATTTATTTGGCTAAAAGTTATCTTTCCAACAGGACGTTGCTCCATTTTGCCATGAATTTCCCCAGTTGAATTTAAGAAGTAATAACCAAAGGTATTTCCTTTTAAAATTTAAAACTTTTAACTTTTTTGCTTTCCTTTTCTGAACAACCAAAGACCCAGGACCATGTATTACAGGTTAATCATGGAAAACACAGTGTGGCCAGAGTACTTTTCCCTAAATCAGATGCCACTAATTAGAGTCTCCAAGTTGTAGTTGGCTCTCCTAGAAAGGAGGAGGGGAGGAACTGAGATGGAGGAGGGCAGATACCCACTCGATGCAAGTAGGAAATAGGCTCAATTTAAGCAGACTCCCCTCCACTACAGCAAGAGAACCAGAACCATATAAAATCTGTAAGAAAGGCATAGAGGAGCACTGGACTGAGGGGAAGCTACATTATTTTATATGTGTCTCTATTGGACAGTAACCACATATCAATATTCAGCTGATAATACAAAGAGATCAAAGAAGGAAAAAATACTGCATGTACAAAAATTATTTCTTACAACTTTTTTATAAGCTAGGAAAGAATCAGTTGGAGTATAGCTGAACAAATCATGTTATATGTGCAATGAGAGACTGTTGTTCTGTAATAAATGACAAAAAGGGATTTATTTAGAGAAACAATTTATAGTATATATATATAGTATAATAACATTGAAAAGACAAGCAACATAGAAAACCTTAAGGACTCTTTTATCTCATCTTACAGGCATAATTGCTATCATGTTGCTTGTCTTTTCAGTGTGAGGGAGGAAGAACATTTGAAACTCAAATTTTTTTCAAAGAATTTTCAAAATAAATAATATATTGGAAAATCTTAAGAACTACAATCAATGCAGTGACCACACATGATTTCAGAAGACAGATGATAAAACATGTTACACACTTTCTGATAAAGAGATAATATGACTCAAGATAAAGCATGAGGTATGCATTTTTGGACATAGTTCATGTGGGTTTTTTTTTCTTGACGATGAACACTAATTGTAAGTATTTTGTTTTTCTTTTTAAATGAAGGGGAAATAGGAGAGAGAGAAAAAATACTTGTTAATTTTTTAAAAATAAAATGAATGGGAAGCAAAATGAAAGAGGGAACAACTATGGCAATTTTGGACCATCAGAAATTGAGAAAGCTGACCTTACCTCTCTCATGCCCTGCATCTCAAGCAACCCATCCCAGTGAGGTGAGAGAGCTGCTGAACATACAAATCATCTGTCTACAAAGTTGAGTTATGTTCACTATATCATAATTACCTTTTAATTGTAATTAGGGTACTCCTCTTAAAGCATGGTCACTTATATGTGTTGATGAGTGTTAATGGATTAACATGTTTGTTGCTGAGATTTTCCTTTTTGTAGAAAATACTTGCATTTTAAGAGGGATTTTTTGACCACTCCTCTAGGATAACCCTAGCCATTATGTTTTATTTCACTCCTTTCTTTAAATACATCTCCTTCTCTTCTCTCCTTTCTATTACGTAGTATAGTATTACATTGTATAGTAGGCAGAATTTGGAAGAAGTTTAACAGATAAAACAGAAGGATATTATTTTAGAGTTATACAGTAATCTGTCTATACAGAAAGAGAAATAGATAAATTTGGAAGACAAATCTCTAACTTGGCAATCATGATAAAGTAATAGGGACTTCAGTTATAGAGACATTGGTCAGAAATACCCAGACCACAAGAAGAATGCCTAATAAATCCTTGACTTGCCTTAATGATAGTTTCAATCTCATTCTTACCAACAAAAAAAGAATCAGTGGCTAAAATAAGAATGATGGAAGTCTTGGATAGAAGTGACTCTTCTGTCATAGAATTTGTGATAGAAGAGAGGAAAGCAGAATATAGTCCAATATAAAGCCTAGATTTAGGGAAAGTGCATTTTAAAATCTTTTAAAGAAGGCTTTAGGAATTCAAAGACGTTCATAGCCTAAAATTCTATTGGGGAAGTCATCTCATAATGAAAGATAAGTTCTCAAGAATTGTAAATTCATAATATTTAAATAGAAACAAAACTGATTAGTAGAATAAGATTAAATTGTTTAAAGACATCATTATTAACACTCTGGAAATTTATTGGGCAATTTAAATTTTACAAAGATAGGTAAAGAAGGTATAAATAATGATAGTACCTACCTCCCCAAGATAACTTTAAATTATGCAATCCCAGACAGATTACATTATAGATTACCAAAAGAACTGGCAATTAAATGGCTGAGCTACTTTCAGCAACTTTTGAAGGATGATAGAAAATAGGAAAACTATCATGGGGCTAAAGTAGGGAGAATGTCCCAGTTTTTTGTTTTGTTTTTTTTTTTTGTTTTTTTTTTTTGTTTTTTTTTTTATGGGAAGGACTTAGACCCAAAATCAAGAAAATCTGAATTCAATTCTGACCTCTGATTAAGCTAGACACTTAGCTAGCTACATAACCCTGAGCAAGTCACTTAATCCTGTCTGCCTCCATGTCCCTTATCTGTAAAATGAGCTGAAGAAGAAAATGGCAAACCACTCCAGGATCTTTGTCAAGAAAATTCCAAATGGAATTATGAAGAGTTGGACACTACTTAAAACAATTGAACAATAACAACAACTTATTAAGCTAAATCTTTAGTATTTCTTTTGGGTTAAACTTGCTATGAAAAAAAAAATTGTGAGACTCAAAAGGCATGGTGAACTCAGAAAGTCCCAGAAGCTCTGTCTACCACTCTGTCTCTCTCTGCCCCTGTCTTTCTGTTTCCGTCTTTGCCCTATTTTAAGAATTTGCAAAATTTTATCAATAAAAATCATCATCATAAATCCACACTTGGAAATAGCTTGTAGAATCCCCAGATCAGGATGAAATTCTGACCATGGAGACAAAAATCTAATCTTATGCCTTTATATAACTACTCATTGGTGTCTTCTATTGACTTTTCCTTGAACACAATTAATATACAGACATACATCACAATGAATATGTTAATCACAGTTGTTTTATTAAACCAAATTTTTAAAAAATTGAAACAGCTTGAAGAAATAATGAGAAAATTATATAAGGTACTTGCCAGAAGCAGATACTTGAGAGTGTGAGGGGAGGAGGGAGTCAAATTTTTGCAGATCTTCACAGTTCTTGAAAGGATAACTGCAACCATTAGCCTTTCCATGTTCAATCAATAGTCCCAAAACCCATACCACAAAACACCCTCTCAATTCAATCACCTTATTCTTTTTCATGCTTTGTCATAGAGATCCAAAAGTTTCTACCACATTGTCAAATCCCATCTTTTCAGAATTTATAATGGCCTCAGGCTCTCCCAGGATTAGACAAAGATGCATTTTGTCCAGAGTGGCAATTCCCAGAATCCCCAGTTGTCTCTAGATATCACCTTCCTTACCTGAAGAGCAATATTTCTATCAATATCTCTTTACTTTCTCCTTGTCCTGAAACACTAATGTTAGAAAAGGATTAGATTTAGGGATGTTTCTTTTTCTTATTTTTTTTTTTTTTGGTTTTTCTGGCTGTCAGAAGGCAGGTTGAGAAAAATAGGTGGAAATTTCAGAAAGGTAGATTTAGGTTCATTGCAAGGACCAAAAAAATAATTTCTAAGTAGAGCAATTTGAAAATATAATGAAGCTACCTTGGGAGATTATAGATTCCATGCTCCTGGAATTTTTTGTGTTGTTGCTAATGTTGTAGAAAATTCTTGATGATTAAGGGATATATGACTACTGAAGTTCTTTAGAACTCTGACATCCCATTTCCTGCAGCTTAAATTTATTTTTCTCTGGGTCCTTCCTTTCATTCTCTCTTACTCTTATTATTTAGCAGTGAGGTGACACAATTGGACCTACAATCAGGAAAATCTCAGTACATTTCCGGTCTCCATTCTTACTATCATTGTGACCCAGGATAAATCACTTAACTACTATCTGTTTCTGTTTAATAAAATACTTTCAAACCTTAAAATGCTATACAAATGCTATTATTATTATTACTACTATTATATAATGGTTTCTCAGTAACTGAGCACTAACTGACACCACTTCTTCTGTATTTGTATTGAATGACTGATGCTTGTCAAGAAGTCTTGGGAAACTACCTCATCTCCATGATAAATTCGCTGCCCCCCATTTTAAACCTCTTATAGCTTTCATAAGGGTCTGGCTGCAGGATTGTGTTTTCCAGATATTAATATTTATTTTTCAGATTTTTCTTGTAGAAGGCACAAATGACTCCTCCACATTCCCTTGGATCACTTCAAGTCTGACTAAAATCAGAATCAAATCAGATAAATGTGTACTTTATTAAATCTCATTTTCTTGCTTTTCAAACACCTTGAAAAGGCTAAATAAATTTTTTTTCAATCAAAGGCTACTCAAGAGTAGACAAAATGATTAAATAATGACAAATACTTTTCCTAGGCTTGGGAGTACTTAAAATGATAGATCCAGCCTTAGTATTATAATTATACATGGATATTGGGGAAAGAACTGCTTTCACATCAGTCACAGAATTTCTCTTTAATCTATTGTGGGAGAAGAAAGAGGAAAAGTACATTTATCCTTATAGCTGCCTAATGAAGTAATCAAATTCTCTTGTACTAGATAGCCTGATCAAAGTAGGGCCTATTAAACTTGATGTGGCTTTTAGTGGGCTTTATTTCAAATGGGACCTTTCTGTGGTCCTAAACCATCTTCCTAAGGCTTTTGGTAAATAGCTACCCTTTTTGGGGTAGAGAGGGGTTAAATCACTTGCCTCTTGAGGGAGGAGACAGTTCAGTGATTATCTGGTTGCTTCAAACAGGAAGTAAAATGAAATATCTGGATGGTTGGATGAAGTTATATAGCAAAGCAATGTCAAGCCAATGGGCATCAGCTACAAAAAGACTAAGTCTATGTGAATGAGCAGAGAAGTGGGGATGGAGGGTAATAGGGATGAAGGGTAATCAAAAAAATGACTAAAGAAAACCACTGGACACAAAAACTGTTTGGCAGTCTATGCATCATTCCTCACCAAGCATATTCCAACTTTTCTGGGAAAGAAGTAAAATTTTTCATGTTTTCTACAGGATCAAAATTGGTGAAGATTTGTATATCATTTCATATTAGTGTTCTTTTTATTTATCTTATGGTCCTGATAGATAGGTAGTTAGATCTTGCAATTCTGCTTACTTCGATGCATATCAGCTGTAATAAATCTTCAGATATTTCTCTGAATGTTCTCAGTGAATGTTCAGAGGCAGCTAGGTTGTGTAATAGAGCTCCAATAGAGCATTGGAGCTAGAATCAAGAAGAACAGAGTTGAAACCTAGCTTCAAACAATTACTAGTTGTAATCCTGGGCAAATCACTTAACCTCTATTTGCATTGATCCACTGAAGAAGGAAATGGCACATTACTCCAGTATCTTTGCCAAGAAAGCCTCATGGACAATGTGGCCCATGGAATCATGATGACTTTCTACTACTACTACTATTATTATTACCACTTCTATCACTACTACTACTATTTACTACCATCACCACCACCATCATACTATCACCATAATCACCATCACCCCTACCAGAAGAGGGAGGGAGAGAGCGGGAAAGGAGGAAGGAAGGAAAGGAGGGAGGGAAGGAAGGAAAAAAGGAAGAATGGAAGGAAGGGAGGAAGGAAGGAAAGAAGGAAAGGAGGGAAGGAAAAGAGGGAAGGAAGGAGGAAGGAGGGAAGGAAGGAAAGGAGGGAAGGAAAAGAGGGAAGGAAGGAGGAAAGGAGGGAAGGAAGGAAGGAAGGAAAAAAGGGAGGGAGGGAGAAAGGAAGGCAGGGAGGGAAGGAGGATGGGAGGAAGGGAGGGAGGGTGGAAAGAAAGAAAGTCTGTCTCTGTCCACAAAGAATTTACTATCTAATAGAAAAAGACAAAACACAAAAAACTGAAAAGAAGGGAGGGAGAAGAACAAAAAGATATATAACATGGGGGTTTGGTGAAGAGAAATCCCAAAGTTGTGAAACCAGGGGAGTTGTGAAACCAGGGGAGAATTAAAATGTCTGAACTGAACTCTCTTCTTAAATGGAGGTTGGTAGATCATGCAGTAAGATGTGCAGTGGATAGAGTGTTGTACTGGCCTCAGACATTTGCTGTGACGCTGGCTAAATCATTTCACCCTGTTTGCCTCAGTTTTCTCATCTATAAAATGACTTGGAGAAGAAAATGGAGAATCCTTCCAGTGTCTTTGCCAAGAAAATCCCAAATGAAGTCATGAAGAGTTTGACATGACTAAATAGCAACGGATCATGTCATCCCCCTCATTTACCCCCAGGACAGATTTCTTTTGCTTGACCCTGGGACATAACTAGGAGCAATAAGTAAAAAAGGCAGATCAAAGTTGTATATAAGGAAAAACTTCCTAACAACTATTATTGTTATATATTTGTATGTTGTATAATATTCAAAGCATACTAGATTTCTACTTCACTAGAAGCCTTTAAGAAATAGTTGGATAATCATTTCTTAAATATTGTAGAGGAGATTTTTATTCAACTATGGGTTGGACTAAATATTGTCTGAAGTCACTTAAAATTTCAGATTTGGTCAAGTCAGGCAAGTGATTTTATTTCATCTATATCCTTTAATGCCTCAATGGTAATTTCATGAATCGCAATAACTCCCCAGAGTTTTTACAGCACTTCATGAATTGCAATAAATCCATCATTACCTGATAGGTACCCCACTGCTAAGGAGAAGAAATGCTAAAAGGTTGAGGAAAGGAAAAACAAGCCTTTATTAAGTGCCTACTATGTGTCAGGCACTGCACTAAGTGCTTCACAGCTATTCTCATTTCATCCTTGTGATAATCTTGAGAAGTAGGTGCTATAATAACCCTCATTTTATAATACGGAAAGGTGATCTCCTAAAATAACTATTTACATATTTCAGTAGAGGATTTCTAATTCTCTAGTTCCTACAGTGGCTGCAATCAGGACTTAGAAGGGAGTTGGGTTGGGATTTCCAGGTCTGGATCTAAAGCAGCAAGGGTCCTCTACTTCAAATCCTGACAAGATGGTAGACCACTGAGCCTTACCAGTACTTTTTAAGTTCTACCAGTCAGCCCTTGCCATCTACAGTGCAATTACCATACCACAGTTCCCTCTGATTTCCTGAGTGTCATTGTCTAATCTGCCTTTATAAGCTAAGGACTCCTGGACTTTGTCACGTACCTAATCACTGTACTGTAAGGACCACCTAAAATTGCTAAATCTTTTCTACATGAACCATTATCTGTTGAACTCTCCTATCTTTTATTTATGGGACTGATTATTTGAACCAAAGATAGGACTTTCTAGTCAAGAACCATTTTGTTTCCTCAGCACTAAGAATAAAGTATAGAGCACTTAATAAGCACTTATAGGTTGATTGAGTCTACCCTCTAAAGATATTTTGGATCTGGATTATTTTATCTGTGTTAGCTATACCCTCTAGCTTCTTGTCATCTGCAAATTTAACAAAGCATTAATATCTGTGGTTTCATCCAAGTTACCAATAAAATTATAGAACAGAAGGTCTTACTACCTTCCCCCTAGTTCTGTTGCTGGTAGCTAAAATCTAACAATTGAACTTTTATTCTTTTGGGTTAAGAACTCATTCACTATAAAAAGAAAAATATATTCAGGAAGACTTAAAGACCAAATATGATAGCTAAGGACTGATTTAAAGAAAGAGATGACCTCTGAAATATCTTTCAAGTATCACATTCTGTGATTCTAAGATCTTGAAAAACTTCTGAAAGTATGGGAGAGGCAAGAAAGTCTCTGTATAGATCTATCATAGAAAGAAGAAATCTTTTCTGTAACCACAACCAGGGCTGTGTTATGTGATAGGAAAGGAAAGGAGAGATGCTAAGGTACACAAAGTTAGGATGTGGTGGGACACAAATAAAAACTTTATTTATACCTCCTCTCATAAGGCAAGAAAAATGTTCTTCTGCTTGCCTTTCCCACATTTTAGATTCTCAAGATTATTTGATTTTTGCCATTTATTGTGCCCTGATTTTATCACTTTTCCACTCTCATTACTTAGGCTGTAAATTCAAGCCAATGTCAAGAATTCCCAGAGATCTGGGAGAGCCATTTGCCACTCCAGGGATTTTCTTTATATCAGGGAAAATGTTCATTGATCTAATGCCTTCCTTTATTTCTGCTTTAATAATTCAGAAAACCTTTTTTTCTCTATTAAAGATAGCTTGATTGCCACTACTAATAAAAGACTAGTTACATGCAAATAAAAAAATGTACATATACATATGTGTATTGAACACACAGGTGTATATTGTATTTGTGTATATAAAATCTCTATATATATATCTACATATATATTTATGTGCATGCATATAATTTTATGTACCTGGATAGACAGCTTATAGAAATTATACATATATATATATAATTTGCTCTCCACTTCATGTTTTAATTCTAGAACATATTCACTGTCTATGTATATATGTATGTGTGTGTATGTGTGTGTGTGTGTGTGTGTGTATACAATTTTTGCTTCAATTGTTAACTAATCTATAATCATTGAATGGACATTGCCTCAGATAAATTGAGACCTGTGAAAGACCTTACCTTAAAAAGGTCAAGGTATATCTTAAGGTGGGATGCATGGGTCATCCTGACCTATGTCTTGCCACTGAATCTGGATGATTCTGGAAGAGAGAGTAAGACTAATGATTTTACACACTGTTTCACTTAAATCCAATTCACTTGCTAAATGAGACCACTCCTGATGTCACTGGTCCTCTTCAGATTGAAAGACCAACAATAATCTGTGAGGAATACTAGTTACCCCTGGGAACCCAACTGGCTAGTTCCAATTGAGCAGTGTTGTTATTTCTTCTTCTCCCTTCTCTTAAATTTCCTCCCTTGCCTTCTTTATTTATTTAGTCTATCATTCCCCCAAAAAATTTGTCTTCACTTTTGACACGCAATGTCAAATTGCATGTAGTCTTCATTCATGATTTCTTGAAATATAGCTCTGGTAAACTAGGCTCTGATAAAAACCATTGAGCTCACATAGAGCTCTTTGACCTGCCTTTAAATTCAAATCACTCTGGCTCTCAATGATTGGCTAATAGCAGGTCCTACCCCAAACCTTGCTTGCTCATTGTTGGCTTTGATGTCCTAGTGTGTGTAAATAGTAATTGTTTCTGTTCTATCCAGAAACCCTTAGAGTCTTCCCCTTATATCTTGATTTTTTGGGGAAGGCACACTAGGCCATCTTTTGCCTCAATTCTTAACTAGTCTTAATTGCTGAATGGGTATTGCCTCGGGCAAACTGAGACATTTTACATTTTGTAATGTCCTCTATATCTTATTTGGTTCTAAATTCTTAAAAAGGTCAGAGTCTCCATTGCATCCAGGGTCTCCCATTGCATCCTAACCAATATCTTGCCATTGGACTCTGATGAAAGAAAAAGAAAGTGACACTGATGACTTTGCACAGTTCTACCTCACTTAAATTATTTGCAAGTCATGTCATTAGTCTTCGTCAAGAATAAAGAACAACAGCAATACAGTGACTCAAGATAATTAGGAAGTACTTATGATGAAAAATGCTGTCCATTCCTAGAGAAGGAACTGATGGTATCTAAATACAGAATGAAGTATATATTTTTAAAATTTTCTTTGTTTCTTTAGAAGTTTTTTTTTTTTTTTCCGGGGGGGGGGGGAGTGGAGGAGGAAGGTTATGTTTTCTTTTACAAAATGACTATTATGTAAATGTTTTGCATAACTGTACACATATAACTTATATTTAACTGTTTACATTCTTAATAAAGTGGGGTGGGGAAGAAGAGGAGAGAATTTAGAACTCAGAGTTCTAAAATTGAATGTTAAAATGGTTTTTACATGTAATTATGGGAAAATAAAATGCCAAATTAAATTTTTTTTAAATGAAGGACACACAGCAACAACATATATCTATGTGCAAATACATGTACAAATATGTATATGTGCACACATATATGGTGATCCAGTAACAGAGCCGCATTATTGTTCCTTTCATAAGACCCTCCATCTTACTTCCTACTCCATGCATTTTTCTGAGTATCTCCTGGAATTCTATGCCTGAAATTCCTTTCTTTCTTAAAGCAATCTCATGGATTTCCTTTTCAAATATAAGCTAAAATTTAGCTTCTTTAAGAAGCATTTTTGTATCTTCCTTGATTCCTAAGATTATCTTCAGTTTATCCTGTATATATGTACATTATTGCTTGCATATTACTTCCCCCCTTTTGCTATGAGGTCCTTGAGAATAGAAATGTATTTTGTTTGATTTGATATTTTTGCCTTTCTTTATATCCCCACCACTTAGCACAGTAATAAATATTTAAAAAATATTTGTTGTCTGACTGATAGAAGTGGGCTCCTCCCTATGAATCATCCCTGAACTCAGGCAGGAGAGTGAGAAGACACAGATTGAGAAGACACTTAGGGAATCATGAGAAGATTTGGGAAGGCCAATTAGAGGAGCTGCTTAAAGAAAAGGGGGTACAGAAATGTCTGGTTCTAAGAAGATGTGTATCTGACAGTAGCTTAGTATAAATGAATCAACTAGATATAGAAAGACTGACAATGATGTAGAGAACTGATCTAATAGACAATCCTTGATGCAGAAAACTGATCGGGTAATGCTATGCTATGTGAAGAGCTACATACCTTGTTCCTTAGTGCTTCTGTAATTTGAGAGAACAGAAACTTCTCAGAATAAAAATATGCTCTTAACTATTCTTGATAACCAGAAAGGGGGAAAACCCTTCAAAACCTAGAGAGGTCAAATATAAGGATTAAAAGGAATTGTATTTCACTCAAAGAATGTTATAGACTCAAGGATTAGCCAAAGGAGACTTGGAAAATTCTGCATTCTTAAAAATTCTATTAGCTAAAAGAGCTTAACATTGTTTTAGAGTAGCAGAAATACCACTTAATCCAAAAGAACAGGAATTTTAGGACAAGCGTAGATGACATGTGATGCCTTGAGACCCTAAAGAGAAAATATCCAAGTCTGAAATCCAAAATCATGAGTAGGCTGGGGTATATCGCATTTCCTTCTTCATGTGCCTCACTGCTAGGTCTCTGTATAGCTTGTTTTTTTAAGTACATTATAAATTTAGCATATATTTTCCAAATCTATCCCATTTTTTTGTTTCCCTCTGACCTCCCTTCTGTTCACTTTGGTGTTAAAAACAAATGCTTTCTACATTTTTTACATAGGAAGAATGATACTATAAGAAAACTAGGAAAGCATGAAATAGTTTACATATCAGATACCTATGGATAAGGAAAGAATTTAGGAGTAAATTAGAATAGAGAGCATTACAAATGTAAAACAGATAATCTTGGTTATATAAAATTTAAAAGGTTTTGCACAAACAAAACTAATGCAAACAGAATTAGAAAGAAAGCAGAAAATTGGGAGAAAACACTTTTTCAACAAGGATCTCTGGTCAAGACCTCTTTTCTCAAATGTATAGAGAACTGAGTCAAGTTTATAAGAATACGTGCCATTCCCCAATTGATAAATGGTCAAAGTATATGAACAGGAAGCTTTCAGACAAAGAAGTCAAAGCTACCTGTAGATATATGGGAAAAAAACAACTCCAAATTACTATTGATTAGAGAAATTCAAATTAAAACAACTTTGAGATACTACCTCACATTTATCAAATTGATAAGGAATTTGGTCAATATAATTGACCAAAAAATTAAAATGATGAATGTTGGAGGGCATTTGGGAAACTAGGACACTAACACACTATTGGTGGAGTTGTGACTTGATTTTTTGAGAACAATTTGGAAAAGAACCCAAAGAACTATAAAACCCACACATAGTCTGTGATCCAGCTAGCTTTGTATCTCAGAGATTTTTTAAAAAGGAAAAATGACCTTTCTTAATGATAATTTAAAGTTTTCTGTTTTAGTACAAAAAGAATCCATTTACAAATACAAAATTGAGAAAGGTTAGATAGCAGATTTTTTTTATTAATAATAGCTTTTTATTTTTCCTAATACTTGCAAAGATGGTTTTCCATATTCATCTTTGCAAAACCTTGTATTCCAATTTTTTCTCTCTCTCACTCTATAATATCCGGTGTAGCTCTCTGGAGGGCCTCAGGATCAGTCAGATCAGAATCAGTCAAAGTCCTTGGTCTTTAGGAGAAGTGAAGGAGGCTGTGACTTGCTAAAGATGAATGTTGGATTCTGGAGTCTGGAGCCTGAAGTCCTCTCTCCTCAGGGAGGCTCTGACCCTCTCTCTCAGTCCTCCAATCCTTGTCTCTGATTACTTCATCACAACATATTCAACAAGTGCCAATCCTGAGGAGAGCCATCATGTCACCATATGTTTATAGAACCATTATTACATCTTAAGTAGGTAATTAGCCTTAAGTACTCTGCTATCTTAGATTCAAATATACCTTTTCAGAGTTCCAGCCCTCTACATCCCCCCACCTCCCCTAGATAACAAGCAATCCAATATAGATTAAACATATGCAGTTCTTCTAAATGTATTTATATATACAAAAAAAAAAAATCAGATCAAAAAGAAAAAAAAAAACAAGCCAAAAAAAAAAAAAAAAAAAAGGAGGACAAAAGGTGAAAACACTATGCTGTCTACATTGTTCTCTCTCTGGATGTGGATTAGTTCTTTCTATCACAAATCTATTGGGATTGACTTGAATCACCTCATTGTTGAAAAAAGCCAAATCCATGACAGTTGATTATCACATAATCCTCTTGTTGAGATTTATAAAGTCCTCTTGGTTCTACTCACTTCACTTAGCATCAGTTCATATAAGTCTTTCCAGGCTCTTCTGAAATCAACGTTCTCATCGTTTCTTATACAATAATATTCCATTACATTCCTATATTATAGTTTATTCAGCCATTCCCCAGTTGATAGGCATCCATACAATTTCTAATTCCTTGCCACAACAAAAGGAATGATACATTTTTGAGCATGTGGAGAAAGGATCTATTTATATGAAAATATTTGTAGCAGTTCTTTTTGTGATAGCTAAGAATTGGAAAAAGGGAATACACATAATTGAGGAATGGATAAACAAACTATGGTGAACAATTGTGATTGAACATTATTGTGCTATAAGAAATGATGAGCAGGATTATTTCAGAAAAATCTGAAAAAATTTACATGAATTAATACAAAAGGAAGTAAGTACAACCAAGAGAAAATTATATAGAGTAATAACAATATTTTACAATAAAAAATTGTGAATTACTTAGCTGTTCTCAGCAATACAATGATCCAAGACACTCTTAAGGAATTTATGATGGAAAATGCTGTTTACTTCCAGAGGAAGAATTAATATTGTCTGAATAGAGACTGAAACATACTAATTTCTCTCTCTCCCTCCCACCCTCCCTCTTCCTACCTTCCCTCCCTCTGTCTGTCTTTCTGTCTCTGTCTCTGTCTTTCTCTGTGTGTGTCTTTCTCTCTTTCTTTTTCATCTTCTTGTAAAAATGACTAATATGAAAATGTTTTATGTGATTGCACATATATAACATATCAGATTGCTTGCTGTCTCTAATGGAGTGAGGGAGAAAAGGGAAAAGAGGGAAAGATAGAATTTAGAATTCAAAACTTTAAATTAAAAAATTAAAAATCCAAATACTTCCTTAAAATTTATAATTATTTTTATTTTTGCAGCAATTTCACTATCAATTTTTCCTCTACCAATTTCATCTTTTCTCTCAAAAAAAGCCCAATCCTCCCTTATAAGAGTCAAGCAAAATAAAACCATACACTGGCGATTCCCCCCACACACACACACACAAAAAGCTCCTTATGTACATCTAGTTCTCTATATCTCTGAAAGGAAAGGTGGTAGGAATCATGCTTCATCACTAGTCTCTAGAATAGTAGTTGGTCATTCCTTTGGACAGAATTTTCAAGTCTTTAAAAGACTTTTTCTTACAAAAGTGCCATCATTAAATCAAATTGTTCTTTTAGGTCTGCTCATTTCACTCTACAACCATTCTAACAAGTTTTACCAGATTTCTCTCAATCCATCCCTTTCAGCATGTCTTATACTGCAATAACATTCAGTGGCATTTATGTACCATAATTATTCACAGAAGTCATTGTTTGTCCTTCCTTCCCGAAAAGGACCATGACATCAGGGAGGTAATGCTATGACATAATGCAAGTGAATTGGATTTAAGTGAGGGAGATTCATGCAAGGTCGCCATCCTCACTTTATCCTCCAGAGCCATTTGATTCCAGTGGCCAGATAATAGATTAGAGTGCATGGAAACGGCCCTGGATACAGAGGGAGACCTTGGCCTTTTTCTCCAATTGAGTAGCACTTCCTTGATTTCCAGTTCTTCGCTATAAAAAATACATCTTTATTTTCATATATCTTTCCTGAGAATACTTTAACTATTGATATTCACATTTGACATCAGCCCATGCTGGATTTCTGTATTTATCTATTTGACCTATTTGATCTCAAACTGAGATATGGCAATACCCACAAGATACTTGTCATGAAAAGAAACTAAAACTCAGGCAACCTGCCCTTCAAACAGGAAGTCTCTTTTATGTTTCCTATTTGGACAAGAGCTAAAGAAAGCCATTAAATTGGGTTTTCCAACTTGAAAGAAGGAACAGATTTCAGAGAAAAGGACAGATCCTGACACTTGGGGTTCAGATTCTCTATAAAACAGTAATTATATTCTTGGATCTTAAAATAATATCACTTTATATGTCTTAAAATTGCTCTAAAAGACTGTCCAACAAAGTCAGGCCCACCTACCTCCGACAGAAAGGCAAATGGCCAACAATAGTTTTGGGAATAAGTATAGAAAAAAAAAGTTAAGACCCCAAAAGAAAGATGCTCTGAACTTAATGGAGCACATATGGGGCTGAACCAAGTTCAGTGAAGCCTGCACAATTTGGATTAAGAAATATGATTATCAATTTCCCATTCTGATTTCTCCCTCCTGGGCTGATGACATATGTCCAAGAAGTCATCATCTAGTCACTTACAGACACCAAAACAGAAGGAGTCTCTAATGAAATGTAGGAGCTGATATGACAGTCATTAGCATACAGAAATAGACAACTGATTGCAAAGTCAAGATGAAAAGCTTCAATAGAAAGGACTTTCATGCCCAAGGCGCACACTGCCTTTCTCTGCTAAGTTGCTGCAATAGAACTTTTCTATCATCTTTTGCTAGCGTTTTCATCTTTTGCAGAAGAGATCTGGAGAGGGTAAGCCAATTAATTCATTTAATGATCCATCTAAGCAAACAAGGAAAATGCCATCTATTGTTTGTTTCTGTCAGGAATGTAAATCAGTCCTCTGTAAGCAGAAATGGACAGACTTGATGTAGGATTTTAAAAAAACAAAACAAAACAAATGAATGTTCCCTTGAATTTGAGAAGATGCCTTTTCCTAATTCCCTGTGCAGTTTCTCCAAAATAAAAAGGGAACCTCCTGATTCAGGCCAATTCCAATAGACTTGTGATAGAGAGAGCCATCTGCATCCAAAAGAAGGGCTGTGAATCTGAATGTATATCACAACGCAGCTTTTTCACCTTTTTTGTTGTTGTTTATTTGCTTTTTTTTTTCTTTCTCACTTTTTTCTTTTTCATCTGATTTTTCTTGTGCAGAATGACAAATGTGTGAAATATGTAGGAGAAAAATGTACAGAAGTTTAACATATATTGGATTACTTGCTATCTAGGGGAAGAAAAGTTTGGAACACATGGTTTTGCAAGGGTAAATGTTGAAAACTATCTTTGCATGCATTTTGAAAGTAAAAAGTTAATATTTTCAAAAAGGGAAGCTCTTAAGTGCCCTCATTCCCTCTTCTACTTGTACTTTTAGTAGTTTCATTTCTGAGCCTCAATATCTTTATTTATTTAACAAAGGGTAAGACTTAGATGACTTTTAATCTCTCTTCAAGCTCTGAGACTCTGTGCTTTAAAGAATCATATGATTCAGGGTTTGGAAAGCTCTTAAGGGTAGGTATTTTAGTTCATCATCTAATTTTACATTAAGATGAGGAAAAATGGGAAGATAAATGACCTGCCCCTGGTCACACATCTAATGTCAAAGGTAACATTCAAAGCAGAGTTTCCTGCGTTCGAGCTGAACACTCTATCCATTCTACTGTTATGCCTCCCAAATAGGAGGCTGTAATTTAAGTATTATTATCCAAAAGAATTCTACATCTCAAAACCTATTGATATAGGCTCATATCAATATGATTGGAGGCCTCCTCAATAGAAATCTAAGGTTTATCTTCCCTTACCTACATGTCTCCTAGGGAACATATGTACTTGACTTATTTCTAGCTTTCCTCTAGGGGTATTCAATTTCTCCTATAAACATCACATTAACAACAAAGCAAGACCCATAAAATGAGTATGTTGTACACGAAAAAGAAGAAAAAGAAGGAAGGAGGAAGAGATGGAAGAGGAGGAGAAGGAGAAGGAGAAGGAGAAGGAGAAGGAGAAGGAGAAGGAGAAGGAGAAGGAGAAGGAGAAGGAGAAGGAGAAGGAGAAGGAGAAGGAGGGAGGCAAGGAAGGGAGGGAGAGAATATCTCCCCGAGTTTGTACCTCCATAAAGGGAAAGGACTCAAATCTCTTAGAATTCGTTTTCCCTGCCCCAACAGTACCTGCAAAGAACAAGATGCAGGTTTGTTTCTCCAAATTTTGGTTTTATGTGTCCTTCACTTTCAGTTTTAACATGTCCTTTTGTTTTGGGGAAGGGGAGTTCTCTTTCCCCTTGGGTGTTTTATTAGTACATTAGCTCTGCCTCTCGGTTTACTTGATCTCTTTCTCCTCTGTCTCATTTTCCCTTTCTCCTCCACCTCTCCCTTCCCTCCTCTTATATATCTTCCCCATTTTCTCACATTTCCCTTCCATCACCCTCCCACCCTAAGTAATTCTAGTTGCTCCAGTCCAAGGGTAGAATGCTCCCATGTGGCAATGTACTGCCACTGCTACTCCCTCTGTCATTATTGCTTATCTGCTTCCCTTTGAGGCAGCTAGATGTCATAGTAGAGAAAGATTTAGCTTCAAATTCAGCCTTAGATATTTCCTACCTGTGAGACCATAAGCAAGTTGCTTAATCTTTGAATATCTCAGCTTTTTCAACTGTAACTAAGGGATAATAATTGTACTTACCTCTAAAGTTTATTGTTGGGAGGATCAAATGAGATAGCATTTGTAAAGCAGTTAGCATAATGTCTGGCACATAGCAGATGCTTAATAAATTCTGGTTCCTTTTGCATCATAGGGTTGGGAAAGCCTAATAGTGCTTACAACAAAGTAGCCAGAACCAATATGGCATTGTGATAGTCCAAGTATTTCCAAATCTTTTTATTTTGTGTATACTAATGATCCTTTCTGCCTAGCATGATGGCTAAAACAGCTCTGATGACCTGACCATGTCCCATCTCAACCAAAGATCCCCAGGCATCGATCCTATATGAGTCAGGACTACCAAATTCTATTCTTCCTTTCCTCATTTTAGGGTGCAGGTAGTGTGCTCTCCACATGATCAGTGCTTATTTCCATAATTTTAAGGCTATAAAAAAATTGCCTTTCCAACTTCTGTTGTCACCCAAGTCACCAAGAGTCAGACCTTGCTAATTCCCCTAAAGATCAAAGGTCTCAAAAAAGCACTAGTGATTTCAAGGGGGGAGAGGCAAAACTTGTTCCCTTCTAGGAACCTGCAAAGGCTCATGGTCCTCATACCTATTGTAAAGGTGGACAAGTTGACCCTTAGATAGAGTAAATGATTTGTTCATAATCATCTTGCTGGTCATTATTGAAGCCAGATCTCAAATGTAATGTTTCTTCCACTGTACCACCATTTCTTGTCCTGTGTTTAAGATATAATCTTGAATATATCCTATAATTCCTTTTACTGAACAACATTTATGAACTCTGTTTCTGCTTTAAAAACACATCACCAGTAGACATGGCTCTCTTCAATAATGAGATTATTCAAACCAGTTCCAATTGTTCAGTGATGAAGAGAGCCATCCACACCCAGAGAGAGGACCATGGGAACTGAGGGTGGATCACAACATAGCATTTTCATTTTTTTGTTGTTGTTTGCTTGCATTTTATTTTGTTTCTCTTTTTTTTCTTGTGCGGCACAATAATTGTATAAATATGTATGCATATAATGGATTTAACATATACTTCTACCATATTTAACATGTATTGGGTTACTTACCATCTAGGGGAAGGTGTGGGGGAAGGGGGAGAAATTGAAACACAGGGTTTTGCAAGGGATAATGTTGAAGAATTGTCCATGCATATGTTTTGAAAAACAAAAAGCTTTAATAAAAAAATACATCACCAGCATCCACACAAAATGATTTGTTACTGGGCAGTTTTTGTGCTTGTAACATTGTTTTATTGGTAAAGGAGGGTCACCATTAGGCCAGTAAAGTATTTTGTTCTTCTGAGAAAAACCAACACACTTTGAGCGCTACAAGTCTCTATTTGTCCAATCAGTATCAGCTGAAGTATCGACCACCAAAAAGAGGTTTCCCTGTACTGCTTAATGCTTAAATGCCAGATAAAAGCCACTTGTTTATTGATCTGCATGGAAAATTTTAGGCTCCAAAGATCTATCCAATGGCTTACAGCTTTCTTTATTAAAGAAATGGAATTGATTCTGCTCATATTCAGGAACAAGTGTTGGCACAGAAATAAGATGAAATTTATAGACTCAACTGTTAGAAACAATTTTGTTCAACAGGGATGGTCAATTTATCAGAGCAAAATGAGACCTGAAGAAAATTTGTGCAAAGATCCAAGCTAATTAGAAAAGCCAAGGCATTATAATAATATACAATACCCACTTCTAATGGAACAAAGATGGATTGAGACAAAATGAAAACAACAGTGTGGCACCAGGACAAAAGGTGATTTTTTTGCAAAAATATCAACCATATTGATCAGATAAGGCCTATGAATATTGATAATCCAATCATTAAGAACATGGGAAAATGTCCCATTTTTCTAAAGAAGGAAAGAAAGGTGGATGCTAAAAACTTTGTCTTGATAAGCTTAATATAGATCTCCATAAAAATTGTGAAATAGATTATTGAATAGGTATTTTATAAGCATAAGAGCCATTTCTAAGCACATTTTAAAAAATAAGCTTGTAGATGTTATAGATAAACTTTAGAGATGAAAAAAACTCGACTATATTTTCTCACTTGATTTCACTCATTAGTTTCCATGGGTTCAATGATCATCTTTATGCTGATGAGTCACACATCTATTTACACAGGCCTAGTCTCTCCCCTTTCTGTCCCCAATCACCAAATGTCTGATCTCTCTCTACTCCATTCCATCCTCCACAGAAATAACAGATTGATTTTACTCAACAAACTTCCATGGCTCCCTGTTGCCTATGAGCAAATGTAAATCCCTCTGTCATTTAAAACTCTTCACAACCTGATCTCTTTCTGTCTTTTGGAGTCTTTTAAATGCCTTATTTACCTTCATATACTCTGTGATACTGTCATATCCCATAGGCACCTCAAACTCAACATTTTCAAAACAAAACTCATTATATTCCCCCCCAACTTAAGCCTTTTCTGAACTTCCTTATTATTGCTTTCTTATTATTCCTTATTATTATTATAACATTACAACTATCTTCCTAGTCATTCAGTTTCTTAAAATTAGTATCATTTTTAATATTAGCTTTTTATTTTCAATATATATACACAGATAGTTTTCAATATTCACCCTTATAAAACCTAGTCTTCCAAATTTTTCTCCCTCCATTCCCCCATCCCCTCCACTAGACAGCAATTAATCCAATAATGTTAAACATGTGCATTTATTCTAAACATATTTCCATGTATCATGATGCATGAGACAAATCATATCAAAAAGGGGAAAAATGAGGAAAAAGGCAAGCAAACAACAGTAAAAAAGGTAAAAATCCTATGTTATGATCTACATTCAGTACCCACAGTCCTCTTTCTGGATGCAGATGGTTCTCCCCATCCCAAGTCTATTGATAATTGGAATTATCACCTCACTGTTGATAAGAGCCACATCCATCATAGTTGATCATCACATAATCTTGTTGTTGCTGTGCACAATATTCTCTTGGTTCTACGCACTTTATTTAACATCAGTTCCTGTAAGAGTATCTAAAGTCTAAATGCTCACACTGAAAATTTAACAATTAACTCTTCTGAGGCAGTTTGCCAGATCTAGGAAACCTGGTTTCTATCCTTTTGTCATAATGATATAATTAAGACCAAAGAAGACCAGGTCTTTCAGAACTCATCCTGCTGATTGTTTCTTATAGAACATTCCATATTATTCTTATACCAGAACTTATTCAGCCAGTACCCAACTGATGGACATTCACTCAGTTTCCAGTTCCTTGACATTAGTATCATTCTTTTTTCTTTTTTCTGGGCAGCCAGGTGAATAGAGCACCAACCAACCTGGGAGATGGGAACATAGAGTTCAAATCCAGCATCAGAGACTTACTGAGTGGTCCTAGGCAAGCCATTTAACTCTGATTGCTGCCAATAAATAAATAGATAAAAGTTAACTCCTCTCTCTTACTCACCTCACATAGCAAATCAATTGCCAAATCTTGTAACTTCTCTCTATGTGATATATATCATGTTTCCCCTTCTCTCCATTTATACAGTTATTATCCTTGCTTGGGCATTCATCACCTTTCACCTGGCTTATTTACAATAGCTTTGTAAGTGGATTCCCTACCTCTGGTCTCTCTCTACTCTATTCCATCCTCCACAGAAATAGCAGGTTGATTTTACTCATTAAACTTCCATGGCTCCCTATCACCTAAGAGCAAATATAAATCCCTCTGTCATTTAAAATTCTTCACAAGCTGAATTCTTTCTATCTTTTTTGGTCTTTTAAATGCCTTGTTCACCTTTGTATACTCTGTGATACAGCCATCCTTTCTGACTTGCTTTTGGCTCATACATAATGTTTCACTGCATATTCCCATGCTTTTATCTAGGCTTCTGTACTCCAAAAATCTTGGGAATAGCCATGTTCCCTAAATCACCAGATCTGCTTCTAGCCCAGATTTCATTGAAGGGAGAAATCATTGTGGGGAATTGTGTATTTGGTGGCAGAGATAATGGTGTGATTTGCCATTTCCTCATCCAGTTCATTTTAATGATGAGAAAACTGGGACAAACAGGGTTTGTGACCTGCCAGGGTCACATAACCTAGTAAGTGTCTAAGGACAGATTTGCACTCAGGAAGACTCATCTTTCTGACTTCAAGTCCAATTCTCCATACACTTAAGATTTAATAATTACTTAATATATTGAATATACTTGATATATTTAATGTTTAAGTATATACTTAATCATACCTATTTAATAACTAATATAGATGCTACAAATTTATAAAAACAATATTTAGCTGTCCCCAGCCTTATGCAGTAGGCATCTAATAAATGTTTGCTGAATAATTTTTCAAAATTTTAAAAATACACTTAAATGTAAGCTATTATTACAGTGATGCATGTTTCATTATAAATTAATGAATAGCAACAAAGACTATCTTTTCTTATGAGTTTTTATCCTGGTGGTTGAAGAGTGATGTCTAATCTTGGTAAATAATGAATTACTATGGAAAAGGAACTTCTATCTGCTTAGAAAATAAACAATAAATGCTTTTTTTTTCAAGGCTTATCATAGGAGCTAGATTGTTCAGCAGACTGGAAATGAATTATGGAAACTCTTTCAGCTAAATCCGTCCTTTAAATCCTCTCCATATCAGCACAGACTAGAAGTGATTTCCATCAAAGACTGACTTAATGGCCTGAGTGATGGGCTTCTTTTCATTCCTTTAGTTGTCACTGAATTTCCATCTAGATCACTTGAGCTATAAATATAAATTTTTATTCTAGTCTCCAAAATTTCACTGGTCCCAAAACATGCATCATTTTCAAAATCTTTATGCTGTTTTCCTTTTACTAACTGATCTTACTAACTTACTAATATCAGCAAGTGATTCCCCTCTACAAATATTTATTGAAGAAGGCACAGCAATAGTAGATGTGAGGGTTACAAAGAGAAGGGGGATAGGCATTAATAATAATTAAATAAGCAATGATGTCTGTTATGTGCCAACCACTGTGCCAAGCACTTCACACAAATATGGCCAATGGCCAGTGTGTATCTATTGTGACAGAAGAGAAAGATTTATACTCTATGAACTATTCCAAGTTCAGCAATACATTGTAAATGGATGCTTCCAGAAGCTAAATGATTAAACTTCAAAACTTAGTCAAACACTTTAGAAGAACAAACTTTCCCATCAGTACTCCCTGAGAAAGTGCAATTTCATAAAAAGAAACAACTCTTTTCTCATCATGCCAAAGGTATAGTTTATCACCCCAGGAAAAAATCAAAACATAATTGAAGCATGATCTCAGATCTCTTTACAGACTTTTAAGGCACACATCAGTTGCCCAATTTGTACTATAATCCATAACAAAGACAAATACTTCTTCTATAGCTTTGTTGATATGCTAAGTTATATTCTTATTAAGATGGCAACAGTTGAAATTATCAATATCAATATCCCCCAAAATGGAAATCCCAGGCCCATCAATTAGAAAATGGCTGAACAAGTTATATTATATGAATATAATGGAATACTATTTTGCTATAAGAAATGATGAATAGGCAGACTTCAGAAAAACCTGGGAAGACTTAACATGAATTGATGCAAGATAAAGTGAACAGAACCAGGAAAACATTGTATACAATAAAAGCAACATTGTATGACAATCACCTAATTAATGACAGCTCTTCTTAGCAATACATTTATCGCAGATAATTTCAAAAGATTCATGGGAGGAAATGCTTTCCACCTCCAGAGAAAGAACTAATGGACTATGAATGCAGATTTTTGTTTTCTTTTTTTTTTTTTCATGTTTTTCCCCTTATGGTTTGTTTCTTCTTTTACAACATGATGAATCTAGAAGTATGTTATATGATTGCACATATATATATAACCTATATTAAATTTCTTGCCCTCTTAGGGAGGGACAAGGAAAGGGAGGAAATAAGAAAATTTGAAACTCAAAAATGTATAAAAATGAATGTTAAAATTTAAAAGGCATTGACTCCATCCAAAGGTAAGTATCTAATAATTGGCTCAATAAAGGAAAAATGTTCATGCAACAAATGTTTTAAGTTTAAACCACATCATTAACATTTTTTCCCATCATTTTCTTAAAGCCAGATAATCAATAAAGTAACAAATCAAGTCCTGACTTGTAGTATTGGCCATTATCTAAAGTCTAAATGCTCATACTGAAAATTTAACAATTAACTCTTATGAGCCAGTTTGCTAAATCTAGGAAACCCTGTTTCTATCCTTTTCTCACAATGATATAATTAAGACTAGAGAAGAGCATTTATAAAGTGCTTTGAGAACTAAAACAAATATCAGTGTATGGATAAATTGTTTCTTCTCTACCTACCTCATGTGATTGTTGGAAAGAGCAAATTAAATGACTTGTAAAGGTGCTTTAAAAATGGCAAAAGTATTTAATGATTTAGCTAATTTAAACAAGTTATTGGCATTTTCTTCTTACATGACAGAACCTGGTCTGTCCTTGGAAAGGCTTTGTCTGCTATGTTGTATTTTTTTTGCCACTTTGAAAGCTGTCCCAACAACTCAGGTTGCCTGAGCCAATGGAATGATCCTACTCTGTTCACTGTGGATATTTCTTGCTCACCATACCACTTAAGGAATATGTTGTTCAATCATATATGACTCTTAATAACCTTAATAACAATAAGTTGTGATTTTCTTAGTGAAGATACTGGATTGGTTTACCATTTCCTACTCCAGCTCATTTTATAGATAAGGAAACTGGGGCAAACAGGGATAAATGACTTGCCCATGTTCACACAGCTAGTGTGTGTCTAAAGCTTCATTTGAACTCAGGTCGTCTTTATACCAGACCTTGCATTCTGTCCACTGACCAATCTAGCTGCCCCAGAATGGAAGTGTAATTTCCCTGCTTAATCATTTCTCATTTTGAATCCTCCTCTTTTTTTCAGTCTGTTACTGATTTTTACTGTAACTTTAGGCAACTGACTTTTATCTCTCTGATTCTCAGTATCTCCATGAACAAAATGGTGGGGTTGAACTCTTAGTTACCTGCTAAGTTCCTCCCAGCTCTGAGATTCTTTCACTGTATCTGAAAACAGGACACTGTTTTCTGTTTTCTGTTTTCAGATAGAGGACACTATATCTGAAAACAGAGTCCATTCTAATGTTTTAACATTCATGGTTAGCAGAAAGAACAGTGCTACTTCATACTTTCTCTCCTTTCCTCTTCTGCTGACAACCCTCCCCAAAAAAGGCAGGTTCACAGCTATCTTAGTGGATCAGATATAGGCTGCATCTTTCTCACATCAGAAATTAGACTCTGCCAATTCAACTTTTAGTGATTCAAGTTCAATATGGAATTTGTAGCCTAGCCAGAGGATAATCTCTGCATCTTAAAATTTGGTGAGATCACCTGAAAAGACTTATATGAACTGATGCTGAATGAAGCAAGCAAAGCCAAGAGAACACTGTACACAGTAACAAGATTACGTGATTATCCACTATTTGTCTCTTCTTAGCAACACAGTGATTCAAGACAATTCCAACAGACTTGGAATAAAAAATATCCATTACATTCAGAGGGACAGCTATTGAGACTGAATGCATTTTAAAGCATAGTATTTTCACTTTTTTGTTTGTTTGCTTTTTCTTTCTTATGTTTTCTCCCTTTTGGTCTGATTTTTTTTTATGTAACATGACAAATATGGAAATATGTTCATAATAATAAAATTTGGTGCAATCTTTCTTCCCCTTCCTTATATACCAATGTCCTCTTCATAGAGAATGCTTCTCTCTATTGTATAGAACTACTCATTATCTAATGGCTCATGCTGGCTCAGTCTCTGAGGAATGTCCCCAACTTTGAACCTTATTTCTGTTATTCATCCTATGAATTCCATATCTGTTATTTGAATGTTAGTTAATAAGCATTTATTAAGCATTTACTGGCAGCATCTATAACTAGATGCTAATGCACAATGATTAGGTATTGGGCCTGGAGTCAGGAAAATATCTTTGTGAATTCAATTCTGAACTCACTACCACTACTATCTTAGATTGGCTAAGATGACAGGAAAAGATAATGATGAATGTTGGAGGGGATGTGGGAAAATTGAGACACTGATACATTGGAGTTGTGAACAGATCCAATCATTCTGGAGAGCAACTTGGAACTATGCTCAAAAAGTTATCAAACTGTGCATACCCTTTGACCAAGCAGTGTTTCTACTGGGCTTATACCCCAAAAAGATCTTAAAGGAGGGAAAGGGATCCACATGTGCAAAAATGTTTGTGGCAGCTCTTTTTGTGGTGGCAAGAATCTGGAAACTGAGTCGATGCCCATCAATTGGAGAATGGCTGAATAAATTATGGTATGTGAATGTTATGGAATATTATTGATCTATTAAAAAAAATCAGCGGGATGATTTCAGAAAGGCCTGGAGAGGCTTACATGAACTGATGCTAAGTGAAGTGAGTAGAACCAAGAGAACATTGTACACAGCAACAACAAGATTATGTGATGATCAATTCTGATGGATGTGGCTCTTTTCGATCGCAAGTTGATTCAGGTCAGTTCCAATGATCTTGTGATGGAGAGAGCCATCTGCACCCAGAAAGGACTGTGGGGACTGTGAATCACCATGTAGTATTTTCACTTCTTGTTGTTTGCTTATGTTTTTTTTCATTCTCATTTTTTCCTTTTTGATCTGATTTTTCTTGTGAAACATGATAATTATAGAAATACGTATAGAAGAATTGCACATGTTTAACATTTATTGGATTACTCGCCATCTAGGGGAGAGGAGGAGGGGAAGGGAGTGAAAAAAATTTTGGAACACAAGATTTTGCAAGGGTGAATGTTGAAAACTATCTATGCATATATTTTGAAAATAAAAAGCTTTAATAAAACAGTCAATTATGACCTCAAACACATATTAGCTGTGTGACCTTGGGCAAGTCACTTAGCCCCTTTGCCTCAGTTTCCTTATGTAAAATATATAAATGAAGAGTTCATTGTCTTTTGTAGAAAAAGGCAAACCATTCCAGCTTCTTTGCCAAGAACACCCCAAATAGGGTCATAAAGAATTAGACTCAACTGAAATGACTGAACAGCAATAAGCATTACTATATATTAAGCACTATGCTAAATACTGGGGATACAGGGAGGGTTCCTGTCTTCATGGAGCTCACAATCTAATGGGAAAGGCAGCAAGCAAACAAATAGGTACCAACAAGCTGTATACAGGAAGATATGATTAGCAGAGGGAATGCACTAGAATAAAAAAGGATTGAGAAAGACTTTCTGTAGAAAGTAGGAATTTCAATTTAATTGGGATTTGAAGCCATATGAATTAGGACTGAGAGATTAGGAGTGTTCTAGGTATGAGGGACATCCACAGGAAAGGATCCCAGAATTTCAGTTTTGTTCTTGAAATGGGCAGGAGGCCAATATCACTAGATCAAAGAGTGCATTGGCAGGTATAAGATGTAAGAAAACTAGAAAGGGTTGGAGTGGGCTATGAAAAACTTTGGGTGTCAAAGTGGGGTTTATTTTGTTTTAGAAGTGATAGGTAGCCATTAGATGTTATTGACTGGGGGGGATGAGAAGTCAGACCTGGAATATACCTGTGGCTTCCATAGTCCCAGAAATGTGCATACTATATTATCACCTAGTTTTTGACAAGATATCCTATTATGTTTTATAATTTACTACCTTTAGTTAGCACATATTTAACCTATATCAGATTGTTTGTTGTCTTGAGGAGGAGGGAGGTGAGGAAGGGAGGGAGAAAAATTGCAAAACACAAAGTTTTGCAAAAATGAATGTTGAAAACTATCTTTACATGCATTTGGAAAACTAAAATACTACAGAGAAAAAAATTTAAAAGCAGGAAAAAAATTTAGTGCTTTTAAGTAGACATTCATATTGTAATACAAATAATTCCAATTTGGGAAAGAGGAACCACTTCATTACACAATATATCTTCCATCACATATATCCACAGATATGCCAATCACTTTTGTAATTCTCCATTTATTTATACAGGCATTTGAATCTAATTTTCTCATGGGGTTATATCTCTTTCCTTTTTGTTCTTAGCATAATGATGTACATATTATAGATTCTCAATATATACTTGTTAGTTGATTAAGTGAATGCAAACTTTGGGGTGTATCTAAAGTTGCTGTCCAAATTAATATATTTATTCTTATGTGGGTACAATGTAGCTCTGCATTTGTATATTCCAAGAAATTAAAGTTCTTCTTCTCATTCCTTTACAGATTGAAGATATCATTACAAAGATGCAGGATGATAAGACAGGCGGGGTACCCATCAGGACAGTAAAGAGTTTTCTGTCCAAAATCCCCAGTGTTGTCACAGGTAAGTAGGAACCATCCTAAAATATTCATGACTTACAAAACAGAGTAGCAACTGGAAATTAATATAGAAAAAAACTGAGGAAGGAGGATTGAAGGGAGGAGAATTTTTAAAAGTTAAAGCCATTATTGACAGTGTGATCTTCACTTAAAAATGTGACCAAGTCCTGAAGTTATCATTACATTTTTTTATGGTAAAGAGCAAGAAGGCTTATCTATGTATTGTGTGTATGTATATATAAATATGTGCATTTATATATTTTTATGAAGCCAGTATAACCAGACCATCTATCTATCCATCTAAATACATTTATGAAACTAGTTTGACCAAGTCTACCCTTCTTTCCTTCCTTCTTTCTTTCCTTCCTTTTTTCTTTCTTCCTTCCTTTCTTCCCTCATTCCTTCCTTCATTTCTATTTCATTCCTATTTCCTTCCTTCCTTCTTTCTTTCCTTCTTCCTTTCTTTTTCTTTTTTCTTTCCTTCCTTTTATTTTCTTTTTTTCCCCTATATATAATATATGGGTGTGTGTGTGTGTGTGTGTGTGTGTGTGTGTGCGTGTGTGTAATCTCTATTGGCCTGGAATTTCTTACCCTATTTTGGATAATTATAACTTTGAATTGTGCAAATTTGAATACATGAGACCATTTCATGAAACTCATTATTTACACTAAACAGGATCTTGCTGTTTATCTAACCCATGTGGAAAAACCCAACCATCTATAAACCAGCCTTCTCATCAGGAGATTGGCAAAGTGAGAGCTACACAAGTAAAGAAACAATCCTTCTTAAGGGTGTTTTTAAAATTAATTTTTAAAATTTTGATGAATATAAGAAACAAACTAATAAATTCTTGCTATTTCAAATTCCATATATTTTCATTTCACTTTCATTTTAACATAAAAATATTTCATATATCTTTGAATTCTTTAACATCAAAATTGTTTTTGTAGTTGTGCAGCTCTTACCAGTTTTTAAATGTGGACCTTAATGAATAGATGACAAAATACATGCTCAATAACATAATTAGGAGGTAGTCCTTCAGCAATGATAAATAATAACTTGGAACTTTTCTTTTTTACTTGTATGACATTGTTTGGTGTATCTTTCCTTTAGACAAGTACTAGAGAGTCAGCTGTTCCTAATTGAGGGAGAAAATGATTTTCTCAGTTTACAGTAAAATATAGTGCTTTCTTTCTCCCCTAGGATTTTTGAACTTGCCAAATGATTCACAATTCTCAGCAACTCAGCTGCCATACATTTTCATTTGCATTCATGAGATCCCAGGAGTATATCTATAGTCCTGCATTCTGTTCCCAATTGTGGTCATAAAACCACTGACCTGTTTCTTTTTTTTTTTTTTTTAAACAATGCCAAGGAATATTCAGGTAGCTAGGTAAAGCAATGGATAGAATACTGGATCCAGAGTTCAAATATGACCTCCGATACTTACTAGCTGTGTGAACCTGGGGAATCACTTAATTTTGTTTGCCTCGGGTTCCTCATCTATAAAATGAGCTGGAGACGGAAATAGCAAATCTAGTATCTTTGTCAAGAAAACCCCAAATGGCATGAAGAATCAGACATGACTAATCAATTAAAACAACAACAATAAGGATTATTTGCACCATTTAAGTTTTCTGTCCTTGAGTATCATGCTAATAGCTTGCCCAATAACTTCAGTAGATCAGGGATTGTACCCGATGGATTTTGCCATTACAATTGTGTTGTTGGGGAAGGAGGAGTAGTTTCACTAGTAGATTTAGCGTTGTTCATCCTTCACTTTCAGAAAAAAAAAAGTGACATCATGGGTGTTAAGTGAGGCAGAGGTGCACAAATCAACAGTCTCACTATCTCTTCCTGAGTCACTGAAGTTCAGTGGCTGGACAAAAGACAGGATAACTGGTAGTGGATGACCTTGGCATTGACATTAACATAGAAGGTTTCATCCTGAAAAGCTGAATGGAGCTAGATAGGAGATATATGTAACCATTGGAAACTCCTTGGAGAGAATAAGGGAACCCACTCTCCACAAACAGTTCTCTGGAATTAAATGTGTAAATATAAAGATGACAGTTTAACAAGTTAATGAGAAGATGGAAGGAAAGAAGGAAAAGGAGAGAAACTAGGAAGGGAGGGAAAGAGAAAGGTGGAGGAAGGAGAGGGAAAAGGGGAAGAGAGAGAATGTGCCAATTAGGCTAGCTCAATAAGAAAAGAGTAATCATCCCAACACTAGGTGGCTAGATTATTACTGAAAAACACTTTGCCCTAGGATACATCAAGGAGGTCAGGATGTAGGAAAATAACACAATCCAGCCAACCAGCCCTTGCCAAGTTGTCTAGTCATCACACCTGAGCATAACCTTGATATTCCTGTCTAAGATGTTGCTTGAAATGCTGCCATCCACTTCAGTGGCTCAGATTTCAGCTGCCTCCTCTTATATTAATCTCAAAGAGAAGGCATCCTGCGTGCATAGCTCTAGCATAAGAGAGAGGAATCCTCAAATGCTCCCAGGCTTTTGGAAAAGTCGATAAGAGAGCCAGAGTTGGAGCCAAGAACAGTTTGGGCCTGTGGTGCCCAAGCTGCTCCATACACTCCTATTGCCAGAGATGTTCTTCCCTATCTACAGCACATCACATTAGTGCCAGGTTTCTCCTCAGCAGAGAATGCCAGCATCAGGAATGTGTCAGACTGCATAGCAGAGCCCAGTTACAGGCAGATATTCATCCTAGGATAGTGTCACAGAGGAGTTGTTGGGGACCTGGAGAAGAATGGTCACTTCCAGGCAACCAATTTGGTTTTGTGTATATAAAAAGTGGGAAAATGTCCCTTCTAGTATTTCCTTTGAAGATGATAAACTTTTAGAGGTATTTCTTTAATTACCTTTAATAATGCAATACATGGGAAGAGAATTGAAATAAGAATTAAGACATGTATTCCAAATCCTGCTCTATCAGTTACTCTATGTGTTATGATTTTAATGGAACTTACAAAACACTCACTGTTCAGTTATTTCAGTCAAGTCCAACTCTTCATGATCCCATTTGAGTCCATTTCTTGACAAGGATACAAGATTGGTTTGCCATTTCTCCAGCTCATTTTACATATAAGTCAAAAACATTGTTAAATGATCTGCCCAGGACCATACAGTTAATAAATGTCTGAGGCTGGATTTGTATTCAGGAATTTGCATTTTCTGACTTCAGACTTGGCGCTCTAGTCACTGCCCCATCTAGCTACCCTGAACCCACAAGAACCTCTATTCAAAAATAAACAAACCAAAAAACCCTTCTATCTGACAAGTTTAGAACAATCTAGAAGGGTCTAAGCTTTAGCTTTTAAGCATTGAGAGACCAGTGAACTCTTTATATTGTATTGACAGAAGTGACTTTTGTCTGCCATTTGTATCTGAGATTGCTAGAGATGAGACATTTAAATTTAACTTCTTTCTCTATACCTTAGTTCTATTTAGTACTATAGATACAATAAATTATACAATAAAGTCCCTGCCTTCAAGGATCTTTCATTCTAATAATGGAGGTCAACACATAAAGGAGAGCTGGAAAGTATCGAGTTAGGGAGTGTTACTCAAGCAATGACATGCTTGGAGATGTGGTGAAGGTACTCTGGAGGTCCAGGCCCTGGAGGTTCCAGGGGTAGAGTCCAATTTTTCAGTGGGAACATTATAGAGATTTGGCCCTAGTGCAGATCCTGAAAGGGGTCTAGGAAATTCAGCATCTTAGTATTCATTGTGTTTAACAGATTCTTCCTGGAAATAGCTGGGAGAAGCGGAGGGAAGGAAAAAAAAAAAAACAGCCAGAGTTTTTTAAAACTTGAATGGATAGAAGAAAAAAAGTATGGAATAAAGTCACTATCGGAGAAGGGGAAAGGGAAAAAGGACAGTCAAATGTTATCTCTGTTTTGTAAATGAACAAAATAAATCACAGAGAGGACAGTTAAAAAAGCATTATGGAAGGGGCAGTTAAATGGCACAGTAGATAGAGCCCAGGATAGAGTAGATAGAGCTCTGAAGTCAGAAGGGCCTGAGTGCAAATCCAGCCTCAGATACATAACACTTATTAGTTGTGTAACCCCAATTGCCTTGCAAAAACAAAAACATTATGTAAACCTATTAACTTAAGAAAATGTAAGTATTCATGTTTAATTATAGACAATGGATAAAGAGCTGTTCTTGAAGACATGAAAAATTGAATTTAAGACTTTCATCAGATTCATTGGATAGCTTAAGTGGTACAATGGGTAGATAGATCATTGGACTTAGAATCAAGAAGACTCATTATCCAGAGTTCAAATCTAGCCTCAGATATTTACTAGCTGTGTGATTCTGAGCAAGTCACTTAACTCTATTTGCCTCAATTTCTTCACCTGTAAAATGAGCTAGAGAAGGAAATGGCAAACTCCTCCAGTATCTTTACCAAAAACAAAACAAAACAAAAAACAACAACAAAAAATCAAATGGGTTAACAAAGGGTGAGATGTAACTGAAAATAAGTGAATTCAGACCGAATCTGAGAGTTCAGATTCATTGGTTCTATAATCATGTTCAAATAAATGACTTAATCTCTCAGAGCCAAACCCTTCTTACCTCCTCCATTCTCTCTTTAAAACAAAAAGTTACAATTCTACATCAGCAGGAGTTTCCACGACCCCACAACACCATTGAAATTAGTTTCCATACCCCTACCCTCATTGAATTAAAATGTAAATGCTATTTCCAGATTAAATACTGAACCTGGAATCAGGAAAATCTGAATTCAAACCCAGCCTCAGATACTTGTTAGCTTTGCAGGTCACTAAACTACTCTCTGCTATCAGTTTCCTTGACTATAATAATAGCCCTTACCTCCTAGGGTTGTTGTGAGGACCAAAGGAGATAAAATTTATAAAGCAGTTAGCATAGTGCCTGGCACATAATAGTCACTAATAAATGTTTGCATCCTTCCTTCCTCTAGCATGAAGAGATCCCCAGCATGTAATTTTTTGTCTTTCTCTCATGTTTGTCTATCTTCATTACCATGCCAGAAAAAAAAAAACCATAGGAACCTTTCTAAAAATACCTGAAAGTTACAAGAAATTTTATCCCCATTTTTCTTCTTCTTGACTCTTGTTAGATCTTAGGTAAGAAGCCGAGGAATTAGAAGAATGATTCAGTGTACACCAATGTTTTATTTATAATTTGGGTAACATTTAGTTCATTGTACTATAAATGAAAGAAAAGAGTAAGAGTGTCTGAGAATGGGAGCCATAGAAAAGAAGAATAAGAATGCACTTGCAAACAATTTCTCCCCAAAATGTATTAAAGGAAAAAAAAATTATGTGTATATATATATATGTATATATGTATAAATATATATACATATATATGTAAAATTATGATGATATGACTCTTAAAATCTCATATAACATGATTATTCAAGTATAGTCAGCCTAAATGATTTAATAATCATAAATCATAAGTTTAGTTGATATGAATCCCAATATAGCTAAATTAACCATTTGCATCTTTTAAATACCATCATTTTTTTGTGCTCAAGAGCTTAACCAGTTAATTTATAGTATACGAATTGTGGTTAATTTTTTTAAACAAAATGACCCAAACTTAGAAAAGGCAAGTAAATATTACCCTCTCCAAAGGAGCACCCAGGCTACTACTCATTCTAATGTTCTGTCATTGCTCAGACTATTTATAGAATTCCATATCTTGGGAGATCAGCTAACAGACACTGTGTTTCATTCTTATTGAATATCCCCATTGGTGGCAAAGTTTTGTCCTTTGAGGTTGAACTAAAGTTTAGGCACAGCCAAAAGTCATTCAAAGCCAAATTTAGCAAACTCTTGAGGGGAATAATTTCATTTCTCAAAAATGAGATGTGATGTTAAAGAAATTATACTAATTTTCTTACATGATTTATAAACTAGCTATGAAGACAATACCCAAAGAAGAAATGATTCCCAAAACTGTTTTGAGCAATGGCTAAATAGTGGTCAGAGTATAAGACTTAAAATCAAGAAGTTCTGGGTTCAAATCTGTGAAGACTCCAGCAATACCCCCTCCTCATCTGACTAAAAGGAGAATTCTTCCCTTCCCCTCCCCAAAGGGCCAAAAGACAAAAGTCAAAAACTCCTTGAGTTATTCTGTCAGAGTAAGGCTAGCAGTAAAACCCAAAGCCCCTTTCCCATAAGCAGCTAGCTGGAACGTTAAATATCAACTAGCCACCAATTTCCCAGGAGTTTTTCTAGTCCCTAAGTCTAGGCTCTTTATTTCTTTTCCCCAATTCCTGCTCCTGTTAGAGTCTTATAAAAAACCTGTAAAAAGTCACTGGGCTTTGGTGGAAAGGTGCCCCAATCCCCTTCAAGGAACCAGAATACTCCCAATAATATGTATACTACTTCAAATATAAGAGGCACTTAATAAATGTTTAATTGATCTTATACTTTTAGGATTATGCTTAAGTTGTTTTTTCATCAACTCAAAAACAGTAATGGAATATTATTTTTGTTTGTTTTTTTTTAACTCTCATAGATTTATTACTTTGTGTTGTTTTAAATTAGAAAAAAATGTAGTTTCCATAGTGATTGTAACTCACCCAGACTAACACATTTTCTTTCAATGCATCTAGTATTTTCACTTCTTTGCTATGGTGTTAACTTCAATAACTTAACACATCTGAAATGCTGCTCAGTTATCTTGTAGAGATTAAAAGAAAAGCTCTGACATGCCTGGTCTTTGAGTCATTAAAGCTCATTTCCAGGGATATGTTGTTGTTGTTGTTTGATCCTGTCCAACTCTCTGTGACCTCATTTAAGGTTTTTTTGGTAATAATACCAGAGTGGCTTTCCATTTCCTTCTCCAGCTCATTTTACAAATGAAGAAACTGAGGCAAACAGGATTATGTGATTTGTCCAGGGTCATACAGCTAGTAAATGTCCAAGATTAGATTTGAATTCAGGTCTTGAATCCAACCTGATGCTATAACTACTGTATCACCTGTCTTGTGATTTTAAACTAGCTTCTAACTAGATAACTGCCCTGTGTGTTTCACCCACCCTTAGTAACTCCAATTTTAACACTAATGTTCTTATTCTATTGCATGCAGAAGATCCAGGAGTTCAAAGTAATCTCAAAGTCTATTTTAGCCATTGTCTGAATAGGAATGCTCCATACTATATGTCTATAAAGTGGTTATCCATACAGCCTTTGGTTGAATAGTACTAGTGAACAGGGACTTACTTCCTTATCAGCAGGTCCATTTTAGGACAGCTCAAATTAATTGTTATATTGAAAATTTGCCTACCTGTTAGTATTTCTCCATTGGTCCTGCTTCTCCTCTCTGGGGTCAAGCAAAATAGGTCTAATTTCTCCGATATTTCATATTCCTTCTTACAACCTCTGGACCTTGAGCCTCTCTCCTCTCACCTGTCAATTAATACTTCATCTCCATCAACTCTCAAAATCATCTATATATTATTTATGAAATCCCTATCACCCATTCTACCAGCATTTACATTCCTCCACTCTATTCCTGGGGAAATTTCTACTGATATAGAAATGTACAGTTTATATCAATATGCCTGTTTCCTTTTCTTTCATTTCATTTCTCCTCTATTATATGCCATGTCAACATACACATATATGTATATATAAATATATATATACATATATATATACCACAAAAGGCTAAAAATTCCTAATGCTTTTCACATTTTTATGTGTCAATCAGCAGAATGCATATTGAAGCATTGTAATCATAGTAAAATCTAAAATCAATTTACTCAACTTGATAACTGTGTGAAATTGGATAAGTAACTTTGAGATTCTCATCTCAGTTTCCTCATCTGTAAAGTAGAGATCATAGAATCATAGTTCTCAAGTTGGAAGGGACCATAGAGATTAGCTACTATAATACTCTGTTCTTCCAGAGGAAGAAACCAAGTCAGAAATGTTAAGTTACTTTCCCAGTGTCACTCAAATAAGAAATTACAGAGCCAAAATTAAAACTTAAATGCTCTGAGTGCATTGTTGGTAGAATTGTGAAGTGATTCAATCATTCTGTAAGACAGATTGAAACCATGCCCAAAGGACTATAAATCATGTATAACCTTTGATCTAACAATACTACTGTTGGACATATATCCCAAGAGAGTTTTTTTTAACTGGGAAAGAGACCTATGTATACAAAAATATTTATAGAAGCTCTTTTCTCTGGATGAATTGTCAGAAATTGAGAGGATGCCCATTGGTTGGGGAATAGATGAATAAGTTGTGTTATGTGTTTGTGATGGAATATTATTGTTCTATGGAAAATGATACACAGGATGCTCTCAGAAAAACCTCTAAATTCCTCCATGAGTTCATGCAAAGTATACTGTATACAAAGTAATAGCAATGTTGTGGGATGATCAGCTATGAATGGCTTTGTTAATCTCAGCAATAAACTTATCTAGGATTACTCTGAAGGACTATGATGAAAATAGCTATCCATACCTAGAGAAAGAACTTATTGTATTTCAATATAGATTGAAGTATACTGTTGTTGTTGTTTTTTACTTTATTTTTGAAGGTTTTTTTTTTGGGGGGGGAAGATCTATGTTTTAATTTACAACATGACTTTTATGGAAATGTTTTTCATAACTTCACATGTACCTACTCAATGCAGGGGGTGAGGTGGAAAGAAAGGGAGGCTATCTGGAACGCAAAACTTTTAAAACAAATGTTTAAAATTTGTTTTACATGTAACTGGAAAAAATAAACTATGAATTGAGGAAAAAATCTCAAATGTTCTTGACTCTCTTAATATGAATCAGAGGCTGCCAGAGAGTTGTCATGAGAATCAAATTGGATTGCCTATATGAAAGAGGTTTGTATATTATAAAAGATTACAGAAAAGCAATGGATTATTATTATGAACTGAGGACAGGGCTCCAAAAAAGTCACTGGGTTTCATTGTTTGACATTTTTTGTCATGCCATCTTTTTTGTTTTACTGCTTTAGAAATTTTTTATTTTTATTTTTAAAATATTTTTTGATTTTTATTCATCTGAACATGAGAAATGACAACAAATGATAATATTTCAATATACAAGAAACAGAAAATAAAGATTAGACATGAAACTGTGAATCGCTCATATACAGTTTCTTTAAAATATATATACAATTCTTTGTGACTCCATGTAGGATTTTCTTGGTAGAGATACTGGAATGGTTTGTCATTTTCTTCTCCTGTGTGTCTCCATATTTACAGATGAGGAACTGAGGCAAATAGGGATTAAGTGACTTGCCCCAACAACACAGATAATAAATGTCTGAGGTGGGATTTGAACTCTGTCCACAGCATCAATTAGCTGCCAATTGATTGATACTACCTTATTTTCCAAGTTTTTTGCTACCACAAAAAGTACAGCAGTAAATGTTCTGTAGATATGGGGCATGTCCCTCTTTCTTTGCCCCCTTAAATTATCTGGCTAATAGTGGTGTCATTGGGCAAAAGGAATTTCACAATTTAGTAACTGTTCCAAAATTGCTTTTGGGAGAGTGGCTGGATCGATTCACAGCTCCACCAACAGTACATTAGTATGCTGGCCTTCCCAAAGCCCTTCCAATAATTGTCACTTATTTTCTTTTTATGTCATCTTTACAAATATGATGTGTATAAGATAGAATTTATTGATGGAGCCTGTGACCCTATAGTTTTCTCAGCCTCAACATCTTTTTGATTCTTGTGCAAATGATAGGAAGAACAGCTGTGTCAAAAACCCTTTAGTAGAATCCCCTGAAGATATCAATCTTTCCTCCATCCTTTGTGTCTATTTTTCTGCTTTTATTCTATATATGAGACAACCTTTCCAGGTTTTAACTACAGTATTGTATTGCAGGAAGACTCAGTTGTGAATTATCAAGCTTCTAAATTTACTACCTGTATGACCCTAAATAGATGATTTACCATTAGCAACAAGTCTTTGAGGGTCATCATCCTGATCTTTAAAATCATCCATTAATGCTTAAATCATTTAGTTCCAAGTGTTCTTGAGAGAAAAGAGTTTTATAAATATGAAAATAGTGAATAAATATGACCCTCCTCTTGTTTTTCTACAATGAGATTACAGTTAGCCTTCCACATTGTGACTTTCTTTTTTGTGCTTTCCATGTGTTGAGGTTTGACATAAGAAATTAAATGAGAATTTTGGGGAAGTTTTGTGGCACTTGCAGTTGACAAACAATTCAGCTGGCAACACAGAAAAGGTTTAGAAAAACAGAAATGCATAAAATATATGTATTTCATTGTTTAATGTAAACATATTTTATCTTTTAATAACATAATAATTCAAACTATTTCTCTAATATGAAGGAAGGGACAAAAAATTTTATGTGGATCTTCTAGATCAAAAGAGTACCACACCTTTAACCCCTGCAATGTGGAAGAGATAACTGTACATTCACACACACTCTATCATAGCTTGCCAGACATCCTGGGATCTTGAAGGCTATAAGATTGTGAACTCTGCAGATCCTAGGAAACCAAAAGGATTTTGAAAATGGGCATGATGAGGGATAAGGGCAGCTAGGTAGCTGGGCCTGGAATTAGAAAGATAAGTTCAAATCTGGTGCCAGACACTTACTGTGTGATGTTAGGTAATTCATTTTACCCTTTTGCCTCAGTTTCCTTATCTGTAAAATGAACTGGAGAAGGAAATGGCAAACCATTCTCGTATCTTTGCTAAGAAAGCCCCAAATGGGGTCAAAAAGAGTTAGACATGACAGAAATGATTGAACAACAATAATGAAGAACTGAATTTTGTGGTCTGTAAAACAATTTCACTCACTTAACTTGGAGAGGACTATCAGTAGGAAGTTGGCTAGCAAATGATGATTTTTTTAGTCATAACTATCTACTAAGATTAAGAAGAATTTCAATCTTCACAGGAATTAATGGAGAAAATGGAATTAATTGTTGGTATATAGTTATATTATTGTCATCAAAATATTTTATATATACATATCCCTAGCACTTAATAACCAGACACTATATGTAATTAAATAATTGCAATAAAATACAATGTAGAAAAATATGCATGGCCTAGTTATATATGTGTATGTATGCATCTATACACACACACTTGTATATGTATAGAAATCAATAGAAACATGTATAGACATATATATAGATAGATAGATAGATAGATGTAAGCATATATGATATATATGGAAATATATGCACATGACTGTATCGTGTGTGTGTGTGTACACACACATTAGTATAACATCTCCAATCAGGAAACTTCCTTTACTGGTGAAGATTCACATTTGTTATTCAAATTATATTATTAAAGGTACCAGAGGCACAGTGAGGTTAAGTGACTTATGAGGTTCACATGGCCAGTATGAGACAGATTTTGGATCTACTATGCCATAATGCCCTTTACTTATATTTGCTCATTTAATTTATTTATAAGGTAAATTGACAGCTGGGGACTTTCTGTGAGTTCAGAAGATCAGATAAAATAAATGGAGAGAAGTTAAAGGGTAGAGGCAGGGTTCTTTTTTTTTTTTTTTTTTTTTTTTTTAAGGTTTTTATTACAGGACCCAGAGGAAAAGCTATTGACTGACAAAGTAGAAAGTGGGAAGATGTTATTTAGCAAAACATCAACTAAGCAATTTATTGCAAGAGGCTGAAGTGTTTATTGCTGTGAAAATTACTGCAGAGATTGGCAGAGCTCTGTGGCTGTGGGTGGCTAGGGAATAGAAAGGCATGTGTGCTACTGTATGGTCAAGGCTATTGCAATTTGTAAATGTTCATCAAGGGACTGTGGCATAGGGGTTATGGCAATCATATCCAACACCTGTCAGTTTTGCCCTGTATATGAAAACCTCATTATTCCTATTGGATGTCATTTTTTACTTGAAAATTTTCACTTTCCCCTCACTCATAATTGTGATATGTGCCTGGGGTATTTGAACATTTATGTATCCAAGGTCCATGGACCCACAAAAATTGAAATAGATAATTACTACTATTTTAAAATCTTGAATTTGATAACATCATCATCAAAAACCTATTGATATCCTGATAAAGTAGATGGCAAGGCAAAACAAAGTAAAAGAAGACATCGTAATTTATTCAGAATTATACAAGAATAGATAAATTATATTCATGAAATCACAGAATCAAGAGTTAGAGGAGACCATATCATGCAGTCCAGATTTCACCCATGCAGAAATCCTTTTTGCAGTAACCTTGATACTGTGGACAAAAATCCAGCCTCTGCTTTTACTTTTAGGTGACTGCTATCTTTTTCTGGTTATTCATGGGGTCATAAATAATACTATGATACTAAAAAAAAAAGTATTTCCTAAGATTACATAGTGTTGAGGAAGAAACTAAAGACCATGGGGATACAAATTTTTTCACTTCTGCCTATTGAAGGCAAAGGATGCAGAAGGGAAAAATTAATTTGGTAATTGGACATCTGGCTTAGGAGATATTTTTTGAAATGGTACTTTGCTCTCTGGACCATGTCTTTTTTTTTATTAAAACTTCATTTTTCAAAACATATGCATAGACAATTCTTCAACATTCACCCTTGCAAAAACTTGTATTCTAATTTTCCTTCCCTTCCTTCATGCCCTCCCCTAGAAGACAAGTAGTCCAATATATGTTAAACATGGTAGATTTAAATCTAATGTATGTAAACATATTTATACAATTATTGTGCTGCACAAGAAAAATCAAATCAAACCGTAAAAAAAAAAAAATAAGCAAAATTAAATGTAAGCAAGCAACAACAAAAAGTGAAAATGCTATGTTGTGAACCACATTTAGTTCCCACAGTCTTTTCTCTGGGTGTAGATGGCTCTCTTTATCACTGAACAATTGGAACTGGGTTGAATCTTCTCATTGTTGAAGAGAGCCATATCCATCAAAATTGACCACTGTACAGTCTTCTTGTTGCCGTGTACAATGATCTCCTGGTTCTGTTCATTTCACTCAGCATCAGTTAATGTCGATCTCTTCAGGTCTCTCTGAAATCATCCTGCTGGTCATTTCTTACAGAACAATAATATTCCATAAAATCCATATACCATAATTTATTCAGCCATTCTCCAATTGATGGGCATCCATTCAGTTTCTACTTTCTTGCCACTACAAAAAGGGCTGCCACAAACATTTTTAATCTCGTTTAAAACATTTAAATAAATAAACATTTAAAATCTCATTGGGATATAAGCCCAGTAGAAACACTGCTGGATCAAAGGGTATATACAGTTTGATAACTTTTTGAGCATAGTTTCAAATTGTTCTCCAGAATGGTTGGATCCATTTACAATTCCACCAACAATGTATTAGTGTCCCACTTTTCCTACATTCCCTCCAACATCTGTCATTATCTTTTCCTGTCATCTGAGCCAATCTAAGAGGTATGTAATAGTATTTCAGAGTTGTCTTAATTTGCATTTTTCTGATCAATAGTGATTTAGAGCACCTTGTCATATGACTAAAAATAGTTTCAATTTCTTCATCTGAAAATTGTCTGTTCATATCCTTTGATCATTTGTCAATTGGAGAATGACTTGAATTCTTATAAATTTGAGTCAATTCTCTATATATTTTAGAAATGAATTCTTTATCAAATCCTTTGAATGTAAAAATGTTTTTACAGTTTATTGCTTCCCTTCTAATCTTTTCTGCATTAGTTTTGTTTGCACAAAAAAACTTTTTAACTTAAAATAATCAAATTATCTATTTTGTGATCAATAATGATCTCTAGTTCTTCTTTGGTCACAAATTCCTTCCTCCGAGGAATTTATGACCAAAGAAGAACTAGAGATCACTATTGACCACAAAATAGAAAATTTTGATTATATCAAATTGAAAAGTTTTTGTACAAACAAAACAAATGCAGACAAGATTAGAAGGGAAACAATAAACTAGGAAAACATTTTTACCGTCAAAGGTTCTGATAAAGGCCTCTTTTCCAAAATATAGAGAGAATTGGCTCTAATTTATAAGAAATCAAACCATTCTCCAATTGATAAATGGTCAAAGGATATGAACAGACAATTCTCAGATGAAGAAATTAAAACTATTTATAGACATATGAAAATGTGCTCCAAATCATTATTAATCAGAGAAATGCAAGTTAAGACAACTCTGAGATACCACTGCACACCTGTCAGATTGGCTAGAGTGAGAGGGAAAAATAATGCGGAATGTTGAAGGGGATGTGGGAAAACAGGTTCACTGATACATTGTTGGTGGAATTGTGGACACATCCAGCCATTCTGAAGAGCAATTTGGAACTATGCTCAAAAAGTTATCAAACTGTGCATACCCTTTGATCCAGCAGTGTTTCTACTGGGCTTATACCCCAAAGAGATACTAAAGAAGGGAAAGGGACCTGTATGTGCCAAAATGTTTGTGGCAGCCCTGTTTGTAATGGCTAGAAGCTGAAAAATGAATGGATGCCCATCAATTGGAGAATGGTGGAGTAAATTGTGGTATATGAATGTTATGGAATATTATTGTTCTGTAAGGAATGACCAGCAGGATGAATACAGAGAAGACTGGTGAGACTTACATGACCTGATGCTAAGTGAAATGAGCAGAACCAGGAAATCATTATATACCTCAACAACGATACTGTTTGAGGATGTATTCTGATGGAAGTGGATCTCTTCGATAAAGAGAGCTAATTCAGTTTCAATTGATCAAAGATGGACAGAAGCAGCTACACCCAAAAAAAGAACACTGGGAAACGAATGTGAACTATCTGCATTTTTGTTTTTCTTCCCAGGTTATTTATACCTTCTGAATCCAATTCTCCCTGTGCAACAAGAAAACTGTTCGGTTCTGCACACATATATTGTATCTAGGATATACTGTAACCTATTCAACATGTAAAGGACTGCTTGCCATCTGGGGGAGGGAGTGGAAGGAGAAAAGGGGAAAATCGGTACAGAAGTGAGTGCAAGGGATAATGCTGTTAAAAAATTACCCTGGCATGGGTTCTGTCAATAAAAAGTTATTAAAAAAAAAAAAAAAAGAGAGAGAGAGAGAGAACAAATTCCTTCCTCCTCCGCAGATCTAAGAGGTAAACTGTCCTTTATTCTTCTAATTTGCTTATAATATTATTCTTTATGTCTAGATCATGAACTCATTTTGATCTTATCTTGGTGTAGAGTGTTAGGTGTGAGTCATTGCCTAGTTTCTGCCATACTAGTTTCAATTTTCTCAGCAATTTTTGTCAAATAGTGAATTCTTATCCCAAAAGCTGGGGTCTTTGGGTTTGTCAAACACTAGATTACTATAGTCATTGACTATTTTGTCCTGGGAACCTAGCCTATTTCACTGATCAACTACTCTATTTCTTAGCCAGTACCAAATGGTTTTGATGACCACTACTCTAATACAGTTTTAGATCTGGTACAACTAGACCACCTTCATTTGCATTTTTCATTAATTCCCTTGAAATTCTTGACCTTTTGTTCTTCCAAATGAATTTTGTTAATATTTTTTCTAGATCATTAAAAGAGTTTCTTGGGAGTTTGATTGATATGGCACTAAATAAATAGGTTAATTTAGGTAATATTGTCATCATTATTATATTCTCTCCACCAATCCAAGAGCACCCAATATTTTTCCAGTTGTTTAAATCTTTATTTGTGTGGAAAGTATTTTATAGTTTTGTTCATTTAGTTCCTGATTTTCCCTTGGCAGATAGATTCCCAAATATTTTATATTATCTACAGTTATTTTAATTGGAATTTCTCTTTATATTTCTTGCTATTGCATTTTGTTAGTGATGTATAAAAATGCTGGTGATTTATGTGGATGTATTTGCCAATTTGCTAAAGTTGTGGATTATTTCTAAGTTTTTAGTTGATTCTCTAGGGTTATCTAGGTATACCATCATCTCATCTGCAAAGAGTGATAATTTGATTTCCTCATGACCTACTCTAATTCCTTTAATCAACTTTTCTTCTCTTATTGCCAAAGCTACATTTCTAATACAATATGAATAGTAATGGTGATACCTTGTTTTACTACTGATCTTACTGGAAATGGTTATAGTTTATCACCATTACATATGATGCTTGCTGATGGTTTTAAATAGATGCTACTGACTATTTTAAGGAAAATAGACCATGTCTTAAAATATAGGGATGATAGACTCTTGATCCAAGGAAAGAATGGATTTAACAACTGTCTTTAAGAATGTAGTCATTCCAAGGATGGAGCTAAGAAGGCAGAGTAAAGCCCAGAAGCTGCTACAACTCTCTCAGTTTCCCTAGAAAAACACATGAAACCAAGCCTCTGAACAGAGTCTGATGGAATGAAACCACTCTTCACCTCAAGATAGCATGAAAAAACTTCAAGAAAGGTCAGTCTCACTGTGGTAGAAAAGGTATTCAGCCCAGCTCAGACAGAGTCTGGGAAAGCTGGTGAGAGGAAATCTTAAAGAAGGGAAAAGGACCCACATGTGCAAAAATAATGTTTGTGACAGCTCCTTTTGTGGTAACAAACAATTGGAAAATGAACAGATGTCCATCAATTGAGGAATTGAGGAATAAAATAAATTATGATATATGAAGATAATGAAATATTATTCTATAAAAATGATGAATAAGTTTGTGTGGGATGGGTTGCTAGATGCCCCTTACCCAAATTGACTACTTGGAGGCATCTCCAGATACAAACAGAAAGCATTTATGCACTTCTTGCAAGGACAGGTTCAATCACATCAACTGGACAATCCAGCATGGTGTGTGATACATAGCAGAAACAGAGAATGAACTGTAGAGCAGAAAAGATATGAGTACAACCCCATCCCCAACTCCTGTTGATTTTTAAATTCATTAAATGGACTGAAAAGGAAATAACTATGGACCAATGGTCAACAACACTGTCTACTTCCTGAGGGTCAAGTGACTTTCTGAAGCTTAGACCTAGCATTTGACCTTTTCTGCTCTTAAGCCCTCTGAAAATAGGGATCACCTGACTTTCTGAAATTTAGGCCTAAGGGCTGACCTATTTTATCTACAGTGTCTGAGGAATCTTTACTTGGTCCCATTCAGTCCCTTCTCTTATTTCATACCTATGAAGATTTCTCACACAAATCCTGATACATTTCTTCCCCCAGCACATCAACTATAACACATCCACTACCATTCAGAACCAATACCTGAATATCAGTGGAAGCTTTTACTAAGACCATTTTAGCTAAGGAATCTTGAATTATTCTAAAGATTAAATATATCATGCAAGATAAGCAAGCAAGTAATAGGATATTGCTGCTTAAAGTAATGGGCAGGAATCAGAGAGTCTGCTTCCACCAACTCCCACCATTTGTCTTGGAGATTCTGTCATTACAGACCAACGGATGGACATCTGGCAGCCAGTTATCCGTGTCACTATAGTACTCTCGAGGCCCAGTGGCCTCAGAGCCATTACCCCATCATTCCCAGCTCAAGCAGTCCAGACCCAGATTCATTTGGGACAAAGGGATGAAGGTCTCATCTTCTGAAGCTTCTTCAGCTGAGAAGGGGTGTAGAGCTAGCCCAGCCCAGTGGGATCCAGACTGAGGAGGGGAGAAAAGTGACTTGTAGGCAGTGTCAGCAGCATCCCAGGGGGCTGAATGTCAGAATCAGGTATCATGTGATTTCAGATGGACCAAGTACTGGCTTGGAGTCTGACAGAAACAACTCTCAGAAGTAGATTAAAAAGGCAAGGACAAAATTTTTTAAAATAAATAAATAAACAAAAGTGGAGTTAGAATAGAGGTTATTGGAGATAATAACCAGGATTCTCACCCAAAGGAAGATTGGGGGAGATGAGGCTATCATAAATGTCTCTCATGCAAATAGCTTTTCCTAGGGTAAATACCAAAGAACATTTCTGCAAATCCTGCTTTTGTTTCCTCAAAGGAGTAGGGGCAATGAGTGGAACAGTGTGACCTTGAGTACAATTTCCTTTAGCAAAAACTCAAGTCTTTTCAGTTTTACAAGGGAAGGCATTTACCCAATTAGTACAAGTGTCAAAAAAAAAAAAAAAAAACAAAAACAGTTTGAAGCCCCAGCCAAGGAGCATATGTGCAAAATCCAAATGCTAATCCTCCCCTAAATATGTACCTCTCCTCAAGATAGGCTTCAGGATGCGGATTCTAATAGCTCTTTCAGAATTGCTTGCCTGGGAGCTATATGAAGGAGTGTAGGAGTCAGGAGTTGGGAAATTTAAAGGTGCCATGGTCAGGGGCAAACAGGCAGCAGAATAGATATGCTTTGAATTTAACAAATGGCTCTCCTTGTAAGACAAAGTAGAAGAAAAAGGTAGGCAACTATCACTATCTCTATATCTCTTTTTTTTATTATAGCTTTTTATTTACAAGATATATGCATGGGTAATTTTTTTCAGCATTGACAGTTGCAAAACCTTTTGTTCCAATTTTTCCCCTCCTTCCCTCTATTCCCTCCCCCAGATGGCAGATAGACCAATACATATTAAATATGTTAAAGTATATATTAAATACAATATGTATATATGTCCATACAGTTATTTTACTGTACAAGAAGAATCGAACTTTGAAATAGTATACAATTAACCTGTGAAGGAAATCAAAAATGCAGGCGGACAAAAATAGAGGGATTGGGAATTGTATGTAGTGGTTCACACTCATTTCCTAGAGTTCTTTTGCTGGGTATAGCTGGTTCAATTCATTACTGCTCTATTGGAACTGATTTGGTTCATCTCATTGCTGAGGATGGCCACATCCATCAGAATTGATCATCATATCGTATTGTTGTTGAAGTATATAATGATCTTCTGGTCCTGTTCATTTCACTCAGCATCAGTTCATATAAGTCTCTTCAGGCCTTTCTAAAATCATCCTGCCAGTCATTTCTTACAGAACAATAATATTCCATAACATTCATATACCACAATTTATTCAGCCATTCACCAATTGAGGGGCATCCACTCAGTTTCCAGTTTCTGGCCACTACAAAGAGGGCTGCCACAAACATTTGTGCACATACAGGTCCCTTTCCCTTTTTTAAGATTTCTTTGGGTTATAAGCCCAGTAGTAACACTGCTGGACCAAAGGGTATGCATAGTTTGACTAACCCTGTATCTCCTTGGAGTCTTTGATTCCTTCATTATTGGTGAGAGACAGTAGTAGCTACAATAGAACTCTTGCTGACATCTAACTACCTGTGACCATTTCTATACTTTGCTCTCATATGTTAGATGAGCTTTTCTCTCATTGTGACCTTAAGGAGGGAATAGTAATGTTCTCTTTCTAATCTCTAGTGTTCTAGTCTTTCATCTCCCATTCTGGTCTCAATTCTATGAGACATTCTCTTGATCACTCACTCTTACCTGTCATCTCTTGAATATCTCACCAAAGGTCTCCTCTCACCTCCCCTTATCACTGTGAGTGCCCTACCTCTAATGAGATCTCTTCCTAAAAGGAAAGCAATGCTATCTTTCCACGACATGATTCTTCTTTAATCCATGGATAATAACAGACTAAAGAATTTCCATCTCAGTCAATAGAGCTTTTCCCCCAAAGGCATGTTCTCCAGGATTGAGGGTGGGTTCAGATAGAGGCTTTATTCAATTCAATTCAATTCAATACAAGGAAAATATATGTTTTGTCTATTTTTCACTCTCAGGGAGTTATTAGAGTTGCTAGGATAGAAATGAAGGAAATCTTGAGTGATGAAGAATATTATCTCCTAAAGTTTATAATAGAGGAGAGAAAATCTAGCTTGACATATTATCTAGATTTTAGAGACACATATTTCAAATAGGTAGGATATTGTGGACTAAACTTTTATAAGAGAACTAAGCCCATGAGGGATGTGCAACTCTCAAGAATAAAATCTAGTAGTCATCTGTCAGGTAAAATATAGTAGGAAATCCTTTTATGTATTGTTTGGAATATATAGAAACTAAGGTGCTAACAATTACATTCTGTGATTCTATGACTTGTTCTTTTTGCCCCAAAGAGCAAAACCTGAAATAATGACTAAAAGTTAGCAAAGAAAAAAATTAGACTTTATATCAGAAAAAAACTATGTAATAAAGCTGTCAAAAAGTCAGGCAGATTGCCTCCACCTTTATTGGAAATTTTCCAATAAAGACTGGATAACTGCTTCTCAAGTTTTCTCTAATTGGAATTATTTTAGGTGTGAATTGGATTATATGGTCACTAAAGTGCTTCCCAACTCTAAAATCTCTTGATTTTATAACTGTAGTGACAGAAAGCTTACTACTTCCTTTAAAAAAAAAAGCTCCCTTTATCCTTTATTGAAAGCATCTGAGGCTAGCTCCTAGAGATTTTCATTTTTTTGTCATACTCAGAGACCATCTGTTTAATAACCTGTTCAAGAATTTTGCTGGGAATGGACATCAAGCTAATAGCTCTGTAGTTTTTAGAATCATCTGTTTTTTTCTTTTAGCAAATTGGCTCAACATTTTCCCATCTGCAATCTTCTGATCCTTCTCCTTATCAACATGATTTCTCAAAAATAATTCTTTGATCATTTTAGCAAGTTCTTTTAGTACTCTAGGAGATAAATCCTCTAGTCTTAGAAACCTAAACTCATTTTAGCAACTAGATGGACTCTTGCAATCTCATTTCTTACTTTCACCCTCAATTCTCTTTTATCTCTGTTTGTTTTCCTTGTACAATTTGAAGATTGTTCTCCTTGATGGAAAAAATAGAAGTAACAAGGCAATTGGGTAGTTAACTATAAATACAGAAATGTATCCACAAGCCAAAAGTCAAGTATCTTAGTTCCAAAAAGATAAATCCCATTTATTATCTTTTCACTCTTTATGATGACTCTATGGGAAAAGAAAGGTAGTATTTCCATTTTTCAGATGTAGATGGTGATGTGCCAAAAATGGATTTTGCCCATGGTCATAGTCCAAAGCAAACACATAACAAGAATCTAGGTTTTATGATTCTTAGAATCATATATATTACCTTTTACTTCTTAGTAGGCAATAAAATGTTAAATTATCCTTCATCATATATATCAGCTTCCTGTAAAAATTGTATGTAAATATATTTTCAGATTTAATTGGTTTCAATTCATTACTGGAACCTATGTCATCAATGGATACTGTGACAAATAATTTTGTAAATGAATAATTCCATTCTACTATTCTATTTAGAAGTTTTGAATATTAAGGTCAATGTATATCGTGTTTAATTAAAGTGTAGTATGGAATTTTCATTCTGATTTTTTTATCCTATTGCTCTATTATTTATTAGGTTATTGTTGTTGTTTTTAAGTGAAAAGACCAGAAAGATCATAGTTGATAAGAATATCATATTTCCCGTGATCCAATCTGACCTATTCCAATAAGCATCTATTATGTGTAAGATACTGTAGACACAAAGGCAAAATTAACTTTGTTCCCAAAGAGCTTACATTATGCTACAGAGATACAATATGTCGATAGAAAATTATATACCTGATCATTTGAGTTAGGAGATAATCCTAACAACTTGAGAGATCACCTTACTGTAGGAGTGGCTTGACCCCTAAGGCTTGAAGAAAAAGTAGTGATTCTAGAAGGTATAGGTAAGAAATGAGCTCAGTCCAGGCAAGGGAAAGGACATAGACTGGACAAAAGCAAGAATATTGGTGGACATCATCTCAGTGTGCCTCCAGCCTCATTTCCTATTCCTTAGATAACTTGGACTTTACCCCTCAGTCCCTGTCTTCTAATGGATGAGCTATATTACCTTATCTTGCTGGTGCTCAAGTCTCCAAGCCACTTCTTGACAGTGTCCTCACCATACTACCTTGGAGGATAAGGAGGGAATAAATCCCTTGAAGATAATGATTTTTTAAATCATTTGTTAAATTCTTCCCATTTAGCACAGTGCCTAGTGTATAGTGAATAATTAACAAATCTTCTGTCTAGCTAGCTAGGTAGCTATGTAGATCAATTTGTTTGAATGCTGATTGCAGGGTAGGTTCTAAACCCTAAAAAAAAAAAAATCTCTCTAATATACAGCTTAAACTTCACTTTTGAGGTACTCAAAATATTCTATCTTATGCATAGTCAGGAATCTAACTGATATGAATTTTTTAGGCCTCACGTGTATTATTATTAGTCCCATTTGGGCCTTAAATCATATTAAGCCAGAGAGCTCTTCCTATAAAAGTCAACACTATTAGGGACCAGAGAAATCCCTCTTCTTTTCCTGCATACTTACCTTGCCCCCAATTACAACACAGGGAGAAGGGCATGTTTCCTTTTCTTTGTTAAGTTTCTGTAATCCAGATACCATCAACCACAGAAGGAAAATAGAACTAAACTAGCTCAAGAGCTAAAAGATAGACAAAGAAATGGATTTTCTACTTGGGACATTTTAATGTATTTTAATTGAATTTAAATGGCTCCAGGATTAAAAAAGGATGATACTTTGCACAAAAGCAAATAAAAGACAAACATGCCAGGTGGACCATTTAGGTTATGGGATATATTTCAAAGAATATCTGTCTATTAATTATAAATAAATGCTAAGAACCTAGTCAGTGGCTGACTAAGTACTTTCATGTCCCTGGTATCCTACTAAACCACTAAATGATTAGAATTGATAAGAGTCGATAAAGACCTCCGAGATTCAACTCTCTTTACAAACAAGCATATTGTAACATATATGTGTGTGTGTGTGTGTGTGTATGGCTTTGGGCAATTAGGTGGCACAGTAGATAGAGTGCTAGGCTAAAGGTAAGGAAAATTCATCTTCCTGGGTTCAAATCCAGCCTCAGACACTCACTAGTTGTATGACCCTGGTCATTTAAGTCTGTTTACCTCAGTCTCCTTATCTGTAAAATGAGCTAGAGAAGGAAATAGCAAACTACTCCAGTATCTTTGCCAAGAAAATCCCAAATGGGGTGATGAAGAGTCAGACAATTAAAAATGAATGGACAACAATATCTAGTATTTTGAGATTTGAGAATTGTTTTATTTGCCATTATCTAATAATAATGTTAATATTAGCTAATATTTACATGATATTTACTCTGTACCAGGCACTGTACTAAGTACTTTAGAATTATTATCTCATTTGATCCTCGCAATAACCCTGGGAGGTAGGTGCTATTATTATTTCCATTTTTATAGATGAGGAAACTAAGGCAGAAAGATTGGTTTATTTTTCTGTTTATTTCTAAATTCAGGAAAGTAATGGAAAATATTAATAATATAGCTTAAACTTAAACATATGTAATGAATAGATTCTGCCTCTCCTTTTCCTCCTTCTAGCAAGCTGTTAAATGTTTACTAGCATATTCTAGCTTGAAATCCTCAGATCTACATTTCTACCACCTTAACTATTCTCCTACCATCTCCTTCTACTTCTCCTCCTCCAAATCACGTTAGTTATACTGCAGAAAGATGCTAACTTGGGCCCATGGGCACAGACCATCTGGCCTTGTTTTGCTAAGTCTGAAAGTAAAGTCTTTGAGGAATATAACCTCACCTATTGATGATGCTGGTACCTAATTTTGAAGGAAACTTTTTAACTTAGAAGCAGAGGAGTAGGATTTCCCCAAAGGTCACAGGAATTGGGAAGGAATTAGATCAGGAATGAAATGTGTTTTCTGTAGATAATGCAGTCATAATTTGAGGAAAGCAGAGTCCAAAGACAGGCTGCCACCTTTAATGATAAAACTGCTAAAGGATCAACAGCTCATTCAGAACTAAGATCTGAGGCTGATATAGGATGTCTCCAAGTATTCTACTTTTGAAATAGCTCAAAATCAGACTCTTGTGCACTAGAATTATTCCTCTTCACCTCATTTCATCCTTTTTTTCCTTTTTTCTCCCATCCTTGAATCCAAACTGATGAAGAAAGTCACCTGCTGAAATTATGCATTTCATAAATAGTCAAGTAAAATTCAGCAAAAAATTTAAGTTCTGATTAGGAATAAGACCAGTATATCAGCAAGCCTAAAAAGCAGTTTCAAGAAAAATCAACTTTGCAAGATGGATGAGACATAGTTAGAAAGGAGTTAATTTGAAAAAAAAACTGGGTGGTTTAGTGAATAAGAAATTAAATAAACATTGAAGAACCATAAATTTAAAGCTAGACATAACCAGACATCTATCCCAAAATCTTCATTTGTAGATGAGAAAACTATAAACCAGAGAACTTGCCCGTGGTCACATAGCTAGTGAGTGACAGAAAGTGAGATATGGCAGTCCACAGAGCTGATGTGACCTTGAATTGCCCATTTTATAATATACTGCAATGGAGACTAAGGAAAGGAGCCAGAGTTGGCAGATGCATATTATGATTTTTCCTTTTTTAAAGGAAAGTCAGTAAATAATTCTTATGGCTTAGGGGTCACATTGGTCATCAGAGACAAAATAAGGATGATGGCTAAAGTGAGTAAATCTGTAGCAAAATTCTACTACCTGTGAATTAGTGGATATGTGTATACCTCTCTTGAACCAACTGCACTAAATATAAGGCCCAGAAAGGATGTAGAAATAGTGGAAGTCCTGGACTATGCCTTTGGATAGAATATGATTCTGTAATATGAAATATTATATCAACATGGATTATATTTTTCTGCCTCCCAACTCTAATGTCTAGAAAACAAAATGTGGCCTTTAGCGAGTTATTTTTGTACAGACCTATGCATTTTTTTCCTATTAGAAAAGATCTTATTTGAATGTTATAGATTAGGATGGTTCTTAAGTCAAACAGCAACAGAAGTCACACAACCCTACATAAAGATCCCTGTGGGCTTTACGTCGGACTTAGAAAACTGCATATTAACATTATCTGTATTCTGATGTATTTTATCTATTGTGTTAATACATTTCAAGTGGATACATGATCTAAGTTTTAAAGAGTAATATGAAAGGAAGTATCTTGAAGATCTCTAACATGGAAGAGAATATATAATCAAATAATTGATAAAGAAGAAAACCAAAGACAGAATAGGCAATATGACTATATTCAAAACATGTCATCATAAGCAAAATTAAGTTAACAAGAATAATAAAAGAAATTGTTAAGAGGAAAAAACATATATTTTAGGTCTTGAGTTTAAGTCTCTTGTCCAAGATTCATAAATAATGGATATAACTTATAAGATTTATTTATTATTTATAAGTTGACTAAATTTATGTCATGTGTTAGTCAACAAATGATCAAATAATATGAATAAAGTTTTCAAAAGATCATTTTGAACCATTCACAATCATATAAAAATGCTCCAAGTCATAATGCAAATTTTAACTCTTAAGATTCACATCTGTCAAATAGGAAAATATGATAAAAGACAGAAATAGTATTAGAGAAGCTATGAGTAAATTGGTATACTAATATATTGTTGCAGAGCTATGGATGGATCAATGACCTGGAAAACAATTTTGAATTATGTGAAAAAAGGCATTTAGCTGTATCTTTTGAGCCAGCATTCCTACAACCAGACAGGTACCTCAAGCAGCATGGAAGAAAGTTTCCTACATACCAAAATAAGCAGAGCAGTATTTTGATAAGTTTTCAAAAAACTTTTAAAATTCATCTAGGGAATGACTGAACAAATTACAGTGTCAGAGTATAATGTAAAATTATCATGGCATAAGAAATGAAGAATGTGAGTGATTTAAAAAATTTAAATCAAGAAGAAAAGTGAATAAAGCCACAATAATGTGTACTTGGACATGCTACAAACAGAGGGAGCTAACAAACAGAGGAGTTCTTCCCTCAAGACAAGATTCCCTAAACTACCAAAAAGTTTCAGATTTGATCTAGGAAGACTATCCAGAATGCCATTGATCATTATCTTGGGAATGGCCATAATAGTAATCATTATAGCTAATATTTATAAGAACCTACTATGAACTAGACACTGTGCTAAGCAGTTTACAATTATTATTTTATTTGATCCTTACAGCAATCCTAGTATTTAGGGGCTATTATTATCCCCACTTTATAGATGAGGAAACTTAGCCAGTGGTTAAATGCCTTGCCCAGGGTTATGCAACTAATAAATGTCTGAGGTAGACTTGAATTCAGCTCTTATTAACTACAAGTCTGGTGCTCAAGTCTGGGGCTATGAGACATAAAAAGTATTACAAGCAAGAAGATATGAAAGGATGATACAGTGACTAGAGCACCAGCCCTGAAGTCAGGAGGACCTGAATTCATATTCTGCCTCAGACATTTAATACTTCCTAACTGTGTAACCCTAGGCACATCACTTAATCCTTATTGCCTTGCCAAATAAAATAAAAAGAAGAAAGAAGAGAAGGAGGAGGAAGAAGAATGAGAAGAAGAAAAAGAAGAAGAGGAAGAAAAGGAATAAAAGGAAGAAGAAGAAGAGGAGGAGGAGGAGGAGGAGGAAGAGGAGGGGAGGAGGAGGAGGAGGAGGGAAAGGAAGGAAGGAAGGAAGAGAGAGAGAGAAAGAGAGAGAGGGAGGGAGAGAGGAAGGGAGAGAGAGAGGAAGGAAGAAGGGAAAGAAGGAAGGAAGGAAGAGAAAGAAAGGAAGAAAGAAAAGAAAGAAGAAAAGAAAAGGAAGGAAGGAAGGAAGAAGAAAAGAAAAGAAAAAAAGAAAGAAAGAAAGAAGAAAAGAAAAGAAAAGAAAGTAGGGAAAGAGGGAGGGAGGAAGGAAGAAAGGAAGGAGAGAAAAAGAGAGAGAGAGAGAGAGAAAGATATAAAACTATGCATACCCTTTGATCCAACAATACTACTGCTAGGTCTTAATGCCAAATACATCCCCAAAAAAGGTGAAATGGACCTATTTGTACAAAAATATTTATAGCAGCTCTTTTTGTAGTAGCTAAGGATGACCATCAATTGGAAAATGGCTAAACAAACTGAGGTATATGATTGTATGGAATACTAATGAAATGACCAGAAGGATGATTTCGGGGGGGGGGGGGGGAGAGAGAAACAACAACCTGGAAAGATTTGCATGAACTGATGCATAGTTAAATGAATAGAACCAAGAGAACATTACACAAAGTAATAGCAAACATATTTGATGAAGAATTGTGAATGACTTAGCTATTCTCAGCCATACAGTGATTCAAGACAATGCCAAAAAACTAATGATGAGGTATACTATCTGCCTCCAGAGAAAGAACTAATATTGATTGAATACAGACTGAAGCATGTTAATTTTTACTTTTTTTCTTTAAGTTTTTTTTTCCTTTTGAGTTTTCTTGTACAAAATGAATAATATAGAAATGTTTTACATAATTGTACATGTAAAAAAAACACAAACAAAAAGAGAGTAGGAGTGAGATGCTTGGAAAGGGCAAGCCTCACATCTAAAGAGACTGAGCTTCTAGAGAAGGGTATAAAGGAGGGTATAAAGTAGTATCCATTAGGTTCAATAGATGATTCATAAATTAATCCATCTAGATTCCCAGTATCACATACAGATTACAAATGTAAATGAAAATAATTAGATTAAGAAGAACACTGTTGGTTTCAAAAGTTATAAATAACAAATTTTTATTAAAAAAAAAAAAAACAAGCTTAGAAAAGTTGTAGGAGTAGCATCTAATAAGTTCCTCCCATGTAGACTTGGTCAGTTTGAAATCATATTTGACCACCAAGAAGAGAAGAAACCCAAGCCCTGATATGAACTCTTAGAGTTGTTACAATATTTAAATTGTAAACCTCTTAAGGGTAGGGACTGTCTCTTGCCTTTTTTTTTTTGTACTGTGAATTTAACACAATCCCTAGCACAGAGTAGGCCCTTAATAAATGTTCATTGATTAATTGCTTGATTGAGTTGTGTGAACCATTCTATGTGGCCATCAATCTAGTAGACCAATCAGAGTCAATGACACCCTGGTTTGTTGGCACTGGTTGTGTATCACAGAGACAGTATCCTCAGCAGTATTTTGAGAATCAGGCAGTGACAGTTACTAAATTCAAACACTTCTTCGGGAAGCAATTATATTGCTTCTTAGCATTTTTTTCTTTCAATTTTTGTTTTCATTTTACCCAAACTAAACTCTTCCTCCATCACAATCCATGTCAGATTTTTCATTTCCCCAAAACCAGGTTTATCTAATGACCACCTTAGGGTCATTTAATATTTAATATTCCCCAGAAAAGAGCTTCTTAACTTTTTCTGATCATAACCCCTTTTCATGGGAGAAATTTTTACTCGATTCCATCTCAAATCTGAACAAAGGTGTTTCTGGCAGCGTTTGTGCATGCACAATGCACAGTGTACAGGTTGTATGTTCAGAACCAAGTTTTCAATAAAGATGCAACATGAGCAAATGCTGCCAGAAGCACTTTGGATTCATTTTACATTTGATTTTGAATTAACTTTTGGTCATTGCATTCAGAAACTTTTTACAGTTGCCAGATTTTTTTGAGGCCCTAACATTTAATTACATGATCCCATATAAGGTCTCAATTTACAGTTTAAGAAGCTTTACTCCAGAAGACCTTCAGCACTTTGCCACCAACAGATGGAACAATAGGATGAATATCTATCAGTGACCCTCCCATATAAACTAGGATAGTTTTTTCTTAAAAGTCTGAAAAACTGTCTTTAAAACTTTGCCCAAGGAAATCAGACATGAAATTATTGCTATAGTTTCCTGGTTGCCTATCTAGAAAAACCTAGGTAATGAGTGGGGGACTTCTTATAAGTATACTAATATATCAAATTCAGAGACACATTGGATCAATCTCGTGTATTTGTTATCTTTCTATACTATTGTTAAGCATATAAACTTATCCATTGAATCATTTAGCTTCCTGAATTTCTATCCATCCTTTAAAGATCAACACAATTGTCCTCTCTTTTCATACTGTGTGTGTGGAAATGCTCTTTTGGAGGTTATTGAACTTCACTTAAATATTTTTTACAGAATTTGAATTTCCTAATCATGCCAAAGGGCAACTAGGTGACACAGTTGATAAGGTGCTGATCCTAAAACTAGGACTCATCTTCCTGAGTTCAAATCCATTCTCAGACACTCAATAGGCAAGTTACTACAAGAGTGACAAGAGTGACAAACAAGACTGTTTGTCTCAGTTTCTTCATCTGTAATATGAGCTATAGAAGGAAATGGCAAACTATGATATCCTTGCCACAAAAACGCCAAATGTGGTCACAACAAGCTGGACACAATTGAAAAAAAAATTCAAAATGAAAAGGAATTTAATAAGAAAAGAATTTAAAACTACTCCCTCCTACCTCTCAATAAAAAATGTTGAGTCTCAGCAATGAATTGTTAATTTTTTCTAGAAATGCTGAAAGGTCAGAGACATTTTTTAAAAACCTTCCCAAGACACTTCAGGTATAACTAAAGGTTCTTCCTCCTCTTTTTTATCATTACCTCGAGAACTTCCTATGGATTGACTTCCAACAGATTTCAGATCGATATCTCTATAGCTAAGAAGTTGAGTAATGTTCATAGTTTCAATGATTTAAAAGAAATGCAAAATCAATAACCCCATCCTAGATTCTGGAAATTTTTCCAGCAGCTTCAACTCAGTTGGCTTTAGAAAACTCTTTCAGGTGCAACAGTGCCACTGTGTGGCAATATCATAAATACAACTTCAATCCAATTGATCTAAGGTGGGAACTAGATTTCAGACTAAGTGATACACAGTGTAGGAAGTAGATGGTGCCATTCTTCCACTCACCTCTAAAATAGCTTCTGTTTTGAGTCATTCTTCTGTTTCATCTGGAGAACCGAATATAGCTGGAATTCGGTGTGTCAACATTCTAACCTAAAAACTTAGAAAGAAATATATTTGTTATAGAATACAAGAACACTAAGTGAAGTATAAGAGGAGATCTGCAAAAAAACAGGAAAGGAAGGGGAAAGTAATTAAATGGAAAGAATATGGAAAAGATGTTGGAAAGTCCATATCTAAGTTTTCTCATCAATGGATAGATTAAACTCCAATAAAGTTCCTAAACTATGCATGTTTAATCTATATTTGATTGCTTGCTGTCTTGGGGAGGGAGGAAGTAAGGGAAGGAGGGAGAAAAAAACAAATTGGAACACAAAGTTTTACAGAAATGAGTGTTGAAAACTCTCTTTACTTGTATTTGAAAAAATAAATTTGAGAAAATAAAATACTAATGAGAAAAAAATTTTTTTAAAGTTCCTGAGATTAAAATCTGATAGATGACACAGATACATAGGTAGGTAGGTGGATAGGTAAGTAGACAGACAGACAGACAGACAGATAGATAGATAGATAGATAGATAGATAGATAGATAGATAATTGATAATAGATAGAAAAAGATAAATTTATATATATATATATACCTATCATCTATCACTGACTTTGATCTGCATATTAAAAAAAGAAAAAGAAGTTATTATAAATAAAATGTATATTGCACTTAGAAATTGATAAAATGCTTTATCTACATTATCTCATTGAGCCTCACAATAATCACATGAAGTGGGTACTTGAGGTGCATGCTTATCTTAGAGATGAACAAGCAACAGTTCAAGTTTAAATAACCTATCTAAGAATACTCAAGTGACTTTGCTTCTAAGTTATAGAAAGAGAATGTTATCCAGTCTTTTCAACTCCAAAGAGCAGTATAGTTTTAAACTTGAAGGAAACAGAAATTATGCTAAGTATTTTAAAAGTATCTGTCACTCCCAAATCTTTAAAGATCAAAGTTCAACATGAAATCTGTCTCTTCTGATGATCCTTCAATTTTGCTATGTTTCATTTAAAGTATTACAATTCATGAAGCCAGAATAAGTCATTTCTATGTCCATGGCACTCTCTAACTTTTAAAATTTTAACTCAATTTTTGCACTTTGAAAATCATACCCATTGGCTACTTACTATATGCCAGAGACCCTGAGCCTTCATTATAACACATGTTATGTGACTTATCAAAACATAAATACCTAAATTCCTCAAAAGTGGAGTTTTATGGTACCCAAAATGTAAACCTTTACAATTCTTCCTGTTCTTTACAGTAGTAGTAGACCATAGGTAGACTATTAATACAGGGTGCCCTAAAAGTCTTAGCCAGTTTTAAGTTTTTTACAGATTTTTAAGCTTTAATAGTCTACAGAGATTTGGGACACCTTATACAATGTTTAACTTAGTGATATATTGGTTACTTCAATTAAACTCATTAAAAAACTCCTTTATATTCTTTATTATAAGTAATAGCTCTCTTGGAGGAAAGAAAAAAAATTTTTTTAAAACTGATATAAAAGAAAAAGATCAGCAAAAACAGTTTTAAAAGAAAATTAGAGCACATGTTTTAAATATAATATTAGAAAGCATGCCTTTTTTTATACCTATGCACATTGAAGCCTAGGGACTATCTAGCTTGCCTACACTTGATCACACATCTAACTAAATAAAATAACAAAACAAAAAGCAAAAGCTTGTCTTTTTTGTTTATTTAACTTTTTGATGCTATTTTTTACTGATTTAAAATGCAGCTTGCCAATAAGGATGAATTTTTCATATATAATTGAAAAAGGAAGTGGCCCAGTCATGTAGGAAGAATGAAGGATAATATTCTCTAATTATTGCTTTGGTGTCCATCAAATATTAAAATCAACCATTAAGCATTTATTAAATGCTTACTGTGTTCCAGGTACCAGTTAAATGAGGGAACACATAGGCAAAAATGAAACACACCCTGCCCACAGAAAACTTGCCTTCTCCAGAGGGACTGTCTACCTGTCCATCTGTCTATCAATCTTTCTTTACCATCTATCTTATCTTTCATCTATATAATCTTTCTATAGATCTTTATCATCTATCTCTATCAGCTATCACTCTATATCTCTACTTTACTTTATTGTTCTTTTTTCTTTTATCATCTAATATATAGCATATGTATGTATAGAGAAATATTTGTATTTGTATATATATGTATATTTACATATACATACATAACAAACTCTGTAGCAAAAATTAACAAGTATTTTTGGAGAGATGGAATCTTGGAGCTGGGAGGGAAATCAGGGAAACGTTTTTATAGAAGGTGGTATTTGACCTGAGTTTTGTTGGAAACCAAAGATTCTAAAAGGTGAAGGTGGGAGAGAGTGCATTCCAGGCATAGGGACCGGGCTAGCCAATTCAAAGGCTAAAAGATGTAGAGACAAATCTTCAGCACACTGGAAAGGTCTTCTGGGGAAGATTTATGAGAGTAAGGTAAATCCCACAAAATATGAAGTCATGAATAGCTTCTGATCTGTACCAATAGAGGGAATGTTCACATCAAAGAAGCCATTTTTTCTCTTGGTCATTGCTAGCAATCCTGAGGGTCAATAGAGCTGGAAGGAATTTTGAGATTATTTAGTCCAACCCTGTCATTGTGCAGAAGAGGTAATGGAAGCCAAGGAAAATGATCTTCCCAAGAACACACAAGTAGCAAGTAGCAAAGCTGAAATTTGAACCTTAGTCTTTCAGCTCAACTTTCAGTAAACTTCCTACCATACAACTCAGTTTATTCTGTAAACCTGTCATCTACTCTGGTTACTGCCAAATCAAAAAGCATATTCTTGGCTGGACTGAGTGAAATACTGTCTATCCATCTCTGCAATGACTTCTTCTTTGAGCAACCTATAGTAATGCTCCCCAAAACTTCAAATCTGCTTTAAACCAAAGCCTGACATCAACAAGCTGATAGATTCAGGAATAGTAGCAGCATCTTCCAGATCAACATCCCTGCTTTTAGTCCAGCCCTTAGTCATTATCTAGGGAAGCAACTCTTTTGGGAAAAGGACCAGCCACCTCCACCAAAGGTTAATGAACTGTATATATGTGTGTATATATGTGTATGTATATATATATACATACACATATATACACATATACACACACATACATATATACATATATGTATATACACATATACATATATACATGTATGTGTATATACACATATACATATATGTGTATATACATGTACACATATATACATATATATGCAGGTAAGCTAAAATAGCTGAAGAAGCAAGACACCCTAAGGGAGAGATAGGAAGAAATTTGTGCCAGGTTAAGGAATACCACTAATTCCTTGACCACCATCTCTCCTAAAATTCTAACAGGTTTTACCAAGGACATTGAACCCAAGAGCTCTGGGAATAGTGACATTAAATAAAACGAATTTGTTTTGCCACTGCACCCCAAGAATCTTGGGACTTTTTTCATTTAATTTGTAGTTGAAACCTTCCTTAGGTGTCATATTTACTATTACAGGGCTTTTTCCTTGAGAACAAGGACTGACTGACACTTCTATTTGTATCTCTAGCACTTAACAAAGTATTTAATAAATGCTTTTTTCATTCATTTACCTGGCTCTTTCAACTAGAAGGCTAATCATAGCTGCCATTCTGTATGCCAAGATTCTGAATCAAAATTTGAAAGAAAATCTTTTTTTGCGGCTCAGTAATCTAACATTGACTTGGCTTGCAATGCCTCACTCAAGTAATGATTGACCCTTGGGTCCTATTTCTTTACTTGCGGGATTGTCTCTGTTAAAACTGTCAAGTGAATAATAATTCTTCACTTGCAGGGATTCTTTGTTTCAGAGTGATTATAAAAAGAGCCCCAGGAGAGAGATAATATCTGCATTTGACCTAATGAAATGAAAAACCATATCACTAACAATTTTATTTCTTTGGCTTATAAAGCACAAATATTGTATTTTCCTGTGATGTTTTTTAAAGAACCTTTAGGTACATACATTGGGTGTCTTCCCTGCTTAGAAAATTAATTTTTAGGTCTTCATTCTTAAGTGAAATTTTCCATATTTATTCATTGTTAAACACAAATTCCTGAAACCTGATTGTGGGTCTATGCAGGCATAATCTCAACACAAAGTTATTATATTCTGTGGAATGAGTATTCATATAAATAAATTAATTTTAAGATAATGATAAATTATGTATAATTCATAAAATATAAACACATTTAATGATAAAAATAACTATAACATAAAACAAAATAAGTATACTATATTAATAAAATAATAATATGAATGTTTCTTAAGCAAATTGCTTTATATTTATTAACCTAAAATTAATCAATTAAATTACTGTTTTTGGAGCATAGGGACTAGAACTGTGCTTTCATTGGTATAGGAAAATCCTGTCTGAGGACACTACCTCTACTACTTTAGTTCTCTATAAATAATAGTCTTTGATGACTTCCCAGAGAGCATAGAAAGATTAATTCATTTGTCTGGTCACATATTAATATGCACTTGAGACACACTTGAACCCAATTCTTCCTAGCTCCAAAGTCATCTCTTTATAGTTATGATATATTACCTCTTTCATATGTTTATATAAATATCAATGCAAACTTTACAAAGATGGATTTTCAATCAAATTTTAAACTGCCTGACATATAGTCCCTAGCTAGGACTTATTCCTGATTTTGAACTTCAGGATTCTTTTTCATCACCTTCATTCCCACTAATGAGCACTAGTCCATACTTTTCTTTAGGCTGTTTAAAATGGATCGATCATCATTTGAGACTATTGGCATATCCTGCTCTCAGATTTAGATCACCATTAACCCAACCAGTCTATTAATGGATCCATCTCCAAGATGCAGATACCATCATTGTCAGTAAATATGAAAAAAAATATGATTATCTCACTAGATTTATAAAAGGATTGTACAAAATACAATTCATTCCTATCAAAATACTAGAAAGTATAGTAATAAACATAGCCTTCCTTAAACTCTCAGCAAGCATTATCTGTAATGGGGATTCGGGATGAAGTAAGAATGCCCATCATCACCATTATCATTTATTATTGTACTAGAAATGCTTACTATAGCAATAAGAGAATAAAAAGAAATGGAAGGAATTAGAAGAGGAAATGAGGAAACAAACCTATCACTCTTTGCAAATGATGTCATAATTTACTTAGGTAATCCTAGAGGAAAAAAAAACAGTTGAAATAATTAACAACTTCGGTAAAATTGCAGGATATAAAATAATGTTATCAACAAAGTCCAGCAGGAAGAAATAGAAAGAGAAATTACATTTAAAATAATTGTAGACAATACAAAACACTTGGGAGTAAGATTTAAACAAGTGGAAAAACATTAATTGCTCACAGGCAGTCTAAGTCAATATAATAAAAATGATAATTGAACCTAAATTAATTTACTTATTCAGGTCCATCAAACTACTAAAAATTATTTTATAGGGCTAGAAAAATAATAATTAAGTTGATATGGAAGAACAAAAGATCAAGAATATAAATGAAATTAATTTTAAAAATTATAAAGGAAGATGGCATAGCCACACTGAGTCTCAAACTCTATTATAAAGGAATAATCATCAAAACAATCTATTAACTCTAAAAATAGAGTGGTGAATCAATAGAGTAGATTAGATACACAAGACACACTAATAAATAACCATAGTAATCTAGTGTTTGATAAATGCAAAGATCCAAACTTTGGGGACAAGAGCTCCCTATTTGACAAAAGTTGCTGGGAAAACTGGAATGGAGTTGGCCCAGTTATAGATCAACATTCATATTGTATGTCAAAATAAGGTCAAAATAAATGACTGATATAGGTAGAAATGGTGATATCATAAGCAAATTATACCTGTTAGATCTATAAATAAGCAAAGACTTTAAGATCAAATAAGAGATAGAGAGCATTGCAGGATATAAAATGGCTAATATTGATTATATTAAATTTCAAAGAGGTTGCATAAACAGGAATAATATATTCAAGATTAAAAATTAAGTAGGAAATCAGGGGAAATTTTATACCAAATTTCTCTGACAAAGACCTATTTTCTCAAATTTCTAGTACCTGGCAAATAGTAAGAACATCGTAGCTGAAAATTATCTTCCCTCTAACCTTTATATGTCTTTTTTCTACATGATTGTTTATACATTATCTCCTTCATTAGACTGAGCTACTTGAGAGCAGACTGTCTTTTGTCTTTCTTTGGGGTTTGGGGGTTTTGAGTATAAGCTTAATATAATTCTTGTGGCTCACCTAGAGAGAACTCAGGGCACACCCTTTGAGAATTAGTGATATTGAAGAAAGAGGACTGAACCCAGAATCAAAAGACCTGATCGAGGCCTTGGCTCAGCCCTTAACTGGCTATGTAACTGTCTCAGTTTCTTCACCCATGAGGTGGAGATAAAAATCCTAGCCTACACTATGGTTGTTTTCATCAAGGGATAGCAGAGGATGATGGACTCTCAGAATTGGAAGAGGCCTCAGAGCTCAACACAACTTCAAGAGTAAGGGATAGAGGAGGGGTGATTAGATAGTCTCATAAAAAAGAGCTGGAGATTTTAGTGGATTCCAAGGTGCAAGAGTCAACAGTATGGCATGGCAGTTTTGTTTTTCTTTGTATCCCCAGAGCTTAATACAGTGCATGACGTTAAATGTTTGTTGACTGAATTTCTTGTTTTCCTTTTCTCTTTACAATAAGATTATGAGTATTAGAATACTAATGTACACTTACAGTCTTTTAGAGTTTAAAAATCAATTCCTGGAATTTTTTTTTCCAAACGGAGAGCTTCCATTATAGAAAATTCTTCCACTGATGCAGATAGCAATTTCTGGAATTCTTAAAAAGTTTCTGGGAACACTGAGACATTAGATGACCTGTTCATGGTCATACAATTAGTATGTATCCATCATTGCTTGCACTCAGTTGACTAATTCCAAAGCTGGCCCATACCCAACATAGCAATGAACCTTTTCTAAATGGCCCTTTAGGAAATACATTATTTCATTTGTTCCTCATTACAATCTTGTGAGAAGAGATTATTATAGTCATTTTACAGATAAGTAAACAAATCTAGAGGGATTATGTTATGAAATATTAGCACACTATTTTAATCTGAAGTTCTGAATCTAATCTAAATGAAAAATCATCATCCATCTTTCTTTAATTATATTAATAATAACATCTTGCTATTATAAGATATTGCCCAATTATAAACCCATCCCCCCACTAAAGGTTTATTGACCAGAGATGTGAGGAGAAAGAGCACACAACAACTTATGTAGGCTCCTTCCATTAGGTCCCATGGTTTTCATGAGCTAGTACATATAGTGGATTGGGTTAGTACCTGAACTTTTTCCCCAACAGTTTATGAAAGATTAACATGTCCTTATAATATCTCAGGCTAAATGGAAGAAAATCAGGATTGTTACTGATATATCCAGGTGTGTCTGTCTAGATTGGGTAGTGCTTGAAGTTAAAGGTGAAGCCAAAAGGAAAAAAAAAAGACTTCTGCATCCAGAAAGTGGACTGTGGGAACTAAATGTGGATCACAGCATAGTATTTTCACCATTTTTGTTGTTTATTTGCTTGATTTTTGTTTTATTTCTCATATTTTTCCTTTTTTATTTGATTTTTCTTGTTCATCATGATAATTGTGAAAATATGTATAGTAGAATTGTATACTTTAACATATATTGGATTATTTGCCATATAGTGGAAGGGTGGGGGGAAAAAGAGACAAAAAATTTGAACACTAGGGTTTGCAAGGGTAAATGTTCAAAACTATCTTTGCATATATTTTGAAAATAAAAAGCTATTTTTTAAAAAAAAGGAATTCAATGTTGAATGTATTATGCAGTGATAACAACTTCATGATAGACACTTACAAAGTAAAAGGTGATTTCTCTATAATTAATCATCAAGTTATTCAATAAATCATTAATCAATTAACCAAAAAAAAAAAAAAAAGATTCATGCCTTCCTCTGGCCCACACCTTTGAAATGTAGGAATCATAAGGCGATTTGAAGTCCCTACTAACCATCTTTGACTCCATTCTTTTTTTTTAATAACTTTTTATTGATAGAACTCATGCCAGGGTAATTTTTTACAACATTATCCCTTGCATTCACTTCTGTTCCGATTTTTCCCCTCCCTCCCTCCACCCCTTCCCCCAGATGGCAAGCAATCCTTTACATGTTGAATAGATTACAGCATATCCTGGATACAATATGCAGAACCGAACAGTTTTCTTGTTGCACAGGGAGAATTGAATTCAGAAGGTATAAATAATCCAGGAAGAAAAACAAAAATGCAAGCAGTTTATATTCATCTCCCAGTGTTCTTTCTTTGGGTGTAGCTGCTTCTGCCCATCTTTGATTTGACTCCATTCTTGAAAAAAGATTTCTCTATATATGCATGAAAAAGGGAAAAAGAGATAAGTGAGGTCATATATCGTGACACTCCAGCCTTGCCCTAGATAGCAAAATAGTGCTCTAAATTTTTTTTAATTTTTAAACAAATTATTTTAGTATAAATTTGATTTTTTTATACAGTCTTTTTGTCTTCCATAGAAAGCATTTCACAAGCCTGAAGGAAGATACTTTTTCAACAAGTGTTTCTCTCACATGTAAGGTACTGGAAAACAACTGCCTAATGCTTCTACATATAACCTGAGAAACATTTTTGTTTGACTAAATTTTATCCTATAGAAAAGAAAGGAAAATTCTGAAACTAATTTTGAGGTTTACCCCAAAATTACTAATAAATAAAACACTATAGTGTTCTCTCTATCAATTTGGATCATTTCCCAGCCAGGAAAAAAACCTGGCACTTTAGGGCCATACCACAAAACACTGGCCCTTTCTGTATCTCTATGTACAAAACCCCCAACATTTCTTCCATGCTGTATCTCCCTTTTTCAAAAATATGACAATACATAGATCAATTGTGTTTACATAGTTGGCAAAAGAAATTCAAATTACCTAGCCAGTAAGTTAGTAAACATTTATTAAACACTTATTATATGCCAAGCACTGGAGATACAAAGAAAAGCTAAAGACAATCCCTGACCTTTAGAAGCTTGCAATCTAGAGAAGAGACAACAAGCATATAGATAAGTGTGCTTGTACATTCTTTTAATTATTATTTATTTTTCCTATATATAGATTGTTTTACAAGCTCTATTTAGGATAAATAGAAATAAATAAGAAATAAATAGAAAATGGCATGTACTAGAATTAACAGAAGCTGGGTAAGGTTTCTTATAAAATAAATCTTAGATGGCACTTAAATCTGACAAGGTAGAAATGAGATGGGAGAGCATTGCAGGCATGGAGGACAGCCAATGAAAATGCCCAGAATATGGAGATGGAGTATTTTGTTCATGGAACAGCCAGAAGGCCAGTGTCACTGGTTTGTAAAGTATGTGAAGGTAAAGTAGAATATAAGGTATAACAAAACTAGGAAGGTGGGGGAAGCATGTTATGAAGAACTTTGAATGTTAAACAGAGGATTTTATATTCCATCCTAGACATAATAAGGAGCCAGTGCAATTTGAGTAAGGGGAGTGATGTGATCAAACCTGAGCTTTAGGAAGATTGACAGCTGATTGGAAAAAGACTGCAATGTGAAGAGATTTGTGATGAGGCAGGCCAACCAATCAGATTATTTCCGTAGTCCAGGCAAAAGATGTTGTGGGTCTTTACTAGAAAAATAACAGAATAGTCTCTACTTGGGCTGAAAGGAGAGGGAAGGAAAGGAGACTATACTTGACAGTCAACCAGCATCTCTCTCATTCTGGATACTAAAAATGGAGACAGTTACAGCATGCATGTTCCATAAACTATTGGACCAAAGGGCTTAATCCCTTTGTCTCTAGGTTTTGGCTCAAGCTGAAATTCCATCTCTTCAGTTACTTGAATGTGGAGCACCTGCTGCTACTGCTCTATCAGTAGCCTTTCCTGCTGTTGTCACAGTCAACCACTCTTCCAGCTTATCAGTCGATGACGGGCATTACTTCATCATTTTGAACTTCTTAGGTATTTCAGTGCTGAGCCACCATATGGCCATAAGCAGGCTGGCTCTGAGCATTTCTTCCTGCCCATGGGGGGTCTGTCTGGCATCCCAAACTCAGTATGTCCAAAACAAAACTTAATACCTTCCCTTTCCTCTCTTCCCCCATAAATTCTCACTTTCCCCCAACTGCCTCATACTATCAAAGACACCATCGTTTTTCCAGTTGCCAAGGCTTCTAACCCCAATGTTATCTTTTATTCTTTAGTCTAACTCATTCCACAAATCCAATCTTTAGTCAAATCTTGTCACTTCTACCTTCTTATTATCATATTATACATACACACACACACACACACACACACACACACACACACATTGTTGTATGCCTGTGAAACCTGGACAGTGTACCAGTGCCATACCAGGAAACTGAATTCCTTCCATTTGAATTGTTTTAGGAAGACAATTGCCAAAAGACTATTTTATGGAGAAATCACACAGGCCAGACATTCATGTGGTGGTCAGAAAAGCTATAGAAGGACACTCTCAAGGTCTCACTTAAGAAGTTTAGAGTTGATTATATAACATGGGAGATATAACATGGGAGATACTGTGATAGGACTATCCATCATGGTATGCCCTCATCAGAGAAGGTGCTGTGCTCCATGAGCAAAGCAGAATTGAATTACTACAGAAGGAATACAAGATGTGTGAAGTTAGAGAATCCACCTCAATGTTCACAGGAACTATTTGTATCTGACCTGTGGCAGAGCATGTACATCTCGTTTTAGTCTGATGAGCCACAGTCAGACACACTAACTTGACAGTAACATAGTGATATCATTTTTGCCTTCTTCAAGAACAAAGAACAACCCTGTGTATGTGTGTATGTATGTATTTCCTTCTTTCCACTCATACAAACAAATTCTAGTTCAGGATTTAACTATTCTCCCTTCTTCAACTCTCTTCTCCAATCCATTCTACCCTCACCTGCCGAGGTAATTTTTTAAAGTGTAGGTTTGTTAAAATGATAAAAATTTAAAAAATAAAAGATAGGTCTGCTCATGTTTCTTCCCAAATACATGAGCTTCAGGGAATCTCTATTACCTCCATGATCAAATGTTTGATATTTAAAGCTCATCACAATCTGGTCTCTTCACCAGGCTCCTTATACTTAGTTTCCACAAATTCTGTGTTGAAGTGACTATTATGGTTCCTCAAATACAATACCCTATCTCCTATTTCTATTTCTCTGTAATAGCTATCTCCCTCACCTTTGCCTTTTGGTTTCCCTGATTTCCATCAACACTCAGCTCAAATCCAGCCACCTCAGCAAGTCTCTTCCTGGCCCCACCAGCTAAGTCCCCTTCTCCTTTCAGGGTGCCTTCTATCTACATTGTATATTTTATAGTAAGCTAATTATTTACATCTTGTCTTTTCCATTGTAGTGTAAACTCCATGAGGGCAGGAAGTTTTTTTCTTTTGCTTTTCTTTGCATCCTTAGCCCTTAACTCACTGCCTGGCACATAGTAAGCAGGTAATAAAATGGTTGTTGAGTTATTTACTTGTCTCAAAACTAAATTACATTTTTTTAAGCTTGATCTTCACCATTAACAGTTTTTCAGGTAGCTAGTAAAGGATTTCAGCCCTTCTTTCTAATAAATTCAGAAGAACCAAAGCTTAATCCAAAGTTCAATGAAAACCATTCATTCTTTATTTGATGAAATCACACATCCTTGAAAATCAAAAGGAATAGATGAAGTTTTTCTCTAAAAGTAAACTCACAGCCCTATAAGACTAACATGGGAATATCCAACTGAGTTGATGGGGAAAAAAGTCATTAAATTGGACTAGTTGGTTCCATAGAAAATCATCCTGTTTAACCTTCCTGGGCTTTCAAGGTGGTAGTATTTATTCATTTTTATTCCATTGGAACCTGTTCCAAACCATTTCAAGTCTCCTCAATCTTCCAGCTTCCTGTCTCTTTTTTATACCTATGTCCTTGATCCCATCCTCTTTTTCCTCCAAGCTGTTGCTATACTCTTGTTCTTCTACCACTACAATCTTTCCCTCTTCAATGGTTCATTCTTCTCAATTTGTAAATTTGATTTCTCTTGTTTAACTCTACTTTAATGTTCTAAATGGAAAATTCCTTAAAAACAAAACAAAAACCCAGAAGTTTCTTTGTGTTCCAGTTAGTGAAAAATTGTCTGCCCACAGGATATTCAATAAATTATAAAAATGTCTCTAATTAGGACTGGAGAAATTAAGTGACTTGACAGTATTTTCTACTAGCTAGTATTTGTTTCGAGAGAGACAAAATCGTAAATAGCTAGGTGAAAACTTGAGTATTATCAATGAAATTATTGTATCATTGATTCATTAATTCAATAAATCTTTATTAAACATTGAGGATGTAAATAAATTATATATTATATAACATGGAAGAGGAAATAGGAAAAAGCCTTTGTCCACAAGGAGTTATAATTGAGGTAGGGAGATTAGTGTCAGGATATTCAGATATAACAAAAGTTTATTTCATTAACAAACTAAGCATTCATGCATGGGGCTGAGTCCTTTTTTGAAAGTAAATCAGTGGTTTCTTTTGCAGTGTTGCCGTTCATTCAGTTCAGTTGTGTCCAATTGTTCATGACCCAATTTGGGGTTTTCTTAATAAACATAGTGGTGTGTTTTGCCTTTACTTGTCCAGCTCATCTTATGGATTAGGAAACTGATTTAAACAGAGTTAAGTGATTTACCTGGGGTTACCCAACTGTAAGTAAGGCCAGATTTGAATTCAAGAAGGGGAATCTTTCTGACTTCAGTCTTGACATCCTTTCCCTTATGCCACCTAGCTATTTTCTGTACAGTAGATATATGAGGATTCTTGTCTAGGCTACATCTTGCAACTCTAAACATCTTCCTCTTATTGCTGGCATTTTGTATCTTCTTCCCTTCTCCAAGATGCTTACCTGGTTTAACCCTTTCCTTCAATATTCTTTGACTCAAGATCATTTGCTTGTGTTTGCCAGCTTCATATTGATTAATCCCTAATGGTTTATTTGACTTTGAAGTAAGAAGTAGGCTATTTTTACAGATGAGGAAAATCAAGGTAACATCACATTAAGTAATTAAGGTCAAATTCTAATACAGGTACTCAGACTCCAAATCCAGGAGTGTTTTTTTTTTCATATTGCTCCACTTATTCAATAGGTAAAATTATTTGTAATATCTTTTTTAAAAATTCAGAGTATCATCAAAATTGCTTTCTTTGTCTCACACAAATAAAATATGATCTAAATAATTGGGAAAATATCAGTTGTTCATGGGTAGAGTGAGCTAATATAATAAAAATGACAATTCTACCTAACTTGGTCTACTTATTCAGTGTTATACCAATAAAACTGCCAAAATTATTTTACAGGACTAAAAAAATAACAAAATTCATCTGGAAGAACAAAAATGCAAGAATATCAAGGAAATTAATGAAAAAAAATTGCAAAGGATGGTGGCCTAGCAGTACTAGATCTAAAACTATATTACAAAGCAATAGTCATCAAAACCATTTGGTACTGGCTAAGAATTAGAGTGGTGGATTAGTGGAATAGATTAGATAGATATAACGCAATAATAAATGACTATAGTAATCTAATATTTGATAAACCCTAATATTTGATCAACTCTAGCTTCTGGTATAAGAACTTGCTATTTTACAAAAACTGCTAGAAAAACTGGGAAATAATGTCAGAAACTCATCATTGATCTATATCTCACACCTATACCAAAATAAGATCAAAATGGATACATGATAGGAAAGTACATTTGATTACATTAAATTTAAAAGTTTTTGTACTAACAAAACCAATGCAAACAAGATTAAAAGGGAAGTACAAAGCTGGGGGGGGGAAAGTTTTACAGCCATTGATTCTGATAAAATACTTATTTCTAAGATATATAAAGAACAAAAATAAATGAATGAATGAATGAATTTTTAAAAGAAAAAAAACACAAAAATTTAAAAGAGAATTGTGTTAAATTTATAATAGAAGTCATTCCCCAACTGATAAATAGTCAAAGGATTTGGACAATTTTCAAGTGATGAAATTAAAGCCATCTATAATCATGAAAAAATGCTTCAAATCACTATTGATTAGAGAAATGCAAAGTGAGCAATTCTGAGATACCACTTCACACCTCTCAAATTGGCTAAAATAACAGAATATAATAATAGTAAATGTTGGAGGGTATGTGGGAAAACTGGGACACTAATGCATTGTTGGAGGAATTGTGAAATGATCCAATCATTCTGAAGAGCAATTTGGAACTATCTCCAAAGAAATATAAAACTGCATATATCTTTTAATCCAGCAGTGCTACAGTTAAAGGTTCTGATAAAGGCCTCATTTCCAAAATATATAGAGAACTGACTCAAATTTATAAGAAATCAAGCCATTTTCCAATTGATAAATGGTCAAAAGATATGAACAGACAATTTTCAGAGGATGAAATTGAAACTATTACCACTCATATGAAAGAGTGTTCCAAATCATTATTGATCAGAGAAATGCAAATTAAGACAACTCTGAGATACCACTACACACCTGTCAGATTGGCTAAGATGACAGGAAAAAATAATGATGAATGTTGGAGGGGATGCGGGAAAACTGGGACACTAATGCATTGTTGGTGGAGTTGTGAACGAATCCAACCATTCTGGAGAGCAATCTGGAATTATGCCCAAAAAGTTATCAAACTGTGCATACCCTTTGATCCAGCAGTGTTTCTATTGGGCTTATATCCCAAAGAAATACTAAAGAAGGGAAAGGGACCTGTATGTGCTAAAATGTTTGTGGCAGCCCTGTTTGTAGTGGCTAGAAACTGGAAACTGAATGGATGCCCATCAATTGGAGAATGGCTAGGTAAATTGTGGTATATGAATGTTATGGAATATTATTGTTCTGTAAGAAATGACCAGCAGGATGAATACAGAGAGGTCTGGTGAGACTTACATGAACTGATGCTAAGTGAAATGAGCAGAACCAGGAGATCATTTATACACTTCGACAACGATATTGTATGAGGACATATTTTGATGGAAGTGGATTTCTTTGACAAAGAGACCTAACTGAGTTTCAATTGATAAATGACGGACAGAAGCAGCTACACCCAAAAAAAGAACACTGGGAAACGAATGTGAACTATCTGCATTTTTGTTTTTCTTCCCGGGTTATTTTTACTTTCTGAATCCAATTCTCCCTGTGCAACAAGAGAACTGTTCGGTTCTGCAAACATATATTGTATCTAGGATATACTGCAACATATTTAACATATATAAAACTGCTTGCCATCTAGGGGAGAGGGTGGAGGGAGGGAGGGGAAAAATCGGAACAGAAACGAGTGCAAGGGATAATGTTGTAAAAAAAAAAAAAAAAATTACCCTGGCATGGATTCTGTCAATATAAAGTAATTATTAAATAAAATTTTAAAAAAATCCAGCAGTGCTACTATTAGGTCTCTATCCCAAGGAAATCATAACGGAAGGAAAAAGACCCACATATACAAAAATGTTTGTAGCATACAGAAATGTTATTAAAAATTAATGTACATATATAACCAAGAAAAAAGAAAACAGTAAAAAGGGAAAAAACCTGTTTCCTTGGAATCCCTTAAATTTCTTAACTTAGCTAAGTGGAAATTCATAATTATATATACAAACCTCTTTTTATGTTCTACTGTGTATGTGGAAATGTTCTTTTGGAAGGTGTTGAAGTTCACTTTTAAAAAATAACTAAAGAATGTGAATTTTCTAATCATACAAGAGGGCAACGAGGTGGCACAGTAGATAGAATGCTGACCTAAAATTAGGAAGATCATCTTCCTGAATTCAAATTTAGCCTCAGACATTTACTAGCTGTATGACCTTGGACAAGTTCCTTAACTCTCAGTTTACCTCCGTTTCCTCATCTGTAAAATGAGCTAGAGAAGGAAATGCAAAACCATTCCAGTACCTTCAAATGGGGTCACAAAGAGTCCAATACCACTGAAGTCTAAACAACAGCGAATCATACTGAAAAGGAACCTATTGCATTTAAAATGCAGGTCTCTTTCTTATGTCTCATTGCTGAGACAATTTTTTTCAAAAAATTAATTAATTCTCATAGAGACCTTTAGAAAATAGTCTTACAAGGTCTGAGAACAGAATAATTAGATAAGCAAATATCAAACTCAAATAGACATGGAGCCATTAAACCACATATAAGGATCTCTATGGGCTGCATATTGACTTAATTTTAAAAAGTAATGTTATACATCTTTTGTTGTCTTTTTATTTTGCCAAATGTTTCCCAATTGCATTTCAATCTGGATCAGCCCACATTTGGTCGTGGTGTAGGCTGAGTGCAGTAATACTGGCTGAGTTTGACACCTCTGACTTAGAGAATATGCTAAATTTGTGTCTATGTATCATCCTCCCTGAGTACACTCACATACTTTGTGACTATTTGGCACAGTATCTGCTACATGTCTTTAGTTACAATAGAGCAATCCTTGTTTTACAAGTTGGAAAAACATCCCATAAAGCAACTTTTACAAAATCAAAGTTGTATTCATTGATAAAGTTCTTAGTCCGGTGTAAAAAAAAAAACAGAAAATATACCTTGATAAAATGTAAACTCCTTGAGGGCAGATACTATTCATTTTCTATCTTTGTATTCTAAGAATAAGAACAAGAATAAATAGTATTTACATAATACCTTATGACTTATAAAGTATTTAAAATACCTCATTTTATCTGAATAATAATCTTGGTAGATAAATACTACTATCCCAAATTTACATATGATAAAATTAAGGCATACAAAGGTAAAGTAGCCTTTCCAAAGTCACCCAACTAGTAACTGCCCAAGGACATTTATACTCAGGTATTCCTGACCCTGTGTTTAACATTCTATCCATTGTGTCAACTAATTCTTTAACACAGTCCCTGGCCCATAGTAACTATTTAATAAACGTTTATTGTTTGATACCCACAAACAGAACAAATAAAATAGATTATTGTGAAATGTTGTAATATTACTTGGGACAATTTGAATGCCCTGGATTCAATTTAGCAAAATCTACAACATAGGTCATCAAAGCAGGATATGGTTCTACTTAGTTCATGTTTTCCATGAATCTTTGATCTTATCTCTAGGAACTACATCTGTCAATGAGTTTTATTTTATCCTTTCTGTCTCTGTCTTTATTCTTGCTGCCCCTGTACCTAGAAAGTATTCCCTTCTTTATCTTTACCTGTCACAAGTTTTTCTTTCTTTCAAAGACATCCATCAAATATTACTTCCTCCAAGAAGCTTTTACTCATCCCATCCCCAGCTCCCCAAATTTCCTTGATCTGAATATTCTTTACATTTCTTATCTCTCTTAATCACTTGTCATATGTAAATTTGCATTTTAACTTTCAGTGTGTGTCATATATCCCAGTGTATATCTGTTATTCTATATAAGTCTGAAATTCTTTCAGAAAAGGAATGGTTTTATTTTATCTTTGTATTCAGAAATGTATAATTCAAAGGAGATCTACAGTCATACAGGAAAAACTAAATGGATAAAAAATACCTATGATATGCACTTGAGTAGTCAGTTTGAAGTAGGTTGTGGTCCCTTTAAGAAACTGTATTTCCTTTTGATCTGTGATTCCTTTCAGATTCCCAGCCCCTCCTGGCTGAGACATATCCTCTCCAGACAAGTTATCTTTCCCGATGCCAGAGCTTTGATTCAATTACAAATCCTGGTCAAAAAAGCATCCCTTTGAATTCCAATAGGAGATCTGAGCTGTCCCAACCCCCACTAGGTCTGACTTGCTTGGGCTGTCCCAACCCCCCCCAAGACATTGAGTATAATAAGCTTCCATCAACCAAGGTCTTTTGTAGATGGACCTTGGTAGCTCCCTTTACTGCCAGGGCCTGCTGTCTACTGAAACTGCATTCTCAATACAAAACTCCATTTTCCATAGATCTGCCACTATAGAAGTCAGTCTCTTGGTAAACTGATTTCTATCTAACAATAAATTTTCATTTTGCAACTAACATGTTGGGAATGAGTGAATTCTTTCACTCCTAAAACCTGCCGCCAATTTATAAGGGATTCTTAATAACTCTCTTATAGCCACTACCCTCTAGACCACCAGGAATCTACACCATTCAAACAGCATCATACTTACGGTTCCCTGACCGGGAATCGAACCTGGGCCACAGCATTGAGAGTGCCAAATCCTAACCACTAGACCACCAGGAATCTAGACCACTCAAACAGCATCAAGTTCATTGAATTGAATTTATATCAATATACCCTGTATACTTTTGATGATACTATATAGTTATTAATATTTCAACAGCACTATCTTTTAAGAATTAAATTTGTTGATGATTCAAACACAATGAATGACATGATCTGTATATGATCTACTCCAGCACATGCCTAATGAGGACAAAAAAGACCAGCTAGTCAGCAAGAGTGAGGAATACCAGATTAACAGCAGGATCATTCCAAGGGTACCTATGAAATTCAAAAACACTTAGAGGAAAGCCTCCAACACACTAGGGGGGCTTTCTGTGGAGCATCTATAGATATAGTTATACAGGATGAAACAGTTGTATGTTATGGAATTTCTGGAATTATTATAAGGATGAGATTATACCATCCTTTCCTTGAGAGGTCTTCAATACAATAACTCTTCATTTCAATTTCTAACATATTTAAATATTTGCTTTTCCTCTATTTTTTCTCTGGAAAAAATGTTCCTAATATTGGTAAAGTAAGAAAAAATGCTTCTAAATGAATGCTAGTTCTTCCTGGTTTGGAGTGAGGCCACACAAAATAGGTGCCAGATACTGGAAACATGCATGGAACCTAATGAATGAAATTCAACTCCACAGTCTTTTAATGCTGTGGGAATCTGGGGTCTTGAAGTCACTTCCCTTATTGTTTGGTAGCTGAATTATTGTGACAGCTTGAGCAGCAGTGTCTAAACATTAGTCTGGCAATGGGCCAAGATCTTAAGTTGTACAAGCTGCTTTCAGTGAGCCAGCTGTAATTTAATGATCGAAAAGTGAGAAAACAAATTTAAACTTATTAAAAATCAAAGGAGAAAATAGACATTTTTGGCTGTCTCTTTAGTCTCACCACTGGCAGAGAAGTTAGTTTCTATAAATATTGGTAATTGTCTTTTTTGTTGCAGAAATCAGGGAAGTAGGAATAAAAAAAGGTGCCATAGAAACTGATTGACTGATTATTAAATAATTGTCTTTGAATCCCAAGTCAAATCCTGTCCCTGAAGATATTTTATAATTATATGTAATGCAAGGCTGATAGTGCTCTCTCACCCTTCTCAAGTTACTTTTTGTTTATTCACCTGTATTCACACTTTATCCTCACTTTAAGTTTTTTGATGATAAGTAATGTCTCATTTTTTTTTATTTTTGTTAATCTCAGCATTTATCAGAATGCCATGTATGTAGTAGGTGCTTAATAACTATCTGTTGAATTTAATTGAATCTCCCAAACTGTAGCATGTTAAAGCTGAAAGGAACACTTGAAATCTGATGGTCCAGTTTCCTCATTTTGCTGAGAAGGAACAAGACTCCAAGAAAGGAATTAAATTCACTGAGATGGCATAGTTGATTAATAGCTAGCAGAACCAGAATTAGAAATCATGTCTCTTGATTCCAATTCTAAGACACTTTCTGAAATCGTACATCTCACCCAAATATTTGCCTTCTGGCAAAGGAAAAAAAATAATATAGTACTTTACTTTATGACCCAAGGCTTCCAGAAATAATTTGTATTAATTTATCATTCTAATCTAAGCAATATTATGAGGGTAAATTGATAAGATTATTTTGCTCTCTCATTCTAGGACAACAGACTTTTCTCTTGGAAAATTTCTTTCCTAAAACTACTAGTTCCCTTTAAGAGTTCTGTTTCTCTTCCCTCCCTGAATTGGGCACCGGTAACCAAAAGTAATCAAAGAGACTTATTCCTTCTATTAGATAGATTATTCTCCTAATCCCTTCAGGGCATGGGGGAAAGGCTACCAATTGTTGGCAGAGGGCTTTTGAGTTTCCCCATGCAATTACTTTAAGGAAGAACTCCTTCCTATGTTGATTAGAGAAAGCAGAAGAAAACAATGTTTTAAAATTGATAGTTTGAGAAAACTGATAAAGGTCTCATATGCAGATTAGTCCAAAGATAATTTTCAGGGCTTTCTTACTTCTAAAAGGAGGAGAGGAATTTATAAGTTTTTATAGTTCTATTAGGTTAGAAGGAGAAACCATGTTCAAAAAATAAGCAATGGCCAAACATGATATTCAGTCCCAAAAGGTCCTCTTGCAGCAAACAATACTAAAGTGAATTAAGCTGTAGAGCGGAATTCATGGCAGCAGTGGTTTGTGAATCATCCTGAACCAAAAAAAAAAAAATGCTTTCTTGCTATCCATGTATGTTATAGTTATTTTATAAGTGGGCATCTTATTCAACTATGCCTTATCTACATTTTTTATCTACCTCAGAGTCCAACACTGTGTCTTCATACTCTTCACATAGTAGGTACTTAATACACATTTCTTAAATATTTTGTTATTAACTCTTTCTCTGTGTACCCTACCATTTGTGTTATGGTTTTAGTTTTAGTTTGATAATTATAGTTGCATCTGACTCTCTGTGATTCCATTTGGGACTTTTTTGACAGAAATACCAGACTGGTTTGCTATTCCCTTATCCAGGATATTTTGCAATTAAAAAACTGAGTCAAACACCATTAAGTGACTTGCTCAGGGTCACACAACTAGTGAGTATCTGAGGCTGTATTTGAACCCATGAAAATGACTATTGCTGATTCCAGCTCCAGTGCTCTATCCAATGCAACACCTATCTCCCCTAATCTACCCTACTACCATCTACCTAAATTAGAATTCAGAGTGTTTCACTGAACAGATTTTGTATATGGTGAATCTGTAAATGTAAAACCAGAAATCTCCTCTACACTATATAGTCATAGTGACCATTCTTGATGTGTTTTCTCATTTAAAAAAATTAAACAAATACTTATTAAGCATCTTTCTCTTTGTAAAAGGTGAGAGGTCACCTGGACTAATAAAAATCCAGCTTCTGAGGAAGAAAGACCTACTACTTACTCATATTAGCCTTGTGGTCATAAGAAATTAATTCTTTGTGCCTCAAGCAATTCTTTAAGATTAAAAGTTACAATCAATCACCAAGCACTTATTAAGCACTTTCTAAGTCTCATCTGTTGTGTAAAAACAATAACATTATAAAGATAAATAATTTTGAATGATTTAATAACTCTCATCAATGCAATGACCAACCATGATTCCTTGTGGACTGATAATGAAGCATACCCACCACCTGACAGAAAAGTAATGTGCTCAAGATATAAAATGAAAAGTGCATTTCTGGACATGACTAATGAAGGATTTTTCTTAATTTACACATGTTAGAGTCTTTTCTTATTTTAATTGGGAATTTATGAGTAAAGGGTTGGAAATAGAGTTCACCCTTCTGAAATGAGAAGAGAACAGAAGGAAGACCAGAAAAAAAAAAAAAAAAACACAGACAAGCAAGACAGCTTTGAAAGTTAGATGAACATGTTGGATTTATCACAAAGCTGGTAAAAAAAAAAAAAAAAAAAAAAAAAAAAAAGCTCTATACAATAGAGATTAGGATTTCAAACTAAGTCCTCTCCCTCTGTCCCAAATTGCATTTGAAAATGTTCATATTATTTTACTCCTATTAAGTTCAGAATAAAAAAATAAAATAGGAAAGAAGTCACATTGGCAATTATATCTGATTGAAAAAGAAGAAACCAAAAGTAGAATGACAAATTAGGAGGCAATTGGTGTAATCCAGAAAAAAGGTGGATGAGATCTTGACTCTAAGCAAATTACTTAATTTTGTCTCAGTTTCCTTATTTGTAAAATGAGATGGAGAAGGAAATAGCAAACCACTCCAATATCTCTACCAAAAAAAGTCACAAATAGCATCACAAAGATACAATTTAATACTAACTGTATAAGTGGAGTAAAAGGGACAAATGTGAGAGATTCTATGAAGAAAGAATGAACAAAATTTGAACTGATTGAGAGAGAGAATGAAGTCAAGAATAGCACCAATGGATGAAACTGGGTGACCTCAAGCGTGGTGACACCCTCAACAGATATAGGGAAGTTGAGGAGAGTGGGCTTTAAGAGAAAAAAAGTTATGTTTAGACATGTTGAATTAGAGATGCCTATGAACCATCAATCTGGAAATATCCATAAGTTTTTATTTATGCAAAAATTGGAACTCAGCAACAAGACCAGGGCTATAAATCTGGGAGTTAACTGCAGAGATATAATAATTGAACCCATGGAAGTTGATAAGAACACCAATGTAGAAAAAGAAGAAAAGGTAGCATAGTACAAAGTTTGGGTCATACCCACAATTAGGAAGTGAATGTGAATGATGATCCAGCAAGAGAAATTAAGGAGGAATAATCAGATAAGTAGGAGGAGAACTAAGAAGAGCACTGAGTGGCTCAGTTGGAGTGTCATGAAAAAGAAGAAGAGATGATGGTCACCAGTATCAAATAATTCACTGAAGTCAAGAAAGATGAGACTGGAGAAAAGATCTCATAATTAGAAGTGTGTACAGTATGGTTTTGCATATGTATGTGTATATAGACTTATATGTATATGTACATATACCACATAAATGTGTATGTGTATACACACACACACATGTATTTATGTTAAATTGTAATCTTCTCCAGGGCTGAGTGAGAAGGGAGAGAGAAACAAAAATAAAAAAGTGCACAGTAAAGAACAAAACAAAACTTCCCTTCTTTGGGAAGGGAAGGGCCCCAGAGAGAGGCCTCACAAGGAAATAACCAGACTAGTAGAGGTTCAACACTGTTTTTTACTAGTAAGGGTTTGTTTTGGGTTTTTGGGGGAAAGTTTGTAACTAAGATATTTTGAATGGAAAACTCTGATTTATGTAACTATATACTCACTATTCAGTTCTGTGTCATATTAATCTATTTCAGATTCTGGTCACAGTTGGCTTTTCTTATCCCAGAAATAGTTTGCAGGCCTTTAATGGAACCTCATGATCTAGCCAAGAATGTGTTATCTATCCTATTACCCTAATAATGTTATTTATATTATCAAATTTCTGATCTGAAACTACACATTGCAAGCCTTTACATAAAATGGAGAAATGTTCTATTATTCTATCCTGCTCAAGGAGGTGTCTGCTTCCAAATCAATGTAAACATAAAATATTCCTGAGCCACATTTAAGAATCAAATTGTCACAGATGAGACATACATGAGGTATTAAAAAGAGAAATAGATCCCTCCTTTACTATCTTCTGCTCCCCACTTTCTTTCATCTTCTTCTTTTCTTTCTTCTTTACTGAACTCTTAACAACCATTAAAAACATTCATAACACCTGAGATTCAGCTTATATTGAAATCATAGTGCTAGATTTTTTCCTTTCCCAAAAGTATTGGGTGTACATATATCTGTTGCTGTTGTTTTAAGCTTTAGATGGTAATACATGAAACCATACATTCTGCCATTGCCCTTTGGTTATAATAAACTCAGTTTGGGATGCTCTTTTTCCCAGAATTGAAGCTTAATCAATGAAACAATACTTCATCTTTCTTTTAATAAGCTGATTGTTTAATTAAATCCCACGTGCCTTAGGCCTCCTCCTGGACATTTTTGATTGACAAAACTCTCTCCTCCACCCCCTCATCTGCTGCCATCAAGCATCCCTCGTGCAAATCATGTACTCAGCTGCTGACAATTAGATATAAGACTTAGGATGCAGACACAGAAGGATTATGGGGTTATGAATCAATTGTGGGGGCTTTGGTGAGATAACAAACCAAGAGAGCCCATCTCAAATACCTTGCCACCACCCCTAAAAGCCTCCCGCTTGATTTATGAGTTAGTAATAACCTCGTCTGGTCTCCTGCCCCCTATTATTTTTTGTAATGCACTGGGAAGCTTTAAATTACAGAGAAGTGGGAGGGAGGGAGGGTGTATGGTTGAAACTGGATTGGGGGGGGGGGGTGGAATGTGAAGCCTTGTGTCATTTTCAGAGGCTGATTGTCTTGCTGTTGTATAAGCTGAACAGCACTGAGTGGCGCAGTTGGCACATGCTGATGGAAAAGATCAAGGTGATTAACTTGGCCCACAAATGGCTCCCTTGAGAGACTTTGCCAACCCACTCTGCTTTGGGTACATTTGCAGTAATGTTACTCATCTCTACATGTGAGAGCAAAATGATGTTAGGTGTTTTTAGTTTTAATCCTTCTGACCAGTTCATTTTAGTGAGTTTTCTATTTTGAAATGAAGAAACACCACATGGATCGAGCTAAGTTAAATCGCTTTTCAATCTGGCAATTGAATTAGAGAGCAGGGAAATTAGACTCAGGACACAGAGAAGTCTATTCCAAGCTCTGAGGGGAGGGAGTTTACAAATTTTCCCAAGGGACTTCAAGCTAGAGTGACTTTTCCTTTTGTCCTTTTGTCATTCTCAGGGATGAGAAAAGAAAGAAGGCTTTAAATTGGTACATATTTTTTTTAATACCTCTTTCTTTCCATATGTAATGAGATGAATTTTAAAAGCAAGCAACAACAGAAATGTTTACAAATCCTCACTATTTTTTAATCTCAATTAATTTTCAAGTGAAAAGAATTAATAAGAACAATATCTTAAAAGATTTAGGCTCCTAGCCAGAAAAAAGGACCTGTATAATTTGCTTTCATAGATTCCATCCTATTCTTTGAGACAGGTGAAATAAATACAGTTGGACATTCAAAGAACTATATCCCTTACATCCACATCCCCATACTCCCTTTCCAATAATATTTATGGAAAATTAGTCATAGATGATAAATGTTTAGCTGTTTTTATCTACCAGTCCACAGGCTTTGAGGGGTAGCTAGGTGAAGCACTAGCTAAAGCTCCTGGCATGGAGTCAGGAAGAATTGAATTTAAATTTGACCTCAGATACCTTTTAGATGTGTAACTATGAACAAGTCACTTACCTGTGCTTGCATCAGTTTCCTCATTTGTAAAATGGGGCTAGAGAAGGAAATGGCAAATCTCTCAAGTAGCTTCCCCCCCAAAAAAAAATCGAGTCATGAAAAGTCAGAAAGTTGAATGGCAACAAAATCCACAGACATTGACCCAGAAGACAGATGTGTTCATGATGGACATAGCAGGTAGCTAACTAACACCACATTATATGGTGGGACATATCTTCCAAGTCAAATTTTTGTCACTCAGAATTTACCAGGAAGAATTTTATTCTATCATTTTTCTTTGGTATGTCCTCCTTGACCTAAAAGTCAATTTTTAGAAGTATGTAACATTTGGGCAAGCCCGAGGAGGGCTAAATCTTCTGTGTAATATAAAGAAATGCTTGGATATAGCAGAACACTAATATGCAGCTCCTTGGCACAATCCTAGCATTTCAGATTTTTCATGTATGTTCTGGAGTAACTTTTGCTATATGGAACACAAACAGAACATAATGTCTTGAAAAAAGTGGGTGTTATTTTGAAGAGTTTTTTTTTTTTGAGGACCAAAATATTTTTTAAAGGTTGATGTGGTTGATATAGGCACTGAATAATATGTTTTAGGATAGCAATTCTTGGTTAACAAATAATGTGATTGTAGGCTCCAAATATTGGGGTTCAGCCCTGTGAAGATTCACAATGATCATTCTCTTTGGCATAAGGTAGGTTTATTTAGAAGAAAAGGTTACAGACAAAATGAAGAGATACAATTAGACACCAGGAGTGGTAAATATAAAATAGAATTGGGAGAGCAATAGGATTACCAAAGAAAGGGGTTTTAATAATTAATAATGGAAAACACAAGTTCCCTAGTGGAACTCACAGTTAGCCAGGAGAAATGAAACACCCCATGAGATTGGAGTATGCCCTTAGCTGGCAGTCTTCTAAAAGAGGTAGCTAAAGAAAGAGAAAGATACTATAAGGCATGATGGAAAGTTGAGAGGAGACACTATGTGAGGAAGAGAGAGGGGAAAGACACCATGAGGAAGAGAGCCATGGCAGCCTATAACCCAAAAGGAGTTCAGCAAAGATAGTGTGAGCCATGCATAGATTTTTAGGAGAAATGTTATATCAGAAGTCTGACATAACTGGGATTTCTGATGGGACATAGTAAGGTATAGCTACCCACAATCTCTACAGAAGGTAGAACCATGATACTAAATTGATCTCTATCAGTGCCCTTCCCTGCCTGCCTAAGAGAGCAATTTCACCAATGTTCCTTTCCCTCTCTGCCAACTGCACTTAATTACTGAGAACCTCATCAGAATAATGTACAGTACTCTGAAATTAAAAAAAAAAAACTTGTCTTGTGCAATAAAACCCACAGGATTTATGGATAAATTGGGATTAGGAACACAGAACCTAAAATTTTTATCAACACATTAAAAAAAAATAAGAACTTAAGAAAAATTGTACCACAGCTTTATACATATTAAGTAGTTGAGAAATACATAAATGCTACAATAAATAATGACAATTTCTAAAGCAGATTGTGCCCAGATTCCTACAACATTTGACATTCATGTTTTCTGACTCCAGCATCAGTTTTTTTCCCATTAACTCTGAAGGTAAAGTTCTCAGAAAAGGAGTACCAAATCTTGATATTCCAAAAACTAATCAAGAGGAAAAATATTTTGCTAGTCTCTTTGGTCCTTTCTCTGCTAACTCTTCATTCTGCTGTTGACCCTACTTAAGTAGGTCCACTCTAAAGCTGGGATAACTCCTTTTAGAGCATCTTGTCTAAGTTAGATAAGTCATTCTCAATTGTAGTCTTTTCCTCTTCCTACTTCAGGCTTAAAAGTTGAAGTCTTTGAAAAAATAAAAAAATTAAAAATTAAAAAAAAGAAAGTTGAAGTCTTTGAACTCTTAGAGTTCAGGATTAACAAAAGCCCAATCATATCTGATCCTTTAGCTGGATTCAGAATTGTACTTGTTTTCACCACCCAGGCAGCAAAGTAACAGAGCAGAAAGATAAAATTTTATTTAATAACTCTTCTTGATTCTGGACAGTATCTCTTCTGTGAGACTTCATTATCGGCTTAGAATGATGATTCTGTGAATTTCCTAATTTTTCATCTCTCCCAACCAACACCATTTGCCCAATAATCACCCAATAGTTCTGTGGTTCATGTTGCCCCTACTTAATAAATTCTAGTGGATTCTTCTTGCCTCCAGGTGCAAATAGAAAGTGCCCCATTTAGCATTCAAAGTTCTTCATAACCTAGCCTCATCCTACCTTTTCAATCTTCTTACATGTCACTCCACAACACAAATTCTTTGATCCAGTGATACTGGCCTCCTGGCTATTTGACAACAAAAAATTCACATCTCTCAGCTCCAGGCATTCTCTCTGGCTGTCCCTTTTGGTTAGGTACTCTCCCTTCTCCACTTCATTTCCTAACCTCCCTGGCTTTGTTTAAGTTCCAACTAAAATCTCACCTCATAAAAAAGCCTTCCTCTATGCACTTTAATTCCAGTGTCTTTTCCTTTGTTAATTATTTCCTATTTATTCCATGTTTGCATGTTGTCACCTGCTCATTAGTTTGTAAGTTCCATGATGACCAGAATCTTTTGCCTCTTTTTGTATCCTCACTGCTTAGCACAGTGCCAAGCACAAAATAGGCACTTAAGAGATGTTCATTGAATTAAAAATTGAATTCATTCACTGTTTTCCACGTTTGTTGTTGTTATTTCTCTATTGGTCTTCTCCAAATAAACAGTTAAGAAAGAAGTTAGTATATATACTGGAGGCAAATCCATTGTCTGCTGCTTTCCTAGTTTCACAAATTAATTACTCAAAATCTCATCTTGTACCCATCTATGTCCCCTTATAACTCTCAAACTTCAGTGTTTCATGGCCTGTTAATAGGCTAATACTAAAAAGAACTTTGGAAAAGTCCCCTTAAATTTTCAATGATCAATATGAGGTATCTCATCACTTTTTTGGTTTGGTTTTCTTGGGACCTTAAAAGCACTGTGATCTCAGGATAGTTATTTAGCTTCTCTGATGCTCAATTTCCTCATCTGCAAAGTGATAATAAGAACACTTATAAAACTGCACGAAGGTTGTTGGGAGGTTTCACTGGTACAGTGAATATATAGTTCTTTGCAAACCTCAATTATTTATTGAAATATTAGGTATTATCCCAAAGGTGATCATCGTGACCAAAGGAAAAAGCCAATATTCAAAAGAATCAAAAGACCATAATAAAATTTCAAAACAACAAGACAATAGTATTGTTTTCCTTTAGGATTCATTATAGCATCCAATTTTTATTTCTGCTTATTTCAGGGGGCACGCATGACACCCAGAATAGCTTTGGGATCCTAGGACCACTGGATAGCCATGTCAAAATTAGCTCATATAAATATGAAGGCACAGATATGAAGACCCCAAAATTAGTTATGGCCAATCTCAATTCACCAGGGTCCCTAAGCAAAGGGATAATGTTAAGACTCTCTGGACTCAAGTCATGAGAGTCTTCAGTTGAGAGCTGTCTCACTTGAAGAGAGTGTAGCAAATCAGGAAGGAAAAGCCAGATGTTAGGAGGAATAGAAAGAAGGGAAAGATTTCCTCAGTGAATACCCTAATAGCAGTTCTTTTTGGTGTTCTGCTTATGCAGAAACTTAGCACCCTTTGAGGGGAGATTGGAAGAAAGGCAACAGGTCCATTAGGAAGAATGGGCATAATACTGATTAAAAAGTAGAAGATAGTATTGAAACTTGAAGTTAGGTTCAGGAGCCTAGGGGAGAGCTGATATGATAGCAGAGAAAGAATTTTCAATGTGAATGAATACTAATTAGTGACATGGATATTAATGATGACAGTAATTAACAGGGGAAAGGAAGGCCTGTCATTGTCCCAGGGTGAGTAATCAATCTTGGCAGGTGATAAATAATGGTTCAGCAAGCTCAGCAGAAAGATAATCCTCTTGCCCTGGGGAAAGCTGGAGCCCTGTTGTAAACCTTCTAGTTCCTAGGCAACACAGAAGAAAGAACTATTTTTCTTTTTTTCTGAAATAAACAGGTTAGATTCCCCTTCTCTGATTCCACGATGAAAAATTTCACTTTATTTTCAGTCTTTTTTTCTTTGTTTCTTAGAACAACTATTGGATTTATATGGTTTGAGGAACTGGGTATAGAAAGTCCACAGAGGCAACATGGCTTCAGATGTTTAGTTTAGAAATACTTTCATGGAACATGGATGAGGAAAGAATCTCAGAAGATGGATACCAAAATTAGGCAGTGATTACATGTTGCCTTCCCCATTAAATGATGAGTTCCTCAAGACCAGAGATGGGTTTTTGCATTTCTTTGTAAATCAAGACATCATCCTGGTCATGTCATTGGCCTTCTTTTAGAAGGAAGGATAAACAACAGTAACAACTACTACAACAACAAATATCCCCTATGCTTAGCAGGGGGACAACTAGGTGGAACAATGGAAAGAGTACCATATCTGAACTCAGAAAGATTTATCTTCCTGAATTCAGATTCTAGCTGGGTGACCCTGGGCAATTAATTTAGCCTTGTTTTCCTCAATTTCCTCATCCTTAAAATGAACTGAGGAAGAAAATGACAAACAACTTTGCCAAGAAAAACTCCCAATATTGTTCCAGAGTCAAATATAACTGAAATAACTAAACAACAATAAAATACTTCACAAAATCTTTAAGACAATGTAGGTACTAAATAAATTTTGATTTTACTTGGCTTCATTCTGTCCTCTTCAACAAGCATGTGTTAAGAGTCTACTATATATCTAAAAGAAATGACAAGTTCTATATAATAGATTTGCCATTTCATGTGCAATTGTCTTTTTTCTTATACTATACTATGGAAATTAAAAATAAAATATATAAATGTAAAAAATATCAGTTCACTATTTTAAAAAAGAGGCACAGCATTAGGCAATATAATATAAAGGGGAAAGAAAGGAAAAAAAAGGCACCTCCCATAGGGAATTTAAATTCTAATGGGAGAAACGAGTAAATGATAAGTAAACGCAATGTGGAATTTTTTAATGAGGAAAGCATTTGCAACTGAGGTAATTGAGTAAGGCCTCTTTTAGGAAATGGTTGGGCCTTGAAAGTTTTAGAAGGTGAAAATTTCTAGAAGTGAGAGTAAGGAAAAAGGACCCTGCATGTAAGTTGTACAAGATAAGCGATAGAAAATCATATCCCAGAAAATAATAAATAGGCCAGTTTGGCTGGCATATAGAGTTATTTGAGGGGAAGTAATGAATAATCAATTTGGAAAGATAGATTGGAGCCAAATTGTGAAGTGATGATGGAGAGTCAAACTCTGAAACTTTTTGAGCAAGGGAATAGCATGATTGAACCTGTAATTTAAGATGTATGGAAGGATCTCTTGGATTTTATTTAAGGATCAAAGGAAGACTAAAGTGATGATGAAAAGGAGAGAAGGTCTTAATTGTTCATTCCTTCCTTGAAAAGCACAAATTATTCCTCTTATCCACTGGGTACATTTCCAATAAACAACAAGCCCACTAATGTAGGCTAGAAGGAAAAGTCGACTTCAGGCCAAGATGACGGAGAGGACAAACACATCTACTTAAGCTCTGTGTTTTCTCTCAGAATAATTTATTTCATGACAAGCCTCGGAATTAGTGCTTGACTGAAAAAAAAAAAACACAAATAATTACCAAGAGAAGATCTCCTCGAAATTTGCCAGAAAAGGTCTGGTTTTGCTTGTGGGTGGGGATGGTTTTAGATCAGGCACAAACTGAAGGTAGTCAGTGGCAGCACAGCAAACAGAGTAAGGCAGGCAGCTCACAGCTGAGCAGACCAGACGGGGATGTGGTATTATCTCAACCATTTCTGCAAGGAGAGTGTTAACACAGTGTTGGCTACTTTGCCCTGACAGCAAGCCAGTAGACAAGCAGAGAAGCTAAAAACACAGGGGGTGAAAACTATAACCCCAAAAAGCTAGGGTCTCTTGGGACCTGGCCACACCCACCCAGAGTGTCTCAATATGTCTTAGAGTCTCAGAGTCTCAGAGCACAGACACAGCACAGCCATTGCTGTCCTGCTAGTGCTTTGCTGCTGCCCCCTGCAGTCTGTAGAGGAAGCTCAATAATACCATCCAAGCCCTCCCCCCCCCCAAAAAAAACAGACCATTTGTTTTTCTTGTTAGTTTGTTTTCTTTGACTGTTCTTTGACAAAATGAGCAAAAAATTAAAGCACACTCCAACTATTGATAGCTTCTATATGGATAGAGAGCAGACTTTAAACCCTGAGGAGACTAAAAACAGACTGTCTCCAGACCCCCAAAGCAGGATATGATCTGCTCCTCAAAGCACAAGACTCTCATAGAATAAATTTAAAAGACTCTCACAAGAGAACTAGAAGAAAAATGGGAAAAGAAAAGGGAACCTTGGGAAGAGAATCTGGATAAGTCATCCCACTCATTTAAAGATAGAGTGGATAAAGAAATCAAATCCTTGAAAAACAGAATTAGAGTTGGAAAAAGAAAATAGCTCTTTAAAAAATAAAATTGGCGGAATAGGAGAAAATTCCATAGAACAAAACAATTCACTTCAAAACTCAATTGGACAATTAGAAAAAGATATAAAAAAGCGAGTGAAGAAAATAACTCATTAAAAATCAGAATCGAACAATTGGAATTGAATGACTTGAAGAGACACCAAGAATCAGTCAAGCAAAACCAAAAAATGAAACAATGGGAAAAAATGTCAAATACCTTCTTGGGAAAACAACAGACCTGGAAAATAGATCTAGGAGAGATAATCTGAGAATTATTGGACTTCCTGAAAAATATGATGGAAAAAAAAAAGATCCTAAATACTATTTTCCAGGAAATTATCCAAGAGAACTGCCCAGATGTTATAGAAACAGAGGGTAAAATAGACATTGAAAGAATTCATCTATCACCTACTGAAAGGGACCCTAAAATCAAAACTCCAAGAAATATAGTGGCCAAATGCCAGAACTCTCAGACAAAGGAAAAAATACTGCAAGCAGCTAGAAAAACCCATTTCAAATATAGAGGAGCCACAATAAGGATTACCCAGGATCTAGCAGTGTCCACATTAAAAGATCAAAGGGCTTGGAATATGATATTCCGAAAGGCTAAGGAACTCAGTATGCAACCAAAAATAACTTACCCAGCCAGAATGAGCATCTTTTCCAGGGAATAAGTGAATTTCATTTATTTTTGATGAAAAAAAAATGGATCTAAACAAAAAGTTTGATCTACAAATATAGAACTTAAGAGAAACCTAAAAAGGTAAAAAAAAAAATCTTGGGAACTATATTTCTGCTATAAAGATATATAAAGAACACATGTATACTTCATTCTAGAAACTAGAGGTGGAAAGGAAATTGCACCTGGAAAAGAATAAAGTGGGGGTACTACATCTCACAAAGAGGCAAAGTAAATCTATTATATCTGAGAGAAAGAATGAAGAGGGATGAACATAGTGTGTATCTTACTGCCATCAGAATTGGCTTAAAGAGAAAAATATTAGACATATTCAATTTATGGTAAAACTTCTCCAACTTCACTGAAAAGTGGGAGGGGAAAAGTGAAAAGGGAAGGGAATATAAAAATTGTAAGGAAAAGGGGTAAGATAGGGGGAGGAACTCTAAAGTGGGGGTTGTATACTAAAAAGGGAAGTCTGTGAGAAGCAAGTGATGCTCACAAGTTTAATACTGGGGAAGGGAGTAAGGGGGGAAGAAAAGGAGAAAAGCATGAGCAGGGGTTAACTAGATGGCAAGTAATACAGAATTGGTAATTTTGACCATAAATGTGAATGGGGTAAATTCCCCCATAAAGAGGAAGCAGTTAGCAGATTGGATTAAAAGCCAGAATCCTACAATATGTTGTTTACAGGAAACACACTTGAAGGAGGACGATATAGACAGAGTATAAGTAAAAGGTTGGAGCAGAACCTACTATGCTTCAGGTGAAGTCAAAAAAGCAGTGATAGCCATCCTGATCTCAGATCAAGCAAAAATAAAAATTTATCTAATTAAAAGAGATAAGGAAGGGCACTATATCTTGCTAAAGGGTAGCAAAGATAATGAAGCAGTATCAATATTAAACATATATGCACCAAGTGGTATAGCATTTAAATTCTTAAAAGAGAAATTAAGAGAGCTGCAAGAAGAAATAGATAGCAAAACTATAATAGTGGGAGATCTCAACCTTGCACTGCGCAGAATTGGATAAATCAAACCACAAAATAAATAAGAAAGAAGTCAAAGAGGTAAATAGAATACTAGAAATGTTAGATATGATAGATGATTGGAGAAAACTAAATGGAGACAGAAAGGAGTACACTTTCTTCTCAGCAGTTCATGGAACTTATACAAAAACTGACCCTATATTATGACACAAAAAACCTCAAACTCAAATGCAGTAAGGCAGAAATAGTAAATGCACTGAAAATTACATTCAATAAAAAAGCCAGGAGAAAATAGACCAAAAAATAATTGGAAACTAAATAAACTCATATTAAAAAATGATTGGGTGAAACAGCAAATCATAGACATAATTAATAACTTCACCCAAGAAAATGACAATAATGAGACATCATACCAAAATGTGTGGAATGCAGCCAATGTAGTAATAAGGGGAAATTTTATATTTCTAGAGGCCTACTTGCATAAAATAGAGAAAGATAAGGTCAATGAATTGGGCTTGCAACTAAAAATGCTAGAAAAGGAACAAATTAACCCCTCTCCCCCAAATTAACCCACTAAACATGAAGTTCTAAAAATAAAAGGAGAGATGAATAAAATTGAAAGTAAAAAAACTATTGAATTAATTAATAAAACTAAGACTTGGTTCTATGAAAAAACCAACAAAATAGATAAACCCTTAATAAATTTGATTTAAAAAAAGGAAAGATGAAAATTAAATTGTTAGTCTTAAAAATGAAAAGGGAGAACTCGTCACTAATCAAGAGGAAATTAGAGCAATAACTAGGAATTACTTTGCCCAGCTTTATGCCAATAAATTCGATAACTTAAATGAAATGGAAGGATATCTTCAAAAATGTAGCTTGCCCAGATGAACAGAGAAAGAAGTAAATTGGTTAAATAGTCCCACCTTAGAAAAAGAAATAAAACAAGCTATTACTCATCTCCCTAAGAAAAAATCTCCAGGACCAGATGGACTTACATATGAATTCTACCAAACATTTAAAGAACAATTAGCTCCAATGCTATATAAATTATTTGAAAAAATAGGGATTGAAGGAATCCTACCAAATTCCTTTTATGACACAGACATGGTACTAATATCTAAACCAGGTAGGTTGAAAACAGAGAAAGAAAATTATAGACCAATCTCCCTAATGAATATTGATGCTAAAATATTAAATAAAATATTAGCAAAAAGATTACAGAAAATCATTCCCAGGATAATACACTATGACCAAGTAGGATTTATACTAGGAATGCAGGGCTGGTTCAACATTAGGAAAACTATTAGCATAATTGACTATATCAATAATCAAATTAGCAAAAAACATGATCATCTCAATAGATGCAAAAAAGCATTTGATAAAATCCAACATCCATTCCTAATAATAACACTTGAGAGTATGGAAATAAATGGACTTTTCCTTAAAATAGTCAGGAGCATATTTTAAAACCATCAGTAAGCATCATATGTAATGGGGATAAACTGGAACCATTCCCAGTAAGATCAGGAGTGAAACAAGGTTGCCCACTATCACCATTATTATTCAATATTGTATTAGAAACACTAGCCTCAGCAATAAGAGGTGAGAAAGAGATTAAAGGAATTAGAATAGGTAATGAGGAAACCAAATTATCACTCTTTGCAGATGATATGATGGTATACTTAGAGAACCCCAGAGATTCTACTAAAAAAGCTATTAGAAATAATTCAGAACTTTAGCAAAGTTGCAGGATACAAAATAAATCCACATAAATCCTCAGCCTTTTTATACATCACCAACAAAATCCAACAGCAAGAGATACAAAGAGAAATTCCATTCAAAATAACTGTTGACAACATAAAATATTTGGGAATCTCTCTACCAAAGGAAAGTCAGGAATTATATGAGCAAAATTATACAAAACACTTTCCACACAAATAAAGTCAAATTTAAATAATTGGGAAAATATTAAATGCTCTTGGATAGGCTGGGTGAATATAATAAAGATGATAATACTCCCTAAACTAATCTATTTATTTAGTGCTATACCAGTCAGATTCCCAAGAAACTATTTTAATGACATAGAAAATATAACAACAAAATTCATATGGAAGAACAAAAGGTTGAGAATTTCAAGGAATTAATGAAAAAAAAAATCAAATGAAGGTGGCCTAGCTGTACTTGATCTAAAATTATACTATAAAGCAGCAGTCACCAAAACCATTTGGTATTGGCTAAGAAATAGATTAGTTGATCAGTAGAATAGGTTAGGTTCACAAGACAAAATAGTCAATAAATATAGCAATTTAGTGTTCGACAAACCCAAAGAGCTCAACTTTGGGGATAAGAATTCATTGTTTGACAAAAACTGCTGGGAAAACTGGAAATTAGTGTGGCAGAAATTAGGCATGGACCCATACTTAACACCATAGACAAAGATAAGATCAAAATGGGTCCATGATTTAGGCATAAAGAAGGAGATTATAAATAAATTATAGAAACATAGGATAGTTTACTTCTCAGACTTGTGAAGGAGGAAGGAATTTGTGACCAAAGATGAACTAGAGATTATTATTGATCACAAAATAGAAAATTTTGATTACATCAAATTAAAAAGCCTTTGTACAAACAAAACTAATGCAAACAAGATTAGAAGGGAAGCAACAAACTGGGAAAACATTTTTACAGTAAAAGGTTCTGATAAAGGCCTCATTTTCAAAATATATAGAGAATTGACTCTAATTAATAAGAAATCAAGCCATTTTCCAATTGATAAATGGTCAAAGGATATAAACAGACAATTTTTAGATGATGAAATTGAAACTATTTCCACTCATATGAAAGAGTGTTCCAAATCACTATTGATCAGAGAAATGCAAATTAAGACAACTCTGAGATACCACTACACACCTGTCAGATTGACTAATATGACAGGAAAAAATAATAATGAATGTTGGAGGGGATATGGGAAAACTGGGACATTGATGCATTGTTGGTGGACTTGTGAATAAATCCAACCATTCTGGAGAGCAATCTGGAATTATGCCCAAAAAGTTATCCATCTGTGCATACCCTTTGATCCAGCAATGTTACTACTGGGTTTACATCCCCAAGAGATCTTAAAGAAGGGAAAAGTACCTGTATGTCCCAAAATGTTTGTGGCAGCCCTTTTTGTCATGATTAGAAACTGGAAAATGAATGGATGCCCATCAATTGGAGAATAGTTGGGTAAAATTGTGGTATATGAATGATATGGAATATTATTGTTCTGTAAGAAATGACCAGCAGGATGAACACAGAGAGACTTGGAAAGACTTACATGAACTGATGCTAAGTAAAATGAGCAGAACCAAGAGATCATTATACACTTCAGTAACAATGTTGTGTCTTATGGAAGTGGATATTTTCAACAAAGAGAAGATCTAATTCAGTTCCAATTGAGCAATGATGGACAGAATCAACTACCCCAGAGAAGGAACATTGATTAATGAATGTAAATTGTTTGCATTTTTGTTTTCCTTCTCAGGTTATTTTTACCTTCTGAATCCAATTCTTCCTGTGCAACAAGAGAACTGTTAGGTTTTGCACACATATATTGTATCTAGGATATATTATAACATATTTAACATGTATAATAAGACTGCCTGTCATCTAGGGGAGGGGGTAGAGGGAGGGAAAGGAAAAGTCAGAACAGAAGTGAGTGCAAGGGATAATGTTGTAAAAAATTACCCATGCATATGTACTGTCAATAAAAAATTATTTAAAAAAATAAAAAATAATTAAAATGATATAGAATGGAAATAAAAAAGAAAGTCAATTGCCTGCAAAAGTTACCTCTTGCAGATTAGATTCAGCCTACTCATTTCATCTCTATCTACCAAAATCATTCTTTTAAAAGTCCATTCTGTGTTTTCTGTGAAGGCTTTCAGGTGGACAAGGAGAAAGGAACCACGATTTAATGGGGAAATGAAACATTTTCCTAGACATGATAATACATTTGATACTTTTTTTTCAGCTGTGGGCTGATTCTCTGGAATGTGCCTGATGAGTTGGCATCATGGAACTTTGCCCTGTATAACTAATTAATAGAATGCAGTATTTTTAGGTTCAAATACCACCTTGGATCTTAATAAGTTGTGTGATCCTGGGAAAGTCACTTTTCAAAAGTTATTTTTTTCATCTGCATAATATAATAATATCACTTAATTTACAAGATTATACATATATAATATATGCAATAATATATATGAATACAAATACATACTATCTACAATATTATATTTTTACATTATAATTTCAACATATCATATATCACCCACCTTATAAGATATAGACAATATATATAACATTATAATTGTATACAATATTATAGTATTATATTGTTACATTGTATTTTCAACATATTATAATATCACCTACCTTACAAGTCTGTCTTGAGGCATAGCTGAGATAATGTATGTAAATTGCATGAAGTACTTTATGTGTCATCTCAAATTTGAGTACTCCCCAAAAGTCACATAGGTTTTATCTAAGACAGAAGTTCTTAACTTCCTTTGTAAGTCTGGTGGAGATAATGGATTCCTTCTCAGAATGATGTTTTTAAATGCTTAAAATAAAATGTACAGAATTACAAAGGAAACTAGAAATGTTGAGATATAATTAGCACACTATATTTCAAATGCTAATTTCATTTTAAAAATTAAAATTAATGGACCTCAGGTTAAGAACTCTTGATCTAGGGGGTATACTATATGGTAGATAGTCACTGAACACCAGAACGGAACAGTATCTAGAGAACAACTGGATTAAAAGCAAAAGAAGAGAAAAAAAAGCTTTTTCTTGACCATGAGAAATAATAACTCTCCAACAGAACACTTGACTATAAGACCTCCATTTGAATCTTTCATAGAGAATATATCTTCATTATCAAGAACTCTAAAAACTTCCCAAATGTTAAAATATCCTAAAGTCTTGAGATGGGAATGTTTTGTCGTTACAGGTACCGACATTGTGCAGTGGATTATGAAGAACCTTGCTATTGAGGACCCAGGTATTTAATCTCTATGGAGTTGGCTATATGGTCCCTTGTATTGATAGATTACCCATAACCAGGTTGCCAAAATGGAATGAAATCTTTTTCTCAAAGCTGGGTGTGTAAATAAGTGTTCTGATCACTAAAAATAACTTTTTTGGAGAAAACAGTTTCTTCCCTCTCCCCCCCCCCCAATCAAATATCTGTCTAGAAAGTTAGATCACCTTTAGGGGAAATGAGAAACTGTACTATATGCTGAGTACCTTAGAGTGAGTGTTAAGAATAAGAGATCCTAATGAAGTAAGAAGAATTTTTTGTAACTGAAATAATTAAAGAAAAGCATTGTCATTGAACATTATTTCAGAGCAAATCATTAAAGCCTAATTCACAATTAAGATATTTAATTATTTGCTAAGATGCCTTACATTTTTTGCTTCCATAGGAAGCCAATAAATGAAATGAGAAGAGGTTTTATCTTTGATTTTAGTTGTGCATATATTTTTAAAGTTAAAATTTGTTTTTATTTTTTTCTTCAATTTCATGTTAAATCAGTTTTTATAATTTAAAAAAAAGTGTTGAGTTCCAAATTCTAGTCCTCCTTCCCTTGTGCATATCTTTTAAATCCATTTTTCCCCTCTCTCCACTAGCCCCTATGTCCCAAAAGACCCAGCCTCCCCCAAACTTTTGTTAAACCAATCTTGTCTTAAGCTTTTTCAAAATCTTATTCTAATGTCTTTTCATCATGATGGACTCTAAATTATGATAAAGTTCTAAAAGGGAATTCTTTCTGACTATGTGAAGATGCAGTATTCTAATCAGTTGATTAATTTTGAGCACAGCTCTCTAGAAGCCTTACAAAGCCTATTCAATGTCCCAAGGCAAGGGACCTACACAGTTCTACTGTCAGGTCTGAAAAGCTCTAAAGGTGGAGGGAAGCAGCCCCTATTTCCTCTTAAAAAACAAAACAAAACAAAACAAAACAAAAAAGCTTCCCCTCCAATTGTCTATTTGAGAGCTTCAGACAAATACTCTCATCCATCCACCGGGGAGGTAGCTTCTCATAATTCATATTCAGTGCTTTACAAATTGTGGCAGAACTTACCATGTTACATTTTGAGTGTGGTCTGTGTCCAATTTCTGTTGGACCAGCCTAGCTAAGCATGGAGAACTTCATCATTAGTCGGTCAGCAACTGGGATGATAGATCTGATTTCACCTCCTCACAAACATGATCTCCTTGGTAAGAAAAAAGGTATGACATCCAAGAGCCATATTTGTATTATAAATTCATTTGAAAAGCTTTTGAGCAGTGGATATTGAAACATTATAAGCAGTGTTATCTCACTTTTAAAAAGCAAAGAATAATGAATAGAGTAACAAACTTACAAAAAGCTTGGGAAGATACATATTTTAAGCCAGGCCATCCTAAGGACATTTAAAGATAATATGGGAATATAATAGACAAAATTGGAAAAGATCTGTCAAGATTGCTACAACAATTTTTCTTCATCAATGACAATGGAATCACCATGTTTTAGTCTCTAACATAATAGTCCTCAATATATTACATAAAGATGCAGAAATTTCACTAAATAAAGTTAAAATACTTCATATAAATCAAAGAGAAATTCATGCTGAAAGTGACACAGTTCAAAGATGTTGAGGAATCATTTCATAAGCCTAGAGGACAATATAAAAGATGCAAAAAAAAAATCTTGAACATTATAAAATATTCCAATTGTCTTAGTGAAGTTTTTCAATTTAAAACTTTTAAAGCACCATTAAATGTTAAAATCGATCTAAGATGTTTGGGACATTCTATATAACTTTTAAAAAGTGATTCAAAAAATAACTTCTGATTTTTTCATCTCTAAAAGGTATGTAAGACTACAAACTACATAACTATCAAAAGTATCCTTGAAGAAGATATGCAAATGGAATAGACAGGATTTGGCAAATAATATTCTACAATAAATAATGTTTAGAATGTTTACTATTCTCACTGAAGATGTTCGGCATAGATTCCTAATAGAAGAGGAATTACCTGAAGTTGGTGAGGTCCTCCTGATGCTTCTATTTGTAAATGAAATTGTACAAATCACTTTAAGGCCTTGATTATTGTAAGCCTTTTAAATTAGATTTATAGTCATTAAAAAAATTGGTCTCATTAGAATTGTTATTTATAGCAGAAAAAACAAATGGATAAATAAAGCTTTTTATCTAGAATATGATATATACAATTGAATTGATGAACAATATATAGAGCTCATCAGCATATATGGAAGAGTCATTTTAGATTCATACTGATTTAGATTATCATTTGATTAAGAAAAGGAATTTGCTAGAATGCATTTGGGAAATTGTGCAGTATTTTTGATGACTTCAAGTTTATCCTTGAAACAGAGTATTAATTTTTTATATCAGCAATGATATGGTGATGTTATAGGACTGCATGGAATGACACAGTTTCCAAAGAATTAAAATCATAGACTATCATAAAGACTAGGGAAGAAGGATTAGTGGATTGTGAGTAGGGCATAGCATCTTATTAATAAAAAATGCATAGGAGAGATATTGTTTAAAAATGCTCTAAAAGAAATGTGGTGGGGGAGGAATGTGTGACTGATTAAGGAGGTAGGCTGGACATATATCAAGAGAAAGTCTTATTTAGCAGAAAACTCAAGTACTTCATTGGCACCTACATGGGGTCAAGATCTCCAAAGAAAGGCCCCTAGCATGTTCAGTATATCCTCTGTGTAGAATACATTGAAGGGTGTAGTCAAGATTTTCACAGATTAGAAAGGCATGAGAGGATTTTTATCTGCACCACTGGAAATAGTGCCCCATTGATGAGATCATAGACCTATGAGACCATCAGAGTAGTGCATTTCTAAAATATAGTTCACATTTCCTTGCTTTCTTAAACAGAGTGTACTGAATATGGTTTAGCCATTTATTTTTGCCTTAGGGTCATTATGATGCACACCAAACACTATAATACAATAATATCTTTGAAGTGTGAAGGGCTGTTTGCCCCTGAATTAAATGGTCCCTGAGTGCTGGGGGGGTTTTATTTCAGATTTTTATACCTTTTCCCTAAATGTCCAATTTTATGGTATAATTTTGTAGAGTTATCCTTATGACTGTCTCTAAAAGTATCCCCATTCTAATCTGATGCATTCAATGTGCTATGGCCGAGAAAACCTGATGCTTCAGTACCACAGATAAATAGACAGCCACGTGTCTTAAAACTGTGTACAAAGTAAACTTATATTGCCAATATAAATCAGGCCTCTGAATGAGAACTTGACCTATTAAAAAGTCCATTCACTAAAGAGTGGAGACATCTTATTGTTTTCTGTCTGACTTTTATTATTAACATTTTGCTTTTTGCTCCCAAGCAGCATATTATACTAATATATTTGTATATTTTCTTATTTTGGGGTTTCCCAGCATCCCTACACAAATCATAATTATAAGTAAAATCAGCCTTCTTCATAGCCCTCTTATAGAAGATTGGAAAATTCTATTCAATTGTCCCATATGTGTACCACAGGGTACTAAGATTGTGTTTCTGAAGCTCTATAAGACTTACCTTTGTAGAAGGGAGAAGGAATTATACAGATATAAGGGTTTCTATATCGTGGTAGCTAGATGATAAAGGGGATATAATATTGGGCCAGGAATCAGAAAAATCTGAGTTCAAATCAGGTCTTGACACTTATGGTATATCTGTGACTGATTTAACTACTACCTGATAATAGCCCCTACCTCTCAAAATTATTTGTGAGGATTGTGAGATAATGTTTTAAAATGTTTAGCGCATAGTTCCTGATACTTAATAAGTGTCCTTCCTTCTCTCCATTGATGGAATGCTGATGATTAGAGAGTTGTCTAATTACAGAGATGTCTTTAGTCATTTCATCAGTAAGAATTTATTATCTATTATGCACTAAAAGGGATATGGACAATGAGGATACAAAGAAAAACAGACTTTGCCCTCCAAAAACTTACACTTTTAGAAAAAAAAGGTGACATGTGACTAGGTGGCTACAAGTTAGATTAAAAATAGTAGAGAGGTTATCTTAACAGGAAAACCACTGGTGGCTAAGGGGAGCAGGAGAAGTTACCTTCTTCCTGAAGGTGGGATTTGAAGTCAATCTTGAAGGAAGCCAGGAAAACTAAGGACAGAAATAAGGAGGGAAAGTGTTCCAGGATGGGAAACAGCAGTGAAAAAGAGTTGGAAGATGGAGTTTGGGCAGGGATCTGTTGGTAAATGTTTAATAATCAAGTCTCAGGGGAGAAAAGTATTCCTGAAATACTTTAATGTAATTTTTAACATTTTCCATCACTTTTTAAAGTCTAAACCATCAACAGAATAATAACTTTAACGATAGTCCCGATTTTTAGAATTTGCCATTTTCCAAAACGTAAATGCTCACAATGAAAATTTAATAATCAGCTCTCGGGAGCTAGTTAGAGCCAGTACATCATGAGTGCAGTGAGACTAGAAAGTGTGATAAGAAGGGGCCAGCCTGTAAACAGTTTTAAAAGTTAAGTAGAGGATTTTTTTAATAGATCCTGGAGATAATAGGAAGCCACTGGAATTTATTGTATGGGTCATGATGTGATCCTATATTTTAGGAAAATCTGGAGGATGGACGGAAATAGGAAGAGACCAGATTTCTTGTTGTTCAATCACTTCAGTTATATTTGACTCTTCATGAATTCATTTGGTATCTTCTTGGCAAAGATATCAGAGTGGTTTACCATTTCCTTCTCCAGTTCATTTTTACAGATGAGGAAAGTGAAGTAAACCAGGCTAAGTGACTTGGTCAGAGTCACACAACTAGTAAGTGTCTGTGACTGGATTTCAACTAATTTGAACTAAAGATGAGTCTTCCTGGGCTTCAAGCTCAGTGCACTTTGGCGCCCCAAAGCTGCCCCAGAAACTTGAGGCAGGAAGGTTATTTGCCTATGGTAACAAAGTTAGTGCTGTCTTGTGGAAGCATGTGAACCTTAATCTTATGAATTAAAACTAGATCTCAATCTACTATACCATTTTGCTTCTTCTGGCATCTACATTGGTAGATTCTGAGCACAATAATTTCTTTTACTCAGCAAGCCTGTGATCTCTAAACTGAGAACTACATCACACACTAAGAAGATACACAATTAGGTTGCATTGGGTCTGAGTTACAGATGACTACTTTTTTTAAAAAAATCACACTTGTTTTATGAGCTTTTAAAAAAAAATACACCCAGGGCAGCTAAATGGTACACTGGTTAGAGCACTGGCCCTGGAGTCAGGAAGACCTGAGTTCAAATCCATCCTCAGACATTTAATACTTCCTAGCTGTATGACGCTAAGAAAGTTACAACCCTAATTGTCTCACTAAAAATAATAATAATGACAATAATGAATTCTTAGGAAAATATGAAATTCTCAACCCACAGAAAAGAACCCACATCTGCCAAAAAAAAATGTGTAGCAGTCCTTTTGTAATGACAGGAAAATGGAAATTGAGTGGATGCCCATCAATTGGGGAGTGACTGAATAAGTTATGATATATGGATATATTATGGAATATTATTGTCTTATAAGAAGTTATCAGCAGCATGATTTCAGAAAGATTTGAAGAGATTTACATGAACTGATGTTAAGTGAATTGAAGAGAGCCAAGAGAACATTGTATACAGCGAAAAGAAGATTATGTGATGAACAATTCTGATGGATATGGCTCTTTTCAACAATAAGGTGTTTCAGGCCAATTCTGATAGACTTATAATAGAGAGAGACATCTGCATCCAGAAAAAGGACTGTGGGAACTGAATGTGGCATTTTCACCTTTTATATTGTTGTTTGCTTGCTTTTTGTTTTTTTTTCCCTCATTTTTTCCTTTCTGACCTGATTTTTTTTATGCAACATGATAAATATGGAAATATATAGAGAAGAATTGTACATGTTTCATTTGTATCAGATTGCTTGCAGAGTTGGGGGGAAGGGAAGCAAGAGAGGAAGAGAGAAAAACTTTGAAATTCAAAATCTTACATAAATGAAAGTTGAACATTATTTTCACATGTAATTGGAAAAAAAAATAAAATACTATTGAAGAAAAAAATTTCTCAAACTATAACCTGATAAATAAGCAAACTCCTTAATAATTTTGGGATTTGGGGAACAAGAAGGCTCATCCTCATTATGAGGAAAATTAAGAGGACAATAGGTAATAAAAAACATTCTGTCTTTAATATTTGGTCAGAGTTTTCTTAAAAGAGATTAAGTCAAGGGCAACTAGGTGGTGCATGGATAGAGCACCAGCCTGAAGTCAGGAGGACCTGAGTTCAAATCTAACCTCATTCACTCAACACTGCCTAGCTGTGTGATTCTGGGCAAGTCACTTAACCATAATTGTCTCAGCAAAAAAGTGTGTGTGTGTGTGTGTGTGTGTGTGTGTGTGTGTGTGTGTGTATGAGAGAGAGAGAGAGAGACTGAGATTAAGCTATTGACTAAGGCTGATTTTAAAATGATAAATAGATAAGTATTAAGTAGTAAAGAGAGTTCAGAAAAACTTCATTAATATGGATGCTATAAAATAGAATCTGTGATCAAATTCATATGTTCCATCATGTGGTTCTTACTGGAAAGTTTGATTATGCATATATATGATATATATGTATAATATGTAATTATGTATATGTATGCATATATACACATATAAATGTATATAAATATAGGTGGACAAATATATGATAAACATAAATGTAATATAATAAAACAATTAATAAATTATGTGAATGTGATATAGAAATTTAAATATGTATAAACATATAACACAAATATATGTTCATTGTATATATATGAATGCATATATAAATATATGTAACATCAGACTGAGAACTAAAAAGAGTTAACAGTTAGAGTTTTGTCACTCATTAATTCATTGTGTGAACTTAACTTAGTCCCTTCACCTCTTCAGTTTCCTCACCTATAAAATCGAAGGATTGCATTAGGTAATTTCTTGATCTCTACAATCCTTTCTAACTTATTCTTTTATCACTGGGCTATGATTCTGTCATCCTAAGTGGAAACAAGTAGTTTTTGAAACTGAGAACTCAAAAAATTAAGGATTCCTTGAACATTTTTTTTATTTCTAGGTCTAGCATTTAATTTTTGAATCTTAAGAGACTGGTATGCTACTTTAATACACAACATAGGCTTATTGAGAATTATTTTTTCATTAGTTTTCTTCATTTTACCTTTCAATCTAACTTTACACATAATAAAAATTGCTTTAAAATTGCCCTTTTGGATCCTCATAACAGTTCTGGGAGATAGGCAAGGTCATTATTATTATTATTATCCTTTCTTTGCACATGTGAAAACCGAAACTAACTAAAGTTAAGTCCAATTTTGAGGAGTAAGTGGAGGACATTTATTTCATACACACAACAGATTCACAACACACACTGACAGAACAACTTAGAATTACTATTATGACAACTTAAAATTACTATTATAATCTCTTACTGACTGATACTTTCACTTCATCAGAAAACAGAAAGGTTTGCAAAACCACAAGCCAGGCATTTTACTTTTCACTTGAGTTCTGCATTGTCCAAACAATAACCAACTCATATATTCTGATAAAATAAACCAGGCTTGGGGCAATCCTCTTACAGATTATCTCCTCCAAGATGACTAGAGTGATTTCTGGAGATTCCTCTTCTTTCTACTAGTTGACCCAATGGAATTTAGGATTTCTGTATTTCTTGAACTTACAAGGTAATCTGCAAATATAGATATGTCCTCCTCAAGAATAGTGTTCAATCACCTACTCAGAAAAAGAAACAAAAGATAGGAAGGGCAGCCTGGGGCCTCCGTTTGTCAAGTCCTTATTTCTACTTTAGGAGTGCCAGAGGTTGGGGCAGCTAAGTATCACAGTGGATAGAGCACCAGCCCTGATGTCAGGAGAACCTGAGTTCAAATCTGACCTCAGACATTTAACATTTCCTAGCAGTGTGACCCTAGGCAAGTCACTTAACCCCAATTGCCTCAGGGGAAAAAAAGGAGTGCCAATGGTATAAGGAAAGATAGCCCATACCTACAAACTTCTCACGGGGTCTCTCTGTCTGCAGAGAGAATTACATGCTACACAGGAAAATCAGAGCAAAGTGCCTGAAGCAGTAAATTCTCTCCTTTTAAAAGTTCTATTGAGTCATCTGCTCCTCTTGTCAGGAACTAATGAGGGGATTGCTCAAAGCACCTTTGTTCTTCAATGCTGAGTCACCATACAACTAACTGTAGTAGCCTGGGGATCGACCATCTTTAATATGCCCTAATGCTGAGTTACTATGCACTATTTTTTTTGGCCTCAGGACTTAGATTAAAGCAAAGATGGGTCTGGGGATGAGAAATTGAGACTCAGGAAGCTGATACAAATAATAGCTTCATAATTATATGGTACAGCAAGCAGATAAAAAGATATACACATTATTCAGCAATATAGTCAAGCAATATAGTTTGTTTCCATGGATATAAGAGATTCACTCAGTGGGAAGGGGAGAAAGCCATGTAGCGGAAAGTGCATGCATAAAGTTGGGGTTCAAGTAGCAGAATTATATACTCCCAAAAGGGGCTTGGTGGAGAACAGGTAATTGGTGCTAGAAATGAGAGGGAGTATTCTTAATGAGACACAGATATGGTAGAGAAATTATCAGATGTCTTATTATTACAAGCTTGGTAAAGCTTAGATAGGAGAAGTTTCTTTATCTTAACCAGAAATTGGGAGAAGAGTTGAGTTCACTAAGTGAGACATCAGAAGAATAGCTCATAGGCAAGAAATTTTAGTTAGTAAAAAGCTGTGAGCTTTAAGTGGTTGTCACAGGATTAACATAGATTTGAAAAGTGGAAATGTACACTTTGTCTTTGCTCATATGCTTTATGAGCATTAGGACTCCTTGTGATGGTAAGATTCCAATATAAAATCCCTATAACATCAAGCAGTATAAAAATTACAATAATCATACCATGCTTCTGGAGCCCCTAGAAGTTCTAGAGGAAATCTGTATGCACACATTATGACATCATCCCGATAGGTCAATTCAGCTTTTTCTATATAAGTAATTGGCCTAATAAAGTCCTACAGCAGGCATAAAAGCCCAGGTTTTCTGGTTCACAATTCAATAATGTTTCAACTAACTGGTCCTTTCTATTTTAAAGTAGCAAAGGTGAATGTCTGAAAGTATCCCATTAGATAAAACTTTTTGCTATCACAATAGCCTCTCTATATACTTTCTTTCTTCTAACCTCTGAAGTAGGAATTTCTATTTTATATCCATAGGATAGAGGTGATTTCAATTTCATTTCTACTGCTGTTGTGGGAGAGCTATAGGAGGGTATGCAGCATAAGACACAAAGCAACCCTGGTATCACTATTGAAAATGGTACCCTTACCCTTCCTGAAGGGAGCCAACAAAGAAGCTATTGTGCTATCTTCTTGGATTATTCTGGGATCTTATTTTGTAAATGTTGGTACCTGGTTTCATAATAGTTACATGAGAAGTCTGTAATACAAAAAGTAGAGTTTAAAAAGAAATTTGGAGATATCATTTAGGAGGCAAGAGGATGGTAAGAGAACTGGGGAAAGCAGCTGATCTGTAGCCCTGGGAAACCAAACTTTAGAGATCAAAGAAGTAACTGCAAATGGGAAGCTTTTCTTTGCCATCAAGATCCTTCTCCCTAATGCTTTCCCTCTCCATATAACCTCCACCACTTTTGAAGTTAGAAACATAGTTATCAAGTTGTTATAGCATCCCGCTATGGTTAGTTTAAACAGTTTAAATTTGAGTGGCAAGTGCTGAGTCTAATAGCTTTCTAATTATTTCTCTCTTGTCCCCTGATCTACAGTTGAAGCAATACACTTGGGAAGCCTTGTAGCTGCCCAGGGTTACATCTTTCCCATATCAGACCATGTCCTTACCCTGAAGGATGATGGCACCTTTTATCGATTCCAGGTAAGTCAGCTCTCCCTTTACCCCAAATACCTTTTTGTCACTTTCCCTCTCATTTGATCAGCATGGGACAACCTTAGAAAGGGGAAGGTGGAACAGAGTTCAGTACCCTGGGAGGAAAGGGAATAGTACCAGGAGGCTCCTGTTTCCTCACCCTCTATTGTTTTGCAGGCTCCATACTTCTGGCCCTCCAACTGCTGGGAACCTGAAAACACTGACTACGGTGAGAACTGAAGCAACCTCCAGTTCCTACAGGTTACTGCTGGGAGCTCACAAGACAAATGCTTAGTGTCTGAGCAACTGTAAAGTAATTTGTCTGTGTCCTGGGAGGTTCCCATGTTTGGCTCTTTTTCATTTACTTGACATTTAATAAGCCTTCAACTCTTGGGAACTCTTCATAATGGAGGAAGGTGCACAGCACACAGAAAACGAAGAAGTCCCGGGAGAGGAGTAGGAGAGAAGTTCTTATAAGGGCTATTCAATACAATGGATTCTAGAGACTTCTGTGCCTCCCAGTGATGCCATGTAGATAAGGCGAGACCATGATAATAATGACCAACTTCCACATTCAACCTCACAGGCTTATTAAAAATCATAACAAGAATCTATGGAGGAGCTTAAGGAGAGGTAGGAATAGAATTCACCCTGACTCAGGAGAATAAGTTATTAGATTTGGCACAATTAGATCATATCTGGCCAAGAAGATCCTTCAAGGCTCATCTGATTTCATATTCTTAATGGAAGAGAATGGATATACACTAGCTGAGGCAGCAGTGACACCTGACACTTTATTACCACTACCTTTAGTAATAAAGGACTTTAATGCTACAGAGAAATATGAGATCATCAATCTGGTTACCCTTCCCACAATTCAGGGAATGAATCCACTCCCTAAGGGGTTCTTAACATGAGGTCCTTGGACCCTTTTAGAGATCTGTGGCTGAATTTTGGAAGTCCTATGAATTTTGTAAAAATTATTTTGATAATTGCATTTTAATATGATTGGTTTCCTTTGTAATCCTTTGTATTTTATTTTATTCATTTTAAAACATTATCCTCAAAAGGAGTCCATAGACTTCCACTTATTATAGTACCCCCATCCTTACTTTACATGTTATGGACTATCCAAGGAATCCATGGCACAAAAAGGGGGGGGGGAGGGGACAAGAAGAGAAAGGAATCAACATTTATTAAACACCTAACTGTGGTCCAGGCACTTTGCTAAATGCTTTACAGCTATTACCCCGATTTAATTCTCACAATAACCCTGTGAGGTAGATGCTAATATTATCTCCATTTTACATTTGAGGAGACTGAGGCAGACAGAAGTTGCATGAGTTTGCCCAGAGTCACAGTACAGTAATGGTCTGAAATGAAATTTAAATTCAAGTGTTCCTGATTCCTAGCTCTATGTTCTATTCATTGTGTCCTATAGTTGCCTTAACAAAAGAGGAGGAGAGGGAGGGAGACAGACACAGAGACACACAGTGAGAGACAAACAGAGAGAGACAGAGATAGGGAAGGGAGGAGGGAAAGAAGAGGGGAAGGAAGGAAGGGAAGGAGGAAGGGAGGATGGAAGGGAGGATGGAAGGAAGGATGGAAGGGAGGAAGGAAGGAAGGAAGGAAGGAAGGAAGGAAGGAAGAAAGGAAGGAAGGAAGGAAGGAAGGAAGGAAGGAAGGAAGGAAGGAAGGAAGGAAGGAAACAAGGCCTCCTGCTTTGTAATAAATGGCAGTTGTGGCTTGAAAAAAAAAAAGTCATCAGCGGTAGTTAAATTTCTGTTGATAAGCCTCTTCAAACTTAATCAAACTTGCCCTCTAAGGTTAAACACAGAACTCATCAGTAGACCTACGTTCAAAGCCTTTCTTTTCAGCTTGGTAGAACCTATCAAAACATGAAGTAGGGCTTGAGCAGGTGCTTCCATCACAGTCCCAGCTAATTCCTTTTCTAAGGGCAATCAAATCTTTTTTTTTTCCTTTCAAAACAGTTAAGAAAATTATTGTCTGTTAGAGGAAGAGAATTCCAGCTTCAGGGGAAATGATGTGGGTTTGCAGCTGAATTAATATTTGGCAGATACTGACTGATACATCTAACTGGTTGACCAATGAGCAATAAATCTATTACCCAACCTTATAACTTTTGCAGTAGATAAATTTGAAGGAAGAGGAAATTATTAAATGGTAGCAGTAGAAGAAATAAAATAACAATAGTTTATAGCCTAATAAAGTTCAGATTATTAGACTTCCAAATAGCTGTGGACAGTACGAATGCATAAGCAGAAAGCTGTCTACATGTGTTATTACTTGTTTCACTGGAAATTCACTCCTTAAATGCTATAATCAATAGTTCTGGCTGAAGTTTCCAGCCAAGAAGAGGAGCTACATTTGACTTATAGTAAGGTATAAGCTTTTGGAGCTGCTGAAATGTTACCCATCAAAGCCCCATTCCAGAGCAAATCCCTTTTTCTCTGTTTTTTTCTTGTTACCATCATTCCTTATGAATGTGAGAGAGACTATTTTCAAGGGCCTCAGACAGTGGATAACAGGTTCAAAGTCAAGTTTTTATTCTCTTACAAACGGAATAGACATTCCTAGTGTTTATGTTTGTATATATGTATATGTAAACGTTTTTTATATGTGTGTGTGTGTATATCATATGTTTTTCCTCTTTCAAGACCATTTCTGAAATTCATAGTTTAAATGTGTTCTACTTTCATTGATAGAACACTGTTATGTGGCTCTTTTTGAGATTGAGTTATTACTTTGAATTATCTTGCCTCAACAATTTCATTCCCATTTCACAGATAAAATCATTAATATAGTAATTTATAGTAGTTTTAAATTAAAGTAAATTAAAATACTAAAGTACTTATTTAATTTCCAAAGAAGTAGTAATCATTCAATCAATAAGTATTTTTGAGTATCTATTCTGTAGAGAATATGAAGAGAAATGAACTAAATGGCTAAAGTTTTTTTTTCTAGTTCTCAAATTATGATAGGTGCAAATCAGTATAGGGAATTCAGAAGTCAAAGATATGGCATCTATTCCTAAAAAGCTTAACATCATATTGGGAAGACAAGAAATGTATGCCAGAAACAATTAGTGAATAATTCAAAACATCATTTACCTAAATACTAATTGGCTTGGTACAGATTATAAGTGGATTCAGGAAAAAGAGAAATCATTACAGATTAGAATGATGAAAATGGCTTGCTTGCTGCTATTAGTATGTGAAATACAGCTCCCATTTCCATACCTTTCTTTCCATGCTCCACCCCATTCCTGAAATGTTCTTTTTTTCTGACTTCTTACCTCTTAGAATTCCTACCTTCATTCCAAACTTACCTCAAGTCCTATATCCTAAGTGAATACCCATTTTGTTTTAATTATCTTTCCACTCAAGTTAGCCAAAATTTGTTTACTTGTATATAAAATATAACAACCAATATATTGCATTTATTACATATGTATTTGTATTCAAATATATAATATATCATTATATATAATAAAATATATCTACTAATGGAAGGAGAATTTATACTTTGAAAAGGTCACCATATATGTACAAAGAGGATTCATATACCTAGCTCTGTCAGTTACCTCCTGTGTCACCTTGCTTCAACTTCTCTGGGTCTCATAGGTTTACACAGTAAAAAAAAATTCTGCAAATACAGATTTCTTGCCTTACTCTAATCAGCAGTCTTCCTCATCTGTGACTTTAGTCACAAGAGATATGGAGTAAAAATGGATGATATATACAATATATCACCACTACTAGAAGAAGAATAAAAATGTCTTCCTGATAGCAAAATGAGAAGCATTGTCCCTATATAGAAATAAATTGGCATTTATTTGTAACTAGAGAATCTCACTTGACCACATCTTATGAGTTATTGGCTAAACTCCCTGAACATATCTCCTCATAGTCTGAAGAGGGGATATAAGCCACAGAGGTCAAACTGAAGTTTTGCACAAACCTTCCTAATGAAGCCTGAATCCAACTAAAATGTAACTGGGAAATGTTTAACAAAATGAATAAAAATACAATATAACATAGATAATGTTAATTTGTGGTTTTCTAAGTCAATATGTAGCCTGCAGGTATCTGTTTCTATTTGTGTTTGACACTTAAAAACTATTGGACTCTCCCACACACACACACACACACACACACACACACACACACACACACATCCTGAGTTTTCCAAACAACAAAGCAGTAACACAAGAAGGAATAATGAACATACATATTTTCTTGCCTTTTTCTGCTCTTGGAGCTTAGTGGTAAGCCCAGCTCTATACCTTTTTTTAAAATTAAATTAAATGAATTTTTTTATTCTGTTTTAAATTCTGAACTGTTTCCTTACCTTTCACCCCATCCTACACTAGATAAGGCCACCATTTAATATACATATACACATCCATACATGTGTGTATGTATGTGTAAAACCATACTATGCATAATTCTGCTTATCAATTCTTTCTCTGGAGGTAGGTAGCATTTTCCTTTGAAGATTCTTTGTAGTTAATGTGAGTATTTATAATATTCAAAATAAGTAGTTACAGTTTTTCTTCAACCAATATTGCTATTACTATATATAACCTTCTCTTTGTTCTGCTAATTTCATTCTTCATTATTTCATGCATGTCTTTCCATTTAAAAAAAAATCAACCTGCTCATCATTTCTTACAGAACAGTAGTATTGTATCATAATTATGTACCACAACTTGTTTAGACATTCCCCAGATGATGGGCATATTTTCAGTTTCCAATTGTCTGCCACCACAAAGGCAGCAGTTATAATTATGTTTAAAATATATATATATAGGTTCTTTTCCTTTTGTCTCTGATCACCTTGGAAAACAGACCTAAAAGTTATATTGCTGGATCAAATAAAGGGTTTTATAACTCTATGGCCATAATTCCAGATTGCTCTTCATCCCTAACTTTTAGCTGCCCTGAGACTGGATCAGCTATGATGGTTTTTGCAATATGCAAAGTGTTCCACTTCCATATACCTGCCAATCTTATGCTCTGTCTCACTAGCTATCCAGGAGTCAAGTCAAAAAGCATCTATTTAAATATGTACTATGTGCCAAGCATGTGTTAAGAGCAAGGATATAAAGAAAGGCAAAAATATAATGCTTGCCTTCAAGAAGCTCATTAGAATGTGAGGGAGGCAATAGGAAAATAACCAAGTAGATTCAACATATATACAAAGTAAATGCAAGACATTCTATGAGGGGAAAGGATTAGCACTTTGGCATGAGGAGACCAGGAAAAGCCACAAGGAGTAGATGAAATTTGAGTTGAGTCTTGAAGAAGTCATTGAAACTAATAGAGGAGGGGTAGCTAAGTGGCGCAGTAGGTAGAGCACCAGCCCTGAAGTCAGGAGAACCTGAGTTCAAATGTGGTCTCAGACACTTAACACTTCCCAGCTGTGTGACCCTGGGCAAGTCACTTAACCCCAATTGCCTCAGCAAAAACAACAACAACAAAAACAAACAAACAAAATAAGGAAAACTAATAGAGGAAGTGAGGGAGTAACTTGAAGCCTATTCCATTTCTGCTTCCAAGATGCCTTCATTCATTCATTATTTTCCTGTTGTGTGCATTCTACGACCAGGAGAACATTGTGCCCAAAATATATATGTTTCAGGGCAAGGAATGGAAGTGTCATGCCATATCCTGAAATCAACAAGTGACTCATATTTCTATTCTTGCCGACTAAATCCTCACATGATAGTGGAGGCTATTCATGACTTCTACTTTTCTTAGATTTCTCACAGTTTCTAGCATGGTAGTGGGCACATAGGTGCCCAACAAATATATGATTGGTCAATTACTGCACTATTGCTTCTTTTGCTAATAGTAATTATTATAACACTTTACTAGTACATTATTTCATTTGATTCTCAAGATAGCCCTATGAAGTTAGCAGTGCAAGTATTAATCCCAATTTGCAAATGAGAAAACTGAGCCTCAGGTTAGTTAATAAGTCTATTCAAATCTATAGAACTAGTAAATAGAAGAGATGAGAATTAAAAGCCTGACCTTTAGAATATATTTAAATATTGACTAATATCTTGGTCCCAATATTGACTCAGATACTACTTAGGGAAAATCATTTTACCTAAATAATTATCCTGGACCTCAGTTTCCTCATCTGCTAAATGAAGAGTTTGAGCCAGATGACCTTCTAGGTCATCAGCTTGAAATGCATGAACCTGTGTCCTGGTCTTTTACCACCCACCTTGCCTAATACCACATTCATGGTTTTGGTGCAATGTTATTTCTCTTCTTCTCCTAGCCATTTATCTATGTAAGAGGACAATGCAGAATAAAGCAAGGTTGGAATTGGCAGATTATGAAGCTGTAAGTATAACTACCTCCTTGGACAGGGGTGGGAGGAGGAGGGTTAAAAGATATCTTTGCATCTTTTTGGGTTTGAACTTTCATTTCCTCCTTTTCAGCCCTCAGCCTTTGCAGACACAATGGGGAAGGGAAGAAAACTCACTGTGCCCTCTTTGTTCTCAGCTCTGAATGGTCTCACTCTGACAGTTTTTAAGACTCTGAGAATAAAATTGTGTCCCCACACATTCAACAATTCTTAATATCAGAGGGTGACTCTTAGGTTAGATTTAGCCCATAGGATCTGTGTGATTCATGTGACATCTTTCCCAATGCCCCTCTTTCCACTCCAGATCTCAGCTTCATACTTTCTCTCCATAATTCCTTCCAAGAATTTGATCCCCCACACCGCCTCCCTAACAGCCTTGAAGCCACATGTTACACCATGGAGCAGAGGGTCTATTATTTCAAGAGAATTACCAGTCTTCTTGGATCATACCAGAAATTCTGTTCCAAGTAGGGTTTCCCCCATTTCATAGAGGAGGAAAAAGAAATTTAGAGAATTTAAAAAAGAAAATCAGCAAAGAAAATCAAAAATGTAGCTGTAAACAATGATTTCCACCTCATCCACCAAACCTGTCTTAATAAGGCTGATTTTAAGTCTACTTTCTCCTCCTCCTCTATTCCCTATCCACCCTCCTGTGGAGGTACTAATGAACAGTAAAAATGGCTAAAGGGCTGGCAGCTGAGAGAAGGGAGGCAGGACTCAGAGGGCCAGGAATAATTTTCTCTTGTATAATCAAACATTATTTCTACCTTTAAATCCACCCACCAACCAAATTCTCCTCTCCTTCCTGCTCTTGACAGGTTCTACAATTAACTCCTGGCCCACTGCAGCCTATTGGGCACAAGAGCCAGTCAGCTATACTCATGCTCTGCTCTATCCACACTAAGACTCACTATTCAAGATAAGACTGTCTCAATCAATTAGTCACTCAATAAGCATTTATTAAGCACCTATTGTTATGTGCCAGGCACTGTGCCTATTACTGAGGATTAAAATAAAGAAAAAAGAAAAGAAAAAATACTTTCCCTAGGCTCAAAGAGTTCATGAGCTAGTGGGGAGAGACAACATGCAAATAAATAGGTACAAACAAGCTATATACAAAATAAATTAGATATTTAGGAAGTGTTTTAATAGAAGGAAGGCATTGGAGAGCAAGTAAGATGGCATAATGGATAGAGCACCAGGCCTAAAGTCAGGAGGACCTAAGTTTAAATCTAGCCTCAGACATTTATTAGCTCTGTGACCCTGGAGTCATTTAACTCTGCTTGCCTCAATTTCTTCATCTCTAAGATGAGCTGGAGGAGGAAATGGCAAACTACTCCAGGATCTTTGCACCAAAAGCCCCACAAATAGGGTCATGAAGAATCAGACATGACAAAAAATGACCAAAAGCAGTAACAACACAAGAATTAAATGGGATCAGGAAAGATTTATATAGGAGATAGGGTTTAACTGAGTTTTAAAGAAAGCTAGAAGGCAGAGATGAGGAAGAAGAGCATTCCAGACATGAAGGACAGCCAGTGAAAATGCCCAGACTCAAGAAATGGAATGTCTTGTTGAAAGAACAGCAAGGAAGTCTGTGCAGAAACAAGATTAGATCACTATCCCTTGAAACTGTTGTCATAACAACAAGTATTTATTAAGCATCTAGTATGTACCAGGCACTGTCCCCAGAAACTAAGGATAAAAATACCAAAAAACTAACATGGGACTAAATTTTAGTCACTAATATTTCAGAAATTTTTCAATGTGAACAGGGAAGTGACAATCGTATCATTTGTGGACTAGTAAATCCAAGATTCAAGGCACATTTGATTGGGTCCAACAAAAGAGGGGCAGTTTCTTCCCACTTGGGATAGCTCCAAAAGGAAACTACTACCTCTCTGCCTTTCAGTTCCCAGTTGTTTTAAAGGCAGCCCTGGTCACTGGAAACCTATCAGAGGTGTCTTCTCAGATAAAACCTAGTGGAAATGCCAGGAGAGATACCCCTTAGAGTCTTCTGAATGGCCCATAATTTCATGATAATAATAAATTCATAATAATAACAATTTTCACCTACCATATGGAATCTTTTGATTCTGACAACAGGGTTAAATAGGTAATAATAATATAAGTAATATTTACATAGGGCTTTAAATTTTACAAAGTACTTGATATATGTGTTCTCATCTGAATATCACAACAATCTCATGAGGTACAATGTACTACAGGTAGTTATCCCCATTTTATAGGCAAAGAAACTGAGGCTCAGAGAAAGTAACTGACCTCCTCCTGGTCACTTGATTTATAGGGATCAAAGGCAAGCTATGAACTCAGATTTTCTTGAATCCAAATCCATCATTCTTTCCACTAATATCATGCAGCTTCTTATAATGAACTTTCTAATCAAACTACAAAATTTTCATTATAGACAGCCGTGGCAAGGTATATAGAGGACTGGGTTGAAAATCAACAAGACCTGTGTTCAAATTCAGCCTCAAACACTTTCTAATTGTGGACAAATTACTTAATTTCTATCTACCTCAGTTTCCTCAACTATGAATTGGGCATAATAATAATAATACCTATTCCTCAGGTTTGTTGTGAGGATTAAAAATAATAATATTTGTAAAGTACTTAGATATGTCTGGCACATAGTAAACTTTTGATAATTACGAATTTCTATCTTTTCACATATTCTGGGAGTCCAACGCACTTTGGGCACAGGCTGGCAGACTAGGTATCTTTGAGTTCCTTGTAACTAGACATTTCACCCTCAATCGAGATAATCTTTTTTTATTTCTGGACTGGACATACAGGTTTTTGAACTGCTTATATTATTAATTTTTGTTTATGTAACTTCCTTAATCTTAGGGGAAAGATTTAGGCTTTAAAATGTTTTGATCCAGTTTGTATCTCTTATATCTTCCATTTTCCTTGTAAAAGAATGTTCAGAGTAGATCAGGCACCAATTTCTAGTGAAATTTAAATACTACAAAAAGCTCAAAGAATTCTCAAAAGAAAAGAAAAAATTCTAAGGGTCATTTTTGTTTCTGTGCCTATTTGTACATACAGACACAATGTTAGCTGCCTGTATGGTACTTCTCAGTTTAATCTCCTTTTATATTAATAACCTTGTAATAAAAGCAATCAATTAGGTGTTGGCACCAACTCTATGAAAATACATAGCAGAATGTGAACTCTGGGCTTGCATTCAATCAGAATTAGGCAGGTGATTAGCTTGCCTGTCAACTTACTATCCTATCTACTGCATACTATGTGTAATCCTACTGAATTAAAGAATTAAAAAGAATGCTACTCTTTTTTTTGTTTGGAAGAGATCCTTAATGAAATATTTTTCTTTTTCTCTCTGCCTTTTTTTTTGCACTTTTCAATTAGAAAATAAAACTCTCTTCCTTTCCTTCCCTGCCCCCCTCTCACCCTAACATAACTGCTTTATGCATGGTGAAGACTATGAGACAAGTTAGAATTAATGACCTCTAAAGCCCCTTCCAGCACTAAATCTATAATGCTAGAAACTCCATCTCTGCATTGGTCAGATTCTAAAAAACCAACTCGGTCTCCTCCTCTAATAAAGTGACCTAGTTTTAAAAATAGTTTAAGAATAGGAGATAAAGTCAGACAAACCATCCTCATTCTCCTTAGTTTATCTTTACAGAAATGTCCAGCAGGTGCCAGTTATCCTCAAATCCACAGAGCCCAAATGGAAAGCTCAAGCATACCTTTAGATCCTAATTTACATTGGATACACAGCCAAAGCAATGAGTGTCACATTCATAGATGAGACCTATAGGAAAAAGGATTCCATTGGTTCCCTCCAAACTTCAGACAGATAATTCTTTAGTTGGCGCGCTGACGATGATTAGAAGTGCATTCCTGTGTAGCAGGATATGGTACAAAGCTAAATCAAGTTCCAGTCTAGTGAATTTAAAATGGGGTACCGTTATTTTGTTCTGTCTAACCAATATGGATGAGCGCGCATGTAATGAGCGTGGTAGCCATGGTCCAATACTTATTATGATTAATGCCCTCATTGATTTTCATTTTTTATCAGGAAAACCTCGCAAGACTCCAGAGGGCCTTTGCAAGGAAGTGGGAATTCATCTTTATGCAAGCAGAAGCCCAAGTGAAGTATGTGAATGGAACAGAGACCCTTCCAAGAAAAGAAGGGGTGTCATTCCAAATGTGTGTCTTCATTGCATGTGTTCAAGGGAATCAGCAACCAGAGTTGGGATTTCTGGTTCTCTTCCCTATTTTCTAATAAAAACAGCTTTGTGGAAGTAAAGGCCAGGATTTGCCTAGAAATCACTGAATTCTCAGCCCAGATGGTGTTTTTTCTTATAATTTGATATGTGTCTTCTTCTTGGTTAATTTCACACTAGGAAAGTTATGAAGTGGGTATTCTAGAATCCTTGTAGGAAAATCCTTCCTCCCCCCCTTTATTAATCTATGACTCTGACTTGACAATCTATAGTTCCCGAAATAATTTCCAAGCCACTTTATGTGCTGACTCAAAATGCATTTCAACATCTGGAGATTTTTTTTATTTCAACAATGCATATCCCCACCACCACACACACACACACAAAAAGCCTTTATGTTTGCTACAGGTTAGACCAAATACCAGCGTTAGATGCTTCCCTTCCAGTACTTTCAGGCTTGGCAGACACTGTAGATATAAGAAATTCTTTGCAGGGGTAGGAGGTTGGAAAGGTGGAGTCACCCTTGAGGACCTGGGATGTGCTACTTATAGCTCACACAGGGGAAAAAATCTTGGATCTCTTGACAAGCATCCCATAAGTCTGTTATTAAGCACCCATACTCCAAGAAGTAATCCAACCTGTATTACTCAAAGCCTTCCTTGTCTTCCAGTTTAAGATCTAGGGGCATCTCTGCATGGATCATTGTTATGAACCATTCATTGCTTTGTATCCCCTTTCTCTCTAGTCATTTAATCTTTCTAAATTGGAGCTCATTCAATATTCACTTTGGTAAAAGAGTTGATCTATATTATTCTAATTTTCTCCCAGTCACTGTTACTCTCTTTCCCCTAATTCCCTAGATTAGCATGGTCAAATGCCATCTTTCTAAAGGTTTATCTTCCCATCCTTCCCATTCTCACTGCTAGCATTTTTACCCCTCCTTACTATGAATGCTTATAAGATACCCTATGTCCCCCCTTCCTTTCCCTGCTACTTCCTTTGTAGATTTATACTGACAGACGTAGACATTGACAGGTATACTGTGGAATGAGGCTGAAAAGCCCTGCCTTCACTACGACCAGTCTCACTCATGACATCCTCTCTTGTTGCCAACCCCTACGGCCCCCTGTGGTACAGTAAAAGAGAAAAATGGTAGTGACTTTGTTCAAATTGATGATTCTTCGGGTGCCATTGTGTTAACTTCTATATTATGGGTTTTGTTGACAGGTTATCCATCTGACCCTTCTCCTGCATTCTTTTTCCTCCTCACAATTCATTATGCTCTGCCTCTCACCCAAGATCTCATCATTCTCTCTCAGTAACCTTAGCAAGCTAGGTGCCCTCTTCACAGTGTTGTATATCACTTGAGAGTTGGTTACTGCTACAGAAAGAGCTGTGGTCCATGAAGAGGCTGATGATAGTGGGTGGGGCAGACATTGGAACAGGAATAACAAGGTTTATAATCTCTTTGCATCCAAAAGATTCTGGAAAACAAAGAGAAAAGTTAATTTGTACTTTCAGAACAGAAGAGTCTCACATATTACAAAAGGAGGGGGAATTGTCACTTGATACACATATGGTATTTCTCGATTAACTTTTTTGATTAACTCTGTGATTACTTTATAATTGTGGACCATTTAAGTACATGGTAATTATCATGAAAATCACAGGGTGATTATAGGTTTATTTCAGTCCAGTAAACTAAAGTGCTCCCATGAGATTTGAAAGCTAGAAGTTCCCTGGTACATGGCAATTAATCTGAGTTACTTCTTACTTACAGAAGGAATATGAAGCAATACACTTTTTTTCTTGTTTTAATAAAAGCTTCTCATCTGGGCTACTGATTAGAAAATAAAGTATTTCTTTTGTCACCTGTAATTTACCTTTCACAATTTGTTCATCTACCAGCTGGGGCCAGGAAGATCAAAATGGGGGTGATATTTGATTTTTAGATGCTGTCCAGCATTAGGTCCTTCCTCTGCTTTGGGGGAAAGGTGGAGTGGGAGGGGAGTCAGCCTAAATTGAAGTTTTAAAATTATAGTAAGTTGGATTTTAAAGCAACCTCATAAATTTAAGGATAGAAAATGAGCTGGCCTATATTTTAATTTTACATACTATATGCCGTACCAATTCAGCAAGCAATTATTAAGTACCTACTAAAACAATCCCTGCTGTCAAGGAGTGTATGTTTTAATTTACATTCCAACCAACCCTCAGCCAAATTTTCCTCAGCTTCAAATGAATATCTTCCCATTGTAGAGTTCTTTGTAAATTGGCCCTCAAACACAGTCTCTTTTGTTAATTTCATTGTGGAGTAGAGAAAAAGAGGGAAGGCATCAACATTTTACACATAGATCTCATGATTTTACAATGAATACAGTAAATGTATTTGTTCTATTTGCAATAGATGCGCTAGTTCCTTAGAAATGATCATAAATGGAGTGGACATAAAATAAGAAAAAAAGAAGACAAATTAAAATTATTTCACTTTTCTATTTCTATTTTTAGGATTGATCGGAAAAAAGATAAAACAGAAAGAAAAATTTTAGATAGTCAAGAAAGAGCCTTCTGGGATGTCCACAGGCCAGTGGTAAGACAGTTTTGTATAATTTCATAGGTTTTTCTCATTTTCCTTTTTCCCCTTATTAAGACAAAGTCAACCTTTAGCCTATAACAATCTATCTTTGGAAAATGTGTGATCTTTCATTTTATTATTCATTCATTTGTGATTGTTCCATATAGTCATAATCATAGTCCATATTTGACACTTCATGACCCCATTTGGGGTTTTCTTGGCAAAGACACTGGAGTGATGTGCCATTTACTTCTCCAATTCATTTTACAGATGAGGAACTGAGGCAAACAGGCTAAGTGACTTGCCCAGGGTCATAGAGCCAGACAGTGTCTGAGGCTAGATTTGAATTCAGGAAGATGAATCTTCTGATTGGGCTGAACTTTTTTTAAATGCCACCAAACTGTTTTGAGTCATTCATATGATTATTTTCCCTAAAAGCCAACAAAATTGACTCTAAAATCCCCCTGTCCCCACTCCCTCAACAAATTGTTTTCTCAGGAATACAAAACAGTTCACATTCTCAGAGTAAAAACATTTTCATTTTCACCAAAACTTGAATGTGACAGTTGGTCTTTTTCAAGACATTAAAAAAATTCCATGTAATCAAAATATATATCCCTTGATAAAAAACAGAAGGGTGGACTAAGGACTATTTCCCTTTCTTATCATTTACATATAATTTGAAATAATTAAAGGCATTTGAGCCCAGACTTTCCAAAAACTGGCCCAAAAATTTCAGTCCCCAAATGGTGGGCTCCATACAATGGTGCAGTATATAGAATCAGAAAGACTCATTTTTCTGAGTTCAAATCCATCTTCACTTACTAGCTATGGAACCCTAGGAAAACCTATTGCCTCAGTTTTTCATCTTCAAAATGAGCTAAAGAAAATAATGACAAATCACTGCAGTATCTTTGTTACAAAGAGTCAGATATGACTGCAATAGCTAAACAACATGACCCTAGGTGAGTCACTTAGTCTTTATTTCCCTAAGTTTTGACAATAATTATAAAATAGGAGCAATAATAGCACCTCCCTCACAGGGTTATTGTGAGGATTAAATGAAATAATATTTGTAAAAGCTCAGCAAACTTCTTGGTATGTAACAGGCACTATATAAGTACATATTCTCTTCCCTTCCCTTCCTCTTATTATTATTAGTCAGTAGAAAAAACATCTTTGTTAAAAGCCATTTATAAATATCATCATCCTGATTTTATTAAAATCTGTCACTTGGCATAAGGTAAGCACAGATTCACCAAACAAAATTAATTTGTTCACTGGAGAAAATCAACATATACAAGGTGTCCCCAAAGTCTTTGTGTGATGCTAAGCTATTCATAACTTAATACTAGCTCAATACTTTAAGCTATTAATAGATTAACACTAGCTTAATACTTTAAACTATTAATAACTTAAAACTGTATGAAGAATTTTGGGTCACCATGTATTTCTATACCTCTGTATTTTTAATAGAATTTTGCCTTTCAATGTATTCAAATTTCAGTCTTTAGCATGTTGCCGGGAAAATAACAAGCACTAAATAAATAATTGTTGATTTGACTTAATGGTGGTAATAAGGTCATTTGGATCAATTAGAGCTTCAATTAGTAACTTTTACAATGATTCCTTTCTCAGCCAGGTTGTGTGAATACAACAGAAATGGATATCAGAAAATGTCGTAGGATGAAGAATCCCCAGAAGGTCAAAAAGGTCAGCTCATTTAGCTGAATTTAAAATGTTTCTATGTCATGAATACTCTCTAAATCTTCCTGTTGTTTGGGCAATATACTGTAAAATCAAGAAGTATTTCATTTTTAGGGAACCATGACTGTCATCCAAGGCCCCCTTCTTTACATGGGTCCTCATTAAACACCACATGAGGATTAAGCCTTGGTTCAAACAACCCACCATTCTGACTGACTCTCAAGGGAGGATTTATTTGTTGCTGAAGGAACTCTGGAATTTGGTTTGAGGACCAATTGTGCTACTTACTGACTTATATGACCTTATAATCTCAAAACTCCAGTTTTCTCATTTGTAAATAGAAACATAATACTGACACTATCTACCTTCAACTGCCATGAGAAATGAATGACATACCAATCAAAGTGATTGGTAAACATCAAGTACTATATAAAGTATAAGCAATTATGTTAAACCTCATAAGGTAAGGAATAAAGTCTAAAATATTCCTTCTTTTCCCACTATGAAATCTAGTTATAAAATTGAAACCACTCTTTTCTCTCTATTTTTTATCCTTCATTGATATAACAAAGTCCTATCCCTACAGGGTCAGAATTATGAGGAGACATGGACAAAAGTCCCACAAGATAGGCAAGCAAGAATGGGTTTCTATCTGCATCTGTGAAGGGAATATTCACATGGATGAAATCTCAGATCCATTTGCATTCTGAGTATTTTAGTTCTGTTGCATTATATTCCACATTTTAATTATGACATAGAATGAAGAATTCCCAGTAAGTCAAAAAGGTCAACCCATTTAACTAAATTTAAAATGCTTCTATGTCATGAATACTCTTCAGCTGTCATGAGAAATGAGTAAGATAATTCAGTTCTTTGCATCATACTCCATTGTGTAATGTATGATGTAGAATAAAGAATGTAGGATGAAGAATTCCCCAAAGATCAAAAATGTCAGTTCATTTAGCTGAATTTAAAAAAAAATTTATGTCATGAATACCCTCAGAAGACATAATTCTTTTATTTATGATAGCCTATTTATGAGAGTACTAAATTTGGAATCAACAAGTTTCACTTATGAATTCTACCTCCAGTACTATTTGGACAAGAAAGCTCTTGGAGATTCAATTTCTTTATCTGTAAAATAGCAATTATAAGACCAATAGTATCTTCTTTACAGGGTTGTTGTGGAGCTCAGATGAGATTATATATGTGAATAATTTTCCAAAACTTAAGGTGCTATATAAAATATCAAATATTATTATTTCTCCTAAAATTACTCCTTTCAGCTTGTGAGAAGGTTCCCTTAGTCAAACACAAGTCAAGACATTCTCCTTGTGATGTCTTTCATCTTCTTGAGAACAAAGGACAGAGAATAAGAAGAGGTACTCCACATGTTGGTAGACAAATCTCTCTCTATCTGTGGGTGTATAGGACTTAATAAAATTCAATCATCATACCACTGAGCCTTTTGTCCATAAGTTATTGATCTATCCTCTCAGGAAAAGAAATCTTATGTCACAGCTACAAATAGTTAGACTAAAGTGAACCTATGTGAAGACAACCTTTAATGAAATCGTTTATTTAAAGGGGAAAATAGGAGCTTTCAGAGTCCATGATTGTAAGCACAACTTGCCAAAGGGACTACAGTAAGAGAAATACAAAGGGCTCTTTTTTTATACAAACAATGAAGAATGTGTAATACAACTATTTTTCAGAACTTACTTCAATATGGCTATTTCTCAGGCAGCTAGGTGATGCCAGACATTTACTAGCTGTACAAGTCACTTAACTTCTGCCTGCATAAAACTGGTGAAGGAAATGGCAAACCACTCCAGTATCCTTGCCAAGAAAACCCCATGGACAGTTGGTCCACAAGGTCACAGAGTCAGAATGACTGAACAAAAATTTCTCAGAACTTATTTCAATACAACTATTTTTCAAAACTGTCGTCCTCTTATTTCTTCATTGGTTAAGTTTATCATGACCTCGGTGCATCAATAACATTGGCTTAACTTTGGCAGAACAATCTATTTTGGTTTGGTTTCAGTCCATGCACCTGTTCTTGGCAGGAACTAAGGAATTATAAGAAGACTACTCCCTAAAATCATGCTATATTACAATTTCACCTCCCTCAGATTGTGATATGTTGCCATTTAACCTTCAGTTATCCTTAAAAACTGTACTTGGCAGGGGAGGGAAACTGAGACTAGAAATCACCATAGTTCTGTGAATAGATGTGACATTCTTTCTTTTATTCCTGTGCCTGGAGAAATGTGTCAGATGTTATAGAAAGACCACTGCCAATGAGGAGAAAAGAAGGTACTGATTCCTAAGGGCATCTGAATTCCTCATATTTCCCTTCTTTTCTAGTCAGTGTATGGAGTGACAGAAGAATCTCAGTCCCAAAGTCCTGTGCATATACCTACCCAGCCAATCAGAAAAACTACAAAAGAGGACATCCGAAAACAGGTAGGTGTATGAATTATTCATGACAGTTCCTAAAACCTCAGAGGATGCAAGTGAAACTGTTTATGTTTAAGTTCAAAAAGTTGAGCAAGTTTCTGGAAACTGAGTGGGTGCCCATCAGCTGGAGAATGGCTGAATAAGTTAGGGTGCATAAATATAATGGAATAGAATTGTTCTATAAGAAACAATTAACGGGGTGTTTTCAGAAAAGCCTGGAAAGACTTGCATGAACTGATGCTAAGTGAAGTGAGCAAAACCAACAGAACATTGTACATAGCTATAAGAAGATTATGTGATGATCAACTGTGATGGACTTGGGCTCTTTTCAACAATGAGGTGATTCAAGCCAATTCCAAAAGACTTGTGATAGAAAGTGCCATTCACATCCAGACAGAATTATGAAGATTGAATATAGATCAAAGCATAGTATTAAAAAAAAAAGATGAGCAAGTTTCTAGATTTCTAGGGACATTCTCTAGGCAGCATGGTATAGTGGAAAAACATTGACTTTGGAAGGAGCAAAGGCTCTTTGTTGTACATGTCACATAATTTCTCTCTGAGTCTCAAAGAGGCTCATCTATAAAATGAAAGGATTAGTTTAGATGACCTCTATGGTACCTTCCACATCTAAATCAATGATACTCTTTGGAACATAACTGGCCTGAGGTCTTTCAGCAAGAACACTTCTCATTCTGCATTGTTGGTGGGGAGAAAGGGAAATTGGTATAGACTTATATTAAAAAAAATAGAGCTTTCACACCAGGAGTTCCCCCGATGAGTGAAATCATAAATCTCAGAAAGTTGCCTGAAACAATGAAAGATTAAGTGTCATGCTCATAGTCTTGTTCAATCATTTCAGTCATGTCTAAATTTTCAAGACCCTTTTTAGAGTTTTATTACAAAAACACTAGAGTTGTTTGTCATTTCCTCTCCAGTTCATTTTACAGATGAGGAAATTGAAACAATCAGGGTGAAGTGACTTGTCCAGGGTGACACAGCTGGGAATTGTCTGCAGCCAGATTTGAACTCAGGTTTTCCTGACGTCACCCAACTGCCAAGTGCTCACAGTCACACAGCCATAATTATAGTCTTCCCATATCCAAGCTGGCTACAGAGAAGAAAGTTGTTCTCTTAAATTTTTCTATCTGTGCTCTGATTTTTCTATAAAGATATAATTATGTGTTATTGGTTCAAAGAATTCCTTTAAAAAAAGGTGATGTTCTCCAAAAGAAATAGCAGATTAGAACTAATAGCTTTTGTTTCTGTGATTCTGAGTGTCAAGGCTTGGAAAAAATGGTTGCTGTTCCTCTACCTATTCCCTTCTCAGAATCCATTAAGTAGGTGTTACTTTTCTCCAAGATCAGTAGTCCAGTCAGTCAGCCAATAAATTTTTACTAAATGCCTACTATATGCCAGATACTCATCAATCCAAAGAGGGAAGATTAACTGAGTTAACTACATATTACACTTTGTGTTACTGCTCACTTATAATAGTCATGATATGTGGCCTCAGACAAATCCCGTGCAACAATTTAGCATCTACTGTATACAGAGCATAATACTAAGTGAATGCAGATGAATGCTCTATCCTTGAGAAGTATATTGTCTCTTTGAAAAGAGAATACATATATATATATATACATATATATATATATCAACATAGTTATTTAATTCAATTCAGAGAGCATTTATTAAACATCTACCATATGATAAATGCTTGGGGTACAGAGATAAAAATGAAATAGTCGCTATATTTTATTGAATTGAATTGACCTGATTTTCCTATGAAATGAGATTGGAATAATTATATTTAAATTATTTGTGTATTTAAATAAAGAAAAGGTAGTACAAAGGATAGTTTGTCAGAGCTGAACTTAGAAAGTCAAAAGCAGCTTCTGACACATAAAGGTTGTGTAGCAAGATGCAAGTTACTTATTTTTTTCATGACCCTAGAATAATTTCTGAGGCTATTATAAGTTTCAGAATAGTTGCTGTTCTTCATTGATCTAAGAAGTTCCATACTGAAAACTGCTTATCTGATAAAATTATAATTCTGGTGAAAAAAGAGAGATGGGGAAAAAGAAGGGAGGAAGAGAGGAAGGAAAGGAGGAAGGAAGGGAGGGAGGGAGAAAGGGAGGGAGGAAGAAAAGGAAGAAGGGAGGGGAGGAAAGAAGAAAGAAAGGAAGGAAGGAAGGAAGGAAGGAACGAAGGAAGGAAGGAAGGAACAAAGGAAGGAACGAAGGAAGGAACAAAGGAAGGAAGGGAGAAGAGAAGGAAGGGAGGGAGAGAAGAGAAGAAACAACCAAAAAGACTATGGATATAACTGCTGATGAGATTCAGAGTAAATAAAAGACTTTTACAGGTCTAGCAACTGTTCTAGGCAAATTATCCAAAAGATAAATAAAACATGGACATTGCCCCTAAGAAACTAACAATCTTGAGATATAAAATTTATAATGTAAAATCATACATAAAATGGAAAACAAAAGGAAAAATCCATTATTCATCTGTTATAAAAGATAAAGGAAAGAAACATTTTAAATGGAAATTTTTGAAGAAAGCTTCTTGGAGTGTCTAGATTTGGAGGTGGAATGTAATGTAGACTAGATTGGTAGAGAGGAAGGGGAAGAGCATTCTGGTTCAGCATTAACATTCCTATCATCTCTTTCCTCAGATAACATTTTTGACTTCACAGATAGACAGGCATTGTTTAAAGATGTCCAAAGTAGCTGAAAGGTAAGTCTACTGTTGATATGATTACTTTCTTCTGGGTTCATAAAATGGGCATGAACCAGGATCAGGATGTCAAGTGTCGATTTACTGAGTCAAAATCCAAGTCTAATAGACTGATACCAGTTTATTTAAGACAACAACTACCGAGTCTTACCACCCTTCTCTGGTGTCACAAGAAAGCATATATAAACTCTAAAAATCTTTAAAAGGGAATAGTCACTGAAGAGAAAAACAGTTCCTTATAAGTTATCTGATGTGCTTTTTTGATTTTTTTTTTAAAATTTGTTCCCTTTCCATGTAAAAAATTCTCAAATTCTTTTAATAGTGGAAAAGGAACTTCCGTGTGTCCTATGAAATATTATTTCTATAAGCAGGAGATATGATCACCAAAAGTTATTAGATTCTATATTCTGTCAATAAATAGCTATAATTTTTAAAAAATGCCCCAAAAAAAAAGTTATAAGATTCCAAAGTACCATTCATTGGATTCCATCCAATTGTAAAGAAGACTGTAAAGAAAAAATTTGGAAGTTGGAAATACTTGGCATATACCATTGGAATATAAGCTTTATAAGTAGCCAGCTTTGCCCAGTTATCTTACTAGAGACTTAATTTTGCCCACTAAATAAGCTGTATTTCAACTCTACTGAAAGAAAGCAAGGTCACTTGGTGAATTTTTTGGAATAAATCTAGCAAGGGTATCCCAAAGTGAACATTTGTTGATCCATATGCTGTCCCTGAGATCATTAATATCTAAAGGCGCCAAGACTGTAAGTCAAATGCAAATATTCATTAGAAGCAATAGAAAAATGTTTCTTTTTTTTCCTTCACATAGGAAATTTGGATTGGATGTGGGATGTTTCTGGATCATCCAGATTAAGTAATAAGATGTCCTTATTTTTCTCAAAATGGTGCCATTGGGCATGTTCACACCTTCAGTCAATCAACAAGCATTTTAACTTAATTTTTTTAATTCATAAGCATTTACTTTCTCTCACTTCTCACCTCCCTTCAATAGAAAAACAAAAGCCTTCTAAGAATATGAATGGTTATGTATACACTGGCCAGTCAAAAACTGCATGGTCATTCTATTTCTTGAGTCTATCACTTCTCTGTCAGGACTGATGCTTCCTCATCAGTTCTTTAGAATCATGGTTAGTTGTGATATCATTAGACCTAAGTCTTTTAAAATTCATCAATATACATTTACTTATCAAGTGCCTATTATATGCCAGATATTGTCTTAAGCTATGGTGATATAAAGACCAAAGTACTTAGTGTGGTGTTTGACACATAATAGGAGCTAAATAAATGCTTATCAATTTGAAAACAGTCCCTAACTTTAAGCAATTTATATTCTACTACATTTCACATGATTCAGCTTGTAGTCTCATCAATTTATTGATTGATCCTTTACTCCCTAGAATCATTATTTTCAGACATTTGGATTGTTTTCTAAGTTATATTTGAATGGAAATAGTCAAGTTTAAAATCTTATTGAAACCAAGAAAAATTCCCACTAAACTAAGAAATGAGTTATCCTCCAACTTCACCAGAAGACTTAAGTACTTGCTGGTTTGAGACTATTCATGTATTCCTTAAGCAAATGCTTAATGCTATGAAGGGCAGAAGGTCAGTTGGCAGCATAAGTATCATTTACTCTGAAATTGTAACCTTGGTTAATTTTAGGAACATTTTGTGGCTTCTGCAGCCATATTGATATTTTCTTTAGAGCATAATGGTCTTGTGGCAAAAAGACAGGTTCTCTACAATTGCCTTTAGAGATGTTGCTGCAGTTCCCTTTATCCAGGAAGAATTCTGTGAAGAAAAAAGCCTAAAGTGTCTGGGGAGCAATTAAATGCATCCACTGCCCTTTCCCAGAATTCCACAAATACTGCTTCATTCCATAAGAACCAAAAGCTTGTCTTTGTCCATCAATCACCTTTTCTTAATTCTGGTCTCTTAGATAAACCGAGGTACATAGGCAAATCACTTGAGCTGTCTGGCTTTCCACTTCCTATCTGTCAAATGAAGAATTTGGACTAGAGGGCCTCTGAGGTCCCTTCCAGCTCTACATCTGTGAGCTTGTCACCTGTGCTCTGTACCATCTCCAACATGCATTGTTATTGTGGACTTCAGTTATAGTCTTTTCCATCATTGAAATAAACACGATCTAATTTCTTTGCTTTTTGGTTCAGGGTAGTCATTTGTTACCCCGGTCATTAGGAAGAGGGCTTATACTATAGGGGCCTTATCCAGAGTGGCATGGAAGTGTGTTATGGCACCAATTATGGTATTTCTTCCTTTAGGGAAAACAAAAAAGGTGGGAGCAAAAAAGTGGGAAGGGGCCGGGAATAGGAAGAGCAGACTGGCACAGTCCTAGTGTTTGTTTATTTATATTAGTGTCGGTGAGGAACCCTCACCTGGTATGGTCTAATTATGCTTGAGAGACTGCTCAAATTGAAGGGATTATTCCAACTGACTACTTCTCACTTCACAGCACAGAGCTCTCAGGGGGCCCCGCCCAGTGAAAGCCAGATTTTATGTGATGCAGTGACAACTGGCAACTTTTCAAAGTGACACAAAGGTTTTTCATGAGAGCCATAAGGAAACTCCCAGGGAGAAAAGGGCAAAGGAAAGGAGGAATGTTAGCAAGAGATAAAGCATCCCAGACTCACCATTTGTCAGTGTCTATGGAAAGGGGTTGTCTGGGTGAGGAGAAGAAGAAGAATATTGCTCACCATGCTAATGGGTATCTTTCTGGCAGCTGTGTTTGGGTGTTACTGTTCACCTGAGGTGTAAGCAGAGCTCTTCTCAGGTGAACACACACACACACACACACACACACACACACACACACACACACACATCATGGATCTGGTTTCCCTGGACCTGCTCCAGGTGATAAATGTTAATTAAACTAAAGCCATCAGGCAAAGGACTTCATCCCCAGGAGACAAAGGCATTGTTATTCACATAGTTCCATAGGAACAGAAAGGATGGGCCTTGGGGATAGCTGTGTAGAGATACAGAGGGCCTTTGCAGCTGAAATAAAGGGGCTTCTTAGGAAAAGCAGGAGGAACCAGATAAACAGAGTGAGAGGGTCTGGTCCTGGATCAGCTAAAAATCAGAAGCCAAGGAATGAGGAGAGGGTGGTGGCTCATTTTCTGTGGTAATGCCCTTATTCTTTCCCCTAGTCTTAGAAGCCCTGGTTTCTGAAGATCTCTCTCTGAACCAGTGGTTCTTAACGTTTCCTATGCAATGTATGATTCCCTTGGTGAAATCTGTGGACCCTGCTTAGAATAATGCTTTGTTTCCTATATGTATCATTGAAAGAAATGCCAAATTTCAGTTAGAAGTTAATGAAAATAGGGATATGATATTTTTCCCACTCAAATGTTTAACTTCCAAAATTTATTCATGGACTCCTCAAGAATTTCTAAAAAAACAAAATGACTCTGGTTTGGACTTATTAGAAATGCTTATCTTTTCCTTCATTGTCAATCCCTCTTTGGTGCCACTGTTAATGACAAGTCATCATGACTCATCATGCTCCTGTATAAAAAAATTTTCAATTTTAGAGGCAAATATTTTACATTTTAGTCATTCTTCATAGAATCTTTTCTAAAAGTTGGTGTATATCTCATAGCCCTATCTTCTTAAATAATAATTATATTAATAGTAGTTATCATTTATAAAGCATTTTAAGGTTTGTAATGAGTTTTAAAAATATCTCATAGCAATCTTGAGAGGTACACGCTATTATTATCATTCCCATTTAATGGATGAGGCAGTGGTCAAGAAGAGATTAGTGACTTGCTTAAAGTAACATAGATTGTGTCTTAAGACAGATTTGAACTCAGGTCTTATTTAATATAACCCTATTTAGTCAGTCTTTCAACAAGCCCTAACTTTGCGCTGTTTAGTACTAAGAAAGATGCAAAGATAGTAAAAAAAAATCATTTCTGAATTCACAGAGCTCACAGAGAGAGGAGAGGAGACGTGGTATCTACTAAACAATACAGTCCTCTATGGGGAAAATGTAATAACATCCAGAACCTCCTATAGGATAGAATTAGGGCTGCTAGGTGGCGCCATAGTGCACAGAGTGCTGAGCCTGGAACCAGGAAGACTCATTTTTCTGAGTTCAAATCTCGCCTCAGACTTAGGTCATATCAGCTGGGTAAGTCATTTATCTTAGTTTGGCTAAGTTTTCTCATCTGTAAAATGAGCTGGAGAAGGAAATGGCAAGGCACTATTGGCCGCTATGGTCCACAAGGTTAAGAATAATAAGACATAACTAAATGACTGAACATTTTTTTTTTTTAATCCTGAGCATTAAATACATTGATTTTGTTTTTGCCAAAGCCTTTTTTGCTTATTTTCTTGTGCTGGCTGGAGTCTGAATGTTGTTGTTGTCGTTGTTGTTTGTCTTCCATTCTCAAAGAGGACCACAACATCAGGGTGGGGATGCCATGACATGTAAGTGAGTTGGATTTAAGTGAGGGAGGGCTGTGCAAGGTCACTAACCCACTTTCCTCTGCAGAGCCAACTGGTTCCAGTGGCCAGATATAGATGAGGATAACCAGAGATGGCCCTGAATGCAGTGGAAGATCTTGGCCTTTTTAAGCTAAAATCTTTAAAAGGTTTCCGTATGACTAGGGCAATGCCCGTTCAATCTGAATGATTGAGGATATTAGAACAGTGATCTCTGTATATTACAAATGCAGTTACAAATAATGCTACAATGCATGGATTTTTTGTGTGTGCACCCATGTGTGCCCATAATAATAATAACTATAATAATAGATACCTATATTCACCCAACAATATATTAGTTGGACAAAACTAATAACAAGTAGTGTCAAATGAAGGAGTGGTGGGAGGGTGTTTTTATTTTTGGATTTGTTTTTAGAGAGACAAAAAAGATTTATGACAATGATTGAGGATCAGATAATAGCTACCAGAAATTGCAGAAATATATCCCAGGACTCTCTCTATCTGAATTCCATCAAAAAAATAGAAGAATGAGATAATAATCATAGAACAGGACAATTAACACAGAACTGTTTCCCAATTCCTAGACCTAACATTGATCCATAAAATGTTAAAAGCAACATTTTAATAGATGTCAAATCATCTTAAAACTATATGGAATAAAAAACTCTCATAATATAGAAATACAGTGGGATAAGTAAAAATGATGTAGGAACAAGATAGAGCATATATCATCCTCATCGTCCTGCCTGTCACTGTGATTGTCCCAAAGATATTTTTGAGAGCCAAAGCTGAGGTCCTAAAGATTCAGTTACAAAAAGCACATCTACCTATGCATTAATCCACTGGACTTTAAGCAAAAAAGAATATTAGAAAAATTATAGATGTTGCCGTTAAGTCATTTTTTGTTGTGCCCAGTTCTTTATGACCCATTTCGGGTTTTCTTGGCAGAGATGTTGGAGTGCTTTGCCATTTCCTGCTCATTTTACAGATAAGAAAACTAAGGCAAACAGGGTTAAGTGACTTGCCCAGGATCACACAGCTAGGAAGCATCTGAGAACAAATTTGAACTCAGGAAAATGAGTTTTCCTAACTCCAAGGCAGATACTTTAACTACTGGGAAGGAAGGAAGAAAGGAAAGAAGGAAGGAAGGAAGGAAAGAAGGAAGGAAGGAAGGGAGGGAGGGAGAAAAAAAGAATATTAATATATTTTTTAAAAACTTGTCAGGATATTCCTAACTGAACGATATCAAAAAAAGATGAGAACAAGTTTAAAAATAAAAATAATTTTAAAATAATATTTATATAGTGCCTTTAAAAGCTTGCAACATATATCCATCACCTCATTTGATCCTCACAACAACACTTGAGGGTTATAGTATTATCCCCATTTTATAAGTGAAGAAACTGAGGCTTAGAAATGATAAGCCCCTAGTTTCACTGCTGGCAGCATCAGGCAGAATTTGAACCCAGCTTTCTTCTGACTTTAGTACAATCACTCATTTGTTATTCTGTGTTGTCTGGCTACACACATACAACTATATATCATTGTGCATGATTGCCGTGTATAAGCTGTAGCATTCTATGGTGTGTGTGTGTGTGTGTGTGTGTGTGTGTGTGTGTGTGTGTGTGTATTATATAATATTCTTTGGCATAACATCTTTTTAGGATTGATTTCCATTAAATCTTTTTCTGCTCACATGGAGAATGCTTGAGACAAATGAAGGAAAGGTGATCCTATTATCACCATCATGGGAGAGGTAGTCTACACTGCTTTTCAGCAGAAAAAAACACTGAACCTGGAGTTAGAGAATCTGAGTTTTAATCTCAGCTCTTCCCCATCCAACCTGTGTGATACTGAATAAGTGATTCTACCTGAGGCCTGAGATTTCTCCTTTAAACAATAGGTCCCTTTCAGGACTGACACTATGATCCTGTTATTTTCCCAAAATGATTGAGAAGCTTCTGTGCTTTCCTGTACACCTGTACTCTCTGGTTCCCCCAGAAATGGTCTTACTAAGGCAAGCCCCAGTCCTGCTTAAAGTCATCACATCACCCTATCCCCAAATAGAAATGCTTGCCTTTTGCATTGGCCCCTCATTCATATTATTAGGGACGATTTAATTTTCACAGCCAATTGTGGAACTCATTTCTTTTCAACCTCATCTCACTAAGCCCATCTCTGGGATTGAGGTTGCTTCTTCCTCTGACTCCTGGCCCACAGAGCTCATGAAATGTAATTAATGAAATGAGATAAGACAGCATGGGACTAAGGACTATGGTGATGAAAGTGTGTCACCTTAATATAATTTCTAGAGCAAAAAACACAAGCATTGCCGTCATAACCAAATGAAGTCAGAAGGGAGGTCATTACATCTTACCTATGGTTCAGGATACAACCAGCTCTTCCATTCTTTCTCTCAAACCTTGCTAAGTATTAAGGAAAGACTTGAGGAAATGCTATAGCCAGGTCAATTGCAATTAAATCAGGGGCCAGCATTAACAGAACAAGGAGGTCCTAGTCATGATGTCTTGGTATTGGAGTGCTCCTATTTTTCCAGAGAGCTCTGATACCTCACATGTTATCTCACTTATCCTCATGAGTATTTTTATTGAACAGATTTCTCTGGGGTGACAAGATAAGAAATGCTTCATTACTACAGGGCCTTGTAGCCTACAAAGTTCTACACTCTATAATCAAATGTCAAGTAATTTTATAATCAAAACTAATGAGACCAGCATGCCAAATCCTTGAGTTTCCTTTTCTCTCTGCATCTCCAGAGTTTTGACCATTTTCTATCTTAATCAGATTTCATTTTGCTTTATGCATTACATGACAGAAGCCATTAGAAGAAAAGAGAATCTGTGGACCAAAAGATTTCTACCATTTTCTTGGTTTCCAATTTTCCTTCCTATTGCTTTTTACTGAGAATTGTTCTTTTAGTTCTAACACTAGGTTGGACCTTAAGGAAGCATCTAGTCCCATTCTTTAATTTTATAGATGAGAAAACTGAGATCCAAAGAAGAGAGTTTAGTTGATGAAGGTCAGATAAACAATAGCAGAGTCAAGATTCTAATTTAGGTTTACTGATTCCAAATTCACCATTCTTTCTACTATCCTACATTGTTTTCTGTTAATGACTTTGTTTTCATGAGTCTGTTTAACTTTGAAAATTTTTTTCATATAGATGTGTATATACATTTTATAATATAAATATAAATATATCATTTATAATATAATTTGTATAAATTATAATTATCATGTATAATATAGAATATAAATATGTTAACTATAATATGAATTATACTTATATATTATGTATTATTATTTTGTATATAATATATATTATATAAAATACTTATGTCATATTATATAATACATAATCTATATTATATATGTGATGTTTATAATTTTTGTTATTTAAATCTATCTATATGTATCATCTTTCTAAAATATTCTTGTTACTTTCTCAGAATTTAGGCAACAAGATGGCATAGTGGATACATTATGTTGATACTTATGACATAGTAGATACAGTAAGGTCAGGAAGACCCAAATTCAACTAAGACTCAGGCATTCACTAGCTGTATGATCCTGGGCGAGTCACATAACCTCAATCTGTTTCATTTTCCTCATCTATGAAATGAGGTTAAGAGAATCCCTCTCAGGTTGTTGTGAAGCTCAAAAAAGAAAATATTTGTAAAGCATGTCCATCCCCCCACCCCCACTTTCAATGTACCTGTAGCCTGTAGTTTGTTGTTCTCCATGCTCTGGAAATCACATTCTGTCTTTGTTTACCTTGTTCTTCTCCATGTTTGTTCCCACTCTCATTCACAAAACATACATATAGAATTGTCAGATTCATTGTCATCCCTCTAAGTGTTAAATCTTTCTTTGTTACAAAGCTAAGGCATTTGGAACAGTTGCAGATGGAAAATATAAAACTTAAACCACTTTTTCTAGCTTTTTTTTTCAAAGTTAAATGCAATGATGTTTAAGTGCCATAATAATAATAATAATAAGAGTGCTGAGCCAGGAGTCAGGAAAACTTTCTTCATGAATTCAAATCTGGCTTCAGACACTGCTTAGCTGTGTGATCCTACATAAGTCAAGTAACCTTGTTTACTTTAGCTCCTCATCCATAAAATGAGCTGGAGAAGGAAATGACAAACTGCTCGAGTATTTCTGCCAGGGAAACCCCAAATGAGTTATGAAGAGGCAGACATAACTAAAAAAAAAAAAAAAAAAACTGAATTTACTCATGTGAAATCACATAAGTAGTAAGTGGCAGAGTTAGGATTTGAATCCAGATCCTCTGATCTCAAGGGTCTTTTCCATCCTACTTCCATTTCATGTTCCCTACTGACTTCTGTCTATTATATTAACTTTAAGGTTGGAAAATTTTCTTTTGGAGTATCTTTTTTGCCAATATACACAACTAAGAGCTTTATGGACAGCTTCATCTCCTTCTCCTTGTGACCTTCATCGCTCTTTCTTTCCTTTTTTTCTTTTTTTTTTTTTAGTGTGAACATTCTCTTGGAATTCTAGTCACATTCACACAGAGTGTTCTCATGGCTATGGCTTTCTAGCTTAGATAGTATCCCACATTTCACATGGTTTTACACAGAAAATCCTTCCTTGTCCTATCAAATGCAGTCTCTTGATCCAGGCTCACCTCTTAATCCAGCCATTTTCTCCACACCAGCTCTTCTTAGCACATTCTATTATTTCTCTTAAGATGGCTAAAGCAACATACTATTCCTTGACTTACTACATAGTTTGGGGTCTTTGCAGGCAGCTACCTCTGCAACTTTACATCACATTTTCTTAGTTACTTTTTGACATTTTAAGATTATTCTTTGTTGACCAGCAGAGTCACTTCCTTGCACCACAATAAAAAATATAACTTTTTGGTCCTATACAGAGAACCTTTCAATGCTCATAAGCCCTTCCTCTTGATCTAGGCCCTAATTTTCCCTTGCCTATTGTGTTCATAAGCAAAATTATCTGTCTCCATTCTTAAGATGACCGGCTGATCTCCCTTCTTTTCCCCAAGGTGATTATGTGATCATGTAAAAATTTCAATAAATTAAAAGTTGATATAAGATTTCATCAATTCTATCCTTTCTATTAGAATTCTTAAGAATTCCAGGTATAGTTGCATACATGCTTTCATAGATTGTTGTCCTCCAGCTTGTATAATAACCTATCTCCTACATTATCTTAAATAGAAAATCCTTCCAATTCTGGTCCTTGGTGATCCCTTGATTCAAAATCATCACTTAAGTTTTCTCTGTAAGCCCCTTACAGCATATGCTGTCATTTCTCTTATAATAAAGCAATGTGGTTTGGTTTAAAAGAACAACATATAAAAAGATTTCTTTTCAGGTAGTTGTTAGACTTTCACACATGTGGAAGAACCATTAATCAAGGAAGCACCTATCCAATTCCTAAAACTTATTCGGATTGGTATCTTCGTTTACTTTTCAGGGACACTTAGGTGGCACAGTGGATAGAGCTCTAGGCTTGCAATCAGGAAGAGTTATTTTCCTAAGTTTAAATCTGGCCTCAGATGCTTACCAGTTATGTTATCCTGGACAAATTACTTAATGATGTTTGCCTCGATTTCCTCATCTATAAAATGAGCTGGAGAAGAAAATAGTAAAACAGTCCTGTATCTTTACCAAGAAAAATACAAATGGAGTCACAGAGAATCAGACTCAATTGAAAAATAAATTACTTTTCAGGGGATACATGTTCCCTAGAACTTGAACAACATACCTGGGGATCCTTAGATCCTACCTCCCTCATCATCAGTTTCATTTTAAATGTGTTTCCCTTTTTTCTTATTCTACAAGAAAGGCTTGGTTTGGAGCCTTTAATTGGGGACATAGAATCAGGAAAACTTGTATAAAAATCTTGCTTTAGACATTTAATAGCTGTGTGATCCTGGGCAAGGCACATATTTTCAGTTTTCCCATTTATAAAATGAGAAACCACTACAACACCAAAAGTTGTTGTAAGGATAAAATAAGATAATATTTATAAAGCATTTTGCCAACATCAAAGACCTGTATAAATGCTAACTCTTATGAATCTGTCTTCTTCCTCCCCCCATTATATTTGATCATAATGATCACTTAAAAGTTGGAAGTAACCATCTAATTCAACCTCTTAATTTTATAGATTGGATAACTAATTCCAAAAGAGAACGTGTGACTTGCCAAAGTCAAATAAAGTGGCAGAGCTGAGTTTAGACCTCAGGTCCTTTAAATGGAAATTCAATACTCTTACTACTGTTCTGTGGAAATTCTACTCTTACCCAGGTTTCACTCTGAGTTTTCTCTGTTGGAGTAAGAAACTTTCACAAATGGTTAGCAATAACCTGCTGTTATCTGTTCAACCATCAGTAGCTTCTTATGACTTTTTTTTAACATGTAGATTAAATGAAAAGGGTTGGGGTTGGGAGAGGATAATATAAAAGGAAGGCAAACAAAGACACTCCCCAAAGACTTTGAAGCTGTTTACTCTAAGCTTAGCTAAAGAGAAGTCTTTTTACTTATATTTGTTTAAGCAGGAATGTGAGATGAGGTTTTAGATGAAGAAATTCCTAATAGGCTTTGGGGATTCTGTTGAGCCAAATTTTGTATAGCCAGCCCAACTCCATCCATGACAGAATAGGGAATTCCAGAGCCAGTAGTACCTCCATGCACACTCCAAGAGTGTGATGAAAACAGCTTGAACCAAGAGGTGATTGTTAAATGTTGTGTTAAGATTTTACACCTTAGAAATCAGCAAATGCCACAAATCAGGGGCTTAATTTATTGTTTTGTTGATTGTTTAAACTTAAGTGATAGAGAAAACATCAATAATACAGACTAAACTTTAAAGTGTGTGCCCCTCATACATTTTTCAAGTAGCCAGTTACTAAACATTTGCCTGCACACTTCTGGCAAAATCCATCATACATAAGCAATTTCAGTTTTAGGTAATGATATGAGCAGTACATGGCATTGCTGGCAAATTGAAATGGACAAATTGAGGAGTTCACTCAAGATCAATTATACTTTCTTTTAAAAGACTTCAATGTCCTCCATTCCTAGTAGATTTGTGTCTTTACATCTCATACTAGAATTCCTCTAGCTCTTTTAACTGTGGAGAAGAAAACTCCATAACTCCATAACTATGGAGTGATAATGGGTCACTTGTCTTCTAAAACTTCAAATCCATTTCGGATTACTTGAAGGAATGGACATAAACCTAGTTTGGGATGGGAAGAAATAAATCTTGGGCTATGTTCTCCTTTTACTGAACAATGGTGCCCTTGGGAGACCCCATTGTTTGGGGAATAAGATGAAGCCTCCTGCTAATTGCTTCTCATTCCTAGCATCTGGTCAGGTAAGTTCATTGACATTTGAAGTACAAGATTGTGACCCTGACATAACATTGCTATGGTGATTGGTGACTTTGTCTCTTTTCTCTCTCCTTCCCTCCCTGTTGCAGCTTAATTGCTTATACGGAACAGTATGTGGAATATGATCCTTTGATAACTCCAGCCGAACCTTCTAATCCATGGATCAGTGATGACATTACTTTATGGGACATAGAGATGAGGTATAGTAATAATAATAACAACTTGAGAGAACAATAAATCAATCTTTTTCAAAAGGGAGAGGGAAATGGGAATTCCGTGAGATCAAATAATGCTCTTCAAGGCAGCTTTCCATTGTCTCTGGCCTAATGAGGGCCACTGAAGAAATGGCTAAGAACAAAACGTGTCAGATTACATTTATTTCTTTTTTGACAAGGTTGCTAGACTGGTAGATCTGGATTTTAGTATTGTGTCCCTTATTTCAGCAGTACACCTTCCAATATACTTTGTATGTCATGCATCTATAGATGAAAATGCCTTATGCCTAGTAGCATTTACTAAACAGTTTTTGAATAGAACAAATAACTGTGAAGAGAGATATGGACTGATTATTATACCAATTGATTCTGACAGATATCTTATAGGATTCATATTTCAGGAAGGATTTGAACTAGATTTCTAAGAGTCAACCAATTACTCAATAAAGTATTTATTAAACACTATTCTTCAAGAATCTAGGTGGTGAAGTGGAAAGAACACTAGTTCTGGAGTCAAAAAGACCAGAATTCAGGCACTTACTAACTGTGTGACTCTGAAAAAGTCATTTAACCCTTTCCTGCATAAAAAAATAGAAAAGGAAGTTAAAAAAAACTTTCAGATTTTTTTTTCCCAAGAAAACCCTGTACTCAGTTGATCCATGGGGTTACAAACAATTGGACACAATTGAACAACAATGCACCAGGCACTATACTTAGCACTGGGAATATAAAGGACAAAAGAGTGCCTGCTTTCAAGGGGTTATCAGTATAACAGAATTGGTGGATCTTAGGGTTCGTTTACCATACTAATGTATCATAGAATTATTTCAGGCTTGAAAGGGTTCATAGGAACAGGAGAGCTGACAAAACAATTTTAAGTGATATTTGTTTCCTGATTTTTCCCTGGCTTTGAGAAGTCAAAGAAGAGATAAGTCTCAGTTTAGCTGAACTAGAATAAAAATGTCTTGTTTCTTCCCAGTTATCTCATGCCCCTCTAAATGGGCTTTAACCAGAAGACCTTAGTAGGACCCTTGTCCTGCTGTGTTAGATAACTGGTATCTGCCTAAAGCATTCATATTACAGTACCCAACCAGATTATTACAAACATTAAACCTCATCCATGAGCCTAGTAGAGATCCTCAAAGGACAGGTTAATTAGGTAATTGCTTTCTTCATGGGAACGCACTCTCTGTCTTTCTATGTGTCTCCGTCTCTCTCTGTTTTTCTGTCTCTGTCCCTCTGTTTCTGTCTGTCTCTCATTGTCTCTCTCTTTCTCTCTATTTCTGTTTCTCTGGCTCTTGCCTCAGTTACTTTCTGAGGATCAAACAACTAGTAAGTGTCTGAAGCCAGATTTGAACTCAGGTGATAAATCTTCTGGACTTCAGGGCAGGCACTTTATTTACTGTGCTACCTAGATGCCCTGTTGCTATATAGATTTAGCTTTTTTGTTGTTGTTGTTGCCTTATCACACTGTTGACTAAGAAAATCCAATCTTCCCCTCTCCAAAGGCATGTGTTTAGTAAAGAAATAGAAACATCAAGCATAGAAAACTTTTAAAAGTAGTTGCTGTGACAGGGAGGAGACATAGGAGACATATGGAAACAAAAGTTAATGGAGTATGAACAAACCAAAAGAAAACATTTTTAAAATTGGAAGTCTATGCATTTTTGGCAGATGAGGAGCTAGATGAGAAGAGAGATATGAAGATGTAAGAGAAAGGAGAATGTCTATTGGACGTATGATCGTGGAAGAGGAAAGATAGATATAGGGTCAAAGAACCAGAGTTCAAATCTTGCATCTGATGCTTAACACCTCTGTGAAATAGGCAATTCATTCTATTTTCCTAGGCCTCAGGTTCTTTATGTAAGAGAGCTGGCTAGATCTTCAAGCCTATGAGTCAGATAAAGAGTAGGGGATTAGTCTTAGGTTATTTCAGTAATAAAAAAGAGAGAGTAAATGATGACAGAGAAGTTTGAGAGAATTAAGAAGGGAAATCTAAGGAAGTTCTCTGGTAAATGATCTCAGATGCTCATTGGCACAATAAAGTTGATTACCTTCTAAAAGTCAGAAATGAGAATACGGTTAAGCTGATGAGAATGGAATTGGTTTCCAATGGTCACTATGGTTCACTAGAAAGGAAAGAAACAAGTGTGAAGCGGCAGGCAGGGTCAAGCTGAGATCATACATCAGAAATTTGTATTGGGTGAAACCTGCTCCATTATTCAACTGTTTTCAGTAATGCCTCCTAGCCTTAGAACAGGGGTGAGAAAGCAGAGACAAGACAGATCCATAAAAAGTTATAGCAGTGGTCACAAAGCACCAATGGACGATAAATGTTTCAACCTCATGTGGATGTTCAAATACCTGTAGTTTGAGTTTAAAAGAGAAAAGTTTATTGTGTAGGGCAAACAAGCATTGTGTAATCAATCAAGAATGCTAGTTTTATAAGATTTAGGGTTCTTAACCCCCCCATATACACATACTTATCTATCTATAGACATATAGATATAGATATACAGTGGAATTAGGAAGAATTATCTTCATAGATTCAAACATAACATTTGTTACCTACATAGCCCTGGTCAAGTCACTTCACCCTGTTTGCCTCAGTTTCCTCATCTGTAAAATGAACTAGAGAAGGAAATGGCAACCACTTTAGTATTGTCAAGAAAACTCCAAATGGGATCATACTCAACTGAAAATGACTCAGCTATATACATATGTGTATTTGTTTGTATCTTTCATTACTAATTATCCATGTTCCTTTCCTAGATTACAAAGCTGATCATCCTATCTTTAAAAGGAGCTATGCCTTCAAAACTATGCATTTGAGGTGGGAATTGCCTTTAGGATGTATTTGAGTGAACTAGGAACAGGTATTCTTACTTGTTTCTAGGGAACTCTAACTTAAAAACTATTCCGGTAATTGACTATTCTCAGAATCTACAGTGGATTTCTAGGGCTAATAGCATGAGCAACACTGATGAACAGAGAGGCACATTCTCATAAAGGCACAAGGTTCTCATTATGATTTCTTAAATTTTGAGTTCTTGTTCTCATTGAAAGATATCATTGTTTCTTCCTCAACGTTTCTAGTTTCATCTGTCATTGACAATTTGGATCAGAAAAGCTACCATTCATTCCCTCTTCAAAACTAAATAATTTTTTTAAAAACACAGAAGCAAGAAAAAAGATGGTTCTGGGTTTTGTTTTGTTTTGGTTTTTGCTGAGGCAATTGGGGTTAAGTGATTTGCCCAGGGTCACACAGGTAGGAAATATTAAGTGTCTGAGCTCATATTTGAACTCAGGTCTTCCTGACTTCAAGGCTAATGTTCTATCCACTACACCACCTACCTGCCCCAGTGCTGTTCTTTGTACAAAGGATTATATACTTATTATGTCCCAGGCACTGTGCTAAAAAGTACTAGAAATCCAAAGAATGGCAAAAGAAGACATTGTTATTTTTGTACCAGCAAGTCTTCCCAAAGGGTTCTTTTCCTTTGCATGCTGGCTTTAATCTGCTGCTGCAGCTGATACTAGATGTAATTATCTCTAAGACTTATCAGAGTCTGCCTGAAACATTGGTTCAAAATGCAAGCACCCAATGACATTCACATCAGAGCTTGTGTTCTGAACTCAAACGGTTTAATGATTTTTTGCTATCCAGATTTCTAAAGTTATGGTAGCTTCAAACTCAAAGACATTTTCTCCAAAAACAGTCTTCCTTACCACCCTAGAAATCACTTAATGGGAACAATGCTTTGGAGTAAGTTTAGAAAAAATTTTAGATTCACATTCCCATGTCTCTGACATTGGCTCAATCCTGGTTCCTCATTCAATTAGTGGTTTATTTCTTTGTTTCTTTGTATTCCAAACCTGTGATTTCATTGGTGTTGACAACCATTGGTGGTAAGGAAACTCCCTCTACCTCTATAGGTCAGCAACTGCCCAGCCATGTATATTCACAAAGAATTGTTTGGGATGCTGGGAGGTTAAACTATATCCAGGGTTACAGAGCTAATGATGTCAGAAATGGTACTCAAACCTCTTTTTTCTGAATATAAGGCCATGTCTCCACTTTTCTACACTATTTTTCCCCACTTGGTGTTTTGAAGGTAAATAGTATAAGCTTAAGTTATCGGTGATTTGATAGGGTTTCTTTTTCTATCCGAATGAGCTCTCTACTCAGAAGATTGCTCAGGATTTCATTTTCAACCTCAACTTCCTTCCCTTTCAAGATTGCTTCTTTGATGTTCTTTGTGGCTTGCACAAACTTATACCTCACAGCAGAGCTATCATTTGCAATTTTTGCACCAGAGGCGAATTAAACCTGAGTCCATGACAAGCAGCATGAAGTAGGAGGGAGTTGGTGTTGGGGCAGGGACAATTGGGCTAAGGAGGACTTAACTTCACCAAGGGTGTGTCCACAGAGAGGAAGCTCTAATAGCTTCCTGTTTTACTATTCATACTAACTAGATACTTAATTCTTTTGTTTCTGAACTGCTAAAGGATAGCAGAAAGTCAGCATCATCTAAATTTAAGGCTCTAGGACAAAGTACTTAATTTTGGTTCTCCCTCAATGACTATGTTCTAGATGGGTCAGTCAATCAACCAACGTTTTTTAAATAGCTGTGTCCCAGGTGAGGAGCTAGATGATTCAGTTGATAGAATTGAGTTCAAATGTGGTCTCAGATACTTATCAGCTAGGTGATGTAAAATGGGGAAAATAGCAAAACATTCTGGTATCCTTACCAAGAAAACCCCATGGACAAAGTCCATGGGATCATGAAGAATTAGATACAACTGAACAAGTGAATATGTCCCAGACATTGTGCAAAGTTTTAGAGATACAAAGGATGGCAAAAAAAAAAAAAAAAAAAAAAAAGTCTCTTCCATTAAGAAGCTGATAATCTAATGAAGGAGATAACATATAAACAATTGTGTACAGACAAGATATAGACAGGCTACAGGAAATAACCAAAAGAAGATGCTAGACTTAAAAGGGATTAGAAGAGGTTTGAGGCAGCTAGGTGGTACAGTGGATAGATTGACTGGCTTGGCGTCATGAAAATCTGAATTCAAATCTGCCTTAAGATACTAGCTGTGTGATCTTGGGCAGTTTTCTTATTTGTAAAATTATCTAGAGAAGGAAATATCAAACTAGGATCTTTGCCAAGAAATCTCCAAATGGGATCACAAAGAATGGGGCACAACTGAACCGCAAACAACAAACAAGAAAGGGCTTCCTGAGGAAGAAATACAGGGGAAAAGAGAAGATGAGAAGAAAGAACATCCCAATCATGAGAGACATGTAGTGAAAATAGTCAATCAAGAAGGGAGTGTCTTGTTTCAAGAACAGCAAGAAAACCAGTGTTACTGATTTGAAGAGTGTTTGAGGACACTGGTGGTATGAAGTTTGAGAAGACCCAAAAGGTTCTGAAGGGTTTTGAATGCAAGAGGATTTTATATTTGATCTTAGAGGGGCTGGAGAGCCACTGGAGTTTATTAAGAAGGGGAAGGGGTGACATGGTCAAATTTGTGCTTTAGAAAGATCAATTTGACAGCTGGAAGGAGGATGGCAGTAAGGAAAAATCTGGCAGACAGGTCAATCAGACTACTACAGGTGTGAAGTGATATAGCCAAAATCAGAGTAGTAGCAGTACAGAGGGGAAAAAAGGGCTATATAAGAGATATATTACAAAGGTAAAATTTGACAAATTTTGGCAACAGTTGATGATGGGGAATACTGACAGAGAGAGTCAAGAATCAAAGATGATACATAGGTGTGAGCCTAAGGCAGTGAGAAAATGACAGTGCCTTAGTAATGGAGGAATTTGAAAGTGGGAGATGTTTGGTGGGAATGACATATTCAGTTTTGGACATGTTGAGTTTAAAATGTCTACAGGACATTCAGTTCAAAATATCTAATCTCATTTGGAGATATGATATTGGAAATCAGCAGAAAGATTAGAGCTGGATAAGTAGATCTGAGAATCATTAGTATATAGATGATAATTAAATCTGTGGAAACTTATGAGATCACCTAGTAAAACAATATAGAGGAAGAAGAAAAGAGGGCTAGGACAGTGGAAACTGCCATTGATTTCTAAATGTCGAGAACAATTGAGAGCATTGGATGTGCAGATCATTTTGAATGTTGGCCCAAATATGTATGAAACATACTTTTTTTTATCCCATTTATTTTTTTCTAAAAAGACAAACGAATAAATCTTTTACTCTCAAAGCAAAGAGCCCAGCCAACAACGTGTAAAGAGATGGGGATTCTCCATTGATGAGGTACTAAAGGACCAAGTGGGGCGAGATCAGTTCCTTCGTTTTCTGGAGTCGGAATTCAGTTCAGAGAATCTCAGGCAAGTCTCTGACAAGTTTTGAACTGTGTGCACAGTGTATGTAAATAGATTGATTGTCAAGATATCTTTTTCTCTTTCTCCCTCTCTTCCCTTCCCTCCCTCCTTTCTTCCTTCCTTCTCTCCCTTTTTCTCTGCCTCTGTTTCTCTCTCATTTCCTTTCCTCTCTCTCTCCTCTTTTCCCTCCCTCCCTCCTCTCTCTCGTCCTCTAACCATTTTTCCTTCTCTCCATTGTTTTAATCCCAAAATATATTAAAATTGATTATATTATGGTTTTAATAAGCAAATGATTGTTATAATTGTCTAAACTTATTTTAATTACCCGCATACTAGTTTTTACTGTTTTATAAATTCCCAGAAGCCAGAGTCTATATCCTATTTCTGTATCTCACATCACATCACACCTATTGTTGTTCCTTAACAATAGTAGCTATACTCAACAAATATGGAAAGAGGAAAGGTAAATGACATTTATTAAGCACCTACTGCATGCCAGTCACTATACTAAATACTTTACTAATAATATTTCATTTTATTATTTATTAATTTGAAATGAAAGGTTCAATACAAAATGATTTTTCTTAAAATGCAACAATACCTAGAAACTTTAAAGAATAGAATTTACATTTTCATCAATTAGTGAATTGATAAACAAGTTGTGGTGTATGATTATAATGAAATACAAGCATCTATGCTGTAAGAAATGATGAAGAAAATAGTTTCAGAAAAACATGGAAGGAGTTGATGCAAAGTATAATAAGTGAAACCAGCAGAAAATTGGACCCAGTAACAGCAATATTTTAACAATAATTAACTATAGAAAACTTGATGAATACAGTGATCCACAATAATTCCAAAAAACCTATGATGAAAGGACTGATGAATCTGAGTGCAGCTAGAAGTATATTCTCCACATTTTTTAATTTTTATTGATTTTTTTCACATCTATAGAAATGTGTTTGCATAACTTCTTATGGATAATATGTATCTTATTTTTTGCCTTCTCAATGGATGGGGGAGAGTGTGGAAGTAGAGAAAGAATTTGAAAATAAAAATAAAAACAATAACAAAAAAAATCAGATTTCAGTACCCCCATTTTAAAATGCAAACTCAAATTTGTTGCTTCAGAATTAAAATAATATGAAATCATCAACAATTTAGCAAGCATCATCTTGGTCATTTAGTGGATGACAAGTACTATGTAAGCTATTGGGAGACCAAAACTATGTGTGGAGAGAGAATGATAACCCTGAGGTAGAAATCCTAATGATCCCTGGCAGGAACAAGGTTTCAGAAAATGGAACAGCTGGAGTTGAGAAATTCCCCCAAGTTAAAATTCTCTCGGGGTCCTAAAAAAGAGCTTTACCTCCAAGGAGCTGGCCATCTTGTTGGAGGGATGGCAGATTAGAGAGCAAAATAAAATAATATGTAATTTAAGTCCTAAATTGTAAGGTACAGATCACAAGTGCTTACACTATAAGGATCTGAAATTGCCAAAGGGGTAATTCTAAGAATTGCCCAAGTCACAGGCCCAAGACAAATGACTTCTCTAATGGACAAGAGATTTGAATCCAGGTCTAATATTCTGTTCACTATGTACCTGCCTGATCTACTTTAAATGTTAAAGCAATTCATAAAAAGAAAAAGTACCATGGGCTAAAATATTAGGAGGAAGACTTCATGGAAGAGATGGTACTGAATCTGGGAGTTGAAAGGATAGGATTAATGAGATTCATAAATAGATGATAGAAGATTTCTTGAATTTAAAAGTTTTTTGAAGGATCAGGCTATATCAACTAATACTACCTTTGCACATACTAGATATATAGAATGAAAGTGTTTATTTCAAAGTAAAATTATATCTGCTTGTAAGTAGTTATTATAATGTGCATTTTCATAATTAGAAGAAAATGTAATGAATTATAGCAAAATTATTATTGTTATTATTATTATTATTATTATTATTATTATTATTATTATTATTATTATTATTTTGCTGAGGCTATTAGGGTCAAGTGACTTGCCCAGAGTCACACAGCTAGAAAGTGTTAAGTGTCTGAGGTCAGATTTGAACTAAAGTCTTCCTGACTTCAGGACTGGTGCTCTATCCACTGTGCCACCTAGCTGTCCTCCAAATTATTTTTTTTAATTTAAATTCTTGCATCAATTGACACAATTGAGTCTTTCTAGTGTTAAATATTTACTATATGCCTAGTGTTGTGCTAAGCATTAGGAATAAAAATATAAGCAAAGAAGACAACCCCTATCCTCAAGGAGTTTACATTTTAATAGAAGACAACACAGAGAGATAGCTGGAAGTGGTGCAAGGGAGAAGTGCTTTTTTTTTCTTTTCTCTCAGTGTTTCTTGATGAGTGGATCAAAATATCTTGTAACTTTTCCTCTTCAATTGAATTCAAATTAGCAAATACTTTTTAAGAGGAGATGGTTGGAGAGAGGGTAGGAAGAACAGAAATTTCTGAGGATGACAAGGTGTCAGGCAAGGGAAAAAAAGAGGAAAAATCCAGTATAACTTAAAGCAAGAATGAGAAGAAACATGGCTGGCTAAAATGGTGGTTTCCTAAGAGAAAGCCATTGGGAGAGAATGGGGAGAAATGGTCTTATGATGGAGGTTTGACAAGGTAAGGAGGAGGAAAAAGGGTATTCTGTACAAGGGAAATGGGACAGAAAAAGCAGAGAAATGGGATCCCCTGTGTCATCATATCTCAGAAGGAAGTGTTTATTGTGCATAATATGAATAAGTATGAATCAATATTATATCTTTATATACAGACATGTGTATATCATAAACCAGTCTATACTATTTGGTTTCTGAATATACTGAAGCATTATGCTGAATAAATCTTTGATGGTTGTCTAAAAATCCCAATTAAGTAGCTCAAGCTGAAAGCTACTAGCCTTTCCCACTCCCCATCACAGCAGCAGAGTTTCCTAGCATGCAGTCATCAGAGGCTGGGCAATTCTTTGGAAGTGAAAACATCGTGGGGCCTGAGAGACAGAGCAGCAGCATTACAATCAGCCACAGCAGGGTTTGCTTGAGTGTGGAAGGGAATGGGGGGAGGGGTTGCAGTGCTACTCAAGGGTCATTTCAGCCCCGGGCCCTGTCCAGCTGCTGTCCATTTAATCAGTCCCATGAGTACATCCTTCTCCTTCCAGATCCTCATGATAACTTGCTGTAGGGTTTTCACTGACCTACTGCTTCTCGTCCTTTCTGGATAGGACCATTGTAAACAGCCATATCCTATACCATATATCCCTCGGTGCACCATTATGGAGAGGCTGAAGTATTACGTTATTGTAAAGGGCACAGAAATGGGAGCGTTTGCTGGCTCAGCTGCTTTTGGGTCCAGTTGGGGCCCTTGAACTCTAAATGAGAAACATAATTTTATTCTTTACCCAGGAAAGCTCTGGGTGTAACTGAAACCACATATTAGCTCAGATTAGTTTCATGAAATATGCTGTGCGTTTAAACCCCAGCGTGGGGCAGGAGAGTCTGTCTCTGCCAGGTGTTCAGACGCTCATCCTTCTCAAATGAATCCAAAGGGGACCATAACTGGAAATCAAGCCACTGCCTCTGTGTGTCACTGCCAGCCCCTTTCTCCTATGCTAAGAAGAGCTCCATTTAACCTTGAGCCAAACTCTGTGTGTGTGTGTGTGTGTGTGTGTGTGTGTGTGTGTGTGTGTATTCAGGAGGGCTTGTACATGGACCTGGACTTCCATGTGCTTAGCATGTATATGTGTGGAGAGAGAATGATAACCTTGAGGGAGAAAGGGTCTTCTAATGCTCCCTGACAGGAACACGTTTCTAGAAAAAGGAACAGCTGGAGTTAAGAAATTCCCCTAAGAGCTGTTAAAATTCTCTCAGGGGTCCCAAATTCCATTGCTACCTTCCACTACCTTCCACTGCCTTCAAGAGAATTGGTTATCTGGGGAGGAAGCTTAGTTTATAGTCACTCATCACTGAAACTCTTGGTTGCCATGAACAATGCAGATTTTTTCCTCTTCTGTTTTCATGTTCTCTGCTTACCAGCTTACCAAGTGTTTTCCTTTGTTCTTGATAAAACAAAAGATTACACATCAGGCCTCTATTAATTCTATTATTTATAAATGAAATCTTTTGAAAATGTGGACATGTTTTTCTTTTTTTCATTAAGAAATGTTTTGATTTTTAAAATATTACTGACACTTTTTAATATTATCTCCCCCAAAAAGTCCCTCCCTTGTAACCAAGAAGTATATCCATAAGGTGACATTAACTATGTCTAAGGGCATATACTTCATTCCACAACTGTAGTTTGCCACCTCTTTTCTGAGAGAAGGAAGATACTTGCATCCTCAGTCTTCTGAAATCAAGATGGTTCACTGTATTTGTCTGAGTTCTGATGTCTTTTAATTTTATTTCCTTTCTATTATTGTGTATTATGCCCCGTGTGTGTATTATTCTTTTGGTTCTCCTATTTCCCTCTATCAGTTCATAAAATTCTTACTAAGTTTTTCTGGTTTCTTCATAACCATCATTATTTGGCAATAATAAAATAATTCAACATTGAATTCATGTGCCACAGTGTATTCAGGTACTCTCCAAGCAATGAATACAAGTTGGTTTGTTTTTTGTTTTGTTTTGTTTTTGGCTAACAAACACACACACACAATGTTGCTACAAATATTTTGGTATACATGAAACTTTCCTCTTGCTGAGCTTCTTGATAAATGCTTAATAAACTGATAAAGGTGATAAAGCTGATAAAGGTGTGTGGGGGGAGAGAGAGAGAAGAGAGAGAGAGAGGAGAGAGAGAGAGAGAGAGAGAGAGAGAGAGAGAGAGAGAGAGAGAGAGAGAGAGAGAGAGAGAGAGAGAGAGAGAGAGAGAGAGAGAGAGAGAGAGAGATTTAGCTACTCTTTTAGCATACTTCCATAATGGCTGGACCAATCCAAAGCTATGACAACAATGTGTAATTGTGACTCTCTTCCCTCTTGTAGCCTCTCCAACAATGACTATTTCCATTTTTTTTCTTTTATCTTGGCCAATTTGCCATGAAATGAAACCTTAAAGTTGTAGGTACATGTATTTACCATCCAAATATAGGATTATCCTAATGGTTTTCAAAGGCCTGAGTGATACAATGGAAAGTTTTCATTGAAATGATTACTAAATAGAGTGCCTCCAAAAGAAGCATTGGCTGGGAAGTATTCATTGGAAGAATTGTAAGATTTGCTTTATGAGATAATGATTTCTTCAGATCAGTATATACCACATTATCATTTTTGGTAGCATGTCAAAAATAAAACATACTGCTATCCAAATCTACTATGTACAGCTCAATTAACACCCTTTCCCTAGCAAAGCCACAACTTTGAAGGTGCAATTGCCAGTTAGGTGAATTTCCAGCCATGTTTGGGAGCACAGAATGGCAGTTGACAATGAATACAATGATCCCACCATTGCAAATCAAACTTGTTTTTATTTGATATAAGAATCTCTAGAAAACTTGGTTTATGGTGTGTATTGAAGTCCTAGCTAAAGTGAAAAGCAACATGACATATGATAGGGGGTAGTGGAATGGGAAAAGGGATCATTAGACTCTAGGCTTGGGTTCAAGTTCTCAGTCTGAGCTATTCAGAGACAGGGAAATCTCTAAACCTCAGCTTCCTTATCTGTAAACATGGCACAAAGCATATGCTATATTATCTATCTCTCAGAGCTGCCCTGGGGAACATTATTTGTACCTTTCAAGCTTTGTACATGTAAGAACAAACTTCAGTAATTGTTTATCATACGCCAGGAATTCTGAATGCTACACACAAAGGCAAAAATAAAAGTCCCTGCCTCAAATAAATTCTATAAGAACTTTTTAATGTGAAATATTATTATTATCATATAACTATTTTTTAAATGACCCCGTAAAGCTAAGGGACTATTGGGGCAGTTAGGGAGCACCAAATGCATAGAGTACCAGATCTGGAGTCAGGAAGACTAAACTTCCTAAATTCAAATTCAGCTTCAGTCACTTACTAGCTAAAAGTTACCCTGGGCAAGTCACTTAATCCTGTTTGTCTCAGTGTCCTTATCTGTAAAATGAGCTAGGAAATGAAATTGCAGATCACACCAGGATCTATAAAGAAAATTCCAAAATGAGTCAGTCACAAAGAAAAACAACTGAATGATAACATTGTCCCCAAGGAACAAAGGAGGTAAGCAAATAGAAATTTTCCTTGCCATTGTACACAGTTATTTTTTTTTCTTTGAAGGCAGTGATTGTCCCTCTTACTTCATACCAGGACACACAATATTTACTACTGACAGTGACCATATAGGACCTTCCATTAAAACTCAGAAATAATTTTCTGCTTGGTTCCCTGAAACATACTGCCACCTCTGAAATTAACGGGACCCCCTTTCACAGATCAGGATACAACCTCCCATGATCTAAAACATGAACAGAAATTAGGTCTTTCTTCCTTTTACGATGGAAAAAATGGCTAGATTTGGAGCCAAGAGAACTTTATTTATTCAAATAAATCCCTGTATGAGCTTGGGCAAATCAGCGAATTTCCTTTTACCTCAGTTTTCTCATCTGGAAAAATGAGAAGGTTGAATTGGGATCTCTTTTGTTTCAAATCTGTACTTTTTTTTTCTGTCAGTGTTTTCATGACTGGAGAATCAAAACACATTATAATTTTCTCTCTCTTCAACTGAATTCAAATGAATAAATACGTGTTAATTGTCTACTATGTTCAAGGTAGAGAGTAAATGGTGCAGAAATCAATAGGATTAAGCGTTATAGATATTAACTTTAGAAACAATGGGATCCCTGCCCTCAAGGAGTTCTCATTCTGGTAAAGGGGAGAAAGAAGGGGAAAGTGGGGAAGAGAGGGAAAGAGGAAGGGAGGGGAGAGAGAGAGGGAAGGGGGAAGGAAGCAGAAGAGGGAGAGAGACTTATGTGTGTCCATATATACATATATACTGCATGTGCAGATATTTATACCATTAAATAGGGTGGTTATTATAAATAATCGTTCACTGCTGGGCAAAGGGGAAATCCAGGCAAATTGCTTTAGAAAAATTTGAAGAGGAATCAGTTTTAACTTGGGGAATCATGGAAGAGGTAGCAGCAGAGATGAGCCTTGAAGAAAAAGAATAATTTTGAAAGGATGAGATGAAACAGGATTGGACTGGCCTGTGACAATATTCTACAAAGAGGCAATAGATGACACAAAGAACTCAAAGAATAGCTGTGAAGGAGAATAATGTAATATAAAGCCATAAAGGTAGGCTGAGACAAGTTTGTAAAAGACCCTCTATGCCAAGCTAAATAATTTCATATCTTCTCTCTGTCTTATCTCTCCAAAATGAGCCCTCTGCTTCTCATTTTGGTTTTCTCTGGCTTAGTACAATTTGTAAGATGGCAGGGCATGAGTTAAAACATCCAAACAAGCAGGAAAGAGAACCCCTTACATTTTTTATGAGCTGTTCCATCTCCTGAGAGAATGGAGTTGTTCTTCTAACCTGCAGATTGATTACCCCTGTTCCACACAGTGTCAGCTGAAAGAAGAAGCAATTAAAAGAGAGCACAGGGAAGCTCCAAGTTTCCCCCCTAGAAAAAGCAAGCTAGCACAGGGACCCCAAAGTCCTGTCAAGAAGACAGGGTATATTCTATGACCAGAGGAATTTATCCCTAGCCCAAATATAACCAATAGTTAAAGAGATGAGATAAAAGTGGTGGGACTCTGAAACATTTAAGCCACGATCAGGTAAATGGAACTAAGCATCCATTTACATCATCATCATAGCTGAAATAGATGTCATTAAAGTTGAAGAGAGGAAGCTAGGCAGTGCAGTGGATAGGGCACTGGGTTAGGAATTAGGAAGACTCATCTTTCTAAATTCAACTCTGGCCTCAGGCATTTACTTCACTCTGTTTGCCTCAGTTTTCTCATTTATAAAATGAGCTGGGGAAGGAAATGACAAACCACTTCAGCATCTTTGACAAGAAAACCTCAAATAGAGTCATGAAGAGTCAGACATGACTGAAACAACACAACGATAAAATTAAAGTTGGCAAACCTTATGTAACTCATTTTATTTGATTCTCATGGAAGCCCTATGAAGTGACTATCCCCATTTTACAGATGAGGAAGCAGAGAATCACATCCTTGATGCTGCTATAAAAGGTTGCAGAGATATGTAGACAGAACCGTGTTTCCAAGTTGAGTCCAGTCTGCCTGTGTCCAGGTTTGGCCAGCAGAGGGCATGGAAACTCTTCTTTTTTTTTTTTTTTTTTTTTTTAAATAAAGGAATTTGCTTAACCTGGTAACTAAGCTGAGTACTTCCGTAGCTGCCTAGGCAGTTTTACATATTATTGTGCTCCTGGTTAGGAAAAATGCTGTAAGCCAGGAACTCTCCCATTATACCAAGCAGACCTTCCTGGCAGCATTTCCAGAACTGTCAACCACCATGGGGAGCTCCTAATTCTGTAAGCAGTTTTAAAAGTCACCTCCTGTGGCAAGGGACTAAAAATGCCAGGATCTAGGCTGGGAGGAAATAAAAGGTTGGCTCTGACCTTGACTTGATCCTGCCTCTGTGGATGTTTAAATTTCTGCCCCAGGGTTAATGGTATTTGTCCTTAACCTTTCTTCCTCCCAGGCTCTCTTCCCTGCCTTCTTCCCAAAAGGTTTGTTTGGAGTCCTGAATTTTGAATCAGAGGAGCTCATTAATGCTATTCAAAGTGCCAGCACCCTGGCTGATGGCTGTTCATTGGCAATGACTCTGAGAAAGGAAGGACAGGTGGTTCTCCATGATACTGCTGCGTCTTTGTGGCTCACCAATCATTCCAGACCTTCTGCATTAAGTAGAAGAGGCTTAGTGCTGGACGGGCGGCTTTTCTGCAGCTGATTCCCTGCTGACATTCTAGGGAGAGGAAGATACCTGCAGTCCTTTGATAAGAGCTGAATGTGAAGGAAACCAGGGCCATGCCTCCCCTAACCCATCAGGCACTGAGAGAGCGCTTTGTTGTGTTTTCGGGGGGAATATTTGTCTGGGAGCAGAGAGTTTAGAGATTCAGGGGGTTGAGGGTCCGAGCTCAGTTCTATGGTGCTCGCAGATAGCAAAATAAAACCGCAATTCCTGCCCTGAATTTCAAATCAAGGAAAGGCTCCTTTGAAGTCATGGCTAGATGCCATTTTGACAGCTTTGTCAATGTGACCATAGCCCAGATGCGGCAGGTCATCTCAGGGGAGTGCAGGCAGCTGACAGCAGAGCGCCCATGATGTGTACTGAATGGAGAGCCCTGCAAAGAAATGCCAGGGGAGAGGGACCCATGCAGCCAGTATCCAATTCTCCTTTTTTTCCCCTTTATATCATTATCACTTTGGGTTCCAATAGATTCTCAACATTTTAAATTCCATTGGTTTTTTAAGATTACTTTAAAATTCATAGTTAGAATTTTTTTTTAAACGGACCTTCATTCCCTTGGGTTATATAGCACACTATACAGAATCTCCCAGACAACAGAGCACATTGGGACAGTCTCTAACAACAGGAGACAAGCAAAGGTCAAGAGCAGTCTGGTCTTTTACTTCTTCTAAAGGTCTTCCCAGAAGACCTGATAGTTCTTCTAGGGCACTAGGGACAGAAAATTGCACAAGATGAATGCCTTCTTGGGACTGTAATGAGGATAGGAAATGATCCAGATGTCCCCCATTTGTGTGAGAAATTACATAGCCCCAGCAGGCTGTAGGAAGGCCTGCATTAATGATGCTGACTGCAGTAGCCCAAAGGAAATTTGCCCTCTAGCCTCCCAACACTAACTCAGTTTTCCTTCTCAGGTTGTAACCTTAGCCTCTCCCTTACTCCCATAGTCAGTTAGTTATCAAGTCTTGTCTTTCTTACTTCTGTTACATCCAGCATCTCTTTTATTCATTCCCTTCTCTCTACTCATGCAGCCCCTATCCTAGTTCAGACCCTCATTATCTCTCACCTTAATATTGCAATTACTTCCTAAATGATCTCTTTGCTTCAAGTCTCTTCTTCCTCTATCCATCCCATTCAAATTGATATTCCTAAAACACAAATCTGGCCATGTTGCTCCCTTCCCTCCAAAAAGAAAAATGTTTAGTGATTCCCTATTGCCTGTCGGAAAAATATAAAATATTCAGCTTGGCCTTTAAAGCCTTCATTTCTTGGATCCCAATCTATATTCCCTTTTGTGAACTCTCAGTTCTGTCAAACCGGCTTGATAGCCATTTCTTCATAAACAACATGTTATTTTCTTCCTCTGTGCCTGTATGTAAATGGTCTCATAGTCTGTAATGAACACTTTTCTCAATTCTGCCCTCGTATAATCCCTACTTTTAGATTATAGCTCAGGTGCTGTCTCCTGTATGAAGCCTTTCTGAAACTCCAGATATCTGGACTCTCTTCCTCTTACATTTCTTATATTTTACTTTGCATACATTTGATGTTTCTTATCTGTGTACTTATCGTGTTTCTCTGTAGAATGTAAACTCTTTGAAATCAGGACCATTTTTTGGTCTTTCTATTGGGATTCTATATGTAGTAAATATTTGTTGGATTCAATTGAAGGGCAGTCTTTTTTGTATCTGTAAGACAAAGAGCAGGACAACAGTGATTCTAGCATTCTGCATTATGTGATTCAAAACAAGTCAGTGATAAAATCTTTTTGAGGCCTGTTTTCCAGGACCCTTTTAGAAAAATATCACTAGCTTTTTTTTTCTTTACTTCTTTAATATGACTTTAATTTAATTTTTTTACTATTCTTAACTTGAAAAATAACAACATGAACATATTTATATAAAAAGAACTGAAAATGAAGATTTCCAGTGAACCAAAAACCTGTATTTCAAATAGCTTAGTTTTTTTTAATATTATGTTACAAATTCAGCTCATTAATTCCAAAGTTGTCCTGCTTATGTGTTCCCCTCTAGAAGACTCCCTTCTATTCTGTGAATTTTAAAAAATATTTCAATGATACTCTAATTTTCTTTCATTATAACTGTCTTCTCCACCTCAACTCTTTCCTCCTCCAAACAAAAAATTTTTCCTTAAAAAAAAAGAAAGACACATAGCCAAGAAAAACAAATCCAATTCATTGCATCTAAAAATATTTCTCTTATTCTGTATATCTAATTCATCAGTTTTCTGCCAAGTGAGAAGCGTTTTTCATCAAAAATCTTCTGTAGTAATTGTTGGTCATTATGTTATAGAGTTTTTAAGTTTTTCAGAGTTATTTTTCTCTACAATATTATATTCATAATTTTAGTTCTGCTCATTTCACTCTATATCAATTTGTATTGCTTCCCCAAATTCTCTGATTTTGTCTTTTTCAACATTCTTATGACAATAATGTTCTATTACATTCATATAGCATAATTTGTTTAGTCACTTCCTGATTGATCATCATTGCTTTAGTTTCTAGGTTTTTGTTACAACAGAACATTTTGCTATAAATATTTTGTACATGTGGGATATCTCTCTCCTTTATGTCTTTGGGACATACAAGTATTAGTCACAGGATCAAAGATTATGAACAGTTTTGAGGCATATAGTACCAAAATTGCTTTCATGGATGAGTAGACTACTTTACCCCTGGTCTTATTGGAAAGGCATTTAGCATCTTTCCATTACAAATAAAGCTGGCTCTTGGTTCTAAATAGATACTATTTGTGATATTAAAGAAAGATTCATTTATTTCTATAATTTTTAGTGGTTTTAATGTATTTACTTTTTCAAGAACCTTTTCTGCATCTATTAAAAATATCAAGACAGTAATGTGGCACAGTAGATGAGCATCAATCCTGGAGTCTGAAAGAACTTAATGTAAATCCAGCCTTAGACACTAACTATATGACTCTGGGCAGTTCACTTAGCCCCAATTACCTCCAAAAAAAAAATCATATGATCTTTATTGTCACATCTATTGTGTTTATAGTTGTCCTAAAATTAAGCCAACTCCGAATTCCTGATATAAATATAAACTAGCTTTATGTAAGCTTTTAATTTTTTTCTGTATAGTTTCATATTTTTGCTGATATTAATGAGGAATATTGCTCTATAGTTTTCTCTTGTTTATCTCTTCCTATATTTGATAAATGCTGTATTTGATTCACAAAAAACATTTGTAAGAATCATATTCCTATTTTTGCCAAATGCTAAAATTAACTGCTTTTTTGATGCTTGATTAAATGTACTTATTAATTCATTTGATTCTGGATTTTTTTTCTTTGAGAGTTCACCTATTTTTCTTTGATTTATTCTGTGACTGACTAATATTTAGGTTCAAATAATGTAGTCGTCATTTAAATTTGAATCCTTTCTTCAGATGCCTTTTATTGGTGGTAATTTTATTGCATTGTGGTCAATTAAAGAAATCTATAATGTTTGGGATGGGGGTTGTATTTGTTTACAAAGTTTTTATACCTCAGGACATAGTTTTTGTTAAGGTACTGTGTATATCAGAGTATAGTATAGATCTATATTCCTTACAGTTCACATCCAGTAATTGCCAGGATCTATCAAATATACCTTTAAAAAAAATTCTATTCAGGTCTTTAGCTTCTTTTTTGTTTAACCTTATCAGATTTATCTAACAGAAAGGAGAGGGAACACATTGAAGAATCCAACTATTAAGATTTTGCTTTCTATTTTACTTGTAACTTGATTTTTTTTCTTTAAATACTTAAATACTATGCCATTCAGTACATATGTACTAAATATTGATATTATTTCATTGTCTGAAGTGTTTTTAGGCATAATGTAATTAGTTTTTATCTTTTAACTAAGTCTAATTTTACTGTTATTTTATCTGATATCATGATGGCTACCTCGACTTTTTGAAATTCATTTGGAGAATAATAAATTTTACTCCAGCCCTTCATTTTAAATGTGGAAATCTTTGTATATAGTCCATTTCTTATAAATAAGTTATATTGAACTCTGTTTTCTGACTCTTTCTATTCCCTTTATTTTATCGGTGAGTTTATTTTGTTCATGTTCATAGTTATGATTGTTAATTTATATTTCTTCTTTCACATGCTCATATATAATTTCCTCCCATTGCTCTACACGTCCCTCTTTAGAAAGAAGATGGTTAAATAGAACTGAGATAAATAGGAGTGTTTTATAATGGGTACATTCAGCTTCCATTCCACTGCTCCTTTCATCTTACCCCAGTTTCCAATCTTTGATTCTTAACTTTCTTTTTTGATATCTCCTTTGTTATTCACCTTTGAAGTTGATCGCGTGTTGCTTCCCTGACTCTATCTTTCCTTTCACATCCCACCCTTTCTTCTCTTTGTCTTTGCCTTATTAAGTTTAATTTATTTTTATGGTAACTGTGTGTATGACTGTGTAGGTATGCCTTTCTAGTGCATATAATACATGATGCCCACTCATATTTATACATATTTCTTGCATTCTTCAGTTATAACAGTTCCTTTTCCTTCTTCCTCACATCTTCCCTATTCCTTTTTCCTGCCTTTTTCTTTACTCCCATTAGATCCTAAAAGCAAAATGAAATGACACCCTAAGTTCTGTATTTTTAACCTTTTTACCTCCCTCTAAGATCCTTAAAGAGATTGATATTCTAAAGGAGTAATTATTTTCTTAATCCCTATTAAAATATAATTTTATGATTACTTAGCTATTTTCTCTTACTCGAATTAGGTTTCTAGGATTCTCTTGACTCATGTGTTTGCATTTTGAATTTTCTATTCAGCTCTAATTTTTTTTTTAACCAAGAAGTCCTTATTATATTAAAGATCCTTTTTTCCCTCTGTAAAATGATACTTTCTTGTTGTGTCTATATTTTTTTGTCTTTTGGAATGTCATATTACAAGAATTTCTCTCTTTTAGAGTATTTGCTGATAAGTCTTGTGTGATTCTTAATGTAGTGCTTGGTACTTAAAACTCTTTACTTTCTGCTTATTGAGAGTATTTTTTTCCTTTGACAAGGAAGGTATGAATTTTAATTATAACATTCCTAGAAGTTTCCTTTTTTTTTTTACTTTGCTATCTACATCTGGGAAGTCTGCATTTAAAGCTTCTTGAAGTATTATATAAAGGTTTTATTGTCTGGTCATACTTTCAGGGAGTCGCATGATTCTTAAATTGCTTCTTCCTAATCTGTTCTTAAGATCAATTACTTCTATTTACTGATATATTACATTTTCTTCTCTTTTTTTATCATTTTCCCCAATATTTCTTTTTGTTTCATGGAATTTTTAAGTTCTTTTTTGCTCCACCATGATTTTTAAATGATTTTGCTATTTTGGTTTTTAAGTTGTTTAAAATATTTTTCCTTCAGAATTTTTATTTCTTTTTTTTTACCCTTTTTTGTGGTACTTGTGATCAATCCATTTTTTCCTCTGAGGCTATGCTTATAGATTCTGTGGAGATATTTTTTTCGGCTTTTACCTCTTAAGTACTTCTTGACACAAAGATACTTAATCATTGTGTGTAGTGTCTTCTTTTGTGCTGTCATATCTTCAGCATTAATTCCTGTTGGAGAACTTTTATGTCAAAGTTAGGCTGCTCTTCTTCATCTACATTCTTGAATGGGGTTTTAGGTCCTGTTTTCCCCTGAATTAAATTTCTTGAGTTCCTGCTATTGTCCTCCACTTCTCTTGGTTTGTCTGTGCTCAGAGCTCTAGGAAATTTCAGTCTTCCCTGGAGCATCCCAGTAAGACAGGCTTCTAGGTGATTTACCTGACCTCATGTTAGCATCCCTGACAGAATCCCTTTCTTAATGCCTGGAGGCTTCTGACTGTCTTTTTATGCAGTCATCAACTGGCTGACAATGCTTACTTTTGTTTCTCTCTGGATTTCTTAATCACTATTTGATCTGGTGTCTTTTGTTGATCTTTTCTGGAGATTATTTGAGAGACTTAGAGGGTTGGGACCATCTCACTTCTATTTCTAAGGTCCTAGTTTCACTCCCTTTGGTATTATAGCTGTTCTTAGAAGCTGAAAAGAAAAGAATACAAGGGGATGGCTCATGAGTTTAAAGAAATTATAACACTTACATGGAGAAACCAGCTACAGTAGTTATCTAACTGAAATACAGACATTTGGACAATGAACAACTGAAAATGCAGTGTCCAATTAGAATTCTCCCATCTTGTGTCCTTTGAGAGTCCATTGCATGTTTCTTTCATCCTCACTCAGTGAAACAAATATACCTAGGAACAATAACAGGAAAAGAGTAAAGAATCTGAGATGGTATTGGAGGTCAGGAAAAAGAATACTGGCTATAGGCCTAAATGAAATCAGATGCAATTCACAATATGAAATGTCCAGGACTCCAAGATAAGCTAGAACCTGACTGAAGGTGTATACCATGTTTACCAACACTATAATGTCTTTATGGTTTATATGCTGTTTTGAATATCATGTTAGGTTGTCCAGGATACCATCACTGCACTTTCTTGCCTAACTGAGCTGTAGATATTTCTTGAAAATCAACTACAAGCTAAAGCTGAGTTATTTTCAAAACCATAGAATCCATACTGCCTCTACCAACTAGTGTTAGGTACCTGAATTATAGATGAGGAAGCTGAAAGGCCAAAATGATGGTTTAGTAAATCAGATCAGACCATAGAATATAAAGAAAGAAGGAAGTTTTGAGATTAAATTATGGATCATTTTATAGATGAAGAAACCAAAGCTCAAAGAATTTTAATTTCTCGTCCAAGTGGCAGAATGGAGATTGGAACCAGGTCTGATATCTGAAGCAGTCCTCCAAATTTTGTATTTACCACATAGTCTACCAATGACAGAACTGTTTCCCTACTCTACATCTGTTAGCATTACATTTAAATGCTGCATATTGACTTTTCTCATTGAATTATTTTTGCTGTATTCGGGATTCTCTTTGAGCTCTCTGCCCTTTTTTCTCCCTTTCCCTATTCCTTTTTGGATGGGAAAGGAGAAAAAAGTAAGAGGAGGGAGAGGAGGGGGAGGAAAGGGGAGGAAGAGGAGGAGGAGGAGGAAGAGGAAGAAGAGGAGAAGGAGGAGGAGGAAGAAGAAGAAGAGGAGAAGGAGGAGGAGGAAGAGGAAAAAGAGGAAAAAGAGGAGAAGGAGGAGGAGGAAGAGAAGGAGGAGGAGGAGGAGGAGGAGGAGGAGGACAGACTTCAAACTTGATTATTCTCGGAGTTTCCTCCGCTAATTCCTCTTCACATAAAAGAGATTGTAATTATTAGGAATGGCCACAAGGCGTCACCTTAGTGATGTGCTAGATGATTGAAAATATATAAAATGAAAACAGTTAATCTTTAAAGAAAACAGGTAGATTTTACTGAGGATGAAGATTAGCATACACTTTCTTAAAATCCCAACTGGTCCTTGATACTAGGATATAGAGTCAATCTAGCTCATAATGATGTTGTAAGACAAGTACTTTGTAAACTTTACGATTCTAGATAAATGTGAATGATGTTGAAGATAAGAATTCCAATGATGACAATAAGAATAACAATTGTTGTCATCATCGTCATTGTTGATATTGTTGGATCTCTATCCTTTTCTTTACTGCTCTGTTTCATATAGTTGAGATAGATCATAACGTCAGCTTCCATGTTCTCTCATTTGTAACTGATCTTGATCTAGTGACACCTCCCTCATTCACAACTCAGAAGATAGGTTCAATGTACCCAAAAGATGAAAGAGCAATAGATGTAGGATCAAAAGATTTGACTTTAAATACCACTTAGTTTTTCTACTCATATGATTTTTAGCCAATCACCTCACCTCTCTAGGTCTCAATTTCCTCAGTTATAAAATGAAGGGATTAAGTCTGATGATCCTGAAAACCCTTTCAAATTTTAATCTTAAAACCCTATGACATGGAATCAAGTTTCCAACTTGGCCACCAGTTAGTTTTGTGCCTGAATTCATAACATTTCTGAATAAATTGTCCCATTTATAATAATAGGAATTGTCACACTATCTTACCTGTGACAGGGTTCTTATAAGAAAAACATTTTTGTTAATAACAATAGTTATTGAAGGTTTTCCAAATGCTTTACATGCCTTGGAAGGGAAGTGCTTTTATTATCTCTTTAAATTTATATTAGGAAACTGAGGCAGAGAGAGAAGTTAACTGACCTGCTCAGGGTCACAGTTAGCAGATAGCTGAAGCAGAATTTAAATTCATATCTTCCTGATTTCACAATCAGTGCTCTATCTGCTGTAATACGTCATAATCTTTTGTAAACAGAAAAGTATTGCATATGTGAGAGCAGTTGTAGCTTTTATTATCATACATCCTCATCTAGAGTCACTGACTGTATCTGCTTTGGGGCCATCACTGGGGACAGGATACTGCTGTCAAGAGTTCAGCTTTAGTTTCCAGTACCCAGTTCTCTTAATAACTGAATTGGTTTTGTAGAGTTAATGTAGGGCTAAAGAAAGAGGAAGGTGGGAGAGAGATTTTTCTCTTTGCTAAGTACTCTTTGATTAAGAGTACTTAATCAGACTGCTCCTTCCTCCTTTTATACTACTCCTAGTTCCCTATAAGCACCTTCAACACTGATTCCTGTGTAGTACTGCCATATTTAAGACAATGCTACACCTGTTTGGCCCATTTTCCTCTAAAGAAAAAAGCTTTGTCAATCTATTCCATTTATGTTTTGTTTTCCTTATCTGCAAAGGGATGGATTCTAATGATCCTTTAGCTCTAAAATTCTCTTTGGTCCTCCTCACTGACTTATTTTGGGTTGTTTTGAGTTTTATTGAAGACTTTTTAAAAACACTTATCATTTTTCCTATGTATTCACACACACACACACACACACACACACACACACACACACAAAATCACCTCTCTTGTAACAAAGAACAACAGTTAAACAAAGTCAATCATCCCAAGAAACCCCATCTAACAGCATTACCAGCATTGTGGACCCACAACTCCTACTTTTTTTATAGGAAATGTGATTCATAGTAGTTCAGTTTTTGGTATACTATAGTCATTGTGTATATTAACCTTTTGGTTCTACTTTATTCAATCTGCATCAGTTAATATGTATATTTATTCTTATACTTCTCCCTGTAATTCATTCTATTTTTTTGTTATTTTAACAAAATGTTTCTTTCATGATTCTGAACTTAACCATTGATGAACATGAACATTTCTCTATATAATGATTAAAAAGAGGGACTACGTAAGAAGCTATGAATCTCCATCTTACATAAAATCAGCTTGGATTTGTTATCGTTTAGAGGGAAGAAGATGTGTTTAGATTTTGCGTAGTTCTGACACTGCCCTGCATGTCAGTGTCTCCTTATTAATTTTCTTCTATTATCCTTTTTATTTTCTCTTTTTTGGTGCTCATCTGGAAAACCATTTTTAATTCACACTAATAACAAAATAAAGCCACCAATCAATATAAAATATGATATCTTTCATGGAAATTATTTGAGACCATCACCATTTTTCTATATTTATACCAATAATCATCTCTTTTTTCACTTAATAGTATTTTTTTTCAATTGCACATATAGTTTTCAACATTCACTTTTGTAAGATTTTGAGTTCCAAATTTTTTTTCTCTTTCTCTTCTTTCCCTCCCCCTTCCCCAAGACAGCAAACATTCTGATCTTATGTATATTTTCTAATGATTCCTTAATGTTCTTCTGTTCCTTTTTTTCAATATCACCCTTAACACTCTCATTTCTCCTTACCTCCAAAAGAAAAAAATTACACTCCTTGTTACAATAAAGTACAATCACGTAAAACAAATCGACATATTGGCTCTGTCTGAAAATGTATGCCTCATTCTACACCTATCCATCACCTGACTTACAAGAGATGGGAAGCATGATTTGCCTTCTGGAGTTCTAATTGGCCATTGCATTGATCATAGATGATCATAGTCTTTCACAATTGTTTTCCTTTACAATTTTGTAGTCATTGTATAGAATATTATTCTGACATCCTTGCATCATATATTTAGTCATAAATTAAGACATGTAGAGGAAGGCAAAAAGTTTCTATGGATCAGATTTTTGAACATTTATGCCCAGTTCTCCCGAGAAGCATATGTAATCCTTTCCAATATCATCAATTCCATTACAAATGAATTACAAAAGATGACATTAGAGGAAGTACCCCAGGTAGGACTATAGTGAGTATTGATGCTATAGACTGTCCAAGTCCTAGAACCTGACTCCATGGAAAAACAAGGGTCATGAATTTATGTGTCTGTTTCATGGAATTAATGGTGTCTTTATGCTCCCAATTCAAGGTTTTGGTTGGCTGTTCAAGATCTCAAGAAACAACCTTTACAGGATGTGGCAACTCGGGTGGAAGAAATTTGGCAAGAGTTTCTGGCTCCTGGAGCCCAAAGTGCAATCAATCTGGATTCTCACAGCTATGAGAAAACAAGTCAAAATGTCAAAGACCCAGGGCGATACACATATGAGGATGCACAGGTTTGCTCATTTACCTGACTGATTCAGATGCCAGGTGTTCATTTGCCTCCCTCCCCAGGCCAACTCTTTAACAAGAGACAAAGCTACTTTGGGTAATTATTAGTTCAGATTTCACTAACTGCAAAGCTATGGCCAAGAACTATTCAGAAAAAGCACAGAATGATATTCTGAGTTTTATATCATCCCAAGTATATTATTTGAACTAAGAAGAAGCTGCATGGCATGACTAGTAGGTCTTCCTCATTTGGGTTTAAGTCATAGTTCAGAAACATGTGTGATCCTGGGCAAATCACTTAATCTCTCTGTGCCCAAGATAACTTTGTAATATTAAAAATTACAGATGCATTACCAATTTCCATCAATTAAGGAAGTGTATATACTAATGGAACTACCCTCTAGCCTCACCACCCAAAATCATAATGTGACTACATTTTATTATTCTACTAGTTTGCAATTTTGCTAAATTGTAAAATCACCAAATAATAATCATAGAAATTTGTTGCCTTGTCCAGATGCACATGGAACTCAGCAAACATAAAGGACTTACATACTTCTTGGTTAAGGCAGTGCTGGAACCAAGAAATAGGTTATAAGCATACTATTTTTCAATTTATTTTTAAATAAATATTTTCTTGTTGTTTTTCTAGGGATGAGAACTAGGTACAGTGATGTAAATGGCTTGGGAAACATACTTTGCCTAATAATTTGCATTAATTTCATAACTTAAACATCTATTTTCTTCTTCCTAAACTATATCTTTCCATTCCAAATATTACTGTTTCATTAAATATAATAAGACTCTGGATCTTCTAGCCCCAAAATGTATAATCTTGAGCTTACCAAACTATCACTAAATATGTATAATGCATGTGTGAGTGTGGGTGTGTATATATATATGTATATATATATATTATATATACATATACACACACACACATATACATATATATGTGTATATATATATACATGTATGTGTATATATGTGTATATATACATACATATAGATAGATATGTATATATATACATATATGTGTGTATATGTATGTATGTATATATATATAATATACACACACATATAGATAGATAGATAGATAGATAGATAGATAGATAGATAGATAGATATACAGAGAGAGAAAGAAAATATATGAATCCAATTTCCTCCCTTTTCAATAGATGGAAAAGTAATAGAGCAAGAGAGAGAATTTAAAACTGAAAATTAAAATGGCAATTAAAAATAAAAAATATTTTACTAGAAGATGAGAATGAAACTAACAGTTTATAGCAAATCATTCTTTTTTTTATTAAAGCTTTTTATTTTCAAAACATATGCATGAATGTTACTAGTGGGCTTATATCCCAAAGAGATATTAAAGAAGGGAAAGGGACCTGTATGTGCAAAAATGTTTGTGGCAGCCCTTTTCATAGTGGCTAGAAACTGGAAATTGAATGGATGCCCAACAATGGCTGGGTAAATTGTGATATATGAATGTTATGGAATATTATTGTTCTGTAAGAAATGAGCAGCAGGATGAATACAGAGAGGCTTGGAGAGACTTACATGAACTGATACTGAGTGAAATGAGCAGAACCAGGAGATCATTACACACTTCAATACTATGTGAAGATCAATTCTGATGGAAGTGGCTCTCTTCAACAATGAGAGGATCCAATTCAGTTCCAATTGATCAGTAATGAACAGAACCAGCTATACCCAGCAAAAGAACACTGGGAAATTAGTATGGACCACAACATAGCATTTACACTCTTTCTGTTATTATTTGCTTTCATTTTTGTTTTTCATCCCAGATTATTTTTACTTTCTTTCTAAATCTGATTTTTCTTGTGCAACAAGATAGCTATATAAATATGTATGCATATATTGTATTTAACATATATTTTAACATATTTAACATGTATGGGACTACCTGCCATAGTAGGTAGTAAGTGAAGTGAGCAGAACCAGGAGAGTTCTGGGAGTGAGTGGGAAGGAGGGGAAGAGTTGGAGCAGAAATTTTTGCAAGGGTCAGTGTTAAAAAATTCCCCATGCATATGTTTTGTCAATAAAAAGCTATAATAATTTTTTTAAAACATATGCATGGATAATTTTTTTTAACATTGATGCTTGCAAAACCTTGTGTTCCAAATTTCCCCCCTTCCCCTCATCCCCTCCCTATATGGCATGTAATCTAATATATGTTAAACATGTTAATATATATATATTAAATCCAATATATGTATACATATTTATATAATTATAGTACTGCACAAGAAAAAATCAGATCAAAAAAGAAAAAATGAGAAAGTAAACAAAATGCAAGAAAACAATAACAAAAAGTGAAAATGCTATTGTGATCCACACTCAGTTCTCTCTCTGGGTATAAATGGCTCTCTTAATCACAAGATCATAGGAACTGGCCTCAATCATCTCATTGTTGAAAAGAGCCACGTCCATCAGAATTGATCTTCATGTAATCTTGCTACCACAAAAAATGATCTCCTGGTTCTGCTCACTTCACTTAGTTTCAGTCCAGTCCTCTCTAAAATCATCCTGCTGGTCATTTTTTATAGAACAATAATATTCCATAGCATTCATATATTGTAACTTATTCAGCCATTATCCAACTGATGGGTATCTACTCAGTTTCCAGTTTCTTGCCACTACACAAAAAGCTGCCACAAACATTTTTGTACACGCGGGTCATTTTCCCTCCTTTGTGATCTCTTTGGGATATAAGCTTAGTAGAAACACTGCTGGATCAAAGGGTATACACATTTTGATAGCCCTTTGGGCATAGTTCCAAATTGCTCTCCAGAATGATTGAATGAGTTCACAACTCCACCAAAAATGTATCAGTGTCCCAGTTTTTCCACATCCCCTACAATAGTCATCATTATATTTTCCTGTCATCTTAGCCAATCTGAAAGGTATGTAGTGGTACCTCAGTTATCTTAATTTAGCAAGTCATTCTTGAGGCTTGGCTTCAGTGACCATTTTGGGGTCCCAAATCACTAATTTTCAATTGAGTTTTCTGAACTTAACATTCATCTACCATATTGCTTTAAGGAAAAATATCATTGACAGGAGGAGTATTAGGTTCCTTAGTCAATTCAAATCAACAGCATTCAGGCACTATGCTAAGTGCTAAGTATGCAAAGAAAGACAAAACACTGTCTCTGCCATCAAGGAACTGACAGTCTAATGGAGGAAGACAAGATGCAAACAACCACGTAAAATAATAGGTATTCAGAATAAGTTGGAGATCATTTTAGAAAGAAGGAAGGGATTAAGATTAGAGAGGACCAAGAAAGGATCTTCTTGTAGAAGATTGAACTTTAACGATTTGCACCAAATCAGGCTGAAGAGAATATCCTTGGCCCAACCACACCAAATGGACAACATTGCTGATTCAAGGAATCCCAGCACCTTTTGCTCTACCCCTGTCATGAATAAATGACTAAGCTAGGCTGGTTTTCATTCTTTTGTTTCTTGTCTACTTGTTTCATATAATCAAGCTTAGATCTCCTTTTCAAGATACCATGTTGTGACCTAGTAAAGGATATTTTTTGAATGAAAAAGTTGGGGAACAGGTTGGCATTATTCAGTAGGGTAGCCTACTATAAAATCCCTACAGGGAAGATTTGAAGCAGAACCTTTCATGTTCTGTCTTTAATCCAAAACATAAAGAGTATAAGACCAGAATTATACCAGGTCACTTTAGTCATCCAGCCCAGTCATTCACACATTTCAGCAAATCTTTGAACTGCTGGAGACTAGCTCAGATTATAACCATCATTCACTTTATCATTCTTTCTAATTTTTATCCACATCTATTTTTTTCTTTTTTGTAAAAATTATCTATAACAGAGTTTTATTTTTTTTTCACTTGCAACCCCCTTTTTTGCCAAAGAGATGTTTACATGACCCCAGGTATATAGATACATAAAATAGGTATACAAACCAAACATTTATTGATAATAAATCATCATTTCACTACCCCCATATTCAGTTATGAGATCCTGTATATGGTATCGTGAACCACAGTTTAAAAAGCTAGGCTCTAAAATATCTGCCCAAAACACTAGATCAAGAGCTCTTAACCTTACTTGTGTCAAAGAACCCTCTGACCAACAGACAAAACCTCAAAATAATGTTTTAAAATCATTGAACCTGTTAAATTTCATCTAAAGATTAGTGGGGGACACTACAAAGAGACAGAGCAAGTGTTTATTAAGTGCGTATAATGTGCCAGTCACTAGACTAAATGTTTTATAAATATTGTCTCATCTGATATATACAACAGCTCTATGAATAGTTGCTATTTTTATCCCCATTTTACACTTGAGGAAACTGAGGCAAACAGAGATTAAGTGACTTACCCAGAATAATACAACTGGTAACTACCAGTTAGTTGATTTCAGGTTTTCTGAGGCAATAATTTAACTCGGGTCTTTCACAGATTCTAGATTTAGCACTCTATTCAGTGCCTCTTACCTAGCTTCCTTTAGGGAAATAAAGACATATTTTTTTCTTTATTCAAGTTCATAGATACCCTAAAATTTATCCATGGTCTTCAGCTTAAGACCATGATTTTGATTCTTTTAATGTGTGAATATCACTGTTGCCCTCAGACTATACATCTGTTATCTATTATTCTCATTAAATAACTGACTTACATCCTTGCTTAGTCATAGATGCTTTTGATATTTTTCTTCCATTTTTTTGCACAAAATTCATCACTTATAAATATGCTGTAGTTTACTCTTAGCAACTATATGTTTTCCATTGTGTTTTAACTTATCCTTCTGATTCTTCTGAGAACACAGTTTATAACTATATAGCAATACCAAAAGAACAGCAACATTAGAAGAGTATTAGCAATATCAGTAGAATATGAGATAGACTTTGCAACAGGCAAGTAGTTTGAGATCACTTAAGGTACCACAATTTCCAAATTTTCTCCTACCCAATTCTGGGCCACTATCATTGAATGTCCCAGATGTATAGAATATACATATATAGGCATGTACATATATGTATATACACAGATGTGCATATGCACACACATGGGCACACTGTGTATATGCATGTGTGTGTATATATATATATATATATATATATATATATATATATATATATATATATACCATATATGTGCTATATTCTGTATCACTATACATGTTTCAAAAAATGTGGAAGATTTGGAGAATAGGGTTAGTCTGACATGAAATTTTTGATGAACCTATCCTGTTTTGCAATGTTCACTCCTTCCCTCTCTAAATATGTATATGCCTTCCCATCAGTAAGTAGTATGCTTTATAATTTTGCCATGAATCAAAATCAGGTTCACTGGATTTCAGTAAGAAGAGCCCTTTGGCTTTTCTTTTTGGAAAATAGATCACTTACTTTTCTCAACAATGACATCTTTCCTCTTTCCCAAGATGTTTCAAATTTCATCAAAAGCTGCTCAGTCAGTTAACTTCTTTAAGTTCTTTTGGAATTATAGGAAGCTATTATCTGACGCTGGTAAATAGAGCTCTTTGAGTACACTTTTCTCTTATTTTTACACACTTATATTAGGTTTCAATGATCCAGTAATCTTCTTTGATCTTCTCAGTGTGAAGATCTTTTTCCCTTGCTAAATAAAAAAGATAGAAGGAAAACAAGAATTGAATGGTTGTTGTTTCTTTCCATTGCCCATTATTGTCAACCCATTCACTATAACCAACATCCCCATCTTGTCCAAAAATACCAAAAATGAAAAAAAGCCCCTTTCTTTTCCTTAGCATTCATTCTAAATCTGATCTTCAGTTTCCCAGTTAGATGGCACAGAGAATAGAGTACTAGGCTTGAATCAGAAAGACTCTTCTTCATGAGTTTAAATCCAACCACAGAAGATTACTAGCTGTGTAACACTGATCAACTCATATTACTCTATTTGCCTCAGTTTCCCCATATGTAAAATGGTCTGAAGAAAGAAATGTCAAACCCCTCTCATATCTTTGCCAAGAAACTATCCAAATGAGGTCACAAATAATCAGATATGACTGAAACAATTGAACAACAACCAACCACTCATGGTGTCCCTTAGTAAAGAGTTGTTGTTGTTAATCATGCTTCTATGGGGGTTGGAGATAAGGATAAAGAAAGTTTTGTGTTTCTTCCAGAGGTCAGTTGTCTCCTTTCTGCATCTGCTCTAGCAAATAACTCCGGGTGTAGAATACCCAAATATCAGTATGGATTTAGCCTGTGATGAGATAACTATCTACATGCACAGCTGGTCGCTGTCTTTCTTGATGTCCTTCCAAGACTCTTTTTCTCTGTGTGCATATTTAACAGAGGCCAGTGCTCCAAAGATTACCAACTGCTCCATCTTTAAAAAAAAAAAAGTATTCTGATACATAACATCATGATGCCATTTGCTATTTCCATTGCTGGGAAATTTTAGAACATTATTCTTTTCCCTAAACATGAACCTAATGGGTACAGATATACACACACATACTGGTAAACCAAAGACCAAACTTTGGCTAAAATTCATAGCAAAAAAAGGAATAATCTTAAATTAATGAATTGTGCTTTTGTTTAATCTCCTGTTCTAAAGACTAATTGTTTATGGCCTTCTATAAAGTATTTGAAAAAGACACTCATGATATCACATAAACAAGATGAAGACGTATGGGCTGAATAATATTGTAGCTAGCTGCTATAATATTTGGAAATGCTTGAATAATCATGCAACAGCTTTTTTGATTAATTGATTGGTGATAATCTAAAGGGAATTTTCTACTAAGAAATGCAGAACTTTTAAACCTATTATGTTAAAATTTTAATTAGAGATTTAAATAGGAACATAGCATATAAGTTATTTTTATTAAATAGCATAATTATTAAATTTGAGAATGATCTGAATCTGAGAGATATGGGTCATATAAGGCAAGTAGGTAGCATAATAAATAAAATATCAATCCTGTAATTAGGAAGACATGAGTTCAAAAATGACCTCAGATACTTACTAGTTGGATGAGCCTGGAGAAGTCACTTATCCCTATTTGTCTTGGTTTCCTCATCTGTAAAACAAATTGGAGAAGGAAATGGCAAAATACTCCAGTATCTTTACCTAGAAAATCCCAAATGGGATCATGAATAACAACAACAATTCATATAGTGAGTGGAAGGCACAATTGGGAATCAAAGACAGGAACAATGGACCAAATTATATGGGATGAAATTATATAAGGATAAATATAAATTTCTATACTGTATTTAGGGTAAAAATTAACTAGATTAGAGAAACCATAACTATATAGAGGATAACATTTTTTAAAAAGACTTGTCTTTGTTAAAGAACTATAATCTTAATATGTGTCAGCAGTATAACAAGAGCACTCCAGAAAAGAAGATATGAAACGATAGTACCCAAAATAAGGGAAAGAATCCCACAGTGCCTTTACTTGAAAATGCCATACCTGGAGTATTGTATATAGATTGGGAATACATTTTTTTGAAAAGGTTGAAGTTAACAAGCTTGGGTTGTTTTAGTTGTAAATTGGATCCTAAGTCAAACCACACCCCAGTTTTCTAAAACTAGCCAGACCTCAGACTGAACTTTATTGTTTTTAGGCACCTCACTAGCAACTTAGCAAACTGTTTTTTATTCAGGAAATAATAATCAACTCATATTACCACTGCTGCTTGGAAAACATGATTTTCTTTAAAAAAAAAATAACTATCAAAAATGCAACCTGAATGTGCTAGAGTGTGGCCCAAAGCAGGTTAAAAGATGACACAATTAACAAAATACATAAAAATATAACAAAAAAACCAACTTTTTTTGTTCAGTTATTTTTCAGTCATATCTGACTCTTCATGATCCCATTTGGGTTTTTCTAGTCAAAGATGCTGGAGTGTTTAGCATTTCCTTCTCCAGCTCATTTTACAGATAAGGACACTGAGGCAGATGTGATTAAATGACTCACTGAAGGTCATGTACCTATCAAGTGTCTGAGGACATTTTTTGAATTCAGGTCTTCCTGATTCCAGGTCTATGTGCTCTAGTAAGTGTCTGCATTTACATTTGAATTCAATTCCTCCTGACTCCAGAGTTGGTGTTCTATCCACTATGCTAACTAACTGCCCACAACAAAGCACAGATATTGTTGATTTGTGGTTTCCTAAACCACTACATCATACATTGTCCACAAGGATCCTTATGAGTGATTTAGTGGCACTGTTTCTATTTGAATTTGATATTATTAGTTCATTGCCTGATATCTCCACTAATAATATTTCTGAAATTCCTATGATTCTGAGTCCTAGGCTGCCTGAATAAAACTTCTCTGGCTACCAAACCTTGCTCTCTTATAATGATCCATGCCATTCTTTTTCCTTCCAAATTCTTGTTCAGTCCTTCCCTTCCTTTTCCACTGTGCACTTTGGAAACTTGTTTCAACAAACTGCCTTTCATATTAGAACCCTTCCTCTCGTACCACTCTCCTTACAGTCATAGAAAGCTGGCTTGCTAAGAGAACACAGCCTGCCTGAATATAATAATAACAAGGTTTGCAAAGTGATTATATTATGTATATGTATGTATATGAATGATTCCATTTGATATGTCCTCACAAGTATCCTAAGAAGTAGTTACTATTATTATCCTCATTTTAGGTAGCAAAGTGGTTGAGAACCCTGGACCTGGATTCAAGATCTAGCTTCAAATCTAGTCCTAAGCTCTTAACAGTTGTGTGGCCTCGGCAAGCCATTTACTTTTGTTTGTCTCAGTTTCCTCTGCTATATATAAAATGAGTTTAATAATAGTATCTTCCCTTTACATGAGCAGATACAAAGTGAAAGTATTATATATAAAATAACAATATTGTCAGATGATCATCTGTAAAGGACTTTGCTATTCTCAGAAATACAATGCCAAGACAATTCTGAAAGACTTATGAAAAATGTTATCCATATCCAGAGAAAGAACTGATAGGATCTGAATGAAGATTGACATATTTTTTACTTTATTTTTCTTGAGTTTATTTTTCAGGGGGTGGGGGGGTCTATATATTTTTTACATAACACTTATGGAAATATGGAAATGATTACACAATTGCTTGTCTTTTCATTGAGGGAGGATGGGAGAGGGGGAGGAAGAGAGAGAATTTGGAACTGATAGTTTTAAAAACAAATGTTTAGAAATTGTTTTTACATGCAACTGGCAAAAAAAATACTAAAGAAAATTTAGAAGGAAAATATAATAATAGTACCTTCCAAGGTTGTTGTGAGAATCAAATTAATTAATATTTGTAAAGCATTTAATTCTTGGAATATAGTAGGGCCTTAAAATGCCTGTATCCTTCTTTCCTTCCTTCCTTTTCTTTTTTCTTCCTTCTTCCCTTCTTTCTTTCCTCTTTCCATTCCTTCCTTTTTTCCTTCTTTCTGAGATAAGAAACTTAGTTTGAGAGAGGTTGAGTGAATTGCCCAGGGTCACACAGTTAGTAAATTTATTAGACAAAATTTGAAATCAGGTCTTCATGACTCTAGAAAATTTCTATCTGCTTTGTCACCTGGTTAAGGTATAAAGTAAAATTCTCTAATACCAGGAAATCCATCAGAGCAGGAATATAAATGTTTCTTACTGCTTTTAGACCCTTTCCCTACAACTTCAACTCAGCAAATTCTGTTCCTTTGCAGTTGAAAATATCAAGATGTCCTACCTAATTCTCTCCTTCCCCTCTGCCTCTTGGAAACCCTGTATTACTTTTAGGGTTCAGTTTAAGTTCTGACTCCTTCAAGAAGCCTTTCCTATTTTCCTCTATTGCTAGTGTTCCCTCCTCCACCAATTATTTTAAATTTATTTTATATATTTGCATAATAGAAATAGCATCTTCTGGGACAGCTAGGTGGTACAGTGGATAGAGCACCAGCTCTGAAGTTAGGAGGACCTGAGTTCAAATTAGGCCTTAGACACTTAACACTTCCTAGCTGTGTGACCTTGAACAAGTCATTTAACTCCTATTGCCTCAGCAAAAAAAAAAGAAAAAGAAAAAAAAAGAAAGAAAGAAAGAAAAAAAAAATAGTGCATTCTTTGTTCTTTTCCCTCACCCCACCTCACCAAAATATAGACTATAAATTTCAAACTGAAACTGTCTCACTTTGTTATGACATACCTACCATTTAGTAGAGTGTCTGGCATGTAGTGGGTTCTTAATAAATGCTTGTTGATGTTTTAATTTACTAAGGATTATAATCAAATTAGAAGTTTATCTAATTATCTTTGGCAATGGACAACTAAATAAAATTACCTTATTATATTTGCTGGGTTCTTTTTTTCTGCATATATATAGCTAAATATTTAGCTATAGTATATGAGCAAAGTGATGCTATATAGAAAGGAATTATTCTTCTCAGGAGACTTTATGTAAGACCTCCCCCAAAAGAATGCATGAATGAGTTAAAAATAAGGAAAAAACATTGTGTTCAGAAATAAATGGATCAGGACAAGTGTAGTAAAGACAGATTTCGAATTTTTCAGATCATTATAACATTCTTTGGTTGCCTATGATCCAAATATGAATCAAGTAGGTGATGATAAAGAAAAGCTTCATGTAAACACATGCACTCGTGGGCACATACATACACACCCCAGAACATCCAACTTCACTCCAAAAGACCATCTCCAAATGAGTAATAGAACTTCTAAATACTTTCTATTGTACATTCTATATAGGCTATATCATAGCTTATTTAATCTTTATAATCTCCTTTTGTAATAAATAGAGCTCTTTTGGAGTTCTGCTTCTGATATTTATTAGCTGTGTGACCTTCTCAATGCTCCATGAAACTCAGGGACTCTCTTAAATAATAAGTGGAGAATAGGTGCAAATATGCATTTCCTTAAAAGAATTCCAGATACTGATGAAATATCAGGATAAATTCAGGAGTGAGCATAATGCTGTAGAAACATAGTAAAATATTTGTTGAAATAAAGACTTCTTATTTAATTATAGCCCTTAATCCATCAAAAACTAAACAAAAATCTTTAAATAAGCAATATTTAGAAGCAAGAGCATAACCAAAAGTCAGTTCTAGATTCTCAGCTCCAACACAATCTAGCAGGTATTTATTATTACTATCCAGTCGTTTCAGTCTTATCTGGCTTTTTGTGACCCCAATTTGGGTTTTCTTGACAAAAATATTGGAGTGGCTTGCTATTCCTTTTCCAGCTCATTTTCCAGATGAGGTAACTGAGGCAAACAGGATGAAGTAAATGGCTCAGGGTCACATATCTAGCGAGTGTCTAAAGCCAAATTTCAACTCAGGAAAATGAGTCTTCCAGATTTCAGGATCAGCACTCTATCCATTGAGCCCTCTAGCTGTCCTTAGGTATTTATGAAGTGCTGATTAGTATGAGATAACTATGTGGCACAATGGATTGGAGCTTTGTATTTGGAGTGAGGAAGAGCTGAGTTCAAATCCCACTTCAAATACTTGTTAGCCAAAGGAAGGGAGTATCTACCTTACAGAATTCTTATGAGGAACAAATGAAATTTATATGTATATATAGGATTTTGGAAAACTTAAGGGACTAGCTTTATTATATATATAATATATCCTTGACCTTTGATAGGCCAACTTTGGCCTTATCATGCCCAGTTATAGGCTTTCACAGTGTTCTTGGACATCTCCAACCATACTATGTGTCCCGCATCCTCTTCCATTTCCCTTGTATGTAGTCTTCCACAATTAGAATCTGAATTTAGTGATAACGGAAATGTCTAGTATTCTTTTATTTTATCCTGGGCTTTAGCACAATGCTAGGGCATATAGTGCTTAGTAACTGCTGTCTGCCTTTCTAGCTAGCTAGCTAAATATCTATGTCACTAGGTGCTATCTATAAAGGAATAGCAAACCTTGATCAGCAAAAGTCAGCATCACCACTGCTTCTTCCCCTTGCCATGTCAACTGAGTATCTTGGTTAGGGCAGAGTCAGGGGCCAGCTGCCTCTATATGACAACCTGATAAAGATCAGTAGGCAAGTACCCACTAGAACAGTTCCAACTAGGACAAGCATTTAAGGAACTAACTTTGCTGCCATATGACATAGCATATACTACTGTTAGGAAGTGAGTGGTATGTAGAAAGAATTCAGTAGCATTACAGGTCCATTTAGAAAAGATTCCCTCTGCACATTGCTTTGGATCCATTTTTATAGCTAATTGCCCATGTTGTTTTTCTGTGGAACTCTTTCATAAGACACATTATCTGTGTGGGGCCAGAGTTCTGTTCTTTCACTCTGTTGGTCAGTTTAGCCTTTTCTAAAGTTCTATGGACTATAATTTGATCTCTCTTCCCTCAGACATAATATTTCTATTTCATGAGCCCCTAGATTGTTTCTAGGAACTTTAAAGTCTGATCTCGTAACTTTTCTCTTCTTATCTTCAACATACTCCTCCATAAAATGGGAGTGATTATACCTTACCCATGTACTTATGGAGTTGTCTGAAAGATAATCCTGAAAGTGTGTTTAGTAAGGTAAAAGTAAATTCAAGGAACAAAATTAATGGAGAAGATAAAAATAATAACCTAGATATTTCCCAGGAATATTCCTCTGTTCAATAAGAAACATTTCTAAAATTTGCTGCTGTGGATGTCTTTGGAAGAGAGCCCATGAGTAAAAAATTTTTGGCTCCTTTGTATAAGACTGAATTGACTGAACAATCAATTTAATCCAGAGGTATATAGGAGAGTGCCTGGATTGTTTTTGTGAAGCTTTTAAAAGCCCTTATTCTTATTGAAACAAAGGCCTATCTTTGAAAAAATAATATTTTAAAGTATAACCTTATTTTTATTAATGCCTTTTGTTTTTTTGCATTACATTAATTTTCAAATATATTAATTTCTCATCCAACCAGCTCTTATGAAGATTAAGAGAGATAAAGAAGGCACTTTTTCAAATTGACCAAAACATTAATAATAGCTAACATTTATATAGCACTTGCTATGTGCTGGACAGTGTGCTAAACACTTTACAATTATTATCTCATTTGATTTTCACAACAGCTCTAGGAGATGTGTTACTATCTCCATTTTACATATCTGTAAAAAAAAATTTTGAGATATATACTATTTCTATCTTTTCCCTCTTTGGGAAGAGATGTTTAGTACTGGAGTCTATGGGTCAAAGAATTGGACATTTTATTCACTTTTTATAGAATAATTCCAAATAGCTCTGCAGAATGGACCAATTCACAATTTCACCAACCATGTATTCATAGGAAAGCTCCATTACTCATCTGGTAATGTATGGTTAAAACCCATGGAATACACATCTGCCCTCATCATCTCAAGTTTAAACTATTGCAATAGCTTGCTTGTTGGTCTGCTTGCCACAAGTCTCTCCTCATTCCAGCTCATCTACTATTCAGCTGTCAAAGCGATCTTCTTATCTCCCCACTCAGTAAACTCAAATGAGCCCCTATTACCACTAAGATCAAATACAAAATCCTCTGATTAACATTCAGATCCCCTTAGAATTCAAAGGGCAAAGCTTCCTGGGTCCCAAAATCCAAAGCCCTCTCTGAACTTTCCAGTCTTTTTATACCTTAAACTTCCTCATATACTCTTCAATCCATTGATGCTGGGTTACTTGCTATTTTGTGAAGGCACACAATTGCTTCACTCTGAGAATTTTCACCAGCTGTCCCCTATATCTGAAATATTCTACCTCCTAGGAGCCTCCCGGTTCCCTGGCTTTCTTCAAATCCCTTCCCAAAATCCTACATTTTATAGGAAGCCTTTCTTTAATTTTAATTCATTTTCTCTGTTGATTATTTTCTTTTTAATCCTTTGTATGTTATAGTTTGTTTGTACTTAATTTGTTTGCAAGTTGTCTCCCCCATTAAATTGTGATGGGGAAGGACTGTCTTTTATCCTTCTTTGTATACCCAGTGCTTGGTGCCTGCCTTATTCTAAGGACTTAACAAATGGTTATTGACTGACTGAAAAGAATTGGACTGGAGGATAACTTCAAAGGCAATGAAGGGTCATGTGATAGGGTAAATAGGCTGCAAAATATTACAGATAAGGAATTTGCATAGGAAAAGTTGGGTTAAAGACTTAATACAAGAAACGTATATTCAAAATGAATGGGCAATTCATTCATGAAAATAAAGGATTATCAATTAAATCATTTACTGATCTCACAATCTCAAGAGAATAAATGGAAAGCCTCCTGCACTTGGATTGAATATTCATTGGCAAATTATAGGTCATGGATAAAAGTGGCATAGGATGGGCTACTTTTCATAGGTTGTAATCTGTCTCACCAGAAGAAATATCCACAACAATGAGATGACAGAGCTATTAATATATTGAAGACTAAGTATAAAGGGACAGTTGTCTCCATCACTTGAAAATATAAAATTGCATAGAGATTGGCTCCTACATCTCTTCCCGCTACTCTCCTGACTGAAGAATCACTCTAGCCAAATTGATCTATTTTCTTTCCCCAAGATGTGCAATGAACTTTCTTACTTCCTTACCTTTACTCACATCATTCTTCTCTCCATGCTTTCAGAGAGACATAAAGACAAGAAAAGGTAATAACCATAAAACAACCAAACAATGCCAAACAAATCATGTGGACCAGTGGTGTCAAATTCAAATATTTATTTAGCTAAATACTTCCCAATTATATTTTCATTTGTTTCAGGTACTTGGGAATGTTTGGGGATATCATGAATTCATGTTTGATATCTTTGACATAGACCCTGAATGCTGCAGATGGTCAAAATAGGAAGACTTCACTTCTCATTGCTATGCTCAGGAAAGATTTTTGGAGGAGGGTTAGTAACAAGAAATGCTTTTATTTGGCAGGACAGATAATGATGGAAGAGTTAGTCACTGTAGGGCAGGAGGAATAATAGGACGAAAGGTAAAAGTTGGGAAAATATATGGTATTTGGGGGAAAATAAGTACACAAGTTTGGCTGGAGTCAAGAATCAAGATATTAATGAGAGATAAAGTTAAGAATGAACAGCTAGATGGTGCAGGGGAAAAGTGTTGGGCCTGGAGTCAGGAAGACTCATCTTTCTGAGTTCAAATCTGGCTTCAGACATTTAATAGATATGTGACCCTGAGCAAGTAACTTAACCCTGTTTGTCTCAGTTTATTCATCTGTAACATGAGCTAGAAAAGGAAATGGGAAACTACTCCAGCATCTTTGCCAAGAAAACCCTAAATGATGTCACAAAGCATTGGACATGACTGAAACCATTCAACTGTAATAACAATGTACGCTGTACTAGAACTTATGAGAAAAATGTAGATAGAAAAAGGCATAGCCTTTAAGGAGTTTATAATCTGCTAGGATAGGTAACACATGTCAGAACCAACATCAGATATGCCCTTTCCTCTTTATCTGGCTTTCTTTACCCATCTAGCATCTAGCATTTAGGCCAGCTAGAACCTATCTGAACTACTTGACTGTTCACACCTTGCTTGTATAAGATGGGAGGAACCAACTCTTTTCCTTCTGGTGATAGGGAGAACCACCAGACATTACCCATCTACTTGACTTCTACACCTTCCAGATGCCCAGTGCTATCATCTGACCTAACATTCTATTCATGCTGCATATAAATTGCATAAGATTAATAAAGAATACCAAGCCTAGTACCATACTTGTTGAAAGAAGGGCAAATCTTAAAAATGTGTATCATTAAGATTAAGCAAATAGAAAGGAAAACTATAGAAGTCAATATGTTAAGGGCAAAATCACAGAATTTCAGGGATGAAAGGGACTGGTATAGCTACCTATACTTGAAATAAGAATTCTCCCTATAACATATACCCAACAACAAATACCCAACAAATAGTCATTCAGCCTTTGCATTTCCAGGTGCTGATAGAGCTAAGGGAATGAATCTAATCCTTGCTCTTTATTACGAGCCTTGAAATACTTAATGAAGTTGAAAAACCATACTTACTAGATTCGAATCCCATCTCAGATACTTACCCTGACCAAGTCACTTACATTTCCTATCTGTTTCCTTATGTGTAAAATGAACTGAACTCAAGAAACTTGAAGGGCTTCTTTCAGTATCAAATCTATGATCCTATGATCCCTGAGCCTTCTCTTATCCAGATTAATCATTCCAAGTCCCTTCAGTTGATTTTCATGTAGCATGAACTCAAGTCCCTTTGCTATCTTGGCTAATCTCTAGTTTATCTGGTAATGTGGCACCCACAATTGAAAACAATATGACATAAAGTGTCTGGCCAGAACAGAGTAGACTGCCATTTATCTTCTTATCCCTAGAAATTATGCCTTTCTCAATCCAGCCCAAGGACCCATTAGCAGAATTACATAATGACCTCACATCATTTCCTTCAGCCTTTACCTGCTACCATCTTAATTTTCATTCATTGCTCTTTAAAATATCTGTTCTTCTCTTAATATCTTATTCATTGATGAAATTTCCCTATCAGTTCTGCTAGCATCTCTCAATTGCCCAGGAGTGAGATTGTAAACTTGTGCCTCCAACCTTTCCTAATATTCCTGCATTTTTGGGCTTGGAAACACCTCAGTGATGAGGTTCTTTGTCCTGGATTTTATTTAATCCTTACCTATACACAGCACTGAAAATCATAGATATTCAATAAAATGGGCTAATTGATAATGGAAGCCTAAATTATAGCCATCTCTAATACATACACCGTAAAGGAAAGGCAAATAAGTTGTCCATTGTTTTTTGTTTAGGATTAAAACCTTTTAAAAGCAAAGATAAATTTCATACCAAGTATTCTGGGCATTTTTTTCCATGTAACAATACATCATTTCCAGTACTCAGCCATCATTAGCCCCATGAAGTAACCAAGGAGACACTGCTCAGGTCAGTGGTAAATCGTGAGCTAAGAGATTCTCAGAAAACTTAATAATCTACCATTGGTGGAGCCTCTCAGCTTCCCACTGGTGAATATGATATCCAAATGGAGATTTTCAAAAGAAGCCTCATTTGAGCACACAACTGTGTCTATCATTTACTTGAACCAAAAATACTACAAAGTGCCTTTTTGTCTCAAATCTCCAGTAAGTAGAAACAGCCTCCTGACGGCCACTAATCTTTGTTCTCACAAGGAAAGTGGGGCCACCTTATACCAGTATCACAAACTCATTACGTTTCCTGAAATTAATTTTAAATTGGAGGGCATTTCCTGGTGTACACCCAAGCCAAGCATATTTTTTTAATTTTTATTTAATAATTATTTTATATTGACAGAATCCATGCCAGGGTAATTTTTTTTTACAACATTATCCCTTGCACTCGTTTCTGTTCCAATTTTTTCCCCTCCCTCCCTCCACCCCCTCCCCTAGATGGCAAGCAGTCCTTTATATGTTGGATATGTTGCAGTATATCCTAGATACAATATATGTTTGCAGAACCGAACAGTTCTCTTGTTGCATAGGGAGAATTGGATTCAGAAGGTATAAATAACCCGGGAAGAAAAACAAAAATGCAGATAGTTCACATTCATTTCCCAGTGTTCTTTCTTTGGGTGTAGCTGCTTTTGTCCGTCATTTATCAATTGAAAGTCAGTTAGGTCTCTTTGTCAAAGAAATCCACTTCCATCAAAATATGTCCTCATACAATATCTTTGTCGAAGTGTATAATGATCTCCTGGTTTTGCTCATTTCACTTAGCATCAGTTCATGTAAAGCTCGCCAGTCCTCTCTGTATTCATCCTGCTGGTCATTTCTTACAGAACAATAATATTCCATAACATTCATATACCACAATTTACCCAGCCATTCTCCAATTGATGGGCATCCATTCATTTTCCAGTTTCTAGCCACTACAAATAGGGCTGCTACAAACATTTTAAGCCAAGCATATTTTAACAAAGAATACCACAATCCTGACAGATTTTCATTTCATCTTGTGTGTGGTTTATTAGGGGAGACAGGGAGCAAGTGATGCAGGAAGAGATGCTTAAACAATCTTTTTGCTTATGATTTCAGTCTGATTATTTCATGAAAAACTATTACTACTGTGAGCAAACGTCTTCAAGGAATTGACTTTTTTAACAATCAAATTTTATTTTTTCAATGAACAAAAATTTATGTTATCTCCTATCCTTCCCCCTGCCTTGGAGAAAAAAGAAATAGAAAAATATTAACCTTTAGGTAAATATTCAGTCAAGCAAAGCAAATTCCTGCATTGGTTAGTCCAAAAGATATGTCTTCTTCTGCATTCTAGATCAAAGAATTGAATTTTACAGTTTTTCACATTGTATTTTTTACAGATTCAGTTTTTTAGTGTTTCCAAGATGCAGATTTTCACAAAACTTAATGACCCTGCAAGTGGGAAGGAAAAAAGAAAACACTTTTTAAACTCAACTCCTACAATGTTTGTTTGGCGTAGAAGGCAAATCATCAGTTATCTTTGTAGTGACCCCTGCTTAGAAGTGAGAAATAACCATGTTCAAAGGATATAAACTTCCAGTACATTGAACTGAATGCATGTATGCAGATGCCATGAAGATTAATAATGATCAATCACTTCTCCCTTCTAGTGTTACTTTCTGTTCATAAAAACAATTTCCATACTGTAACAAAAATAACAGTTAGCATTTATGTAGCACTCAAAAGCTGGTAAAAATGATTTATAAATTTTATCTCATTTGATTCTCATAACTAAGCCTGGGAAGTAGGTGTTATTTTATCACCATTTTACAGATGAGGAAACTGAGGTGGAGGCTGACTTGCCCATAATCACATAGTGTTCGAGACTGAATTTGAATTCAATCTTCCTGATTTTAACTCCAGTAATAATGGACCAAGATAACAGATGCATTTAAAATCCTAATGATTCCACAGAGGATTATTTATAGCTAACTTTTAGCATGTTGTCAATAGCACGTACATATATATATGGCATATAGGCAGCTAATTAGTATAGTAAGGGTTTAGTAAATATTTCTTTCTTTCACTTATACATACATATGTGTATTTAATATATGCACATATGTATATTCAAACACAAATATACATAACGTATGCTCATATATATTGAGAGAAAGAGAGAGAGAGAGAGAGAGAGTAAGCATATGAAGTTGGGAAGACCTAATTTCCAATCCTGCCTCAGACACTTACTAGCAGTATGAATGTGGGCAAGACACTAACCCTTTTGTATGCCTCAGTTTGCTCACCTCTAAAATTTGCGATAATAATAACACCTACCTCCTAGGGTTTTTGCAAGGATCAAGTGAAATAATATTGATAAAGAGTTTAGCACATATGTCTGGCACATAGTAAATACTTAAATGCTTGTTTCCTTCCTTCCTCCAGAATCTCCATTCTTTCAGTCACAATTTTTCTACTATTTCCATCTCTGAGGAAGAGGATTCCTGTGAGGAGGATGTCCAGATAAACAGGCTTTCTATCTTTAGGGTCCTCTCTGTCTATGTCCTATCTTATCTGTACCTTCTAGCTTGGTACTCTGACCTTTCTCTTATTCTGGATCTGTTTCCTTTTAAAGCTTAAATTCAAGAACTAGTCTGTCAGGATTCAATCAAACATCTTCAGATAATAGGACTTAGTTATCTGCCATGGAATAATAATAATGTGTGTGTATGTATATACACACACATATGTATATAGATACACATATATTATATTGTTATATATTATATAATATATTGTTATGACATACAATATATAATAATATAGTAATATATTATATAAATTAATAATTAATGCATAATATTACAATATAATAATTGTATGTGTGTATATGTATATAGATATAGATATGTACTAGTTGGAGAAGGAAATGGAAAATCACTCCAGTATCTTTACCAAGAAAATCTCATATAGGGTTTTCTAGATTTGGATACAACTGAAAAATAACTGAACAACACCATGTATATAATGCTTACTGTGGGCCAGGCACTGTGTTAAGCACTTTACAATTATCTCATATGATCTTTACAACAACCCTCTGGAGTTATTGTTATTATACCCAATAATATATAATATATTTAATATAAAGTCAAGAATATATTCGTGTTATTATTATGATAATGTTGTTATTATCTTTATTTAATAGATAAAAATCTCACGCAAAGTGAGGTTAAGTAACTTGCTAATAAATATCTGAGGCTGGATCTTAATTAAGGTCCTCCTGACTCCAGATTCCATGCTCCATCCATTATGCCACCTAAAACAGTAAATTAACAGATACCCACAATCAAGGTATTCTTTATAACCAATAAAGATCATATGAACAAATTAAGCTAAGTAGGTCGGTGGTAGTGCCAAGCTTGGAGTCAGAGAGAATCTGAGTTAAGTTCCTGCCTCAGAAACTTGCTGGCTTTGTGACTCATTAAATCACTTAGTCTTTTTCAGCCCCAGTTTCTTTATTTGTAAAATGAGAGTTAGACTCAATGTACTCTAAGTCTATGATCCTGTAATTCCCAAAGGTGATGTTACTGAGAATAATCAGATCTTGAATGAGGAAATAATGCCAAAGACAGAAAAAAGCATCTTGTTACTTTGTTAGGATAGCCAGGTTGCTTCTGATGATACCCTTATACCTATATCAAACAGAAATCTGACTAGAATTTCCACCCATGGCTCCTACTCCTATCATTTAAGGACAAGAAAAACAAACTTAATCCTGCTTCCACATAACAGTTCTTCAAATTCTTGGAAGTAGCTTGGATTTCCTAAGTCTTCTCTTTTCCAGGCTAAATATTCCTTGTTTCTTCAAGTATTGTGACATGATGTAGTTTCCAGTCTTCTCAATGTTCTGATCACCCTTATCTAGAAATGCTCCATCTTATCAATGTCCTCTCCAAAATGATGTTTCCTTGATAGAAATTAATGAGGCTGTTAACAGTAAAACATCCTGAGATTTGGTCAAGATAATGGAGAATTGTTCACTTTACTATTAGCAGTCTTCTCCTGCCATGGTCTGAATATATGTAGTTTTCAGCACACAGAAGATTCATGGGAGGTCAAAATCAGAGAGCTTCCTTATTGCTTCCTAGGAGCCTAGTTTATCTTCATGGTTATTCCAGAGTAGAAATGACATTGTTAGTTTATTCTCTAAATTTAAGTAGATGTATTAAATTTCTCTCAGACCAAAAAGAAAAGATATTTGTTGTTAAATGATAAATTAAGGCAGTTAAAAGAATATTCTACTTAGATCAGATGATCTAGATTGAAATCTTAATTCTTATCCCTTATGCTTATCCCTTATGCAAATCACTTATGCTCCCTTGGCCTCTCTATCCTTATCTTTAAGATAAAATTAAATTAAATTAAAAATGATATCATTGAAAGATCCTTTACAATAAAGGGGCCAGATACATTCTGAGCTGTCCAACCCGATTAAGAAGTAATTGAAAACATTTTATTCTGATTGGACAGCTCAGAGTGTGTTTTGACATGTTTAATGTTAATGTGTGGTTTTCTAAGTGATTGCTGCTTGCACAGATACTGTAGACAGTTTAGTGGCCCCTGTTTCTATTTGAATTTGGTACTTCTGTCTTACAACTCTTAACAAAAAGCATTACTAACACCATTCCCTTATTGAGCATCAATATTCCCTCCCTCTGCCAATCCAAATGCGGGTTTTCCAATAAGAAAGAAAAGAAGTCATCAGACTGTTTTGAAATGTTTTTAATGTTTCAATTATTTTTATAGCTGATGAAATTGGAGGGGAGATTTATTTTGCGGCTCATAAGCTTAACTGATCTAAAAATTCCATGTGTACAACACATTAATATTGTATCTGCTACCTAGTGAAAAGGAAAGAGTTGCACAAAAGAGACATTTTGTAACAAAGTCACATACCTCTGTGTGTGTGTGTGTGTGTGTGTGTGTGTGTGTGTGTGTGTGTAAGCTTACTGAGACTTGCAAGATGAATCTTCCTGACTTCAGGCCTAGCACTCTATCCACTGAGCCACCTAGTTGCCCCTAGGTATTTTTCAAGTGATTATTAGTATGAGATGGATAAGTAGCATCATGGATTGAAGCATTGGATTTGACCTCAGGAAGATGAGTCTTTCTGCCTCTAGGCTAGGTACTTCATTCACCTCACCACCTAGCTACTTGATATGTACTTATACAGTATCCATATAAGGATTGTTTGATCACAGGGTCATAGCCCTAGAGTGGAAAGAACCTCATAAACCTTCTAGCCCAGACTCCTTATTTTACAGATGAGGAAACTAAGATCTAAAGAGCTTAATTGACTTGTACAAAAGTTGACAGAACTCGTAAGTATATGATCATGGAATCATAAAACTGCAACTAGAAGTAATATCAGAGACATTTTTGTTCAACTCCATTATACACATAAGGAAACTCAGGGAGAAGGAAAGGGAACATTCATTAAGCATGTATTATATATCAGGCCCTGTGCTAAGTGCTTTACAAATAGCATCTCATCTGATCCTCACAATAACCCTGTAAAGTAAGTGCTGTAATTATCCCTTTTTATAGTTGAGGAAACTGAGGCAGGAGTTAAGTGACTTGTCTAGAGTCACACAGTTAGTAAGTGCCTGAGGGTACATTTGAATTTCCTGATTCTGGGTCTAGTACTTTCTCTACTTTGCTGCCCAATGGTAGCAGTGCCTTCCTCACAGGGACAAGTTCTTAAACTTTTGTAACTTCTACTATTATGCTAAGAAATTTGGGGAAGTGGAAAGAAGAGAGGAGGCAACTACACTGCAGGAAGAAAAATATGGTCCTAATGATAACTCTTGACTCCTATGCAATCCTCCAACTGAGTGGATTCCAAGAGGATAATTTTGAAGCAGGGCAAATGAATCCCTCTCTGTTGTGGGTCTCCAAAGCAAAGACAAGTATGCAAAGTTATTTTTAAATGGTTCGGCTGCCCTGATATTTTTCTCTCATCCTCTCAAGGTCCCAGGTAGTTGGCTGCTTGCCTTCTCCTATTCCTATGAGAGTCCTGATGGTTTATCTGTAAAAAGAAGGAAGGATCTCATGTCAAAACACTGATTTGTAGCAGGTGCAGCTTAGATTCAGCTCCCATATATCCCTCAGAAGACATCTTTTTTTGATTTCTTTTTACCCTTCTGAGCAAATAGGTCTTTCATTATTAAGACCTCAGCCTAAGGAAAGGAAATGGTGATGGAAGATCTTAATCAGAATTGACTTTCACACACTATAACTATCAACTACTACAGTGATATGACTTTCTCTCTACCTTGGAGAATGGTAGTGGAGACAGTTAGCATGTTGTAGAACTCTATCTCCTTGACCTATGGAAAACTAATCTTTTCTCCACTGCAACAGGTATCTACTCTTTTCAACAAGAAGATTTCTAATGGTTTAAACATTGGAGGTCTTGCTTCATTATATCCCCTCAACACACACACACACACACACACACACACACACACACAATCACACACACATATCTGGTTGTAAGGAACTCCCACCTCTTGAGTGCTAATATGAGTTGAGATGGGCATATTGCATATCCTGTGTTTTTATCTTTCCCTTTAGATCAGCCCTCTTAAGAAACAGTCAAAAAGCTAAGCATGGTTACACATGCTAGTCATCCTAACTACCAGGAAGACAGAACGTGGTAGGTGTCTTGAGCTCATCAGTTATGAGCTGCAGTGAGCTAAGTCAATTGTATTCTCTTATTAAGTTTAACATTGATTTGTTGACTTCTGGAAGCATCTGACAAGGGACCACCAAGTTACCTAAGGAAGGGGAAATTGGCCCAAGTTAGAAACAGAAAAGGTAAATATGCCTATCAGTAGTAGGCTCAGCTCCTGAATATTCCCAGCAATTTCAGCAGATAACATAGGGAGGTAGGAGGAAATAGGCATTCATATTGTGCTTACACTGCCATATTGTGCCAGACACTGTGCTAAGCACTTTTACAAATATTAACTCATTTTATCTTCACAATAACCCTGTGAGGTAGGTGATGTTATTATTTCTATTTTACAGTTAAGGAAACTGGGGCAAATATAGTTTAAGTGATTTGCCTGGGGTAACACAGCTAGTAAGTATCTGAGATCAAATTTGCAGTCAGGTTTTCAGGTAGACCTGTATTAACTCTGCTACCTGGAGAAAGGAAGGAAGGAAGGAAAAGAGAGAGGAAAAAAGGGAGAGAGGGAGGGAAGGAAGGAGGGAAAGAGAGAGGAAGGGAGGGAAGGGAAAAGGAAGAAGAGAGGGAGGAAATAAGGAAGGAAAGGGAGAAGGGAAAGAGGAAGGAAAGAAGGAAGAGAGAGAGAGGAAAGAAGGTGAGATGGGAGGAGGAAGGGAAATGTAGATGAAGAGGAAGAAGAGAAGTATGAAAAGAGGGAAGGAGGGAGGGAAGATGGAAAAAGAGAGGAGAAAAAGGAGGGAGGGAAGGAGGAGCAAAAGGGTCATGTATTCTTCCTCACAGGTTTTTTCCAAAATAGTGATAGTTGCTACCAATAGCCATTCATACCCATTATACCTGGCATAGAAATTTTTAATAAAATGTCTCGATGAAGCCAGATCTTATCCCAGTATGTCAGTGTCTCAGAGGGGGCAAGGATCCTTCTAATCATCAAGCCAGACTTCATATTTAAATAGACACCACCTTTATGGAATCATGGACTAATTCTTAGCCAGAATCTATCTGATGACCTTCAGAGAGTGAGCATTCACTACTTTTCCAGTCTGTTTTATTTTTTGACAGTTCTGCAAGGAAATATTTTCCTAGTTAGGTGGCACAATGGATAGAATGTTGAGACTGGAGTCAGAAAGACTCATCTTGAATTCAAATTTGACCTCAAACTCTTACTAGCTGTGTGATCTTGAGCAAATCACTTAAACCTGTTTGCCTCAGTTTTCTCATCTGTAAAATGAGCTGGAGAAGGAAATGACAAATCACTCTAGTATCTCTGTTAAGAAAACTCTAAATGGTATCAGAAATAGGGAAACATGACGAAATGTCTTAACAACAATAACAATTTTTCCATGCATCAAATCCAGGCATATATCTTTTTCACTTTCTATCTATTGCTCCTAATTCTGTCCCCTCTGGAGCCAAACAGAAAGCCCTACCTAAAATGTCTTCTTCAAGAAGCCTTTCCTGATTCCTCTTAAGTCTAATATTTTACCTCTGTTGATTATTTCTAATTTATCTTGTATATATCTTATTTGTATATAGTTTTTGTTTTTTACATGTTGCCTCCCCATTTGACTTCTTGATTGCAGAGACTTCTTTTTACCTTTCTTTGTATCCTCAGTGCTTAGCACAGTGTGGTATATATTAGGCACCTAATAAATGTTCATTGAACATCCACATCCAAAGAAAGAACGATGGAGACTCAATACTATTTTCACCTTGTTTTTGTTTTGTTTTCTTTCTGGTTCCTTTTCGTTCTGAATTTTCTTAACCAACATGGCAAGTTATTAACAATAACATAAAAATGCTATAAATCCCTAATAATTAGCAAAATATACATTAAAAGTTTTCTCCTGAACCACAGTTACGAGGATAGAGGGGCATGTTTAGCTAATGAAACTATGAGCTATGCTGTACTTGGTTACCCAAGATGGAGAGATCAGAGTGGATAGTTCTAAGAAAAGATGATCCATTAGAGAAGGAAATGGCAAGTCACTCCAGTGTCTTTGCCAAGAAAATTCCATTGATAGTATTAAATTAATAAAAGATATAACACTCGAAAATGAACAGCTCAAGTTGGAGATATCCAAACACTACTGGGGAAGAATGGAAGGCAAGTACAAGTAGCTCTAAAAATAATGAAATTTCTGGGCCAAAACTAAAAGTAAGTTTCATTACTGATATGTCTGGTGATGAAAGAAGAGTTCAATTCTCCAAAGATCATTATCACATAGAAACCTTTGAACCAAAGGAAACTGAATTTAGATAAACAGGAGATGGAAAAATTAAATATCAACATCTTAGGTGTCAGTGAACTCAAATCAATGTGGGAATGGATGAATTTAACAGAATCCCTTAGAAAAAAATGAAGTAACCCTCATAATTAATAAAAATAATAATAATAAATAAATAATAAAAGAGTGAGAAAAGTAGTAATGACAATACGATATGTTTTGAGTCTAAGACAAACAATTCATCATCACAGTAATATAAGTCTGTGCTCTATCCACTGATGCTGAAGAGGCTGAAGTCCTCAGTTCTGTGAAGACCTACAACATCTTCTACAAATAATCTTCAAAAAATGATGTCACATTTATCTAAGGTGATTGGAATGCTAAAGGGAAAATCAGAAGATAATTGGAAAAACAGGCAAATTTGGCTTTAGAATAAAAAAACTAATCAGGGTAGAGAATAACATTTTTGTCAAGATAGTTTATTGGATCACAGCAAACACTCTTTTTCAATAACTCAAAATGTTACTCTAAACATGAATAAACTAGATGATCAATATAGAAATAAGATTGATTATCTACTCTGCAGCCAAAGTTGTAGCAGCTCTATAAAATTAGTTAAAATAAAATCTGGAACAGACTGTGGCTCAGATTGTGTGCTTCTTACTGCAAAATTCAAACTTAAATTCAAGAAAATAGGGGAAATCATCAAACTGTATAACATAACATCTTCTATAATATGAAGTGGAGGTGATGAATAAATTTAAGGAATTAACTCTGGTAGATAAGAATACCTGAAGAACTATAGACAGACAAGAAAAAGGATAAGAAAGTAAAATCTCTCTGAGGAGGCTTTACAAAATATGAAGAAAAACGAAAGAGAAGGGGAAATATATACCCAATTGAATGAAGAAGGAAAGATAAGAAGGTTTTCTTAAATAGGCAATGTAAAGAAATAGAAGGAAATAGTAGGATGGGATAAGCAAGAGCTCTCTTCCAGAAAATTAAAAGATATTAAGAGAATAGTTTCATGCAAAAATGTGCATCTCTACCAAAATGGTAGAGATTTAATAGAAGTAGAAGAGGTGGCAAGAATATATATAACATCACTTATATATCACAAATATATAACACTTAACATCACCAATAACTATGATGGTATGATTACTGAACCAGAGACAGATATCCTGGAAAATGAAGTCAAGTGGGCCTTAAAAAGCATGGCTAACAGTAAGTCTAGTGGAGGTGATAGAATTCCAGCTGAGCTATTTACAATCCTAACAGAAGATGCTGTTAAAATGCTATACTTAATAAGCCAGGAAATTTAGAAAACTCAACAGTGACCACAGAATTGTAAAAAATGTGTTTACATTTTAATCCTAAAAAAGGGCAATGCCAAAGAATATCAAAATTGTCAAACAATTGTACACCAGCAAGGTTTTGCTTAAGATTTTGCAAGCTAGATTTCAGCAATATGTAAATCAAGAAATATCAGAAAATAGGCTGATTTTCCAAGAGGCAGAGGAATTAGAGACCAAATTGCCAATATTCACTGGTTATGGAGAAAGCAAGAGAGTTCCAGAAAAACATTTACTATTGCTTCATTTACCACACTAAAGTCTTTGACTGTATTGATCACAACAAAATATGGCAAGCATTCAAAGAGATGGGAGTACCAGATCATCTTACTTGTCTCCTGAGGAACTTGTATGCAGGCTAAGATGCAAGAGTTAGAACCAAACATGGAACAATTGATTGGCTCAACATTGAGAAAGTACAACAAAGTTGTATGTTGTCACCTTATTCATTTAAATTATATTCAGAGTACATCAAGCTAAATACCAAACATGAAAAGATGAAAACTGGAATTAAGGTTCCCAGGAGAAATATGAACAATGTCAAATATGCAAGCAATACTACTATGAGGCAGATAGTGAAGAAGAATTAAGAAGCCTCTAGAAAAGGGTGAAAGTTAGTTTGTAGCTTCATGACAACTGAACCCATCACTTCTTAGCAAATAAAGGGAGAAGAAATAGAAACAGTATAATCTTGTATAGTGTATCATATTCTTGGGCTCAAAAATCACTACAGGTGGTGGCTGCAGCCATAAAATTAAAAGACACTTCCTCCTTGGAAGGAAAGTTATGGCAAGTCTGGACCACACACTAAAAATATAGATAACTCCTTGCCAACAAAGGTCAAAGCTTATAGTCAAAGCTATGATTTATCCAGTAATAAGAGAGTTTATTATAAGAAAAGTTGAGCACTGCAGAATCAATGAATGTGATTTTGTACTGTAAGAAGAGATGGAGGAGATGGTTTTAGAGAAATCTGGGAAGATTTGTAGATACTAATACAAAGTGAAATAAGCAAAATCAGAAGGAAAAATTACATACTAATAACATTATAAAGACAAAGAATTTAAAAAAAAAAACTATTCAGCATAATGACCAATCATAATTCCAGAGGATTCATGAAAAGGCATGCATTTGTTGTTCAATTATTTGTCTAATTTTTTGTGACTCTCTCTGGGGTTTTCTTGGTAAAGATATTGTAGTGGTTTGCCATTTCCTTCTCTAGCTTATTTTACTAATGAGGAAATTGAGGCAAACAGAGTTAAATGATTTGCTCAGGGTCACACAACTTGTAAGAGTCTGAGGCCAGACTTGAATTCAGGACGATGGGTCTTCCTGACTCTAAGTCTGCCACTGTACCCACCATACAATTTAGCTGCTCTTGATGAAGCATACTACTCACTTTAAAATGGACAGGTAATAGAAATAGAGTTTTTAAAAAATGACCTGGCTAATGAGGGAATTTGCTTAACTATATGCTAATATATATTTATTTATTTATATTTAATGGACTTCATTTTACTTGTTTTTTCAATGGGAAGGGAGGTAAAAGTTAAAGGGGGAATTGAGGCCTGAAAAATAAAGTGAAATTGAAATTTTTAAAAAAGAAATTTTATAAAGATCAAACCTCTCTGACCAGTAGGATCTTGTACTCTATAAAAGAAAATTTGCTTTTCTTGCTTGAAAAATCATGTGATGTGTTCATCTGTTAGCATAGTTTGACTATATCCCTCTTGAAACTTTCAATTGATGGAACTACTTTGGTAATTTCAGATTGGTGTTAGATAACAATTTTTTCTGATATCTTCCCTATCCTCCTCTCCTCTTCCAGGAGCACATTTACAAGCTGATGAAGAGTGACAGCTATACCCGGTTTCTTCGATCTAATGCTTACCAGGACTTACTACAGGCAAAGAAGAAGGTATTTGGGGGGAAAGACAGGCTTGCCTCTCTTAGCACTTATTGATTCTTGCCTGCTGCTTGCCGCGAGTGTGAAAATGAGACTATTTTTCCTGAGCTTTTTGTTTGTTTTTCCTTCTTCTTACCCTTTCCTATTGGCTACTTTTTTTCTTGTTGATAGAATAAGAATGATTATTTCCTAACTTCAAAGGTCCAAAATATAAAATCTTTCCCACTGTGTCCCTGTTCCCATATTTTGCATATGCTATGCACAGAGGGAAAAGAGGGGACAGATGAAAGTGTTGGTCATAAAAGCCCAATATCTCATTCAGGAGATGAGAGAAGTAGGTTGATACAGAACCTGGTCTCTTGTTGACTCTCACAGGGAAGATGAATGAGGCCATTTGGTGATAAGTGAATTGGGCTGGCACCTTTCTTTGTCTAGAAAATCATCACCTCTGACCCTTTACCTCATTCCCACTCAACCTGAAACATTTTTATTTTATTTTAACCCAGAAGAACTTAAAAGCTTTACACAGAATCTAGTTGCCCGGCTTCTTTCTTCTCACTTTGAAACTAAGTCATGGTTCTCTGCAGTTGACTTGGGGGCCAGGAATCCTGAAAAATGCAGGTGAGGGAAGGGTGGCTGTAACAAAGATAAACTCTAATGAAATCTAGCTGGTCCCCTGGACAAAAGTGGACGGGGAAGAAGGGGCAAATAGAAAAATTGCTTCTGAATTTCATCAGACTATGTTAAAATGCTTTCTACTCTTTCCAGCATAGTTCCATGTCCTCCATGTGATTGAGTGTGGTGCCCACTTGTACCAAAGTCTATTTCCATAATACTTTAGAACAAATTTTTCTTCCCATATTTTCTCTTTCTATCGCTCTCTTCCTGGGCTGCCTTCTTGAAACTCTTGGTTTTCCATCAACATGCTCTTTGCTGGTGTTTCTCTCAGCTGTGTAGCCCACTTTGTGTGTGCTTAAGACACTGGCCTCTGTGGGATTTCTATAATACTGTCTTTGTACACTGTTTGGTATCATATAACTCCATAGTCTTTGATCATGTTTTTCTTCCTTCTCCTCAGTATATATGGCAATATCCTTGCTGCAAGGAACCCCTACTAGCCTTAAAGAGATTCTGGTTGGGAAAAGGAAAGTGGAAAGAAGGAGACAGGAAGACAATGCTTCCTATAAATGCCTTCAATGCCCTTTCTTTTATGGTTATTGTAAAAAGAGAGGTCATAGTAATTCAGTTCTCACCAATGAAGGTCAAAATGAATTTCTTATAGGGGTTGGGATGTACTAAACAATCACCATTTCTTGGTGTGTTTCATGGGAAGTCCAGAGTTGTATAAGTAAGGAGTTAGCTAATTGAGACTGTTTGGAAGCTGAGAAGGGGAAAGATAAAAAAAAAAATAATTTAGCCTATGGGAAAGATTTGGGTGGGAAAGAAAAAAGTTTATGGAATGTAATGGAAGTAATGGAAAATTATAAAAAGAACATCTAAGTTACTCCCAGATGCTCAGATTAAATTATGAATTCATTAGAGAGTATTTATAAGGGCTAAGGAAGAAACTTATTGGCCTCCCTGTGAGTTATCTATAACAATATAATGACCACAGTGCATAACTTTCAAATAAGTCTTTCAATGTCCATAGAACAGTTATATTTAAAGACAATGGCATTAAGCACTATACAAAATCAAATTAATCCTAGTTTTCTCAGCTTCTAGCCTTCCAGTGGATCTCCAGTGGTATATCTGATTTACCCACATCTTTGCCAAATGTAGGAAATAGACACTCTGTGATAAGAGCATTCATGTCACGGAACTGCAGATGAGAAAGAGAATATGTAAACCCAAAAGAAGATGGGAGTAGAACCTCCTAACAAAGGTCAATTACTTCAAAAAGGGAGTAGATACATAAGTCTTCTTCCTCAATTGTTACTGCTATGAAAAGTCCCTTCATAGCATTTGAAGGTGTGTACTTCTGATATTTTGAGTTAAAAAAAAAAAAAACTTCTATAAGATCCATGAGAGATTATCTAATTTCTTTGAAAAAAAATCTTGGATTTTAGTAGACTATAAACTTCAACAGAAGTCAATAATGTGATATGGCAGCCCCAAAAGATAATATGATTTGGGCTGCATTAATAAATGAGCAAGAATTCAAATCATTCTTAGTGTGCTTTCCATGATTTATGAAATAATAGTGATATATCTTTCTTAGAGGGAAACCAAGAGAGGGAGTTTTGTTCCAAATCAGAGAATACTTATTTAGTATTATTAGCTTATTTAGCTAAGGAAGAAACTTGTTGGCCTCCCTGTGGATTACCTATAACAATATAATGACCACAGTGTCGTTTTTACTTCTTTACTTCTCCCCAAGGGAAAGGAATTGGATATCTAACACTGTAAACTCAATGGCTGTGGTATAGAAGATTGAGGCATTAAACTAGCACCCCCTTTTACCACTAGTCTGTAGCTGAATTATCTATCACCCCAAAGAGGAGGAGACTTGTCGTGTTATCCAGAATCAGGCATATAGTTTTCATTACCTGCATGCTGGAAGAATGTTCAACCTTGATCTTTTTGTCATTATTTCTCTGTTTTCCTTGTTACTTCTAGTATCTGCTTTTCCTCCTGCTGAGTGACTTTGCTGTCATGCTGGGTCCTGGTATGCTAGTATGTGTTATCTGAAATGCAGGCGGATAAGTGTCCTTGGCCCACTCCCCAGGCTTTCACTGTATCCTGCAGGCCATAGATACCTGGCTTCTTCATTGCCTTATTTTTTTTTTAATTTATGTTGTGTGGTAGCATTTTTCTTTCTTCTTTCTTCCTTCCTTTCTTTTTCTTTCTTTCTTTATGTCTTTCTTTCTTTCTTTTTCCCTCCCTCCCCTTTTCTTCTCTCCCCCTCCCCCCGCCTTCCTCTGCCTCTTCTTTTTTTTCAGAGTTTCCTTCCTCTACTTTGTAAGGCTACCTCAAACATGGGCCCCAGGAACTGAGTTTGAGGGCAAACTAAGCAACTATGTGGGTTGTGACCACACTTTTCTGAATCATACAGACAGAAAATACTGGAGAGAGGCTCAATCAACAGCCACACACCTGTACCTCCAGTCTGGTAGCATGCATACCCATCCACCCCACAGAGTATGGAGAGTTCCTGGTCTTTGTTTCTGACTTCTTTCCTCTCCTCCATGCTTCCCACCATGCCATTCCAAGTTTGCTCCTTAAGAGTGAGTCTCGTGTGATGTTTTGTAGTTACCAGAACACAAGATGGACATTTGTCAATGGCAGAATTTTCCATAGAACCATGGGGAAGCTTAACCAGCTTTTCCTCACAGTAATAAAAGACCCAGTTACCAGAACTGGCAGATTTCCTCCCCACACACACACAGTCAGTTCTGAATCACTATCCATGATAACCAAAGCAAGCAACATCAAATTCACTCTCAAGTGATGCTTAGGGTACCACTTGGGGAGGAAAGCCACGAAGGGAAAAAAGAAAATGTTGGGCTGGGGGAGAGATCACCTGGGACTTGTTCCACAATGAAGCATCTGGTAGTTTCCAAATTTAACTAATTATTTTTACTAACTAGGTGCTAAGCCCCACTTTTTTTTTTTAACACCGGCAAGACTACTAGTACTAGCAGGGCCCCCAGAGTAAAGCCAATATTGGCCCATTCTAATTATAGTGCTGAAGATGTCCCTTTAATGCACAGTCTATATTTTTGTTAAGAAAAGAGTTTGGCTAAGATAAGCCTGCTGCTTCCTGCTATGCCACAGTAGTAGTGTGGTAGATTCACATGGAAGCCTTCAATAGAAGCCATTAAGAATGGAGGAAAAACCCAGATTTCTTAGTATCTGGAAAGGACATTGCTAGAGGGGAAGATCCACTAGGCTGATTTCCTCCTGCTATGAGGCTTTTCTGCTTGATGTTATACTCAGATACACACAAAAAAAGTTACACTTTAGGCACTTCACCTAAAATGGTTGGGAGTGGGAAGGACAATCCAAGATGGCAGCCTGCTCAATTTTTTAAACAAGCGAATAGGAAAACAGTGCATTATAAAACAAGCTAACCAGGACTTGGGATTCAACTGAGAAGTGTTGGTTGTTTCTAATCTATGCATTTAAGGAAGGTTATAAAATCTAGAGAGATTAAATATTCAGTCCTCCTCCCCTCCAGACAAAAAAGTTGGTGACATTTTCCTTAGAGAGTTTTTCTTTCCTCTTGTAAACAGCACTGGCTGCTCTTTCCCCCTATTTTTTTTGTTTTTGTTATTTTTATGGTTTTGCTTTTCTTTTGGCTTCTTTCTTTAACTTTTGCTGCCCTTTGAAAACTACATCTAAGCTGAAGATTGTTTTCCCTGTATTTTTCTCCCAATTTTTTTCCCCCAAAGCCAGAAAATGAGCAAGGTCGTAGAACTTCCTTAGAAAAGTTCACTCGCAGTGTGGTAAGTTCAGTTGTGCTTTTTTTCCCCTCCACCTTTTCTTTGTTTTTGTTTTTGTTTTTGTGTTGTTTTGAGGTTTTATTTGGGCTGGGATGAAGTTTGGTGCTTTTCTCGCCTCCAATACCCTTGTGCCCTGTTTGCAGCTTCTCTTCTAGGGATGGATTTGCAAAAGAGCAAAGTTTTTTCTAAATAAAAAGCTGTCTGCACAACTACTGAGTTTCAGACCTGGGTGTGTGGTCTTTCTGCCCTTGCTTTTAGAGGAATGGAAGAATCCATATACCTCTATGAGCTCAGGAGCTGATGTCTTTTCTGCAATAACCCAGAAAGGTCATTATTGTGCACACAGAAACAAAAGAGCTAATTATTGGTCAAATGTTCATTTATAAAATTAATATTAAATTAATAGTAATCAAACTATATACAAAAAAAGAAAAAATAACAGCTTAAAATTCCCCCTATGAACTCTGGCAGCAAAGCTGGGATCAGTCCCAAGTTGACATCGCTGTAGCCACTTGCTTTTGCTATGTGTTTGTAGAGCTGTAATGGCGCATGATTTCAAGAAGTGTCCTTTAGTGTGCATCCACTGTGGTGTCTTTTGCATGAATTCTTAACCACAGTACATCCCTCCTCTTCTTCATAAAATGACTGGAAGATGAAGGCATAGTGTATAGCATTGACCATTATGGGAAGTAAGGATGATGTGCCTGAAACTTGTTGGTTAGGGTCACTTGTTATCCTCTCAAGATAGACTGTGTGGCAAAGTCCATTTCACTCTCTTAAATGCTTACCTTTCAATCACACACCTATAATGTAATAGATGTATTATGTACTCAACATAGTACAAGAGGCTCAGTCAGTAGTGTGGGAAAGAATCAGAGATGGGTGGATCTTCTATGTGGGTGAAATAAATCAAAGATCATGACTTCTCCTTCTGTCCTATCTCCTGCCAATACTTGGCACTGCATCATGTATCCAGAAGGTACTCATCTTATTAGGACAATTGCTAAATGACAGAAACAAGAACCTGGACAGAAAAGTACCACATTTGCACTGCTCAAATATAAATAGAAGGGACCAAACCTAAATGATATGACCATAAAGTTGATGTTTTCCTTCTTATAGGTTAACATTGATATAATTCTTTTTCTTCATCCTAAGAAAGGAAGGAAAGAAGGAAACAAGCACATTAAATGTTTACTATGTGACAGACTATACTAAGCACTTTACAAATAGGTTAGGTATTATTATCTCCATTTTACAGCTGAAGAAATAGAGGCAGATAGAGGTTAAGTGACATGTCCAGGACCACACAGCTAGGAATTGCCTTAGGCTGGATTTGAACTCAGTTCCTAATTTTGAGCTTAGGTCTATATAGACTTCACTACCCAAATGTCTGAAAAAAATAAAAGACATTATAACATTCAACTATTGCAGGAAATAGTGATGTGGACTTTATTTGAACCTCTGGTTTAAATTCTAAGAAACTGGAGATGAATACAATCATTTGCCTCTCCTAAATTTATTAAAATATGACCTTGAACACATAGCTTGACATGGAATGAAGAGTAAACAAAACAATAGAAAATAGTTGATGTAGAGCAATTGATCCTCTTCTCTTGCTTTCTATCTCTATCATTTTTTTTTCATAAGATAGATATGTAGCTATAAAGTCCCTTTGTTCACTGTTACTCTATTTAGGTGAATCCTTTTATTCAGCTAGCCCCACTTTAGGTAACATGATAATAGTAGAAAGATCATCTAGCTGATACAGATAAAGAGCTGAACTTAGCAACAGGTACTTAGGTACAAATCCTTCCTCAAAGACTCAAACACTTCCTCACTCATTAGCTGTGTGACCCTGAACAAGTCATTTAATTTTAATTTTATTTAATTGAATTTAATTAATTCATTGATTTTAAGGATCCTTAATTTCCTCATCAGTTAAATGGTAATAATAATAATAACACCTACCTTACAGGGTTGTTCAGAGGACCAAAGGAGATGATGTAGGTAATGTACATTGTGAATCTTTTAAATTTTTTTTTACTTTTACAATGTTTTTTCTCTTCATAGTATTTTATTTTTCCAATTACATGTAATTTTTTAAAGATTTTTAAGTTCCAGATCTTTTCTCCCTCCCCTTAGTTACATACTCATTCACCAAGACAGCAAGCAGTCTAATTTAGGTTATACATGTACAATCAGTTTAAACATATTTTCATATTAGTCATGTTCTGAAAGAAAAAAATAGAACGAAAAAGGAAAATCACAAGAAAGGAAAAAAACCAAAAAAGTGAAAATGTTATGCTTTGATGTACATTCAGTCTCACTGTGGATGTGGATGGCATTTTCCATAACAAGTCTATTAGCATTGTCTTAGATCACTGTATTGCTGAGAAGAGCTAAGTTTACCGTAGTGTATACAATGTTCTCTTGGTTCTGCTTACTTTGTTCAACATCAATTGTTGTAAGTTTTTCCAGCTTTTCTAGAATCTACCATGCATTGTCAATCTTAAGGTAATATATAAACTCTAATTCTTCTTATTGTTGTTCTCACTGAATCTCTGGAGGCAAAAAACCTGGATTATGTTTAAACTCCAAAAAATTTATATAAATTCTGTGACTTTAGGAAATGGTCATGAAGACAGGGGTCATATCATATCTAACCTTTTTTTCCCTGGAAAACCAGTTTTTCTGAGCTTCATTTTCTTTCTAAAATGAGTATAACAGTTCCTGTAAAACTTTTCTCACAAACTTATGAGGAAAATGTTAGGAGGAATTGGGTTTGAATCCCACCACTTACACTTACATGATCCTGAGTAAGATCTTTAATCTATCTGTGATTTAATTTACTTATCTGCAAAATGTAAAGAGATAGGTTTTGGATTCAATGAACTCTAAAGTCCCTTAGAGTTCTAAATCTATGATCCTGTATTTGGGATCTTCTGGGAAGTCCTTCAGAGAGTCCTTCGGTGGGAGAGCTTGCCGAGTCATTTTTAGGGCTGCTTATCTGCCTTTGTTGTTCAGCTTTCACCTGTGGTTTCAAGAAGCTGTAGCACGCAGATAGCAGCCATACCCTAGTAAAAACCATCTCAGCAGATGAACTAAATCAGGTTAAGAGTAGTCAATAGACCTCAAACCCATTGGTGAGTTAGGGGGATGTCTACTCCAAATTGCGATTGCTGATCACCCTAACTTTTGTCTTGCCACTAGACTTCGATGATTCTGGAAAAGAGTGAGTCTGCTGACTTTATGCAATTCTGCTTCACTTAAATCCATTAACGTGCAAGTCAAGATATCATCATGTGATGTCACTGGTCCTCTTTGAAGAAGAAGGACAAACAATAGCAAATTTATGATCCTAAGAAATAGTGCTATCTAAGGAAGATAGAGAAGAAAAGGACCTATAATTGTATTTAGTATAAGGTATTTCTGGGTAAGGAAAAGCTCTCTACCAATGCAGACCAAAGGTACCTTCTTGCAATCTGTAATTTTAAAGAGATGTCTAGAGCACCAAGAAGGAAAGTGACTTGTGCAAGACTACACAAATGTTATGTTAGAGGTGAGAACTGAGTCCAGGTCTTGGTATTGAAGGCAATTTGCTTTCCACTATGACAAACTGCCATATCAAATACAAAGGGATTTCCAAAGCATTATACAAATAATAGCTATTATTTTTATTATTACCATCATCCTCCAAAACACTATTTGAATATGAACATTTTAAGAGTTCAGGTCAGGAAGGGAAAAAAAAAACAACAAAGGTTTATAAAACTTAGCCCCATATCCTTAACTGGAGCACTTCATCTCTGTCTCTAGAACTGATTCGCTGTCTATCAATAATGTTGAGGGATTTTGCAAACAAGTCCAAAATGTAATGGATAGGCAGCCAAGATTCTCAGGTACAGATTAAAGAAGGTCAGGCACCTAACCATGGATAAAATGGGAATAAGGATATGAAAGAAGACACCTAGTTTCTTGACAAAGCAACTCAAAAACTCCCCAAGACCTTTTCTTAGGTTACAGAAGCAATCTTCATTTCTAATCAATTAACATGTCCTGCCAGCCATCCTTCTACAACATCTGTCCCCAAAGCTCTCAAATTAGTAATGGTCTTTGTTACCTCCTCCCTGAAATCTTTCTCTTAAGTGGGTTTTCAGCTTTTCATCTTTACCAACCTATCTATTCTTCATACCATCATACAAAAACCTTCTATATGCATAGTTATGGATTTCGCATACCATTGCTCAAAAATCTCAAATGGCTCTCCATTGTCTAGGGATTAAAGTCCACAATCTTGCCTGGCATTTGGTGTCTACCACAAATTGTTGCCACTCTATCTTTTTAGCCTTATCTCATAGGATTTAACCAAACTCTCCAACGAAGGCCTGACCATCAGTTTCTGGGGCTTTGCTTATACTGTCTACTATGCCTTAACTGTTGAATTTCTACTTAGTTCAAATGCTATATCTTTCTTGAGATTTTTCCTAATTCTTTGTATCTGTAATGCCAAGATACAATGCCATGTAATGGCAAGAGTTTACAGCTCTTCCATAATGCGTTGGTATATTTTTCATGTAATCATACATATTACAATTATCTGTTGGAGTCATTTCTCCTATTAATTACAAATTCCATGTGGACAGTTCAAACTCTGTTTCTGCCTCAGCACCTAGGACAGTTCTCTGTCCAACGTTGTGTTGTTTCAGTTGTATTCCATTCTTTGTGACCCATTTGGGGTTTCTTGGCAAAGATATTGGAACAGTTTGCCATTTCCTCTTCCAGCTCACTTTATAGATGAGAAAGCTGAGGCAGCATTGAGTGACTTATTCAGAGTCACACAGCTTCTATCTGAAGTCAGATTTGAATTCATGAAGATGAATCTTCCTGATTCTGTCAAGTGCTCTGTCCACAAGTGCCATAAAACTGTCCTCTCTGCCCAAGTTAATTGCTTAATAAATGTTTCTGAATGAGTAGAATGGAAGGTCTTATGAGAAGCATTTACTCTGTGTCTTTTTGTCCTTAAAATGATTCTATTTCTAGAGTTCTCATGTTCAAGTAATAAAGTATTTGGAATATAAAAGCAATAGATATATGCCAATTCTATGAAATGCTCACTTGAGAAAACTTTTATGGGTATTTCAGGGCATTCTGAAACAAAATATTTTCCCAACCTCCAAATCTTTAGAATTTGGAATAAAAGATAAGCCTATAAAAAGACAGAGTGACATAGGATTGTAGAGAGCCTTGGATGCTATTTTAATCCAAACATTTATTAAACACCTACATACATGTGCCAGGCACCATGCTAAGATAAAAGAGTTTGTATTTCTTCTCTATGCAATAGGGAATTACTAAAGATGCCCCCCCCCCATTTTTAACATATTCTAAACTTAGTGTGGATTATGGCATCATTGAGTGGGCTGATTGCTTGTAACCCACATTACGTTTATAATAGATAGATATGGAGGGTCAAAGATATAGTCTGTGATCATGGAACAGAGGAAATCTAAGTGCTCACTTAGGAATGGAATGAATCCCAGACTTCAGTCTCATTAGTATGGAGCTAACTGACCACATAACCTGTGATTTTCTAACAACTTTCTGGTTGCTCTTTACACATAATGTGAGAAATTGTTAGAAGAGAAATGTGGCATGAATACTTCATCTAAGATATATGGAAGAATCTCACAAATATTTATACCAAAAGAGACAGCATGAGTAGGTAGGTAGAGTGCTTGCCCTCTGAAGTAGGAAAACTTCAGTTCAATGATATATACAGACTCTATTACTTGGAGCAACTCATCAAACTTCTCACTCCCTCCAACCAACTCTCTAAGACTACAGATTGCAGAATAATTGGTATCGGGAATTTCTTCACCTAGAATTCCCTGTACTGATGTATAACAAGGTTGATCTAGCAGGATTGATCAGGCATTCCATCAGTTTCTCTTTATATAAGGAGTGGATCAGGGGGAATGTTTGATTAGTCCTGCTACAAATAAAATCATAGGCATGGACAAATAATAAAAATAGCAATACCAAAACTAAAAAGACAGTTCAGTATAACTTTGATATCATATGTGGAGAAGATAAGAATTTGTAAGTATAAATAGACTGCCTGTGTTGTCATAGACCCAGTGAGAACAAGAGAGTAAAGCTAATTCAGCCCTGTAGTTAGGTAATATCCCAAGGATCAGACTAGGTGTCATAAAACTTGAAAGGGACCTAAGAAGTCATTTGCTGTAGTCCACTCATTTTATAGTTTAAAAAAAACTTGAAGAAAAGAGGTTTCTAATGCTATCTCTTTAATGATAAAGAATTCTGAGTTACATGGTCAGTTGACAAAAGTACTGAGAGCTTGGTCAAAACTAAGATTATATCATAGCTGTACCTTTTCCAAAAGTGGAACCTTGATTTTTTTTTCATTTGTCAAGGAAAGATTTCCCAAAATAATGTTTTAGAAATTAAAATATTCTCTCAAAATCCTCAGGAAGCCCTGAAAAGGGAAAGAATTTCTTTTGAATGTTTAAAGGTGTCTTTAAAAAAAACTCTTAAGTTAATGCAATTCAAGGATGTAATGAGAGGATATGTATGTGACCCATCATTCTCCTAGCCAAAGTAACATTGGATGAGCTTTCTTTCCAATAGCATATACTTATCTGAAGTTTCATTCTAAGTCATCAAGAACCTTAAAAGTCAGAATGAAACTCCACTGAGGGTGAGCTGTGGTTTGGTAGGTTGAAACCAAAAAGTTTGTGGAAATCCCAGCTCAAACTGACATGGAAAATTCAGGTTTCAGACAAGACCATTATTGTGAGATTCCATGAAGTCCCAGTTACAGTAAAAACTTTATTACATAGTAGAATGTTGTCAAGTCAGCAATTTGGCATCAGCTCAAGTAGATGTTTTGACTCTTTTCTAAGTACTGCAGTGTGTTAAGCAAGCCACAGTTAGAGATGTTTTGAGGATTCTACCCCAGAGCATTCAGCAGAAGAAATCACAGCCAGAAACATCTGGATCGTCACTATGGATTTTATTACCACCAACTTTTCAGATTATTGGGTTGGTAGATGCATGTTTGAAAGAACACTTCCTGAACTTTGTCTCTGAACAATATGTAGGTTTGCTATGCTTCCGGATTTGTGGCCAATATAGATGACAATGTGTCAGTATTTAACAGTACTGTCCCCTAGGAAGCATATATATACTAGTATAGTATACCACTATACTAGGTGGTATAGTGGATAGAGCATTGGGTTTAGATGTGTTCAAATCTGACTTTAGACACTTACTGGCTGGGTGACCCTGGGCAAGTCATATAACCCTGTTTATCTCAGTTTCCTTATCTAAAATAAGCTGGAGAAGGAAATGGCAAATCCCTCTAGTATCTTTGCCATGAAAACCCCAAATCGGGTCACAAAGAATAGAATACAATTAAAAAGCAAAAATAGTGTACTCTGGAGGTCTCATTTATATAAGACTGTCAAATTTAACAACAATAAAAACAAACAAAACAGCATGAGGCAGCATGTAAAAAGTGCTAGATTTAAAGTCAAAAGTCATAGGTTTAAATCCCAGCTTTGCCTCTCCTTGTATATGTGAACTTAAGCAAGTAATTTAATTTTCCTGATACTTAAAATCCTCATCTGAAAATGAAGACTTGAGCTTCCAGCTCTCTGAGCTTCCTGAAACTGCTAGATAACACAAAGAATAGGCCAGAGTGAAGAGGGATCCTTTTTAAATCCTGCCTCAGATTTCAAAGCCTGCCTTAGGCTGTGTGACCATGGATAAGTCATTTATCATCTCCATGTTATGGTTGAGCAAAATGAGACAGACAGATGTTAATTGTATCTACCTCCCAAGGTGTTTGTGAGGATTAAACAAGGTAGAACTTATAGTAGGCACTTAATAAATGTTTGTTTCCTTCCTTCTAGCTTTTGCTCTAACTAGATCCCCACACTATTCTTTTGCAATAGATAGTATAAGGATCTGTATCCTTCTAGATAAGGAAACTGAGGCTCAGTGAAGTTGTGACTCTAACCCAAAGTCACTCTGATGTAGGCCTTATTTTGTCTCTACTCAAACACTGAAAATATTCCCCTCCTTGTCAACTGTTGATACCAGGTGCTAAACTTGAAATGGTCAGATAACAGTCTTCAGTGAGAAAGACATGAAGAAAAGGATACTTTGCCCATCTAACATTAGCTAAACATTTTTTTTTTCCTTTTTTTCTTTTTTTTTGGATAGATGAAAGGAAAATCCGCTTCCCAAAAGTGACCCAAACTTTAAAAAAAATAGGTTTTCCTTAATGGCTTTTTAAAAAAATATTCATAATTTCTCACAATATCCCTCCACCTCCTAAATAGCCCTCATATATAACAAAAAGTATTTATGAGAGATACAGAGAAAGAGAAAGACAGAGATGGAGAGAAAGACAGAAACAGAGAGAAAGAGAGAGAGAGGAAAGTGAAAAGGAGAAAGAAATGGAAAGGAGGAAGAGGGGAGAGAAAAAGGAAGAAGAAGAGAAAGATTAGCATAATTAATACCTTGAAAAAATCTGAAACATGTAGAATGTACAACCCCTGTGGATCCCCAACAACAACCAAGACTTGGAGCAGAAGCATTCTTCCTTTTCTTTTCAACTATGTTTATTCTTTATATTTTTAGAACACTCCTTTTTGATTATTTTGATATTGTTATAATCACTGCACGGTTTTCCCATCTCTTTTTCCCTTCACTTCACATCAGTTCATGATGGTCTTTTACTGCTTCTCTCCATTTGTCACATCTGTCATTGCTTACATCCCAATAAGATTCCATTAGATTCACATAGATTTGCCTGAGAGTACATATTCACACAATGTCCACCTTTTTATCCTAAATTAGGAACTGCAGCTTTGGGGATAGATCTACATAGGCCTAAAGAAAGAGCTCTGGACTTGGAGTTGGAGGACCATAATTGAAATATCAACTATGCAAAAATGAAATTGTGTGGCCTTGGTCAAGTGACCTCCTCTCACCAGATCTCAGTTTCCTCCTTTGAAAAATTAGAGTTTGATCATTACTAAATAAAAGGTTACATCGTCTCTAAAATCCACTCCAGATTTAGCATATGCCAACAAGACAGACAACAAGAAAGACTTGGTTTTCCTAATATATTTTAAAGACAAGATAGCTTTCTAATAGGAATAATAAGGACCAGCAACAGAAGACTCTAAGCTCAGCCTCACATTGCTAACTGTATCATCAATCAACAAGTATTTATTAAATGCTAACTTTGTGCCAGACCCTGTGCTAAGCATGGGAGATATAACTAAAAGCAAATACAGTCCCTGCTCTCAAAGAGCTGCTTTACAATGGGGGAGACAAAATACAAATTTCTAGATATATGCAAGATATAAACAGAGATAATGGAAAAGAATAAAATAAATGGACAGGAAATGATTGGTACTAGCAGCTCTGGGATGGGGGTTGGGGCAGAAAAGGTCTCCTGCAGAGGAAAATCTTTAAACTACTAAAGTTGAACTGGCCTTGTAGGCATGAAAACCTGAGTTCAAATTCTACCTCTGTGACAGCCTAAGCAGAATGAGTAACTTCTCAGTGCTCTGGGCAACTCTCTAAATTAAGTTTCAAAGATGACAGTTTGCATTGACAGGAGTTGTTTCCTCAGCCAATAAAAGAGGTCCTCAACTTTTTGAGTCATAGACCTTTTGGCAGCCTATGGAACTTTTGTTATAACAATGCTTTTAAATGCATAAAATAAAGAAGATTGAAAAGAAAACAAATTATTTTGAAATATAATCATCAAAAAATTTAAGTTCCTAGACTTTTTTAAGGGCTTCTTTTTCTATACTAGTGAAATCACAGGTTCAATTCCTGTCTTTATCTATACAAAAGTACTGAGATGGTATAGTTGATAGAAGATTGAACCTGTTATTATGAAGGCTGGAATTCAAATTCCACCTCAAACAATTACTATAGTAACATTTAAAAATTTTGAGAGACAGATTCTGTATGATTAGTTATTCTATTAATAATGCAAACATTTTATTAATAAAATAAAAGCACTCTCAAATGCCAAAGACCCCTCATGATGGTGGGTTCACAGTTTGATGTTGTTTGTCCATTGATCTTGAAGAGGACCATGATATCAGGGAGGTAATGCCATGACTTACAAGTGAATTGGATTTAAGTAAGAGAGAGCTATGCAAAGTCATATAGCTCATTTTCTCCTCCAGAGCCATCTGAGTCCAATGGCAAGATATAGAACTGGACGACTGGAAATGGCCCTCCAGCTCATGGTTTATATGCTATTTGAAGAATAGGTATTTTTGAGGGTGGCAGTCAACTCTGATCACTGAATAATTAATGAGAGAATAAATGTTACAATAAGAAGTGGGCTCACTCTGATGAGGTGCTAATGTCATTCTTGGACAAAAAGACTATCTCTAGACCCAGATCATCCTGATCCTTGGGCAAGCTAGACAAAGGAACCTCTCCAAAAATTTTCTTAGTGAAACACAATGGGCAGGAATTTAACTTAAATAAGATGAGGGGAGGGAAGAGAAAGAGAGGAATGTTTGGCAAAAGTCAGTAATATTCTTCAGTGGCTGAGCTATTAACAAGGAAATAAGACAGGGACTCTCACCCATAATTATTTATTATTAATAATTTCTCTCATTAGATGTGTACCCCTGAGCAAAACACTTTGCCTCACTTTCTTCAACTGTGAAATAGGAGTAATAACAGCATCCTACCTCCTAGAATTGTTGTGGAGAACAAAAGAAATAATATTTGTAAAGTGATTAGCCTAACACCAGGCATACAATAGGTGCTTATTAAATTCTTATTTCCTTCCTTTTTTATTAAATATGAGGAGCAAATAAATGAGCAGGAATTGTGAGTTGAAGATGGGGGAGGTGATGGCAACACATCCCCTATAGAATCATGTCATCACTCCCTTTTCTTAAGTGCCTTTTTTTGGAGTTTAAATAATCAAAGTGGGCTGTGACTAGTCCATAGGTCACAAGAACTCTTTGCCTTATAGATGTCTATCTGATTATCTTAGCCTGGATGCCAAGGAATGTAGCAACAGTAGGAAAGCTGAGTAGAGATCAGGAGACTTCTAGAGCCCACTGTCACCCTTATTACTCAGTGAGAGAAGAGGTGGTAAGAGAACTAAGGGGAGCAAAGAGTCAGATTCAATTCTATCCCCTTCTTCAGGGAATGCACAGGAGCTGGATCCCAGTGCTAATGCCAGCTGCTGATCCAGAAATAGAAGTGAGGCTGGCAAGACATAGGTAAAGAGGAAAAAAGAGCCCTCAATACAGAAACAAAGTATTTCAGCCCAAGCATTTTTTAAAGGGAGCACTAGACTGGATCTGAGGAGATCCAAAGACAAAAAATAAAGTTCCTTTTCCTAAGGAGTTTGCATCCTATTTTGGAGTGGCAGTAAAATAGAGGGATAGATACAATGCCTTTGCATAGATAGATAGATAGATAGATAGAGTCATTAGGAGAGTAAGAAAACATTAAATAGGAATTGGGATGGGGTGGTGGTGTTGATTTTTTTTTTATAGAATACCTGAACCTTGAATAAATAAAAAAAAAATCTTCACACAATTTTCTTTTTCTTCTTCCATCAGTTATCCTAAGGGTAATGGGTTGTTGTAAGAATGAGATAAGACAACATGCAAAGTTCTTTGCAAGTAAACCTTAAATCACTACATATGTGCTCTTTTTGTCATTTTTTTAATTGAATCTCCTTCTTCCTAAGGTGGTACCAAATGGATCAACCCTGTCTCAATCAATCCTGATGGGGCTGTTTCTCCATGGGCTCTATTAAATAAATCTCCTAGGAAGGATTCTTCATCAGTGAGAGTTTACAGATTCCAAAAGCTCTGTGGATAGATTTCAGGAGAATCTATAAATTTGGGTGGGAGTAAATTGCCTCAATTTTCATTAAGCTCTAGCTTTTAGCTAGAAATTTAGCATTTCTTTCAATTAAGGATGTAGCAATAAATATTATTCTGAGAAGAGATTCATATCTCATTTGATCCTCATAACAACCCCGAGGTGGGAGAAAAGAAAAGCTAAGTGGTACAGAGTATAGAGTTCTGACTCTGGAATTATGAAAACCTGAGTTCAAATTGAGCTTCAGATAATTATTAGCCACGTGATCCTGACCAAATCACTTAAGCTTGATGAAGAAGAAGGAGGAGGAGGAGGAGGAGGAGGAGGAGGAGGAGGAGGAGAAGGAAGAAGAAGAAGAAGAAGAAGAAGAAGAAGAAGAAGAAGAAGAGGAAGAAGGAGGAGGAGGAGGAGGAGGAGGAAGAAGAAGAAGAAGAAGGAAGAAGAAGAAGAAGAAGAAAGAGGAGGAGGAGGAGGAGGAGGAGGAGGAGGAGGAGAAGGAAGAAGAAGGAAGAAGAAGAAAGAGGAGGAGGAGGAGGAGGAAGGAGAAGAAGAAGAAGAGGAAGAAGAAGAAGAAGAAGAAAGAGGAGAGGAGGAGGAGGAAGGAGGAAGAAGAAGGAAGAAGAAGAAGAAGGAAGAAGAAAGAAGAAGAAGAAGGAAGAAGAAAGAAGAAGGAAGAAGAAGAAGAAGGAAGAAGAAGAAAGAAGAAGAAGAAGAGAAGAAGAAGAAGAAGAAAGAAGAAGGAAGAAGGAAGAAGAAAGAAGAAAGAAGAAAGAAGAAGAAGAAAGAAGAAGAAGAAGAAGAAGAAGAAGAAGAAGAAGAAGAAGAAGAAGAAGAAGAAGAAGAAGAAGAAGAAGAAGAAGAAGAAGAAGAAGAAGGAAGAAGAAGAAGAAGGAAAAAGAACAAGAACAAGAACAAGGACAAGAACATACACACAGAGAGAAAAACCCTTCAGGATGTAGGTGTTCTGTTTTATAAATGAGGAAAATGAGAGAGGCAGAGGTTAAGTGATACCCCAGGATCCCAGAGCTAGTAAATATCTAAGGCTGAAATTGAACTCAGTTCTTCCTGACTTTAGTCCAGCACTCTAGCTGCTTCACCATATAGCTTCATAAAACGTTTTTTTTTTAAGTTTTAGAACACTTTTTTCAAGAGAAACCTTTTAAATATATGCTCAGGAGTTATTTCTGGAAACCTGGGATTTAATTTCTGTCTCTGCTATTAAGTAGCAATAAGACCTTGGACAAGTCTCTCATTTAATTTTCTTATCTCTAAAGTAGATAGGTTGGAATAAATAATATTAATATCACAAGCATAATTAATCTAACACTTTCAGCTTTATGATGCACTTTTCTTATGACTACCATATGATGGCAGCAAAAGAGATTTGGCCATGATCACAGAGCCAGAGCAAGGACCGAAACCTAGATGTCTCCTGACCTAGTTCTGTGCATTTTCCACCAGACTATTGTCTAGGATATTCTCTAAGGTATTTTACCACTCAAACATTCTATAATTCTGTTAATCCTTGAATTTTCAAGTTATAGTCTATAGCCAAAGAAAAGATGGCTCAGAGTTAAAAAGTCATCTTGGTACTCAATTAGACATGTGATAATAATGGTGTAGTATTTTCATGTCCCTGCCAGAATTTAAAACAAGGGACCAAAATGTGGATAGAATGCTGACCTGCCTGAGAAATTAGAATTGCTGAGTGATATGTTTGTAAATAAATGGCAATACAAGGAATTTGCATAGCCCTTTCCCTAAGGAACTCTGTTTGTTTGCAGCCAATAGCTCCCAGAAAGAAGGCAGTGCCCACTGTGCCCACCCTTCCAAAACTCTAGCCCCCAGCCACCCACACTATTCATTGGGGAAGGGAGATGTGTGCAGCATAGCTTGTGAATGCCCTGCCATGCTGAAGAAGAGCCATCTGGGAAGAGTTTGCCTTTGGCATATTCAGAGCTGCCACATGATTTTCCTCCTGCCTCAATGCATCTTGGATTCCCAGGGGCCCATCACCCATCAGAGTGAATGGAATATTGGCATTTGAGAGTCTCAGTAATAACAGTTCCTTCTAACCTAACCCCCAGTCCCTTGTTTAGCTTCCCTCATTGAAGAAAGAAAGCCTAGAACTAGGTTGTTGTTGCATCCATTTCTAATGGATGATGAAATAGATGAAGGGCAGTCCAAAAAAGTTGAATTAGCCTGGATGCTATCAGCCGTGAAGTCAGAATTAGTAGCCAGAGGATCTGAGTTGTTCTCTGAAATTCTAATTCCCTCAATCTCACACTTCCCTCTCTTGGAATAAGAAGCTCTCTCACAGCTGATGCTGCAACCTGTGCCACTGAAGAGGTAGCCAAATGGTTCTTTCATTCCACTATGTCCACTGTAAGAGAAAACACAATGACACATTAGATTCAGGTCAGGAAGCTACATTAGTCGAGGAATGGTGATAGCATAAGCTCTGAGAGGGGGAAGCTCCTGAAACCTACATTTACTCCCCTGACTAGCCCAATCCCTCTTTCTCCTTCACATGTAACTGCAAAGTCCCTTGCCTGTATTTTCCCCAGCCCTAATTTTCTGAGCAGTCAAATACAAATCCAACTCCTCTGAGCCAAAAAGCACAGCTGTATGTTGGCAGCAGCTGATCTCAACTCCCAAACAGATCCTGCCAGTTGTTTTGGAAAGAAGGGCTTGTGGGAGGAGGTGGGGGTGGGGAAAGGGAAGGGGAGATGAGGTGGGAGAATCTATTTAAAGAAATAACCCATGACCTATTTTCCTCCCTCTCTCATCTCAGGAGAGACTTTCTCCTTGAATATGTCTTGGTGTTAGTAGCTACTTGGGGGAGAAGGGGAGGATTTTCAATCCGTTTGGCATCATAGAAACATAAATTTAGAATTGTAAGAGATCAAGTCCATTTCTCTCATTTTACAAATGAGGAAAGACTGAGAGACTTAATGACTGCCCAGTAAGACTATGAGTCAGGATTTAAAGCCAGGTCTTCCTGACTAAGTCCTGTACAAAAGAAAAAAAAGTTGTTTACAAACAAAACCTATTGTTTCAAAAGACACGACTTTCCACCTCACTCATAGAGAGCACCTGTTTTGCGGAAAGAGGGAGTCTTTGGCAAAATAAATAATTAGCCAACAAACAAACAAATAAATAAAAGATGAAGAACAGAGGGATTCGGTTCAATCTATTCAATATCAAGGCAGCTAGGCAAGAAACAAAATCGGGCAATATAAATACCATCTTCTGTGAGGATAGGAATGTAAATTATATTGGGGACTAAGGAAAATATAAAATTGTGATCTCAAATGGAAGAGCAGGAAGAATGAAGGCATCTAGGTATAAGTAAAGACATAGCAAACTCCTAAGAACCAACCTAAGGGAAGAAACAGCTGCCAATTTTGAGATAAAGTAGCATAAAGGGAAAGCTGCTTGGTATTGCAATTGAAGACTAAGGAATAGAGCTGGAAGGGATGCTAGAAACTACCTCCCTCTAGGGGATCTCGGCAACTTTCACGGATTCATCTATCTGGTCTATGCAGATGCTTCCCAAGGCTACACATCCAGCTCTCATCTCTCCTCTGAGCTCCAATCTCACATTTCCAATTACCTTCTAGGCTTCTGCAGCTAGGTGAGCCCTAGACAACTCAAACCAGAACTCGGTATCCCAAGCCTGCCTCTCACGTCCCTGTTTTTGACAAGAGTATCTCTTCTTGGACCTAGAAGTAGTATTTCACTCTTCCCTCTCATTCATCATTGTATCAGTGGCTGTCTTTATTTCACCTTTTCAATATCTCTCATTTAATCAATAAGCATTTATTAAGAACCTATTGCTTACTTATTACTGTGCTAAATGCCAGAGGAGACAAAAATAAAAGCAAAAAACTGCCTTCAGGGAGTTTGTATTCTAACAAAGGAGACAATACCCTACATATAGAGGTATAGAGGCCATTAAATATATCACAGTGGTTAAAGTCCAGCTTGAAGTCAGGAAGACCCGAATTTAAATATGGCCTTAGACGCTTATTAATTGTATGACTTGGGGGAGTTTTCTAACTTTTGTTTGCCTCAGTTACCTTATCTGTAAAGTGGGAATAAAAATAGTACCTACCTCCCAGGGTTATTATTAGTATTGAATGAGATAATATATTTTGTTATTTGTCCTTGATTCTCGAAGAAGACCGTGACATCAAGGAAGTGATGCCATGACATGCAAGTGAATTGGATTGAAGTGAGGAAGTCTGTGAAAGGTGACCTACCTTCCTTTCCCCTCCAGAGCCATCTGAGTTCCGTGGCAAGATATCTGGAGATGGCCCTGGTTGAAATGGTAGATCTGGGCCTTTTTAAGCTAAGATTTCAGCAAGTCTCACTTTTGTAAAGTGCCCAACATAGTGCCTGGCATACAATAAGTACATAAATGCTATTACTATTATTATTATTAGCTATTATAGATATACACAAGATCCCTACAAAAATTGGTGCAAAGTAGAAGAAGATGCTATTGACTCTGGAAAAGAGAGAAAACAGAAAAAGTCTCCTGCAGAAAATAGGGCTTGAGTTGTATCTTAAAGAAAACAGGGATTGCTCAGGTGGAAATGAAAAAGGAGACCATTCCAGGCATGGGGTACAACCAGCACAGAGTTGGAGAATATAGCATCCTCTATGAGAAATGACAAGTTATCTGATTATGATGAGTAGAGATCATGTGATAGGGAGTAATGTTTAAGAAGACAGAACACATAAACGATAGACTATGTTGTGAAAAAAAATTTTCAGGCCAAAGAGAGGAGTTTATATTTGATCTTAAAGGTGCTGGAGAAGACTTTTGAGTCTGTCCCTTGGGCAGCAAGAAAATGAAATCAGTCAATACTTAAAGAAATTAATTCTGACAATAAATACTGAAGGTGAAGTTTAAATACTTTGGCTGCATACTGAAAAAAAACAGGGATTCATTAGAAAATACCTTGATGTTAGGAAAGATTGAAATCAAAAGGAGAAAGATGAGCAGAGGATGAAATATTATAATGGAAGCAACAAACATGAGCTTGGACAGACTTTGGGAGATATTAGAGGATATCCAGACTGGGTGTGCTGTGGTATATGGGATCACAGAACTCAACAACAACAACTACAGCAAAGAGAGTTGTTGGAATTTATGGGGGTGGGGAAGAAGAACAACATGAGAAATGGCCATACTATGCTTTAGGACAATTACTCTGGCAACTGTATGAAAAATAGATTGGAATGGGGAGAGACCTAAATCCAGAAAATGAATCAAAAGGCTATTGCAATACTGCAGAAAAAATTGAAGAGAGGTAAGCCAAGGTAGTTGCTGTGATTCAAGATAAAATTATATATATATATATATATATATGAAATGGAGTATTTAGGAAGAAGATTTCAGTATCAGGACCTATGTGGGGTGAGTGAGAGGAGTCAAGCAATGATATAACTAGAAGGACAATGCCTTCAACAATAATAGGGAAATTTTGAAGAGGAATATGTTGGTGTGGGGGAGAGTGTTAAGGACCATGCCTAAATGTGAAACCCAGAAAGCCTATAAAGGATTAAAGAGTACTGTATCATAAAGGGGTGGATCAGTTCTCCCAAAACTCCCACAGCTGTGAATCATAACATCCTTGAAGGAATTGCAAAGCAGCCTTTACTGACCCAGATGTTGCTTGTGAATTGGGAATGAAATAAATCGGAGGCAAGAGGAAAGAGAGAGGTCAGAGAATGCAACTGCTTCTCAGTTTCCTTGTATTGTTATCATTCTTTCACATGAAGGGATCTTTTCTGCTGGTCAGAATTAGATCCCAGCAGCCACTAGCAGGTTGCTCCATAACAGGAAAAGATGATAAATTTTGTTTTGGACTTGCTGAGTTCAAGATGCCTATGGGACATCCAATACGAAATGTCCAGTAATTTGTGATGCATCCTGAAGCTCAAGAGCAAGGTAAAGTGTGTATTAGGTATAGAGATCTGAGAGAATTAGTATTGAGTTGATATCGAACACATAGGCTGATAAGGTCTCCAAGAGACAGAGAAGAGAGAGAACAGAAAAAATCCAGAACAGAGCTTTGGGGTGTGAAGGGAGACATGGATAAAAATTCAGCAACGAAGACTGAGAAGGAATGGTCAGATGGATAGAAAGAGAATGAAGAAAGGGCAGGTTTTATGAAAATCCAGAGAGAAGAGAATATTCAGGAGGAGAGGTTGGTGAACATTGCCAAGTGTCCCTAACAGAACAAACAGGATGAAGATGGGGAAAAGGCCATTATATTTGGTCACTAAGGTATCACTGATAACTGTAGAGAGAATATTTTGAGTTGTAATGGTATCAGATGCTAGATTCCATAGGTTTAGAAAAAATGAAAAGATAATGGAAAATATCATCTTTAGATAGCTTTTTAAGAGGAATTTAGATGAAAGAAGAGATTTAAAGGAGGATTAAAACTAGTGAGGCATTGTAGGATCTACTGATGGGAAGAAAGTCTCTGTAGGCTTCAGGGAAGAAACCAGTGAAAGAGAAACGTTGAAGATTGTAAAGAAAATGTAATAGTGGGAAGAAATCTGCTGGAGAAGAGGGAAGGAGATTAAATCACTTACATGTATAGAAGGGCTGCCTTTGTGAAGAAAAGGGCCACATGTTCATAAGAGATTAAAGGCAAAAATGATGAAAAATTATGTCAAGAGGATGTGTAATGAGATTTGAGAGAAGAGGTAACTCATCAAGTGACTACAATTTGCTTGGGAAAGTATGGGATGAGAGGGGTTGGGGGAAAGGGTGAGCTGGTGAAAAGTACTGGGTGAGGCTTGAGTATAAAAGAAGATGGGAATGGCTACATCACCCTAAATGTTGTATACCATAAAGCTCCCTCATCCAGACCCTTATATCACTTCTTTCCTAGACTATTGGAACACCCTCCTAAATAGTCTCCTGGCATCCAGCATTTCCTCTCCAATCCATTCTCCAGACATTTGTCAAATTGATATTCTGTTTTTCAGTATTATTTTATTTTTCCAAATGCATGTAAAGAAAGTTTTCAACATTCATTTTTGTAAAACTTTATGTTCTAATTTTTCTCCCTCCCTCTCTTATCTCCCCTCTCCACAAGACAACAAACAATCTGATATAGGTTAAATATATGCAATCATTTAAACATATTTCCATATTTATCATGTAGTGCAAGAAAAATCAGACCAAAATGAACAACCCCCCCCAAAAAAAACACAAGAAAGAAAAAAACAACAAACAAAAATGTGAAAATACTATGCTTTAAGGATCCACATTCAATCTTCATAGTTTTCTTTCCGGATGTGATTACCATTTTCCATTCCAAATCTATTGGAATTGCTTTGAATCACCACATTGTTGAGGGAGAGTCAAATCCATCACAACTGATCATCATATAATCTTGTTGTTACTAAATACAGTGTTCTCCTGGTTCTGCTCACTTCATTCAGTATCAGTTCCTGTAGGTCTTTCCAGGCTTTTTTGAAACCAGCCTACTCATCATTTCTTATAGAACAATGATTTCTCTGTTACTTTCATGGGGTATACCATAACTTATTCAGCCATTTCCCAACTGATGGGAATCCATTCAATTTCCAGTTCCTTGACACTACAAAAAGAGCTCCTACAAACATTTTTGCACATGTAGGTCCTTTTCCTTTTTATAGACTTAGTAGTAAGACTACCTGATCAAAGGTTATGCAGTTTTATAGCCTTTTGAACATAGTATCAAATTGTTCTCCAGAATGATTGGATCATCAAATTGACATTTTTAAAGTATTAGTCTGACCATGTCACTCTTCTCAAGACTTGGTGATTCCCCATTGTCCTTGAGATAAAACACAAATTCCTTTGTTCACTATTTTAAAAGTTTTCCTTTATCTCCTTAAGAACTGGGATTGTCTGACTATATGTATGTCAAGTTACTGACACATAGTAAATACCCAGTATTGCTTTGCAAATATATCATTTTTTTCTATTATAAATACCCAAATTAACTAGGAAGGACATATGAAGAAAGATGCTATCTGCATCCAGAGAAAGAACTGCTAAACAGAAGCATAGAACTCAAGATCCATACTACACAATGAAGCAATAATATAAAGAAGGTAATATAAACAGTGTGTGACAGTATAGAAGAGTGAAATGAGTATACCAGGTTTGGACCAAGAACCCTCAATTTAAATCCTAGTTCTTACATTTAACAGTATAATAATGGGCATGTCACTTAACTTCCCTTCCCTTAAATGATGATATACTATCTTCCAGAGTTGTGAGGAAAGCTCTTTGCAAATTTTAAAGTACTTTGTTAATATGAATTATTATTGTTATTTTAGTTGTTATTTGCTTGATGCCCAGCACTTAGTCAATACTTAAATGATTTTTGATTGATTAAATCAAATTAAATTTTTTAAAAATAGTGGACTTCAAGACAGGAGAGCTGGAACTAAAGGAAGGACTTTCCATAGAGATATTATTCTGAAACTAAATTTGTGTAATGGTCAAGAAAATAGATCAAAGGAGTATAGAGTTGATCACTGGGAGTTCCAGTTGGGAATTTGAACTGAAGGTTAATACACTGGAGGCTAAAATGAATACTAAGAGATTGACTAAAGGGCCTCCAAATGTTTCATAATCTCCTGAGAGAACGGCAAGACAGTGATACGCATGCCTGGCCCTTTCAGGGAACAAGATACTCAACTATTAAATGGATGACCAGTCGCTTTGAAATATTTGGACAAAGGCAAGGGGAGCATGACTGTGTGGGGCTGAAGGATATTGATATTGTAGCATGACCCTGAGGCAGAAGCTGACCACAGTGTTGGCAACACTCAGTGGAAACTATCTGTGCCATCTGTGGCACAGTACTGTGCTCTAAGGGGATGATGCACCGGGTTAGTAATACCCTCCCTCCAGTCTTCTGATGTAATGTGTTAATCCTCCTATTCAAGCATCCAAAGTCTGAAAATTATGCTGGCCCATCTACCCAGACCAGATTGTGTGTGAGAGAACAGTGAATTTTTCATTACTAAGGTTTATGTGATGAAACTGAATGTTGACAAATGTATCCTTGACACTTTTGGAGATCACTAGTGCCATTCCAGAGAGAAGGTTCTCTCCATGGATTGATCAACATTTTTATCTGACTTGGAAGATGACATTGAACCCATGAAGATGACATAAGTTGGAAAGGTTAGTGAGCTTGGTGCCCTTGGGAAAAGATGCCTAATTTCCCTAAATTTCCACATCTTTCAAAATGAGTTTAGGCTAGATAAGAGTTTCTTAAACTTTTCAAACTAACAACCCTTTTTTGCCCAATAAATTTTTACAGGACCGCAAGTATATAAAATAGGCGTATAAATCAAACATTTACTGATAATAAATCATAAATTCATGATCCCCATATTCAGTTACGACACCATATGGAGATGTGACCCACAATTTAAGAAGCTTTGGGCTAGATCATAAATTTTAGCTTGAAGGGAACATAAAGGTCATCCAGTTCAATTCTCCCCTTTAACAGAACAAACTGAGGGGCAAAAAGTTTGTGACTTCCCTAAGGTTACACGGGTCATTCAGGAGAAAACCTGGATTTAAAGGGAAGTCCTTTGGTATCAAGTCCAGGAGCTGTTCCCTTGCATCTCTTTGCCTCTTAGATGACCTGGGAGGCCCCTTCCACACCAAATCCTCATGCACCTGATCCCAATGCAGCAGAATCCAAGCTCAAAATCTCCATGGGCTGAAACTAATAGTATAAACAAACAAAAAAGTATGAGGGTGGGGCACAGTAATATAAAAGCTAACAGGAAAATACAAAGTTCTCTATTTGTATTTCCAAAAACATTTGTAAATCACTTTCTCCATGTAAAAATCCTGAGCAACTGAAATCATTTCAAGAGATCATTGGGGCAAGTTCAGAATGGGGAATAGCCGGCTTGACAGCAATTCCATATAAAAAAAAAAACCTCAAGATTTTAGTTGATTACATACTCAGCATGAGACAGCAGTGTAATTGCTGCTATAAGGTTACCATGGTCTTGGGCTATCGTTGATAGAAACAGAGCATCTAGCTCAAGGGAAGAAATGCCTCCTTTGTGCTCCTTCATCTCCTACAACAGTGTATGTGTGTGTGCACGTGGGTGGATGCCTGGAGGCTTGCGGCACACACATACATGCTCTGAGGGGATGAATCTGCACAGACACAGTAATTCCCTTTCTTCCCATCCTCAGAAATAATGTGTGAATCATCCTAGATGGTCCCTTCCAGCCCTAAATCCTCATTTACTTGACCCTAATGGATCAGCATCCAAGCTCAAAATCTGTGATGTTCATCTCATCTTAATGCAGTCTAAAAGAGTAAAGCAAGATGGCAGCATAGTGGATAGGAAAACCTGAGCTCAAAGCTTAGCTAAGATATCTGCTGGGTGATCCTGAGTATGTCACTTAACCTCTGCCTTAGTTTTTTCATCTGTAAAATAATTGAAACATCTAAAATGGTGATAATACTAGCACCTAACTCCCAGAGTTGTTATAAAGATAAACTGAGGTAATGTTTGGAAAATGCTTTGCCAGCCTTTATTTTTGCTATTGTGGTTCAGTCATGTCCAGCTCATTGTGACCCAATTTGGGGTTTTCCTGGCAAAGATAATGCATAGTTTGCCATTTCCTTCTCCAGATCGTTTGACTGATAAGGAAACTGAAGCAAACAGGGTTAAGTGACTTGTCTAGGGTCACACAGCTAGTAAATGTTTCCTGGCTCTATGACCTAAACTTCATCCACTTCACTACCTAGCTGCCCAACCCTTTATTATTATTATTATTATTATTATTATTATTATTATTATTATTATGGTGGTGGTGGTGGTAGTGATGAGTGTTTTGCTGAGGACACTTGCCTTAGAGGAAATAAAACAATGTTGGGAGTTGGAAACTTTTAAAAAATACTAACAGATTGACATCAAAGTACAGTAGACTTATTCCCCATTCCTCCTAAAGGCAAAACTAGGATCAAAAGGTAGAAAAGGCTTGGAAATCCATTTTTCCATATACAAAGACAGATTGAGGACCAGCCGGCATAAAGGGTGGGCCTTGGAGTCTGGTAAACCTGGCCTCAAGTCTTGAGTCTGACACTATGTGACCAGGAAAAAGTCAGTAACCAAGCAATTCCAGATTAACATATCCAAGGAGTTTTCAGTATGAACTGAACTAAATTATTATAAGTCCTTATAATAGAGAGTAACAATAAGAACTGCCCATAAGTGAAATTGCTTTCTCTAAAATATAGTTAGCTCCCTCTCACTGGAAGTGCTTACTTGGAAAAACAGCCTTAAGTAGCTAACCTAGATCCTCTCTAAAGCTAGGATTTTGTGATTTGATAAATGTTTATTAAAACAATTTACTGTATTTAAGTGTATGAAATGTCAATATTGCACCAACATATCATAAACTAGTTAGTATTATTTGAAGATGGAATGTTGGCATTTAGAGTTAGATGTGGATTAACATCAAGGACTTACTTCTCTAACATACTTTACTATACTTTACTATAGGGGAAGTTAGATAATATTAACAACAACAATAACAATATCCACAACAGATGGTAGTTAACATTTGTATAACTCTTTGAGGCTTGTAAAGAATTTTACAAATCTTATCTCATTTGGTCCTTAATAGACCAAACAAAACAAAAGGGATGGTTTTGGAAAGTAGATTTACTTGTCTTTAGATGTCAGCCATGGCTTTTTTAAAATCACAGTTGGAGCTGTGTTCTGAACTGTGGGACTATCTTCTCAGAGAGCAAAAATGACATCATTGAGCCCAAATACAGGAACCCTCATTTTGGAGGGTTTTTTTGAAGGGTGGGGAGAAGCAGGGGAGGCTTAGACAGCTGCATTGCAGTAGGACAGTAATCATTGGTAGGATGTTGTTGGGAGTGGGTATTTCCTGGCTTTGGACTGCCTGGCCCAGGAGATAGAGAACAAAGAGATCTTTCTTAAGCTTCTGGGAGAGAGTAAGGCCATTTGTCTTTTTGCTCATTATGAGTACCAGGTATCAGGTAAACAATTTGGGAGCAGTAAATGTTTTACAACAACTAAAGTGGAACTTACCTTTTAGTGCTTTAGTCTGTGAGGTTGCCCATCCTGGAACTCCCTGCTTGCTATATATTCTTTCTTCTACAACTAATGAGTCCTTGCCTTAGAAATCCAACCCTCAGGAAACTCAGTGGTTGGCACAAACCAGAGTAAGGAAAAAAATCATCTTCTTCACATATGTACTCTTTGCAGTTTTCTGGAGGAATCAATCCAATTGAAAATCACATTACCTCCTCTCTCAGGCTTCTTCAAGAATGCTTTGAGCTAATCATGGGATTGTATAATTATGGTTATTACAGCTTCTACTTTCCTTTTTCATTCTTTATGCCTAAACTTTTTGAGGCTCTTCATTAAACATGACAATTTCAGTAAAGTCAGCAAACTTTTAATAAGACATTTTTAAAAGTAAACTTTAAAAGTCCAGTTAGAATGGTTTTCCTTTTTACCATATTCTCAGACATTCCTTCAATTTTGTCAGCATCTCTTCATGTCTAAAAACAAGAGACACACAGGGAAGCAGAAAAAGAAGAAAGAGGAGGAGGAGAACAAAAAAAACAAAAATAATAAAAAGGGGGATATAAAGGAGCAGAAGAAAACGAGTTCATGGTGACTCTCAGATTCTTCCATTAAATTGGGGAAATATATTCTCTACCATGACTCTAAACTTTCTAGAAAATGAAGACTTAGTCATACTATATTTAGAAGCAGTGACTATCTAAAGGCAAATTTTTAAGAAAATGGTTTGAAAATCAGGGAGAGAGAGGTTGCCATAAAACGATGGCCCCTTCCTGACCAGCATCCAAAAATACCACTTGAATAATTTCAAAAGGGTCATTAAATGCACACAGTTGAGTATGAGATGGCATTTATCTCACATGTAAAGCTGGCAACTTGTGAAAAGATCATCCAGTCTCTTCGATAAAGAGAGCCTTAATTGATCAAAGATGGACAGAAGCAGCTACACCCAGAGAAAGAACACTGGGAAATGAATATAAACTGCTTGCATTTTTGTTTTTCTTCCCGGGTTATTTATACCTTCTGAATTCAATGCTCCCTGTGCAACAAGAAAACTGTTCAGTTCTGCACACATATATTGTATCCAGGATATACTGTAACCTAGTCAACATGTAAAAGACTGCTTGCCATCGGGGGGAAGGGGTGGAGGGAGGGAGAGGAAAAATCAGAACAGAAATGAATGCAAGGGATAATGCTGTAAAAAATTACACTGGCATGCGTTCTATCAATAAAAAGATATTAAAATAAAAAAAATTTTAAAATTAAAAAAAAATAAAAATAAAAATAAAAAAAAGAAAGAAAAGATCATCCAAAACATTCCAAGTTTAGACATCTGCAGCAAATAGCTTTCCTGTAACTTTAGTCTTGCCGTGGACCATTTGTAAATTCCAAGTTGAGAAATATTAAAAGTTCTGCTCTACCCAATAATGAATAGACCCAGAGAAAGTATTCTTCTAAATACATGGAAATGCTAATCCTACTATTGGAAAGTGATATGATCTTCCTGGCACACTTATGTGCCAGATAAAGGTAATAGCACAACTTCATCTCTTATCATTTGTGACTCCATAGGTCAAGTCAAGACAAAGCAACAAGTATTTATAAGGTATCTTATATATACCAAGCATTTGTAAGCAGTTAGTTGACTCAGTGTAGTGCTGAATCTGGAGTCAGGAAGACCTGATTTCAGATCTGGCCTTAGACACTTATTAGCTGTGTGACCCTGAAGAAGGAGAGGGCAAATCACTCAAGTATCTTTGTCAAGAAAACTCATCGAGAGTATGCTCCATAGGATCATGAAAAGTTAGGTAAGATCAACAACAATGTACCAGGCATTGTACTAAATACTGGGGATACACAGAAAGAGAAAAGCAGTTCCTGTACTCAAAGAGCTCACATCTAGACGAGACAACATGCAAACAACTTTTACAAATAAGATACAAGATAATTGGGAATAAACAGGCACTGGTATTAAGGGGGATCAGGAAAGGTTTCCTATAGAAGGCAGGGTTTTAGATGGGACTCAAAAGAGATGAAGAGAGTTCCAGGTTTGGAGAAGCAACCAAGGAAATACACAAAGTTGGAAAGTGGAGTGTTTTGTGAAAGAAATGGCAAGGAGGCTAGAATCACCAGATTATTGAATTTATGGAAGGGAGTAAAGTTTAAGAAGATTGGTAAAGTTGGAAGGGGCTAGGTTATGAATAGCTTTAAATGCCAAACTGGAAGTTTTATATTTGATCCCACCTATTTGTTGAAAAGGAGAGAAAAAAAATGTGTTTTCTTACATTGTGTCTGTATTTTCCTAAGGAAAACAACCAGAAAAGTTCTGTGCCTTAGAGCACACCATAACACCATAATAAACACCATAATAAAAATTCCTGCAGGCATATTAGAAAAGCACATGAACATTTTCTCTTTTATCATTTTACTTATTTTGTTAAATATTTCTGAATTACATTTTAATCTAGTAGGTACACTCCGAAGTGTTGAGTGGATTGCAGTCTATATCTGCATATTTAACATCTCTACCTTAGACTCCTCTTGGGTCTGCTATATCTCAGTCACCTCTGATCATTACCTTATATTTAGCCCAGTCTCTGATTCCCTCATATCTAAATCCCTTGATGAGCTGACCCTCACAATCCACCCATGTCTATAAAAGTATTTATTTTTTGGATCATCCTATACCATGATATGTTTACTAAAATATGAGCAATGCTATAATTGTCTTGTCCTTGCTGGACAGTGGGATGTTGGGGATAACATTCTAATTGACTTCTTTTGATTCATTGCTTTAAGGTCTTTGGAGGTCCATCAAGAGACTCTTTCAGCCTTTTCACTAAACTTATCCCTATTCATCTACCTTGCTTTTTCTGGTGTTAGAGTTTGCTTTGATGTCTCTAAATTTAAAAAATAGTCATGAATAAACAAGGATGAGTCATTCAGTTTTCTACCTGAAATGCGCTAGCTACAGAACTTCTTTAAGCAGTATTTTGTTGGTAGCAGAAGACAAGTCATATCCATAAGTCATCTTTCCCTCCATCCCTTGCCCCAATGATCCATGTCTCTTGAAGGAAACTGAGGTTGCCACTGAAGTCTGGGGTTTTTTCCCAGCTTAGAAGAAGACAGACTATAGTGCTAAAGAAACAAACTTTGTCTTTAAGATCAGATTTCTTAAATTAATGTGTATGTGGGTCTATCTCATTTTGAGGAGGTAAAGAAAATACCAGTTGTTAAATTATTAAGAGGAAATATCAGTTTAATCTAAAAGACATCAGAGGAGAAGAAAAACGATTAGAGCCATGAAGTCCTCCTAGGGACATATAAATAGATAAAACATAAATACTAGGCTAGACACTGTACTAAGGACTGGGGATACGAATCCAAATAAGCATGAGTGTACCTACCCTCAAGTAGATTACATTTTAATGGAAGAAAACAACACATACATGGGATCTAGAAGTAAGATTTGGGTAGTTATTTGGTATAGTAGATAGAGCACCAAGTATGGATCCAGGAAGACCTCACTTCAAATCTGCCCTTAGACACTTGCTGAGTGACCTTGAGCAAATCATTCAACCTGATTGCCTCAGTTTCTTCATCTCTAAAATGAAAAACAACTTCAGTATTTTTTGCCAAGGAAACTCCAGATGGGGTCACAAAGAGATAGACACAGCTGAACAACAATAAATTTATACCACTGCTATTTTTCAGAGATGGGCACCCTGGGTGCCTGCACGTCAACTACATAAATGGTCATGCTTTGAAAGATTGCCTGTAACATTTATATAAATGCATGCATGTGTGCATGCATGTATGATAAATATTTGCATGTTGCATCTATATGTGTGTATGCAGTGCCTGCTATGCTAGATTGAGCTATCATCCTATATGTACAGTGTATGGTGGTGAGCATACCATATACTCTATATCAGCATGAGTACCGACTACATCTGCTGCTTCTGTGTGCTATAAACACTTATTATGTTTTGCATGCTTGCTGCCTATTGGTATCAATGTAGGAGCTCCTCTAGAACAATAGCTATTCACCGTTGCCATTGGATAAGTTATTCTTCACTTCCCTTCCTAAAAAAAACAATTGCATAGTGCTGCTGGCGCAGAATAAGACTGGCTACCGCGTTTCACCCCAGAGGTGGCTACCTTCCAGCAGCGGGTGAGTGATCCCTATATCTCTAACAATCTGTCCTATGCTTTGGGATCCTTTGGATGGAAGGTGCTCTGGAAACAGAAATAAGGATCGGTCAGTCTGTTGCCTCTTCTCTTCCCTCCCTGCTTCCACAGATGTGTTGCCTCACGCATTTATTCCTCTGTGTCTTGGTCTGTTTCACCATAGCTTCCTGCCCTGGTTGACACTGATGACTACTTCTCCATCTTCATAACCAAAACAGTTACTTTGGAATGAGCTTCTTATCCAGGGTACTTGTCAAGAGATGAGTAAAGAATATCCATAGCTGAGCACCAATTTAGAGTTAGAATGGATTCCAGAATTCAGCCAGTCACCAGATCATGGGAGCATAGAATTAGAGTTGGAAGGGACCTTAGAGGCCCTTGGAGGCCCAGCCTCCTCATTTTACAGATAAAAAGCCTGAAAACAGAATTCAAGTGGCTTTTTCCAAGGTCACACAATAGCAGGACCAGTTCTCAGGCTCCAAATCCATTATTCTAAAATACCATTCATTGAGATCACTTGATACCTTTCCCATCCACTCCACTAACAAAGCCAGATAGAGAAGTCCATCCACTTATGGAATATCTTGCAAATTCAGTAACTTCTCCCTTCGTCATCATTCCTCTAGTAAGGATTCAAGACTCCTCTGTCAAGTGAAACAGAATAAAATCCTGTGGGAAATAAAGATCCCTTCCCCTTTCTGCTGGATTGTCAACAAGATGAGCTTTTGAGATTCATTGCTTTTTCTCTTTAGAATCAAGGGGAATTGTGACAACTCTTTAGGATGGCTTTGTAGGGAATGTACAAAATCAAGAAAGATCATCCAAGTGATTTAAGATTAAGAAACTGTTTGCTTTGAAACATCCCTTTAAAAATGCTATTCTAAGGACCACCCCTGCACAAACACACACTCCATGCTACCACTGAGGTAAATGGTAGATGCTAAATTGATCTGGGAAAAATAGGGAAGGGGTGAGAACTCTATCCTAGATATGTTTGTGCCCAAAGGGATGTTAATACGAACTGTTGTTTCCTATCAAAGTTTGATGCTTCACTGAGCTTCAGCAAGATGACCTTGACCTTTTCTTGGGAGATGGCCCTTCTAGTTCTCAAAGAGGGAAACTGCAGGAGGGCTGGCTAACAAGAAACCCAGGAGGTACACACACGCTCGGGTGATGCACATCCTAATAGATTGTGAGCATGTGGGAAAGGTAAAGGATATCCCACTGGGTTCTGGGAAAATTCCATTTTGCCAAACCTTGCATAATGAACTGAGGATCCCTAAGATAAGTGGCTGCCTTTTTGGTGTTTTTCAGAAAGTTTCAGCAGAGACAACATAGAGTAAGAAATAGTAAACTTGCCTCAGAGCTTGAATTTAACTCCTTACTCTGATCTAGAATACCATAAGACCCTGGGGCTAGTCAGTGAATGTGTATGCATCTTTGCACACAAATGTAAGAAAGTTTCCTCATCAGGAGTTCCATATATCCATGAAATCCCAGGTCCAGTTCTTATCCTTCTCCTTCTTATGAATGAATTCAATTACAATCTTTTCAGCAGCTCAATTCAGAAATTCCTCTAACATCATAGGTGAGAATAGCAGAGAATATTTTGCTAAAGCCACAACTGAAAAGAGCTGCCATATTTCTTCAACAGTATTAGTATCTAGCTCCTCCCTGATGATTCAAACCTACAGCATCAGAGTAATTCTTAGAATAGGAAATCTGGAAATAATAGTACACAGGAAGACCCTGTCACAAAAAGTCTCTATGACTAAAACCCTTTATTAAATTAGTTGCCTTTCTTGTCACATTGAGTTCTCTGGTGAGAGCTCTCTGGTCTGCTGTTCAAGGTAAACGTCTTTTACAAGAGTCAGATAGATAGTACAGTGGACAGACAACTACTCCTGGAGTCAGGAAGATCTGACTTGAAATCCGGCCTCAGACATTAGCTATGTGACCCTGGGCAGGCCACTTAACCTTTGCCTGCCTCAGTTTCCTCATAAAAGAGATAATAATAGCTCTTATCTCCCAAAGTTATTGTGAGAGTATATTTGAAAAGCATTAATTGTTTAATGTTTGAAAAGTTCTAATTGTTATCAAATTTGATAAGATTTACTACCAAAAAAAAGGAAGGAAAGAGGAGAAAGAGGAACATTATCTATTTTTTAAGTCCAACGGGTTTTTTTTTTATTTTTCCACTCTTTTTTATTGCATTAATACATTATTCTGAAATAAAATAAACATTTCCATAAAAGATGATTATACATGAAACTGCAACTCTATTATGCACAATTTGCTATTCCTTCTAAATATATAATGCCATTTATTCTTGATGAGAGACATAAGAGGAAAGAGACCTAAGGAGTAGGTAACTGGTAGTAGCTGATGAAACTTCAGAACTGCCAGGCAAGTGCAATCTACAAGGAACATGCTGCCTCTTGCTTTCCTGCCTTTTTCATTGCAAGGTCTCACTTGAAAGATGAGCACTGGGTTTTCAGTTAGGAAACCTGGGTCTAGTCTCTGCTTGATCTCTTGCTAGTCATGTGACCTTGGAGCAGAGCTCCTTCTGAGTCTATTTTTTCCTCCTAAAATGAGCATAATGATACATCAGCTACCTTACAGAGTTAGTGTGAGAATTTCAGTTTGGAAACAATAAAACACAAGAAATATCATGATTGCCAGATTTCTTTGGGCACACCTAGGAGGCAGGGAGGAAAAAAGGTTCCTACTCCCTGACAAAAGCTGATCCAGAGGGTCAGCCTTTGAAAAGAGTAACCTTAAGAGTGAGGGAGAAGATAGGGAGGGAGATGGCCCAGTGTAGCCTATACAAAGCAAAAAAACGGTAGACACAGCAAGAGCTACCAGTGAGAAGTTCCTTTGGTTCATTAGGAAATAGCTGAGTCAGGTAGATGATGCAGCAAGGTTCATCACATTGAAGTTCCAAGGCATTATGAGATTTGTCCCTTTCCTCCTATCAGACTCAGAAACCAATTTATGTATGTTATTCAGGACACTCAGATTCCCTCTGAGATTATGGAGCCAGACATAGATAGATAGATAGATGGATAGATAACTACTGATCTATTTGATTATGATAGATAATGTTTCACAGATTAACTAGTCTTGTTAGCTAGTCCCATCTCCTGCTCCTGCCTTCCCCCTTTAAATACACATATACTCAGTGAATACTCTTCTTCAGGGTCATAGTAGGTTGGATCTTTCTGCTTTCCTCATTACCCAATGACATTTATATAACCATATTTACTCCTCCTTTGCCAGAGTCCAATGAGGAATGAGAGTAATATTATGAAGACTTCAAATATAACCTACTTGAGGCTGTGTCTTGAGTGTTGGCTATATAAAGTTTATGGCTCAGAGAATGGGTAAGGCATCCTGACCTACCCCAAGATGAGCTCATTATTATCTTATGTCCATGGCCATTACATATGTTTTAGGACCAAGACTTGCAACCTCCCCAACTAATGATGGATCTTGCTTGAAGACATCCGTCTTCCTTAGGTAACCTGTTACTTCATGGATTTGACCAGATCAAAGAAAGTTCTCAAAGATCTGTCTTGGGTAATTTAAAGAGAAAAGCTATTCTGAAAGTTGAAAGAATGATACATTACCTGAGTAATGTAAATAAACATTCTGATAATCCTGTTTATATGGTTTGGGAGAGAAACTCCCAGAAAATGATCTGGGGATAACTAATATGTCAGATGTCATATATAGATACCCCAGAATGTACATAGTTTATTATATAGTCAGTTCAGTCACATTAACCAAAGTATTTGAAGGCTTATGTCCATTATTTTTATTTTTGACCACACATGATTTCCTATAAATTCAACTTAATTTTAATTTATATGAATTTGTTTGTGTCCCTTGATTTTCTATTCCTTAGTATTTTCTTCTCCCTCCTCTAGTGGATTATTTAAAGGCTCTTTTTCATATATAATTCAGCTTTCTTATTTTATGCTTATAATATATCTACTTGTGGAAAAATGTAATAAAGAGAATTTTTAAAACCAAATTAAAATTCTCAGTAGCTATTAAGATATCAGAAGACTTGGTAAGAGTAAGAGAGCAAAATCTAGACCATACAAACAAAATTTGCCAAATTATCACCCCATCATTACTCTGGTATCTGTGCTTCAAAGAGGCAGCACCTTTCTAAAAATATGGGATTCAATATAAGACATTCCCCCCAGCCAGATCTTCAAAGAGTATCCCCTACAGTTCTCCTCAAACCTAAGTCTTGATCTAGCTGCTATGAGGGCTTATAACAAACCACAATCCATTACCACAGTCTCTTTATGGGTAAAACAGTAACATCATCACCCAACATCTACTGTATTTAATTAAGATATTGGATCAATCATATGAGATTGATATAGATTAATAATAAACGTGCATAGTCCTCTTCTAGTCACAGGCCTAGATGGAACCACTATAGATCATTTAATTCAATCACTTTTTCCTAAACATCTCCAAAAAAATGGAATGTCCTTTCTCTCCTCAAGCCTTTTTAAAAATAAATTTTGGGTTTTTTTGTTTTTATATCACCTGAATTTCCCACTTTATCGCACCCCCTACCTCTTCCAGAGAACCATCCCTTATAATAAAGAATTTTTAAAAGGAAGGGGGAAATGTTTAGGAAGACTAACCAACATATAAAAAAACTGAAGTATAATTCCATTATAGAGTCCTGCAATAATATTTCCTTTTAGGAATTAATTATGGTTTTTTGATCAACATTTTAACTTTCAATGTTCCATGCTTATTATCCTCCAACTCTGTAAAGCAACATATCCTATATCTTTGCTTTGTTTCCCCAAGTCTTTCATTGATCATTAAGGAAGACATGTTTATGACTTCCTTAGCCAAAAACTCACTAATGTAAAAGTACTGTCATAACAAAAATTCCCCTGCTTTCATTTTATTTTATTTCTTTCATCAGTAGAGGGAATTAGAAAAGAATGCCCCACACACAAACCATTCTTCAAGACTGCAGCAGACTGTCTTTTTTCCTTGTCTTTCCCAAGTCTTAGCTTCCCCAAGTCATCCAACTTTTCCTCTCTGTTTTTGCTATCTTCTGCAGAAATTGTGATGATTTACATCCTTCCAAAACCATGTGAGAATCCTGTGCAAATGTGAATGTTTTATTCCTATACATGGATATCTTATCACTATGCAACAGTCACTCCTTGAGCTTCTAACTTTCTGACTACTGAAGTCAATTGTTGATTAAATCAAACACACATTCTTTTGCTGAAACAAATAAGAAAGAAATGGGAAGGGGGGGACTTCCCCATTCTTTCAAACTGAGCTTTCAGCAAAGAAAAAATTTTAGTAGCAAGTGAAAAATTCCTCAGTACCACAAGAGGATAACATGATTTCCAAGTCACTTTAGTTTTGGGGGAAGAATAAAAGGAAGACAAAAAAGTGGGAATGGGGAAGAAGGAGGAGGAAGAGGAAAGGGAGGAAGAAGAAAGTGTTTCATATTGGATAGATTAATAGCAATTACTTTTCCTGATCCTAGAAATTTGGAATAGGTGCCCAAATCAATAGCAGGGAGGAGTAGGCAAAAACAGAGAATAGAATTTATCTCCAAATTATGATAAAGCATCTAAAAAAAGAAGAGGATTTGAAAATTTCCAAGAGGTGATTCAGGCAAAGATTGCATTCTGTTTTTAAACAATTTAAATTTAATTACTCTTCCCTACTAAGCCACATTGAGCCAGAGGCCATGGTCATATCCTGGACATAGTCCCAAAGTTCAACCACTATCTGTTCTTACAATTTTCCATAGAACCCTATTCCCAGTGAAAAGCCCTCAGGTAAGTAGCAGGAGCTCTGGGTCACCTGACCAGTGCATGCTTTATTGATTAATGTCTGAAAGTGAAATGAACAGAATCAAAGCATGTTAAACAGCATGTTGATTTTTTTTAAACACACAATGTGCACAAAAGGGGAATCCTTCTCTTTTTGTGTGTGTGCCTTTAAACAAGATAATAAATACAAGAACTGCATGACCTTCTAGGCCCCCAGTCATAAAGACAAGACAGCCATAACACCGAGGGGATCTCTCTGGTATGTGGAACACTAGTCAAACGTGGATAAGAATGGAATGGGTGTTAGTGAACACAGCACAAAGCACATGGGCCATGAAATTAAAGGTTCCTGAATTCTGTTGAATTACATTTGCCAAGTCTATTGGAGGTGGAAAAAAAAAAACCACTTTGTCTACACAGAAAGATATAGTCACATGATATCTCTGGGACTTACCTTGCCTATCTGAGCTTTTAATCTTAGTATTCCGTTTCATTTCAAGATCATCTGCTAGAGGCATCCTGTCTTCCTCCTTAGCTAGCATCCATTAGTAGTTCAGCTGATCCCTTAGGCTGGTCTGGCTGCATTGCTTTGGGCACCAATAGATGCTCCAGATTGACTTATAAAAAGATTTCTCCCTTCCTTCCTCACTCCCATCCTGAGATTCTGTGTCTATTTAAGAGCCAGACGTGTGTAGAATGTACCAAATCTGACTCTAGGGCTTGTCCTTCATGAATGCTAAAAAATTAGGAATGAGAAGGGGAGAGAAAACAGCTCAAAAAAGGCCATATTGGAAGTTCTCGTGGTGCCTATGGAATTAAAAGGCCTCGTAGCAAGGAGCCCTGTGACTCTGTAAGATCCATCTTGGTAACAGCTTGTTTGAACATGAATGGTTCCCATAGGCAGGGGGCAGCTGTCATTAATGAGAAGTGGCTTTGATCTTTGGTGAACTCCTTAGGAATCTTATTTCTTTAGAGAGAAAACAACTAATGAACAAGCTTAATGACCTACTTCCTTTCTTTTAACCCTATGGCAGGCACCTTAGCAATACCTGTGGGAAGATTGAGCAGCCACTACTCTGCTGGAGATGCTCTATCCATCTGCTGGCAGCATTGGTCAATGAGCTGAAATGGGCAGTGCTACTATTCCCAGCATACTTGTTCCCCCTAAAATCACTATGTTGTTTTTATTGTTGTTGCTTAACAACATAGCTGAAACTTGAGGTAGAAGTAGGTGACAGACAGGATGATGGAAACAAAAATAACCAAATACACTATAATTGGTTATGAAAACAAACTTAGAATATCTTCCATTGGATGCTATTCTTAACCTTATCTTCAGGAACTGGTAGCTGTGGGTTTTAATAAACAAATGGAGACTCAGAGAGGGAAGAACTCTAAAATTTAAAATTTAAAATTCACTTATCAGAAGGGATAAGGGAAGAGTTGGTAGCATACCTTTCAAACCTGAGCCTACTGAAACAGTAAGAAAGACTTAATTTCAGATGCCATCCCAGATACTACTAATCATTTGACCTTTGCCTGCCTCAGTTTCCTCAACTGGGAAACAGGAAAAATAATTGCCTCTCAAGGTTGTGTCATAAGGCTCAAATGAGACAATATAAAATACTTCACGATCTTTAAAATGCTATAAATGCTAGCTATTGTTATAATTATCTGGAAATAAGCTGCTCTCAATCCTTAGAAAGCAGAAGTGCTGTTACAATGTTTCTTACTTTCTTATACTCATCTGTATCTATCTTTTATTAAGTATCTATGATTTTTTTCATATCTGCCAATTAAATCAGAGAACCAGATACCAAATAGGGCACTCCCAGAATATACAGACATTTGGGGATATGATGAGAAATTTTATCCCAGGTCTGGTCGATAAATAGGAAGGGAGCATAAGGTAAGGAAGAGAAGATACTTAGTTACCTGACAATGAGCAGACTCCAAGACAATATTGAGCTGTTGGTAATAGGTTTGCCTTTTGTCTTAGCACCTTCAGAAAATACAAACAATAAGTAAATATCCTATTGTTATAAACCTCTAGGATAGATTTCATAGCCTCATAGAATTTAGAACTTTCTATCAAGGAAAATCTTTCATATATCCAAGGACATGCTAGCAAATGTTTAAAATCCTGCTGTTTAGGAGAGAAAGGACAAATAAAACACTTTTTTGAGGCAGTCAGGGTTAAGTAAATTTCCCAGGATCACAGAGCTGGTAAGTATCTAAAGCTAGATTTGGACTCAAGTACTATTGACTCTAGGTTCAGTGCTCTGTCTTACTGCTTTGGGGCTTACTGCCCCATGAGATACTTTTAAAGCTTAAACTTCATTGTCCAACCTGTTCTTCCATTGCTTCCTTAAATCTAGAATGTCAACAAAATAATAAATCAAGCTCTAATTTGTAGGGTTTGTTCATTTCCAAGATATAAATGCTTATATTGAAATTTTAACAATTGGATTATATACACCTCTGATTATATTCTCCCTAAATTTATCTTGCCATAAATTAAGTATAGTGTACCTGATGAATCAAAAACCTGATGCTGAAGCATCTGGCAGAGCAGAAATGGGGAAAATCAAACAAGGAATTACAGTTTCAGAAAGTGTCAATATCAACAGTAAGCCAACTACTGGACCAACTACAGAGAAGCTTGTGAGCATCTACACTGGTTTTTCCTTGAGAAAAATAGGAGAGATGATACCATCCTAGGGTCAACAAGACCACACACAATGTATATATATTTTTAAATATAGACCAATTGATCATTGAGCTCATCGGGTACTTCTCTTGTATTCCCAATCAGAGCAATCTTCCTTTGAGTATATCTGACTTAACTTGCAAAAAGTTGTGCCCTCACACCCATTCAGAAAAGTACAAGCCATGTAACACAGGAATCCTAGCTAAATTGGTCTTATGTGTTCCTAGAAGCATCACTTGGGAATCTGGGGCTGATTTTATTATTGTTTGTTTTTTAAATTTTAAAAAGGGACTGCTATAAAGAGTTTGATCAAGTCTTGTGCAGAAGTCATTGTTGGGATTGAGAACATTTATCGTATATAAGGATATCCCCATTACCAAATGGGTAGATAACTAATTCATCAGGAATTGTTCTAGACAAAGAGCAGCCAGTGCTCCTCTAAGTATTACAAGAGTCACAATGACTGATTTAAAATCTTTTCATGGTGTTTGCTTCTAGTTTATTGTCTCTTCCCAACCAGTTGGGAAAAAATAATCTGTGGTTTCCAAGCAGGAAGCTGCCATCACTACCTTGGAACCCCACTGTATATGCCCAGTTACAAGCAACTGTATATGCTCTAATCTATCTACCTTCTACCTCCTGCTTCATACCAAAGAGCTCACTTCTTACTGGGTTTTGTTTTCTTTTTTTAGAATATGTGATGTGATATTTGTCATTTCCCAACAATCCCCATTTTCAGCACAACCTTGTCACCTGTCTCAATACTTCCCATCTAATTCCCTTGACTAAAATCAAGTTGTAGGGTAGTCCACAGATATTAAAACTCTGACCTGATGATTAAAGAGCCTCCTTTCACAGGTAAGTAAGACCCTGTATAGCCTTAATTTCTTCCCCCTTGCACTACCACCTTCAGAGCACCATTCACAGGCTCTCACCACCCTTGGGTTCACCTAAATCTATCCAGTGTCCCAGTGGAGAGTAAAGCTTACATAAGAATCCTTCCAAATTTGGGGGTTCCCATGTGAACATGCTCCTCCCATGGAAGGTGGTGGGCAGAGTGGTTGTTTCTGTTGCCGGTATAGAACTGACGCCTGCTTGTCTGTCTGTCTATCTGTCTGTCTGTGCATATGTGTGTGTGTTTGTCGATTGTCCTTCTTGCAGGGAAAGTCACTGGTGGGCAAGCGCCTCACGGGCCTGATGCAGTCCTCCTGACAGTTCCGCCAGCTGAGACGGCAGCCGCTGACCACGTGGGCGGGCGGCGCCGCTCCACATCTGCAGAAAGACTAACCTTAAGGGGCGATTTGATTACTGTGAAAGAAAAGGAGTGAGGGGGAGAAGGGAGGTTGAGGAAAGGAGTACGTGCCTAGGACTGGATGGGGTGGAAAATGCAGAAGAGAAAAAGAAACCAACCGCAGAGCTGCAGAGATGCCGCTTTACATAGTTTACATCAACATTTTCTTACCTGTATAGCTTTGTTATGACACTCCGTTCCCTAAGAGGTCCTTGTTTCTTCTCACCTGAATTAAGGGAAGAATGCCTCACTGTGAACAGAGAGTTTGGCAGGGCCAAAGTTTTCCTGCTAAGACTTATTACTTGCTATCATTATCATTATTATTGTTACTGCTGTTATTATTATTATTACTACTACTACTGTCCAAATTATCTTTCCTTATGGGAAAAGAGAGAAAGGAAAGCTAGGTGAACACAATCAGTATTAATTACCATTCTCCCTTTTCTCTGGCAAATCCACAACTCTAATAGGGACAAGCCTGCTACTGTCACAATCACACCTCCACCCCCATCCATCCCCCATTTGTGGCTACCTAGGCACAATAAAATAGTCACCAGAAGCTGCTTCCACTTAAGAAGTATGATTCATTTCTTCTGCACTTTGAAAGCATTCTAGGGGTTCCCTTCCCCCATCCCTTCAAGCCCTTCACTCCCCCTCAGACAGACTTAGAGAAAATGCTGATTGCCTTTCTCCTTAGTTGTCTCTTGGTCCGGAGAAATCAAAGCATCCATGATTCCCTCTACAGAGAAAAAGAGCATCAGTGCATAAAGAAGAGCCACAGATTTGTTATTTAAGGCTTGAAAGACTTGTCATTTTATCATTTACTTCTTACACTTCTTCTAAGTATATTCCCTCCCGCTTTATTCAGAGATTAAGGTCTGGTAAGAACTCTGGGGATACTGGAGTTCTCCAGGTTTCACCAATCTAAGAGAAAGATGAAAAGAGGGGAAAAGTCTTAGTCTAGGGGAGTCAACTGTCTATTTGACTGGCCAACAATTCCTCAAGTTGGTTTGTATATGGTCAAATTTCTCAATAAGAACTCAGATATGCCCAGATACAGCACTAGTGGCAAAGGAATTGTCAGTACCTACATAGCACATCTCAAAATGGTACTGCATATATAAGAAGTGCAGAAAATGATATAAACAATAATATCAATTATTTGGTATAATTACATCAGCATGTAAACTAAACTAACATGGACAAACTGTGTCTAGATTTCTTTACAATCTCTATCCTCCCTGGATATCTGTCATCAACTAGCATTTACCAGAGTGGCACTGCTCCCTACAGACCCCCAGATAAAAGTATTGATAAATCTGTAGCCCAGTAAGACCATGTTTTTCCAAGTCAATTGCTCAATCATCTCTAATTTATTTTCAACCACATCCTTTTAGACATCATAAACACAAGGCAGCAGAAATAAAAATGATTATCATTGGTGATTTCTTGCTTCATATAATGAAATTTTAGAAATTAAGTACCTTAAGTAAGGATACATTCAGACTTCACACACCATCACCTCTGTTCTTTAAATCTGATTTGTTCCTTTTTTCATTTCTGGCCCAAAATGCCGAATCAGTTCCCTGTAATGGATTTTACTTTATCCTGCCAGATCTTAGGCATTACAGCCTTCCATCTTCCATGTCTGAGCTGTCATGGACATTGGCAATTTTCTAGTTTCCAGACTTGCTGTACCTCAGTTTCTCTTACCTATAAAACGGTGAAAAAATATTTGCTCCCATTTGGTGGGCTTAGCAGGAAATTATGCAATAATTACAAACATTCTCAGAGCGCCAAATTTAGTCAGGAATTGGATGAACTTGGGCCATGCTACCTGGAACCTTGTTTCACATGTGGTAGATTGCCAAAAGAGGCCACCAATTCAATGGCCCCAAGGTATACCCGGCATCAGAGAATCAATAGAACAAAATTATAGAAATTATGGGGTTGGGGATACAGAAGCAAAAATGGGTCCCTTCCTGGAATTTTCTATAGGGATTAGCCTCAAATAATTTAGATACTGCATGCCCTGTCCTTGAGCCTAACTGTGGGAAAGGCCACAGGGTCCTTATATTATTATGTGTGCATGAACTGCTTGAGGCACATAATCTACTTTAGCTTTTGACACCATCCCTCCGATCTTACTGCTTTTTACACCCTACCTGCTCTCACATACAAATAACCATTTCTGAGTCCAGCCAGAGAGCTACTAGCATGTCCCCTAGGTCTCAAAGCATAGCACATTACCTCCATTTCCTTGATAGGTCATCAGGAGCAAAAAGAACTTGCTAGTGACAAAGGAAAGCTTTGAAAGTAGAAATGCTAAAGGTGAATCAGAGACGTCCTCCACAATTGTTCCCTGAGCACAGGCACTACGATCTCTTTTCTCAAGCCCCAGGTGGCTTGCTTACCATAAATTGTGTTTCCTGGCACTTTTCCATGGCTCTAAAATGGACTTTTCAGGTTATGTTGTCATCAGAATTATGTGCTCTCTATTGAAATCAAAGCTCATTGGATGGATGAGATTCTCTAACCTGAGATCGTGGTCTCAGGCATCATTGCTGAATTTAACCAGGGACTTGAGAGATCTGCTGGAGTCTCAGTTAAGGACAGCTGGCCTCTAATAGTTGTGAATTCAGCATATTTGAGAAAGTTTTTAGACCTCCAAGGTAAAGGAAAGGTCAACCAAGATTCTCAAAGTAAGTGGTTTGGGTTCTTTAAGTGAATTTATGATGGATGTCATACCCCTCCTAAGGCAGGAAAGATACCAAAACACCTAAAGATTGTTGAGCTATATGGCAGTTTCCCAAAGGCAGCATATGGGTTGCCACTGCAGAATGCAGTGCAAAGTCAGCATGTGAGTGCTAGTTCTGGAATGAAGCTACATCCACAGTGTCTCGCCTTAGACCAGTCCCTCCATTAGCCTGACCTCTATGTTTTCCCAGAGCCCCTGTAGTGGACCAGATCAGAATCAAAACAAATTTCTTATTGATTCTTTTCTATCCCCTTCATCCCTACCTTCAGTGACAACACTGAATATACTCACTGGGCCCAAACTTTGAAAACCCTGTGCTAGAGTAGGTGTGTGACAATGGTACCTATAGCATGGAATACCGAGGCAGTGTCAAAAGAAACAACCTCCACCCAGGAGGCAAAGTAAACTCCCAGGATGTCAGTGAACTAAGCAAAATTTCCAGGATAAAAGGATATGTACATTTACTTTCTCCAATAGGGACAAAATAGAAAAAACATAGGTTACCAACAGGCAAATTCCTAATTTCTTCTGGAATAATTCCATTGCAGGCAATACAATAGCAACGATTGCAGGCAATACCAATATAATACAAGGACATTTATTAATTACCTACTAGGTTGAGAATATTGTATTGGATATTAGAGGAAGTACCAAACTTAAATGAGATACCATTCCTACCTTTAAGAATCTTACAGTCTCATAGAAGGATTGGTAAGATACACACAGAAGTACATTTAATACATATTTCATGATCAACACATTAGAGAGGTATAAAAAACATGCTTTGAAAGGCCTGGGGGAGAAAGATAATTTCCAACAAAAGAAATCACAGAAGGCTCTTGGAGAAGATGATATTTGAGTTGGGCTCCAAAAGGTCAGTAGGAATACACAAGGCATCAGTTAATATGCTCCTCTGAGCTAAGTAGGTGAGGAGTCTCCAGGCATCCAGAAACTGTTTAGCAGACAGCTAAACAGATTGGTGAGAACTAGCAACAAAGTAGGACCAGACAATCTGAATGCATTTCCCACAGCTACAGACCAATATAATCAATATCATCCATTGGCTGGGAATTTGTTAGAAATATCCTGAGCTCTCTATCAAAACCAGAGCCCTTCTTGTGAGATTCCAAGTTTCTGGTTGTACTCCAGGGAACCCAATAGATGCCCTGGCAATAAACCTCTTCCTAGTCAGTAAACTTGGTATATTCAAACTACCTCACCTCCTAGCTAATACACTAGGAAACTACCATCTGCTTACTTCTTTTCTTTTGAATCTGTTTCTCTCCTGTGCCCAATTCATATGCATGAATTTTCAAAAGCTACTTCTGAGATCCATGCAGGGAGAATAGAAAGGGACTAGAGACTTTAAGCTCTCTCACTCTCTCTTCAGCAAAGTTTCATAATGCTTCCTGTTCCCACTGAGCCATTACAATAAATGACAATTAAGATGGTGTTCAAGTTATCTAGGCAAGAGTAGTAATGTGCCCCTCAAAAGTCAAGCATTAATAAACACATGGTCTGTAGTATGGACAAGTAGTAGACAAGCAATGCAATATTCACCCGACCTGTTTTTCTGCCAAAGAGTCCCCAATGCCCACAACCTAGAAGTTAATACTACATGGTATTAAGGCATTGTTGGACAGTCTCAGATGGCAGTTCTAGGGTCATAATGTAATAAAGTAGAATCTGTAGCAATAAAGTCCCACAGGTTAGTACAGTGGAGTAGTGCCAGGTTACTAGAGTCAGAAAGCCTTGGAAAAAGCTATAGGGGAGATTTTCATGGAAGTAGATAAATGGCGATCTAGTCAGATATACAAGGGGAGGTACCAGGGCTCAAACACATAGATCAGACTCAAGTATTACAAACTCTACCTTTTTTTGCTGTGTGGTAAAAGGATATATTTGAATGGTCTCTACTGTACTGCATGTGGTTCTCAGTAATTTATTATTACAGACTTTGGGGGCAATTGGATTCCAGAACCAAACTTGCTAGTGTGGTCTGAAAATAAACAACTTTAACCCCACCGCCTACCCAGATAATTCTGTATGACTCGATGGGTGGGGGAGCTAGCTTTCTTGGACAGTGATTTATCTCTAGCAAAACACAATATTCCTCTGCACATCCAATTATCTGTTTTCTTTCGCCTGAAACAAACAAAATGGGGAGGGGGAAGCTATGTGCCCAGCGGCTTGGAAATTCTAAATCACTGAGATGTTCTGGTTTCTGCAAAGAAGGTAGTATATGTCACTGGGGACTTCTGATCTCTGGGTTTTCATGATTCGGTGATTTCTTTTCCCAACTGTTTATGCTCAGACATAAACCTGACCACCTACTAAGCCATAAGTGTAGTTGGAAATGTCATAGATCTGCCCTTGAATAAAGTCATAGACTCAAACACTGATGCAGACTGAGCATTGAGCAATGAGAATTCACTTTTCCTGAGTGATGGACGGTCTTATCACTGATTAAAGCCTTGGGCTCCAGAATATTAGACTGCCTATGAATCAGACAAACAAGCAAGACTAAAGAAACACTGAAAAAAAATCTTAAGACTATCTGTTCTATTAATGAAGAGAATGCCTTCCAATGAAGGACATGCCATGTTGGCAGAAACTTTGTTGCCAGAGGTAAAAAAAAAAATAATAATAATATAGGGGGCAAAGGGATACTCACAGAGTAATATCAATTCACCCCTGAGGACATCTTCCATCTTGAGAAAAAAACTCCCTCCCAGAAATAAGGTCCTGATGAAGGGACTTTTATTTGATGGGAATTTCGATTGCTAGCAAGTTTCATTTCCTTTCACCGCACAAGGCATTTAAATGCCATCGGTTAGGGGACTGCAGGATTATATTCAGTCTCTTTGAATTAAATTGAGACCCTGGAAATGAATCTCATGGACCATGCAGAAGTGGCCATTTCTATCTTATATTAAAGTGGCTTTAACTCACTGTAAGTCTTGGCCACCATCCAGCCCTTGGGAGCCAGAGTTACTCAAGCATTTGCAAACCCAGACCCTGGACTATCTGAGGATCCTCTCATCCACATTAATACACATCCGTGATTCATCAGAGCCTCAGAGCAGACCTGACTGCCAGATAAGATTTGTCTCAAAAGACAAGTTCTTTCAGGCATGGGACCTGTGGAAGAGGCGTAAAGTTGCCAAGGTCTCACCTCATACCTTCTGTTAAGCCTAGAGCCGGAGTTAGGAGGCACTGAAGGTTGTTGAAAAAACCTAAGATGTTGATGTAAATGTTTATAGGGAGTATTATCAACTTATTTCTGGTGCCCACATCTAGTGAGTGCCAGTCTGCTCTAAAAGGCCTTGAATGTTTTAGCATTTGGGAAGGAATCATGGTACAAAGAAGGAGTCAGAGAACTGAGGTTCAAACCATACTTATTACTTGTGTGACTCTGGAAATTGTATTTAACTTCTCTGGGACTCAATTTCCTTAACCATAAAATAAAGGGTTTGGATTTGATCAGGGACTCTTAACCTGGGGTCCATAGACAAATTTCAGGAATATTCTCATATTTATTATTTCCACTAACATTTATTTTCAAATGATTAATTTCCTTCAATTATAAAGTTAAAAAAATACATTACAGTTATCCTTTCCCTGTAGTAACTTTCCCCATCATGGTTTTGATATATTACCAGACAGCATATGGAACTAAATGGGAATTTTGGGGGAGTTTTGCAGAAGCCACAATTGACACACAAAGGCCAGTAAATGACACAGAAAAATTTTAGAAACTCAGAAATGCAGCATTGTTATTAAAAGGCATTCTGATAGCATCACACAAGAAAAGGCTAAGTCCTTATATGATTTCCTTAAGGAAAATGAAGTCTATTAAATAAATGTTATCTAGAATCATTCCATAATTATATCCATTTTTCTTGTTCATTTCAACTAATACACATTTATTAGGCACCTACTGTATGCAAGGCACTTCACTGAATATTAGGAATACCAAAACAGAAAGGAGACAGGTCCTGACTTCAAGGAGTTTACATTCTATTGAAGGAATCCTAGATGTTCCCAGGTAAGTTGATATGAGACACATAAAATATTTGTTGAGTTCCTGATTTCAACTGTTGCATGACTATAGAGCAAGATGATGAAAAAAGTCCTACTTCTTTAAGAAAGAGACCAATTCCTTCATAAATATAATTCTCCCTCAATATAAGGAACTGCCATTTTCTCCAAGTAAATTTCCATATATGGAATCCTATGATCCCATTTATTTCCATTATTTGCTTCGCAAAGTATAATTCAGATCTGAGATATACTCAAAATGGATCAACTATTACTTACAGGTTGAAAACTCCAACCAACCATGTTGAATTAATTTTCCCAACCATTCATAATGAATTATTCTTTTTTCCTTAAGTCTATTTTAGGTTGGATCTGGCAATAAACATAGAGATCATCTGGTCAAATCTACTCATTTGCAGTTGAGGAAACAGAGGCTCAGAGAGTTCAAATGTATTTATTACCCAACTTGCCACAGCAAGGAAGGCAAAAAAAAAAGTAGTTTTCAAAAACAGATGCTTTGACTTTGATTCTGCTGGTTGGTATATATATACAATCAGAGAATCAGAAGTCTATAGCTAGGGATCATGTGGTCTAACCTTCTCATTTCACAGATGAGAAAACTGAGGTCCCAAAATTTGAAGCAACTGAACTGGGTAAATGAGAGACACCAGTACTAGATTTTATTTAGCTAGATTAAACTTTCCCACGCTTCATGAGATTATACATATACAACTAGAGTTGAAAGGAACCTTAGCAAATATATCATGCAAAACTCTTATTTTACAGATGATGAAATGAAATTCCAGAAAAGGTAAAAGACTTATCATAGTTCTGATCTCCAGCTAATGACTAGAACCTTCCTTTCCTGGATCCAATTCCTCTTCCTCTGCTTTATGTAACCTTCATGCTACTTTACATTTTCCAATTTTCTCTAAACAATACATATTGAGTTCTCTCGATTGTTCTTTTTATGGAAATTCCTCTGAGTTCTTTATAAACAAACCAGAATATACATTCCTGCATTGTATCTGCAGGGAAATTGTTTGACAATACAGCACAAGTGCACACACGTGTTCATCCGCCCATTTCTCTACCCAAAACAAAACAAAACAAAATATATTTAATTTCTGGCAAAAAAAAATTACTGTGTTTCTCTCTTCCTCCAAAGATGTGTGTGTAGCAGATAATGTCACCCTGTAATATTAATTAGCCAAAAAGTAGTTCCAATTGCTATCTTTAATTTTGAGGTGTTTTTCTAACCTCACTGTAAGTTCACACTGTATTCTTCCCAACTTCCCAGAGAGTCATTCTATATAACAAATGACATTTTTCAAGATAGAAAAAAAGAAAAAGAAAGTGCCAATCATTTTTAAGAAGAACAGTTTTCCTAAAGTTGCTTGTTAAAAATCAAGACAAATATATCACTTAACCAGAATAACTATATTAAAGAGTCAACAAGGGAACATGATAGATAGGAAGCTGGTCCTGGAGCTGGGAAGATCCAAGTTTAATCCTGTTTCAGATATTACCTATGAGCCCCTATCCAATTCACTTAACCTCCTCAGTGTCCTTATTTGTAAAAAATGGGCCTAATGATCCCTATTTTCCATTTTGGTTGGAGATAAAATGAGGTATTTTTAAAGCACTTTGCAACATTTAAAGTGCCATATAAAAGCCATCTAGCATCATCATCATCATCATCATCATCATTATATTTATATCTGACAGTGAACATAGGGATCATCTAGTCAAATCTATTCATTTTCTGTTAAGAATACTGAGGCTAGAAAGTTGAGATGTTCTTGTTGCCCAGCTTCCCATAACGAGTAAAGTGTAGAAGTGGTTTTCCAAAAACAGATGTTTTGACTCCAAATCCAGTGTTTTATCCACTGAAGCCTCTCAAGGAAATTCATCTTTATAGATCATACTGTTCTACATAAGTTGATTTTCCAAATGACTGAAGCTTATCCTCTTGCAGTAAGGAAACTATTTTTAAAATGTAATCATTTGGGGAAGATCTTTCTAAAATATATTAAACAGAATATTGAATATACTTCAGATTTTGTTTAATGAGTCAGGGTACTGTTAGGCATTTAAAGTTCTTCCCAACTTAGTCCCTTCCTATCTTTCTCATCTTCTGACCAATTTTCTTCCTCTGCAACAGAGCCTCTATTTCAGCCCACTGACTTCTGTGCTGGTCCTCACACCCAGCACTCCATCTTCCATCTTTAAATTGGTTCTTCCCCATACTTGGATGCTCTCCCTCATCCTCCTCCTTTTAGTTTCCCTAGTTCCCTTCAGGGTTCCTCTCAAACTTAACCTCTGTAGAAGGCTTTCTTGGTTTCCCTATCCCTCCCCAGTTGCTAAATGATTTTCTCTCTCAGCTTACCTTCCATTTATTCTGAATGAACAGAATAATTTTCAGATTATTTCCTCCTTTCATCATCATTATCATCATGCTTAAATCTGGCTGTGAACCGAGGGATCATCTGGTCAAACCTATGCATTTACAGTTAAGGAAGCTAAGGCCAGAGAGTTGAGATGCATTTATTGTCCAGCTTCCCACAGGGGAAGTGTGAGAAGTCCCACAGGTATAGAAGTGGCTTTCTAAAAATAGATGTTTTGATTCCAAACTTTGTATTTTATTCTTGGAAGCCCCAATCCCACCACTGTCCCACTACTACACTGAAAGGTCCGTAAGTGCAAGAACTGCAGTTTGTTTGCCTTTTTTTAGTATCCCTAACACAGCATAATGCCTGACACAAAGTACTGTTTAAATACTTATTGGTTGTTGATCGGTAAACTATTACTTCTTCAATTTTTCAAAATCAGATTTATGTAGCTCTAATTTGGGGGTTGGAAGACCTGGGTTTAAATACTATCTGTCATATTCAATTCATTCAATAAACATTTTTAAAGGCCTACTATGCAACACATGCTGTGCTAAGAACTGGGGAAACAAAAAAAAAGGGCAAAAAACAGTCTTTGTTCTCAAGAAGCTTACAATTGGGGTTGGAAGACCTGGATTCAAATACTATCCATCACTTTCAATTCATTTGTTCAATAAATGTTTTTAAGTATCTATTATTCACCACATATTGTGCTAGTTATTGGGGATAAGAAAAGAGGCAAAAAAAGTCATTGTCTTCAAGGAGTTTACAATCTAATGAAGAAATTTATAATCTTAGGTATTTTAGTTTCTTTAATTGTAAAATAGAAGGACCAGATGGTTGTAAGGTTCCTTCTAGTTCTAATCCATGATTCTGGCATACTAAGTTCCCTAATGGGGACTTTTATATCTGATAATCACAAAAATAATTCCCATTTCTCTACCTGTAATTAGCTCACTGTGCAAAAACAGACTCATGGATGAATCTACCTTGCCCTCTGTTTCCCTGTTTAAAAAGAGAATTAAAATATATTACAGAGGCAGTTGTGTAAGAGTGGGGAGATTAATAATGGATAATGGAAAGAGAAGGAGATAATAGTGGAGAGCTTTGGAGCCAATAAAGCCTCAGTTCAAGTTTTATCTTTGAAACATACTAGTTGGGCAAGTGACTTGAACATCTCTGTTTTCTAAGGAACTCTCAAAAACTATATGTAAGAGACAGTGCCAGTCTGCATCAGTAAAAGGAATCTCCTCATATGGCAATTCCTTATACCAATAAAATCATAGGTCTATTCTCTATTTCTATTTGTGGAATTACTTTGTACCAAAAGGGAATGGAGAGACACATCATGGGCATGAGCAAAATGGAGCATATTTTGCAGGAAGAATAAGAAAAAATGGTAAAAAAAAAAAAAAAAAAAAGATGTAAGAAAAGGAATATATGACTGAGGGGAAGGGAAATGTGAAGGACTGGTGGATGAACACCATCATGCTCCCTTGGTGCCTATGAATTACCAAGAAAATTCAAGGACTCCATAGGAATTGGGATGGACTTCCTATAGTAGCTTTGAGAGGTTAGAAGTCTTGGATGTGTTTCATTCTGCATTGTTAAAAAGAATGCCTACATCAGTGCCATGATATAATAAGTTTTTAGATAGTTCATTGACTAAAAGATTGAAATGTATTCTTTATAACTGATGTCAACAATAGAATCTGGTCATTGTACCTGATTTACATTTATCAACCAAAGAATCAGAAACTGAAGTATACCCTAAATACTGTCTAGCACAGTCTCTGTTCCTCTAAAGAAATGTGGATACAAGCAAACTCTGTCCTTACCCCAAACTAAATCAAGTCATCCTTCCTTCTCCCCCTCCCATTCTAGTGTCCATTCTTACTTGCCAATAATAGGACCAAGATTCAATCGTAAGTCCTCTGACACTAAACTCAATAGCCTTTCCAGTAAAGAAGGTACAATACTAATGTTTTATGTCTTTCAGTGAGCCAGTTCATTCCTTGTTCAACCTCACACCCTCCTAATCTATTCAGTCCCACTCTTTCTGCCTGTAGTCGTGGCCTCTATAAACCCACCTCCAATACTATATTGTCATTTCAGTCATATCTGGTTCTTTGTGACCCTGTTTGAGATTTTCCTGGTGAAGGATCTGGAGTGATCTGTCATTTCCTCCTCCAGCTCATTTTACAAATGAGGAAACTGAGGTAAGCCTTGAAATAAAACAGACCAGGGTTCAGTCACTTCTAACACATTTGTCATATGGTCTTGGATAAAATCATTTGACCTCTCATTGTCCCCAGACAACTCTCTTGGGCATTAGATAGTAGAGTAAATGATGATCTGCATCAGCAGGGGGAGGAGATCTCTTCATTGAGAGAGTTACTTATAGCAGCGTAAGAAAAAAAGAAGAAAGAAGGAGGAAAAGAGGATAGAAATGTCATCGAAGCAAAGTGATAAAAAATAATTAGATTTTCCCAACCATTTCTTGGCAACTCCATCAGTGAAAGTTGTCCATCCTATCTCTACCCATGTCCAGCCCTTAAGAATCACAGGCCAGATCACCATGGTTACACTTGCTTAGACCTACTTCTCTGGGGGAAAAAAAATGAGTTGTGTTTTCTGATTTCCCTAGACAGAATTCAGTTCAGTATTTAAAAGGGAGAAATCCCTTCCTGCTATTAACTAAAAGGAATGACTCCCAATCCAGGCTGTCTCAGAAGAGCTAACCTCCTCTCTGAGCAACAGATGGTCTCAGCCCATTCAAAGCAAACGCTGAATCTTGTTCTAAAGATAGTAAGGGGGCTGGGGATAGAACCATAGCATGTCACTCCTGAAAAGTAACTAAAGAGAGGGCCTATAGATTGACAAAAGAAAAATCACACCCTCTTCTAGTAACATTTGACAGCTGCTGGTATTTTGGGTTCCTTTAAAAGGCACTGGCTCTCATGATTATTAGTCTAAATTAGAAAACCCTCCCTTAAATCTTGACTTTGATTCAGAGCTTGTCTAGATCTTTGTCCCCTTCCCAGGCATACAAATAGCCAACTCACCTGCCTGAAGTATTCTTGATAATTAGGTTTGCTTATTCCCCTTCCTTCTGCTAATTTTGGAAAGAAGAATGTCTAGGGCAAGATCCCTCACCCACAAGGTGAAATAACAGCAATGAAAATAATGTTTCTGCTTCCCCATTGTAATATCTTCCTAGATACCACTATCAGAGATGGAATGTTCTGTGATTATATTAGAAAAAGGATGACTCCAACTTAATATTGCCATTCCTTGTTTTGGTTGTTGCTTTTTTTCCTTTGGGCACCTCTAGATTCAGTTGGAATTTTAGTAGAACTGAGGAACAAAACCATCCAGGATATCTCCAAATGGAAGATCCAAATGGAGATCTATACCCTTTCATTTTTCTAATTACTTTTTTTCCAACAACTGAAGGAATTAAGTCAAGATGTCCTCTTTAAATTAACTGAGATACCACTCTGATCCCAAAGTCTCTGTCAATAGCAGGCAATTGGTCTGTATATAGCCAGTTAGAGTTCAGTGCTAGTCAAAGCAACTATGAAAGGGTTCAGGATACAAATCAGGAATGGGTATCAATTTTTTGATTTATAGGCATTCAACTTAGCCAAATCCTATCTTATTCAGATTAGCACTCAGGTTCTTGACATTATCAATACCTTCTTAGCCCCCAGTTTTGGGAGAAATTTTCTTTTTTCCTCTTCTCTAATAGCAACATTCAATTTCCAATGAATTCTCTTTTATCGTTTTAATCTAGTGATTCCTCAGGATTCTTTTATCCACCATCTCTGATAATTCTTTTTTCCTTAGATTTTTTTCTGCTTTAGAAAAACTCTACTGGAGGTTGCTTCCTGCCTTTATTTTTTTAATTAGCTTGTTTCTCTTTTGTCAGTGTCTATCCTTCTTATTGTTTACTGAGCAATATCATTACAAAGTGGATATAGAGCTTGCTTGGAAGCTAAGACAGTGGACTTGTCTCATTTCTGACATCTACAGGCTGTGTGATCCTAGGCAAGTCACTTAAATTTTCAGTTGATGGCAACTCTCCAAGATTGTAAGTGTTAACATTTATAAAGAGAGTCTCCTAACAGAAGGGTTCCATATAATCATCTAAATCACAGTTCCAATTTCTATATCTACTTCTTGCTGGCATTTATTTAAATGGAATTATCCTTTTTTGTTTATCCTCAGTGTATCTTCAGATTAATATATATTTCCCTTTAAAGACTCTTCTCCTAGATTCTTTCTTATAAGAAAATTCGACCACTCTCTTTTGTTGCTTCTCTGTCAATTCTTTGCTTGCTCACACATACATACACATATGCACACATACATAGTTTTGGCCCACATGTGAATTCCTCAGCATAGGGAATTTCTGACTCCACATTATGTAGAAAAGCAATTCATCTGTAGCATATCATCTTAGAAGTTGTCTGAGACACTAAAGGGTTGAGTGAGTAGTCCTCTTAGTCACCATGATGTGTGTGTGTGTGTGTGTGTGTGTGTGTGTGTGTGTGTGTGAAAAAGGCAGATATTGAATTCAGGTCTTCCCGCCTTTGATACATGTTGATACTATAACATGATACTTCTTAAAGTAATTAGCATCTTGGGGGCAATTAGGTGGTGCAGTGGATAGAGCACCAGCCCTGAAGTAAGGAGGACCTGAGTTCAAATTTGACCTCAGACACTTAATACTTCTGAGCTATGTGACCCTGGGCAAGTCACTTAACCCCAATTGCCTCAAAAAAAAAAAAAAAAGAAAGAAAGAAATTAGCATTTTTGAAACTCACAACTAGATTTACATTCAATAGATATTGTTCATATATATCACAATAGGAGAGCACTAAAAATAGGAGAGAATCTTTACAGAAAGCCCTGTATCTCAGACAGCAGTCGAATCTTTAAAAAATAATTGTTTGTAACACACCCTCCAAAACTACTTTCCTAAGTGCCATTAGCACTGGTAGATTGGGCTCCCAGAAGGCTAGTGATTACTCGTGCCTCAGAACTCTAGAGGTAACTGATGTGTTAGAAGGCTCACAAGCCCCATAATTCACACCAGCTAGCCAGGCTTAATTAACTTTTAGACTAGGCATTCATTAATTTGACACAGAAGGAATAGTTGTTACAAAAATAATACCACCACCTCCCAGAAACTAGGGGAGCTGTCTTTGCATACACAAAGAATGGGCTCATGCTTGGCGTATGTGTGACCAAAGAATGAACATATAGCTCCTCATCGAACTGGAAGTTCTTTTCTCTCTTCATGGAATCCTCATGAAGTTCCTAAAGAGGGTTGGCTTTCTCTTGTACTCAGAAGGTCGGTAAAGCCTTGAAATTGTCTTTTATTGGTGTTTCTAACTCATCCTGAGGCTGCCTTTACTCAAGGATACTACCATTGGCTCCAGAAGACATTACTATTGATTCCAGTAAGAACTGATCTTCTGACCTTTCAAAATTCACAAGTGGTATTTGGGGAGAGAAAAAATTCGCACTCTGTGCTCACTCCTTCACTCTCCTGCTCTCTGGCACTGACACAAGGGTCTGTTTCCTCAAGAAGTTCCTAAACCTGGAAGCTTGCTCAAATTTGACTGCTTGATTTCCTATTAGATACTGGCTTGTTTTGTGACATAAGTCCAAAGTATTTCTGATTTTTTATCAACCAATCACAAAATATTTCCAGTGTCTTATTATTTCATCCATGGATAAAAGCATTTGATTCCTTTCAAATTAAGGACTTGTTTGAATCTAGGTTATACCTTTGATTGATTAATTCACTTCAGAAGTCTGAACTATTTTATATTAATTTGGGTGTATCCCCATATTTTTATTCCCTCCCATAAAAACCACATAAAGCAAGCAGGCAAAATACTACTACTACTACTATCACTTCCCAGAAGTGAAAACAAATACAGTACCATTCCATCAGAAATATTTAACCTATATCAGATTACTTGCTATCTTGGGGAAGGGAGACAGAAATGGAGGGAAGGAAAAAAATTTGAAACACAAAGTCCTACAAAAATGAATGTTGAAAACTGTCTTTACATGTATTTAGAAAAATAAAAATGCTACTGAAAATTTTTAAAAATCAGTATTATTCTAGAAACCAATCCATAGATGATAGCAAAGGTTCTTAAACTATGGGTCACAACCTCACATTGGTTGATGTGACTGAATGTGGGGGGTCATGAAATTATGATAATTATTATCAGTAATGTTTAATTTGTATGCTTATTTTATATATCTATATATACTTTACGTACCTATATATCCCTTAAGTGAAAAGGGGTTGCAAGTAGAAAAAGTTCTAGAAGTCCTTGACATTGAATCTGAAAGTAGTCACATCCTGGTCTAGACTATTACACAAGGAAATTAAGACCAAAAAGGGAAAGTAGGAAAAATACTTTTTAACCCCAAATATAACAAACATAACTTAGAAGACTGTAGAAGTCCTTATCACAGGACTTTTGATCACAGGATCAAAATAACTGACATTTAAGTTCATAGATTTAGAGCTAAAAGGGACTTTAGAAATTACCTTGGATAATTCCCTTATTGTACAGATGAAACTGAAGTATTTAGGAACTTGGCGACTTTACCAGTCTGTAAAAATGCTCAGCCACAATAATTCGGCAGGTTGTAAGTACTCAAGGAATTAGGGAAGGTAGAAATCCACATATGCTGGAGTCATCAGGGAAGACTTCAAGGCAGAAATGAGATCTGAGCCAGCTCTCAATGGTTGGGTAGTGTCTTGTAGAAGGATGAAGGGCATGTTAGTCAGTTAGTCAATTAACATTTATTAAGCGCTTACTATGTGCCAGTATGACTCAAGGTAGATGCACAAAGTGAATAGAGCATCAAATCTTGAATCAAGAAAGATTCATCGTCAAGATCTGACATCAAATCCAGCTTCAGACACTTACTAGCTATGGACAAGTCATTTAAACCTGTTTGCCTCAGTTGTCTCATCTGTAAAATGAGCTAGAGAAGGAAATTGCAAACTATTGTATCTTTGCTAAAAAAAAAAAAAAACCAAATGGGGTCAAATCTGACTGAAAAAATGACAAAATAGTAAAAAAAAAAAAAAAATGAACAAGAATGAGCCTTGCATATTTGGGGGATCAATAGACTGGCTTAGCTGAAGTAGAGGAGTGACACTGGGGAAAGCTCTTATTTGTAAACCAAAAAAGACAGACAATCCTGATTTCCCAAGTGTCCAAAAACAAATTCAACACATCAGCATTAGACCTGCAGATATGTTCCTTTGAGATGACCACAAAAGCACTATTTCTCCAAGAGACCAATGTCCTAATTCTCACAATGGTGTCTTTGTCTCTGGACCTATAGGGACAACCCTGTTTTACCCTACCTCAGCAATCGGTGCAACAACAAAAGTGTCATACCCTCAGAATGTGACGGCCTCAGCCTGTGAGGGCAATCAATTTCTGTTCTCAATATCCATATCCATTAGGATCTTATTCATTCATCTGGCTTGTAGTGACTAAATGGAGCTTTCAGCTTATGATTAAGAACTGAGGATCTATGGGAGCACTTGGCCCACAGCTGTGCAGGGCTTCCTTCCATGTAAATAAATACCTGAGAAGAATAAACCATTGCTCTGTGCTCTGAGAGGTATGAAGTAGGATGGGAAAGTCAGAGCTTCCACTCAAAATGAGGTAGAATCTTTAAAATGAGCCATAAGAGAATGAGTAAATTAGGGCCTTGTTCCAGGATGGAAAATTTAAAAGACACTTCCTGGGGAGGGGGGGTGAGGGATGGGGGGGAAGAGGTTGCCTTCCTCCCCAGTTCAACTCAATGTCATGGAGACACCTGCATCTTCCCTTCAAGAATTGTACTTTTAGCAGAGTAGAATCTTTGGGCATTCCAAAAGAGTACTTTTTTCCCCAGTAGTCGTCTTCTTCCACCCCCAACTAAAACTCATTTTTAGAATCCACTGATAAATATTCTCTCCTTCCTCCTTTCTCTTTTTCCTGGGTTATAAAAATTGAAGGCTAAGACTTTAAAATTAGAGCTCAGGAGAACGCTTGAAAGTTATTACAGTGAGTCAAGTCAAACTATTTGTATCTGTGTGCCAAATTCAAGTGAAGGATTAGATAGATGGCTTTAAAATTCACTTTTAGTCACATTGGCAGAAAAAACTACATGTTAAAGTGGACTATCAGTTCTGTACATGATTGACATCAATTGTAATGGACCAGGAGGCTATGACACAGAACCTAGGCATCTGGAGTTAGTTTTCTCTACCCCGCTCACCCATCCCAATTCCCTCACTCTTAAGAGGGACAACTAAAGGTTTCCCACCTATAAGTTGCAAATAAAGTACATACAAAGCAGATATAAATTAGTAGAGAAAATTCCTTACCATTATCTCACAATGGTATCACAACCCTGGTCAAAAGCAAAATAACCACTCAAATTACCCATATCAAATCATAGGCTAATCAACGTAGAAGTGGAAGGGACTTTAAAGCCTATTGAGTCAAAGGCCTTCATTTTACAGAAGAGGAAACTGAGGCTCAAAGAGAGTAAATGACTTAATTGCACAACCAAAGCCACACAGGCCAACCCAGGATTTTCACTAGGTCTCTGACATCACTTCTTACACTGTGTCACACTGACCTTAGAAACTGCCCCATGTTAAGTTTTCTCAGTTGATGTATCTGAACTTAGATGCAGACATCATTAATCAGCATGAACATTTTGCAATGTAAGTCTGCTTTATAACCTCCCTGGGTCTCTGTCTGAAAAATTAAGGCTATAGACTCAGTGACTTCTAAGGTCCCTTCTAGCTCTAAATTGATGGTCCTATTAACACCCACACTCTTTAGCTCCTGGGAAGCTTGAAGGCCAGCACTAAGGTTTGGTGAGAAGCATGAAATTAATTCATCCATTTGCCAGTGAGAAACACTGGAGATTAAGTGGCTGAGTAGTGACCACAGAGTTTCTTTGGATCTCAGAATCCTAGGAAGGTGAGTCACAGTCTGTTTCCTTTGATACCTGGTGGATTCTAAAGAATTAGAAAAGGACATTTTCCCTATCCAAAGCCCATTTAGTATCCAAGTCCAGCAGCAGGATCAGTCAGAGTCAGTATCTAGGGAGGGCTTCCAAATCCAGATGGATAGATCATTTGGAGCCCAAATATTCATATAAATAATTAAACTGTTAACAGTGTACTCAGTGACCCCACAGGTAAGAGACACCCTATAAGGAGATTCTGTGAGGTCTTAGAAGTCTCCTCTCTAAAACATAGAATAGTCACCATCAACTCCCTGCCCCAAGGGCCCACAGTTGGTTTCAGAGTAATGTTAACTCAACTTATCTTTGAATTATATCAGAGAATCGTGGCTCACAACAATTTTGTTCTGTTGATGATTGCCAATTTTTTTCTTGGCTATAATTTATTTGAACATAGCTGTTTGCATGTTTATTAGAGTGTAAGCTCCCTAAGAGCAGGAAATGTCTTTTGTGGGTTTTTTTTTCCCTTTAAATTCTAGCATCTAATATGGTGCCTGGCACATAGTAGGCACATAATAAATATTTAATAGCCAATTGTGAAAAATGTATTCTGAAGACATATATTAATTTTATCTTGAATGCTCAAAGAAATGAGTAACTCATTCCTGTTGAATCTCTATAACTACTAGCAGCCAAGTTAATCTCAAAAAAAAAAAGGATTCACTAATGAAAATTAATATAGATGATTTGTAGGTAAATTAACATGGAATTAGGAGTTAGCAGGGTCTCAAGATCATTTATTCTAACCATCATTTTGCAGATGAAGAAAGTGAGCTCAAGAAAGGTTGAAGGACTTGCCTATGATCACTAAATTAAGAGGTAACATATTGAGGCTTCCAATCTACCTCCTCTGGCTTCAAAACTAGAATATTTCCATTATATCACTCTGTTTCATCTCTCAAGGAAGTACTTTCCATTTTCCAAAGCACTTCTTGGTAAGGTTCAGATGTAAATTTTAAAAATTTCAACAGGTTAATCCACTGTGTCCATAAAGGGAACTGGGGAGTTGTTGCAACAGAAATTTTGGAAACAACTCTAGTTGGTTTCTAAAAGATGTGGAAGCCAATTAAATGGCAAACCAGTTTCCCAGTATGTCCTCTTTCCCTCCAGCTTCTCCCTTCTGCTCCAGCAAGGTTTTCTGCCAGTCTTCCTTGCTGTCCTCCAGTGCCTCCCCAGACTTCACTCTCTAGCTGACAGAAAGTATTAGACTATTCTCTGGCAAAACAATTTCCAGGTGGTCGGCCATATGGTGCCCATTTGGACCTGGCTCCTGAAAGCAGCTCCAGGAGCCCAGTCAGCCATGAAGGACAACTGCCAGTTTCTCACCCAGGGTCATACTCATGAGGGGCACAGGTGGTAGGCAGGTGTTTCATATGAGCCAACTACACTGTGCTAATCACTACTAACTGTGTTTGCCAGTGGTGCAATGGGAAACACAAAAGAAGGGAGACAATCCTTATCCCTAAGAAAATGAAGGAGTAGGGAGACCAGATTCCCATAAACATGTACTCAGAGTGCGACAAATACTGAGAATTGCTCAAAGGAATCAGTCGTGTCACAATGGACCCACACCGAGTTAGCAATGGAGTCAGAGCAGAAAGCCAGGACTGGGACAGCCAAAGCATAATTGAGAACAAAAGATAGGGAGATGGCAAGCATGAGAGCAGGTCACCCCTGGAGAAGGCTTGGAAACTGGTAATCAGAACAAAGCCAAGGGTCAGCAGTCAGGATGGGGGCACCCGGATAGTCAAAGTCAAGGCAAGGGGATAGCTCTAGCTCATTAGATAGATGCTGGTATAAAGAAAAACAACCTGGAGTTAAGAGGGCCAAGGTGTGAATTCTTGCTCTCTACTTGGAGGCATTAGGACACATCAGTTTCTATGATGAAGTTCTCCATTTCCTCATCTATAAAACAAGGTGGTTAGATTAAATGGTCGCTAAGGCTTCTGTAAGCTCCATCTTTTTTAAAATTCAGGTAAATAGTTAAGAGTCCATAGAATACACAGGTACATGTGGTACAAGGGAATGTAGGGAAAACAGAACTAGGAAAGTGGCCAGAAACGAGGCACGAAGCTCCAGGAATAAAGTGATCTTGAAAGTGAAGTAATGGCTCAGCCAGGAAGCCTCACATTCCATGACAAGGTCAACCCATCTACTGCAAGTTGGAGCAAGTGAGTCACAATTAGGAAATTGGACATTGTGTATCATAGGAATTCAATAATATGGGTTGGATAGTTATTAAATTGAGTTAATGAAAAAGGAAGGCAACTGGACTGTAGTGAGGGGTGTGGAATTGAAGAAAAGGGCAAAAAGTTATGAATATTAACCCCTTAAGTGTCACCATGGATGTATATGACTTTCTATATTAGCTTTTCAATAGTTTTCTCCCCCTTCAGACTAGCTCCACTGTATAATTTCCATGTCAGCCATTCCTAGTTCCTGCCTGTCCACTTTACCCTGTCATTCAGTGATATACTCATTTTCCATTCTAATTCAAATAAGGAGCACTCCGTTCAATGTTTTCTGCAATGAAAACTTTGGAGAAATCTGCCTGAGAATTCCATTAGAGTGAGGATTCTCAATTCTCCCCATGACTAATTTACAATCAAGACTTGGCTGAGAGACCAAAGCTGGCCTCTGTTGAGAAGATGGAACTTGATCAATAATGAAAATGTGTTCTGATGCAAAAAAATGGGAGACAATACATGCTTGCTACTTTGAATTGAACTGAATTTGAATAAATTTCACCAAGAACTATCTTTAATTTGGAGAGAATACATGGTTCATGACCTCCAGGCAGTCAATCAACATTTATCAAGAACATACTGAGGATAGAGACCAATATTAGATGCTCAATCAATGATATAAAAGAAATAGAAGACATGGGACCCATCCTTCAGGAGTTTACAAGCTAGTTGGTGAGACAGAATACACAAACATAGAAATACAATTTGAGAATACTTAAAAAGCAACATAGAATCAAAAAAAAGTAAGTGTAAAACAAACCATATGTAAATATATTGAGAGGATGCAAAGCTTCCATTTATAAACCATATACCAAATATATTAAGGGGATGCAAAGGTAACCTATGAGAAATTAAATGATGAACTATTAAAGTATCTCATAGAATAACAGGATCATGGATTTAGAGCTGAAGGAACCTGAGAGATATAACTCTTATGTTATAGATGAAAGAACTGTGACCTAGAGAGAGGAAGGAACTAGCCAGTAAACACATGAGTAGGTTATGACCCTCTTTTCAAATTCAACACTCTTCCATTATATCACATTCTATACCAGGATAAAGAAACAAAGACGGAAACAAGTAAATTTCCTGAAATTTGCTTAGGTAACTAAGTAAATAGTTGTTGGAGAGTGGGGGGAGGAAGAGAGAAGGGGTGGAGGAGGGAAAGAGGAAGGGAAGGAGAGAGAGAAAGAGACAGAGAGAGACAGAGACAGAGAGAGACAGAGGAGAGAGAGAAAGAGAGAGAGGGAGAGAGAGAGAGAGAGAGAGAGAGAGAGAGAGAGAGAGAGAGGAGAAGAGAGAGAGGAGGAGGAGAGAGAGAGAGAGAGGAGAGGAGAGAGAGAGAGGAGAGGAGAGAGAGAGAAGAGGAGAGAGAGAGAGAAGGAGGGAGGAGGGAAGGAGGGAGGGAGAGAAGGAGGGAGAGATGTAAAGAGAGAGACAGAGGGAAGGAGGGAAAGAGAGAGAGACAGAGGGAGGGAGGGAAGGAAGGAGAGAAAGACAGAAGGAGGGAGGCAGAGAGGGAGGAGGAGAGGCAGACAGAGAGAGATGGAGGGAGGGAGAGACAGAGAGAGATGGAGGGAAGGAGAAACAGAGAGAGAGATGGAGGGAAGGAGAGACAGAGGGAGTGAGGCAGGAAGGAAGGGAGGGAGATACAGAGAGAGATGGAGGAAGGGAGAGATAGAGACAGAGAGAGAGAGAGACAGAGACACAGAGAGACAGAGAGACAGAGACAGAGAGAGAGTGAGACAGCGAGAGACAGAGACAGAGAGAGACAGAGACAGAGACAGAGACAGAGACAGGAGGGAAGAAGGGACACTACTGAGGCCAGAAGAACCATAGATACCAAAGACAACTCCTCACTTCACAGCTAGAGACATTGAAGGAAACTGAAGCTCAGAGGAGCAAAAAAATCATTTGTCCATTACAAAGGAGATGGATTTGAAATCAAGTGGCTTTGGTCTGATTTCCAGCATGGCCACTTTTCCTGTGTGGCCTTGGGTAAGTTACATAAGCTTCAGTGGGCTTCAATATTCTTTTTTTTATGTTCTTTTTTTAATATAGCTTTTTATTGATAAAACATATGCATGGGTAATTTTTCAACACTGACCCTTGCAAAACCTTCTGTTCCAAATTTTCCCCTCCTTTACCCTATCTCCTCCCCTAGATGGCAAGTATTCCAATACATGTTAAAATATATGTTAAATCCAATATATGTATACATATTCATACAGTTATCTTGTTGCACAAGAAAAATAGGATCTAGAAAGAAAAAAAATCTGAAAAGGAAAACAAAAATGCAAGCAAACAATAACAAAGAATGAAAATGTTACGAAAATGTTCACACTCAATTCCTAAAGTCCTCTCCCTGGGTACAGATGGCTCTCTTCATCACTGAACAATTGGAACTGGTCTGACTCAATTCATTGTTGAATAGAGCCATGTCCATCAGAATTGATCATGGTATAATCTTGCTGTTGCTGCATACAGCGATCTGGTCCTGCTCATTTCACTCAGCTTTGATTCATGTAAATCTCTCCAGGCCTCTCTGAAATCATTCTGCTGGTCATTTCTTACAGAACAATAATATTCCATAATATTCATATACCATAATTTATTCAGCCATTCCCCAACTGATAGTCATCCCCTCATTTTCCAGTTTCTAGCCACTACAAACTGGGCTGCCACAAACATTTTTGCATATGTGGTTCCCTTTCCCTCCTTTAAGATCTCTTTGGGATATAAGCCCAGTAGAAACATTGCTGGATCAAAGTGTATTGGGCTTCAGTATTCTTATCTGTAAAGTAGGTGCTGTAGGATGAGGATAGATTAAATCATATTTAAAATCTACAATCCTAAAACACAGACAGAATGAAAACCCAGGTCTCTGAGATAAGAATGACATCAAAGCTTCTTAAACTGTAGTTTAAGACCCCATATAGGGCTTCATAATTGAATGTGAAGGTCACATTCACACAATTATGATTTATTATCAGATTTTTATACATATTTTATATATGTTTATACCTGGGATCTCATAAAATTTCTCAAGTGAAAAGGGGTGAGTGGAAAAAGTTCAAGAAGCCCTGTTCTAATCCAATAATTAAAAAGGAATACTTTCTTCAAAATCCTGTAACATTTGTACATCCAATTTCCACCTAAAGATCTCCAGTAGAACAATTTGGAACTATTCCCAAAGGGCTGACACACTGTGCATACCCTTTGATCCAGCAGTGTTTCTATTGAGCTCATATCCCAAAGAGATACTAAAGAAGGGAGAGGGACCTGTATGCTCAAGAATGTTTGTGGCAGCCCTGTTTGTAATGGCTAGAAATTGGAAAATGAATGAATGCATCAGTTGGATAGTGGCTCAATAAGTTATGATATATGAATATTATGGAATATTATTGTTCTATAAGAAATGATCAGCAGGATGATTTCAAAGAGCCCTGGAGAGACTTACATGAACTGATGCTAAGTGAAGTGATAGAACTGGGAGAACATTGTACACAGCAAGAGCAAGATTATACAATGATAAATTCTGACAGATGTGGCTCTTTTCAACAGCGAGGTGATTTAGGCCAGTTCCAATAGTCTTGATGAAGAGAGCCATCTGCACTCAGAGAGAGAACTGTGGGAACTGAGTATGAAGCACAACATAATATTTTCATTTTTTTGCTTGCATTTTGTTTTCTCTCTTTTTTTTCCTTTTTGATCTGATTTTTCTTGCACAACATGATAATTGTGGTAATATATATAGAAGAATTGCACATGTTTAACATAGATTACTTGCTGTCTAGGGGAGGGGGTGGGGAAAAGGCAGAGGGAGGGGGGAAATCAGAATACAAGGTTTTGCAAGGGTGAATGTTGAAAATTATGTATGCATATGTTTTGAAAATAAAAGGTTTTAATATATATTTTAAAAAAAAGATCTCCAGTGATGAGGAAATGGCAGTTTGCCAAGGTAGCTCTTTTGGACAGCTCTAATTATTAGGAATTTTACTTTGTTTTTATATCAAATCTAAATCTATGTCTCTAATCTATTCCTTATTTTATTTTCCCAAGCATTCAATTATAAGATGCCCTATGAGGTCTTAAACCATAGTTTAAGAAGCTTTGATGTCAGTCCTATCTCTGAGACCTGGATTTTCATTCTATCTGTATTTTAGAACTGTAGATTTTAAAGAAGATTTAATCTACCCTCATCCTACAGCACCCACTTTACAGATAAGAATACTAAAGCCCAGTGAAGTTTATGTCACGTGCCCAAGGCCACATAGGAAAAGTGGCCGTGCTGGAAATCAAACCTAGGTCACTTGACTGCAAATCCATCTCCCTTGTAAAATCCCTTGATTTTTTGCCCTTCTGAAGTTCAATTTCCTCAGCTGTGAAGTGAGGACAAACAAAATACATCTAAATGTAGTGGGCAACGCATTGAATTTGGAGTCGGGAAAACTGGGTTGAAATAGCAGCTCTTCTGCTGACTCCCCACGCAACTCTAGGCAAGTCCCTTTTTCCTATAGACATCAGTTTCCAAAGCTATAAAAAGATGAATTTGGAGTAGATAGCCTGCAAGGTCCCTTCTGGCTCTAAATCTATAATCCTAATCTTATTTCCACATGACAGCCCTTGAAATCCTTGAAGACAGCTGTCATGTTATGTTTCCCAATTAGTTTTCCTTTCTGGAGGTGGCATATTTAATATCCTTCCTAAAAAATGACATCTGGAGCAGGACACAGACCTGGTCTGATGAATATAAAAAGTATTTATTATGCACTTCTGTGTTTATATACATATATGTGCATCTATACACATACATATACACACATACAAGAAAGGGTAATGTTATACACGAGGAGACCAAGACAAAATGAAAACTGGACCTGCTGTCAAGGAGTTTTCATTGTCCATCCTTGTTTTCTGAAGAGGACCAAAGCATCGCAGGATGATGTCTTGACTTGTATGTAAATTGCATTTCAGGGAGGCAGAGTTGCACAAAGTTCTCCCCTCACTCTCTCTTCCAGAGTCGTTGACATTCAGTTACAAAATAAAAGTCAAGATAACTGGTGATGGCCCAGGATGCAGGGGATGATTCTGGCAATTTGGATGTGTGACCAAGCTCTAAGGATTCCACAGAACCTGCTTCCACCACCTGTCTGGACATTGGAACAAAGCATTCTCATCCTCCCATTCTTCTGGGAGAACTCTGCCCTCTGGTTGGAGCAGACATCAGGTAACTCACCAAAGGGCTGGAGGACTGTCGGTTACCTTCAGCCCTGTTTCACCCCTCTGCCAAGACTGTTTTACCCAAAAAGTTTTGCTGGAGTGTGGCCACGGCTTCTTAGGGCATCAGTGAGAATCGGGTGAAAGGTGGACACTGAGGATGAATGAGCAGCCTTGGAAAAGGGAGCTCAGCAAGCCTTCACACCAGAGTCTTCCCGGAACTTCCCACATACCTCTCAAGGAGCTTATACAACAAGTCAACAAGTATAGACACAATAATTTTAGGAGGAATGAGAGAGAGCACCAACAACTAAAGAGCTCAGGAAAAGTTTCCTAAAAACGGTGAACCTTTAAGGAAACTAAGAATTTTAAGAGATAGAGGCAAAAAAACTAAGTTCATTGCAGACATGGTAAAAACCTGTACAAAAACATATAGGATAGAGATGGAAAGCTAAGTTCAAAAAATGGCAAATAGGTCAGTCTGGCTTGAGGATAGAGCACATGGAGTTGTATAACATGCAACAAGTTTACCAAGGGAAGCTAGAGGGAGGATGTAAAGGACCTAACACTGTGAGGAGCTAGCATTTTATCCTAGAAGCAATAGAGGGCTGTCAAAGCTTTTTTGAATAGGGTAATGACAATAAAACTTATGCTTCAGAAAGACAATTTTAGTGCTTGTGTAGACACTGAATCAGAGGAGGTGAATATAAGCCTTGAACCCAATCGTGAAGCTCTTGCAACAGTCTGAAGAAGAAATTATGAGTTCTGGATTACATGGTAAAGTCAGTGAGTGGGTGGGAGATGTGGATGCTGAATATACATGGCAACTGATTAGATATGGAGATGGAGAAAGGAGAGTTAAGGGTGACTGGGGTGAATAGAAGGACAGTAGTGTTCATTAGGGAAGCCTGGAGAGGGAGAATTTCATTTGAATGGTGAAATCAGAACCTAAAGTTGAAAAGGATTGAAAAATGACCAAGAAATGACCAACAGTCATTTTAGACTTTTAATTCAGCCTATCAAGTCAGATTTGTGATAGCCATGTCACAAGATACTATCCAATCTATTCATCCAAGTGGTGCAATAGATCAAGCACTGAGATTGAAGTCAGAAAGACACAAGTTCAAATCTAGCTTCAGATACTATCTGTGTGAACTTTAGAAGTCAATTAATTGGTTTGCTTTAGTTTTCTCTACTGTAAAAGGAATGACACAATAACATCTACCTCCCAATATTATTACAAGGATCAAATGAGGTAAGATTTGATAAATACTTAGTACATTACTTGGCATATTGTAGGTGCTGTATAAATGCTAGTTTTATTGCTGTTATTTTATTAGAAAAAACTCTGGGGAAGAAAAGACAAAAAGGAAATCCTTTCCGTCTTCAAGGAATTTATATTCTACCGCTGAGTCATGATGAGCTGGCAGACTATTAAAACCACAAGACTTTTTCACAAGATTAATTGAGTGACTACACCTTCCCCCTTTTGTACTTGTGAAGCCTATGATGACTTCAAGTCTTGCCACAACACTACTGACCCTGATAGGAAACACAAATCTTATAAATTTCAAATGTAGCTGCTTAAAAGGAAATACATTTTCATTTATTGAGACAAAGTATTGGATGTTGAACCAAATAACTTTAATTCAAGTCTCAACAAGAATGTTTAATTGTTGTCTGGTGACACTGGATAAATCACAACCTCTCTGAGTCTTTGTTTTACATCCAGTGGGTGAGAATGTTGATATGTACAATGTCTACAATCACCGGGTTCTTTTCAGAAAAAGCTGTGCAGTGGAAAGTGTGTCTAGTAGGAAATTAGACAACTAACTTAGCCACTTATCTGTCAATTAATCAGCATTTATTAAATACCTATTGTTTTCCAGGCATTGTGATATGTAATGAGGATACAAAGACAAAAATAATATATAATCTCTGCACTCAAGAATATTATAATTTATTAAGGAACCAATATTTTTTTCATTCATTTTTGTTTCACTTTGTTTCATTCATTCATTGTTTCATTCAATCATTTCAGTCATGTCTGACTCTTCCTGTTCCCATTTAAGATTTTCTGACAAAGATACTGGAATGATTTGCCATTTCCTTCTCCAATTTATTTTATAGATGAAGAAACTGAGGCAAATAAGATAAGCAATTAGCCAGCCCACGGTCACACAGTTAATAAGTGTCTGGGGCCACATTTGAATTCAGGAAGAGGAATCCTCCTGATTCCTGGCCCAGGTTTGGCTCTATCCACTGCACCATCATCTAGCTGCCCCTATGTGTATCCATATAAGTATATGCCAAATTATATGAAAAAGTTATTTCCCCAGAGGGAACACTTGAAGCTGGAAAATCAGCATGATGTAGATAATGTGCTTGAACTAAGCTTTGAAAGATGCTAAAGTCATCTTGAAGATGGGGATTGAGGCAGCTAGGGACAGAGGAGGATAGAGTGCTGATCTTGGAGACTGTCATTTAACTTCCATTTGCCTCAGTTCCCTCAACTCTAAAATTGAGGTGACAATAATAGCATCTACTTCCCAAAGTCACGAGGATCAAATGGAATATTTATAAAAAGTGCTGAACATCATGCATGGGATATAGTAAGTGCTATATAAATGCTTATTCTCCTTTCTTTGTTATCCATGGGGGATAAACTAGGAATAGTCAGAAAATAAGTATGACTGGATCATAGTGTGTGTGTGAAGGGAAGTAATGGATAATCAGCATAGATTGGAACATTTAAAGCTCTTCTTTAAATGCCAAGTAAAAGAATATTTGTTTGATCTTACAAGGCAATAGGAAACCAGTGGAGCTAATTGAGTCTTCAGAAATATTACTTTGGCAGCTGTGTGGAGAATGGATTAGAGATGGGAAGGACCTGCAGTATGGAGAACAATTAGGAGGCAGGAAAGGAGAGAGGGAGGACTTGACCCAGGAGATGGGGGGAAAGGGAAGTGGAGAATTGGGCAGCCAGGTGAGTGAAAAAAAGGGGCAGATGTAAAATGCAGATAGAATTAACAAGAAATAGAAATTTACTGGATTTGGGGGTGAGATAGACTCTGAAGATGGTAATCTGCATAAAGTCCTCCCTGAGTAGCCTGGGGCCAATCATTTTGCCTTTTAGGATTTGGTTTTTCTATCTATAAAATGGGCTTCCAGCATCACTGTTCTGAGGCTTTTTGTTAGCTGTAAAAAGCCATATATAAAGTGTGAACTCCTATTATTTCACCTCTGTGGTGAGGTAGGTTAAAGGCTTGGGCCATAGGAACCACAACCATTGGAAATGTAGGCCTGATTCTTCCATTTAATTTGCCAGTTGCACTTAGATTGAACTGTATGTCCCCATTTCAGAAGGCTCTCTTTCACCTAAAGATTACTGATAGCCCATACCTCTCCAGGCTGTCTGAAGTTCCTTATCAAGAAATATAAATAAATGTAGTGATTAAAATGATCATATCTGACTACTTGAGAATTGCTAAACTCATATCCCTTTCTCATAATTGTTATAAATAAAAGAAACTACTTCCTTGCCTCTGAGCTCTGCTCACCTCTTTAGCAGTTAATGGCCCAAGCCTCTGATCCATATATTAAATGAGTTCCTTGCTAGGCTGACCTCTCTTCCCTTGGTGGGGAGGAGGATGAGGAAAAGGAAGAAGAGAGAGCAAAGGAATCTAAGCTCCCCTCCTCCTGTCAATTAGGGAAACTTGTTTGTTTTCCATCCAAGGACCAGCTAACTGAGTCAATCCTATTCCTGGTATAAGGAACTCTTGGAAGCCCCAACTCTGAATCTACACAATCTCACTTATTATTAATAGACCATTTCACCTCCAATCACAAGCTTTAAGACTTCTGGTTGTGTTCAATGGTCAGTGGTCACACTTTAGTCACATAGAAAGAGTGCCCGTGATGCCCTTAAAAGTCATAAATCATATTCCTGGCTAATGATGGTGTCTTCCATAAATGATTCATTGGTGAAATGTAAGTGTATTTTATTCCCCAATAATAATCTCTCTCTGCCAGTCCATTATAGATGGACTAAGATATGGGAAGCGGGTGAGCCCATATGAAATATCACCCCCTGTATACCCAAAATAATCACTCTGACCTTAGCAATATTAATCCTAGGTCTAATTTTGCTATATATGACATACACAACCTTGGGTCCCTGGAAATATGGTCCCATATATTTTTATATATGTATTAAGCAGGGTGTATATATGGCTTAATCATATACACGACCATCCACACATAAATCATATGCTTGCTCTCTTAAACTGATAAGGCTGGAAGAAATGGCCAGAGGTCATCCACTTCATCCCCCTGCCTCTTGGAAGGCATCTCCTAAATCATTCCAGAAAGGTTCATACATTTCCTGATGTTAAGAGAGCTCCCAGGAAAGAGCCTTCTCTATAATCTGTTTTTGCTATCTGGAAGCTCCCAATTTCTTCTTGATAAATGTTTCCTTTTCTCTTTATTTGGAAAGAGAATGCAAAAGGCTGGGGAAAGAACCTAGGCACTGTGAATACAGAGATCTATCAGCTAGCTAATGCCCACAAGAATTGGTAAATATGCAGACTGTGCCTCTGTTAACAACTCCATCAAATGCTGACTTGGTTTAATGGATAAGCAATGCCTTCCATCAAGAGCTGTTCTGGTGCTCAGTGGAGAATTCTGAAGTGAAATATTATGCATGTATATATGTATATGTGTGTGTATGTATTTTTTTAACCTTAAGTCTATAAACCTTTAGAGTTGGTTGAACCATAGGGTTGAGGACAACCCATACATTTTGAAATTCCCTTTACAAATATACTTATAGTCACTGCTTGCACACTTCTAGGAATAAGGCATTCACTACCTTGCAAGGCATTCAATTCATTCTGAGGCAGCTTTAATTATTAGAAAACCCTTCCTTATGTACCTGATGTGTGGATAGTATTATATGATTGATCAAGTATTTGACAAGTATTGTCTCATGTAATGCGTACAGCCTCAGTGGATGGGGAGAGCAGGATTATCATCCCCACTTTATAGAAGAAAATGAGGTTCAGAGAGGTTATGACTTACTTATGTTCATATAGATAGTAAGTGGAAGTCCCAGGGCTCAAACCCAAAGCTGTGGTGCAATGAATAGAGCCCTAGGAAGACCTAAATTTAAATCTGGCCTCAGACACTAGCTGTGTGATCCTGGGCTAGTCACTAAACCTATTTGCCTTTACAATTTTCTCAACTGTAAAATGGGGATAATAGCCTCAGGAACATCAAATGAAATAAGATTGAAAAGTGCTTAGCATAGTGAGTGATAAATAGTAGGTACTATATAAATATTCATTCCCTTCCCTCTGGTTCTAAAATTTTGTTGTCCTATTCCAAATCCTACACTTTTATTGTACTTTTTTTTTTTTTTGGATGAAACTGGTAATTTCATTGACATAAGGAACTCCCAATAAGGAAACTACCTCTATAAATAGAGCCCATTGTAATCACCTGCTTGTTATTTATTGTTTTAGAGAAATTTCTGGGACATTTAGTGTTTAATTTAACTGGTCCAGGTTCACAATAGCCACAAGTATCAGAAATTAGGTCTTCTGGATTTTAAGTTAGGCTATGTTTATGTTAATTCTTTTAAAGTTTTTAGTTGACAAACATTTGTTTTCTCTTTTTCAGAGACAGAGAATGTGAGACCATTGTAATAAATACATTTTTTAAAAAATGTCCACATTGGCCACATACAAAAATGTACGTCTCATTCCACGAAGGGAATCTATCACCTCTTGCTCTGGAGATGTCTTCATCATTGGTTCCCTATAATAATGGTAGCAATCGTATAGATTGGAATTCACAAGTCTTTGACTGTTGTTCAATTTTAAAATGTAATTAACTGTATAAATTTTTTTCTTAGTTTTGCTTACTTCTTTCTGCGTTACTTCACACAAGTCTTCCCAAGTTCCTTTGAAACTTTATCCTTCCTTGGCATACTAATATCCATTATATACACATCTAATTTGTTCAGCTATTCCCCAATTGAAACCCACTTTATTTTACTTTTCTCTTTTTAGCTAAATAATGTTTTATTTTCCCCAATTACATATAAAACAATTTCTTACAATTGTTTTTTCTTTAATATTGAGTTTCAAATTCTTTCCTTTTCTCTATCCCCCTTCCCTGAGATGGCAAGCAATTTGATATAGTTCACATGTGCAAACATGTAAAACATATTTCCATATTAGTCATGTTATTAAAAAAAAAAAGCATACAATCCTCCCCCTCAAAACACACACACACACACACACACACACACACACACACAGAAAAATATAAAGTGAAAAAATAATATGATTTGATCTGTATTCAGATCCTAGCAGTTCTTTCTCTGGGGCGGGGAGAGGGAGGTAACATTTTTTATCACGAGTCCTTTGAGATTGTACTGGATCTTTATACTTCTGAGAATGTTCTTACTGTGTATGATATTTTCCTGGTTCTACTCATTTCACTTTTCATCTGGTCATATTAAGTCTTTCCAGGTTTTTTCTGAAATTATCTTGTTTGTTATTATATCACAATCATATACCACAACTTGTTCAGGAATTCCCCAATTGATAGGCATCCCTTCAATCTCCAATTATTTACCACTACAAAAAGAACTCACAAAAATATTTTTTCTACAAATAGGTCCTTCCCTCCTTCCTCCCCCTATCCCACCCCAGTCAACCCTCTAAATCTCTTTAGGAATCAGAGCGAACAGTGGTTAAAACCCAATTTTTAATATTAAAAGTCTCTCATGGGACAATTAGATGAGTAAAATCATCTATTCTTTCATTCAACAGCTGTAGTTGAATATGTGTTAAATAGAGAATGGTTATAAGTTTAAATAAGATGACTCCTTCCCATAGAAATTTGACAAATGTTGAGAAGAATAAAACATAAATACAGATGGCTATAATACCTATAAAGTTCATTAGAGATTGCAAAAAAGAGAGCTAAGGATCATAGGATTAAGAACTAGAAAGGACCTTAGAGTTCATCCAGAGTCTAAATTCTAGAACAAATTCTAACCAGTTTTGCCATATATCCCTTTGAGAATCTAGTGAAACCTATAGTACCCTTCTCAGAATAAAGCTTTTAAATGCATGAGATAAAATATATAAAAGCACAAAAAAAATCACATTGAAATAGTTATTAAAATATTTCTAATTCACTATCCCCAAAATAACAACTCTTGCTAACCCCCTCATTTTTAAGTAAAGAAACTGAAGCTCACAGAATATAAGTGACAGCTAATGGAGTAACAGAGCCAGAATGCAAACTAGGATCTTTGATTCCAAATATATTTGACCCAGAGGCAATAGGGAGCCACTGGAATTTATTGGAGAGGGGGACACGGGTCATACCTGTGCTTTAGGGAAATTATTGCATGGAAGACTGTGCATGGAGGATGAATTGCAATAGGAAGAGACTATGCAGGGAGACCAATTAAAAAGCTATTGCAATAGTCCAGGTGAAGAGGCTGAATTAGGATAGTGGCTTTCTGAGTGGAAGAAAGCAGATTCATATGAAAAATATTCTAAAGAAAGAAATTACGGGTCATTACTGTATAACCTATAGATCCACATAATCATTCCTTAGGGTACAAGACAGTGCTTCCACCCACCTAGCCCAGTTTTCCTTCTACAAGAAGAGCCTCAGAGCTATTGCATAGATAAAAAAATATTCAGGAGTCTTTCTCTTTTCATTTTCTCTGCCTCTTATTCCTTCATCCTCCAGCCTGTGAATATTAGTCTTCTCCTAAACCTCTTTCTGATAAGACCCCAGCAAAATTCCAAGTCCCTGCTAGCAACTCATTGTCTAGATGAGACATAGGAAGGGGTATTAACAGGAGACAGCTTTTGTTAAATTTAAGAGGAATTTAACTGGGACTTTGTCACAGTGGGCCCTACTTAGCTGAATTCCCACAGCTACTCCCTGAGATAAACAGGGAAGAGTACTGACAGGATTATCTTGTAATTCCTTGTTGAGTTCCTTATATTGACGAAATTACTATGACCTCACAGTTACTTTATACAATAAGAAGGCCAAGTTAAGATGTCAATCCCCAAGGTTATTATTCTTCTGCAAAAAAAGCCTACTGGTATCCCACTTCTTTGCTAACTCCCTTTAGGGTTAGCCCACCTTATGACATTGCAGATTCCTTAGGAACTTCCCACCTTATGGCAGCAATTCCTCCAGGGACGTTTTCTGCCTTATAGCCTCTTTCCTCTTGTTAATGGCTAAAAATCCCATATGAAAATTAGCTCACTGTCAGCAGCATAATAAAATCTTTACCTCTTGATTTGGAGATGGTCTGTTGTGCCACAGTTCCCTTTTAATGTCCTGACCCAGTTTCCCTAATTGTCCTATTCAGTTACTCTGCCTCAGATTATAACCTTTCCCTCTTAATGTTTGATAGGATTGGGTCTTATATCTTAGACCTTAGGCTATAATCATTCCCTCTTAATGTTTGATGGGATAAAGGTCTTTACCCATTTTAGACATCATTAGACTATCAGGAGCCTCTCTAGTACCTCCCATTATGTCATCCTAGGTGCCTCCCCCCATTAGGTCATCCCAATCCAGGTACCTCCCCCATCATGTCATTGGTCTTGTACCACTATAAAAGAATCTTGTATCCGACATTCAGGGCTGGATTCTTTGAGACAACAGTCTCATTCAGCCCTGGGACCAAACATGGATCCATTTGGTCCCAGTAAATCTTTCCATTTAATAAACTATTAAATTGTTCTCTTAATCTCTATCTTGCTCAGTTTCTCTGGCATTACATGTCTAAGTCTACAAATTCTTTTGAGATACCTCACAACATCAGTCTGAAATCCCAATATATTTTTGGGATTTGAGCTCATTTCCCAACATTTGGTAGAGCTATAAAGAAGTTATCGAAACCCCAATATAGTTTATGGGTTCAACACTTCTGTATATCATTTCTCATCATTTCATCCTTTCTCTTCCTTCAAGACTTCCTCCTTTTCCTTTGTCTACATGAAGAGTCATATCCTTACATGTGGATGCTGTCCAAAATAATAGATTTTGATCATCTTTACAAGGTATCTTGTAAAATACTTCCCTATTTATTCTATCATTGTTATTTTTTTATTTTTTAAACTGGGACAATTAATCCTTTTGTCTCATGTAGTTTTCATTTATGATTTCTTGAAATATAGCTCTGAAAAACCAGGCTTTGATAAAGCCCATTAAGATTCAAATTTAACTACTTGACTATCTTTAAATCCAAATCACTCTGGCTCTCCTCATTAGCCAATAATAGGTGGAAATCCAAACCTTACTTGCTCCTTATGTGGGTTTTGATTTCTCAAAATGAGTGTAAATAACAATTGACTCAGAGGTCTTTCCCTCCCATACTGATTTTCTTCTAAAGGCAAAGTAGGCCATCTTTCACCTCAATTCTTGCCTATCCTTTAACTACTGAATAGGTTTTGCTCCCTTTTCCCCCTCTGTCCACCCCCCCACCCTCTCCCCCAACAAATTGAAACCTAGGAAAAACCTTAGCTTAAAGAAGTCAAGGTCTTCTACTACATTCTAGGCCATAGTGTGCTATCCTGACCTATGTCTTGCCACTGGACTCCAATAACTCTGGAAAATGAAAGACCAGGGCTGATGACTTTGCCCAGCTTTGCTCCACTTAAATCCAATTTACTTTCAAGTCAAGATATCCTCTTCCCTATATCATTGGTCTTTGAGGATAAAGTACAAACAACAACAAAAAATCTTTCAAGGAAGAATTCCCACTTACTAATATCCTGGGGGATTAGAAGTATGTATTTCACTATTCCTTTCACCTTCTTCAGCAAGGCAGAGATCAATTAATATTTTGGTATAGATAGGCATTATTTGCCATTTCAGAAACCCAAATATTGCATATTCTCTCTAGCCAGGTCAGTGCGAAATTCTTTTGTTTTCTTTCTGTTGACTCTCTTGGCTCAGAAAATTCTCAACCTTTATGGAATATATATGGTCTGCTGTGTGTATATATTTTGGTTGGGAGTGGGGAGGTATAACATGTAAGCAAATGAATAAATGCAAACAGTTTTTCTTTCTCCTTCTTTATTAATCTCTAAAGGATTATTAAATTCAGAATTGAAGAGGATCTTATTTAAAGAAACTACTTCATTTTACAGAGGACCTTCTCTAAGGTTACATGAGTAGGAATCAGCAGAATCATGGTCAAACCAGATTCTCAATCAATTAGATTGAATAGTGATTGAATAATAGACCTCAATTCAAATCCTACATCAGATACTTACTAGCTATTTGACTCTAGACAAGTCACTTAAACTTTCTTAGCCTCAGTTTCCATACCTGATATATATATAAAAAAATCATAGCAACTACCTCATAAGATTCTTCTGAAAACAAATGAGACAATATATGTAAAGTGCTTGACAAAACTTAATATTTATTAATATGTTAGTTATTATTATTTTTATTTTTATACCAAGCATGTCATCTTTCTCCATCACTGCCAGCCCAAGGAGCGCTAGGCAGAGACATGGGACAAATCTAGATGACGTTCTGGGGACTTTTTTTCCCTTCCAGAGGTCAGATAGGATTATAGCCCTACCAAGAACTTAACCTGCCTTCTGTCTCTAACTTAGGCCCTACAAAACCTAGGGCATCTGGCTGTGGGAGGAGTGAGTCATCATCTCTCCAATTCCAGCTTATCAAAATGATGAGAATGGGGGAAGATAATGGGCAGAACGTCCCATAAACATAGGAACACCCTTCTCCCCCACTATGACTGTTAAGCGAAAACATAAAATCATAGCATGTTGTATTTGGCAGATACCATATAAAGGTCACATAAAGCAAAGGATCTTGATATTTTTGTGTGTTATGGAAACCTTTGATAAAGCCTATTGACCCATTCTCAGAATAATGTTTTGAAATGCATAAAATAAAATATATAAGATTACAAAGGAAAATATTCAAAATATTCAAAAATACATATTTGAATATATTCAAAAATATTGAAATAAAATTAACAAATTTTTCTAAAGTCCACATACTGCAAGTTGATATTTCTTGATCTAATGAATCCCCTCTCAACTTATAAATATGGATACTGGGGCCCAGCAAGATTAAAAAGAGGTTCCTCATGTGGTCTAGTCCCAATTTATTGCTCCAGCAGTCTTTATCATCCAGCCCTAGATGCCATTCTTTCAATTTCTCCACACCTAAAGTCTAGAAAATCACTATGGAAAGAGAAAGAGGAGGAAAAATAGGAATGGTTCCAGAGTCCTGAATCACCGGCTCCCTGGAAGGGAGGGATCCAGGGAAGAAGTGTAAAAATCATTATGGTTGAAAAAAATGCCCTTTAAAGCGACTGATATGATGCAGGATCTGGGGACCCTTCCAACACCACCTGGATCTGCAAAGATGGAGCAGGAAAGGAAGGGAAATTACAGGCAACCATGGCATGGATTTGCATTTATGCAAATGAGGCCTCCCCCAGCTGTCCTGAAGCTGCTTGTGCCAAGGGGCGGCTGTGAGGGCCAGGCTCAGCTACAGAGGCCTGCTTTTGTCTTTCCATCCTGCCCTTGGAAAAGTGAAACAGGAGAAAAGAGAAAGGAAGGGCTTTAAATAGCTCCCTACCCCAACTGCTGACAATGAAAGTAATAATTGTAATAATGCTCCCAGGGTCCGGAGTGGAAGAGCAAAGAGCATTAACACCCTCAGATCAAGAGCTGAGAGATTTCCCCCTCCCTCTCCAATTTTCTCTTTCAAAAGCAAACCCAGGGAATCAAAAATGCCAACCTGCCGATCAGGATGCCAGCAGATTGGCGGTGGGCAGGGTTTTCCTCACTGTGCTGTGTCCACATCAGCTGCTGTGTCTGGTAGCCCTCAATAATAGCCTTTTCCCTGTTTTGGCAAGCTACTTTCTCAGTCCACACTCCATTTTCTCTTTCTCAGAGGAGATCTAGTTAAAGGATGATGGGTATATGGGAAGATGAAGCTGGGTCTGTTAACTTTTCAATACAAATTTTATTTTTTAAATAAACTATATTTATTTTTATATATTTATTTTAAATAAACTATGTATTTATACATTTAAAATAAATTCTACATAATTATATCTATTTATATACTTATTTTAAGTACATTCTAACTATATTTTAGATATTTGTTTTAAATAAACTCTATAGAATTATATATATTTACCTTACATTTATAACTATATTTATTTTAAGTAAATATATAAATTTATTTTACTTATATATTTTTAAATAAACTATAATTATATTTGTTTATATGTTCATTTAAAATAAACTATATATTTTATATTTATTTTTAAAACAAATTCTAGGTAACTATATTTCCATATAATTAGTTTCTTTTGTAAATCTATATATTTCATTTCATGCACTAAAAAATTATTTTGAGGAGTTCATAGGTTTCACCAAACTTCCAGTAAGGTCCATCTCTCTCTCTCTCTCATACACACACACACACGCAAAATCACACAGAACCTCAGTTCAATCAATCAACAAGCATTTATTAAGCAATTTTGGGAGAGAGAGGATGAACTCAGTTTTAGGGAGGTGAAGTTTGATATAAAAATAGGACATTCAGTAACTAAATACTTAGATTAAAAGAGATAAAAATGAAATGGTTGAGGTACAAGGGGGACCCCAAAATGTTGAGTTTCAGACCAGCAGTGCAAGATTTCTGAAAAGAATTTGCAGTCTCCATGTCAAGGGGCAAAGCTTATTTTAATTATAATGCCTATTAAAGCAGGCTAACTTTCAGAAGAAGCTAGCAAAGAATCAGGGGCAAGAACATAAATGTATAGGGAACAGTTGAAGCACTGGAAACCAGGTGTTTCATGTGACTGATAGGCTAATTTTATGGCTTAGATGTGGAGTTGAGAAGTGTCTGGTACTGACTTGATACATAAGTGCAATACCCATAATTCTCTCTGGGCAGAGCTGAGGGGAGGGGAACGTTCTGGAGGTGTGTTTTTAGGTCAAGTAGTGGATAGCCAATTCAGTTTTGTGCGTCAACTTTAAGCACCTCATCACTGTTGCTCCTTAGTCTCAGAAACTGTTATCATTGACCAACAGGCTGTTATCTGACAGCCAGCAATATTTGTGGCCATAGCATCCTGGTCAGAAAGAAATATATTATTTTTAACTTGATCACTCCCAAGGCCAGGTGGCCTTTACTACATCCCACCTAGGAGCTTTCATTCTGGTGCACTGTATACCATGTACATATAAGAACATATAAAATAAACACCAAATAATTTGAGGAGGATTCCCCATGTTTTAGGGGCATACAGTGGGGCCACCAGATTGGCTGCTGTCCCCTGTTTGATAGATTTCTGTTTTGCAGTTTGAATTTCTGTTTAACTGGGTTGCTTTTCATTCTCTCTATGAAATTATTTTGAAGAATTGTGAGCCTTAATTTTCTTTTCTGTAAACTGGAAAAAGCTGGAACTAGATGACATCTAATATCCTTTCCAGCCTTTGATTTCTATGATTCTGACTTAAGTTGGAGATTGAGGTAAGAGAGTGGGGAGGGCTGATCATCTAACTTAAAATGATCCTGAGACTAAATAGCACAGTCTGAGTAGGCAACTAAGGATATAAATTATATGCAAATAAAGGTTGACCCTCAGGTTTATGCAAATTATATGCAAATAAAGGCTTAGACTTCTAACCCTTACATTCATTTCTCAGTGCATTTAAGTACAGTTGCACCAACATTTCCTATACATTTATCTTCTTGCCCCTGATTCTTTGCTCACTCCTTTTGGAATTTAGCCCACTCTAATTGGTATTATAATTATAATAAACTTTGCCCCTTGACTTGAGGATGGGTCCAACCCTAAAAATCTTTTGAGACACCTTGCAATGCCAGTCCAGAACCCCAACATTTTGGGGTCTACCTTGAACCCTAAAAATTTCATTCTTAACTCTTTTAATCTTAGAAATTTTCTGTGGACAAGATATTTATGGGTGCTAAGGATACAAGGATTAAAAATGACTCATATTTTATTGATATGATAAATAAATACAAATGATAGAGAGTGAAAGGAGCAAATAAGTGACATTAGATAGACCAATGATCTTAGAAGACTCATTTTCCTGAGTTCAAATCTGGCCTCAGACATTTACTGTATGATTCTGACCAAATCATTTAAGCCTATTTGCTTCATTTTCCTCATCTGTAAGATGAGCTGAAGAAATAGAAAAGTACTCCAGAATCTTTGTCCTGAACAGATAGATCCAACTGAACAACAACAATCACAATAATGTGGATGAATAGAAAGGAAACATATTGTGAAAATAAACTCAGTATAACTTTCCAACTTGTTTGATGGGAAGGATAAAATTTCAAGTTTAGGCAACTGGTGGAGTGGTAAAACAATCAATGGAAATGGAAAAGGTGGGAGCAGGGACAAATTTGGGGAGAGGACATGAATTCAGATTTAGGTAAGTTGAGTTTGAAGTAGAAATATGCCACTCAGGTGAAAAAAAAATCCTAGTAGCAACCACCAAATTCAAATAACTTTCATTTTAAACCCCTCTTTAGACTTATTCTGGCAGAATGTCTTGGACAATATTGTCTGGGCCTCCATATTTTCTTCAGATAATACAGAGAATATTTCATGAAGCCTCATAAATAGGTTTTTATTGAATGAATGAATAGATTCTTCTTCAGGCATGGATTGGACTAGCTGTCCTTTGAAATCCTTCTAAAACTAAGATTGTATCATTCATTCCATGATTCCAGGTGTATTCTGGAAAGAAATCAGGTGAAAATTAGGCTGTCTAAAAATAGAAGGGACTGCCTCAAGACGTAGTATGCTTTTTCTTTCTAAGGTCTTTGAGCAGAGAATGGATGACCACTTTTCAGGAATAGTATGGATTCCTGTTGTGCATGTGTTGGAGCAGATGCCTCCTAAGGTCTCAGCCAACCCTCAAATTGTGTGATTCTATGAGAAGAAAACTCAAGATTATGATGACTTCAGGATTCAATTAACCAGTAGTATCAACCAATAACAGCTACTTGTAACTTTCTTATTTGCTCCAAAGCCTGATCATACTTCAGGTCATTTGGCTTTTTAGGACCAGCTTGTTCTGCCTTAGTTTCTTTGAATTGTTCTACCATACTCTCCCTGGTGGCAACCCCGCCTTCCTGCCCATTAGGACTGAGGTAATTAGGGCTGGTAGCACTGGCTACTCTAGCATTACAGAGTCATAAAACTCTAGATGGCTTATCTCAAAGGCTTGGACATCTACTTCAGACTTTCTGGCTCCTAGCTTCTTCATTCCCAACTTATCAGAATTTATGACCCTTCCTTCCTTACCCCCAACCTGTCAGAACTGAAGTTTTGGTCCTTCTTGGAGTTCCTGCTCACCAGTGCTCTGCCACACCTTGCCTTTGTTGACCTGTTCAAGAAAGCCCTATAAGAGTCTCTGGAATCCCTTGCTTGTTACTAAATGCTTTGAAACAAGAGTCCAATTCACATGGATCCTGTTTGGCTGCTGGTCCAAACTCTCCACTATTAAAATATTAAAAACCTCTCTAATATCTGTCTTGCCTTGTTTCTCTGGCATTACAAGTGCCAGATAGGAAAAGCTGCATAAGATTGCATACATTACACACAATTTTCAGGCAAAAAAATTAAAGCCATTTCTAGACATGTGAAAAAATGCTCTAAATCACTACTGATTAGAGAAATGCAAATTAAGACTAAGGTATCTCTCAGACTAACTATGATGACAGGAAAAGATAATGATAAACTTTAGAGGGGATGTGGGAAAACTGAGACACTAATAATGTATTGTTGGTGGAGTTGTGAACTGATCCAACCATTCTGGAGAACAATTTTGATGTATGTCCAAAGAATTATCACACTGCATACCCTTTGATCCAGCAGTGTCTCTACTGGGCCTGTATCCCAAAGAGATCGTTAAAAAAAAGAAAAGGATTCATATGTGAAAAAATGTTTGTGGCAACCCTTTTTGTAGTGGCAAGGAACTAGAAACTGAGTGGGGAATGGCTGAATAAGTTATAGTATATGAATGTAATCGAATATTATTGTTCTATAAGAATCAGCCCAGTGATTTCAGAAAAGCCTAGAGTGACTTACATGAACTGAAGCTAAGTGAAGTGAGTAGAACAAGAGAACATTGTACACAGCAATGATGTTTGGGCAACTGGTGGAGTGATAAAATCATCAATGGAAATGGAAAAGATGGGAGCAGGGGCAAATTTGGGGGAGAAGACATGAATTCAGGTTTGATGATCAAGAGTGATGATCAAATGTGATAGGCTTGGCTCTTTTCAACAATGCAAGACAATTCCTTGTGAAGAAGAGAGCCATCTACATCCAGACAGAAAACTATTTTCACTTTTGTTGTTGTTTGCTTGTTTGTTTTTTATTTCTCAGTTTTTCCTTTGTAATCTGATTTTTCTTTTGCAGCATGATAAATGTGAAAATATGTTTAGAAGAATTGCACTTTTAATCTATATTGGATTACTTGCTGTCTAGGAGAGTATGGAGGGAGGGAGAAGAAAATTTGGAATAAGGTTTTGCAAGGATGAATGTTGGAAACTATCTTTGCAGTTATTTGGAAAAATAAAAAGCTATTACTGTATTTTTTTTAAAGATTGCACATATTTTGTATGGTATGGAAGTGAAGGAAAAAATCCTACCCTAGAGGAAAGGAGGAGTCTGAATCCAAATTAGTGTTCCATGAAATTGCAAATCTGTATATCACAATTTAGGCCAAGTTAGTCTCCTTGACTTCTTTCAAGTTGAAACTCAAAAGTAACTTTCTACAGAATACTTCTCCCAGGCCTTTGAAATGTTAAAGCCTTTCCTTCTAATGCTGCTCTTGTTGTTTATAAGTTGTGTCCAACTTTCTGTGACCCCATTTGGGCTTTTCTTGGCAAAGATATTGGAGTGATTTGCCATCGCCTTCTCCAGATCATTTTACAGAAGAGGAAACTGAAACAAACAGGATAAAGTGACTTGCCCAGCATCACATGTCTAGTGTCTGAGGACAGATTTGAATTCACAAAAATGAGTCTTCCTAACTCTAAGCCCAGCATACTATTCACACTATCTCACTATCCCTTCCTTCTAATATTACCTTCTATCTAGTCTACATATAATTTATATGTAGCTCTCTTGCTCTCTCTATAGGTTATCCCCCTCACTAGAATATAAGTTTCCAGAGATCAGGAGTTGTATCTCTTTTTTTGTATTCCCCTGTGCCTGACAGATAGCAACTTAATAAAGGACTTGTTGATTGGCTGACTGATTAACTAAATCCTGCCTCAGCTGTTTGATCCTGGGCAAGCTATTTAACTTTGGGGGACTTCATTTTCTTCATCTGTAAAATAAAAAGCCAGAATTGACTTCTATCTTTAAAGCATTATCCTGTGAAATTATGTTCTATAGAATCAAAATCACATTGTGTCTTCTCTCTACTTTTTTTTTCCAGGCACATTAAGAAAATAGGTAATCAAAGCTAAACATTAAACAGTTCCTCACATAAAGAAGCAGGTGAAAGAAATACTGAAGAAGATGAGAAAATGCAACACATATATACAAATATTCAATTTCATCAGAGTAGGAAACTTCATCAGTGGGAATTCTCTCCATTTACAATGGTTAACAAGTCAGGAATTTAGTATCTAAATCCCAGGATGTTGTCAGAGTAAGTCCTAGGTTAAAGAAGATGCCCGGGTTTACACATCAGCAAGCAGGATTTGAAATTTCCCTAACTCTAACTCAACCCTCTATACCAAGTTGCTATTATGAGCCAGATGCAGATAAGTGTAACACATGGTAATATGAAATGGGAAAGAACGTTTCTGAATATGAGTATTTTATGTATGTGTATTTTTCAGCACAGAGCTGGAAACCACTTTGTCTTTCCCCAATTACAACTTAGATACCAGCAAGAGGATTTTGATTTGTTAAGGAGGGAGGTGAGGTAACTAAAGGTAGAAAAGTTGTCCCAGTACAGGGAATTTAAAGTGGCTACTGATTGGGAAGATTTTTATGAATTGATACAAAAGGAAATCAGCAGAACCAAACAAAGAGCATTCGCAATGATTGAAACAATGTAAAGAGAAAGAACAACAATAACAAAAATGACTAACTTTAACTAGAAGAAGATATGAGAAAACATAACTCCCTTCTTTGCAGAGGTAGGGAACTATTTTGGGTGTGGATTGTTGTAAATATGTATGTTTATGCATATAGATTAAATGTGGCTAGTTTTACTAAATCTCTCTTTAAAGCATTCTCTTTCTTTTCATTGTTATGAGGGGTGACTTAATGAGGAAAGAAGAGAGAGAGTTAAGATAGGTTGAAATAAATGTGATATAAAAATGAAATTTTTTCAAATATATTTTAAAATTTTTTCAAGGATGGTGTTTTAGATAATACAGAGGTAATAGATCTTCTCTAATGAGGAGATCAGCATAGCTTCTGAGCATCTTGTGCACCAGTTGTATTACCTTTTAATATCTAAGATGATATTTAGAGTTTGAGATGTTTGGGCTTTTTGTTATTATTGTTTTTTCAGGGAGGTCCAAAATGATTCTTCTAGACCTCTCCCCAGAAACATTTCTCTGTTTGCTATAAGAGTTACCACACTATTCCCCCATGTTTCGGGCTTCTAAGATATCAAAGGTAAAGAAATGTCTGACCTTCACACCTAGTTATCAAGATAACTCATTAAAATAGGAAGCTTCAAACTCATTAAAATAGGAAGCTTCCATATGGCCACAGCCTTACAGTGCCCTGGGATGGGGGGGGGGGGGAAGTATAGGAAAGCATGGGAGTGTCTTTACTGTTTGGTCCCTGCTTTGAATTGAGGTTTTCCTGGTGCTTCTTGTCCTAGGTGCTGTTTGTGGTGCTGACTCCAGTGCAGAAAATCCTAGTATCAACTCTGGTTCTGCTTTAATTTGTGGCAGGGTTTTATACCTTAGTTTTATACTTTCTACCCCCTCTTCCCAGCCCTGAGAGAGAGATTTCAAAGGAAACAGGATCCAGGCCAGGCTGTTCTTCATTGCCCCTTGCCAATCAGCCACTTGCTGTCTGGAAAATGAATGCCTGGCATCCAGCTGCTCACAATCACCAGGTAAACACAATGAAGGGAGGAGCTGCTCTTCCAACCAGCTGTCTATAGTAATGAGCCTCCCCCATCATTGCCTTTGGTTAGTCCCTAAGGCCTTTGTTGTGCAGTCCCCCCCATTCTAATCCTCTCCCCAGGCTTGGCTTTCCTGCCTACCAATCAGTGTCACTGGGCTGGGACACCTGAGAAGAGCAAGCCAGCATTGCTCCCGCAGGCAGTTCCTCAGCTCTGCATCCTCAGCTTCATTATTATTCCTCCCCTTGTCTGTAGCAGCGCTCTGCGAAGAGGAAAGTGGGAGCAATCAAAGGAGGAAAGGGGAGAAGGAAAGAGGGGAAAGAGGAGGGGCTTTATCTTGACGGAAGGACCCCAAAGTTCAGGGAGTCAGAGAAGGAGCTGGCGGGAGACACGCGTCTACATTGTTCCCCCTGCTCTCAGAGAGTGCTCCAACATCGATCCTCCTTACTCACAGTCTCTGAGCCCTTTTTGCTTCCTCTCAGTCTTGAGCATCCTGGGAACGTTCTATGGGAAAGAGGTGTAAGAAAGGACCTCAGACTGAATTATTTTCCTCCCCCCGACTCCCAAGTTGAACTCTGTCTAAAGGTGAACTGTACCTGGGGCTACATTGTTCTCAAAGCCCCTGCTTCCCAGTTGCTTCCACTTTTTGTCCACACAGCAGCTGTGTAACATAATGGAAAAAGCACTGGGCTAGGAGAAAAGAGACGCCTAATGTAGTTCCGGCTCGGCCAATAATTTGCTGTGTGACCTCCAGGCGAGTCACGTTCCCTTTCTGGGCCTTGGCTACCTCAACGACAGAATAAAGAGATTGGATTTCCAAGGATCCTTCCAATGCTAACATTCTTATAAAGCCAAGATCACCCGAGGGCCCTTGCTGCAAAGATAATGGCTGCTCTGTCATTCTCGCCCACTCTGAATGCATCAATGTGGGATGCACATAAGCGTCCCTACAGAGATGGAACTAAATGAGGGGGCCCCCACTGTTCCTTAGTGCTATACTTGTTGTTGCCCCTGTCAGCCAAAGGTGGTGGTGGGCTGCAGAAACTGACACCGCATAGAGAATGACAATTACTGGGCTCAGCACCCGAGCCTTCATTGAATACATTGTGTTCCCGGAGCTTGGGCTAGATTATATTTCTAACAATTGAATTGTATTTTCCCACCAACTTCCACTTTAAATTGGTGACACAGCCCCACGGAAAAACAATTCTTGGCCCTAAGACAGATGTAAAGTCGCACTTAAAAATTCAGCGAGACTTTAAAAATAACACAAATACCAAAATTGAAGTCCACAATACTTCCAGATTAGACCTAGTGGGAGAAGATGGTGCTTCGCAGAATTTAAAGAGTTGCTTGGCTCTTTAAATGCAGCTTATTATGTTCCCTTTGAACATTTCTTGATTTTTTTCCTTTTGACTCTTGCTGAAAAGAGGTTTGAATCTGTATTGTAGTTAAGCATTCGTTGTTTAGTAGCCATTGGTGTGTTTATTAAATAAATGCTTTTCGACTTTTCTAAAATGAGAACTGGATTATTTGCCATTCTGAATAGGGACAGGGGGGAAATGGAGAGCAGGCTTTACCTAATATAGCTGTAGGTCAATTTGGGGAGTAATCTTTGTGTCTGCTGGAATTATTTTGATTTTTAAGGTGAGAACATTATCATATTTATCTGATTGTATTCTTTGTTTGGGGGTGGGAAATAATAGGAAGAGGAGGAGGAAAAGGTTTTCCAAATGATTGGTAATATTCTAGGTGAAATACCACAAGCCCACTATGCTCTGCAGGGGCTTCTTGATCGGCTGAGCCAAGGTTATTATTTTTAAATTTGGATATTCTCTTTTCCTTTATAAATTTGATCTGGGCCTGTGATCTAAGTCCTCTGAGGTAAGGAGTCCTTGTTACTTCATGCTTTAAATATTTGTAATTACATAGGACTTATGAGTCTTTTGTGTTTTAAACATTTCTTTTGTGATGGAAAAAAAATAGCCCTCCTATACCTGATATCTACTACCTTATACATTGAGTAACTTCTTTGAGTGACTCTGGGAAGGGACTCTGTTGATTCCTTTTGGGGAACTATTTAAGCTTTGTTTAAAGAGATTTATTGGGGAATAGCTCTTGATGGTAGTGAAATAAATGAGTGAATGTGAGAAAGGAATATGAATCCCTTCTCTTAGGGGTCAGACTCCTCCAAGGATTAATCAGTCTTCTTGAATCTGTAACAAGGGTCTCTTTATGGAAAAAGGTTTGACCCCCTCCCCATCACCTCCATTCCCTTCATGTCATAAGAAATATTTGTCACACAGGTATACATCATTGGTATATGCTTCTGAGTATTCCTCCAAGAAAGGTATAGCTTTAGGAAGCACCTTCTTCTGGGTAATTAGCACCAATACTTCTCAATGACTGTGGACTCTTCTAGCTCACAAGAAAATTGCCAAGGCTGAAAAATTAGCTCTCAAAATCAATGATCAATCATACATTTTACAAGAAAAGCAAAATAGAGGCATCTAAAGACTTTAGATGAAATTTCCAGCAATCATATGTTTTTATCACTGTAAATGGCCACAGACAGTGGGAGAACTCTGGGTGAGGTATAAGACCCTTCAGCCCATAGGGAACCTGCTAACAATGTCTGGTTGGCTCCCCATCTCCCCTAAGGGCTCTCGGCCTTCCTGAGATCAGGGAATGGTGACAACCTCTGCTGTGATTGAAGTAGAGTGATACCAGGTGGCAAACTACATACAATGGCAAGTTGTTTATGTGGTCCCATGTGCACAGTATATACTTAGCACATGCCCAGTGTTTTGGTTACATAAGGGTATTAGGGTATATAAAGGGGGAAGACCTTGGAATAAATGGACCATATTTTAACCATCCCTAGGAGTCTCCCCTCATCACTTCTCCAATAAGATGGTATGTTTTTAATTACCCTAGCATGAGGACTCTAGAAAGCATGGTATGTTTTGTCACCCCAACTTGGGAGATCTAGAAAGCAGGATACAACACATTGCTATGTGCATGTAGCCAACATACTTATCAGAGGGTAAAAAAATAAAATAAAATAAAAAGGGAAATCCTCTTCCCCCACTCAAAAATGTAAGGCAAAACTTTTACTTCATCAAAAAATGGAGAGTGAATGTTATCTCTGGAAGAGGATACTTCCGGAGGAGACTTCCAAGAATACTAAGTAGGCAGCTCTTTCTATTGTTACCAATCATCTTTGGTGAAACCCCAAACCCCAAGGACCATAAGGATCAGTAGCGGTTTCAGCTATGTCATCCCAAAGTGTGGGTCTTTAGACTTGAACCAGATCACACTTGCTTAGTTCTATAGAAGGTTTCCCCTTCCAGAAGATCAAAGGAAGACTCATGATTACTCCTATTTAATTTCTAAATTGGCATATTCTTTTTTTTCCTTATAAATATGCTGGATCTATGATTTCATCAGGGTAGAAAATTCCTATCCCATGATAAAACTCCCTTTTATTTTTAAGGCAATCAGGGATAAATAACATGCCCAGAGTCTGAGGTCATGTTGAAGTCCTCCTGACTCCAAAGTCAGTGCTCTATCCAATATGCCACCTAGCCACCTCTAAAACTCCCTTTTATTGAATAGATTTCCATCTCCATGATAATTTATACAGGCAGCCACAGTGCCAGATCTGAACTTCCTGAACTCAGGAAAACCTGAATCTCAGGTCTTTTATCTCTCTGCCTCAGTTTCCTCATCCAGAAAATGAACTAGAGAAGGAAATGGCAAACCTCCAGTATTTTCATCAAGAAAATCCCAAATGGAGTCAAAAAGTCATAAATGAAATGATTAATCAACAAAAATTATTTGTAGTCTTAGAGAATGCCTAGGGCACAGACAGTTAAATCATTTGTCCATGTCACACAGCCTGTGTGAGTATCTGAAGCAAACCTTGAAACTCAGGTTTTCCTGACACTAAGGTCACCACTCTAGCCACTATGCCAAACTTCTTCTCATTTCCTTCTGAACAAACTCTACACAGCACACTCCTACAATGTAGAATGTGTGGAGAGAACAGGTAGAAGAGAAAAGGGAAGTGGATATTTAGAAGTTGGAAGTCAGCCATAGGAATGGTGACAGAGAATGGGAAATAGTTAATCAGGATATGAATATGAACACAGACCTAGAGCTTAGGAGTTCTCTAAAGTCAAAGAGCAAAATCAGCTTAAGGATCAGGAAGATCTGAAAGATTGGGCTTCTTGAACTGCATGATGTATGAAAAGTCTGGGTAATTAATCATTGTATTAATTATGTCTGGTGAATGACTAGTAAAAAGATGGTTGTGTATTTGGTTTTCTCTCATAAACCAAAGATCCCTCATGAAGCCTCTTGACACTTGGAAAAGTGGATGTTTCTGAGAAGTGGGAATTAACTCATAATTGGTTAACAATTAATGAGAGATGAATATTATAAGGAGAGATGGACCTGTTCTTATGAGAACCTGGATATATAATGAGGACCTGGTCGAGTAATATAGATAGAGAGACGCCCCTATCTCAAACCAGATTGCTCCTACCTCAGGACAATCTATACCAGGAGTCCTCAGACTACGGCCCAGGGGCCAGATGCAACAGCTGAGGATATTTATCCCCCTCACCCAGGGCTATGAAATTTCTTTATTTAAAAGTCCACAAAACAAAGTTTTTGTTTTTACTATAGTCTGGCCCTTCAACAATCTGAGGACACTGAACTGGCCCCCTATTTAAAAAGTTTGAGGAGCCCTGAAATGTCTCTATCCTCTACTCTGTCAGTGAATAACGAAAGATTAATGGGTTAAAATTCCACCTGAATTAGATTTTCCTTGTAAAGTTTTCTGGTTGGGTGGAGTCCTATTTCAATTTGAAAAGTTTGTAACCAGAGGTTTTGAGCGATCTCATCTATCAGCAACAAGGGGCTGATTTATGAATGAGGAAATAAAAAAGGAAAAATTTAATTTCAGTTAATAATTGGTTATTAATAAAAGAGAAATTTTTTTCTCTTAATTGTGTCAATAAATAGGTGTCATAGGTGGAAGTCATGGAGCAAAAACAAAGTTCCCTGTACCATCTCTGAGACGAGGAGCTGGCACCCTGGGAACTCAGCTCAAGAGTAATGAGGCCCAAAACTGTACTGGATCCTTCAAGGTAATAGTCCTTAAATGCACTGAAGCTTTCCTCTAGGTAGATCAGAAGGGTGGCCCATTAAAAATGAATCCTGTTTAATAATACAGGAAGACTTGAAATGAGGCCTGTTTTAAATGGGCTATTAGGCACATGGGCAAGGATTGGTGAAGCATGTTCTTTGTAGGCCTTTCCTCTCCAAATTAAGTGTTTTCTATTCATTCACAAACAGGGTTTTGCTTCTGGGTGAGTGAACACAAAAGGATTAAGTCTTCTATTCCATGGTTGAATTTCTCAGTCTCTAGAGTCAGATCCTATAAAGAGTATATGCTTGTAAAAAGAATTCAACAATTCTACTCAACCAACATTTAATAAATCCCTCCTACATGATGTTCAAGATACTGTGAATGAATGAATGAAAAATGAATGAATGAATGAATGAAAAGGCATTTGTTAAGTGCCAGGCACTTTGCTAAGTGCTGGGAATATAAATAGGGAAGAAGAAAAAGAGAGAGAGAGTAGACATCCTGTTTTCCAGGACTTCACATTAATTGGAGAAGAAAAACACATATAAAAGAGTTCAGTGTCAGGGTAAATAGAAAAGTCCATGAGTTCTTCGGGTGTGCCATCAGATCAGATGACAGTGCCAAGGGGTGTAGGAGACATAGCAACAAGTTAAATAGTAAGTCTTTTACTGCTGGGCCTGGAGTCAAGAGGACCTGAGTTCAGATTTAACCTCTTATTAGATGTGTGACCCTTAAATTTCTGTTTGCCTCAGTTTTCTCAGCTGTAAAATGGGGATAAAATGGAGATTAAAAACTCTCCAGGTTGTTGTTAAAATCAAATAATATTTAGAAAAGGTGTTTAGCACAAAATGCTTATTCCCTTCTCTACCTTCGCCATTCCAGCTCTGTGAAAAGCATGCAGTTAGAGACTCCCACATCCAGTTGATATTAACAGATCTGTCACAGTTCCCAACCAGTTTAAAATGGGTACTAGGCAGATTGGGATCATCAGTGATCTTTTTCCTAATTCATCTGCCCCATGGTAGGCACAGAGGACACTAAGACAGTAGCCAAATAGGTCTACCTTCAGGAATTTTTTATTTATTTAGAGGAAATCCTAAAAAGCACAGAAATAAATGAACTATGAGGTAATTTGAAGAGTGAAAATCCTAAGAGTTAGGACTATCAAGGAAGATATTCCAGAGAAATCAACATCTGAGTTGAGCCTTGAAGAAGATAAAGCTTTTAAGGAAGTACATGAATCATCAAATATCTGTCATGGGCCAGGCACTACATTGAGGGATTGTTAATTCATTTTTCAATCATATCCAACTCTTTGAGACCCCATTTGGTGTTTTCTTGGCAAATACACTGGAATTGTTTGCCCTTTCCTTTTTCAGCTCATTCTACAGATGGGGAAACAGAGGCAAACAAAGTTAAATCACTTTCCCAGGCTCACACAGTATCTGGGGACAGATTTGAATTCAGGTCTTCTTGACTCTAAACCTGGCAATCTACCCATTTCATCATTTAGTTGTCATTTTACACAAACCAAAGAAAGCATAATGGCCCTTCCTTCATGTAGCTTACATTCTACCAGGAGAAATCAGGGGCTCAGGGAATGGCTTGGGTGATACAAAGAGATAGATGAAATGCTTAACCCACAGTATAATTTGACTGGAGTGACTCTAATTTTGTTGAAATGTAGAGTATATAGAGGGAAACAGTGGAAAATAAGGCTGGAAGGCATCATGTTGACCACCAAAAACACCAAACTGAGCACTTTGCATTTTATTCTAGTCAGCAATAATAATAGCTCACATTTATGCATCTTGAAGGCTTTCAAAGTATACTACATACATTATCTCACATAAAATTTCCCCAAGCCTTGTGAAATAGGTATTTTGGGTCCTTCCATTTTAGAATTGAGAGAAACACAGAAATTTAGTGACTTGCTTATGGACACTATGTTATGGACACTATTTGATTCCAGACATTAGTGTTCTGACAAATGTTTCACAACTAGCTCTCTCAGGGAAAAATTTGTATGCAACATACTTTTTAAGTTCAATTTTCAATCTTAACTTTTTCTCCATCACTTTCTTACATATAGACAACAGAATCAAACCCCAGTTGGTTACTTTGCCTATTTCCAAGATGTAAAGGCTCACACTAAAAATTTAACAACCTGCTCTCACAAGTTAGTTTGAGTTGGTTCCAGCCAGATCATTTTTATTCCATCTCTGGCATTCTTACTTTTTTATTTTAAAAAATATCTATTTTATTATGGTTTCAATAATTATTAATAATCACAAACATTTCAAGACACAAAAAAGAACCAGGGAGATGTCTGTACAAGAAATTAGAAACTTTTATCATATATAGTATTTTTGTATATATATATATATGTGTGTGTGTGTGTATGTGTGTGTGTGTATGTGTGTGGTATAAATATAATATAACATATATTTACATATTTATGGTGTCCCAAAAGTCAATGTAGTTTTAAACTTTAATAACTTTTTGTTGTTCAATCCTTTAAGTCAGAGTCAGAAATTAAGATATAGTAAATTTAGTCATCCCCATTCAATGGGTGCTTATTTCTTTTCCAATCCTTTACTACAACAGAAAATACTGTTATCAATATTTGTCATAATATGGCCAAGCCAGAGAAAAGTTGGCTTGGAAACAGGAAGATTCCTCTTTCTAAATTTAAATCTGGTCTCAGACACTTATTAGCCATGTGACCCTAGGCAAGTTATTTCATCCTATTTGTCTCAGTTTCCTCATCTGTAAGATGAACTGAAGAAGGAAATGGCAAATCACTCCAGTATCTCTGCCTAGAAAACTCCAAATTGGGGTCACAAAGAATTAGCTGTGATTGAAACTACCAAACAACAACAATCTCTCTATCCACCTCCTTCGGTTTCATTACAGCACTCTTTCCATTGTCTTTCTGTAGAAAAGAGCCAATGAGAGTTTTTGCACAGGGAGTGACATGGTCAGCAGAAGTATAGGTGGGAGAAGTAGTCTTTGAATTCTGAAATTCATATAGTGCTAATAGAATTTATATTTCATTATCAGGTAGAAATCTGAGCTCTGTGCCTAATAACAAGAATAATTAGAGGAAATCAGGAGCTTAAAGTGAATATAAAACCCACAACCAATTTGAACATCTCCAAAGAAAGAGAAAAAAATGTTATCTGTCTTTCTCCTGATATGAAATGGATTAGCAATACAGGGATTCCACCCAGTATATAGCTCAGGCTTGAATCATCCTCAGAGTCCTAGCTCAGAACTCATTATAAGCTGCTGCCAACCTCCCTATCTACTCTCCATGACTTAAGTTTCCTGCTTTGAATCAGCTTTTCTAGCTTCCTCTTTCTCTTACTTGTTTGGCTCTGCTCCTCCCATATATCCCTTCCCCAAGTTCAAGGTCAGTGGCAATATGGTTAGTCTGAACCCTTTGGAGCCTAGGGAAAAGACTATCAGTTGATAGTCTTGCCATTTTGGCAAAACTTAAAATTGAGTTATGCCATATTTCTTTGAATTCTTCATATTTATCATTTCTCAAAACACAGTAATTCCATTCCCTTGTCAACAGATATCTACTCTATTTCCAGCTCATTGTTACCATTAAAAAAATCATTCTAGGAATGTTTCGGTGTATACAAGAGATAGCTTTCTGTTTTGGTCTCCTTGAAATATATGCTTGGCATGTGATTTCTGGTACAAAGTCATTTTAGCATAATTCCAAATTGAGCCTATACTCCCACAGCCCCTAGAGTACTATTTCCCTCTTTTGTCATCTTTGCCAATGTTCTGGGTGTGAGATGAAATCTCAAAGTTGTCGATTATTATTAATGATTTGGAACGATCTTTTATATGATAATTGATAGTTTATACTTCTTTTGAAAATGGTTGTCAAATGGTTTTGTTTTGTTTTTGAAATGACCATAGAAGTACCAGCATATGCAATATTTCATCCCCATAGTTTTCCAGAAGGAGAAATATCTTAAGGGATAGATTGGGGAAAAGGGAAGGACTTTCCTGAAATCACAGGTAAGTTGTTTGCTCTATTTATGAATAGGACCTTTGGAATATTTCTGTAAAGCAAAAGTATAAGCCAACTAAAATAATTCTGAAAGATTGACAGGACATGGAGTGGAAAAGAGTTATACCTAGATATTCACCCAAGGACCTAGAATTATGGGAACTATCAAGATTGAGTTATAAAGATACAATGTTTTCAGGAGTCCTTTGCCCAGAAGAAACAAATGGACAGAAATTCAAAAAAAAATTTCCATCCCATTACCTTTTGTGGGGAAAGTCTCTGGTGACACTCCAAGGGAAATTCTCCCAAAGGAATGACAGCAACCAAAGCAAAAGTTTCCATGAAAGACATTGTAGTCATGGTGGTAGCCAGACCATTGTGGCCTAAATAAAAGGGATTTTCTAGTCCAGACAGCCTTCCTATGATAAAATGGTGAAGTCTCTAGGGAATCCCAAATATCAGGAAATCTGAATGACATGGATATGTGAATATTAAGGAGTAAGTTTTAGAACTTTCGTAGACCATCTTCTCCCTCACATTGTTATTGTTCATCCTTCATTCTCAAGGAGGACCAATGACATCAGGAGGCCGAAATCCTTCCCAAGTCTCAGTTTTTCTGAGACAACATCCATTCAGTGAATAAATAGGTAAGAATGAAGTTACCTATATGTACACACACACTGAAGGAGTCCCTTCTAATCCTTTTTGATCTGATTTTCTCCTCCCCTCACCTTCTGTTTTGAGTTGTTTTCTTGTTTGGTCCTTGAGGAATTCAGCCCTATTCTCTAGATTTCAGGTGGTATTAAGGTACGTTTTATGTTTCTTTGTTTGGCAAACAGTCATTCCCCTGTCTCTTCTCCCAGGAATGTGTAGAAATCAGAGCCAAAGGGAGTTCAGTTACTTTCTTAAGGGGAAATCACAGATGCCAACTGAACTCTGGAAGCCCCATCAATAGGAAAAGAATTGGGCTTTGGGCTATGTATAGAACCCTTAGAAGGAATGATGGGCCAGATGGAGAAGAAAACGAGTTAAAGGGGGGAAAAAAGAAAAACTCATAGAGATTGTACTAGGTAAAAGTTGGCTTTCTCAGCACGTACGTGTGTGTGTGTGTGTGTGTGTGTGTGTGTGTGTGTGTGTGTGTTTAAGGATAAAACTTCATTCAAACTTTTGGGATACCTTGTACACATATGATCTTGTAGATGTGTTTGTACACATAAACATATATGTATATATACACACATATATCTATACATGTAGCTATGTACATTTTATAAAATTAAATTTATACACACATACATGCATGTATATCTATGCATAAATACAATATACACACAAAATAGAGACATCACCAACAGCAGCCAAAATGTGTTCAAGGTTATATTTATTTTAAATTTTGCTATTAATATGGTTCTTTCTTAAGTAGAAGGGAGTCAGCAACTTTAAAACAAATGCTTAAGATAATGCTAGAGAAGGGCATAAAGAGATGAGCCTGAACCATATCCAGACTTAAAGATACCAAAGGTCCAGGGAACTTTGGAGATGAAGCCTGATAAACCATGACCATCTTCAAAAAGTAAAGCCTCTATAAATGGCAAACAAGCAGACATTTATGTGGAGAGCCAGGCTGACACCTGAATCTTTCCTTGCTTTCCCTCTGGAAAACACTTTAATGAGGCTCTCAGCTGTATCATCACGGAGAGAACGGTAGCAATGCTAATTACCTAAACTTTATCCCATACAGACTCAACCCACTGGGCCTTGGAGACTGTGTTGTTCAACTTCAATAAAGTGGGGGGGGGGACTCAGAACACATGATAGAACTATTATCTAAGAGGTAGTGATGAGAGTAGGGTTGACTAAGCCAACTACCAGGTTGTACAACAATTCTGAAAGTGGTAGTTTTAGACAGAAGTGGTGACTGAAAGGCCTTTTGATGGGATTCCTCCCTTTTGGGACAATTTTGCTATACCTAAGGAATAAAGTTGAGGACTGAGGGTCTAAGTGGAGTTCATATAATCATTATTATTCAAACTGGAAGTCTTTAAAGATCATGTCACCACTATGTCACCATATAAGTGAAGTGAGTAGAACCAAGAAAATGATTATACACAGCAACAAGAAGATTATACTATGACCAATTCTTATGAACTTTTCAACATAGAAGTGATTCAGGCCAGTTGCAATGGACTTATGATGGAGAGAGCCATCTGCACCCAGAGAGAGAATTGTGGGGGGACTGAGTGTGGATCGCAATGTAGTATTTTCACTTTTTTATTGTTATTTGCTTGCATTTAGTTTTCTTTCTTATTTTTTTCCTTTTTGGTTTGATTTTTCTTGTGCAGCAAGATAATTGTGCAGAAGAATTGCACATGTTTAACATATATTGGATTACTTGCCATCTGGACTGGGGGAGGGAGGGGGAAAAATAATTTGGAATACAAGGTTTGCAAGAGTGAATGTTGAAAACTATCTATGCATGTGTTTTGAAAATAAAAAGCTTTATAAAAATTTTTTAAAACTCATGTCATCCTTGCTTTAACTTATGAAGAAACCCAATAATACTTCTTTCAACCCCAGTTTTAGTACTTTCAAAATGGAGTTGGTAATAATAACACTGAAACCACTTTACCTTGTTGTGAGGCCCAAATGAGATGATGTGAGTAAACTTTGCAAACTTTAAAGTGCTTCTAGAGATGTCTGGGGGTTTTTTTGTTTATTTTTGTTACACCCTTCAGATTCTGTTTACTTAGCTTTGTAAGAGTGCCCAGGACAGGGTCATGTGTAAGAAGGCCTTCTATACATATAGTGACCTTACATCTCAATGCCTCTTGAGGCAACATAAAACTAATTTATTCTCCTAAAACAACTGAAGCTTCTACCTCCTTTGAATCCAGTAAGATTGTGTTCTGAGTTGAGCTTCTCTCCTGAAGGCTTTGTTGATCCCAGGATCCAGGGCCCAGACTGACTCACTGCAGCACAGGAGATAAATCAAGTGATCTGGACCTAGAGTTTGCTAACTGCTTCTTATTCTACCACTGAGAAATTTCAGTAGTGTCCCTAGGGTTTTTTCCCTCTTACATGAAGGGATTGGCCCCATACACAAAGAAGAATTCAGACAAAATTGTTATTGCCAAAACAAGTTTCTGGAAAGTCTCTTCCCCGGAAAGCTGACACCTTCATTCATATTTACATACATATACATATACAACGCATGTAAAACAGCAGACCTAACCCACCCCTTCCTCCCTATTAGATCATTTCATTTTTGTAGATGAATTTCTTTAGTTAAAAAAAAAACAGAGGACAAGTTAGTTCTAAAGACTTTTATTCATTTATACACTTTCTAAATTGCAGACAAAATATTAGCTAGGTAGGTAGTCAACACTGCTAACCAACCACAGGACAAGATACTAACAATAATGTGGGGGTAGTTGTAACAGTCTCTTGAATGTACAGGGGTTCCAAGGAGATACTGTGAAGCCAAGGTGACCCAAATACAAATGACTTTGTCCCTCCCTTCCACACCCTCTATCTCTCTGTTTCTCTCTGTCTCTCTCTCTCTCTCTCTCTCTCTCTCTCTCTCTCTCTCTCTCTCTCTCTGTGTGTGTGTGTGTGTGTGTGTGTGTATATGTGTGTCTATATCTCTATTTTCCTTCTCTCTTTATTTCTCTGTTTCTGTCTATCTGTCTGTCTGTCATCTGTCTCTCAACTTGTGACAATATACAGGCTTCATTTTCTCCAAATGACAACTCTTGTGGATAGTTTCAAAGAAAAAAAAGGTGGAAGGGTACCCCACTAGGCAAGGAGAAAATACTGGATTCTCCTTGGGAGGTACTTTTAAGCCAGCCTATTTAGTAAACAACTTGTCATCTTTAGCTATAAAGAGAACTCAGACTCATAACTAGGGTAGCATGACTGGGACTTTACCCCAGAGTACAGAATTTAGAGAACATTGAATTTAGAAGGTGCTGATAGTACTTGTATCCCCTCAGCTGAACTCCTCTCTCACTCCCTCTCCAACCCTTCCTCTCCCCACCCCCAACTAACTGTAGCTTTGGTCTAAATGTCTTGCAAAGTTTGAATGCTAGCCCACAGCCTGAAAATTCTTAGTTACAAAGCCAAGAGAAAAGAAACACTCCACAAGTTCTGTACTGCGAAGTTTTGAACACAGATATCAGCTAGTTCCAAACTGTTGATTTTCCTGGAAATTTTTAAATAAGGATCTGGCTTTTTAAGAAGAAATAAAACTAGAGAGTCCTCCTTGGAAGAATCAGAAAATGTCACCCAACCCTGTTTCCAATACTGTGAAGTCTCAATACTTATTCAGGGAGTTCAAAATTGTCATGTCATCTTTCAGGTTGTGAGCCACAAAAATGTTGGAAACATGACACATTAGGAGACTAAGGATGAGGCAGAGCAGGAAAGAGCCTCTAGATAAGATACAAGAATCAAAGTAGTACATACACTATACAGATTCACACTACACTTACATTACACCTAAAAGAAAAAAACAGAAGTTGGGAGAGTCCTGGGAGTTTATTTTTCTCTGAGAGAAATCAAAGTGGACTAAATGAAGCAAATATCTGCTGCCCACCTTAATGCTCAGTTTCCCGAATTGATTTCCCCCTTCACTAAGTTCACTACATCTGTTTTCAGTTTAGCTCAGTATGTTTCCCAAAGGATCAGCTCCAGAGGGCAAGAGATGAACATTGTCCAGCAAAAGGCAACTTGGTGTTCACATCCAAGCCTAAACAGGAAGAAAATGTGAAACTAAAGGAAACACTGTAGCTACCATATTTGTTTCTTTTGTTGGAGGCTGAAGGGAAACATTTCTCCCTTTATCCACTCAGCCCCATTCAATTAGAACCAAAAATGTCAGTGGTAAGGTAGAGAACAGGGCATGGATAGAATAAATCATTCCGTGTCACCTTCAAATGGCATCTTTCTCTTGTGTCCTAGGCTTACCAGAAAGCAGAACTTTAACATTTAAATCGTCGGCTCAGTTCATCCTGAGAACTCTATGATTGACGTCAGAGAAAAGCTGGCATCTAGAGGGGTATGCTTAGGGTACTCATTTAAATGAAAAGAATAGGCTTCATCAACACTTCATCCATATGGAACCAGAGTAGGGAAGCTATGCTTTTTAAGAATTCATTTTCCTTCCTTTCACACAGAAGGACCACGGTCTCTGGGTCTACCCAATGTGATGCCAGACTTGGAGTACCAAGTGAGCCCTAGCCTTAGCTGCTCTAGGCAATGACTTGAGAAATGCAAGGATATTTAAGTAAGTAGGAAAAGGGAAAAAATGTCTTTTTTGCTTTTAGGGAGAAATTATTTGTATTATTAAAGACAAGATTAAAAATAACCACCTCATCCTCATTCATTTCTTCCTTAGCCTAATGAGTAAAGGTGAATGTTTAAAAGAGAAAACATATTATATTTGGAAAAGTTAGAAGACTTGCATTCTAGTCCAAGCTCTGCCCCTACAAAACCATTAGGATCCATTTTCTTAATATGTCTGAAATGCAATATGGTATAATGGAAAAGGTTGTGTATGTTAAGAAAGGAGAAACCTATGTTCAGATTCGGCGTCCAACACTTGACAACTGGATGATGTTTTCAGTGTCTCAATTTTCTCATCTGTAAAATGGAGATAATAATACTTAAAGTGCCTACCTCATGGACCAGCCATGATAATGTATGTCTACAGTGATTTACAAGCTTCGATGCATTATATAATTGTCAGTTATTATTATCAATAAGGCATATGGCTGGGGAAATGTCTGAGTCACTATTTATTGTTTAGGTTAGTTTTTCCACAATCGAGGAGAGCATCAGTGAATTCACTGGAATGGAAAAGAGGCATATGTCATCGTTTGTCTCTAATATGGAACTCTGCTACACAATGGGAAGTCCCTTCTAGATCTAAAATTCAGTGTTTTAAGTTCCTTTGGCATAGTTAAGGCCTCTGTCTTTAGACCTCCAAGGATCAGTACTGTGCATATTGTATGCACAAGACTCAAGTCAAACATCCTTCTTCCCAGTCCTCCTCTGCAAAGGATAAGGGTAAAGTTGGGCCCGTTCAAAACAAAACAAAAAAAGAAAAAGAGAGAGAGAGAGACTGACAAAAACTCTCCAGAGCTCTTAGATCCAAACAATCTTGCCAACTAGCTTTCAAACATTTGAGGCTGAACAAAACCCAGGATGCATTTTTGCTCTTGACTACTTTGAGACTGTCGACTTTTAAAATCAGGGTTATCATCAAGCATCAGGAAATTCGTGTATTCCAGATTCCTCTACCACACTAAAGAACAAAATGTTTCTTGTCCAGAGGATCATTTGGGGGCCAGGATATTTGAAGAGATCCTTTATAAAGCTTTGGATTACAAGCCTTTGTGTGTGGTATAATGAAATGAAAATTAGCTCTAGAAATGGAGAGTCTAGGATTAAATCTCTTTTCTATCACTTACCTACTATGTGGGGCAAGCATCTAATTTTCAAAGACCTCAGATCTCTCATATATAAAATGAAGGGTTCAACTAGATGGCCTCTAAGGTCCCTCCTGGTTCTATGTCTTAATTTTTGATTGAAGAAGTCATTTTCAGTAGTCTAAATAGACTTTCCTAAAGAGCAGCTTAGGTTTAGTTCCTAAGTATATCTCTGTGTGAGCCCCTAATATATTTAGTTAAATGTTTTCCCCTACCCCCAAACTGTTACCTCAACAAATAAACTCACAGAAAAAAAGATGGGAGAAGAAATCAGGCTTTGATTTGGGATACAAAACATGAAGAAAGCTGACTTTATGGTTATTTTCCTACATGGCAAAAAGGGGAGCATGGGATAGCAGGTGAGAACTAATACATTACAAACCTTATGTCCAACAGAGTACCAGGTCAGAGATGGGTTTAAGAAGTTTTCCTGGAATTGTTCCCTGGTCTTCTAAAGTTTGTACTCTTTTTCAATCAAATTCCTGATTGTTTCTTATTGATAAGAAGATATTTAAAACACACATTCAGTAACATTGCTGCATGATCCCATTGTCCCATGGATACCCATTTTTAATTGATGAGAATGTTTATCTTTTAATTCTTAATTACTTCCTCTACTGACATCAGGGTAGGACCTCTGTGTTCCCATACTTTGCACCACAAATCAGATAGAGCCAATGAAAACACCATATCATTAGGATCCAGTATAAATAAAATTGTTAATCAGATTGATTGACACTTTAATTTTCTTGACCAGTATCTTGCAATCTACCTATCTTTTGAAACAATGAGGTTCCATTTTTAATGGACAGATGCTACTAATGGGATGATTCCTTAAATAGAATTTTACTATTCTGAATGCTTTTCTTATAGATCACAAGGTATTGGGCTGAGCTCTTTTTTTTCTATCTCTAAAGGGACAGAAACATCCCTGGTCACTGATCTATATTCCAATTTATCTCCTGAATTATGCTGATGAGTTACTGTTTCCTCACAGTTATCCTAATGGTGTCATATTTAAGCCTCATTTTATAGCTCCATGGTAGGATTGAATTTGAAGAATTTCAAGAATATCAATATTCAAAGGCCTTATGAGCCTTTTAGATTTTCCCCTGGGTGAGCAGCAGTGACTTTCTTGTAAACTTTGCCCAGTGGTACAATAATATGAAAATTTATCTAGATTACTGGTGTGACCATCCCACTTGAAAAATGAATTCCAACATTCAGTACTGTCTATAACCTAGATGCCATTTTGGTTTCAGTGGCCTCCTGAGGCTCAGTACTTTCCTCTGCCCAAAAAATATTAGAGTATACAAGAACTGTGAATCAAGTGAGTATTATTGGAAAAACTTGAAGGCAAGAGTCCAAGTTGGCCAAACAGCTGGTGTGATAATTAAACTACAGGATTTGAAGTCAGAAATATCTACTTTCAAACTCTGCCTCAAATTTTTACTGTGTAATCTGATCTTAATTTCTCTACACCTCAGTTTCCTCATATGAAGAATGAAGTTTGACTCTAAGGCCCTTTGCTTCTCTAATTCATTGTATCCTATTGTAATCCTGTTGTATTGTTTTTTGCTTTTAAAATGACACATAAGGTTCTTATTTAGATTTGTACTGCTACAGCCTGTCACAAGATTTGCCAATTTTTTTAAATTATACTAGCTTATCCATTTTTTTATTCATCAAGTAAGTGATACTGTGACACAGAATGGAAGAGCAACTTGGTAGATTAGTGAGCTGATTGACTAGTCCTAAGGACTTCCATCTTTCCTCCTCTAAATTGAGGTGCACAGATGCTGGGGAACTCCCTTCATTGCCTTTATGCTGACTTGTGGTAATTGGTACTTGTATTCTTGGTAACTTGTATTCTTTCCCAAACAAATTCCTTATTGATTCTATACATTAAATGAGGCCAGTCTATTGATTTACCCCAACTCTGTCACTTGGGCCATTAACTTTTCATCCTCCTATGCTAATCTATGAAGCCTAGATTTATCAATATTCAATCATTTCTCCCTGATAAGGTGATTTGGGTTTCTCTAGTTAAATTGCTAATTTCTTGAGAGCAGGACCTATATCTTTTACTTGTATTGTGCCCTTGTCATTTAAAAACTAATGTTTTGCTTGGTACATAGAGAGGAGGGGTGAGAAAAAAGAGAAGATGAGAGGAGTGGGGGATGAGTGAAGGGATGAAGGAAAGGACAGAGGAGGAAAGATGGAAAGAGAAAAAGAGAGAAGGAAAGGTGGAAAAGAAAGTAGTGAGAAGAGGGAAAAGGAGGGGAAGGGCAAGAGTAGGAGAGGAAAGGAGAAAGAAAGAGAAGAAGGGAAGAGGAAAAGGTAGAGTGAGGACAAGGGGAAGGGAAGAAAGGAGGAGTAAGAGGGGAAGATTCTATTTAGGCAAGTTAGCCAATAAGGAAAAATCTAGAAAGTGGATTAGAAAATCTAGTCCAAATTCAAGCTCTAAAGTCGTTATGTAGAGGAATGGAAAACAGGATTCAGTCCTTTGACTTCTGAATTCAGGATATCTATTGGCATAGGTTAGTTAACACATAGTCATTGTCAAACCTCTCCCAAAGAAGAGTAAGAATGAGGTCAAGAAATGTAGGGAAACCTGGACACGATTGTCTTTCCAGAAACAAAATGACCTTCGGAATACACTCTCCTTGACCATATCTCAGAGTAGGGAGAGGATCAAAAAGCCTCAGGAAAGCAGAAGCATCATCTTCCTATTACATAATGTTGGCTTGATTTGTGGGGGTGGGAGCAAGGAAACGAAAGGGTTTTCTTTCCCAGGTTTAGGACCAATTGTTCTCCATATCAACATGGAGCTGATTTCAGTCAGGAATATAAATGATTTGAAAGTGTAATCATGTGTTCATTATAAAAATCGATATTAATAATATTGATACTAATGATAGTGAGATGCATGAAGGAAAGAAAATGTGGTGCAGTGGTCTGTATTATCAGGAAGTTGATGGGGTTGATGTTATTGGTCCCTGGGGCACCATGAGACTGTCCCCATTTCTTAAAGGGCATATGTTCCTCTTTCCTTCTCCGTTCTTTCTCAGACCCTCTCCTCCCCTCCCCCTAACACACACATACACACACACACACACACACACACACACACACACACTCCAGCAATATTTATTTGTGTTACACAAACCAGACTAGGTTTGGTGCCTGTCCTGAGCAGCCATTTCAGTGGCTGCCTGGGCTGGAGGTCATTATTAGTAATTATATCTCTGCCCAAGAGGGTTCTGGCTGCCTGCCAGCCCAGGCTCCTGTTGTCCTCTGACCAGCACTGGGAAACATAGCCATCAGCACAAACATTTCCTTTCCTTGGCAGAGCCCTGGCCCTCTGGTGGGGCAGAGGAGTGGGAAAGCCTTGGCATATCTCAATTGCAAGGTCATTGGCAGAGCAAATCATAGCTTTTTGCCAGGGGTAGGAAACAAAGAGAGGGAGAAACTGAAGAGGGGAAGCTAGGAATAAGATGGCTCTAGCCTGAGTACAGCCCAATGTGACCTTCGACAAATAATTTAACCTCTTTGATCCTCAGTTCCCTTATCTCTAAATTTAAGGGGTTGACCTACTTGAACTCTGAGTCCTTTCTAGATCTAAATTTATGATCTTCTGATACTAGAATACATTCTCCTTAGTGCTGCCTCATTCTTATTTCCTGTTTTAATCACCTTAATAAAAAGCCCAGCATTGAAAGGGTTACATCAGCTCTCATAAGCCACATGACATTTTTAGTCAGGAATTTGCACTCAGCTACCCACTCAGAGCACAGTATAATCCTTTTCAAAGAATCCAAACGATACCCAGTTTCTCCTTTAGAGATGAAGAATCTGGGGAGGCAGCTTGCATAGAGATGGCCAGAGCTCACTTGGAATCAGAATTCTTCTTCTCCTTTGAGAGTTCCCAAAGATGCTTTAGGAGTGTCTCTTCCCTCTAGCTAGAAGATCAGAATGGGCAACCACCCAGCAACTTAATGGAAGATGATCCAACTAAGGACTGGAACTATGGTTTCAGTGGAATAGAAAATTCCTAGATAAGAAAGTGCCTTCCACCAATGAATGTCAGCCCCTTCTCTATAATTTAGTCTTAGGATGTTGCTTTAGTGCTGAGAGGTTAATTGGTTTGCTCACAGTTACACAGTCAGTATATATAAGAGGTGGGAGTAGAAGCCAGGTTTTCCTTGCCTTAGATCTTGAATGAGATCTAAAACCATATAGCTGAAAGCTGCAAGAAATCTTAGAGATCAATTCATTTAAATTTCTCACATTACAGGAGAAAACTGAGGCTGAGAGATGAAGTGCCTTCTCTGTTAGGAGGGACTTCTTTGGCTTTCCTAGTTTTCTCCCCTAGATGCAGATGGCTATTGGCTATGACTAGAGATACAGCAGTCAATGAACTCTGCAAACTTCTTGATTGGAAATCAGTATTTTTCTCACCCAAAACATAGATGAGCCCCTCTGCTAGACAATAATCCTCAACAGAAAGGAAATTTGGTCAAAGAAAGCAAGCTAGACAATCCCTAGAGAGCTACAAGCCAAATCATTTCATATTCTCTAACACTAATCTTTAGGTGAAATTGAGTTAAAATGAGCACACTAATCAGGGATGAAGAGAAGAAGGAAGCCTCAAAGCGCCCATCTGAAGCCAGAGGCTAAAAGCAGATGTAAGGGACAGGTCTACCCATTTCGTTTTGGTGACATTGTAGTGGTAGAATCTAGTTGTGATAAAGCCTTGAAACATTTTTAATGTTTTCTGCTCACTGAAGAGAAAAAGGAAGAAACAACTTTTATTATGCTAATTCTAGAACATGGCTAACACCATTTTCTCAATTGCTACCAATTCTCTAGGTCTATTTCTCTGCCAAAGCTATGGATGAGCCTCAGAATTCTATTATATAAAAATTAGATTGCACCTCAATTCTATCACCATTTCTTAAATCCATACTATGGGACTAATAGCAACGATAATATAAAAGATGGAGGAATAACCTTCAGGTCAGGACAACACGAGTCCGAATCTTATCTCGACAAATATTGCCTTGTGAACGTGGGCGAGTCACCTGTCCTGTCAGTTGTCATACAACTTTATCCTTTGATATCCTTTGAAGCTTCTTGTATCTGTGAATTGTCAGAACAGGACCAAAAAAAAAATTGTGTCAGTCATTAAGGCAGGATGTTTTGCAAGGCTCCTATTCAACTGGAAGATTTTTCCCTACCTTGTTTCTGAATGGACTGAAGAAATGCTATTAGGTCAGGTCCATATTCAGTACTAAGAATTCTCACCCCTGGTCAAATTCAGTTCAGGAGGAGAGAATGGCTCAGAGGATAATCTGATCATGAGTGTACTCATGAGTAGAAGATAGAGCAGCTCTTCCAGAGGGTTAGCTCTTGCCAACCAATGTTATGAGGCATGAAAGAAAAAATGAATTCAGAGAGGAGGTTGCTATGGCCACGAGATTATTTTAGGGATGGTCACTGCTACATGAGATGGGCCAAGAGAGAAGATATCAGTCAAGGAAGAGAAGCATACCGTCCCCTTTCCACCCATGTTAGCACTCTCAGACAAAGCCCTGGTTACAAAATATTACTTACAGAAATTGTAAAAATATTTCAACAATTATCCAGTTCAAGCTATACTAAAAAAGAGTTCGAACTATATAATATACTGGACAAGTGATCATCCCATCTCAGCTTGAGGATTTCCAACGAAGGGAAAGACATTTCTTTCCAAGGAAACCTTTTCACTTGGAGACAGTTCTAAACATTAAGAAGTTTCTCCTGATATCAAACCCATTTTTTTCTTATTTAATACTTTATTTTCCCAATCATATGTAAAAACAATTTTACATCCTTTTTTCAAATTTTGAGTTCCAAATTCCCTTCTTCCCTTCCCTTCCCCTTCCATTGAGAAGGCAAACAATTTTACACAGGTTATACATGTGTAGTCATGCAAAACATATTTTCATATACATCATTCTATGAAAGAAAATGTGGACAAAAAACCCCAAGAAAAATTTTAAAAACTAAAGAAAAGAGATCTTTGATCTGCATTCAGACTCTCCCAATTCTTTCTATAGAAATGAACAGTACCTTTCATCATGAAGTCCTACTGAATTATCTCAGATTGTTGTATTTTTGAGAATAGCTGTTTTTCATAGTAGATCATCATGTTATATCATGATTATTGTGTATAATTCTGCTCATTCTGCTTATTTCACTTTGCATCAGTTCATGTAAGTCTTTCCATGTTTTTTTTTTCCTGAGAGCATCCTGCTCATTGTTTCTTAAAGCACAATAATATCCCATCACAATTACATACAACAACTTGTTTGGCCATTCTCCAATTAATGGCTATCTCCTTAATTTCTAATTTTTTACCATCATTAAAAGAGCTGCTATAAATATTTTTGTATAAATATGTCCCTTTCTTTTTTCTGTTTTTTTTAATCTCTTTGGGATATAGACTTAGCAGTGGTATCACTTGGTCAAAGGGTATGTATGGTTTTTTAGTTCTTTGGGCATAGTTCCAAATTGCTCTCCAGAATGGTTGAATCAGCATACAACTTCATCAATAATACATTAGTGTTTTAATTTTCTTATATCCCCTCCAACATTTGTCACTTTCCTTTTCTGTCACATTAGCCAATCTGACAGGTATGAGGTAGTAGCTCTGAGTTGCTTTCATTCATGCATTGCATTGCATTTCATTGTACTTCTCTCATCAATAGTCATTTAGAACATTTTTTCACATGACTTTAGTTTTGATTACTTTGAAAACTACCTGTTCATATCGTTTGACCATTTATCAATTGAATACTGATTCTTATTTCTATAAATCTGACTGTTTTCCATGTTTGAGAAATGAAGTCTTTATCTGAGAAATTCATTGTAAATTTTTTCACATTATTGATTACCAACTATTTATTTCCCTCCATCCCATTTCCCCTATTTCTCTCTCTTTCCCTCTCCTTCTCTCTTTCTCTTTATCCTGTCCATTTTCAAAAGTGTTTTGCTTCTGACTTTTATCTCTCTCAAACTGCCCTTCCTTCTATCTGCTTCTCCTTACCTCATCCCCTTCCCTTCCTACTTTTCCATGTGGTAAGATTGATTTTTACATCCAACTTAATGTGTATATCATTCCCCCTCTGAGCTAATTCCAATGAGAATAAGATTCATGTGCTCCTATCCTTGCTTCATCCATTTTTCCCTCCACTGTAAAATCTCTTTCAGGCCTTTTTTATATCAGATTATTTATCCTACCTCTCCCTTTCCCCTTTTTTCCAATGCAGTCTTCTTTCTCATCTCAACATTATTTTTATTTAAATAATCATACCATTGAATCAGACCTCTGCTTTTTGTCTACATATACTCCTTCCAATTGCCCTAAAAATAAGAAAGTTTTTAGGAGCTACAAATATCATTTTCCATGTAGGAATAAACTGTTTAACCTTATTGAATATCTTATGATTTCTCTTTCCTATTTGTCTTTTTATGCTTTTTTGCATCTTATATTTGAATGTCAGATTTTCTATTCAGCTCTGGTGTTTTCATCAGGAATGCTTGAAAGTCCTCTGTTTCATTGAATATCTATTTTTCCCCTGAAGGATTATACAAAGTTTTGGGGGGCTAGGTGATTCTTTTTTGTAATTCTAGTTCTTTTGCCTTCCAGAATATCATATTCCAAGCCCTCAAATTCTTTCATGTAGAAGCTGCTAAATCTTGTGTTATCCAGACTGGCTCCACAATATGTGAATTGTTTCTTTTGAGCTGCTTGCGGTATCTTCTTCTTGATCTGGGAGGACTGGAATTTGACTATAATGTTGCTAGGAGTTTTCATTTTTGTATTTCTTTCAAGAGGTGATTGGCAGATTTTTTTCAATTTTTCTTTTTTTCTTTGATTCTGCAACATCATGGTAATTTTCCTTAATAATTTCTTGAAAGATGATATCTAGGCTCTTTTTTCAATCATGATTTTCAGGTAGTCTAATAATTCTTATATGCTTTATCCTGGATCTATTTAGCATGAAAATTGTTTTTCCAATGGGATATTTCACATTGTCTTTTATTATTTTTATTCTTTTGATTTTTTTTAATGATGTCTCATAAAATCATTAGCTTCCACTTGGCCAATTCTAACTTTTAAGAAATTATTTTGTTTAGTGAGCTTTTGTACTTCCTTTTCCATATGGTCAATTCTACTTTTTAAGGTATGTTTCTCTTCATTGAATTTTGAGGCCTCTTACCATTTGGCCTATTCTGTTTTTTTTAAGGCATTATCTTCTTTGGTATTTGTTGTGCCTCCTTTACCAAGCTGTTAATTCAATTTTTATGATTTTCTTGCATCACTCTCATTTCTGTTCCCAGTTTTTCCTATACTTCTTTCTCTTAGTTGATTTTTAAAACTCTTTTTGAGCTCTTCCATGGCCTGAGACTAATTCATATTTTTCTTGGAAATTTTGATGCAGGAATTTTGATTTGTTGTCTTCCTCTGAGTGTATTTTTTGATTTTCCTTGTCACCACAATAACTTTTTATGATCAGGAATTTCTTCTGATATTTGCTGATTTTCCAGCCTATTTCTTGACTTTTAACTCTATGTTAAAGTAGGGCCCTGCTTTGAATATGGAAGAGGCACTGTTCTACTCTTCAGATTTCCTGTGCAGCTCATTTCAGAGGAAACTTTTGGGATCTGTAAATTTGGGGCTCTTTTAAGGTTGTGTAATTTAGACACAATTGTATTTACTGCTCTGCTGTATTGTGCACTGGTTTATAAGTGACCACAAAGATTCTTTTCAACCATGGAACTGTGACAAGGTCTTTGCTCCCCTATGGCCACAAACTCTACTAATGCTCCTCCCTACTCTGGGTCTCAGACCCAGGAGTGTGACCCAGAACCAAATATAAGCAATGAAACAGAATCTCCTTCTGACCTATTGTTTAATCCTTAATCTGTGGGTTGAGAGTTCAAGAAATTGCCACAGCTGTCACTGATTCAGTCATCCTGAAGCCTACTCATGGTTTGTTGGGGCCCAATCTATACTGGTGTGACAAAGGCTGGACTATCCTTCTAGCTCACTCTGGTACACCAGATCTCTCCTGCCTACCCTCTAAGTTGTCTTAGACTGTAAAATTGTTTCCCTCCACCTTTTGTGGGTTCTGCCACTTGTTTAGAGTCATTATTTAATTATATTTGTGGGTTGAAGAGAAAGTTCACATGAGTCCCTGCTTTTATTCCACCATCCTGACTTCACCTGTCCCAAATTTTTATCCTTGCAATGACCAAGCATCATTCTAGCTCTACTTTTTCAGTTCCAGTCCTTTCCTTTTCTATATGACATTTTTTCTTCAAAAACTTCAGAGAATTATGCTGCTCTCTCTGAATCTTCTCCAATTTAAACATTTTTAATACTTTTCTCATTCCTAAATCTCTACTCTCCTGATTCAACTGGAAACTCCAAGAACAGGAAGGAAGGGGCTTTAGGGAAGTGTTAAGAAAGAACTCATCTGACCAGAGACCCTGCAAGTAGGTAAAACCCTTTGATATTAAGAGGAGTGAATGAAGGGCATCATTTCCTCTAACATTATTCCTCTCTCTCCTTAAACACTGATTCATTAGGAGACTATGATAGGGTCTTAAAAAAGCAATAACTATCAACTCTTTACATCTACTGCCTAGTCATTGGCCCTGGAGGAGGGGATGGTATTGATTGATGTCCAAATGGAAGTCAAGACTATAGGTCCTCTCCTCCAACTGTCCCCTGTTGTGCTACAGACAACTTATTACCTTGTGCAGGTCACTTCTCCTCCTCCTTCTCAGACATGTCCAAATATAGAAAAAATATGTAGCCAATGACTGAAAGAAAACTGCCTCACCATCTTTCTCTTCCTAGTTTTTCCTTCTTCATTCCACCACCTTCCTTTCCCCATCATTGATTAATAAGTTTTGTCAAGCTGAAAGATACTATCAAAACTTAGATGACATCACTGTACTGGGCCTGCAGATGGAAACTCCATTATAGTGGCCCTGGACCCCAGAAGGAAACATAATGGAAACTCCATTTGTTAAAATAGTTCTAGAATGTTAAAAATTGTCTTTTTTATAGATCTACATTACAGAGAAGATGCTGACTTGCATTGATAGGGAAAGTTTTCTCTCTTGGGAGTTTTATATAAGAATAAAATTATAGGTTTAGTACCTCTCCCCCAAATAAATAAATAGAAGACTTAAGAGCAACAACAAAACAATGGTACTAGGAGCCAACTAGGTTTTAATAGTAAAGATGCAAGAATTATGCTATATGGAACGGCAGGGTGAATAGAGCATAAGGAAAGAAGAAATTAACCCCCTCAATCTTTGAGCACGGTATTTAGAAACAACATAGGGACCTTTTGGGACAAAGTGCCTCTGTAACATCATTAAAACTTGACCCTGGCTGACAAATAGAGGAGGTAGGGTTGTGTTTAATGCAGAGTTCCAGGAAAATAGGCAATAAAAGATTTGGAGCTAGAAGGAATTATAGAATTCATCTAATCTAAACCTCTTTTTATAGATGAGGAAACAGAATAATGATTTGCCCAAAATCACATGGGTCATAAATAGCAACTAAAGGTATGGATTCAAACCTTTTTACTCTAACTTCATTTTCAGTGCCCTTTTCCCTTTACCTTGCTATTTTAGAGATGGGAGGAAAGGGAAGGTCCTCTCTACCTAAGTAAAACTGTCATCCATAACATCTACGTAAAATCTACACACTTTTCACAGAATCACTGAATTCTAGAATTGGGATTGGATTAGGCTAGGTCTACAGATTTCGGTCTGCTTCACACTAGAATACGAATCCTCACAATAAATAACTTGCAGACTGGGATTCTTCAAACTTAAATTTGTTTCTTTGAGGCTCCCACCTGTTACTCCTGGTTCTTCCCTCTGGAACCAAACTGAACAGATTTAATCCCCCTTTCATGTGATATCCCTTCAAAAACTTTAAGACAGCTATACTGGTATCTCTAGAGTCTTCTCCTTGCCTTAGCAAGTATTCTCTGTTGCCCTTATGAAGTATGCTCATGGTAACCCACTTTCTCAGCCATCTTCATTCAACCACTCTCCACCCCCAAAATAACTCAGGTCAAACTGAAATGCAGAGAAACAAATACAATACCCCAAATTTGTTGGAACCATATCCAAGTGTGGAAAATTAAGACTCCAAATAATGTTTTCCCTAAATCACTATCAATAACAAAACACAAACAATAGCTTTCCCAACTTGTCCCTATAGAAAGAATAATAACAATCATCTCATTTTTCTGTCTTAAAATATCTCAACTTTTTTTTCATATTCTGTACCAGGAGAAAAGGGAAGGGTTGAAAGGAACCGTGCTGTGTTGAAAGCAGGAAGACTAAAATGTACCATGAATGTAGCTCTCCAGGGTATCATGAAAGCATCACTGTGAAATCCAAACCCTCCCCCATCCTTAAAACCTGTTATCTTCCCAAAGCTCTGATAGCATCCACCCTCTTTTCCACCCACCCACCCACAGCCGTCAATGTGGCAAGAGTTGAAAGAATAGAACTTCTTTTTTTGGTGGGGGGAGCTATTCCTCCTGCTGTGGCCTGCACACTCTACCTGGTTCGAGTGACAAAGAGAGGTTCCTGTGGTGCTGGGCCATTTCCACTGTTAGTGCCCACTTCTGGATGAGGACTTTTGATCTGAGACATTTTAATTTGAACTCAGAAAAGAAAAAGAGTAGCCAGGTTAAATAAGCACCTATAGCTAGTCATATTTTTAAGAGCTAGAAGAGACCTTAGAGACAGACTAATCCACAGTCCCCATTTATCAGCTGAAAAACTGGAAACCAGTGATGATCAACTGTGAAAGACTTGGCTACTCTAATCAATACAATGACCCAAGACAATGCCAAAGGACTCAGAACTGAAAAACACTATCCATCTCCAAAGAGAGAACTGATGAACTAAATGCAAATCAAAACATAATTTTCTCACTTCACTTTTTGTGCCTTTTTTGGAAAATTTGACTAATATGAAATATGTTTGCATGATTTTGCATCTCTAATTGATATCAATTGCTCCCCTTCTCAGTAAGTGGGGGAGGAATGGGAGGAAAGAAGAGAATTTGGAACTCAAAATTTAAAAAGAAAAGAATGTTAAAATAAATAATTTTTTAAAAGAAAAAATGGAATCCCATAGAAATGAATTGATTTATCTAATCCTTAGACGTAGAGCTGGAAGGAATCTCAGAGGTTATCTAGTCCATGTTTTCAATTTATAGAAGAGGGAATTGAGGCTGAGAATTATCCACAGTCACATAAGCAGTAAGTGGCAGAGCAGGGATCCAAATGCAAAGTCCTCTGATTTCAGTCCTCTTACCCAATGCTCTTTGTCACATTGGTTCAATCCTGTCTTACTTTTAGGTCCAAAGGCATTTTTTTCAACACAGACACAGGTTAAAAAAAAAAAAGATTTGGAGCTTTTGGCTTGGATGTATCTATTTCACCCTCCCTCTGTTCAGAATGAGGCTGAGGTAAGAAGCAGAGAACTTCCTTGATTTCGTCAAGTATAAAATGAAGGGGTTGTACTCATTCTCCCTTCTATCTCTGGATCTGTGATCTAAAATAACTACTCTTTACCTCACTGGTTAGTTCCCTGCCAAGAACAGGTAAGCCAGGATAGGAAAAAAAATCAGGGAAGCAGGAAATATTATTGAATTATGGGATATTTTGTGGTTGTTCAGTTGAGTTCAATTCTTTGTGATGCCATTTGGAGTTTTCTTGGCCAAGATACTGGAATGGTTTGCTATTTCCTTCTGCAGCTCACAAGGAAACTGAGGCAAACACAGTTAAGTCTTTTGCCCAGGTCACACAATCTTAAAATGTTTGAGGTCAGTTTGAATTTAGGAAGATGAGTCTTCCTGACTTCAGTTCCAGCATTCTATTCCACCTATCCCTAAAAGTTAACTTTAGTTGCCTTGATATGCCTTACTAGCGACTTATACTAGGATGGAGTTATGCCTAGATTTTCTTCAGGTAGTGGCAACTCTCTATTCTGAATTCTCCCTCTACATTTTACTTAATTCCCCAACCCCAATTCCTTAGTACAGAGCTAAAGCTAGACCTTTAAAACCATCTAAACCTCCCCTCTCATTTAAACGATGAAAGACTTGAAGCCAAAGAATTTGCCCAAAGGCACCCCCAGTCATAGTAAGTTACAGACCCTAAATTTGAACCCAGGTCTTTTAATACCTAATTAAACACAATTTTCTTCCATTCTATCAGGCTGTTTCTCTGAAGTCACAATACTTTGAAAATTAAGGCAAATTCAAGTACACAACTTAAAATTCCATCTCCTTCAGTCAATTCACATTGTAATCTGGTAGACCCAAGATTTGATATGGTCTTACCCAAGGACAAGATGGCCCTTATTACTGAACTTCTATTGACCTATTTTTAATCCAGTTGAAAGGACCTTAGAAGCCATCTAGTCCAACTCCCATAATTTTACAGACAAGGAGATTGAGGATCATGGAGATTAAGGGATTTGCCCAAAGTGATACAATAGTAATCATCAAAAATGGGATTTGAATTTAGGTCCTTTGACTCAAGAGCCAATATTGTTTTTTCTACTGTACCACATTTCCTTAAGGAAGGAATCAAGTAAGTACATGACCCTAATATACTTAAGGCAAAGGAGGTAGAAGTAAAAGTTACTTTGGGAGCAGCCCAGATTTCTGAAGCTCCTAGAGGGATCTCTGTACTTTAATACTTTGTTCCACCACAGTTCAAAAGAGATGGCCACTTTCAAACATTTTAACACCTTCCCTTTAAAACAAGATTAAGCAATATTTGGTTCCATCTAATAACAGCAGCTGACATTTAAAGGGCATTTTCAGTTTGCAAAGTCCTCCCCTCACACTTATCTGTGAGGGAGCAAGTGTGAGTATGATCATGCCCATTTTACAGATGCACAATTTAGGACTAGTAATAGTCCTATTCAGATTCAATTCAAAAGACTTTTATATTAAATATAAAAGTCTTCTGAATCGAAGTCCAATGTTCTTTCTCCTAGATTTACATCACTTCTGTGCTTTCCTTTTCACATAGTTCCTATCAATTCTCCTAAAGAAAATGGGCTCTCACTATCAGTGTTTTATTGTCCCTTTCTAGATGGGAAAAGGAAGGTATACAAAGATGAAAAGAGGTTCCTGGGGTTATTCCTCAAGAAAATACCAAGGCTGGGAACAGCATGCGGAAACCTTCTAAGGATGGCGCCATTCCAGACCCCTGAACACTTGACCACATGGTCTATTCATCTCCTTATGACTGCTTCTGCTGGTGAGTTATTTTTCATAAGCTCAGGAAACTTGATAACTATATTTTCAGCATATGCTATCAGAACAGATGTGCCTGCAGACAGAGAACTGGACAACCTTGTCATGTGCAGTGATGCAAGACAGGCAGATTTCAGAGCACTCTACAAGGAAACCTGCATTGTCAACTGATTTTATAGAATCACAGAACATTAGATCAGGGAAAAACCTTAGGAGTTGACTCCAAACTTTTCATTTATTAGGTGATGACCTGAGTCCCAAGATTTTGGCTTTTGGGGTGTGTGTGTGTGTGTGTGTGTGTGTGTGTGTGTGTGTATCTGTGTGTCTGTGTATAGACACACACATTTATATGTATATATTTAAGATTTAAGGAGTTATGACATCTGGGGTTATTTTAGTGAATATCCCCCCCAAAAAAATCAATGAAAATTAATTTTTTTTATTTTAAAATTTCTCCAGAATATGGAGCATTATTATCCCTTTGTGGCAGAAAGAATTAAAGAGCCAGCCTCATCAGAAATAGAAAAATATGGTCAATCTGATTTCACTCTCCCAGGTAGGCAAAGGGAAAAACAAACAAGTCACGTGTGAAGAAAGTCAATCTCCAAAAAACATTCCAGACTTCTTAAATACTCAATCCTTCATAATCCAAAGTGGGATTGCTCAGAGGGAGAAGGTTATGTTTTGGGAAGAAGATGTGATTTCCATCTGGACAGTTCTTTTAAATGAGATCATTATGTCTGTGTGTAAATCACTCATAGACTACATTCTCCTACAGGAAAATGACCCAAGTCTCTTGTCATGGATCGCTTCAGCCAAAGAAATGGGCTGGGGAAAAGGGCAAGGTGGGGATGGGGGGGGGGGGAGTGTGTTTCAATTCCTCTCTATGCTACATCTGATTTACTGGCTGCCAGCAATTAGCACAGGAAACGTGAGCTCCTGCCAAATCCAAAAGCAAACAGAGCAGCAGAAGTGGCCAGCTATCCCGAATCCCAGCAGGCTTCTTGGGGGAGTTTGTGGGCTAAAAATAACCTCTGCCTTTATAGTCAGAAGCCGGACCAAGGAGTTGGAGCTGATAGCAAGGAAACAGAGCATGCGCTAGGGTCCCCACTGCAGAGACCTGCCCTTTGGGCAAATGATTTTCCAGAAACCCGCTGCCCCATTTCAAAGGCAGTCTGACAAGTTTCAGCCCATGGGGCCATCATGGAATGCTCACCATTTTTAGAATCTGAGCTGAACATCTTCTACCTTCAAGTATTAATTCATTTTTAAAATAAAGTCAAAAGGGAGATTTGAAAGTCAAGGAACCCCTCCAAAGATAATGCTTCCAAATGGTTATTTTTAGTCTCTTAATTCTAATTATTTCCTTTTTTCTTTTTAAAGAGGAAAGGGAGACCAGTTTTGTGACTGGTTGCAAAGAGGAAACTCCTAGTGAGGGAATACTTCTTGCAGATAGGCACCTGCTCTTAATTTATCTTCTTAAAGACTTGTCTGGGGCACTGATTGACTTGCCCAGGATTCCATATCCAACATGTGTCAAATGCAAGACTTGAATCCAGCTCCTCCTGACTTTGAAGTCACCACTCTATGCCAGGCTTGTGCTCAAATAATCAATAATTGTCTCTCTGCTAGCTAAAAAACTCGCCCAGGAGTCATGTTTCAATTCACTTCAGCAAAAAAGAAAATATATACTGTCAGGATTGAGAAAGTCACTTGGCAAAAAATATTCCTTGTGTCACTTGTACTATCAATACTGGGGAGACTTCTAATATCAAACTCTACATCTGGCTTGGTTACTCCCTTACCAGAGAAAAAAAAGATCTCATCTTGGCCTCCTGATTCTTCAAGACGTGGTCCTGGAACTCCAGCAAGAAAAGCTGATCAAAAAGTTCGGTTGGAAGGAAAGAGTATTTCTCTTTTTCTCCATAGTTTATGCTTACAGTACCTCTCAAACTAATTTGCTGCCCACCCCTCCCCCACCTCCTGCCAAAAAAAAAAAGACTTCAATGCAAGGGATTACATGTAAATCAGTCAGACAAACACCATCCTTTCCAAAGCTTCTCCTAGTTGGAAAGCAAAGAGCAAACACTGGTTGGTGGCACAAGACTTCATTTACATTTCCCATTATTTTCTTCCTCTTTCCCTCATCTTTCTGTTCATTTTTCCCCCACTCCTCTATCTAGTGATTTGATTCAGTGGGTCTGGATCCTTTGGGGTTATTCATCCACTTCATATATTGTTAGAGAAGCAGGAAAGTCGAACTTTTTTCCACATACAGTCTCTGAGGGCAGAGTTTGGGGGCAATCCAGATTTTCAGGATGGTGGCCCTTTGGGGACCAGCAAATTACCAGTCAGGCTTGTCATGAGTCACAAACCACTGCTCTTGAACCAGTGAAGGAGTGGAAGGCATCATTGCCCAGTGGGATTTGTGAAGGGGGAGGAGAAGGGAAGTAAGGGGCCAAAGGGTTGGAGAATCATTGAAAGTTTCTTGGAACAGAGAGAACATAAAACACTAGACTGCACAAGAATGACTATTCAGTGTTCACAGAACGGCTTCCATTTAGCCCAGAAACCAATGAGAGAGCTTCAGTGCTCAGACAAAAGTGAGGGAGATTTCAATGGGGAAGCGGGGGGAGAGAGAAAGTAAGGAGAGGAATTGGAGCTTTCTTTCTTGAAAAGTACCAGTTCCTTCCAGTAAGACCAGGAAGGGGCTGTGTGAAGTCGTGGAACCCACCCAAAAGAAGTAAATAAATGCCTCCTCCTCTTGTTTTCAAGTGTCCATGTGTGTCCCTCTGTGACTGTTTTCTTTTGTGTTGGTTTGTCTAGGTGTGGGGATGTGGGTGCTTGGTCTGAGTTTGGAAATTGTGTGCTGGTACCAGCTGGACAGGAACAGGTGACATCCTGCATCTGGGGGGAGCCCCCTAGGCTTGGCAGCCAAAGGCCGACGCTTTCTCTTTGAGCAATTCCCAGCACAAGTGGCAACTCCAGCTCCCTAGACAAGGCAAAAAACAAGATTGTATTAGAGTTAGCACCCCCCCCTAGAGCCCAGGCTATAAACCATGGTAGAGATGGGGGTCACCCACTGTGATTTCGTGGGTATAGAATTGCCAGTGAGGAAACTCGCTCTCACCAAAGCAGACTGCTACTTATACCCAGACGTAGAACGCTGCTTGAGGCACTAAGATTCAGGACAGATTCTAACCTAGATCCTTCTAGCTTCAAAGCCAACTCTTTCCCTGCTACTCCACACTACCTCTCTTATCAGTGTCATAATAAAGTTATTGGGGGGGAGTGTCTCAGAAACCCCTTCCCCCAAATATAGCATTTTTGAAGGACTTGAGGATCCCTTAAATCTGTTACACATCTGTCTATTTTCCTAGGATAGCTCAACTTAGAGGCAAAATATCTAGGCAGAATGTTGTACTTTTTGGGCAATTTGTAATGGAAAGAAGGCTAAAGTTCTGCTTCATCCCCCTTCTCCAACTCTGAGAACCTGGATAAAATATTTCCCTGTGCCACAGGCAATCCTCTAACTATAAATTATAGCTAGTTGTAATTATTATAAATTAAATAGATTAAATTACAATGCTCCATCATAATGATGTCATATGTAATGTTATATACAGATTTACAATAATTATATTATAAATTATATTGTTATAGATTATAATATTGTTATAATTATGTTACATATATTTGTATATCATTATAAATTATAATGCCATGTTATCGTAATGTTATACACTTATTTGCATGTAATCATAAATTATAATGTTGCCATGAAAATATTCTATACATATTTGTATGTAATTATAAATTATGTTATAATAATGTTGTATACATATTTGTATGCAGTTATAAATTAAAATGTTGTCATCTGAATTAGTCAGTAGGAGTTTTCTACATGGATCAGAGATCCAAAAAAAAAAAAAAAGAAGTCTCTTCCAAGTTTTGAATGTACACTTCATACTCCTCCCCAAAATTCAGTCATCAGGCATCTAGTCCCTATTTTCCTGGATTTGCAGATTGTTTCTGTACTCCAGATCTCAGTTCCCATTTTCTAAGAATCTATTAGCTACATCTCTATACTACTCTACTCTACTCTACTGCTCTATACTAAGGCTTTCTAGATCACTGAGATGGTTGGTCCACAAAGCTGTCTCTCCAGTAATTTGGTATTCTATTCCTACGGGGAAACCTGGGAAAGGGGTAGCGCTGGTAAGTAGATGACCCTTTTATTTTTTTTCCCTCACCCTTCACCTTATAGTAGTCATTTCACTATAAAATACCTTTCCACAGCCCTTAATTTGAGAGTTCTGTCAGTTACCTTCAGGGGGCTCAGCAACAGGGGGATTTAAACAATACATATGATAGCCGCGGTCACAGTCATCACAGAAGAGCAGCTGGTCCTAGTGGAGAAACAGGACAGAAACAGAAACAGAGACAGTCAGAGACACAGAGAGACAATAAGAATGAGAGAGAAAGAGAGAGAGAGACAGAGAGACAGAAACAGACAGACAGACACAGAAAGAGACAGAGCAGAGAGAGACAGAGAGACAGAAACAGAGAGAGACAGAGAGACAGAGACAGAGAAAAGAGATTTAATCTTTAGAGTTCATAAATCATTCAACACAATCACCAAAATCCTGCTTTAATCTGCCTTTTTAATCTTGTCTTGTGAACTTTGTGAACTAAAAAGCTGACTTTTCATAACCTGAAGAGGTAACTTGGCATAGTGAGTAGTATGCCATCCTTGAAATCAGGAAGATCTCAATTCAAATTCTCCCTCTGATACAGAGCATGACAAATCATTTGACCTCAGTGATCCCAGCAACTATCTAAGATTAACAGTTACAGAGTAGCCCCCTCCATGGAGAAGAACCCCCTATGCTGATGAAATCATATGTCTGGTTGGAAAAACTAAGAGGCAGCCTGGAATAACAGATGAATGGCTGACTTTGGGGACAAGAAGACAGGTTCAAATTTTGCTTCTAACACACACTAGCCTTTGCAAAGCCACAATCTCTTTGTGCTTCTGGCAACTTTAAAAAAAATGATATCATCTGTTTTTCATATTATCTCCAATTAGATAACTTTTAAAGATTGTAAACTATAGTTCAAAGTTAAGCTATTGATCCTTGGTGGAGGGAGTTTCCACAATGGAAATTCTCTATGCTAGTGAAATTGCAGCTTCCAGTTTCATAATAAAAAGATTTTATTCACTACATCATAAACTCTTTGAAATCAGGAATGATTATATGAATTTCCCACTTAAACTGCCAGACATATATAAGTGCTCAAGGATTTCTTGTTGATCAATCATAGTGTCAGAAAGGAATCACTGTCTGGTCTTGAACTCCTCTGTCCTTTGACTTAATTCCAGAGGGGCTGTATTGGGAAAAACATCCCAGCAGCACTCTGAACCTTGGCAGCTTCCCTGGATAGAAAGAAAATGAAACAGTGCCTCCCCTTCAGTTCTTTAAAGCCAAACAGAGTTTGAGCTTTCCTTCCTTTGTCATAGGACATTCTGGAAGACAGAGCCTTAAATGCACTAAGATCTGCTCAGTGATAGGCAAAAGAAAGACTAGGTTTTGGAATCCCCAGTTTCCCCAGCAGGAAGTGGACTTCATTCCTTTGGCTGCTGATCAATGACTTGTCAAGTGTCTCAGCACCATCATTACCCGTACTATGCCCCTCCACTCCCGGGCAGATGAGCAAAAGTATGTTTGCAAAGCTGAGTTCAGACTCAAAATCCACTTTTTTTTCATTAGAGTCAAGATCTAGCTTCAGGTTGGGTCTTGTATTTAAATCAGTGTCTTGAGTGTTGCGATTTAATTCAGCAACCATGTGTTAAGTATCTATTATATATAAAGTTCTGTGATATGTTTATGTTTATAATTACAGATTTATAAATATTTCATAAATATGATACATATGTTTACAAAGACAGAAATGAAAACACCCCCTCCTTTCCATAAACTTATAGTCAACAGATAAAGTGGAAAGGGAAAGGGGCAATGTGCATACAGATAAATAAATTCAAAAGTTTATCAAGTAAACCCAAAGTCATTTCAAAGGAGGGGAATTCTAACGACTGAGAGAGGCTCAGGAAAGGCTTTAGATGAGGTAATAACTGATCTGAACCTTAGATGGAGCTAGAAATTCTAAGCTGAGGAGTGAGAGCATTCCTGGCATTGGGAGTAGCCAATGGTAGGAAAAAATGTTTTGTATGGGGAAGAGCAAGCCAGAAAATAAAGCACGTGAAGGAACAAGGAATGGAAAAGAAATCTGGAAAGACAGGTTTTTTTAATAAATGCTTATTGAAATGAATTGAACTCATTCATGACCTGTTGGAGTGAGGATCCACTTAGCAACTTGGTCTTTGAAAGCTCTTTAATCTTGATATTTGAGAAGACCATGGTTTCCCCCATCCCTCTAAGGGTGGCTACTCCTTCACTGCAGCTTCATGGAATGCTGGGAGATAATTTAAGCTGATGCTAAAGCTTGCTAGAAGACATCCTTAATTTCTCTTTCCCTCCACCAGTTCTCTCTCCGTTTCCCCCACCCTTTTTTATAACAACTGATGTATCTTTCCTCCCAAAGGGATCATTCCTTTCATTCCCTTCCCAGCAGGATGCACAAAGGCCCCCTTTTAATGATGAAACCTCCCCCCACATATTCCCCACAGAAGAGGATATTCTCCAGAAATGTAGACAGTCCCAGAGGTGGAGATAAAAATTCTGCCTAGGGAAATGGGGCAAGGTCCAAAATGGAATCTAAATAAGCAAAAATCAAAAAACTGGCAGGGCTGGGCTGGAACAAGAATTTGTTGGGGCACCCAAATCCAAGGACTTGAGATAAGAAGTAGAAGGGAAGAAGACTGAAGAAGAAATATTACACATGCTGGGGAATGAATCTATTCTATTAATCTATTAAGTATCTATTAAGTGTTTGCTATGTGACAGGCACTGTCACATGGGTGAAGTGTTGAATGCTAGGAGTACAGAGAACAACAAAATGTGGTCCCTACTTTCAGGGAAGTCATAATCTAAAGGAAAAGAAAACATGCACATAATTATGAATATTTAAGATAGACTGAGAATAAATGGGAAAGAGAATAGAAGATGGGGGTAGGGATGGGGAGGGAGGGAGGGAGAGAGATAGGGCAGGATGGACTTCCAGCAGAAGATAGGATTTGAAGGGAAGCTAGCTGGTACAGTGGATAGAGTACCCAGCCCTAGATTCAAGAGGACTTGAATTTACATTCTACCTCAGACACTGGCCAAAACAATTAACCTCAGTTGCCTCCTTACCTCACCCCCCAAAAAAGAAGAAAATGGGAAATTGGAAGGAAGTTAGGGCAGCCACGAGGGAGAAGTGAAGAGAGAGCATTTTGGGTTAGGATTGGGCATGGGTTGCAACCAGCGAAAAAGCCAATGGGATCTTCTATAGAATGAGAAAGGTTTGTTACCTAAGAAGGAACTGGCAAAATGACTCCCCAAAAGTTGGGTGTTTTATAGCAGCTAAATGCACTCCCCAATCCTACATTGCCCTAATTCTTCAGCCTCATCCATGCAATTGAGACTATTCCTAGTCAGGTGGCATTTCCTCCCTGCCTCCTTCCTTTATTTTTTTAAATAAAGGAACTGTCCAAAGTTCCAACAGACTGCTTGCAGATGTTTTGATGAGACTAGCCTCATCCTGGAGCACTTGAAAATTTGGCTGGTATGACATGATAGCAGAGAGAGGGGGTTCTGATGCCAGTCTTCTAGCCTTCTTTTTTTGTCATGTGATTTTAATAGCACTTGCCAACTCCCTCCAATCTTGTATGACATCCCAAGGGAAATAAGAGAGGCTGGGTTTACCTCTGAACCCCAGCCAACTCCTCTCTGTTCTAAAGAGCACATTCCATTTAGAAGCCTGTGCAAAACACAAGGTTAAGAATCCGGGAACCTGAGTTTAAACCTTACTCTACCTCAGGGTCATTTCCTGAGTGACCTTGAACTAATAAACACTTGAGTGTTTATTTCTAAAAAGTTGTCTGAAAAATAGGATCTTTATACTCAATGCTTAAAGATCACTTTACTCAAATTATTGGTAGTTAATTTTTCATAAAGCTCCTATCCTCAAAATAAAAGAAAAGAAAAAGAAATTTGAAAAGCAATGGAGAACATGCTAGAACTGTGGTCAGGAAAACAGCCCTTATCAATTCTGTCTCCACAAGCATGACTTCCTCAAGCTAGGCCCTATAGTAGAAAGAACAATCAGAGCACTGGGATTCAAGTGTTGGCTCTGACCCTTAACACCTATGTGATTTTGAGCAAGTTATTTAATCTCTCTGAGCTTTAGAATCTTCATCTACAAAATGAGGTAGTTAGACAAGAACAGTGATGTCAAACTCAGATAGAAACAGTCTTTGCAAGCTGTAGATTGACTTAGAAAATCACAATTTAACATTATCAAGGCTGTATTGTATTTTTAGGTATTTTTATGAAACATTTCCTAATTCTATTTTAATCTAGTTGGACACACTGCAACTGGGAGTTTGATGCTTCTGGATTATATGGATTTCTAAGGTTCCTTCCAGTTTAATAAATTTATAATCAATGGCTTGAGACCCTTTTGTTGACTAGAGAATTTTCTTTATTTTCCCCCCACTTAATGAAGATTAACAAAGTGCCTTTCTGATATTTTTGTTGAACCACAAGAAAGAACCCACCTTCCCTCCCCTTCCTCTCTGCATTCACTTTCCTTCTTAGGAAAGCCTCAAACTCACATCATTCTCAGAAGTTCCACAGAGGATGCAGGATTTGCACTCGATACATTGCCACTTGTAGGTTTTGACAGCCTCAGTCATGTTTAGGGTGAACTGCAGGCAGGTGGGGTGACCTAGAGAAGTCCAAAAAAAAAGTCATTGTTAGAAGACAGATCTTTGATTAACCTTAAAGAATAGGAACTATGATCTCATTGGTGCATCACTTCTTGACCCATGGATGTGTCTCCTTGGCTCAGGAAGAAACAATCAAAGTCAACCCTGGTTAGGAATCTCAGCAACCCAGCTGTATCTGACAGAAACCTGAGAAAATATTAAACATTAAACCTTTGACTGCCAGGGACAAAATAAATCTGAGACACCCCACTCTATCACTCATGCTTTCCAGCAGTAAAAAAAAATATGATTAGGACAGAAGGCAATTAGAAAATGAGCCAGGGAAGGATAGAGGGAAGAATGGAATAGATTAGAGGGTTGCAAATACCCATATATTATGATAGACACTAAACATCTGATAGTAAGCCAGACTCAAGACCAGATTAAGGGTGCTGAAGTAACACATGAAACCATGCTAGATTGTCCTTGATAGCACTAGTTTAGGGAAAGAGAGAATGAGGTAAGCTTTTTGAAAGTAGCAGATTAAGAGAACAGGATTTAATGAGGTTCACTTATCTGTTAAGTCTCATACTTCTAAAAAAGGGAGAGAGGGAAAAGGAAAAAACAAAGAAAAGAATAGAGATTGAGAGAGAAACAGAAATGGAGAGACAAACAGAGACAAAGAGAGAAAGAAAAAGACAGAGACAAAAAGAGAAAGTGAGAGACAGAGACAGACAGAGAAAAGATAGAAATACAGAGAGTAAAGAGGAGGGAGAAGAGGGAGAGGAAAGAGGGAGAAAAAGTCATAAATGGAGACAAAGGGTGACAGGAAGAGAGGTAGAGAAAGATGATACAGAGAAGTTGGGGAAAGAAATGGACAGAGACAGATCTTTCAGTTCGAAAATCCACTCTACAAAAAAGCAAGAAAAGGAAGTAGGGAAAAGAGGAAGATCATCTAACAAGGTTCCAAAAACTTCTGGGCCAAATTAGGAAGATTCCTAATCAAGGTCCAGTGCAACGGAGCCCAAGGTATAGATCACAGAAATAGATCAGAAATAATGTGAGAGGACTCTGAATAAGTTTCAGAATCAAAGGTCACCACACATTGGAATTCATTTGGGGGTCAGGCTCCAAACTTCTGAAAAGAAATTGAGTAATCTCAGTATGATGAGAATAGAGAAGGAGTGATAGAATTCTATTTTTGCCATGGAATCAAGAGTTAATATTGCTATTAATGTGAGTGACTTAAACTCCATGATTTAGAGACTTAATACTACCATGGAGATTACAATGCCAAGTTCATCGGGTTTGGTCCATTTTTTTAGACCAATCAATTTGCTCTTTTTATGACTCAAGGTTTTGTCCCTAATCTTAGTCAACCATTTTGCACACCATTTCAAAGAACTAGTTCAAAGAGAGCAAATTTATAAGCCTAATTATATTCCTCATTTCTTAGATTGGATTTAAAGTCAATTCAAATCTTTCTGTGGACACTTTCTAATTATATGATGCTAAACAAATTATTTAACTTAAGCTTCATTTTCCTCATCTGCAAAATGGGGGTTCTATGGGTATCTCCTAAGAGACAGGGTAGCATAGTGGATATATCAGATAATGAAATGCACCTTAAAAAAGATGCACCATCAACCTTGTCTCTGAAACCTAAAGATGACTAAGTCTTTTCATTGAACTTATGGCTGAAATTCCTCTATCTGATTTCTTTTAATAGGTAGAGAAGGCAACCTCTTTAAAAGCAAGGACTATCTTACTTTTCTATTTGTATCTTCTGTGCCTAACACAAGGCATTGCAAACAGTAAGTGTTCAGTAAATGCTTTTCTTTTTCATTCCTTGAAATATCTCACTAGGCTTTGTGACTATGTTTAAAGTAAATCCATTTTTAAAGATTATATTAAGGTCTGAAACAAAGGGGAAAAAATCCCCTTAGTACATCAAGGTTAAGAGGAACCACAGGTCTCAACATGGGCATCTGTTTTTTCTCAAGATAAATGTTATTATACCTAAGCTCAGAAAGAGGGAGGACAGTAGTGAAAATCACTGTTCTTATTTCACAGATGGGAAAATGGAGGATGGAAAGGAATATCACATGGAATTTAATTGATTAGAAATAATGTCTGGGATTCAATCTTCCTTTCTATTACTACCCTCTGTTACTACCCTCACTGCTCTCTCACATTATGTCTCATTGGAATTAAGAAGATTGGTCATTAGGTAAAACAATGCAAAGAAAAGCTCTACTGGTTTTCTTCGGAAAAAACAGAAAAGTGACTTGAATGATGGATTTCTTAATATTGGAAACTATTTTCCCAGGAGAAGTGAGGGGGAAAAACTATCACAGAGTCATTTCATGATGGCAACATAATTTTGTCCCCAAACAGACAACAAAGTACAGTCTTAGGAAACAGTTAGTAGAAAAATTTCCTTGATATTCGGGTGGGAAACAAAGGTAAATTAACAGTGACATCATTTGCTCAAGGTTACTATCACTTTTAATTTTTTCTTTGGGAATTTTTCCTTTTCTTTACAAATAAAGTCTATAAACATTTCCCTAATTCCTTTTGTCAATCCAGTTCTCCGTTTATTGAGTTATTTAAAGTAAGGTGTATCTATTGTATATGGCACCATGGCAAAAATGCTGATCTTGAAGGCAGAAAGATCGATTCAAGTTCTGCCTTGTCATGACACACATTGACTTTGGGGTAGTCACAACTCTTAGTCCTCTAGGAAGTGGAGAAGCTGCACTAATGGAGGGAGTTTCTTTACCTAGAAATTCTTTATGCCAATGAAATCATACATAGATTCAGCTCCTATCCATAATTCTTTTATCTATATAGCTATCTTAATTCATGGAAGGTATCAAAAGAAACCTTCATAATGGTCATCTCCAGGTTATCAGGAGTGGTTGGTAGTTTCAAAGGACTGTTTCTAAAATTTCCATTACCCAAATAAATTCAGAAAGGTTGCTCACCATTCTTTCCAAGAGGATCATTGAAAATCTAGTTTTTCTCAAATCTTTCTCTGACTTTCTTCCTTAAGCAACATAGTATTTCCTGCCCTATTCTGCATTGATGTGTTACCCTTTTCTCATCCTAACCTTTCCTCTTTCCCAAATAAGGGAAATCTGCGGAGAGTTCTTTGCAACAGCAAATAAGATGCATGGAAGCCATGTTTTTTTTCCTCAAATACAGATGTCAGTCAACAAGCATTTATTGAATGCCTATTATGTGCCAGGTACTGTGCAAACTATACTCTGGGGATACAAAGAAAAGCCAAAGTCATCTCTTGCTCTAAAGAAGCTCAAAAGTCTAATGGGGGCACAGGGAGAGGGCAAAAGGGAGGGGGACAATATGAAAACAATGAATAAAAATGAACTATATGCAACATACATAGTAATATACAATAAATCAGAGATAATCAAGGGAGGGAAAGAACTGATATTATGGGGGATCAGAAGAAGCTTCTTGTTAAAGGTGAGATTTAATTTGAGACTCAAAGGAAGCCAGAGAGTGGAGACAAAGGAATGAGCTCCTTGAGAATAGGAACTATTTTCTTCTTCTCTTTGAGTACTCTATCCTGAACATTTCCCATTCAATTATCCCCCTTTGGACCTCTCTATCACTTCATCACCACTGGGCAGGTATCTCTCTTCCATCGTCTTCTTTTCAGCTTACTTTTGTGTGTTGTCTTCCCCATTAGGTTGCAAATTTCTTGAAGGCAGGGATAGTTAAACTTTCCTTTTCATGTTTGTATTTTCAGTTCTTAGCACATAGTAGGTACATTGTTTATTGACTGACTATCCCTAGCCCAATGCCTGACACATAATAAGCATTCAATAAATGCCTATTGATTGATTAATTAATTAACTAGATCTTACTATTTGGTTTTATTCTGGATCTAGTGCTAAAAGGAATCTTAGGAGCTATCTAATTCAGTCCCCAAAATTTTACAGATGAGGAAACTGAGGCCAAGTTGGTTACTAGATGAAACTATGCAAGGGACAACTCTGTCTCTCAGTTCATCTGGCAGAAAACAGAAAAAACACTTGAATAATGAACTCTTTGGTATATCAATAAAAACTCTTTGGTATAAAATAAAAATCAACTAAAATATTCCAGAGCTATCATGGCAGAGGAGTGGAGGATTCCACAAAATTCTTTACTTTAAAAAGTAGCCCTTGCTACTTGCAAAAATGAATAGTATGGAGACAGCTAGATAGTTCAGGGGATAAAATACCAGCCCTAGATTTCAGGACCTGAGTTCATATCTGGTCTCAGACACTTCACATGCTCTAGCTGTATGACCCAGGGCAAGTCATTTGATCCTAACTGCCTCCTCCCAAATTAATAAATAAATAAATAAATGAAAAGTAGCCTTTATACTTCAAAATGTTAAGTACAATGAGCTAGAGTCTTCATAAGGCAGAGCTCTTATAATCCAAATTTTATAGTTGAGGCTTGTAAATATCTGAAGCAGGATTTGAACTCAAGTTTGTTCAACTCCACACCTAATTATCTATCTACTGCATCACCTTGCTGAAGAGAAATAAGGAAAGAGCTTTGTAGGGACACTCCATGAACAAAAGAAAATAAACAGATAATTATAAAGTAAAGGAGATTGAAGAGCAGACAAAGAATGCTGTCACTGAAGTCTAGGGAAGGTATCCAAGAAGAGGGATCAACATTTTCAAAAGAGGCCAAAGGGTCCAGAAAGATGAAAAAATGTTGTAATGAAGATGCCCATTCAAATACCAGATAGACTCCTTCCAACTGTGAAATTTATTGTTTCAGATTTTGCAAATAAACCAGAGTGACTTGCTCATAGAGAGTGGTCCCAGGCCATATACAGACAGATAATCACATATCCTTACACACTTCCACAGCTATTTTGCTGATGCAATTCCTCAGGTCCAGAATATTCACCCCATTCATCCCAATCAGTTAAAACCCTGCCTGGTTAGCCATTCTAGGGTCAAGGCCAGATGTCTTACCCTCCACACAGCTTTCCTGGTTCCCCCAGCCAGGAATGAGCCCTCTCCCTTCCTACCAATTCTCATTCCTTTCTACTGTCCTCTCTGGGTCTATTCCTTTCAATGGCACTCACTAAACCCTAACTTGTATTGTAGTTATTTTATATATACTATAGTATCTCATCCCTGCTAGAGGGAAAACCCCTTGAGGACAGAGATTGGGTCTTTATTTATCCGTGTATGACTTTCCAAATCTAATGACCAGTGTCTTGAACTAAACATACACACTCAATAAATGTTAGTTCAATTCAGTTGAATCCATATGAATAACTTTACCCGTCCAGGGAAGGAAAGTCCAACTAAATATATTCTTTGTACATTAAACCCACATTATGATCTTGGCTTAGGAGCTAATGCAAGTCATTAACCTACTGATATTTATCACCATAGCCAGCTTCTTTTACAGCAGAATAACTCCTATTGAACAAACCCTTAGCAAAGAGAAACATATAAACTCCTGCAGCATGTACCTCATATATTGTGATCCTTATTAAAAGGTTCTTTTTTATTCAATTATCCTCAATATTTAATTTGCACTATGGTGAGACACATAAAGCTGATTAAATTAGACCAGCAAAAAGAGTTTTACATCATAAGATACATCCTGAAAATATAAATACTACAACTACATGCAAATATGGGAAAGGTGTAGCCTGTTGTTTATGTTTTGTGAAATTATCAACATCTAATTATATTTTATTGCCTTGCTTATCAATGCTGATCTCTTAATAACTAATTTTTCAGAAAATACTGCTTTTCCTGCTTATAGTCTAAAGCAGATTAGTGTGAAACAAATGGCATTCCTTGGTCTGTTGCCTGGATTGTATAAATCACATAATGGGCTAAAATAAAACATAAAGAACCAAATTCCACCTGATGTAGCTCCAATAATAAATTCCCTGGATAGCTTTTAGATAAAAATTGATTCTGATTTCTAATAACCCTCAATATTGTATACTCGGGTGAGATTTGCAAAATTTAAGCATTAACAGAAATAGAAAAGATGTATTTAACCTAATTTGTGAGATATACTATCAAATTTCAGTCTATCATTCCTATGTCTCCACATCTTTATCTGGCTCTCTTCCAGTAGAACAGACTCCAGCCCCACATTGGCCTTCATTAACTGCCTGTTATTAAGCTGAATTATTGCAGGACATTTTCAAAGTGAATGATCTGCTCCTTGATAATCAAGAACTCATCACAGTTTATACAAAATTTAAGGCAAACACAGATCACAAGTATATCTCTCTTTCCTATCAACAGAGAAGTGGTGAACTTTCAGAATTTAGGCATAGCCAAAGTATCAGTTCCTTTCATTTAATTCTACTTTGAAGTGAATGGGAAAAAAAGTAGATGATTATCGATTGTAAAGTGGCTAAATGAATTGGGGTACATGAATGTAATGGACTATTACTAAGCCATAAAAAGCGATGGCTAAGGGAAGACAATATAGATTAGTATAAAATGTCAGAAAAAGGAAAACAATATGTATTATGTATATAAAATGTATATATTATTAACAACAATGGAAATGGAAATAATAACAAAAAGAAGTTGCAGTTGAATGCTGTATGATTATAATGACTGTTTGGCTTCAAAAAAGACAAATGAGAATATATCTCTCTTTTTTTTCAGAGGTAGAGAACTTTGGATGTGAAACACTGAATATACTATTATCCTTGATTGATATGTTAGCTAGTTTTACTAAACTATTTTCCTCCCTTTTACTTATTCATTGTCATTAAAGGTGTCTTTCTGGGATGAGGAAAATCCTTAGATTGTGAAATAAGGCGGTATTAAAACAAAAGCTATCAACACAATGTTTAAAGTCATAATTTTTAACAAGCTAGGATTCTTTTTCTACAGGAAAAGTTACTGGGGAGTAACAGAAATGTGAAAGAAAAGAGCTTTGATTTAAAAAATTTATTTTTTTAAACTGCACAACTACACAACTTTAAACTACTCAACACAACTACTTTTAAAACATGAGTCTTTCCCAAATCATCCACTTCAAATCCTGTGTTTTAAAAATCCATCTATCCGAATGTGTCCTTTAATGATCTTGCTTCTGTCCATTTTTACTATAATATTCTGCAATTGCAGGAAGCACTCTGGGCTGAATACATCTGTGAATCCCTTCCCTTCACTGTTGTCTTCAAAGGGATAAAAGGTGAAAAGAGAGTCAAAAGGACCAGGGATAGACAAACAAAAGCCTTTTAAAATGTATACTGGCATTCTTAGTGATGTAGCAATGTTGTTATTGAAGAGTCATTTCTGACTCTCTGTGACTCCATTTCAGGTTTTCTTGGCAAAGATACTGAAGTGGTTTGTCATTTCCTCCTCCAGGTCATTTTACAGATGAGGAAACTGAGGCAAACAGAATTAAGTAATTTGATGATGATCACACAGATTGGATTTGAACTCAGGACCTGCTACCTCCAAGCTGGTGCTCTAATCATTTCACCACCTAGCTACTCAAGGTAGACTGTCCCCACATGCATAGAGAAATAGACTATTGCATCTAGATCAATGCATGGTGGGAAACATAGAGAATGTGTTATCTACAGCAAAAGATACAGTGCCAAGATTCAAAGCACAATGTTTAACAAAGCATAGCTTAGCACATATAACACAGTTTTTAACATGACAGAAAATTTCCCAAGCCTCATATATCCTGTCTCCTGAAGAATCAACTGAGCAATTTCCACTTACATACAGTACATAGTACACATTTTAGTTTAGCCCACGTGTGAAATATGCTATGGTTATAAAATAATATTACTAAGTAAGCCTAGGGCTTATTTTCATAAACTTACCTGGATGGCAAAGGCAGGTTTGCCCAAAAAGGCTTTGGGGTTTGTATGGAGAGAGCCTAGGGGGACCAAGAAACATTATGGGGATGTGAAGTGAATAGTTCTGAGACAATGGCCCTAAAACCTAAAATCTTAAAAAAAAAAAAAAAAAAACAGTCCTGAAGAGCCATCAAAGATGGGGATTAAAGAGAATGAAATCAATTATCATGGTCTAAGAATTGTCACTGGTGAGCAGTTGAAGGTATTGCTAACTAATAAGAGAAGGTAATGAATGACCAATGCTTCCAACAAACAGGTGATAACTATAAGACAAAGAAAGAGACATTTGAGGGACTTTACCAATCCAATAAATTGTTTTGATTTTATTTTATTTTTAATTGGGAGAGAGGTGTGGTAAGGAAAGAAAATAGATATTTGTTCATTGAAAAAAATAAATTAAATTTAAAAAAAGAGAATACATAAGAAAGCCTATTTACTAGTAAATTTTCACAAAATAATGTTTTGAAGATACCAACAATCCAAATTCTTGTTTCCCCTTAGTAAAAGTAAAAGAATGTTTAAAATCAGATTTATTGAGACAGACTCATGATTGAACAAGACCAATTTTATATTTTAAAGACTAAAAGGGAGGGAGGAACCACTGCCATCACTCAGCAACTACTGTTTTGAACTTATGTCAAGCTTTCCTCAATTTTTTTATAACATAATCCCAACACAGACAAGACAACTACCAAAAGTCACCTATTCTGAAATGTAAAGCTCTTTTTTAACCATTTCCTCCATTTTCACACAACTTGCTGATGTTGCAGAGATGGGCTCTTCATGGATACTGTGTAGGGAAGGAGGTAGGGAGAGGAGAAATCAGTTCTGTTTCACTATTCAGGTAGATTAGATCGGAACTGAGTTGGCTCATGTCGCATTGAGCTGACAATGCAGGGCGGGGGGTATGTGATGAGAATAGGGGTCATCGAAACCAACTGCTATAGTTGCACTTCCCCTTGATTTCCTGGCTGCACTGAGTGGATTATAGCCAACCATCTGCCAAATGGACTCTTGCCCCTGCTGCGGTGTATGAAAGCCAGCTTTGAATTATGGCCTGAAGCTCTTTATCAATCATGAAAGTCTCTTGCTGGCAACCATTTTGCAATGAAGGCCTTAGTCCCAACATAAGACTATCCATCACCTATTCTCCCTGAAAACACTGGAAGTTGTTTTTTTTTGTCTGTTTATTTTTTAAATCAGGAAATTTGGGCATAAAGGTGAAACTGTGGCCCTAAGCAGATGTCTTCTATCTCCTGGGCTTCTGCCAACTCTGAGCATGGTCCAGAAAGCTTTATGAGAGGTATGTGGTTGATGCTGATGGTCTCCTAATGAGAAATTGCAATAGCAGGTCAGGACAGATTGCAAGGGGGTCCTTCAGCTGCCTCATATCCAGACATCAGAAGATAATAGACATAAAACTAAAAGGGAACTTAGAGGTCATCAAGTCCAGGCCCCTCATTTCATAGATGAGGAAACTGAGGCTTACAGAGATTAAGTGACTTGCTCAGAGTTATATAGCCAGTAAGTGTACAAGGTGGGACTGGAAACTAAGTCATCTTGATTCCAAATTCGGTTTCCTATCCATTGCACCATGATATTAGAGGGATTATTTATGGGCCCTGAAAATGGGGAGTTTTTTTTTCATTTAAAAAATATTTCTAATGTTCAATTTCTGCCTAGAATTTACATCAATCTTCCCTTGTTCACCTGTTTCTCTTACAGAGAATTCTACCACGAAAACTTAAAATGGAAAAGGGCATAAGGATGAGAGGTGCCTTCTTGTTTTTTTCAATTGTCCTCTTTGCTGCTTGAGAAATGCTTATCCACTTGAATGCTAAAAAAAAAAAATTCAACTTTGTTATTGTTCAATCATTGTTCAGTTGCAGCCAACTCATTATGATCCCATTTGAGATTTCCTTGGCAAAGATACTGGAGTGGTTTGCCATTTCCTTCTCCAGCTCATTTTACAGATGAGGAAACTAAAGCAAATAGGGTTAAGTGACTTGCCCACGATCACACAGCTAGTAAATTGTATAAGGTTTAATTCAATCACATTCATTTTAAGATATCCTTCTGCCTTGAAATAATTGTTTGAAATTGAATTCTGAGAGGCAAACCAGCTAATAAAGATAGTAAAGATAAGAAGCACCTAGAGAATGAGATTAAAACATTGTGCTAAGATGTGGATTCTACTAAGAAGGAAAAAAAAAGATTCAGCAATAGTAAAGTTAACTAAACATTCATATATTGGGAAGGAAATACATTTCCCTAGTTTTATAAGAGATAAAGAGGAAAAGAGAGTTTCACAACTCTTTGAAAAGTAAAAATAAACACCTAAGACTTGCAAAATCTTTTTTTTTTTTAGAGACACCATTCTTCAAAATTCTCCACTTTTGATTCAGGAAATTAAGGTATCAGAAAACCCTAATTTTGAAACTACATTGCAGAGAGAGTGTACTTTGAAGAGATTGTTTTATGGTCTTAAGAAATCTGACTTATCAGGAGAAAATAATGATAGCTAATGTCAATATGGATTTTACAATTTACAAAACACTCTTTTCAACACCACCATTCCACCAGATGTTTTTCACATCACAGAGCTACTGTTCCCCTGTTCCCATTCCCTACAACTGCTTTACTCCATTCTTCATGGTAACTTATTGCCAGAATTCTCTCAATCTTTTCAAACAGTTAGGACCCAAAGACATCATTCCACACTGGCCAGAGCTACAGAAACAAACTTCATTAATGTAAAGGAATCTTTCTCCAGAGATCTCTGTGTCTAGGGAGAGGAACAATGATCTTCTCTCTATGTCTCATAATGGGATTGTACTCAGATTTCTATCGGGTTTATGATAGACAAGGTATTTTTCCTATAATAGCCCTTACTAAAAAAGCTGCATAGGTATTATTGTCCCCATTTTAGAAATGATGAAAGTGAGCTTTGGATGCTTTAAATGACTTTACTAAAGTCAAACAACTGTTAAGCAATAAAGCCAGAACTTAGTCCAAATCAATTTGGCAGACCTTTATTAACCATGCACCATAGTAAGCATTGGGGAAAAGACAAGATTAAATTAGGCACAGTTTTTGCTATAATAAACCTTCCAGTCTAGAAGATTCAACCCAGGTTTTCTGATTCCCAACTCCACCAAGCATTCAACAAGCATTTATTAAGTGCCTACTATAAGATAGGCATGGTGCAAGGCACTGGAGAGACAAAGACAAAACGAAGTGGTTCCTGCTGTCAAGGAACTTACATTCTACCAGGGAGAAGACATTATATATACATACATACATATACATGTACACATATACATGTTATAAATATACATATATTTATAAATATAATGTTCTATTGTTTTCACTATATAATCTTTTGTTCAATCAGGACCATAGCACACTACTGTCTCTCAAAGTCTAAGTTCGTGTTCATTGTTTTCATGACACTGTCTATCCATCTCATCCTCTACCATCTGCTTTTCCTTTTGCTTTCAATCTCTTTCAATAACACAGTCTTTTTCCAAAGAATCCTGTCTTCTCACTGAATGGCCAAATTATAACCTGATGCAAAAAATTAGTTTGATGCTTTCTGAGTCAGGTGAATCGGAAAAAGAAAAGAAAATGAAAGGAAAAGAAAGACCAGCATTTGTGAAGAAACCAAGTAATTTTTTAAGATACTTGAAAAGAAGTTTGAGAGCTATTAGAGAAAGTTGGGGATCATTCAGGGGAAGAGAACCTAGGATGCACTGATAAGAGAGGAGATTCTGAGTCCTTCTTGAATACCTAATAGCCAGCATTTATGACATTGTAAGCAAAATGCTTCACAAACTTTGTTTAATTTTACCTTTATAACCACCTTGCAAGGAAAGTGCTATTATTATTCTCATTTGACAGATGAAGAAACTGAGGCATACAGAGCTTAAATGATTTACCCAGAATCATACAACTAATAAATATCCAGTAGGATTTGAAATCAGGACCTACTGATAGCAGGCCTATCCTCTAGTCATTGTATCACACCAGTTGACTACATTTGAAGCAAGGGAGTAAGGGAAGGAATAATGAAAAGCCAGAGACAGAAAGAGAGAGATTGATTCAGCTGTGTTGACTAGCTGGCTGATATGGCATTCTCCACTCGGGAGAACTGAACAAAAGGTAAGTTCCCAGAATCATACAAAAAGCTCATCAAGGTATCCATGTGGTTAGAGCTCAAGGGGACAGAATTTGAGTAGAAGGGACACGTAAATCTGGGGAAGACAGTTTTGACCAGGCTAATGCTGGTCCAACAGAAAGAAACCTACTTCAGGATCCCGGGACATGAGAATTAGCCGTCTCATGGATTTAAGGGTGGGAAGCAGAATGAACTAACAAGAAAAGGCAGTGACTCTAAGGGCCAGGGAGAAGACATCTAATCTAGTTAAATAGGAACGGAGATCACCTGAAAGAGCATATTTACTGATTTTAACTTTTGCAAAGTTAGTTGTATATTTGCAATCTCTGCCTATGATATGGAGACAATTCTCTCAGAATGTGGTTGAAGTTAGTTCAAACAAGTTCTGAGTGACATACAGCGATACAATAATACAAACACACAACCACGCAGTGGGAAGGTGGAGAATCAAGGGATCCATGGAGGACTTTCTTTAGAGAAGGCCTGGTCTTTAAGAAAAAAATCTAGCCAGTAAACACCAAAGACCAGCCCTTAAACTAAAACCAATCTGAATCTAATTGGCCACCAATAGGTCTTAGATCAAGCCCTGGATACTGACTCAGATTGAATGTAAACAGCAATCATTTCTGTTTGGGCTGGAAATCCTGAGGGTCTTCCCCTTCCAGATTCATTCGTTCATTTATTTATTTAGATTTTCATTTAGTTTGGTTGGGAAAAACAGATTTTTAAATGGCACATTGGATCCTGAACTAGTGAAGTGAGATCACTAAAGACTCATCACAGAGCCTTGACATTGCCCCTGTAATCGAGGACAGAAGTGGAGAGAAAATGTGAATGGGGAGAGAGAAGGAAAGAGCAGTATGAACTAAGATAGCAGAGGGAGATTAAAAGGAAGGAGAAATGAAGTAAACAACCGGGAGGAGGTATAGTGGCTAGGACATTGGATTTGAGGTGGAGAAGAGCGTTTGAGTCCTGCCTGAGACATAACAAGCTGTGTGATTCTGGGCAAGCTGACCTCTCAGCTTCAGTTTCCCCACATGTAAAATGGAAATACCTTATATGATTGACCTCCTATAGTTGTTATGAGAATCAAATAAGATAATACACAAAAAGTATTTATTTTGCTAATATTAAAGTGTTACACTGAAGGGGTAGGATGGGGTAAAGAAAGAGAAAGGAAGAAAGAGAACAGGAGATAAGGAGAGAAAGACAATAAAGAGCCATGTGTTGATGCCTTGTTTACCAAGAAGTTCTGGAAAACTGAGAGCAAAAATATGGCAGGGTTCCAGAATCCAGGAAGAAACATAAATCAATAGCTAGGAATGTTAAGCATATCTTCAAATGGTTTTACTTTGGAAACACAGACCAAAAGAAAGTTGCCAACTTTATGACACAAGAATTATGGGAACTACATTTTCAAATACCATTGTGAGGACACATAGTAATGCACATATAATAGAAAAATCATAGGACTACAGATTTGGAGCTGGAACAAACCTGAGAAGCCATCTATTCCATTGCCCTCAATTTGTAGAGGAGAAACATGAAACTTACTCATGATTATCAGGGAGTAAGTGGCAGAGATAGAAGAAAAAATTCCCTTTAGTTGTTTCCTCTCCCTCAAGTTCATTCAGATCAGGTAGATATGCTTAAGAGTTTAGAAATGGTGACTGATTGCCTTCAAACTTAACACATGAAGTGATCCAAACTTCCCTCCACGATGTGCATCATGGTCTTGCAAAATTGGAATTCAAACACCCAACAACCAGTATCATGAGCCCCCATTTCTCTACCCTTGTCTCAGATCCACTTAAATTAGTTACCTTTCCTAGTTCTTCAGCTGAAAGTCCAGCGTACTACCAAATTACCCTAAATAGCTGCATCTCCTACTCAGAAAACATATTATCTCCATAGCAATTCATAGAAAAAACTGAGAGAGATTCTATGAATTTAGTGTGGAGTCAAAAAGGGTCACCTTTGTGACTATGACAACCTGAAGGATAAGAGTCTCACTGCAAATTATATTTGTTCCATGGTCTAACAGTTTCCCCTCTTCATTTTCCTTCCACCAAGAGTAGGTCACCCATTTATGATGGGGGACAAGCACAATTATAACCAACAAGGGCAGCATTACCATATAGTAGGATGTGAAGTATGGTCAGGCTACAAACCTAAAAGCCACTCCCCTAATGCCACCTAATGTTGCATTAGAAATTCTTCTCTTTGGCCAAGTACCATCTCCTTAAAATCCTACAATCTGAGATTTGGAGGTCACCTAGTCTGACCATCACTGGAACAAAGAATACAATATACCTGATAAGTGGTTATCTAGTCTTTGCTTGAAGACTTCAAGTGACAGGGAACTCATCACCCCTTGAAGCAGTCCGTTCCATTTTTAGACCCCTTTAATTGTCAGGAAGTTTTTCCTTCCATTAAACCTAAATTTCCTTCTTTGCTATTTTTATGCTCTGGTCCTGGTTCTGCCTCAAGAAAAAGAAGTCTAATGACTTTTCACGTAAAAGCTCTTCATATGCTTGAAAACAGCTCATACTTCACTCCTCCCTGCTAAACACCCTGAGCTTTCATCAAGTGATCCTCATATAATCTGACCTCAGGGTCCTACACTGTCCTGATTGCTTTCATCAGAACCTTTTATAACTCATCAGTTTCTTTCTAAAATGCAAATTTTAGAATTGCAAAACTATATTACAAATATAGTGTATCCAGGGCTACATATAGCAAAATTATCACCTCCTTATTTATGGAAGCTATTCCTCTTTTAATGCTGTCTTAAATCAAATTAGCTTTCTTCGTTGTCATTATGCTATTGACTCCCATTGAGCTTGCAGACCACTAAAACCTGTCTAGTCATATCTACTTTGTAGCTATGAAACTGATTTTTGAACCCAAGTGTAAAATAGAATCCATATTTATTCGTATCAAATTTCATCTTACTCAATTCAGCTCATTGTTAGAGTCTGTCAAGATCTGTTTGAATCCTAACTCTGTCAGTCAGTATCTTAGTTAACCTTCCCAGCCTTGCATCATCTGCAAATTTGATGTGCAAATCAGTTTTGCTTTTATCCAAGAAGCTGATAGAAATGTCCATCGGGATATGGCCAACTATAATCCCCTAAGGCATTTTACTGATGACCTCTTTCCAAGTTCATATGAAACCATAAAAAAAACTATTCTTTTGATCCAGCTATTTGACCTAGTACATACCTAACTGTACAGTTGCTTACATATCTCAACATCTTTTCCATAACATGTGCATGAATTATATTGTTATTAAGTGCTTTACTGTATCAACATTGGTATTCCATTTTAGTAACCCTGTCAAAGGGTAGCTGGGTAGTATAATGAATAGAATGCTGGGCCTGGAATCAGGAAAACATTTTTTGTAAGTATGAATCTGGCCTCAGACACTTACCACTATATGACTCTGGGCAACTCACTTAACCTTGTATGCCTCAGTTTCTCAATCTGTAAAATGAGCTAGAGAAGGAAATGACAAACCACTTCAGTATCTTTGCCAAGGAAACTCCAAATGGGGTCATAAGGAGTTGGACACTACTGAACCACAACAACAACAAAACCTGTCAAAAAAGAAAGATTAATCTTATTTTGTTCTCTCTCTTTTTTAAAATTATTTTCAATTTTCCCCTTTTATCATTATGAACTTCACAAACTTAAAAAAAACTGAATATTTCCATATATTAAAGAACAGAAAAAGAGAACTATGTGGGAAACCATAAAATTTCACTACATTCAGCTACATTTGGGGAGATTGGTTGATAATTTCAACACTGCCCATACTTGCTTGAATCCCCTTCTAAACTTCCTCCTGCTGTCTTCTGCTTGTTTTTGAAATTATTCTCTGATGTTTTTTCTTTCTTTTTTTATTTTCATTATCACTATCCTCCTATTTTCTCCTAGTCTTCCTCCCATTTGCCAAAAATGAAATCCTTTCTAAATATAGTCAGACAAAACAAAACCCTACCTTGACCATGTCTTAAAATTCATTCATTCTGCATCTCTGATAAATAATCTTTCAAGAGGTTGGAAGGATGAATCATTCTCAGTTTTCTGGAGTCATGATTGGTCCTTGTATTAACCAAGATTCTTAACTCTTTCAGAGTAGTCTTCTTTTATAATGATGTGATTATTGTATAAATTGTTCTCCTGGTTCCCTATTCATTTTACTCTGCATTGAAATCTCCACGTTTCCCTTAATCCATCCTTTCCATCATTTTTTTACAGCACAATAATATTCCATTTTGTTCTTATGCCATAATTTGTTCAGTTCAGGTCCTAATAGATGGATACCCACTTTATTTCCAATTCTTTATCAAAACACAAAATGCTGCTAAAAATATTTTTGTGTATATGGGTTTTTTCTATCTTTTTCTGATCTCTTTGGGGTTATAAGTTTAATAATGATAATGCTGGGTCAAAGGGTACACAGCAAAGTCAGTGACTTTTGAAATTTGAAATTATTCTCTGATGCTTTTTTCTTTCTTTTTTTTACATTTTCATCATCATCACCCTCCTATTTTTCACTAGTCTTCCTCCCATTTGTCAAAAATGGAATCCTTCCTAAATATAATCAGGTAAAACAAAACTCTACATTGACCAAATATATAGCTCCAAATTGCTTTGTATAATTGTCAGACCCTTCACAATTCTACCAGAAGTGTGTGAGTGTGCCTATCCTTGCACAACACCTTCAATAATTGCAATCTTCATCTCTTGTCATCTTTGTCACTTTGATAGGAAACAGAACCTAAGAGTTATTTTAATATATATTCCTCTCATAGTGATTTGGATGACTTTGGAAAAACTTCGGCTGTTCTTGGTGAAGCCATGCCTCCTTATGATCACTGCTTCCTTTATTAATTGCCCACTATCCTTTAATAGTACACTATGAAATTTTGTCAAGAATCAAAGTCAAACTCAGTAGTATATAGTTTGAAGACCCCACTCTCTTCATTTCTTAAAAAATTGGAATAATATCTCTCCTTCCCCAGTCCTGAGAGACCTATTCTTTCATAATGATCTTTCAAAGATTAATGATAATGACTTGCCAATCACATTTGGAAGTTTTTAAAAATACTATTCTCTGTAAGTTTAAGATTCCAGAGGATATAATTTATTGAGGACCTCATACTTTAGTCTGAATGCAGTTATCACCCCAGCCAATATAGTGGAAAAGGTGAGTTCTTGAGATAGGAGAAAATAGAGATTAAAGAGCAAAGAGAAGAGATGTAAGGATTACCGACTGAAGTTCAAAATTTTGGGCCAATTCTGCCAACTGATATTACTGGTATTGGAAATGCCCTCTTTCATCAGAGTATCAATGTCTGAATTAGAAAATGCCCAAAAATAGCAATAGTGATTTTTACCTCCAATAGAAAGATAAGGTAGAAATAATTTTTTAAATAAAAGAGAATAAAATCAGAGTTTATTTTAATTATATTTAAAGTGAAAACTCTGACAGGAAAGAGCTTGATGCAGTTTCCACAGAGAAACATATTCTTTACTACCCTCCTTAGGATAAGCGTCCCATATGAGTTTTGTGAACAGAAAACTGGTACTTCTCTTTTGACAAAACTGCCCTCTTTCTATGCAACTATCTCCATAACACTCCCTACTGCTTGGTCCTGATCCCTACTGACTGTCAAACCAGAAAGTCACATTTCTGTTAAAGAAAATAAAGGCAATCGGGATATTAGCATGAGTGAAATTGCATTGATGAAGGAAACTCCCAAATGAAGAAAATCATTCCATCAATAAAGATCCACATATTCTCAGAAATTTATAGATTTGGGTTGAACAGAGATCTAACAGGTTAAGTGACTTGCCCAGAATCATACAGCCAAATCAGTATGTGTCAGAATTGGGACTTGAACCCTGATCTTCCCAACTGCTTTTCATACAGTTATGTGGATTTTCTTTTTTTAGGATTCATTAAGTAGTTACTATGTTCCGGCCACTGTCTGTCCTAAGTATTGGGAACATAAATGCAAAGAATGAAAGACTTTCTACTCAATGAACTTCCATTAAAATAAAACATTCAGAAATACAGCAGAGTCCACATGTGGAGAACACTGAATATAATGTTAAATTTTTTTAATGGGTTGAGAGATTTTGCTGATTTTTCTTCTTTTTCTTCAAAAAATAAAAAGTCTGTGCTCAAAAAAATGACTGAGGAGAAAAGGGGGAAAGACTTACAAACCAAATAAAGCAATATATTTATAAATAACATGTATTAATAAAATGTATTTTAAAAGATGAAAATGTCAATATGTATTAAGTAGGGGATAAGGGTAGGAATCTGAGTGGTAATTAACAAGTTCCAACATCTGGGCTCTCTTCAGAAGACTCTCTAGTATCAGGGTTTAAAGGGTAACATAAAAATACTCCTGAGGCAGAAGTAGGGCAGGGTAACCTGCAAACTCTTAGACCAAAACCAACTATCATTTAAGTGGATCATTAAGTTGAACACATTGTGAATCACAGAAAAACAAAGAGGATATTTTCTTCAACCAATGCTAACAGGAAGAAAATGGTCTTCAAGAGTGGAAAGAGGCCTTGTTTAGAAGTCAAGAAACCTGAACTTCTAGGGACTTATATCAATCCTTAAAAAAAGAAAAAAAGAAAAGAAAAGAAAAAGTGACGGCCAAGCCATTTAATCAATTAATCAACAGCAATTATTAAACAATTACCATGTATAAGACAATATAATAAGCACTGGGGATATAAAGATAAATTAAAATGGTATCTACCCTCAAGAAGTTTGCTTGCATTTGAGGGAGACAACCTGTACACATAAAGATTTATTTAAAAAGAAATTTACAAAACAAACTTGCAAGGGGGAGAGATGGGCTCTACCAGTCAAGGTTTTCAAATTAACTTTTCTAAACCTCCTGTCCTTCAGTTATAAAAGGAGATGATTGGACTAGGCATTAGATAATTTCTAAGATCCCTTCCAGCTCTAACCAGTCTGGGTTTTTTTTGTTTATTTGTTTTAACACTGGTCCCAGAAATAACCACCTGGTTAAATTCAGTATGATGGGAAATTGAGATGGCATTGGATGTTAGTAAAACATTATTGCTATTAAGAGGATTGTTACTGTTCATTCTTTTCCAGTCATGTTTGACCCTTTACAACCCCATTCAGGGTTTTCTTGGCAAAGTTACTGAAGTGATTTTCTATTTCCTTCTCCATCTTATTTTAAAAGTGAAGACACTGAGGCAGAATTACGTGACTTACCTGGGGTCACACAACTAGTAAGTGTTTCAGGCCAATTTGAATTCAGGAAGATGAGTCTTCAGGTTGAACATTCTGTATACTCAGTCAGTCTAATTGCCTTTGAGAGTTTTGGGAAGAGAACAAATGGCAGTTTTCTAAAAGAATATTCCCAAAAGAAATACTGCCTTAAAGCTTAGGCATTAGAAGGAGAAAATTCCTAACATTTAAGGAAATTTCTACATCTGCTTTACCAAGAAAAGCCATGAAAACACCTGGGTTAGTGGAGTACAGATGAGTGAGGATTTCAAACCAGCATAAAGGAACAGCACTAAACTATACCACTTATTCCAATGTACCCTGTTCTCACAGCAAGCACTAGATTTTGGGGAAATAAAGTAAGCATCACCTATATTTAAGGGTCTCCACAAAAGAGGAAGGGAATGAAACATGCATTTCTCAAATGCCTATTATGTACCAAATACTCTGCTAAACACTTTACAAATATCTCATTTAATCTCTACTACAATGCAGAGAGATAGGTGTTCTAATTGTCTCCATTTTACAGTTAAAACAATTGAGGCAGGCAGAGACTAAGTTACTTGCCCAACACCATACAGCAAATAAGTGTCTCAGAATGGATTTGAACTAAGGAAGGTTAGAAGGAGAGTCTTTCTGGTCCTAAGCTCTAGGCTCAGGCTGGGCTACTTTGTTGTATTAACACCCATATGAGGAAAATACTTCCTCAGAGAACTCTCTTATTCACTTAAGTGGGATAAGACATTATCTCCAAAAGTCTCCAGCTAAGGTACAAATAAATTATTCAGAAGGTCTAAATACAGAAATCGATCATCATTGTTTTGGGGTAGGGTTAGAACCTTCCTATCTCATTTTCACTCTCATACCTTAGAAACTTCTTAAGGGTTATCTATAACATGATGAGATTCGATTTCTGGAATTCCTCTTTTCTAGCTATAGTTTTTATACAACCCCCAGAGAACATAACAGTCATCCAACCAATTGGAACATATCTTTTCACTTCGCCAAATATCTTTCATAGACTTTTCCCATTAGTCTAAGCCTAGGTCTTTCAATTCATTGATGAGCTAAAATGGAGTGTAATGGTTATACTAAGTTAATCAATTAGAGAACAGTGCTCTGAATATAGCAAGTATTTAATAAATATTTATTTATTAATATTTCTGTGGTTAAAAAAACACAGAGATGATCAATTGTGATGGACTTAGCTCTTTTAAAGAATGAGGTGATTCAAAGCAATTCCAATAGACTTGTGATGAAAAGGGTCATCCGCATGCAGAGAGAGAACTATGGAGACTGAATATGGATCAAAGGATAGTATTTTCACCTTTTTTGTTGTAGTTGTTTCTTTGATTGGTTTTTTTCTTTCTTATTTTTTTCCTTTTGATCTGATTTTTCTTGTGCAGCATGACGAATATAGAAATATATTTAAAAGAATTGCACATGTTTAATCTATATTGGATTGATTACTGTCTAGAGGGGGTAAAGGGAAAGGGAGAAAAAATTGAAACACAAGACTTTCCAAAGATGAATGCTGAAAACTATCTTTATATATATATATATATATTTGGAAAAATAAAAAGCTATTATTTAAAAAAAACACTCAGAATTTTCAAGTCTCTAAAGTCATCTTGTTTCTGATGCAGAAAGGATTAATCCTGAGAGGATGAAATATTTCTAGAAGATGACATGAATGGAGGACAATTTCTTATCTTGAGAGGTGTCAAGTAGATGTCAAAATAGAAGTACATATGGAAGAAACAAATTCAAATCTGCCTATTTCTCCCTTATGTCTAGAGCACACAAGTCATTGTCAGCTTCTTGTTTCTCCTCTAGCTCCATTGCAGAAGAAAGACACCAGCTCAAAATCCTACGGGCAGCCAAGATACTGCAGTTTATATGTGAGAGGGGCTCACTAGCTGAGTATCTTTGTGACCCTCTAGAAAAGAAAAGCCAAATAAAAACAATGACCCAAAATGCTCCTCCAATGTGCCTATTTCATCATCTCTTGCATGATGGTTAAGGTTGATCATCACAGATTTAGAGATAGAAGAGGGACCTTAAAAGTCATCTCCTCCAGTTCTAATTAGAGGAAGCTTAGAAGTAGCATAACTGAACCAGAAATTGAATCCAGACATCTCTGATCTAGATACTGAATACACTACATTGTACCATTCTTTTTCTTGGATAACTGAAGGAACAATCATCTCACCCCATTTTCTCATGAATCATTAGTCTAGGAGTCAGGAAGGCCTGAATTCAAGATCCTTCTCTGACTTGTATGGATTGTGTAACCTTGAGAAAATCCCTTTTTATTTAAGCATTTATTTAAGGTGATACATTTCAGAGAAGGTCCTATTCAGTATAGATGGATAAAAATTGTTTCCTCATTGATAGTTCCCTTCACCAGTCTGGGTCCCCATCCCCATTCTTGGATAGCAAAAGATTTGCTGAAGGAAGTACACATGATTCACAAATCTGGGATTCATGGACAATGTTCTTCTTTTCCTGGGAATGGGAATGGAAAGCAGGACAAAGAATAAAACCACTATTTAAAAGTCTTGGGACTTTGCAAACCATCTGATTGGATAGACCCCATACATGTGAAGAAGAAGCAGAAAGAGATTATAATCTAAGTTTTTTAGTCATTTAGAATTAGATTAAGAGGAAAATTGTAGCCATAGTCGGTTGTATACCCTAGTCTAGAAAAAAAAGGATTTCAAAGAATTCAGACAGGAAAATTAAGATGCAACATTGTATTTGTTTAGACAATATCAGATATTTATTCAAGATTACAAAGAAGCACATGAAGTTAGAATTAAAATCAGAACCATGGATCTTTATCTTTCAGGCAACACTCAAAAAGTACTGATGGTTCCTAGATCCCAGTCTAAAAACATATGGTCTACATGAGGGGTTTCTAAAGTGTTTGACAAAACCCTATTAAAGAGAATTTCTGCCTTGAGACTTTAAAAGGGAAATTAGATCAAGAAAAATGAGAGAGGCAGTGGTATAGTGGAAAGACAGTTGGTATTGGATTTAAGACAATATGAATTCAAGTCCAAAGAGCATGGGCAAGTTATTTAACTTTTCAGTACCCTGCCCCCAGACAATTCTTTAAGATTATAAGGAGCAGAGAATGTACTGAGATGATTTAGTATACAATGATCCTCAGTAGAAGCTCACTATTCTAATGAAATCATAGATCCAAGAAAAATATGCTTAAATGGAAGCTTGTGGAACTTAAATATTTTTGAGCCAATCAGGGTTAATTGATTTGCCCGAGATCACACACCTAGTAATTGTCTGAGGCTGGATTTGAACTGAGATCATTCTGACTCAAGGGCCCAATGTTTTATCCACTGTGCTACCTGGCTGCCCTTGGGACTTAAATTTTGATGAAACAATCAAAAAAGATCCAATTGAGGAGCATGTGAGTATAGTATCCAAAGAGATCCAAAAAGCTGCACAAGTAGCTCTTGAATGATAAAAAAAAAAAATTAATGACATATACAAGACAAGGGCAAATAGTGACATTAATATTAGTGATAATGTCCATTGATTTTTCATTCATGTCCAACTCTTCATGACCTCATTTTGGGTTTTCTTGACCAATATGTTGGAATGGTTTCCCATTTCCTTTATCAACTCATTTTACAGATGAGGAAAAAGAGGCAAACAAGGTTAAGTGACTTCACTAGGGTCACACAGTTAGTTTCTGGGAACAGATTTGAACTCACATTTATATAGTACTAGAAGGTTTACAAAGTGCTTTTCTGACAACTTTGTAAGGTACATGATCCAACTCTTTGTCTCTCTGTTTTATTGATGAGAAAACTGAAACTCAGTAGTTTTAATGATTTGCTCTTGATCAATAAGTGTGTGAGTACAAACACAAACAATTAAATGAAGACAATTACAAAAGGGGAACCATCCCATAAGAATAGTATCAGCAAAGCTAAAGATACTCCAAAATCTCCACATAAGTGGAGAAATCAGAAATAAATATTCGTCAGCAAAAAGAGATCTCTTTTTTATGTTGGGGGCAAAAAAATATATGAAGGATTAGGACCAATGCTAAAAGTTGATGAGATAATGGTGTTTATTTTCTCTTCCATGAATGGACTTCAAATTAGAAAGAATAGACTATGAGAAAAAATTTAACTCCAAAAAGAAGTGAAATGATAAGAAATCATCTCAATGTCCTCAATGATATCTTTTATCAAATACAATGAAGGAACCTAAAAGGACATTCAAATGTGATTGATCAACTACCAGTGGTGCTCTTTGAGACAGTGAAAAATCAAAGGGGGGCAGGAGTAGAGGCAGATCAATGTCTGAATTTTCAAAAAAGGGAAGAAGATAGTATGTAAGACTATAATTCCAAAATGTACTATTAAAAGAAAGAATTGTGAGTATTTAAAAAGGAAAGAGATAAGCACATGACCTAGCATGATTTAATGAAGGACAAAACATAAGTAATGAATCAAGAATTCTCACCCAAATAAGAAAACTACCAAAGAATTTGACTTGTATAGATATTATTCTTTAAGATTCTTTTTTATTCTTTTTCTCTAGCTTCCTTCTATCTTTTTCTCTCCATTCTGACACTGATTTATCATGCTTCCATAAATGATAAATAACAGATAAGATTTTGAACTTATTCACATCTATTATTATTTATTTTTAAAATTACATTTGGAAATTTTAATAAAAGAAGAGTTCACACTAAGGTAACTTCATTTCCTTTTTAAAGGGGTTTTTAGACAGATAGATCAAAAAAAAAGTTTTGAAAATAAGTTGGTGGATAGGAACAGAGCTCTCCTCAGCATCCTTGTGAGAAAAGTAGCAAGAGATGTGTCCTGATCAAGCACAGCTGAACCGATTGACATCTGTATTCAAAGAATGCTAATTAAAATATCAATCTCAAACTAGAAGATGCCTTTAATGAAAGACAAAGCTCTATCCTTGGCCTGTTCCACTGATCCTTTTTTTCCTATTTCTTAGAGGAAAATAGGTGGCATGCCATTTAAATTTATGCTGGTCTCAAAGTGTGGAGAGATTACTAATTCATTCAATATCAGAATAAAATTCAAAAAAGATCACCATAGGCTCAAACAATATTCTGAAGCTATCAAGATAAATTTAAATAGATAAAAAATGTAAAGTCTTTCATTTGGGTTCAAAAAATCATTTGGCTAAGTACAAAATGGAAAAGATCTTTAGAAAAAGTTCATAGTGGCTCACCATGATTTGTCAGGATATTTTGGCAGCCAAAAATTCAACGCAAACAATCATAGGCTATATTTTAAAGCCTACTGTACTAAGTAAAGTTAGAAAATAGCTATGCTATACTCTGGCCAATCATATGATATCTGGAATGTTGTGTCCTGTTTTTGATGCCAAATTTTGGGGACACTGAGAAACAGAATGAGATCCAGAAAAGGGTTCAATAATTTTTATGTAAGCTCCTTGAAGGCAGGGATTGCATTATATATCTTTGTTTTTTTCTATCAGAGTATCTAGGCCATTCCTTATTTAGAGTAGCTAGATCCTAAAATAATGATTGTTGAATTCAGTGGAATGGAATGGAACTAATTAGTATGGTGAGGAGACTAGAAACTCTTGCATATAAGGATAACATCCCAGCTAAAATTCCATCTTCTATAAGAAGCCTTTCCTGATCCTCCTGAATGTCAATGCCTTCCCTTTTTGATGATCTCCAATTTATCTTGAATATGTCTTGTTCATATGTAGTCTTCTCCATTAGACTGTAAATTCCTTGAGGGCAGGAACTTTTTTTGGCCTTTCTTTGTATCCCTGGCACATAGCACATGTCTGGCATATAATAGATGCTTAACAAATGCTTCTTGAGTTGCTATATGTTTATTGATGGAAAAGAGAATTAGAGGGAGCCAGTTGCTATCTTGAAAGATTTGAATGGCTATCAAATACAGAAAAGACAAAACTAATTCTTTTTAGTTCTAGGATTCAGATGGGTACAATTTGTAAACACAGATTTTATTTCAATAAAAAGAAAACCTTTATATTAACAGCTATTAGAATCAGCTGCTTTGGGGTGTAGTTTGCTTCTAATCACTGGAGATGTTGGGTGGGACTGCTTGGCTAGTTATTTGGAAATATTGTAGGTATTTATGTTATGGATAAGGGTTAGACATGATGGCTCCTGAGGTCCCTTCCAACTCTAGTTTAATGATTCTAGAAAGATCAGGATAAGTTGCAACTTTTGGACAGTAGAGAGATATTGGGAACAATACCTTGCATGATGGTGCTGTCCCTTTGCCTCTTACTTGTCAGACCAATTACTCGACATCCATCAAAGATAAGACCTCTGAATGACCAGAAGCCATGAAAATTATTTTTTTAATAATTACTTTCCATTTTTATTTGTGCTAAAGAGGAATAGGAATCCTACCAGGTTTTCCAAGGCCATTGCCAGTCATCTTAACCTAAGTCTTGCCACTGGACTCAGATGACTCTGGAAGAGAGAGTGAAACCATTGACTTTCCACAGTCTTGCCTCTCCTAAATCCAACTCACTTGCAAGTCAAGACATCACCCTCTTACTGTCAATGGTCCTCTTCAAGAACAAATGACAAACAACAACATAGGAGCTAATCTAAGGAGACCTTCCATAATTGATCATCATCAGAATCCAACAATGTTAGAACTGGAAGAGATCCCAGAGTCCATCTAGTCCAATCTCCTCATCACAAATGAGGAAATTGATGCCAAAGAAATAAAATGAATTGTCCAAGGTCTCACAAATCCTATGTGACAGAGTTAGAGCTGGAGACTGGCTTCTCTGCTTCCAGAACCAGCATACTTTCCTTTCCATTTCACCATGTTGTCTCCCTGGCTTCTTTTTACGAAGAATCCCCTCCCATCTCAACACTTTTGCCTCCTCAGAACATTCTTATAGAAAAGGGACACCATACGCTAGAAAAGGGCATGGGGACATGGATATCATCACAGCAAAGAAATTATACAGATGGGAGGGGAGAGGGGACAAGAAGAGAACAACTGAAATGTTTGTGCAGCACTGGAGGAGATAGACAATTAAATGGACTTCCTGTTCCCAAAGAGGTTTCTTCCTGGCTCCCACACTCCGTGCCTTTCATCAATCCCCAAGAAGGAGCAAGTTTTAAGCTATAATCTTCTATCCATATTGAACACCATATTCTTTTTGAACAAAATTAACTTGGAGTTCCCATGTAATATATGTGAAGGATATATCACATGCAAGCAGCTAAAGGTTTATGCAGCCAGTCAGTTAACAATATTTATTAAGCACTTATTATATATGAGGAGACAGCTAGATGATATAATTGGTAGAGTACCAAGATTGAAGTTGGAAAGACAAGTTAAAATTTTGCCTCAGATACTTAACTAATCTTGTGACCCTGGGCAAGTCAGTTAATCCTGTTTGCCTCAATTTCCTCATCTGTAAAATGAGCTGAAGAAGGAAATGGCAAATCATTCTAAGCTCTTTACTAAGAAAACCCCAAAAACCTTGATTCACAAAGAATCAGACATTACTGAAACAACATGAACCATAACAATATACGGGAGACATAGTCCCTGTACTCAAGAAACTCAAAATCAAAAGGGGGAAAGAATTATATATAAATAAATGTGTGTGCATGCATATATATGTATATACATACACATATATAAAAATATTTATATATTATATGCATGTATATACATATATAAGGAAAATAAGTTATTTATTAAACTCTTATTATGTGTCAGGCATAAGGCTAAACATTTTATGTATATATTCTTTAATTTTATTCTCACAACAATTCTGAAAGGTAGGTGCTGTTATTATCCCTATTTTACAGTTGAAGAAACTAAGGCAAACAGAAATAAAATTTCTTGTCCAAGGACACACAACTAATAAGTATCTGAGGCCAGATTTGAACTCAGATATTTCTGACTCCAGGATTAGGACTCTATTTTCTCACAAGATAAAAAGATGATAAATGGAAGGAACATATTAATAGTTAGGGGGTAATGGGGAAAGGTTGTATTTTTTAAAATGGCATTTGAGTGAGCCTTGAAAAAAACTAGGAATCTAAGGTATGGAGATGAGGAGGAAAAGTATTTCAGGCACAGGGGAAAGTCAGCACTAAGGAACAAAGATAGGAAAATGGAGTATTGTGAATGAGGACCACTAAGAGGTTCAATTTGATTAGATGTGGTATACATGAAAGGCAGAAATGTGGAATAAGGCTGGAAAAGCAAATTGAAATTAGTTTGTAAAGGGCTTTAAAGAACAAACTGAAATTTTTGAATTTGATCCTGTAGGTTATAGGGAAGTCATAGGAGTTGATTAAGTAGGGGATAGTCAGACCTGTGTTTTAGAAAAATCTATATGAGGGATGAATTGGAGGGCAGAGAAACATAGGCAAGGAGATCATTTAAGAACCTTTTGTAATAGTTTGGGTGAAAGGTGATAAGGACCCAAACTCAAGTGATAACCTAGTGAGTAAAGAAAAGAATATATATTCAAAAGATGTTGAAATAGAAATGACAAGATTTGACTACTGTGGGAAATGTGGAAGAAGTAGGAATGAGAACAGAGGATGACACTAATTTTGTGAATCTGGACAATTAAGTTAAGTTCAAAGAGGGATAAAAAAGGAAAAGAAAGGAAAAGGAAAGGAAAATTAACTTTGTTTTAAATGAATTTGGTTTTAAAAATGCTGAGTTTAAGATATCTATAGTACAACCAGTTTGAGATATCTAACAAAAAGTTTGAAACATGGAACTGGAGCTCAGTATAAAGACTAATGCTAACTTGGTATATGATTATGATGGAAATATTATTGTGCTATAACATCCAGCTTCTTAAACTGTGGATCACAACACAATGTTGGGTCTCATAACTGAATATGGGGGCTGCAAAATTATGTTTTATTAACAGAAAATGTTTGATTTTGCATATTTACTTTATATACCCATGCACTTGGTGTTGTTTAAAATTTCTTGAGCAAAAAGGGTCACTAAAAAGGGAAAAAAAGTGTAAGAAACTCTGCTATAAGAAATGACAGACAAGATGATTTCAGAAAAACTTGAAAAGACCTACAAGAACTGAAGCAAAGTGAAATGAGCAGAACCAGGAAAACATTGTACACAGTAATAGCAATACATTGAAAAATTGTGAATAGTTTAAGTATTCTCAGCAATGATCCAAGATAATCCCAAAGGACTATGATGAAGCATACTATCTGCCTCTAGAGAAGGAACTGATATTGTTTGAATACAGACTGAAACATGCTATTTTTCACTTTTTTTCTTTTATTAGAGTCTTTTTTACAAAATAACTAATATAGAAATGTTTTATACGATTGCACATATATAACCTATATCTGATTTCTTACCATGTCAGGGAGGGAAAGGACACAATTTGGAACTCAAAACTTAAAAAAAAAACACAAATATCCAATATTTGTATTTTTTTTAAGTTTTCAATTCCAAATTATGTAACATGTAATTGGAGGAAAAATATTATATATTTTAAAAATACAGATTAATGCTATATAGATATAGATCTGGGAGTCTTCTAGGTAGAGCTGATAATTAAATCCATGAGAACTGATGAGAAAAACAAAAAAGAAAATAAGGATAAAGATAGACATTGGGATACAACCACAGTTAGGGAGCATGACATGGAAGATGATTCAGAGACTGAGTGGGCAGAGAAGTAGAAGGTAAATCAAAAAAGAGGAGCAGCATGAAAATCCAGAGAAAGGAGAGACTCCAAGAGGATATGAATTTCAAATATAGCAGAGTGTCAAATATAGAGATGTTAAATATAGTAGAAAGGTCAAGAAGGATGAGACTAAGAAAAAGTCATTGGATTTGGCAAGTAAGAAATCATGGAAACTTTGGAGAGCACAGTTTCAATTGAATGATACAGTAAAAAGCCAGAGGAAAGGAAATGAAAGCAACAAGAGAAATAGCATGATGCCGTGGGAGCCCTGGATCAGTAATCAGGAAATTTAGCTTCTATTCCTAGTTCCATGACTAGCTATATATACTTGATCAAATCAATCCAAGCCCAAATTTCTCATTTGTCAAATCAGGATAATTGAATCTTACCTGGCCTTCTCACAAAGCTTCTGTGATTATCCAATTAGATGATGGCTAAAAAAATTAGTATAAGAGATATAGAAGAAAAAATGTGAATTTGGATTCAGGGACCCAAATTCAAATTCTAGCTTTCTTCCTAATTATCTGTGTGACCTTTACCAAATCTTTCTTTCCTAGACTTGAGTAAACTCACCTATGAAATAAGAGGGTTGAATTAGAGGAGTCTTTTCCACTTGTAAATCTATATTCTTATAGGAGGATTTGGGAGGAAAAGAAATGTGAGATTTTTTTAAGCAAGTCACAGAAGCAAGTCACATCTCTAACAATGAGATGGAAAATTCCATTTTCATTGGACTTTTTATTCAAATGCCTTAAAAATCAACATTTTTTCTACCTTAGGAAACCCATGTTTCCTAGTATACCTCCCCAACCCAACAAGCACTGATTAAGCACCTACAATAAACAAGATACCATGGTAAACAATAGCGATTGAAAGACAAAATGAAAGACTAGGCTCCTCCCTAAAGGACCTTATAGTCTATTGGGAAGATACAAAATTGCTAATTACAGAAAGGAAGTGATGTATCCAAGGTCACAAAACAAAGTTAAAGGACAATATAGAGATTTGAACTCAGAGCTTTTTACTCCAAAGCCAGTGGTCTTTTCACTATACCATCCTAAATCTTATCTCTCCTCTTTATTGATGAATCTCCACCACAGAAGAGAAAAATCAATCTCACGAAGTACTATTGTGTAATAAAACTGGCTTTCTAATTTTTTAAGTTGAATTGTCTTTCATGTCCCAAAGCCTCAAGTCATGGTATGATTTTCATAGGGGTCTGGAGGTACTAGAAGAAACTCTCATTAAACATACCAGCCATAATCATGATTATTATCAAAGAATCTCTACAGTATAGTTATAAACCTTTTAAGGGGTCATGAAACTCCTTTGCAATTTAGTGAAATCTATGAATTCTTCAGAATAGTGATTTTTTTTTATTCCATAATTGAAAGAAATGCCAGTTTATCATTAGAAGTGAGTTAAAATGAAAATGTAATTTTTCCCATCCAAGTTTATGGACCCCTGAAATCTGTGGAGCACAGGTTAAGAATCTTTTTCTAGGGAACATAGAAGAAGCCTTAGAAGTCATCTAGTTCAACATATTCAATTTCCAGAGAAGAAACTGAAGTCCAGAGAAGGGATGTGAAGACTAATTTGGAATTCCAAAACCACTTCACTAAAGGAAATCCAAAGGTCTGAAAGAGTTAATGAGCCTTCCTTGGGTACCAAGTCTACCATTATACAATGTAGTCCAACAAATATCTAAACATAAGCTTGTGAAAAATCAATTTAAAGGAACTTAACATGGACAAATTATTTAAACATGGACAAATTATTTACATTTCATATATGTATATTCATATGTACATGTATGTATGTAAGATTCACATCAACAATAGAGTAGCTCAAAAAGAAAGATTGGCAGAGTTAAGGTTAAAATAGCAATCATGTTATACAAATAAGGTGCAGAGGAAGAATAGGCACAGAGTCATTAGAGAGGGAGAAAAGCTCATAGTTCTGAAAACCTATTCACATCAGATGGGTTCAATAGGCAACATTACATATATACCATGAAGGGTATAGCACTTTCCAAAATCTATAAAGAAATAAGGGGGGAGGGATGGGCAGATGGGGAAGCAAATGGTGAGAGAAAAAGACAAGGAAGGAATCCTTGGGTCGGGGCAGGTTAAATAATAGCAAAGCAAGTTAAGGAGCAGAATTTAATTAAAAGGCAGCAAGGATAGAAAAGACCTGTGTGTATATGTGAGGTGTTTGTGTGAATATGTGTATATATGTGTATGTATGTGTGTGTGTGTGTGTCTGCATAGGTATACACAAATATCTCTTCTTAAATGTATCTTGCTTAGGAGTGGTGGAGGGAGATAAAAGAGGGAGAAGGAAAAATAAAATAATAAGATGCACAGCAAAGAACCAAAGAACAAATTACAAGGAAGTAAAGAAAAATAGTCATTCATTAATATAATTTCTATATATACTAATATATGTGCTATCTTAATCTAGTAATTTGTTGTTACATATTTTGAATACTCCCTGATATTCTTCTGGGCACATGACAATGTTCTCTTTTGTTTTGCTTTATTTTGTTTTATATTTCTTTTCTGTTTTTCTTTTTTTTTTTACTGTTTGTTTTTTCAAATAAAAAAAGCAAAAAGGAAAAAAAAAGGTCTTAAGATTAAAAAATTTGAGAACCCCCCCCAAAAAAAGAAAGCTTGACATATTTGTGGTAGCCCTGAGAAACTATTTTTCTTCTCAGTAGGCCATTAGAAGATGACTATTGAACCAAAATGTCTTAAGTCTATTAGTTTCAATACTAAGATAATAGTAGTATTAGCAGTAGTAGTAGTGGTGGTAGTGGTAGTGGTAGTGGTGATGCTAGTAATAATAATAGTAGTAGAAGTAGTAGTAGTAATTGTTATTGTTATTGTTGTTGTTGTTGGGTAGCTCAGTGCACTGGGCTTGGAATCAGGAAGACTCATCTTCTTGAGTTTAAATCTGGTCTCAGCCACTTACTAGCTCTTATGACCCTGGACAAGTCACTTATCCCTATTTGCCTCAATTTCCTCATCTGTAAAATGAGTTGGAAAAGAAATGGTAAACTACTCCAATATCACTGCTAAGAAAACCCCAAATGGGGTCAAGAAGACTCAGATGCAATTGAAAAATGATTCAAAAATAACTGTAGCAACAGCAATAGTATTAGTAAGTAGCATTTTTCTAGCACTTAACTATGTATCAGACACTATGCTAAGCATTTCCAAATATTATCTCATATAATCCTCAAAAGAACCCTAAGAAATGGATGATAGTATTATCTTTACGTTTAAGGCAAAAAAGTTAGGTGGCTTAAACCCAAAGTTGGGAAGTTTCTGATCTGGATTTGAATTTAGATTTTCTTAACTCCAGGCCCAGCACTCTATCACCTAGCTGCCTATCTCAAAAAATGGTTTTGTTTTTTGAATATTACTATTCTATGCTACCACAAATATTGGAGCTCTCTGAAAGCAATGCATTAAACAAACCTGAGTGATTACTATCATCCTCATCATCAACATCAACATCATTATCATTATCATCATCTCTTAATCAACAATTTCAGGGAATCAATGAGTCATTATAATGAGAAGCAACCTTGAACTTCAGCTCTATCTTTGCCAAGTTAGACCAAGGCAATTCTATGATCTCATTTAGAGCATGCAGTCAAAATGCCACAATCATTTTAACTTGGACCATAGGAGATATTCTCCATGATTTTATGATCATATCAAAGTTGGACAAATGAAGCATCTTGAGTTTATACCATCCTCAGCCCTCACTGAATATCATGTTTTATGTGGACTGAGATGAACAAGAAAAAGAAGAAAATAGGTAGCACAATTATTAAGTGTTAATAGTATTTTGGTGATCTTATTCGTGAGTTTAGGAATTGGGGGTAAATGGCAAACTTTGCGTAATAGGATAATTGGACCAAAGCTTCTAGAATGAACCTTTTTTTTTAACAGATAAGGAAACTGAAGCCCTAAGAAGTAACATGTTCAATTCAGCACCAAGCACAGGATTTGGCAGATGGAAGGAAGGAATAGTGTGGACTCAGAAATATTTCCAGCAATCTTGAATGCATTTGACTTCACTTGTCCTTGGGCTCACCCTTGGCATTTTACCTTGCAAACATAAAATGTTTTCATCAGGAACATCAGTCTGATCCTTGATAAATGACAAACATGCCCTTCTTTCCCCTTCTTCTTCACCAAAGCTAGCAGTGTAATCACCTTCAAGCTCTAAATTATAGAGGGAGAAAGCCAACTACTCATCCCACAGGTACAGAGATTAAATGTACTACCAGAAAATCCTTGTAGCTTTGAAATCTGGCCTTGGCTTCTCTGCAAAGTATACTGTTAAGCAAGAAACATGAGATGCACTTTATGGAAAGGACAAAAGATTTCTATAGTCGAGTACAGGACCAGGAGTCTTTCAGATAAGAGAATATCTTCAGTTCTTAATAACATAGTGTCGTTCCTTTTAGTCACCTGCCCTGAACCCCATGACAAAATTCTCCCAGTTGCTAAGTTACTTACAGCCTGATCATGTGAATGGGCTCTCATCCTAGGGAGCAGACCTGTTTCTAAAATGCAAATTACATCCTACTATCACAAGTGGTCTCCTCTCCATGGAAAGAAGCAGCTGCTAATATCCAATCAGCTAACATCTGGAGAGAGTTGGTTACCTTTGGGCCATTCTAATACAGAACAGAAATGTTTGTTTGTCCTGCTAATTATACGACAGCAGAATTAAAGGTTAGTGAGGAAAGTTGAAGCCAAATGATTGCACAAGGCCAAAATGTCTTTTTGAAAGAACAGCTGCCAAATGGATGAGAAAATATTCGTCCCCTGGGACTCAGCAGAGGGCCTCAGGAAACACATTTAAAGGGGACAAGGGAATCACTTGGCTTTCTCTTTTATGACTCCAAATCTCTTTTGGTTCCTAGAAACTCATTCCAGGAAACAAATCTGTCTATCTTTCAGTAGCACTGTTCCCAGAAATAAATAACTTTTTGTTTTGAGTCATGGCTGCTCATGACTAATCATTCTGCTTCATTCGGAGTGTTTGAGCACAGAGGTAAGGAATAAAGGTGTATTCAGAGAAGAAGGCTTAGGTGAATGAATCTGCTACATAAATATTCAGGTTCTTGAATTAAGAAATATCATTGTTTATCCAAGACCAGTAGACATCTTCAAAATATCCAAGTGAGTTCATCCTACAATTAGCAGAACACTTAGCATCCTTTAGGTTCTGGGAAATATGTATCCCCAGATACCTAACTCTTCAATCTAAATGACAAGCAGTTTCAAGAAACTTCAAGATCATTGGCAAAAGACACACAAGGAATGTGCTAAGGGACTTCAAAGTATTTTCTAAAAATTTAAGAGAAGGACTTATCAATTTTAATACAAGTTACACACTCATGTGCAGAAATTACAGTTTTCCTGGGCATAATGATTCATGTCAGGATCACTAGTTGTCCATTACCATATTGGCAATGTCCTATATCCTTAAAAGATATAGTCACTGATGGGAATGATCCATAGGGTCATATAATAGTACTGGTTGACAGTGGTCAGATTCTGACTCTTCCATATCACCCAGTCTGATTTCCCTAGATATCATAAATATTGAAGAGAGCCTTCAATAGGATCTATGTACATATGCCTATGGAAGGCTTACATCCATTGAGAGACTATTTCTTCACCTCCCACAGAGTATTTTGCAATAATATCATCCCCTCTCTTGAACTGTAGGCCCATATGCCTCCAGGTGTTCTACCAGAGATGGAGTAATGTTTTTTCAGGATCTACCATGTTTGTTTTCTGCATACTTCTTAAAGATGTGCAAAGGAATCCAAAAGTACCAGCTGCAAAAGCTACTGGCATTAAGGACAATAATTCTCTCCTACAGCTGAGCTCTGAGAGTGATTAATAGTAAAGGAAGCATGTGTTTGCATTTAATAGATAGTCAGCAGGATTTTTCCAGATCCCCTAATGGGGAAATTGTGTAGTTAATGGACCAGCTAAGTGAAGTGTATTTTCATGGTCAACATTATATTTACAGGTGAGGAAAACTAGTTCACAGAGAGATTTGGCAGATAACTTATTCCAATAGCTTATTTTGGCTTCAGCGTCATAGTAAGGATACTCTTTTTGAGAGGCAATATGGAAATAATAAATAGATTTGGGGTCAAGAAAGACCTGAGTTTGAGTTCCCCCAGACACTGTTTGATGTGATAGTGACATCTCAGCGTTCAGTTTCTTACTCATAAGATAATATCCCCTACTCACAGGAGTATTGTGAGGTTAAATTCAAATATTATATGTAAAATGTTTTGCAACCATTAATGTATTATGTAAATATGAACAATTGATTATGAAAGTTTGTGATTTTGTCATTTAAGATGTGGACCTAAGATACTAAGGCATGGAACACAGGTCTTAAAATGTGATCATTCTCAATCTTCAGGTACAAGTAGATGAGCAAAGTATTGAGAGAAGTCATGAGTGTTAGCAAACGCCTTTTTTTAAAGAGAGGGGAAACCATCATTTAACTTATTTATTATTTATATTTTAGTGGCTCCTATCTTATTTATTAGTTCTCTCTGCCCTCAGTAGTCCAGGGATACAGGATAGCTCAGTAGTACTTAAACTAACCTAGAGTTCCTTGAAATACTCAGAAAATGAAACCTCAGATCATTCTAGGAAGTTATCAGAATTTTGTCATGCCCACCAACTACTTAATTCAATTAGGGACGTTTGGTCCTTGTAATATTTGGTGCTCAAAAGAGAAAATATAGAATGTAGATACAAAGCAAAGTAGCATGAGTCATCACTGGAAAAATCTTTCCTTACTCAGCTAATGCTGTCACAAGAAGAGAGAACTGGAGAATTCTTCTGATTTTACTGCTCCTCACTTGGTTGGATTTACTGTTGGAACTCTGTAGCAAATGCTAGAAGCTTCTTTTCTCAGGGAGGCAATCAAGATAATCTAATAAGATGATATTTAAGAAAAATAAATGTCTTATAAAATTTTCTATTTGAGTAAAAATCAACCTCACAAGTCATGAAATGAAGAGGATATACAAAAAATCATTGGGGTAGGGAAGAGTGAAATTTTAGTGGCTAACAAATTTAAAGTGAGTCAGAAGTATGATCTGGTAACCAAACATACTAGCAAAAATCTTAGGTCACCTTAATACTTGGCAGGTATCCAGGACTAGAGAGGTCTACTCTGCTCAAAACACACATCCATTCTGAGTGCCCCATTTTATGAAAGACATTGCTAAATGGTGAAACATTTTGGATCCATCCCATTGAAAGATTCATTGAAGGAACTGTTGAAGGGAAGACTTAAAGGGTATATCATAGTTAGCTTTGAGTATTTGAAAGGCTGGCAGATGGAAATGTGTAGACTTTTCTGTTTGGGCCCAGAGGATAAAACCAGTAATAACTGATGAGAGTTATAAAGAAGCAAAATTGGGCTTGATGAGAAAAATCTTTTGATGTAAGGAAAATGTATTGGAAAGTGAAATGGTCTGCTTCAAAAGGTAATAGGTTCTCTCTCATTGGATGTTTTCAATCAAAAGTCTAGATGAATCCTTTCTATTATATAAGGCATTATGGTTTAGGTAGAGGTTACACAACATTTGCCATTGAGAGTCCTTCCAAGACTGATATTATGATTCTATTAATACATCTTATGGTAGCAACCCTTTTTGTAGTGGCAAGGAACTGGAAACTGAATGGATGCCCATCAGTTGGGGAATGATTGAATAAATTGTGGTATATGAGTGTTATGGAATATTATTGTTCTATAAGAAATGACCAGCAGGATGATTTCAGAAAGGTCTGGAGAGACTTACATGAACTGAAGCTAAGTGAAGTGAGTAGAACCAACAGAACACTGCACATAGCAACAAGATTATTTGATGATCAATTCCGATGGATTCCTGGCTCTTTTCAACTATGAGGTGATTAAGGCCATTTCCAATAGACTTGTGATGGAGAGAGCCATCTGCATCAAGATTGTAGAGATTGAATGTGGATCACAACATAATATTTTCATCTTTTTTGTTGTTCTTTGTTTGCTTTTTTTTCTTTCTCATTTTTTTCCTTTTTTAATCTGATTTTTCTTATTCAGCATGATAAATGTAGAAATATATATAGAAGAACTTATATGTTTAACATATTTTGGATTACTTGCTGTCTAGGGGAGGAAGAGAAGAAGAAAAATTTGAAACACAGGTTTTAGAAGAATGAATGTTGAAAATTATCTTTATATGTATTTTGAAAATAAAAAGCTATTATTAAAAATACATATTATGAAAAGTAATACATTTGAAGGTATATTTTTTCTTGTAATCAGAGTACAAGTGTTTGGCTTTATGATCATCATTCCAGATCAAAAAACCATGGAATATTTTGAGTATAAGTTCTGAACCTGAGGATCTTTTTTAAAAATGCATATGTAAAATCTCTAATTAGCTTTGCTTCTACAAAACATTCTGAAAGCCTAAAAGAAAGAAAAGTGTTGGGGGGAAAGGGGTAAGGGAGGGAACATGATAGAAAGGAGATTAATCAAGGCAAACTATTGGAAAATGTCTACACAGTGACCAGAAAGAGGGGAAACCCAGACAGACAAAAGACTGGAGGCCTCTCAGAATTTCAAAGGGAAATTTTTCTCTTCTTTTCCTTCAATAACAAAAGAAAGATACCCTAGGGGATTATTTTTTGTTGAAACTTTAGACTGTGGGGTATTTGTTTTACTTTTTGCTGATATGTATGATTCTTCATGACCTTGTCTGGGGTTTTCTTGGCAGAGATACTGGAGTACTTTGCCATTTCATTTCCCAGCTCATTTTACAGATGAGGAAACTGAGGCAAACAAGGTTACATGACTTAACCAGAGTCACACAGCTAGTGATTGTTTTAGGTCAAATTTAAACATATTCCTAACTCCAGACCCAGTGGTCTGTGCACTGTGGCGCCACCTAGCTGCCTCATTAGCTAATAATCCTAAACAATATTGAATTAATGATCTACCTAGTGATGATCAGTGCATTTAGAGAACAGGGTACAATCAGATTACTGTAATCCTAAATCAGAAGCCGTATGGTCTGTGGGAAGCACACTTGCCTTGGAATTAAGACCTCAGATCAAACCCCAAATCTGTTTTTTTTTTTTTACTACCTGTATCATTGAGCCTTAAACTCTCTGAAACTATTGTTTCTTTATCAATAAAAGGAGAATTTTTATCTAAAGGTCGGTATGATTAAATCTATAGTCTTGCTTTGGATGATAAGAAGATGATATTTCAGCCTTAAGGACTTCTGTTAGATGAATTTTAGGTGCTTGAGAAACCATCTTTGATATAATATTTAACACACTAACAGCTCTAATTGGGTAAAGAAAGTGATTCAATCTCTGTCATTCCCATGTCCGAATCTATAGCTTTTCTCTCCATCAGAATGAGCGGCCCCAGGCTCAAGGCAGCTGGGTAGCTCAGTGGATGGAGCACTGTATCTACAGTTAGGAAGACTCTTCAAATGTTAGTTCAAATCTTGCCTCAGACACTTCCTAGTTGTGTGACCCTAGGTAAGTCACTTAACCCATTTTCTCATCTGTAAAACTAGCTGGAGGGTTGAATGGCAAACCATTCCATTATCTTTTCCAAGAAAACTCCAAACAGGGTCATGACGTCAGGTATGATTGAATACATTACATAGACCTTCAGCCAAACATATTTCAAAAGTTCTTAAAGTATAATCTCTAAGGTTTTATTGACAATTGGAGACAGCTAGACAGAGTATAGTCGGTAGAGCCTGGGACCAGGAGGTAGGGAGATCTGAGTTCAGATCCAGCCTCTGACACTTAAAAGTTGTGTGATCTCTGCTGTTCGTCCAACAAGACAAGTGGCTGTCCCCCAGGCCTATAATGTTCTCTCTCCTCATTTCTACCTCCTGTCGTTCTTCAAATCCCAGATAAAATCCCACTTTCTACAGGAAGCCTTTCCAATCCCCCTTAATGCTAGTAGCTTCCCTCTACTGATTACCTCCAATTTCTCCTATATATTTCTTGATTAAATATAGTTGTTTGCATATTATCTCCTTCATTAGGGTGTGAGCTCCTTGAAAACTTGGATGTCTTTTCCTTTTGTGTATCTAGCACTTAGTACAATGTCTGGCACACAGTAAGCACTTAACAGATGTTTATTGTCTGATTGGGAAAATCACTTAACTAATAGTAATTAGCTGCCTCAGTTTCCTCATCCATAGAATGGGGATGATAATACCACTGATAGGATTGTTGCGAGGATGAAATGAAATAATTATAAAGTGTTTAGTATAGTGCCCATCACATAGCAAATGCTATATAAATGTTAGTATTATGATGATTATTAAGATGGGTTGATAATAGTACCTATCTCCTAGAGTTGTTGAGGGGAAAAAATGAGATGATTAAAATGCACTTTGCAAATCCTAAGAAGCTAAATAAATGCTAGTCATTAGCTATTATTATTTAGTCCTCCTGGTTTTTCTTTAAATAGTACTTACAATTAAACACAGCTCTTTGTCTGCTCATCAGGAACTTGAGCATTTTGTAAGCAACAAGGATTGGTCCCTGGGCAAGGACAAGTAAAATCCCCCTTCAGTAGAAAAGTATTTGCCCATAAGAAACAAACAAAACTACCTTCCTGAAGTGTAAAAAGCTAAGATCTCAGAGACATCCTGTAAGAGGTATAATGGCACAACAGGCCGAATGATAGCCTATATTTGAATCCTATTTCTGTTATTTAGGAAACCTGGTTATATCGCAAATTCACTATGTTCTCATCTGCAAAATGGAAATGATATATGTAACACTTACCTCATAGGGTTGTTGTAAAAATCAGATGGCATAATGTATATAAAACACATTTCAAGCCACAGAACATTATATAAATTCCATTTACTATTCTTATTAATCAGGGGCAAGTCCCTTAATTGCTCTGAGCTTTGGGTTCCTTATCTGTAAAATGGGTATAATATACCTGTATTACGCACTTCACAGCATTGTGGCAAAGCTCAAATCTGGTAACATATTAAAGTGTTATGCAAAACTTACTTCTTCTCTGGGATTCCCTTCTCAAAATCCTGTATGGATTTTGTGTATACATGATTATTTACATGTTATCTTCACCACCAGAATGTAAACTCTTTGACGGCAAGGACTGCGTTTTTATCTTTATATCTCCAGAGCTTTGCCTGGCACACAGTAAGCACTTAATAAATGCTCATTAATTTAATGACGAAAGCGCTACATAAATATCAATGATGGTTGTTATTACTTATTCCTTAGGGACACATGCATCCCCCATTTGAGTGTGATATTTCAACCAAATCCAGTATTTCAAATTTTCCCAGCCGCACGAGGAGCAGCTTTGTGACAGCTGTTATTCCCATATTTTTAAGCTGAAGAAACTCAAAGCAACTGAGAAAGAAAGCATCAGCAGTGCTGACATTAAAGTGGCCCACACCTGGGCAACAAGGAGATGACTTTTCAGGAAACACTGTCGCTCCTCCAACTCCACCAGCCCCAACTGTCAATGGGCTCACTTAAATACCCCCTCCAAATGGGATAAGTAACGTCAAGCATCCCAGGTACACCACAAGCCCCCACTGCAGTTAGACCCTGACACAATGCTCTGCTACATCAAGCACAGTTAGGTAGCACACACAGTGGAGGCCCTTAATGAATCCTTGTTGATCATGGAGATGGAGATGATGATGTTGGTTTTATGAGTGACATGACTGGCATCATGATGGCGATGTGGACATCAACCCTGGCCTTCTGTCTGCTTTGCATGACACCTTCTGAGCAAAATCCACCTCCATCATGGCTTCTTATCGAGACAAGTAACACACATGCATGAACCTTGACAACATCCCAAATCAGCAATATTGAAAAACTCCATGAAAAGTCCAGCCACAATTACAGAACAGAATGGCTAGAACATTATTTATGGAGATGTGAGGGTGTTGGAAATAAATTTTATTTAAGAGAGGTTTACAAAAGTGGGAGGCAGACCCTGTATTTCTGCAAAGTTTAATCACAATTCTAATTCTTAACGTTTGGGGACTTGGCTGTCAAACTAAACTGAACCTTCTGGGGGTGGGGATAGGGAAGCAGCTCAATATTGTTTTTCATTTTGTTTTTGTTTTATTTTGCTTTAGGATGATAAGAAGTCACCCTGGCTGATCTCTTGCTAGGCTGGGTGTGGAGATGATGGAGTAGTGGTAGGGAGTTTTTGTAGCTTGCAATTTAAACAACAACGGGGAATATGCTACCATCCTTCCTTTTTTAAAAGTGGGTGAGACTGTTTCATACACTAAACCATTTATAGTAACACTATGAATCAAGCACCTATTTACAAGTATTCCAGTGTCAAACAAATTGTATGTTTATTGCCATTCCTATTATTACAAGGGAAGGACATTCAATAGCACAGAAGTGTAAAGAGGCCATGCTTGTAATCAAACTGGGGTAAACCTAGTAATCCAGACACTTCAGTCCAGATCCATTCATAAGGCCATTTGCACAATATTAAAATATTACTCAAATGATTATTATTTTTTAACTCCATTGGCAGGACCACATGACAAAGTATTCAAATCAAATGAAATAACATATGTATAGCACTTTGCAAACCTTAAAGCACTACACAGATGCTAGCTTTCATTGTTATTATTGTTGTTTTTCTTCTGTTATTATAATAGTTTATATCTTATAATAATAATGTTATTAATAGTTATTATAAAATCATCATAATATTTTAATCATATTATTATAATAACTATTAGCACTCTAGCCTTGCACTCTCTGCCCCCAACAGGAACCTGAATTTGGCATTTTGGTTACTCAGACCTTTCTTTGTTCTTGCTGAACCCGACCTTCCATTTGCACTACAGGTGCTTCAGGCCAGCTCTGCACCATGAGATCTTTGCTAAGCATTTCTACAGAGACATGAAAGATTACCACCCCCAAAATGTGGGAAACCAGTAATGCTTCAATTTCTGATGATCCTTAGTTTTATTTCTGAATTTAAAAAAAAAAATAGAATGGTGCTCTAATTTCAAATGATCTTTAGTTTTATTTCTGAATTTTTTAAAGTATCATAACTACTAGAATGGATAGAGATTTTTCATTTCTTGGATGCAATTGTGTTAAAGCCCCATGAAAATCCACAGCTGGGTGCCAGCTTGCTTCTTTGTTTTCGCACAAAATGGGGCTTGTTTGGGGGCAGGGCTTGTTGATCATCCCATGGCTAATTCACTTCAGTCAAATTTGGGGGATTTGTTTTGTTTTGGGTTTTTTTTTTTTAGTACATAGTCAATATTGATTCAAGTGACTTTGAGGGAATAAAAATAAGAGAAAAAAACACTCCTCACTTACCACCATATCCAACTTGCAGAAATAAAAATACCTAGAGCACATACATGAATGGCTTCCTTAAAAGCATGAGGGAGCAGAGTTGATCTTTATTTTCGTAATAAAAACGTGGTTTCTTTCTTAACGTTAATATTGTCTTTATTTTACATTAAGTGCTTTTTTGATTTCACTTCTTCACAAACCTGCTTTTATCTTTTGAAGTACAATGTACTTTAAACAAAAATACTGTGCAAGGTCAGCACTTTTTTTTCCTTTTAAATATTGAAATAAATAAAATAGTTAACTTTTTTTTCAGTTTGTATTCAGTTACTTCTATTGTAGAGCAATTCCAGTCTGACCTGGGTACTTTTTCACAGACACTTAAAGGAACCAAAATCAAAGGTTAAAAAAAAATTCTTCTTATTGCACAAGCTTAGGCCCTTTCCAAGAATTCTCTGAGCAGAGCAGGAGGGTTTTCCATGGTCCAGGTTCCTGTGTTAGTTGAAACACAGGCATGGGAAGGGGCCAGGCAAAGGGAAGAGGAAGAGGAGGAGGAGAAGAAGAAGAAGAATGAGGAGGAGAAGAAGGAGGTTCAAATCATCCTGGCTTCTTTTCACCTTCTTCAGAAATGGCTTGCTTGAAGGATGTCGGAGTCCCCAGAGCACAGAGAGTCGACTGCAGAGGGAAAGGCAATGAAAGATAAAACAAAAAACACCACCACAGAACAGCTCTCTAAAAATTCAAAATCAGAAAATTAAAGAATAAATAAGACTTTTGAAAAAGAAAAGAACAACAACAAAAAAAAGAAAAATAACCAACCAATTACAAATTTAATGGGGCTCTGAGAATGAAAACCAAGCTGCTTTTTCTCCCTTGAAAGTGAACAGTGGGAAAATCAGTTGAAATAAGGGCAACTCAATTGCTCCTGGGTAATGTGACACAGGAAGCAGAAAGAACACAGCTGGACTTTCAGTTCTTTGGAGGAGCAGCAGACAGAACTAGGTGTTCGGCAAAACCTTTTTTTTTTTTAACTCAGAAACTGAACAGGATTTTTATAAGGGGAAAAGAGTATATAGATAACTCCATGGTGACTTTCTCATAAAGTCTTTTTTTTCCCTATTTAGAAAGCCTGAAAAGTGTTCTGATAATTCAACCCATCTACCTGTTGCTTTGTTGGAAATGAATGATCTTATATTATACATACTGTCAAGTTCCCCATATATATTTAATTTTATATAAGGCTGGGGCAGGGGTAGAAGGGAAGAGACTAATGTCCAGTGTTGAGATACCTGCCACCTTGATAAAACATGATGGAGCAACCTTGCCTCATGGTCCCATTGCTGTATTTACTGGGATTGGGCCATCAGTCCCGGCATATCCCCTCAGATCCAGGACTAACTCAAAAGGTCTGTTTCAGTTACCAGTGGGCCCCATTGATCCAAAGAATCAGTCTTAGACCCAATTGATTGCTTGGAGAAGATAGGAGGTACCCATCCTTCAGCTCTGGAACACACCAGAGAATTGTGGAATTTTTGTTCTAGTTGAAATAAAGTTTACTCAGTTATTTCAGTGCTGAGAACAGGGTCAAAAATGAGAAATAAAGAAACACTGATTCTAACCTACTTGGTGGTGACTCTTTAATGATTGGGGACCGATTGGGAGCTATGAATAGCCTGACAGGTACTCTCCAATTTCAAAAAGAGCAGTAGAGATGGAGAGTATGCTGCACACACTCCCCACAGACAGCCAAGTTCATTTCAAGCTCCATTAGAGACACAAGTGGTGGATATGGCCCAAATGGAAAAAAAAAGGCAAAACCAGCAAGGAAAAAAAGTTCACAAGCAAATAAAACTCTCTCCCAACAAACTTTCTTCTTTCATAGAGTCCTTCCAAGCACAAGATTTTTTCATCTCTCTCCTCCATTTCTATCACTAAGACCTTTCTATATTTTTGATGGTATAAACAAAAATCTCCATCTCATAAAGTGCTTAATAAATGCTTCTACCTTTTCACAAGCCCTGGCATACTTTTTCCCTACCATTGAATCAATATTCAACATCTACCTATCATGTAGCTATCCTTTAGAGCCCAACTTAAATATGACTTTCTTCATATAGCATTCCCTGATCTGCCTTCACACCATCCTGTCAGTTAAAAAAGACCTCCCCTTCAACCTCATGTAGCACTTTGCTTTATAACTCTAAAATACTCTGATCATACTATCGGGACTGGATCTGTGAAGAAAAAACTGTCAATTGCAGATGGCACCTTCTCAGTATTTGTGCAAAGCAAGACTTAATACAGGTCCTTTTAGCTTTCATGCTTGGTTTTTAACCACTACTCCATGCTTCTTTAAATATTACATAGAATGGCGATCTGATTTATGTTTCATTCTCTTACTAAACTATAAACTCCATGTGGGAAACACCTGTATTTTGTCTAAATTTTGCATCCATCTCAGCCAACTAGTAGTGATCAGGGTCCTGTTTATAGTCAATACTTAATGAATATTTGCTGAATAAATGAAAGAACTGACCAAATTCTACACTGGGTGTTTCCTTTGCTCTTTCCCTTCAATCTACTCCAATGGTTCTCAAAGTGTAGTCTGGGAATCCCTCAAAGTCTCTGAGACTCTTTCAGAAAGCTTCACGGTCAATGTAATCAATATGATGACATTTTAATTATTTCTAATATGATAAATATTTTCTTTATTTTAACATTCTTTTTTATTTTGAGTTCCCAATTCTCTCCCTTTGTCCACAATTCCCCAACCATGGAAATGGCAAGCAATAGATCAATTATATGTGTGAAGTCATGTGAAATATTTTTTAATATGGTAAATATCAATAAATGTAACCCACATAAACAAATGCTCTTGGAGAAAGAGAGTCCTCAATAATTTTAAGAATATAAAGGGGTTCTGAGACCAGAAAGTTTGAGAACCATTCATTCATCCATTCATTCGCCATTACTTTGCTTTCTAATTCTCCTGCCACCTTTTTATTCTCTCTTTATTGCCTTCTTCCAGGGGAGGAGAAGGGAAGAGATGGGAAACCTCATCTTCTTCCATTTATTTCTTTTTTTATTTCTTTCTTTGGCTCTTGCTCCTTTATTTCAATTTTTTTAAAAATGATAGCAGAAAAAAATTGCTATAGACTTCTTCCTGGCAAATGAAGTTCTCAAAGCTCTTACTAGTTCCTCCTCTCTGATTTTTCAGATGCTTCCTCCCCCATCTGAGCCATAGGAATTCTATCTTTTATTTCCTTTCACTTTGCACCATACTCCTCTTGCCAATTTCTTGAAACGCTCTTTATTGATGTACTCATATTTTCCCAAACGTACTTGACCATTCCTGACCATTTTACTTCCCCTAGAATGCCATCTTCAGTCTCCCTTTTTTCTTCTCTGAACTTCCCCCTCCTCTATCCCAAGTTATTGACCTAATATTCAGCTATTCCTTATTTCTTGCCAAAATTTTCCTCCTAATTCCCTCCTGCTATTTTATCTGTAGGCTATTTAGTGTGTTGTTGCCACATTCATGTCCCATTACTACTATTGCAAGGAAGCTTGGCTTTCCCCGCTTCTTAGCACTAATTCTAACCTTCCTCTCCCATTTCTAAAATCTCTATTCTTTCTTCCTGTCGCCTTCTGCTGACTTACTTCTTTTGTTTCCTTTTGATTTGTCTTTTCAGTATCTTCTACCTGCTTTTGACTACAACTATCTGGAACAGTACCCAGCATATGACTCCTTTCTACCCAGGATATTTTTCCTTTCATATAATATAATTAGAAATTAATAATCTTCTTTTCATACTTAAATACTATTCTTGAGTTAGAAGTTTTTTCAATGATGTCTTCATTACTAAATTTGATCAATGTCACTTAATGAGCATCTACTGATTGCAAAACATGGAATCAGCCCTTGGAGCAAACAACTCTGAATTTTAATTATCCATGATGTCTTGCATTTGTCTTTCCCTTTGAGTATTAAGATATAGCAGTTTCTTGAATCACAGATTTTGCCATGAATTTGCTACCACCTCCATTAACTGTGGAAACAAATACTTTGGTCTTAGGGCAAATCCCACGGGACTTCAAAAGACTCTCCAAATTATTTCATTGTACTAAAAGACTTCCTCCATAATGCCTTCCCAAAGTGTTTCAGGCCCTAGTAATTATTCAATTATAGACTGCCTTAGGAAATCAATGAAATTTAGGCCTGTGTTATTATTTAGAATTTAAATTCTTTCACAGTCTGGTTCCAGTCCATCTTTCCAGTTCAACAGTACATTATCCTCCATACACTCTGCATTGCTGTATAATTGACTCTCTTGCTAATACATGTATATAATGATTCATCTCCAGCCTCCATGTCTTTGCAAAACCTTCCTTATTTTCACTTTGTAGGATCCCTGGCTCTCCTCAAACCTCAATTCATGTAACACTGCTACAGAAATCTTTCCTGACCTTACTAAGTGCTTCTGACCACCCCCACCCCCAATTTATTTCTGTCCAGTGTGTGTTTTTAACATTTATTTTTCTGTAATCTCCTCACCCCCACCACACATACACACTTAGAATATAAACTCCCTGAAGCTAAGGATTGTTTCATTTCTATCTTTATAACAGTAGCACTTAGGAGAGTCCTTGGAATATATCAGATAGTTTTGGAGGAATTTCTTAAACTCACATTGCTATTGAATTTTTCAAGTATGTAGTATTATTTTTTTCAACCAGATTATAAAATCTTTTAGCCATAAATTATGTATTATACATTTTTGTGTTCACCAAAATACTATGTCTACAATCAATGTTTCAACAGTATTCATGAAATGAAGGAATGTGGTTATAACTGACACTTTAAGTAAGTGGATCGTTATCAAATATTTGTAAATCCATTCTGTTAACACTGTTTGGCACATTGTAAGCACTTTAAAATGTCTGTTGTTTAATTATTGTCTGTAAAGACAGAGATAAGACAAACTACAAATCAGATCTAACTTCTGGGTCACCAATTAAATGGATGCCCTGAGTTCCCCTCAAAAACCTTATCTCAAATCTTTTTAGGCTCATAACAATACAGAAGTCATTCCCTATTTCCAACCATTTTGTAATGCAATTGTCACTCAATCAGAAGGATTTCCTCCATTTGTAGTATGGTGGCTTTTCTTAAAGAAATCTTTTGTGGACAGAAAATGCCATCTGCAACCAGGAAAAAAAAATGAGACTAAATGTAAATCAACACATGCTACGTTTGCTTTTTTTTCTGTTTGTTTGTTTTTTTATTTCTCCCATGGTTTTTCCATTTGCTCTGATTTTTCTCTCCTACCATAATTCATAAAACAATGTGTATTAAAATAAATAAACTGGAAAAAAGAAATCTTTTCGATAGCTTATAAGCCTTTCATTATATAATGATCTAATGTTTCATTGTTAGAAATACATGTCCTTGGGCTTATGCTATGAAAAAAGATGTAGGTATAACTTCTCTCACTTTTCTTCCACTAACTACCCCAATTTCCAATTAAACACAAAACTTCCACTTCCAAACATACAAAAATCTCCTGGGAAAAGTTCAAAGAAAGTCAATCTGATTGTTCACATAAATAGTCAATATTGAGTCTTTTTTAAAAAAATGTCCATTTTCAAACTCAAGATTACCTATTTCTAGTGTAGCTATCTCCATGGCCAAATTCTTCAATGCAAAAAAAAAATCCTTGGATAGATGTTTAATGAAAATTGTTCAGTCCTTCACAGACTTTACCTAGTGACTTCTTACAGGGATAAGATCTTGGTCTACTATTTCTTTAATTAAAGGATATTCCCAGGTGAGGAAATCCCCTTTATCAATGCAAGTCAGCACCCTCTCTGCAATTTATAGGCTCAGAGAGTTTCCTGAAAGGTATGTGACTTACTCAGCATTACCTAGACAGCAAGTCTCAAAAGCAGAACTTGAACTCAGATCTTCTAGTCTTTAAATTCAGTTATCTACCACTACACCAGAGGTAACTCATGGCCCCTTAGCTCATGCAGCTCCTCCAGACTCCCCAATATAGCCCCAACCACATTAAATTATTATTATAAAATGTTGAACAAAATAAATAATAGCATAAAACATACTTATTAATTTATGGTTTTCTAAGTCAATATGCTTCATTTCTATTAGACTTTGACAACATTGTACTAAACTAAGTTACTTCACAGTTTATCATTTAATTTGGCAGGTGAAAAGTAGAAATATCTATTTCCTATCAAGCAAGGCATAAAAAAGTTAAATGATTCATTAAATTACTTTAATTAATGATAGTTATTTAAATCAATTATTAATTAAATTAATTATGAATTAAAAGTCATTTAACAAGTATGTTGCCTTTAAGCTAGGTCAAAAACTCAGTTTTCTTAACTGCTGCCTCCTCCCCATTACCAGTCTTGTATATACAAGATACATGTAATTTCTAAGGAGTAATAGTTTGGAAGGAAAGAGGCAAGAGACAGAGGAAAGGAGTCAATATTTTGCTTGACATCCAAAATTTAAACCTGAGTCCACTGCCTTTAGGAAGTAACCCACAACCACTTCACTCAGATAGTACCAGTACCAGGAACTCAATTTCCTATAAAGTTCAATTAAATGATTTTAATCAAAAGATTGATCCCTAACATCTTACTTTACCCAAACTATCCTCATAAAAACTATATGTTCAAAACTATAATCAGATGTAACAGAAGACATCTATGAGAGTTGTTGATCATGACTCTTCATGAGCCCATTTAGGAATTTTTTTAGCAAAGATACTGACATAATTTTTCATTTTCTTCTCCAGCTCATTTTACAGACAAGAAAAATGAGGCAAAAAGGGCTAAGTGACTGGACCAGGGTCACACAGGTAGTAAACACCTAAGGCCAGATACCAATTCAGTAAGATGAATCTTACTGGGGCTGGTACACTATGTATTATACCACTCAGCTGCCCTATGAATGGGGAATAGATATGATTTTTTTTCAAATACTACAAGAGGAAAGTCACTAAGCTAAATTTTATGGTTATGCCTGAGAAATAAATATTTTAGCCTCTCAAGTGCTGTAAAAATCCAGCATAAGATTATAGCCCATTGGGTGTCATGGTTATTTGCAAAGTGTAAACAATAAAGCTTAATAGGAGACTATTAACTATATGACAAATCGTATTTATTTTTGAAACCACCCCTTAACTACTAGCAATACATTGCATTATTAAAAACTAAAATATTTTAAATGAAATGTGCATTTTTATCTCCAGTGCAATTTTCAAAAAGACCTTCATTTATCTAAGCAGAAAAAAATTAGGATCCATCATTTTCATATTGCTGGATGTAACTCCTTCCTTGTCAGTCAGTCGCTTCCTGATTTAATCCTTTTTTAAAAAGAGGCAATTGGGGTTCAGTGACTACAGCTAGTACAGCTAGTAGTATTAAGTATCTGAGACTAGATTTGAACTCAGGTCCTCCTGACTTCAGGACTGGTGCTCTGTCTACTGCACCATCTAACCACCCCTAGTCCTTCTAAATTAATAATAGCTCATATTTTACATGAAACCTAAAAGCTTACAAAATTTTATGTTCTTCACAACATCCCAGTAAGGTGGGTGTCATAGGCATTATTAAACCCTATTATTAAACCTGACTTGAGTCAGCATTTGAACCCATGTCTTTTGATTCTTAATTCATTATTCTCTGTATTACAGAAAGCTTCCTTCTTCAGAGCCATTATACCTACGGCCCCACTATTATGAGTTTTTATTCCTCTCCTACTGTCACCAAAAACAAAAGTTCAAGGTTACTGCCTTAATATGCAAGAAAACTATTCTTAGTTATATTCACATCCCAGATCACCCACCAAAGGGACTCTGTCATTTTTCAGGAACTACAGAAACAACATTATTCCTCCAAGACATGATAAAAATAATTTCTAATGAATGATAGTTTGGAAAGAAGGGGGCAAGGGACAGAGGGAGGGAGTCAATAGTTTTACTTGGCACTCAGAATTTAAACTTGAGTCCACTGATTTAGAAGGTAATAAGTCCCTTTTGATATACTTAAATTATTTTGGGTAAAGCTTGTCTTTGAAGTTATCCTAATTTTCAGAATAACTTTGAGCAAGAAACAAGTTATACTTTCCCTATCCTACTATATTCTCCAAAAAAAAAAAGATAAAAATATTACAACTATTAGCTACTTTGTAAGTTGAGTTAAGTTGCACAGTTGGATAGAGCTTTGGAATCAGGAAAATCTGAGTTCAAATATTGATTCAGATACTTAATAGCTGTGTGATCCCAGGAAATTTAATTAATTTCTGATTGCTTTGGTTTAAACAACTGTAAAATGGGGATAATAAATAGCATTCCTCTCATAGGATTTACTGTGAGGATGAAATAAAATATTAGTCTAATGAAGAGAGTGGAAAAAATCCTTTTTTTAAAAAATCAATACCAGAATAAGATTTTAAAAACTAATGAAAGACTAATTGAAAAAGAGGAAAAGAGAGGGGAATCTACTTGACTAAGTAGGAGGATAAAAGAAGGGAGAGAATAATCATATAATTGGATAAAAGCAGGAGAAAAAAAGGAATTAATACACAAAACACCAAAGGAAATAAGAAAAGAAATGATAAATGGGCATCAAGAGAGAGAGGAAGAAGTAATGGGAATAGGGTCACTTTAAGAAAAACTTAAGTAACTGAATGAATACAATATTGTGTTTACAGCAGAAAAAGGGGGAATCATAACTTGAAAAAACATTATTAGGATTTGGAGGAAATGGAGAAAAATATAAATCTAACATAACTTTAAATGTGAATGGATTAAACAATCCAATAAAATGAAAAAGATTGATGAATGAATGAAATTGAATGAATTGATGTACAAAACAAATGAATTGAAGAATGAAAACAGATTGGTTAAGAAAACAAACCCTTATAATCTGTTGCTTATGAAATAATATTTTTAAGTACATGGTGAGTTAACTGGCATATAATAGGCACTTTATCAATGGTTATTCCCTACCTTTCTTTGTCAATCAATCTATGTCACTTCCTACTTGTAAACGGTAGATATAGAAGGGACCATAGAGCTCACCTAGCCTAATTCCCTCATTTGACAGGTTAGGAAGATACAATCCATAAAGGGTTAAGACTTGCCAAATTTATACAACTGAGTTAGTGACGGGTTTCTTTCTTTCCTTTTAGATGCTATTGTTGTTCAGTTATTTTCAATCATGTCCAACTCTCCACAATCCCATTAGGGGTTTTCTTAGCAAAAACACTGATGTAGTTTGTCATTTCCTTCTCCAGTTCATTTTACAGATGAAAAAAAACTGAGGCAAATAGAGTTAAATGACTTTCCCAAGGTCACACAACTAAGTATCTGAGGCCAGATTTGAATTGTAGAAGATAAAGCTTCCTGATTTCAAGCCCAGTGTTCTATCTACTGTGCCACCTAGCTGCCCCTTTTCTTTGGGATATTATCCTTCAAAACTGGCAGTATGCATAGTGGACAGAATTCTAGACTCAACAACACTTAAATTCAAATAGTATGTTTGACATTTAGTAGTTGTGTGACCAGGAACAAATCGCTTTAACCTTCTGAGTCTCAATTTCTCTATGGGTAATACAGGAGTAATATTGAGCAGTACATGAAATAATATGCATAAAGTAATGTGTAAACTTTAAAGTGTTATCTAGATATCACTTATTAGTAATGTCAACATCAACTATTAATAATAATAACAGCATTACTTCCTTTCTCCTGCCTGAATATAGTAGATACTCTTGAGGTTGTACAGGTCTCAGTATTTTTATTTGTAAAAGCTTAGGATTAACTTAAATGATGCCAAAAGGACCTCCTAGATATAATAGTCTTTGAGTCTACTGGAAATTATTCTTAGTAACATGAGATTTTCATGTTCTATATAATATCACTAGCTTCTGCAACTTTTTAGCTTTTATCATCTCTCCTTCCCCATATCCCAGTCATAGAAGTCAAAGATAAAAGTTGCCTATAATAGAAATTAGTGCAGATTAGCAAGTACAAAACAACAGTAGCCTTCAGATCAGGATTCCCTGGGCATTTAAGAGCTATGACAAATTCAGAAAACCCAGCACTCATTGTTCCCTATTGGATTCCCAAGATAGAATGGGAAAGTTGTGGGTTTTGTCTAATTATTAGATAAAAACCACATCTAGCCCAACAACAAGCTATTATTGAAAAGTTCAGAAATTGCAAACATTGGCTAAGAAGAAAAAGCCTTCAAAATCATTTGTAGTACTCTTTAAATCCGACCTCAAGAAACTCTGTGAATCAGCTGAATGAGAAAAGCTCCCATCTCACCACTGTTGCCTGAGCCCCAATGCTACTAAAATAATGTCAGAGCCATAGGAACGAGAAATGACAAAATAGAATATAACAAGAGAACATAGCAAGGAAAAGAGTATGCCCATTAGCAATATGGGCATGAGGGACTTGTTTCACCTCTATGGAAGTCTATTCAACATGGATAAGCATGCAGGTGTATTTTATAATTTTAACTATGACCTATTTCCAGGAACACTGCCAGACAAAGCTTCAATGTTTTCCCCAATAGAATAAGATCATATCTGTTCTTCCAAATATAACCACACATCTGAAGAAGTTATATATTGATCTACAGTAGAATAAAAACATAAGTCCGACGTCACTGCACCTCCTGCCTTAAGTTCATACATAAACACAAAGGGTCCATTTAAAGCTACGTTGGAAAGGACACCAAGATTCAGACCTGGGTTCCAGTATAGGTTTTGCCGCCCACCAACTCTGTGACATGAGGGAAGTCCCTTAATCTTTTTTGACTTCTATTTCTTCATCTGTCTAATTAGAAACATGGATCAGACAATTCATAAGTTTCTTCTTTTTTAAAAAAATCTATTTTTTTAAGGAGGAAAGATATAATTTAGGAAAAGCTAAAAGATCTTATTGCTCAAACCTATTCTTCCTTCTTACCTTTAATATGCCAGAGGCATTAGCCCATTAAGAGTAGTCTATCTGATTCAATGCTCAACTACATTTCTAGGCCTGTACTATTGGGAGTGTTTAAGATGTCATCATTGCTTTCAGAGTTGGTGTTTCTTGAAAACTTGAAAGTTCAGAGTTAAAAACTTAATAGTCCCTAGTTCAGCTTTATATTGGTAGCTAGAAAAAGCCCCAGAGAACCTAAAAGCACAACCTATCTTAATCTTCCTTTTTCTAACTCCAGCTATGTCTACTTTATCTATTCCCAATCATCGGTCTGTGGAATCCAACTTCAGGTTTGGCTATGGGAATGGGGAAAATAGAAAGCATTACCTACCCAAACATTTTCTCATATTATTCAAGTTGCCTTATCCTCCAAATTTTCCAAACAGCTTCAACTTTTCCAAGCAAACTATGTGACGATATTTCTGTCTCAGCCCCATGTGCCAAAATGGCCACTTAGACGAATAAATGCTTGTTGACTGACAAGATTTATATGTTGAATTCACTTCAACACTAAATCTCACTATGGGTATACAATCTACTAGGAAGTAAGGGGTGAGGAAAGGGATGATAAAATCATGGTGGGATGACTGAACCAAAAATACAAAACAGATATAAGCTAGACATACCTTTTGAATGAGGACTGCTCATCTGTTCTTTCTTGGGACAGCCAATCAGAGAGGTGACTTCTCTTCTCTGTCGCCCAGGAAAGTTGAGCAAGTATTGCTTTGGTTAATTTCGGGATGTGCTATTGGAAACATAAAACAAGGTGCCTGGCCGGCACTATATACATATAAAAAAAGAAGAAGAAGGAGAATAAAGAAGAAATACGGACGGCCTGACAATCCAAAGGGTATTTATGTACATTTTCTAAAATGGGATGGGAAATGTACAAGTGAGGTATATTTCCTTTTCATTTCTTCTAGGATTCATGTCCTCTGGCTGTTTCATCAATGTTGAGTTCCAAATATTCCACTTCTATTCCATTCCTGCCCTTGGACATTGCTCTTCACCCACAGGAGAAGTGAGAAGAAGAAAACAATTTTTTTTTATTTTTTTTTTTTTTAGGAAAAGCCAGCAGCATTGCCTGAGGAGGAGCTGAAGAGGAGGCGATTGCTTTTGGATGGATACTGAGGTGTCTGAAGGTGGATGCATGGAAACCTGGCCTTTCCCGTCCTGTCACTTCTCCAGAGCTGCTGTGGCTTCCAAACTGACAGGGGCTGTCAAGGAAGAAGGGGAAGGGCAAAGAAGGAAAGGGAAAGAAGGGAGAGGTGTGACTGCTGGATGGGGTGAGGATCCACAGACATCGAATGGGACACCAAATCAAAAATTTCACATCACAGAAGTCACCCTAACTAAGTTTCCTTGGGACAATTCTCCTTCCAGTGCCTTTTCCTCCCCTAGATGGGATGGTATTAAGTTGATTTATTTTTAAAAGAATCTATTTCTAATAATATCTAGATTGTATAAATAATAATTTTTAAAACCTTATTTCTGTTGGTTGTTTTTCTCCAACCTGTCTGTTAGTGTTCTCATCATTTTGCCAATAAATATGAAAAAATGAAAAACATGACTCCACTTAAATTTTTTAATGGTTTAGGGAAGATGTACATACCCTAGCTGTTTGTTCCCAAAAAATAACCAACATGATTTCTGATTTCCAGAAGAAAAATCTTTAAATTGAAGTTCTCTCTGAGGAGAGAGGGAGTCATCTTTTGAGTTTTCTGAATTTTTAAAGTTTGTGCTTTTGGTATATATCACCAAAACTTGTAATGAGAGGGAGGAGTGTGGAGGGAAAGGGAAAGGGACATGAGAATATGGAGGATGTGAGGAAAAGGCAGGGAAGGTGGTGGGTGGGAGAGAAGAGGTAATCTAAAGTTCTATTTTTTTTTAATGGGACCAGAACAACAACCAAAGTACAAAGGGCTACCGCCCATGGGCCAGAGTTTGTTGAATGGATTTAGCAGCCGCCTTTTTTATCTGCCGTGGGAGAGCCCCTGCCACTGTAGCGTCCTCCTCGACTGGAGCGAGGCTCTTCCAAATCATCCTCGTCAAAGCCGTGGAAAGTTGAGGTGTCACTTTCAGACGTGGAACCGAACAAGTCCTCCGTACTTCGCGCTGCGGCCACCGCCTCCTTCTCCTTCCTGCCTTCTCCTCCCAAATGAGCTGACATGTATGATGAATATATCAGCACATGGGTTAAGCAACAGACAGCATTATTCATATTAATATCATATTATTACAAGGTTATTCTTACCACTGTCAGACAATGCACTATTTTGAGATTTAAAGGGATGAAATGTACATCACCTTGTGGCATGATATTGTGCAATAGGACAACGGGAACGTTTTACAGGTAGGGGATTTGTTTTGTTGCTTGTTTTTTAAGGAGAAAAGATACCTGTACTACAATACAAGTATCCAGAGCTTCTGGCAGTGAAAGGGTCAGTAATGTGTTTTTCCCACTCTTATTCACACCCCAGCCAAGAGAATGTTTTCCCGACGGCTTATAAGCCTGCACAACTTAAAGGCTGTTTGGCTCTTTGCACAACGACTGTCCTTCAGTTTGGCAGCCAGTTTCACAAATTTATTGCTGTCAGATAGCCCATTAGAGGCATTTAATCCTCTCCCAGTTTATTTTTATTTTCATCCATTTCTCACTCTATACCTTCCACCCCTGTCTGCTCTCTCACCCCCACATCATGTAATTCATTTCGACCTCCTTCCCCGCCAAAAACAAAAACCTCACTGTAAAGTCTAATGAGTCGTCAGAGAATACATAGTTGTATTCTCCTGTATGTGATTAGAAAAAAAGACCAAGACCCTCTAACCCTGGACACACAACCCATTTCAGCCACTTAAAATGCCCTTAGTCAGGAATCTTAGAACTCTCAAAAGTTCAAAGCAGTATTAAGTCCAATCAAAGGTGGCACATCAGGTGAGAAACAGTAGGGACTAAAAATGAAGAAATTTTATCATTGTATAAAGTGCTAAAATTTACAGAATTGCAACTGACACTTCTCCACATTCATATTGGACCCCAGGAGTGCCTCAAGCTATTATAATCCCAGTCACTGAAGCTGCCAGTTTCAAGTATCTCAGACCCTAAAGGATAATGGAGGTAGAATGAAAAGTGGGAAAGGCTAAATAGCTCTTCTTGGATCCTATCTCTTCCCTGAAGAGACACCAGAAAAGCTATCCAGGAATATCATCCAACCTGTCTTCCCAAGCTTGACAAACGGAGCCATAAGCCAATCGCGAAGCAAACAGCTATTTGACAGATATTTGAGATAGACATTGGTTGAATGGTCCATACAAATAAATCCTAGCTGAGTTTGAGGGAAAAAAACTATGGGGAGCATAAGATAATTACCTATATTTTTTTAAAGATAAGAAAGCAAATTGAAGAAGGATAGCTGAGAAGTTTCAAGTGGAAAGTCACTTACTCACTCTTGGTTCCTCCATTACTCATTACTACTTGCAATAGATGTCTTTGCTTGCTGTGCTGAAGCATCTCTATATATTGTATATTTCTGGGCATGGAGTGTGTGAGTTTTTAATATGTTTGCATACATATACACACATAAAAATACATATATATTATATGTAGAAAGAAATATGTGTGTTATTAGCTTTTTAAAAAACATTTTGTTGATCAGAGTCCAGCAATTACACAAGTTCTGTCTCCCCAAGCTACCACCTGTCAGAGTTAAAAGTCCAACATATAACAATTATAGACTGTGTCTGGAAAAGTAACTGAACAAATTACTTCCAGAAGAAATTGGGTAAAACTACATACAAGAGAATCACTCTGTCACTGGGTCTGCTGATTTAATGTTGAAGTTGTAGGGATTGGGAACTGGAGTCCTTTGTCAATAGCTGGCTTGCCAGCTCTTCTAGCTCTATGTCTATATCATCCTTGACACCCCAAAACAAAAGGTGCAGGCTAATGACTAGTAGACAAAGCAAGGGAAGAAATAAGGAGTGAGAACAATCCAGGGAGTAAAAACCTACCCCATGAAGGCTGAGAGAGGAAAGAAAGGTGAAGGGGACCATCCCTCACTGCTATGCTCAGAGCTGCCTAAAACATTCTGAAATGTTTTTTTAGCTTTTGGTCAGAAACACGTGCAGTATTTAGGTGATATTGAAATCTCTTGTCACCTTTTCACCTTCACTACTTGGACTTACTTTGCTTTGCTCCAAAGGGAAGAATTAGGACAGATGGATGAAGGTTACCTTTTAGTTCAATATAAGGAAGAACTTAAGCTATTTTAAAAATGAAATGGGCAACCATGTAATGCAATGAGTTCCCACATATAAGGATGTTGTAAGGAAGATTAGTGCATCATTTAAGTTTGGAACTCAAAACATTTAAAGTCCCTAAAGTCCCTCTGAGATTCTGGGAGTCTATTTATAACAACAATAAAATACAATTATGTAAAATAGCTTGTCCTGATCAATTTTGATAAACTACAGATAATGACTTAGGTAGGATTCAAAAAGCAAAATAAAACAAAACAATTTGAGAAAAACTGTAAAGACCTAAATTTATTTTGAGAAAGAATAAGACCAAAGTGGAGCACTTTCTTTAAGTCCTTGAAAATAGGAACTAATTTTAAAAAATGTTACTAAGACCACTTAGAAGCATCTAAGCTATGAGAGTCCCTACCTCTTAGCTTTCAGTCTGCTGTGTTTTCTTTGTTCTGGGTCTACATGAGAAAATGTATGGAATGTATGGCCAATGAAAGTGTTGTTCATGCAACTACCAAAAAACCCAAGGGTCGCTAATGCCCAAACTGATGGCAATTTGAAGACATAACAAGTTTTCCAACATCATTATTGGATATTTTCCCCCACTGACTCCCTTCTCCCCCATATCTACCCCAATCATTTCAATTAATCCAACAACTCTGCATATTGAGATGCACCATTAACCAATAAAGGAATACAAGGAGGCTGTGTTTCAGTGTGTTCTGGTTCCACCTTACTGTCTTTCACAACACCGACAATAGTAACAACAACAACCACAACAATAACAACAACAAGACACATACACACACACCAAAGATATCTGCGTGTGGAAAAGCCAGAAATATATGAGTAACTTTTCTCATCCTTTAGAATTTTTTAAAGTTAAGTCACAAAATTCTAAGATCTGAAAAAAAGTCAGAATCATCACCATTACTACTACTCTGAATCATTCCCCCTCCTGCATTTTATCCTAGATAGCTGAAGAGTGAAAAATAGCTTTGGTCCTGGGAGCTTGGGTAAGAAAGTTCCCAGAGGGCAAAGGAGGGGTCACACTTACCAGAGCGTCCACAGTCAGCACAGGACACTAGTTCTTCTGGCCGGCCACTTTTTTTGTTCATGCTTGAACCTCCCAAGCAGAAGTCACAGTAATTATTGGGAATAACAGTCCCATCTGGTCCTTTCTGGGCTGTGGAAGAGATATCAAATCCCAATTTTAAGTGGAAATGAAATACATTAAGTCTTTTCCTTCCTTCTATCCCACACCATAGAAAATAAAGTATGTAAGAGTGTTTTAGGAAAATCTAGTGACTTGTGCTAGGCTTCCCTTATCCTGTTTTCATAGTATTAATCCCTTGCTAACTTCTTTTCTTGTTTTCTTGTTGACACATCTATCTGCATAATGAGGACTATTTTTATTTGAGATGTAGTCTTATTTCATTATACTCCTCTGGACTTTTCCACCAAGAAATTCTTCATTCCACAAGATCACTTTAGCCCTTAAACTCACATGTCATCAGTACCTTCTACTCCCTGGGAACTCCATCTGATTAGAGGGTAGAGAGTGAAGAACTCCTGCCAGAATCTCTATTTAAGGATGCCAGGTCAGCTATCTCTTCATTTCCTATCAGGTTTCACTTGCCCATACCCTTCCACCTGGGCATCTTCCTCCTTAACCCTTGTTTTTCAGCTTCCTTTTATATATTGTAAGTTCCTTGAGGGTAGGCACTGGGTGCCTAGCATAATACTTAATAAGTGTTTATTGGATGAATATTGGATTGGATTGGATTGGGCTGGGTTGGGTTGGGTTGAGGCTCAGAGAGGCCAAATGACTTGTTCGACCTCACTTTTCTAGTATTTCCCAGAGCCAAGACTAGAATCAGGTACTCTGATCTGGTGAGGAAATCATCAGACTGGAGCTTTTTTCATTAATCATTTAGCCTCTTTCATCACTTCAGAAGTAACCAATGAGATCCCACCACTGCTCCATCCCAGGACACTAAAAGAAGCTAGAGGAAAAAACTCTCTAATGAAGTCAGGAAATCCTCCCTTACAAAGAAGCTCAAAGCTAACTTTTCAATTACCATTGTCTACTCTATAGAACAGATCTACAATCCTTAACCTGTTCTTTCCTTCATCCTTTGTGTTTTTAATGTTATTATTAACCTAATGAAATGAAGACTGCTTCTACCTTCCCTATATCTATTGATAGCACTCTCAAACTTCCAATACTCAAATCTGATTTAAGTCTCCTTCTAGGCTCTCTATCAATCAAACAAATCAATGCTGTTTCACTTTTCAGTTAGTATCCCCAGTGCCTAATATACCTTGTGCATAGTAGGAATTTAATAGGTTGTTTAATTAAATTGTGTGTGTATATATATATTTATTTATTTCCGGAAAATTATTTTTCAATTTCAAGGTCTTTTACTGAATGGGAGGAAGACTGATATTCCTGCTCTCATGCTTGTGCTCTGCCCTTCACCTTTCTTTAAAATATTTACAGAATCTGAAGTATATCTTTATTAAGAAACCAACACTAATCTCTCCTTCGTGATCATGAATCTTCATTTTCCTCCAATCTACTTATACCCACCCTTGGGATTAAGAGTTCAAAAGAGAACTACTCTTTAAGGGTATAAATATCAAAAGAAGAAAAAAATCACCAGAAAGCCAAGGCAATTAAATATATGGGAAAATGAAAGAATCAAAATATAATTAGGAATTGATACTCTATCTCACACTTAAATATCATTCTTGATCTAGTAATTTTTCCCATGATTTCTTCATTGGCCTTTTTTTTTTTCAGTTTTCCTCTTCCTCCACCTCTCTGTGGCTTTCAACCCTGTTGAACAAACCTTTTCCCCTGAATATTCTTCTCTCTCTCTTGGTTTTGATGAGACTGCTCTCACCTAAATTCTCCTTTTACATGTTGGAACAATCCCCTAGATCATCATTCATCTCCTATACACTGAGGTCCACCAAGGTTTCTTTTTCTCTCTACACACTTTTAGTCAGTGATCTAAACTACTCCAATCTATCCAATGATGTCTTTGGCAACTAGCTCCCAAATTTATCTAGCCCTCATCTTTAATCAGAATTTTAGATTCACATCATCAAATATATACTAGATATTTCTGAACATCCCACAAAGATCTCAAACGCTATACATAAATCAAAATATTTCATTATCTTTCTCCTTCAACTAACCCCTCTCCTAAACTTTCCTAAGTCTGTCGGGGTATCACCAGCCACAATCATCCTTGAATTGTCAACTTTGGAATCATCTTTGACTCTTCTTTCTCTTTCAGTTTCAGACACTTAATATTTACTAGCTGTGTGATTCTGGGCAAGTCACTTAATCCCAGTTACCTCACCAAAAAATTAAAAAAATAAAGAAAAGTGCTGAGCAATGGCCATTAGACTGGAAGTTTTGAAAGTTTTAATTGCTATTCTATGTGGAATGAATCTGATGAACAAGCTGGTTTTCAAGGATGACTTAAGAAAAGAGAAGACAGAGATAGAAATTAAAACAAAAGGGATGAACAAAAGAGGGAGGGAGAAAAGGTGAAAAAAGGTACAAAAGATAAAATGATCATCTTGTTCAAAAAGTTACTTTAAACTTTGTCTTATGAAGAACATGAAGAAAACTTGAAAAGATAGCTTAATTGGTTTTTTGTTTGGATAAAATGATATTGATACTACTTTCAGAAGTGAGAAGTCATTGGTAGTTGCAGTGAAGGTTAGATACAATTCTGGTTATAATCTTTCTCACACTTAAAATTTCTAAACATTTGTATATATATTTGTTTTTATGACATATTTTATAATTTGTATTTATAACTTTTTAAAATTTGTTGTTAAAATTATATAGCCAGTGTCTTTGATATATATCCTAGGTGATACAGAGTTCTGATGTATGGAAAGATGAGCAATAATTCTTGAGAAGATAAAATTTCTCTGATTTATTTAATATTGTGTTTTTCACTTCCTTCTAGTAAAATATAAGCTTTTTATATGAAAAAAACTATCTGTTTTTTGTTTTTGCATTCCCAATGCCTTGTAGATAGTTGATGCTTAATAAATGTTTGTTGAATTAAATTGAAAAAAAAGAAGTCATTATTAAAATCTAGTTTCCAATATATATGTGTGTGTATGTGTGTGCCTGTGTGTGTGTGCATTGTATACATATATGTATAATTGAAACAAATATACAAAATTCTGGGTCACTCTCTCCAACAATAAAAAGGGAAAAAAGTATAAGAATTATTTTTTCAAAAGAAATGTAAACTATCATATGAAAATGCACCATATTATTAACATTTTTAATAAATTAAAACAATTCTAAGATTTCACCTCATACCCAAAAATGACAAATATGATGAGAGAGAGAGAGAGAGAGGGAGAGGAGAAGAAGAAGAAGGAGGAGGAGGAAGAGGAGGAGGAAGGAGGGAGGGAGGAAGAGAGGAAGGGAAGAAGAGAGAGGGAGACATGGAGGGAGGAAAATGGAGGAACGGATGAAGGAAGGAAAGAAGGAAGGAAGGAAGGAAGGAAGGAAGGAAGGAAGGAAGGAAGGAAGGAAGGAAGGAAGGAAGGAAGGAAGGAAGGAAGGAAGGAAGGAAGGGAAGGAAGGAAGGAAGAGAAGGAGGGAGGAAGGGAGGGAAGGAGAGGAAGAGTCAATGTTGGTGAATTCATGGAAAGTCAGGTACTCTAATATTTTTTAGCAAACTTATCCAATCATTTGGGAAAACAATTTTAATTATATGTGGAAATTTACTTAACTATTCATACCCAATACAGCAATCATTTTTCTACATTTATATTATTATAACACAATTGTTCATACATTTCTCCAATAATTAGGCACTTATTTTGTTTCTACATTTTGCTAGCACAAAAGTGTTGCTTTGAATATTTTGATACATATAGGAGCTTGCTCATTGTCTTTGACTTCCATACAGCATATAACCAGGAGTGGAACACTTTTGTGCTAGCATTTATCCTGTGTAGTTGTATGTTATAATCGGGGTATGTGTTTCCCCTTCCCAAAATGAAACCTTAGTAAGGGCAGGGACTGTTTTCTCAATTAATTGCTAATCACTTAACCAAATTTTGTGCCTACCACTTTCATCCCTATTCCTATTATACTCCCACATCTGACAAAATATTCTGTACACAGAAGATATTTAATGAATGAATTAATGAATTGGTAATAATAACAATCAGTATTTATATAATGCTTTAAGGTATGCAAAGAACTTTACATATGTTAACTTATTTTTTAGTTAATTAATGGCAACCCTTTTAATGATTCTCAAAGAATAACTGGTTATTCTCTGCCTTAAAACAATTAGACTATTCTTATTCAGCCTAATGATACAGATTAAAAGCCTCTAATTAGAAACTCAGGATTTTTGTTTGGTGTTTTATTTTTTGTTTTTTGTTTTTGCAATTTGAGGAATGTCACAGTAGTTATACTAGTCATGCTAGAAAACATTTGAAATGGGATCAGGAAGAATTTCCCTAGACTACTCATCATAAAGGCAGTTTCCCCTCTTTACTTCCTGAATTATCCAAGAACAAGAAATGATGATGCTGATATGGGTGGCTTTCATATCATAATAATATGTATAGATATAATGACTGTTTTTATATGGTTTCTGGAAAAATAGTAAGGAAATGTGATATAGTAGATATATTGTGTTGGACCTGAAGTTAAGAAGCCCTGGGATTTAATACCACCTCTGATACTTACTAGCTCTGGGGCCATGAGCAAATCACTTAATCTTCCTGAGCCCTAGGCAAAACTCTCAAATTATAAATTATAGGTAGGCTGTGATCAGATAGAAAGGTTCCCAATATTATTGAAATCTAGATGTATTAGGAAAATGTACAAAAAAAGGAATTAAAGAAAAGATTCTTTTGATGAATAGAATAGCTTGTAGACCAATAGTTTTATTCAATTACAAAAAGTAGTTATTTTACCCACCTACTTAAAAGTCCATTGAAAATAAAATAAAAATTAAATATAAAATTGAAATATAATTAAATTAAATATTAAAAAGTAATAATAGAATACTGACTTGTTCCAGGACCGTTTTTATCTAAAGTTCATCAAAAATATGAAATTATTAATAAATAATTAATATTTATTTTAATATTATATATTTTACAAAGAAACTGAGTCAGAGATTTAAGTGACTTATTCAAGATCCCAACTAATTAATGACAGAATCAGAACTAAAATACAAATTTGCTAATTCTTAGGCAGGAAGCCTAAGGAAATTTTACTTTTGTAGTAATAGTAGTAGTAGAAGGAAGAAGAAGAGGAGGAGGAGGAGGAAGAATAGTAGAAGTACCAGTATTAGCAGTAGTTATTGTTGTTTAGTTGTTCAGTTATGTCCAATTCTTTGTGACTACATGGACCATAGAACATGAGAGCCTTCTATCTCTACCTTTTCCCAAAGTCTGTCCAAACCCATTTTCATTTCTTCCCTGACACTATCTATCCAAATCATCCAATCATTCCTTTTCCTTTTTGCTTTCAATCTTTCCCAACATTAGGATCTTTTCCAATTAGTCTTAGGTGGTCAAAGGAGTTTTTGACTTTCCAGTGAATAATCTGAGCTAATTTCCTTAAGTATTAACTGATTTGATCTCCTTGCTGTCTCTCTCAAGGAATTCTCAAAAGTCTTCTCTAGCACCAAAATTTGAAAGAATTGATTCTGCAGCACTCAGTTTTCCTTATATTCCAACTTTCATAACTATACACTGCTACTGGAAAAAACACAGCTCTGATGGTGTGAACTTTTGTTGGCAAGATGATGTCTCTGCTTTTTAGTATGCTGTCTAGATTTTTATAGCTTTCCTTTCAAAAGTAAATAAATGTCTTTAAATTTCATGACTACAGTTGCCATCTGCAATGATCTTTGAGCCCAAGAATATAAAGTTTCCATTTTCCATTTTCCACTGTTTCTGTTTCTTTTCCTTCCATTTGCCAGGAAGTGATAGGGCCAGTTGCCAAGATCTTCATTTTTTAATGTTAAGCTTTGACACTGTCCTCTTTTCATCCTCATTAAGAGGCTTCTTAATTCCCCTTCTCTTTCTGCCATTAGAGTAGTATCATCTGCATGTCTAAGATTGTTGATATTTCTCCCAGCAACCTTAATTCTGGCTTTTGATTTATCCAGACTGGCATTTCATATGATGTACTCTGCATGTAAATTAAGTAAATATATAGCCTTTTTGTACTCCTTTTCCAACCATAAACCAATCAGTTGTCCATATTTGGTTCTAACTGTTGCTTCTTGAGCTACATACAGGTTCCTCAAGAGACAAGATGATCTGGTACTCTCATTTTTTTTGAGTACTTGCCACATTTTTGTTGTAATCTATACAGTCAGAAGCTTTAGTTTAATCAATGAAGCAGAAGCAGAATTTTTTTCTGGAATTCCCTTTTTTTCTCTATAATCCAGCAAGTATTGGCAACTTGATCCCTGGTTCCTCTGCCTCTTCAAAAACCAGTCTACTCTTTTAGTAATTCTTGGTTCATATATTGCTGAAACTCAGCTTACAGAATCACATATTGATATGTGAAATGAGAAAAATTCTTTAGTGACTTGAACATTCTTTGAAGGCATTATTCTTACTGGATCTATATAAGTAACACTTTGCTTCTTTTCTCAGCTATTTGTAAAAGTCTCATCAAACAGCCAATATATAGTACCAAAACTAGAGTTTTGTTTTGTTGTTGTCATTGAAATGTATATGTATGGAGAGATAGATAAATACACAGATAGATATAGATATATATAATAAATGCAAAATACAAGACCTATGGGTAAAGAATAACAACCTTGAGCCTATTTTTTCTCTTGTTCTGGCTCAAATTCATTTGCATATCAAGCATGAAGTGATGTAAGAAATTTCTAACCCCTGGTCATAGCTGTCTGGAACAAATAACTGTCTTAGCCCCAGTCATAGAACTGCAAAAGGCAATACTTAATTCTATTCTATAAATTCACTGCTTAGTTTTTCTTAGCACATTGTGGTGACTCATAATCTCTAGATATGTCTAAAAAACTATCAGCTAGCCTTTACCAGGGAGAGGCTTTACAATCACTACATTTTATCATAAAGAAGCTGAGATGACCTATAAGTGATATTGAAACAATAGATTCTAGAAGTTGAAAATGGGAAATAATGCCCAGCTGTGACCACAAGACCAATCAAGTGATATACTCAGAATAGAAAGGCAATATTTAGTAGAAAGAAGCAAGGATGTGACAAACTGCTTCAAGCTTATCACACAATATTACTTAAAATGGAGCATGTCAAAATAAAGAAACACAATGACATAAGTAAAAGACATTTATAGCCCTACAATGCAAGAGTTGTCCCTACCCACTTATGCCATGATCATATATATTTCCTATAAAAGTGCTACCATGCATGATACCTGTGCATTCTCAGTAAGAGTAAATAATTATTTGTAAAAACATATGCTCCACAATAAACTGGGGAAACATTTTTATATCCAAAGGATCTGATAAAAGCCTCATTTCTAAAATATATAGAGAATTGACTCAAATTTATAATAGTTCAAGCTATTCTCCAATTGATAAATAGTCAAAGGACATGAATAGACAATTTTCAGATAAAGAAATTGAAACTATTTGTAGTCACATGAAAGGTGCTTTAAATCACTATTGATCAGAGAAATGCAAATTAAGACAACTCTGAGATACCACTACACACCTCTCAGATTGGCTAAGATGACAGGAAAAGATAATGCTGAATGTTGGAGGGGATGTGGGAAAACTGGGACATTGATACATAGTTGGTGGAATTGTGAATAGATCAGCCATTCTGGAAAACAATTTGGAACTATGCTCAAAAAGACATCAAACTGTGCACCCTTTGATCCAGCAGTGTTTCTACTGGGCTTATATCCCAAAGAGATCCTAAGGGAGGGAAAGGGACCTGTATATGCAAGAATGTTTGTGGCAGCCCTCTTGGTAGTGGTTAAAAACTGTAAACTGAGTGGATGTCCATCAATTGGAGAATGGCTGAATAAGTTATGGCATATGAATGTTATGGAATATTATTGTTCTGTAAGAAATGACCAGCAGGATGATTTCAGAGAGGCCTGGAGAGACTTACATGAACTGATGCTGAGTGAAATGAGCAGGACCAGGAGATCATTATACACAGCAACAAGAAGGCTATACAATGATCAATTCTGATAGACATGGCTTTCTGCAACAATGAGAGGATTCAAACCAGTTCCACTTGTTCAGTGATGAAGAGAGCCACTTACACCCAGAGAGAGAACCAAAGGAACAGCGTGTGGAACACAACATAGCATTCTCACCTCTCTCTGTTGTTATTTGCTTGCATTTTGTTTTCTTTCTCAGTTTTTCTTTTCCTTCCTTCTTAATCTGATTTTTCTTGTGCAACAAGATAACTATAGAAATATGTATACACATATTGGATCTAACATATATTTCAAGATATTTAACATGTATTGGACTACCTGCCAGATAGGAGAGGGGATGGGGAGAAGAAGGGGAAAATCTGGGGCAAAAGGTTTTGCAAGGGTCAATGTTGGAAAAATTACCCATGCATGTGTTTTGTAAATTAAAAAAATATGCTCCAGGGGCAGCTAGTTAGTGCAGAGCACCAGCCCTGAAGTCAAGAGGACCTGAGTTCAAATCTGGTCTTAGACACTTAATACTTCCTAGCTACGTGACCCTGTGCAAGTCACTTAACCCCAATTGCCTCAGCAAAAAAAAAAAAAAGAAAAGAAAAGAAAAGAAAAAAAGAAAAAACAAACAAAAAAAAAATATATGTTGCAGTTTTATGAGGGGAGGGATGGTCTATTCTATAGTTCTTAGCATGTGCTATTTAATTAAATGCCTTGCCTTTGGATAAATTTTGTTCTCTTACTAATAAAAACAATTAGATTGGTTTAGGTTCAAGAACTTTGGTTTTCAGTCATTAAGAAACCTACAAGGTACCCTGAGCATAGAGTTGGCTTTTTTTCTACTCATGTAAGGTAGAGGAAGTCAGACGGGGAACCAGAAAGCCTCAGTTATTAAACTCATAAATGTGACCTCTTAGTGACATGCTTGAATTTTCCATTTGTTTTTAGATCTCTTTCATTTCTGACATTTTACATGCCTATGGGTAAGATGTGCTCTGTGATGGCTCCTATCATCTACATGTGGCCAGACTAATTAATTCAGTTTGTTAGAATGGGTACTAGTGAAGATAAAGTTATAGGTTCAAGCCCTACACTAACAAATTGACTTCACAAAGACAAACAACAATAACTGCCATTATTCTCCATCATTTTGCTATAGGTTAATCCCCTAAATACAGTTACCTGCCTAGTAAATGCATGTTTAGTCATAAGAGTACTGGGAAAGTTAGTTTGAATGACTTAATGAAAGCCACCATTATTGAGAAAATAGACCAAAACATTGCCAATTATCTCAATATACAATATATAGAGACAGTCATTCTTAGTTACTTTTAAAATGATTATTACTGTTCCCTTTCAAATAGTCTTTTTTAAAGCCTTTATTCTTACCCAATTCTTCAAACTGATACATTGCCATGGACTCAAATTCCCAAAAGAAAAATAGATTGAGAAAGAAGATACACAACATTAAGGGGGTAAGAGAGAAAGGAAGAACCAAGATGAAAAACCTATTAACGCAAAAAGGTAAAGATATGCCCTAGGAAAGGATTGTAGGTTTTAGTAATGCCCCTCTTACCATCAGCATGGAGACCCAAAGAATGGAGAAATAGCAAACTAAAGAACTCTGAAGGCTCTGATCAGTGCTCTAGTCTATCGTCATGATTGAATGTGTTATAAAGCAATAAAGTTTGCAAAGTTCTTCATGTTTATTGTCTTATTTGAGTTTCACAACAATTTAGTAAAGTAGACATAACAGGAACTGTTTTCCCAATAAAACAGATAAAGAAACAAAGTCTCAGAAAAATTAAATGATTTATACATGGTCACACAACTAGCAAGGCATCAGTAATAGAATTTGAATCCAGATCTTCTTTAATTAAAATCTCACCCTTAGACTTCTATACAATGCTGCTACTCAGTATAATCCCACTTGAAACCAGATCCCAAAATACTGTGAGTTTTAAAAATGTCCCCACTGAGCCACAAATAGTATATTTTTATTAACTGTTCAATGTGTAAAGCAGATATGCTTTTTATAGAGCATCTCCTTAGTATAATGGACAGAATACAAGATCTATAGTCACAAAAGCTCAAATTCAAATCTGGCCTCAAACACTTACTGGCTGAGTAACTCTAGAGAAGTCACTTACCTTCAATCTGCCTCAGTTTCCTCATCTCTAAAAACAAATGGGGACAATAGCACCTACTTCCCAATGTTGTGGTTAACTTTAAAACAAGATATTATTTGCAAAGTTCTATGCAAACCTTAAAGAATTATTTTAATGTTAGCTATTTTTTAAGAAATATGATCTTGACTCTAAGCTTTCCACATATCAGAAAAATATCTATAAGAAGCAGACCTATGTAAGACCAACACAAACAATTAAGTACTCCATGTTTTTCCTCCCTTTTTCAGCATCAAAACCTACCAATGTGGTTCTTTTCCATTAAGATCTTGGAGGAAAAAAACTTAAAAGCCAAACCCTGTCTGAATCTGGCTCTCAAAGTCCTGACTGCCTCTTCTGTTACTTGTGCCTGAGCATAAGTGATCAATTACCAATCAGTCCTGAGATGAATGAGTTCAGCCTTAGAAGTGGATTTGTGAGTTTAAAGGTACAGAAGAAGTCTGGACCTGTCCCATTTTTAGTTTATATTGTATATCAAATACATTTCTATTCTTTCTTTTTAGGGAAATAATTAGGCATGATTAAATCCTACGCTTTAAGCCAATAATCATGGGATGCTGATATGAGGGCAAGAGGTCAAATTAACCAAAGTGAATGAGAAAAGGGAGTCTAACCCCTTTTATTAGAGGCTAGTCTCCCTTAGGACTGAATAAAATCCAGTACTCCAGAACCCTTATGCCCAGGAGAGGATTTTTTTAGTGGTTAAAGAAGCACGCTATTTTGCTCAAAAACACTTAAGTTTCTAAGATGCAAATGATAAAATCTTGGCCTTAAATACAGCTATTTTGTGTAGGACAGAAGGATTCTTGTCTTCTTATCACAATTAAGGGCATTTCTGTGTGGAATATCTTGAAAAATTATTCCCCACTCCTTGTTTGTAACAGAGGATAAACTTCTCTTAGTTATTATGAGGTCAGCATAAGTCATCAATGTTTCTATCTATTCATAGTACTCTACAATCTAGTGCTATTTGTCATTATTCACTGACTATCTATAATCAGGGTCCCACAGAGTACTAAATCTGTAAAAAGAAACAGATATATGAGCAGAAACACCATCCAGACAGCAAATGATAAACGGATTCACCCACTATAATATGATTCCCTCTGGCCTTCGCTTCCTTGGTGCCTCTGCTTTGCCTCCAGGAATAGAAAAACTTACCTGAGCTAGGCGGAAGACAAAAGCTTCTGGAATCACATTATAGAGGTTTAATCCATTTATCAGTTGCTATTTGAATTGTTTAACCAGTTTCTAAGTCATTGATTTTCATCTTCATGGAGGCAGACAATTCTCTGCAAGAATAAGAGAAATCATTTGCTATTTGGACTTCACAGATTTAAACTCAAGTCTTCCTGCCTCCGATCTCTCTCCCTTGAGTCACTTAGTCACATTCAAGAAATTTCTGCATATGACATTACTTTGCAAATAATTTCTAGAAATCATTACACATACAAAATTTTATTCCATATTCTCTGATGAATCACTTAAGTCGCTTAATGCTGTTTGCCTCAGTTTCCTTATCTGTAAAATGAGCTAGAGAAGGAAATGGCAAATTAATCTCTCTGCCAAGAAAACCTCAAATGGAGTCACAGAGAGTAGGATACAACTAAAATGACTCAACAACAATTCTGTGAGGTAGGTAATGTTATCAGGTCATTTTTAAAGAGCAGGTATAGTGAGATTACATGTGACTTTCCCAAGATCTCAGGCAGAATTCAAATTCAGATCTTCCTAAATTCCAAGGCCAGCACTCTATCCACTGTACAACACTGTTGCTCTATGTTTATTAATTGGTGATTATAGGAATTCCCCACCTAAAAATTCTGCCCTTAATGCAATCATCTACTCTATGCTGTTCTCTTTAATAATTTAAGCTCTGATGGCTCTTTTTCAAAAAATTCAGATATTTCCAGGAACTAGAATCTAAATTTTTGTGAGTTAATTATACACTATATGTAAATTGGCATATTGTGAACTTACTTCTTTTTAGAGGAAATTAAGTCCTCACTTACAGCATACAAAGACAAGGGAGGGCAAGGACTGAAAATGGTGACTCAATGGCAGTGTACACCATGCTAGATTTGATAGTTGTGTTCATGAGTTGTGGTCATATATGAGCTACAAAGTCATTGTTGATAAAAAGAAAAAAGAACCTTTAGAGTTTGGGAATTCATCTGAAGAGAAAACCCTAAGGGACATACATTATCATTATCATTACTATTCTCAATCTCATTATTATTACTTTAGGAAAAGACAACAGGAACCAGAAAAAATACAACTCACAAAAAATACAAACAAACCAAACGAGAAAAAAGAAAGAAGGAAAATGTCCCAAATGTTATACAATAGAGAAACAGGTCTATGTCTCATTTTAGTTTGTATGTTATTTCCCCCACTAGATTGCAAGTTCTTTGAGTACAGGCACCCAGTCTAATTTATCTTTCTATTCCCTCTCGGTCCCTAGCACAGAAACTTGCATATAGGAAGTATATCTGGCATGTCATTTTGAAAATTATTTCAGTTTTTACTCTCTCCAAAAATCAGTGTAAAATACCATTGCAGAAATAATTGCAAGTCTGAGTTCATAAAGCTATTCAATAGTCAATCACTAGACAGGATATCCTGATTCTCTTTCTCTAAACTGGGCACTGTCAGTTTGGAAGTAGTGGGAGGGACACCATGTTGCTTCAGTCCCTGTGGGTCCTGCTACATACGTCCAGAGCCAGAATTTAATAGAATCAGAATTGAGCCTTCACAAACTCCCAGTCTAGGGAAACAGGTCTTAGACTCAAAGACTGGTTACTTCCTTTCCACGAATACAAATACTAACATGCATCCTAAACAACCAGCAGAAGCCAGGACCTCCCACCATCCCTCTGCCCCTATATCCTAAAACTATTCCCTGACTAGCTGTGTCTGACATCAAACTACAGCTTTGGTTCAAAGATTGTCTTTCACCTGGCACGCTTATTTAGGGTCTGTGGCCCTTGGAGGCAGCTGCCGGTACCTAGAGGAGACGTGCCTCCATTCGTCCCTCTCATTTGTTTCCCCCGCTGCTGACAGCTCTCATCCCTCCACAGGTCTGACATGTTTCTATGGCAACCAGAATCCTGGGCTCTGGCTACCTCTGGTCTTGCCACCTGTTATTACTTCATCTCTCAAGTGTAAAGAATTCCAGCCTGCTGCCACTTTGCTGTGCAAAGCACATCTAGGGAAGACGAGAAACAACAAAAGGAGAAGAGGAAAAGGAAGGGAAGGAACCCATCTTCCCAAAAGGAGAGAGAATCTCATACTATGCTACTACGTGATGAGCCCACTGGGGCTAAGGGTGGATATGGCTTCTCATAACACAAATGAGACAGAGCCAGCTGGAGACCATACCCACCTCCTGCTATCTTCTACCCAGCATTTAATGAGAGAAGTGGGAGGGTTAGAAGGGAAAAGGGTGGTATGGGGGAGGAGAGCAGGCAGCTGCAGAGATTAGTGCAAGATAGATATGGAGCAGAGCAGAGAGAGGGTTAAAAGTGGTACAATAAAGACTATGGGGACAGCTGAATCAGAAGGCAAGTTGAACATCAAAGCCTGGGATAAATGGCCTTTATTCTTATACTCTGGCATTTCCTGGTCTTTATAGGTTTACTCATATAAATTATCCCCAGGTTTAATGCTTCTTTAGCAAATTACAAAAAAAAAATAATAAACTCAGTAGTTCCTAAGAATAAAAATGTTGGACTTCCATTTAGGTATATAAGCTGGGGCTCTAGTTTTCAAAAGGAAGGCATGCACAGGGGCCAGTAACATGATAAGGAGAATATGTTTCAGCCACATCTACTTTATGATATTGGATTTCTTGAGGATAAAAATCATCTTTTCACAAGTTCTATTCTGTAACCACAGAATAACATAATAACAAAATAAATAACAAGACAATACCTTTTGGATACTAAAATATGAATTGATCACAATGACTAAAGGGCCAGAAAATGGTCTCTTTAAAAGATGATTAAAGGCCCTGAGATTAGGAAGTCCAAGTAAAAGTGTCAAACTTGTGGCCTTGCACAGGCATCCTGCAAAACTGAACCAGATAAAAATGTAATTTGGAAATGTTTATCAAAATAAATAAAAATAAAATACAATATGGATCATGTTAATTTGTGGGGCCCATAGGAATCAATTTGTATTTGACATTGACATTTACTAATGTTTAGACAAAGCTGAGAAACAATTTAATTCAATAATAATTAATATTTACTCATGGTTTTTAAGCATAAGAATAAGATTAGAGGGGCAGCTAAACAACAAAGAAGACCTGAGTTCAAGTCCAACCTCAAACACTTAGTACTTACTAGCTGTGTGATCCTGGACAAGTAACTTAACCCCAATTGTCTCTCAAGAAAAAAAGAAAAAATAGGATGAGAGAATGGCGGACATTCACTATAGACAAAATAAAAGACAATAGACTTAAATAGAAGTGGGATACAGTGAAAAGAGTACAAGTGTTGGAGCCAAAGGAACTAGATCCAAATCTTACCTCTATCACTTGCTACTTCAGTCACCTTTACTTCTCTGGACTTCATCTGAGTTTCTGCATCTGTAAAATGAGGGAATTGGACTAGATGGCCTCTAAAGTCCTTTCTACCTCAATATCCATAATATAATAATGAGAGTTAACATGTAGGCAATTAGCTAAAGCAATGGATACTGGATTTGAAATCAGAAAGAACTAAGTTCAAATGCTCCCTAAGCTTTTTTTTACCATAGGTAAGTCATTTTTAATCACTCTTAACCTCAGGATTTTCAGCTATAAAAATGAAAATGACAGTAACACCTACCTGATAGGTGCTGATATTCCCAACAATTATAATTATATAATTGGGAAGACCAAATAAAATAAAAATACATGAAGCATTTTATAAATATTAGCTATCATTACTTATATTTATGTAATATTTTAAACTTTCAAAAGCACTTTGCATCAATTTGGCCCATTTGATTTTCACAACAGCCCCTTAAGTAAGATAAAGTGCTATTATTATTCTCATCTTACAGATAAAATAAAGTTGAGAGGACCCAGAATCACACAGTTAGTAAGTATCCAAGGCAAGATTCAAAGTTAGGTCTTCCTAATTAAATCCAGTGCTTTATCTGTTGCACCATCTAACTGCTATAATTTGTTGTTCTGTCATTTTTTTCAGTCATGTCCAACACTTCATGACCCCATTTGGAGTTTTCTTGGCAGAGACACTGAAGTGGTTTACTATTTCCTTCTCCAGCTCCTTTTATAAATGAGGAAACTGAGGCAAAAACAGTTAAGAAATAATCCCAGAATCATACAGTTAGGAAGTGTCTGAGGCTAGATTTGAACTCAGGAAACTCAGGTCTTAGAAACTCAAGATATAGAGCACAGTTCTCTATATCCACTAGCCAGGTTGGTTCTAGTCCTTATGATAATGTGATTCATAGAGAATCCATATCTATATCTACATCATAAATAAATCATGAGATCACACAATTAGGACAGAAAGATTAGCTCTTCGGGGTTGTCTAATTCAATCTCAGATTATGGATAAAGAAACTGAGGCCCAGAGAGGTGAAGTCATTTATACATAATATGTAATAGGGACAGAAATTCTAGGACCCGCTTCCTGCAGTACTGTGTCAAAGATGTCTGACATTAGAGGGGGATGGTTGAAATGATGGATAGAATATGCTGAATATTCAAAATAACAGTTAGGAGGGACTTTAGAGTGCATCTAGAGCAACCCCCTCATTTTATAGAGGAGTTAGTGGTTTACATTTATACAGTCCATTGCCCCTTATTGGAATACTTCCCCATTCTTCTCTTCACCTGTCAAATTCTTGCTTTCCTTTAAGGTCTAATTCAGATAATTTCACTTTTGTGAAACTTTCCCTGATTCCCTTCTCTCAAAATAACTTGTCTGTCTCTCTGTGTCTCTGTCTCTGTCTCTCTTTCATTCTCCCTCCATCTTTCCTTCCCTCCCCAATGTAATATATGTGTATCTCTGTGTGTGTCTCTCCAGTTTTCCCATTTTACCCTATCTAGCATCCTCTTTCACCCCAAACCACATTTCTTTGAACAATACCCATATATGCATTTCTCATATCCCTCCCTTTATCTTCCCCTCCATCAAGTAGACAGTGAACTTCAAGTCAGAATCTCTTTCATTTTTTTCTTCTTTGTATCTCTAGGACCTATCGCAATATTTTGCACATGACAAACACTAAATACCTGTTGAATTGATTTGCCCATGATCATACAGCTAGTAAATAGCAGATTCAGGTGAGAAACATGGCTCCTTTTTTTGTTTTGATATTATTGTAATAATGTATAATATATGTTATATAATATATAATGTATAACATATAATTATAATATAATGTAAATAATGTAATGTATAACAAATTTGGGGGATGTGGAAGTTCTCTAAAGAAAAATACTTTGGAATCAGTTTGAACTGTCAAAAAAAAGTCTAAAAAGATATAATTGGATAAATAGGAAATAATTCTTTCCAAAAAATGATAATTTAGCTTTCTTCATTAGTCTCAAGAAACTAAACTTCATCACTGACATTATCTTATGTATGGCTGCTACCTCACATTTATCTGTATTTCATATAAAATATCTGTATGACTTTCTGAAGTTAACAATAGTTATCCACAAGATTAACAATTTTTTAACAATGGGCTTTTTGAACTCACATTTATTCTATAATTATAAAATGATTCATCATTTGCTTTTTAACAATAAAAATCAATTAAATAAAATTTTCAAAGTGATTTTTAGGAATTTCATTGTTGGTAAAAAGCAACTAAATTTCAATTCATTGAACATCTAAATTAAGATTACATATATTTTACTTCCTTTATGAGAAAAATCTCAAACCTATATAATTTATAAATTGGAAAAACAGATGAATATACGATATCCTAGTTTCCAGAAAATAATTTCTGGATTCTCTCACCTGTGATGCCATCTTGCTTTCATTTCTACCTTGTAATTAAAATGTATGTTATTATTATTATCATTATTATTATTATTGGTATCAGTCTTTTAAAGAGAGAGTGGTACAGTGGGAAAAAAAGCTGATTGTAGCATCAATGCACTTGGGTTCAAATCCCATCTCGAATCTGTGTAGTTTTAGGTGAATCATTTAAACTCTGTAAGTCTTGGTTTCTCATTCGTAAATTGAGGAAATTAGACTAGATGATCTCTAAAGTCTCTTGAATTTCTAAATGTAGGATCCTTTGAAAAGTTGTTTGAAAATCAAAAAAAACTCTTAAATATTTGAGATAGTTTGTGTATCTCAAACTTCAATCTAAAGACAGAAGGATAAAGTAGATGACCTCTTAAAATCCTTTTAAGTCCTATTTGGTCTATGATATTTATAATAATATTAAAGAACAGGCAATAGTTGTTCAATACCTAAGCTTTTGAAAGCCAAAAGTAATTTAACCTTCAAACTGTGTATCTTCCAGTGTATGAAAGTTTTGGTATTGGTTTGGAGGAGAAGAAATCTGCCAAGCTAAGACCTGTTGTGGGAGAATATGGCAAACTATGTCTAGAAAAGCCAGTTGTGTTCCAACTGTTCCTACACTCTCTAATTAGGTGTGCATTCAGTTTTTTGGATTCAGTAGTTACTGTCCACAATTGGAGTGCTGAAATGATAGGGGAATGATTGTTTGTCCTGGAAACAGAATTGAGATGACAGTAGGGATCTAGGGACAGGTACTGCATCTACCTTTCCTCCTGAATGTTTGTCTTTGACTGTTTTCCAGTAAGTCACATATAGGGCCATGAGAATTGTCATGCAAGTTCAGATTTATGGTCCATTCAATTCAATAAGCATTATTAAATACCTGCTATGCGTTATTTTACTTTTTACTTATTATATTACCACTGAATTAGATAACATAATAAATACATTACTATATAATATTAAATATTATTATTTAGGTACTAGGCAAAAATTGAAATGGATTATCCCCTCTTCAAAGAGCACATGTTATACTGGGGAAAAAAACAACACATAAGTGGATAAGTACATACAAAATCCTTTCAACGTAGGATTCTATTTCTGACCAAATGACATACCAAAAAAAGGCATAGATATCTTTCTTGAAGACAAATAAATATTCATTTTAGATCCATCCATTTACCGAATACTTACAGAATTCTTATTTCCTCACCTGTACTTTTGTAATGACCTCCTAATTAATCTTTCTGCCTTACCTGTCTCTCCATTCTAATCTATCTTCTAAAAAGTTACTAAAAGGATTTTTTTCCAAAGTAGAGATCTGACCATGTCACTCCCCTACTCAATAAATCCCAATGGCTCCCTAATGCCCTTAGGATTTTTTTTAATCTCTTTTGCTCTGCTTTTAAAACCTTTCACTGCCGGGCCTCAATTTGCCTTTCTAGTGTTATTATAACTTATTCCTCTTCTCCCATGGCAGTCTAGCCATATTAGTTTTCTTGCTGCTCTTCAAAGGATACTCTATTTTTCCTCTCCACTTTCACTGTCCTCTATGCCTGAAACACATTCCCTTGTAATCTCTTTCCATAGAATCCTTTATTCAGTTCAAACACCACCTTTGACAAATGAATGTACATATGAGGTAAGAAAGAATACAGAATTGAGAAAAATTCTGAGATTGTAAACCTAGAAGACTGGAGAGGTGATGGTGCCTTCAAGACAAAATTTTTTGGAAGTTCAAAAGAGGAGAAGGTTTCAGAGGAAAAATAATGAGATCTATTTTAGACATGATGAACTAGAGATCACTATAGTCTTTTCAATTTGAAATGTCCACAGGCAGTTGGTGATGTAGGACTTGAGCTCAGGTTATAAAAAATTTGAAATTAACTGCACAGGGGAAACTAGGTGCAAAGTACATACAGCGCCAGCTCTAGAATCAAGAGGACCTGAATTCAAATTTGACATTAGATACTTACTAGCTGTGTGACTCTAGGCAAGTCACTTAACCTTGATTAACATTCCCCCCTCCAAAAAAGAAAAAAAACTAACTGTATACAAATTATAATTGAACTTATGGGAGCTTATGAGATCAGGTCATTCAGTGAAGATAAAAGATGAAAAGAGGGTCTAAAACAGAAATAGGGTATATACTTATAGTTAGGGAATATGATAGGGATATAATGAACACCAAAGGAAACTGGAAAAAAGTCACATAAGTAGGAAGAATGTCAGGATAGAATGGTGTCACAAAAGCAAACAACAAAGGTATTACCCTGAAGGAGAGGATCGATAGTTCAAAGGATATAGAGAGAGCAAAATGGATGAGAACTGGAAAGGGACTAATAATTTTAGCAATTAAAGTCATTGTTAATTTGGGGGAGAGCAATTACAATTGATTGATTAGATCAGAAATCAGATTGCAGAATTAGAAGTCAGTGAGAGAGGAGGAAATAGAAACAATGAGGATAGACAATTTATTCTGGAAGTTTAGCTGAATGAGAGAAAGATATAGAATGATAATTCGATAACTCTATTGAAGATTTTAACTATATAGGTCTATAGGCAACAGAGAAGGAATTAATAGGGAGAAACTGAAAATTAGTAAGAAAGTGATTGAGAGATTCATCTGCTAGAGAAGACAAGGAAGTAAAGGTAAGCTCAAAGGTACATGTATAGAGTTGGTCTTGGCAAAGAGAAGGGCCACCCATAATCAAAGATCAATGTAGAAATTATGAGGAATAATATCAAAGGAGTTTGAAATGAAGAGAAATAGAAAAGTGAGAACTCACAGCAAATGCTACCATTTTCTCAATAAACATGAGTCAAGGTTGTAAGCTGATAAGCTAGAGAAGGGAGAAGTATGGGAAATTTGGAATGGTTATAGGGAGTAGGGCAGAGAATCAATTAAAGCTAAGTAAAAAGATTTCTTTGCTGTAATGAGAGCTGAATTGAAATTAGATAAATTTGTAGGGGGTCTGGACAATTCAGTCACACAACTTTTTCCAACTCCATTCATTCGCATCTGAGAAGAGGAAGGATATTGAGGGAGTAACCCAAGGACACAGCTGGAGCCCCAAACCATAGGTGTGAGTGCCAAATGAGGAGAATAGCAAAGAAAGGGGAAGAGGAAGGACAGCACTGCATCAGCAATGTAGTTTAGTGGATTTAACTTTGGCCTTGGAGTTAAAAGCCATGAATTAAAATAATGGTTGAGCTACATCCTTAATTTGGGGCTTCAGTTCTTCATATGTAATTATATTGTCTACCTCAAAAAAATGTTGTAAGAAAACTTCGAGTTTTCAAATTCAATGTAAATGTATGCTATCATTATTATGACCTCAACATCAGTGCAGAGTCTTCAAGACTTCTAGATATTTAGGGAAATCATTCAAGTACTCTCTCAAGTTGAATTTACTCCAAATTTTTTTTAATTCCTGTCCAGGCATCAAATAATTGATACAACTTAGATCACAATATTATAAAATCAGAGGTAAATAAAAGCTTTTTTTCCTAACTATGTCAAAAGATATTTACATAGACCAATCCATAGAAGAAACAAAATTAAGACTGTATTTTTTCCTTTAACATGAAAAAATCCCTTCCTGGTCAAGTTACATAACTACTCTGGTACTAATAATACCAGAGAAATTGAAGTCCAGATTACTCTGACCATTTCTATTGAGGTTTCTGCATACCAGGTCACCTTGCACTTTAGTTAATGCAGTGTAAAATGCATATTACAAACATAATAGCGTGATGGAAAGAACATTGAACTAAGAGCCCAAGAAACCAAAAATTCAATCCCTGACTTTTCCACTAATTTGAACTATGAATTTGACTTTTTTTTTGGGGGGGGGGGGTCTTGATTTCTTTGACTCTAAAAAGAAGGTATTATGCTAGAAAATGATGTCTAAGGTCCCTTCCTACTCTAATATTTTATGATAAAAAAAATCAAAGGCAAGAAAGGCTAGAATGAAACTTGTAATTGTCTGTTGCCTCCTGTATGCAAAGCTGCTTTCCTACCATCATTATTTCCAAAAGAAGTAAATAAAACACACTGATGAGATGCAAAGGAAAAGAGAGCTAGAAAAAGAGTACAAAAAGTCTTTCCTGATCCTTCCTCATTACTAATGCTTTACCTCTGGAATTATCATACACACACACATGCACGCACATGCATATGTATGTATGCAAATATACACACACATACATAAGGATATATAATGTGCTTGTGTATCTTTTATGTGCGTGTATAGTATGTATGTTTATGTGCATGTTATATATGTGTGTGTGTTCATGTATGCATATACACAGATATACTTGTACATAGTTGTTTGTATGTTGCCTCTACCATAAAATATATGCTTCTGGAGGACAGACATTGTTCTTTGCCTCCTCTATACTCCTAGTGCTTAGCACTAACCTTAATAAATGCTTGTTGGCTTGTCTTAGACACAGAAATACAGAGATTCAGACACACACACACACACACCACACACACACACACACACACACACACACACCACTTTTGGTTTTTATATTCAAGTCTTAACTCAGTTACAAATTAAAGTGAGTTTGTGGGTTTCAGCCAAAGTTCCTAATAAGAACATATAACACCACAAACAGCTAATGTCAGTAAGGCATTCTGAAAATTAAACATGTGTATAAATATTTATTATTCTTAAGGAGACACTGAACAATTTATTTTTGTTGGTAATTCCATCTAAGTAATGGCCAGGGGCTATGATAGTGTTAGACCTTAAGGGACAGTTAAGGAGCATCAGCAGAATTCTATTCAATTCAACTCCACTTCACAAACATTTTATTTTATTCCAGGCACTGCCTAGCTGGGGGACACAAAGATAAAACAAAACCCTAAGGGGCAGTTAGGTGGTGCAGTGGATAGAGCACCAGCCCAGAAGTCAGGAGGACCTGAGTTTAAATCTGTCCTCAGATACTTAACACTTCCTAGCTGTGTGAGCCTGGGCAAGTCATTTAATCTCAAAGGCCTCAGGGGGGGAAAAAAGCCTGACCCTATTCTCAAGAAACTTATGGAGACAGTAAACATAATAGGACAAGTCACAGATAACTAAAGTAAGTTTTAATATAAATTCCTTAAGAAAGGAGAAATGGAGCCATAATTCATGCAAGTGGAATAAATGGATGAGTTAATAATGAATTACAAATATTTATTTAATACATATTACATGCAAAACCCTGTTCTAAGCCCTGGGTTCACAAATGGAAGAGAATAGCTAGTTTTTTCTCTCAAAATTTTAACATGGTATTGGGAGAGAGGTGTCCCAAAGGCTTAGCGCTCCTTTTAAGGTATTAAAGCTTAAAACCACCATATAGGAAGTTTCAGATGCAAGTCAGATGGAAAGGTCCCATGGCCCTTAGGGTGCAATGTGAAGCAAAGAATTCTGTTATTTCCACCAACAAAATGATATCTGCTTCTGATGTTCTACCACGATACAGTGCCCAAGATTTGGGTGTCAGAGACTTTCTTATCTTGGTCTTTGGTGGCTATGGCTATGAGAATGCAAGTGGTTTGAACATCGCTGCTAAGTCATTGAATGGATCACCACAGGAGTTAGTTCCAGAAGGGCTGAGACAGAAGCAGAGCTGCTGTTGTGGGGGGAGTGACATTTCTCAGTATTCTTGAAGTCTCTTTGTTCATCTTTGGCAGTTTGTGAATAGGTGGTGATGGTGGTGATAGTGTAAGGCTGGTGGACTCCTCTTCAGTGATTATTCTTTATCAATGACAGAATAAATAATACAAAAATACCTCCTCTGAGTAAAAAAAAAAAAAAAATGTGTGTGGAGGGGGGACTGCAGGAGCATGTGGCATATATTGTCTGGGTCATTACATAGATTGTTTTTACTTAACATTTTTTTATTAAAAGAGAGGGTTCAGTCTTGCTTGGAATGAGGGATATAGAAACAGAAACAAATATGACATAAAGCCAAAAGCACCCATGGGAGTAGGGCTTACAGGTTTCCTTCCTGTACTGTGACTATTCTCAGGGTCTTCTGCCTATTTCCTCCACAACTGTGGCTTGTGATGTATTCTTCTGTCAGTCTGTCCTCCCTGCTACCTTTGTGACTGTGTGCCCATCTTCCTCTTCCCCCCACAGACACTCTGAATTTTTGCCTCTGTGAAAATTTCAGCTAGTAAGGTTTCTTTTGAGGGGAAAGTATCTAATTAAGCAGAATCAGGGAAGACTTGGAGAGGAGGGGAGCACAGAGAGGAACTGACTCTAATCTGAGTCTTGAAGGAAGAGGATTCAGAAAAGTAGAGACATAAAAAAAAATGGCATTCACTGAAATACAAAGATGAAAAGGGACAGGACAAGATGGGGGAGTGCCCAGTAATAGTTTGGCTTGGCTGGAACATCTACCCCCATAAAAGCTAGTAGGCCAGAATTAGCTAAATTAGGCTGGAAAAAGTACATGGGAATCGGATTGGCAATGGCCTTGAATGTCAATCTAAGGAATTTATATTAGCTTTAGTCCGATTTAGTAAGTAATGAGAGGTCTATGGATTAAAAAGATTACTGTGACAGTAACATTAAAGAGATTAAAAAGAGGAGAGACTGGATGCAGGTAAAGCAGTTTGGAACAGAACAGATGAGAGATGATGAGAACGTAAAATAGGAATATTGCAATGAGAGAGAAGGAGCAAATGCAAGAGATATTACAGAAGGAAAATCAACAGGACTTTGTAACTGATTAATTCTGGGGAGGAGTATCTGGGATAAAGAGAAAGAAGAGGGAGGAAGGGAGGGAGAGAGACAGAGACAGAGACAGAGACAGACAGACAGAGAGAGACAGACCCAGGAGACAGAGACAGAGAGACAGACCGAGTGAGAGAAAGACAGATACATGGAGAGAGAAAGAGAGAGAGACAGAGAAAGACAGACAGAGAAACAAATAAACAGGAAAGAGAGAAAGAGAAAGAGAGAGAGAGAGAGAGAGAGAGAGAGAGAGAGAGAGAGAGAGAGAGAGAGAGAGAGAGAGAGAGAGAGAGAGGATTTGAAGGTTTCAAGTATAGGCAAGTATTAGAATGGCATGATAAAAAAAATTAAGAAAAGAATTTGGAGTTTGTTGACTGCAGGCAGAATGATAAGTAGTTTTAGATATGTTGAATTTGAGGGGAAGTATAGGTATTCTTAAAGTTTATTAGAAATTCATAATCAGGGAGACTTCTCAAGAGAGAGGTCAAAGATGGAGATATAAATTTTGGAGCCATCTGCTTGGAAGTGATCACTAAAGCAATGAGAGTGGATCAACTCACAAAGGTAGATAAATTATTTTCTATTCCCCTCACCCTAGTGGCTATTCCAAGCCTTTTCTTCTCTTCTAAACCCACCAACTATCCCTCTTAAACATTCTCGATTCCTCTTCCTTTACTCTAGCCTCTGATAAAGTGGTCCTTCTTTTTACCAGGTCACACTCATTAACTGTGAATTTACCCCAAGGCTCTGTTCTGGGCTCTCTTTTCTTTTCAAATCTTACTTGATCAGCTGATCAGCACCAATCAATTCAATTATCATTTCTCTATACAAATGACTCATATATATGTATGTGTGTATATGTGTTTGTGTGTGTGTGTGTGTATATGTAAAGAGAGAGAAAAAGTGAGAAAGAGAAGGCAGGAGGAAGGGGAGGAGGGAGAGAGAGAGAGAGAGAAGAGAGAGAGAGAGAAAGAGAGAAAGAGAGAGAGAGAGAGAGAGAGAGAGAGAGAGAGAGAGAGAGAGAGAGAGAGAGAGAGAGGATTTGAAGGTTTCAAGTATAGGCAAGTATTAGAATGGCATGATAAAAAAAATTAAGAAAAGAATTTGGAGTTTGTTGACTGCAGGCAGAATGATAAGTAGTTTTAGATATGTTGAATTTGAGGGGAAGTATAGGTATTCTTAAAGTTTATTAGAAATTCATAATCAGGGAGACTTCTCAAGAGAGAGGTCAAAGATGGAGATATAAATTTTGGAGCCATCTGCTTGGAAGTGATCACTAAAGCAATGAGAGTGGATCAACTCACAAAGGTAGATAAATTATTTTCTATTCCCCTCACCCTAGTGGCTATTCCAAGCCTTTTCTTCTCTTCTAAACCCACCAACTATCCCTCTTAAACATTCTCGATTCCTCTTCCTTTACTCTAGCCTCTGATAAAGTGGTCCTTCTTTTTACCAGGTCACACTCATTAACTGTGAATTTACCCCAAGGCTCTGTTCTGGGCTCTCTTTTCTTTTCAAATCTTACTTGATCAGCTGATCAGCACCAATCAATTCAATTATCATTTCTCTATACAAATGACTCATATATATGTATGTGTGTATATGTGTTTGTGTGTGTGTGTGTGTATATGTAAAGAGAGAGAAAAAGTGAGAAAGAGAAGGCAGGAGGAAGGGGAGGAGGGAGAGAGAGAGAGAGAGAAGAGAGAGAGAGAGAAAGAGAGAAAGAGAGAGAGAGAGAGAGAGAGAGAGAGAGAGAGAGAGAGAGAGAGAGAGAGAGAGAGAGGATTTGAAGGTTTCAAGTATAGGCAAGTATTAGAATGGCATGATAAAAAAAATTAAGAAAAGAATTTGGAGTTTGTTGACTGCAGGCAGAATGATAAGTAGTTTTAGATATGTTGAATTTGAGGGGAAGTATAGGTATTCTTAAAGTTTATTAGAAATTCATAATCAGGGAGACTTCTCAAGAGAGAGGTCAAAGATGGAGATATAAATTTTGGAGCCATCTGCTTGGAAGTGATCACTAAAGCAATGAGAGTGGATCAACTCACAAAGGTAGATAAATTATTTTCTATTCCCCTCACCCTAGTGGCTATTCCAAGCCTTTTCTTCTCTTCTAAACTCACCAACTATCCCTCTTAAACATTCTTGCTTCCTCTTCCTTTACTCTAGCCTCTGATAAAGTGGTCCTTCTTTTTACCAGGTCACACTCATTAACTGTGAATTTACCCCAAGGCTCTGTTCTGGGCTCTCTTTTCTTTTCAAATCTTACTTGATCAGCTGATCAGCACCAATCAATTCAATTATCATTTCTCTATACAAATGACTCATATATATGTATGTGTGTATATGTGTTTGTGTGTGTGTGTATATGTAAAAAGAGAGAAAAAGTGAGAAAGAGAAGGCAGGAGAAGGGGAGGAGGGAGAGAGAGAGAGAGAGAGAGAGAGAGAGAGAGAAAGAGAGAAGAAGAAGGAGGAGGAGGAGGAAGAGGAGGAGGAGGAGGAGGAGGAGGAGGAGGAGGAGGAGGAGGAGGAGGAGGAGGAGGAGGAGGAGGAAAGAAGAAGAGAGAGAGAGACATCCAGCCCTAGTTACTCTACTCTCTGGAATTCAAATTTCAGATCCCCACTGGCCATTGAACATTTCAAACTGAATATCTCAAAGGCATCTCAAACTTCCAGGTTGTCCCCCATGCATAGAATGCTTTCCCTCCTTACCTCTGACTCAAAGTCCCTCTATAATTATATCTTCTTCAGGAGTTCTTTCCTAATCCCTTCCCTCTACTAAATATTTCCTATTTCTTTGTGTCCATTTGCTTGTTTGTTTGACAAGACATTACTATATCATGTTCCCATACAGGAACATGCTTATCCACAGGGACCAGGGATATCTAGACAATATTTCCTTTCCAGAGGATCAGGCCTACACTGTAGGATACTCCTCTTTGAGATTTTTTTTTTTTTTGGAATAACAAAGCATATTATTGCCTTCCAAAAAATGGTCAGAGAGGCTGTGGGAGGGGTAGGATTCTTTTATCCTCCAGACCATATCTCCCCTACCTCTAGGCACAATAGATGGAATACCAGGCCTGAAGTCAGGAAGACTTAGCTTCCTAAGTTCAAATTCAGCCTCAGATATTTACTAGACCCCAGGCAAATAATTTAACCCTGTTAACCTCAGTTCCTTCATCTCTAAAATGAACTGGAGAAGAAAATGGCAATTTCCTTTAGTATCTTTTGCCAAGAAAACCCTAAGTGAGGTCATGAAGAATCAGATAGGACTAAAAGATCTGAACAACAACATGCATTAAGCATGCAGCTGTCTGGTGTCCAGTACTTATCCTCTTTGGAAGGAGGACCTGAACTCCTGATGAGTGGGCCCAGCCCTCCTCAACATGATGGACAGGTTTTTATAAGTTTTCATTAATGAGACCATAAGTGCTGTGGAGGTACTTAGTACCAAGATTCATGTACTCAGGACTGTGGTCTTGTAAAATAGGTTAGCTCTAGATTTCCTTGGGGCAGAGAGGAGAGAGATATGTACTCTCTCCTAGGCCAGGAGTACCACATCTGAGTTCCTGACAACTTCAAGTCATGTTCATATCCATATGGACTTAGTTCAGAATGCCTGGAACAAACTCTAGAAAGATGGGAAGAAAGCCTGGTCTCCTTGGGAATGGCTAATCTTTTGGTTCCCAAATCTTTCATGGCTAAAGTATCTATGGTCTTCTCTTGTGTGCTCTCATAGAGACCGTGTATTGTTTGTGTTTCAGTGCCTCCCTTGATCCGAGAAACAGTTTCCCAAACTGACTCCCAGATTACAAGTAGCAGAGATTAGGATTTTGCTGTTGAGGATTGAAGAGTGATATGGATATAATTGTAGTGCTTGCTGCACCATGAGGAATGCACAATCCACAGATTCAGTCTGAGTAATTCCATTACATTTTTTCCCCTCAGTTAGATTGCGAGCTCCTTTAGGGGAGAGACTTATCTTTGCTTCTTTTTGTAGCACCCAGTGCTTAGATTTAGCATTTAGTTGGTCATGCAGTAGGACTTAAAATATGTTTAATGATTGACTGACTTGTCCTGAGTAATGAGTGCCATAGGATTCTTCATCCTTGGCCTGCTTCAACAGTTTTGTCAATGATTTACTTGAAGATATATATGGCATGTTCATCAAATTTATTAATGTCACTGAGTTGGACTGGACAACCAACACACTGGATAACAGACAGGATCCAAACAAAACAAAACAACAACAACAACAACAATTAACGGGCAAGAACAATAGGATGAACTTGACCAAAAAAAAAAAAAAAAAAAAAAGAAACTTAATAGGGATAAATTCCATATCCCATATTTGGATTAATATAAATCTACTATATTAAAATCAAATAAGGGCTGGATTTTTGAGTAGGGAAAATGGTAGCTTTTAGCAGACTGAAAGCTCAATGTGAATCGAGAGAGTAATACAAATATCAAAACAACCAATGTCATTCTCAACCATATTAACCAAAACCATTTTCCATGACCAGGAAGTTTAATGGGACCCACTGCTCCCTGTCCTGATTAAGTCACTTTGGGTGACTTTTATTCAGATTGGCACTGCATTTTAGGAATAACATTAGTGAGCTACAGCACAGTCTTAGGAAAGTGATCAAGTGGGAAGGGATGCTCAAAGCCATGCTATTCAAGGATTGATAAAAACAGCAGTTTTCAAATATTTTTTGGTCTCAGGATCCCTTTATGCTCTTTAAAATTGCTGAGGGCACCAAGAGCTTTTGTTTATCTGGCCTATACCTATTGATATTTTGTTGTTCAGACATTTCAGTCACGTTCAACTCTTCGTGATCCCATTTGGGGTTTTCCTGGCAGACACTGGAATGATTTGCCAGTTCCTTCTCTTGCTCATTTTACAAATGAGAAAACTGAGACCAACAGGGTTAAATGACTTAAGTAACATCCCTAATTAAGTTTCTGAGGCCAGATTTGAGCTCAGGAAGATGAAATTTCCTGACTCCTGACAGTGGCACCCTATCCACTGTACTGCCTCTTTGACCTATAGATATTTAGCATAATAGAAATTAAAATTGCTTAAATATTTACTACTTCATTTAAAAACAGCAATAATAAGCCCATAGCATGCTAACAAATAACATTTTTGTGAGAAGCAGCTATATTTCCCTCTTTCAAAAAAAATAATGAGAAGACTGACATTGTTTTACATATTTTTACCAATCTCTACAGAATGACTGGTATTATAGGAAAGAGTTGGATTCTTCTATCTGTTTCTGCATTCAATCTATTGCATTAGGTTGTTTTGGTCTAAGTATATAAAAAAAGTTAGTCTCTCTCAGACATAAACAATAGTTTTAAAAAGAGAGAAGTATTTTGGTAGACAAATCCTATATTAGTATTATTATGAAAATAGTGTTAGCTTGCTGATCCCTTGAAAAGGTTTCAAGATTCCCCGGATATAAAATTAAAAACTAAAGTAAGACTGCTTAGCCTAAAAAAGAGAAGACATAGGGGAAACATAAGCACTATCTCCAAATCCATGAAAAGCTTTCTTGTGGATAATAGGTTAGACTTATATTTGGCTCCAATTCATCTTACTAAGTATAAATTCTATATTCTAGTTCAGTTGGACCACTGACTGTTCCCCAATCTCATCCTGAATTCTCTCTATGCAAACCATCCCCTATGCCCAGAACACACTCCCTGAAGAAATCCTCTTTTTCTTCAAGATCAAGATCAAGGGATTCCTCCTCAATGAAACTATCCCTGATTTCTTTAGTTGAAAATGATGCCTCCTTTCTGTCTTCTGGAATAACTTTGCTTATGTCTCTTCTTTGCCCACATCACATTTTATCTTGTATTATACTCATTTATATTCATGTTACTCTGGATTGGGCTAGACGTGACTTTGTCAGTTTCTTATAATATAGGTTCAAATACTGGGAATAAAATAAGACACTCCTAGGTCATTTGACAGTTAACCAAAAAAAAAAAAGATTATTTATAAAGAATAAAAATAGGTAGTGAGGAAATAAAACCTTCACTGTTAGCAGATGATACGATAGTATATTTAGAGAACCTTGGATAATCAACTAAAAATTTAGTTGAAATGATTAACAACTTCAACAAAGTTTCAGGATATAAAATAAACCCACACAAATCATGATCATTTTTATATACTACCAAGAAAACCCAGTAGGAAGAGATAAAAAGATAAATTTATTTTAAATGGAAAAAACTGCAAATAATAAAAAAATACTTGGCTTGTTAAGACAAACCCAGGGACTACATGAACATAATAATAAAACACTTATTACACAAATAAAAATAGATCTAAACAAGTGGATAAATATTAATTGCTTATAGTTATGCCAATAAATACAATAAAAATGACAATTCTATGTAAGTTAATTCATTCATATCATAACAAACATTATTTTAAATTATTTTAGAAAGATAGAAAAAGAAATAATAAAATTCATTAGAATAAACAAAAGGTCAAAAATATGAAGATAATCAATGAAAAAAGAATGTTGAAAGGGGAGCCTAGAAGTTCCAGATTTCAAACTATATTACAAAGTGGTAATCATCAAAACAACTGGTACTGACTTAAAAATAGAGTGGTGGGTCAGTAGAATAGATTGGTACACAATATACAAATCTAATTTGTGATAAATCCAAAGATCTAAGCTTTTAAGATAAGAATTCAATATTTGACAAATATTGCTAGGAAAACTGGAAAGCAGTTTGGCAGAAACTAGGCCTAGACCAACATTTCATACCAAGTACCAAGATAAGGTAAAAATGGATAAATGATTCAGAATGATATCATAAATAAAGGGCAGTGTGGGAAAATGTACCTGTCAGGACTATAAAGGAAGGAAGAGTTTATGACCAAACAAGAAATAGAAAGCATTATGTGATAATAGACGGTTTTGATTACATGATATTAAAAGACTTTTGTACAAACAAAACTAATGAAATCAAAATTATAAGGAAAGGGAATGATGAGGGGAATGATGAATTTTGCAACAGGTTTTTCAAAGGCCTCATTTCTCAGATACAGAGGAAACTGAGCCAGATTTATAAAAGTTATAGTCATATTTTAGTTGATAAATAGTCAGAGGATATAAACAGTTTTCATAAAAAGAAAACAAAGCTATTAATAGTCACATAAAAATGTTCTAAATCATTACTGATTAGAGAAATGCAAATTAAGACAATTCTGAGATATCATCTCACACCTATCAGATTGACTAATATGACAGAAAAGGAAAATGACAATGCTGGAAGGGAAGTGCAAAAATTGGGACAGTAATACACTATTGGTAGAGTTGTAAACTAGTCTCATCATTCTAGAGAACAATTTGGAACTCTTCCCAAAGGACTAGAAAAGTGTGCATAGCCTTTGACCACTGCTAGATCTATATCCCAAAGAGATCTGAGAAAAAAGAAAAGGACCTACTTTTACAAAAAATATAGTAGCTTTTTATGATGGCAAAGGATTAGAAATTAAGGGAATGCTCATCAATTGGAAAGTGACTAAACAAGTTGTAATGTGATTGTGATTGAATACTACTATGTTGTAAGAAATGATGAGCATGATAGTTTCAGAAAAATCTGGGAAGGCACATAGAAACTTAAGCAAAGTAATGTGAGCTGAACCAGGAAAATATTGTACAGAATAACAGCAATATTGTAAAGATGATCAGCTGTGAAACACCTATTCTGAACAAGACAATCACCTAAGACACTTTCAAAGGACCCATGATAAAAAATGTTATCCACCTCCAGAGAAAGAACTGTTGAACTCTGCAAATTGAAGCACATTCTTTACTTTCTTTATTTTTATTGTTTTATTTTGTTTGTGCTTTCTTTTGCAATCAGACTGATATAGAAATATGTTTTAGATGATTTCACATGTATAATCAAAATCAAATTGCTTGCCTTCTCAGGGGCAAGGGGAAGGGAAAGAAATTGGTACTCAAAACATTCTGCATGTAACTGGGAAATATTTAATGAAATAATATTTTTAAAAAGAAATTTACTAAATCAAAGCAAAAGAAGGAATTCAACAATGATATTCCTTAAGAGTCAATAAATTGACTCAACTGAACCCTAAGTCCCTTGAGTCAATCAAGTCTTAATACTGTTAAGGAAAAACTAGTCCAAGTAGGGAATGGAGGAGAAGGGGTCTTGGATATAATTCCTATCATATATCATGTCCTGCCTAAATGATGTATGGTATAAAGGAAGAAGCACTAGACTTTGAAATAGGAAGAGCTGGGCCACTTAGAGAAAGTCATTGATAAAATAATTTTACTTCCTTGGACCTCAGTTTTCTCTATAAAAATGAGGAAGTTTGGGCTAGATGATATCTAAAAATGTCCTTTTGAAGGTAAGGGCTATTTCCTTTTTTGTTTTTGTATATACTCAACACATAGTACATAATGGACATTTAATTAATATTAGCTTAATGAATGGAAAAGTCATATTTTAGCTTAATACAAAGAAAAATTCCCTTACAACTAAGATTGTCCAAAAGTGGGATATAATACCTTTTGAAATAGTAAGCTCTCCACTTAAAGTGCCCAAGGGAAAATTTGATAACTACTACTCCTTTTGTGGTAGGAGATCACTCTGCAAGAATAAGTTGGATTTTATCTTTGAAGCACCTTCCAATTTTATAAAACATAGATCAACAAGATCCTATGATTGTAGGTTACTCTTTCTGGAATTTTTCGATAAAAGGTTAAAGAGATGGGCCTAAGGAAGAGTTGAGAGAAGGTTTATTGAAGATAACTAAGACAAAGAAAGGAACTAACAAATGATGAAGGAAACAGATATAATTTAATAGGCAAGGTCTTAGAATAGAAGAAAATATGAGGTGGCAAAGTCTTGGCAGAGGTGAACCACTTTATCCTCAGAGACTAGAAGAAAAGCAAAATGAATAGTTATGAGATATATAAAGTTGTGGCAGTGTGAAGAACAAAAGCTGAGGAAATACATGAAAGATGGCATTGATTTTATGAGTAAAATAGGAGGCAGGATCATCTATAGAGAAAACATAGGGTTTGAGCATAGGTGAAAGCTTGAGAGAAGTAAAGAAGGTTTGAAATAGTTGCTATGGTGAATAAAAAAGACTATCACGCAGCAGTAAGGTCTCTGTTGAGGACAGATATGTGAATATGTAATGGATCCTAGTCAGCAGGGCTTTGTGGCCTTATCTAGCACTTGGTAAGTTTAGGAGTAGAAAAGATGAATGATCAGGATCCAAAGGAGTAAAAATTACAGCAGGGCATTGGGTAGGGAAGGGAAAGGGATCAAGGTGAAAAAAGAAAATAACATTGAAGCAGCTGACCACTAGGTCAAGATTATAATAAAAAAGAAAGTAAAGTCAAAATATCAGTGAGGAACTAAGGCGGGGAAGAGGGAGGATCAGGAGACTATGAGATCAGAGGAGAGACTTAGAATGGAATGAAAGAGGTGGAAAGATAGGAACAGAATTAGGTGCTCCAGCCCAGAGATAGCTCCCAGCAAATGAAATATAATTTTATTAGTGGAACTAAACAAAATCTAACGACACTAAGAGCTTCAAACCAGGCAAATTACAATATATCTCTCTGGCAGAGATCTAGATCGAATAATTCTCACAAAGTGTAGAAAAGAGTTTGAATGAGTTTTCCCAAGAAGTAAGATCTGTCTCCTGAATCATTCCGATTTCTCTTTATTTCATCTCATTCTAAATCTTAAACACTCCCAGAACAATCTATGTCAATAGATTCATGATTCTGTGGAAATGGATTTGAAAAATGGATAAAAAGAAAAGAACTGGAATATATATATAAATTACATGTGTGTATATATGTTATATATAAATTATATGTATATATTTGTATAAATTTGTATATTTTTATTAATTATTATATTTATATCAATTATATATTATTTTATTTTATTGATTATTATATATATATATTATATAATATGCATTATATTTATATATGCATACACACACACATATATATGTGTATGTATATAGTCTCACATTGTTCTCAAATTATTTTCCATGCATTCTTAGTTTCCCAAACAAGGGCAATAACAATATATTATACTTCTCCTTTGTGCCCCATAGAGCCTAGGGATATACTAGGTGCTCAATAAATATCTGTTGGTTGACTGACTGAAAATTCTTATCCTAAGTGTGATCTTGTGATATACTAAATAGTTCTGTATCTATGATCTACTGATTGGTATGTCTTCCTCATTAGAATATAAACTTCTTGCAAATAGATATTGTTTCATTCATTTAGATATTGTTTCATTCTTTATACTTGTATCCCCAGTACCTAAAACAGTGCCTGGCATATAGTCAGTGCTTAACAAAATGCCTGTTGATTGATTGATGTCTGGATCAGATAACTCATTTGGTTAGAATTTGATCCAAGTGATGCTAGAGAGGTCAGTTGGATCCCCAGTGAGACAATCAACTCTACACAGAAAAAAACAAAACAGTTACACAGTTATATAATTTTAGTCAACCCTCACAAAAATGTCCCTTTCATGAGTCACAAATAGAACTGAGGCAAAGGATGGAGATGACTACAGAGCACATAGCATTAATGTGGAAAAAATAACAAAGCACATTGGATAGTCAAAAACTTCAGAGATCATTTCAACCAGAGCTGTATGAAAGACCCTTCTTTATATAAGATCTTTGTGGGTCCCCTTTCATTGGAGTTAATTAAATATCAAAATTACAATGTTTGGTGATAGAGAATTATCACAATTTAAGGGCCCTTCAAGGATCTAAGGTCCACAGTCTAGGAACCAATGGTCTACTATTATTTGTATTTGTTTATTTTTAAATAGATAAACTCACGCCCAATAGGATGACTTTACTACAGTTACTCAGGTAGGGGAAGGAAAAAGGAAGGGAATAATAATTTATATAGCACCTACTATGTGCCAGGCAAAGTGCTAAGAAGTTTACAAATATTATTTTATTTACTCTTCACAATCCTAGGAGGTAGGTGCTATTGTTAAACCATCCTAATGGTTTATCGTAGATAATGTTGTAATGGTAATCGAAGAAACTGAGACAAAGATTAAATGACTTGCTCAAGGTGATACAGCTAATAAATGTCTGGGGTTAGATTTGGATTCAGGTCCTCCTGACTCCAAGCTTAACAATTTATGCACTGCACCACCTAGTTGCCTAGGTTTCAATTCTTGATCTTCTGACTCCAAAATCCAGATTCTAGAGCCATTCTTCCAGTTCTTCACATGTCTTTTATGTGCTACTTTGTTAGACAGAATTTAAACCAGAAAATCCTATTTCAAATTTGTACTTTGGAGCTAAAAGCAGATGACATTTCAGTAAAGACCCATGTATCTTTTCCCCAATAGAAAAGCCTAAGTGCACTGTCTCTAGGAGAATGGAACAAAATCATTTTCGACATGAGTATGCTCTGCTGAATCATGTGGCTTTTAAAGACATATTTCTGAGAAAAGTGATTATTGTAAGCTTGTTTCAAAAGTTGTTTTAACTTTGTCTTTGAAAAATTATATTAGTGTGCCCTGAGGCAACTTATTGAAGGGCAGATGTTATTAATTTAACATAAGTTAAATCTTCTCATATCAATGTGTCGGTGAAATCCTATATTCCTTTTAGATAATTTGTATATTAGTAGACTAATTTCCAGATTATTTAGTTAGTAGAAATTATTCATAAGCATGCCCCTCTTCCACTTCTTCAGAGTACAACAATATGTCCTCCATATCCAGAGAGGAAACTTGCTTGATCCTGGCATAAACAAGCAGAAGATTTTTCTCTATAGGACAGAATTTAGTGTTTGCATGTGGATATGTGAACATATGTGTCTGGTAAAACATATTTATATGAAGTATGCTAATCGTTCAAAGAGTAATAATTCATGAGACAAGCTGGAAAGATCTATCTAGTTCAGGAGATCTGTCCTTACCTTTTTGCTTGTTTGTTTAACATTTCTATCAGTGATCTGGAAGAAGGTAAATGCTTTTTTACAAAATTTACCTATGCTATGAAATTAGAGGGGAAAATAGCATCACAGAATCACAATGCTAAAAGGTCTCAATAGACTAGAACAATGAACTCAATCTAATACATAAATATCAAGTCCTATACTTGGGTTCAAATAATAAACAACAAGCATGGATAACTAGATAATAATTCATTTGGGGGGAAAAATAAACTGGGATTTTAGTGAGTAGTAAACTTGACATTATGGTGTAGTAGAGAAAGTAAGGAAAGAAAGAAGAGGGGAAAGGAAAGGAGAAGAGGGAAGTGACAAGAAGAGAGAGGAGAGGAAATGAGAGGAAGGGAAAAAGATGATCTCTTTTTATAGGGAAGATGGGATGCCAAACCTGTGATTTCATCAGTATGGTGACTTCACAGTATGGAAACTCCTTGTAGCAATTCTGGCACCATATCAATAAATTATAGTCTTAGATATTGTCTAGGTCACTGAAAAGTTAAAATACATAGCCGGTATGTCAGAAGCTGAATTTAAGCTGAGGTCTTCCTGACACCAAGCCGGTATTGTCTTCATTCAGTTACATTCCTTTGCAATGCAATCTTAGACTGTATTAACAGAAATATGTGGTGTTATAGTCCCACTGTTTTCTGGTACAGTCAGTTTATATCTAAAATAGGACTTCTTCAACTTTTTCTGCTCACAACTCCTTTTTGCTTAAGAAATTTTTATATGACCTGGGGTATATAAGTATATAAAATAAGTATACAAATCAAACATTTACTGACAACAAATCATAATTCCATGACTCCCACATTCAGTTAGGGGAGCCCATATGGGGTAACAATCCACTGTTTAAGAAGCTTGGATCTAGAGGATTATATTCAGATCTTGGTATTTCCTGTTAGGGAAGACATTGACAAAAGTGTGGTATACTCAAAGGAGAGAAATCAGGATAGTGAGAGGAAATGAAATTATTGCATGCAAGAACTGGTTTCAGGAGAGGTGAAGATATTATTGATATGGAACATAGCAGATAACATCAGATTTGATTAACTGATTTTGCTTCTTTTGTCTTTCTAGTTATTCTTTATTATAAGATTAAGCTCCCTAGGTAATAGAAAGAGAAGGATATATTGGGAAATGAAGACAATACAAACAAAATATTTGATATATTTGTAAAGAAAATAAAGTACAAACTGATAAGCAAGAAAAAATAAGAAATGATTTCAAGAATCTGGGGTGTTTAGCCTGAAAAAAAAATAATTAGAGGGAACAAGCAGACTGATGTCTTCAAGAATGAACAGAGCGACCTATAGAAAAGGGAGTGTACTTCTTTTGTTCTGTTCCAAAGAGCAAAATAAGACATATGTTGAAAAGAGGCAGATTTTAGTTTTATATGAGGAAAATTAGAGTCCTTTAAAAATAGAATGATTTCTTTTGGAAAGTAGTCCTTATCACTGGAAGCCTTTAAATGGAAGCTAGATGACTACATGTCAATAGGATTTCTTTTCGGGTATAAATCGGAATACATGATCTCTGAGGTTCCAACTACCTCAAGATTCAGGCAGCTAATAGCCTATTTATATAAAATATGGACATCTGGGTGGTGCCATAGTATATATAGCACTGGACCTGAAATCAAGAAGATTCCTCTCCCTAAATTCTAATCTGGCCTCAGACACTTTTAGTTATGTGACTCTAGATGAGTAACTTAACCCTGTTTGCATCAGTTTCCTCATCTGTAAAATGACTTGAAGAATGAAGTGGCAAATGACTCCAGTATCTTTGCCAAGAAAATCCAAATGGGATCCCAAAGAGTCAGACATGACTGAAACAACTGAACGAAGTATAAAATATATTAATATGAAATAGTGTTTTAATGCCTGAATAAATATTCAGGATATGCAGCACACTTTTAGTAGTTCAAAGGGTATTATAGACACTGTCAAATTAAAAAGTAGATTTTAAAGTTCTTAAAGGATTGTGGCTATGTCATATTCATTCTTGTCTTTTCTATAGCACTTAGTACAGTACTCTGTATATAATAATTACTTAACAAGTATTTGTTGAATTTTAAAAATACAAAATATACAATTGTACATTAAGAACAATAGGTCCAAAACAAATCCTTCTGAGAACAATCATTTATATATTCTGTCTTTAAATGAAGATAGAATGATGGAGTTAGAGAGCAAAAGAGTTGGGGTGGGGGAATGTTAAGGAAGGAAAAAATAAGAATTAGTTGAGCACTGTGCTAAGTGCTTCACAAAATTATACCATCTAATCCTCACTACAATCCTGGGAGATAGGTGAATTATTATCTTTACTTTACAGCTGAAACTAAATTAAATAGGTGAAATGGCTTAGCTACAAATGAATTATCACAAATAAACAAAAGGTATCGATGAACTTCATTGAGCTCTTTCCCATGTGAAGCACTGGCTATTATCTTCTACTGGATTTGAAAACTTAGGTCAAGCAAAAAATAAAGTCTATCAGGTCAGATTTGGATTCAATTCTTCCTGATTCTAGACCTAGCACTCTTTCCACTGCACCATCTAACTGTTTTTGGAATATGGAAGGCAAAGAATACAGTTTTGAACTGGAGACATAAATCAGAAGGAGTAGAAATGAAATCCTACTTCAGAATTCAGAGGGATTTACCCAATAAGGGGGAAAATATGTCCAGAAGTTGAGTATTTAAGCTCCATGTTTGCAACTTCTCAGGATTGCTGGCCCTTAGGCCAAGACAAGAACTTAAAAGAGAAGAGAGGAAAAAAACAAAATAAGAGAAGAGAAACATCAGGTAAAGAGAAAAGCAAGAGCATAGGGAAGAAAAAACAAGGCTGAAATAGCATACAGGAGAACAAGAGGGCACAAGGTACAGCCACTGACTGCTGAGCTGGCAGCAGCAGGAGGGGAGGGGGAAGGGATGCTGGAGGAGGGCGGGTCAATAACTGGCCTCAGCACCAGTGCTGCTCCAAAGATGCCCTTTCAGCACTGGAGGGCTGGCATGACCACTGTGTTCACAGCAGGCTTCGTGATGAGCAATGGACTTCTCTGGAGGTGCAATTTCAGGGGAGAAAGGAGCACAGAAATGGGATGTAAGCAGCAGGGGAAGAAAATTAAGTCAAGAAGCCCACACCACAGCAGTCTATACAAACCCACCTGCCCCAGGCCCTGCAAACTCCAAGAGACTGTATTCTGAGTCCATTTGACTCTCTTTCCTTAGGGCACAACAGGCTGCTTGTACCTCCCTGCTGCTCTGCTTAAGGAAATAATCATCATTTGTTATTTACTATATGTCTAGACCCCTCTTTGGTAGACTGCAGATTAGCCATTTGGATTAATGTCTCCCTCCCCCACTTCCAAAGCCTATGCAGAGCGGATTCCCAAAGCTAAGAACTTGTGACACTGCAGACCTGTCACAGTCAATTTATAACACGTGCCTACCTACCATTATTTAGGGGGAAAGACTGGATTCAATGCCCTGGCTCCCCCACAAACAGTAGAAGCTGCTAATAACTATGTATTAATATTCAAGCAATTAACACACATGGAAAAGATGGTCAGCAGCAGCCCAGTCCACTAAGGGAATGATGAAAAGCTACCAAGAGCTCTAAAAAAGGAAAAGATAATATATAATGAGAAAGAGGGGAGAAGAAAAGAGAAAGTGGAGGAAAGGGGAGAGGAGATGATAGAGAGGAAAAAGGGGAGGAGGATAGAAGAGGTAGAAATGGAAAGAGGACAGAGAAGAAAGGAAGAGAGAAGAAGATCAGAGAGGAAGAGAGGGAGTGAGACAGAAAAGAAAAACTGGAAAAGAAGGAGAAGGGGAAGGGAGATAAAAAAGGGATAAAGTAGAGGAGAGAGCAAAAGATGGGGAGAAGAAAGAGAAAATGGGAGAAGAGAAAAGAGATAGCAGGATGGAGAGGAGAAAAGAGAAGGAGAGGATAGAATAGAGTGAGGGATAGGAGAGAGAAAAGACAGACAGAGAGAGAGAAGAGAAAAAGATAGAGACAGAGACAGAAACAAAGACACAGAGAGAGAAAGACAGAGATAGAGAAACAGAGAGAATGAGAGAAAAAAACAGACAGAGATTTCAAGTGAAATAAACAATGAATCTTCTTTGGAGTTTTCCCAGAGTCCCTTAGGAGGTCCCTAAGACGCTTAACCTTTCAAAGGTTAAGCAACATGGTCACAAAGGTAGTATCTGAAGCAGGATCTGAACCTAATGCTACTTATTCCAAGCTCAGTTTTATTTCAACTTTGCTTTAGTTTTCTAAGAATAAAATAGTCCTGAGCATCATTAAGCTTCAAGATTTAAAAAAAATCTGATGATGAAGGTAAAAGAGGAAAGGATAAAGGAGGTAAGATCCCTGAGAAAATGGAGGTGATGGGACCATGGACTCAAGTAGAATGATTAGATTTGGCAAGGTGAAAGGCCATCTCTTTCTAAGAAACCAGAAGCAAAAGAAAGAGAGAATAAGGTTTTGAGATTGAACTGGTGAGAACATGAAGATGTCAAATTCCATCAGTTTTTCTGTTAGAAAGAGAAGCTACCTGTTGAGGGGAAGAAGGGATTGGTTGCATTGAAAGCTTTCAGAGCTAGGGAGAAAAAGGTTAGAACAGCAAACAACAGAGAGAGAATGATAGTATCAATCAGGGGAAAGTAATATTACTAGCATATTTATAGAGCTATTTAACATTTGGGAAAGTCTTTTTTCACAACTTTGTTAAATCCTACAAGTATTATTATCCCCCTTATTATAGATAAGATTGAAAGATTCCATGATTTACTGATTGCTCAGTAATCTCTCAGATTACTGTCATAATCTCCTAATAGGTCCCTTGGTATTTAATCTTTCCCCTCTCTATCTCATTTTCCACATCACTTCCAATAGAATATACCTAAAGTAGGAAGCTGATCATATCATTACTCTACTCAAGAAACTTCAGTAGCCCTTTTGTATTTAGAATAAAATACAAGCTATTTTGTTTGGCACATTCATGATATGGCTAAACTCAAAGAACTTTTCTTTCAAGAGACCTTTTCTGATTCTTTAAATTAACGGTGTCCTTCTCCCCCACCCAACACTTTGGTTTTATTTTATGCATCTCGTATATTTCCTTATCTGTAAATAATTTGGTATCCACCAGAAGAATCTAAGCTTCTTGAAGGCAAGGACAGTCTCACTTTTATATTTGTAGTTCTACCACAGAGTAGACACTTAACAAATGATTGATTGATTGATCTTTGGTCAAGACACTGGATCTGTCTCAATGACCATAGCAAGACTGGGATTAGTCAAAAACAGTCTTCAAATGAGTGTATAAGGAAGTTTGAGTGAAAATGTTGTTTATGAAAGTCTTTGAATTTTTGCCCATGTGAAGCTCTCTTTCAACCTATGACATAATTATTATCTTCCACATGGTTTGAAACCTTAATCTATCAGATGATCTCTTTGAAGAATCAGTTTTCTCATCAGCAGGAAGAAAAAAGAAGAGACAGAAAAACAGCTGCAACCATCATAAAAGACAATGAATTGAAAGTGCAAAATGGTCTGGAAAGCAAGAGTCAAGATGTAATTTCTTACAAAGGCACATCCACCTAAGAAAAGGGAATGATCTCAGTTGAAAGCAAGGGGCAATTTTCTGTAGAGCCAATGATATCCAGCTGATAAAATCATGGAAGAAGCTAGTGTTGGAGTTGGGGGGGATGCCAATTCTCTTCTCAGATGTAAAGGAGACCAGGTAAAGAACTAAGGAGGATATTATTTTATTCTGCTCAGATCTTACAGCTACCCAACCTAAAATACAGGATGGAATTGTGCTCCTCTACCCAGTCAAGAAACAGGAAAAAAGGTAACAGTGAAGAAAATAATAGTAAGATTGTCAGATGAAAAGAGAATCTTGGACAGGAAAAAAAAAAATTTTGCCCACTTGAAAAAAAGACTTTGGGGTAGAAAGTGTTGTGGGGGTAAAAATAATAGCCCCATATTTCCATATAATTGGAAATTAATAAATATTTTCAAGATGTCAATATAAATAAAGAGCCACACTATGGGAAGGAAAGAAACTGTGCCTCAGAAGGAAGAGTCAGCCTTAGCAGAAAAAGGTTGGTTTATTTTTCCTCTTTCTAAATTAAAGGGCAATTAGGACACAGAGGCATCTTCCCAGAGAGAGAGCATCAGCCTAGATGCTCAGGAGAAGGTGATATGGATGAGCAGGAGGAACTAGTGAGGAAGACAGAGAAGGTCTTTCAGACTCTTTTTTCTCAAAGGCAGGGCCCCTTTGGCAGAAGAACTCCAATCCCCAGAGAAAGAAGAAAAACAGAGAAAGGTGGGTTGTCTGTGTTAAAGTTACAGAAAGAATTGTCTCCAGGTACAAGAGAAACAAACAAGTAGTGAAAGGAAATTTTTAGTATAGGAATGTTAATTATCCCAGATGGTATCCTAGACTGAGAGGTGAGAATAATCAACCTTTCTTTAGATATATTGTTGCACTCTGATTCTCAACCTGAAATTTAGCATCTGAAATGCATATGGAGCAATTGTACATACTAAAAAAGAGAGTCAGGGCTTGGGGAAGAGGAACACCCAAATTCTGAGTTTTTTAAAGTTGCTGACTTGTATACTTTACCCTCAGCTCCCACCAAACAGGAAACCATTTGGCAATGCTTCTGAAAGCAGTGTGGTCCAATAAAAAAAGAACTGAATTTAGACATAGAGAACTTCTACCACTCACTCACCTATATGACATTTAGCAAATCATTTAATAATGGTAATAATACTAACTAATATTTGCATAATTCCTACTATGTGCTGGGCACTATGCTTAGCACTTTGCAATTTTTACCTCATTTGATCCTCATAAAAACTCTGGGAGAAAGATGCTATTATAACCCCTATTTTATAGTTGAGGAAACCGAGGCAAACAGATTAAGTGGCTTGCCTCAGCTGGGATTTGAATTCAAGAATTGAACTCAGGAATTCTTGATTCCAGTCCTAGCATTCTATCCTCTGTGCCATCTTGTTGTTGTTCAAGTTGTGTCCTATTCTTTATAATCCCATGTACCATACTGTCCATGGGGTTTTCTTGGCAAGGTTACTAGAGTGGTTTGCCATTTCCTCCTCCTGTGGATTAATGAAAATAGTATAACATGACTCACCAAGGTCACATAGCCAGCAATTATTTGAGACCAGATTTTAATTAAAGTCTTCCTGACTTCAAATTCAGTGCTCTATTCATTGAGCCATCCAAATACCCTTTATTGCACCATCTAGCTGCTGCTAAATCTCTGTGTCTCAATTTTCTTATCTGTAAAGTCAAAGCATTGCAATAAATCACCTGTAGAATCCTTCCTAGTACTAAATTTGTGATCATATGACTTACCAAGACCTACAAAATCTTTGAGTAAGACTCTTCTCAATTCTAGATTATGGTGATAGAAAGAAATAACTAGCTTAAACCCATATCATGCATTCCCACTACCAATTCTGACTCTCCATTTGTTAGTAGTTGGAGTTCTTGAATAACCAAACCACAGCTTGGAGGCTGGTCCAGCAGAGAAAGAAAAGTGAAAATGGAAAAAGAAATAGAAGTCCTTCAGGGGTCTGTTTAGGTCTATTGAACACTGCTTTCAAAAAGACAAGGACATAGAGATAATGTTTGTAAGCTGAGTGCACATACAAAACAGCCTGAAGACTCTAGGGCACTATATCCAGGGCAAAGGGCTCCTGCAGCAGAATTCTGACCCCGAAAACAAAGCCAGAGTCAGTACACAAAACAATATATCAAAGACACTTTCTTATAGCTCGTGATGGCTGAATAGTGAAATTCAATATTCAGTTGGAATAGACACGCCCAGAGGCAGTAGTACCAAATTCATCACTAGCTGGGCAAGTCAAAACTTGGTTCTACAGAAGCAAGTAGTAGATTTCCTTGATCTGAGGAACAGCCACAGCAGGAATGACATTTGATGTTGGGGTAGTTAAGGACCCCTCCTATTTCTTCCTTTAACCACTTCTCTTCCCTCCCTCTGGGAACAGTGATAGAAATGCGGCCTGCCACACAGCTCATGCTGAGCTGGTGTGGAGTCCTCCAGCTCAGCTTAGCAACAGAGAGGGCTAAACAGCTCTGCTCAAATATCCAGCTTCCCCCATGGCAGAGAACAAATCAATAAGAATGACTAGGAACACAGAAAAGATTGGGGGAGGAGGAGGAAAAGGAAGAAGGGAGAGTAGGAGAGGGAGGGGGAAGAATGGAGGGGGAAAGAGAGAGGAGAGAAAGAATTTTTCAAGTCTATCCAGTCCTACCCCCACTCCCATTCCTATTTCATCCCAGACCCAAACAAATAAATCAAAAGAATAGGATAGGAAGGTACTCACGTCTGTGGTTTTCATTTCTGTGGACAGGGGGGGACCGAGTCTCTTGCTCCCGGGCTTCATCCCCTTCTTCACTGGCTAGGTGTGTGTGAGCATAATGATAGCTGAGCCCTGGCCGGTTCTTGTAACGTTTGCCACAGACTAGAGAGGAGACAAGGAAAAGGAAGGGGTAAAAATGATAATAGGTCAGCACCTTCTGCTACTCTTGTTCTCATTCTCTAAAGTATCATCCACCCCTGCCCATTTAAATCCAAGAGGGCCCAAGACTTCTCTTGAAAATGTGTCCCAGTTGAAGCTATGATTTATGAAAGCTTTACGTGGGACTCATTTTCAATATGCATTATACCCCTTTCCCTCTTTTCCCCCCAAAAGCCCCATCCAAAGCCCCATCCAACCTCCAAAGTGATGAACTATAAGGCTCAGGTACTTAACTGCTTTAGTTATACAACCCACATACCCTGATATCTAAAGATCTCCAAGCATTTTTTTCCTAACAATGGTTTTATTAACACCACTTTTTAAAAGGAAAAAGGAAGAATGACAATCAATATAGATAAGTCTAGAAGGGAGAGGCAAGGACAGAAAGGGAAAGGAAGAAGCTCTTCTTGGATGGTGCTCAATAGAGTTATTTAGGTAGTTAAGGGACTCAAAGTCTGCTAACATATGAAAAAGCAGACTCCCCATGAGCTTTGTTCTATGGAAGACCTGGGACTATTTTCACCAGTAGAGGAAAAAAAAAGTCTCCAAAGTCAGTCATGTTTTATATTATGCCATATCAAATTTATTCAGGACATATCCACACTACCATTCTCAAGAACATATCTTTTGTCTGTCTATACTGATGGAAGGTAGCCACCACGGAGAAGAATTTGAGCATTACCAGCTACCATTCCCACAGGTGGACAGAGAGAACTATGCTCTTGGATACTGTTGGTCTAGCAGAGCTTCCCATGATTAGCCATAAAGATACAGGCATTCCTATATGACAGCAATGGCTTTGTACTTTGGAACTTTCCCTTGACTTTGGTAAGTAGACTTTATAGAAATCCAATCCTGGTCTGAAATTAAGGGATGTGAATTAGCATATACCTTAATTCCATTTGGACAGAAGGGACTTTGTGTAAAAAATGAGATTTAAGGATGAATTAGATATCTGAATATGTGTATTTTCAATAATTTCATCAGTATGTAAGGAAGAGGAGAAGGAAGGAACAGAGTAAGAGAGAGAGAGGGACAAAGAAAACAAGCATTTTTATTAAGCACCTAATATATCCCAGGCAATGTACTCAACACTTTACAAATATTATTTCATTTAATTCCTACAGTAATCCTGGGAGGTAGATACTATTATAATCTTCATTTTACATTTGAGGAAACCAAGACAAATAGAAGTTAAGTGACTTTCCTAGGATCTCATGTATACCATGGTGATCAAACAGGATGTTTATCAATAAATATCAATAAATAAAAATTGATCATAGATTACATGCAAAGAAATTTATAGTTACAAAACACTTCCCATGTGTTAGTCATCTTAGTCTCACAACAACCCCGTGAGGTATTATTATCCACATTTTTCAGATTGAGAAGCTAGAGCTCAGAGAGATTAAGAACTTTGCCCAAAATTACATTTTGGGAAGTGGTAGAGTGAGGACTTGATCCTAGACTCTAAGTCCTTTGGTCTTTCTATTATATCATGCTGTCTCTACCAATGTTACTATGTGGTAGATGCTATTATTATCCTCATTTTACAGATGAAGAAACTAAGGCTGAGAGGAGCTAAGTGGCTTTGCTGATGGTCACATAGCTAGCAAGTATCTGAGGGAGAATTTGAACTCAATTCTTTATTCTAAGTCCAGCACTTTATCCACTGAGGTAGTGTAGCATAGTATATAGAGTGTTGTACTAGAGTCAAAAGACCTATCTTATGATATTAATTAGCTATGTAATCAGCAGCAAGTCACTTGAGTTTCAGACATTAAGATTATAACTTATAGACTAGTTACAATCTGTGTTAGTAGAGAAAGTTCCCCCAGTGATAAAATCACATATTTTTACTTATATTTAATGTAACACTACTACAAGTATAATTTTATTTTCACCAAATTGAATTATTCACATATTTTCAGATGCTTTAATTAATCTTTCAGAATAGCTCTTGAAACTTCTAAAACCAAAAGAGCCCACTGAGACAAGCAATTAAGAGAATAATTCTGATATTTCCTTCTCAGAAGTGGGGGGAATGGAAGGTTAAGTAAGAGAAAATAGAATCATAGATTTAGAAATGGAAGAGACTTTAGAGACCACTGAGTCTAACTCCTTCATTTTAATAAAGAAATAGAGTCATAGAGTTTGACTTGTCTGTGAGTTTTTGATGGGATTTGAACCCAGCACCTCCTGATTCTAAGTCAAAAACTCTTAAGAAGGAGGATATCTGGCATCATGAATAATAAATTCTTCTTAATGTATAGATAATAACAATTATTTAATTGTCTGTCATATAGAATCAGAGCAAAACTCAAGCTTCAGACATTTAGAAAATTGCACATCCTTATTCTCCAATTAAAGATTCTCTTTCCATCAGCTAGTTTTTTGTCCTAAGCATTTTTAAAATCATCCTTTCTATACTATCCAGCTTTAAGAAGACTTCAATCCAGCAAAGAAAATCTATGATTAAGTGCCTTCTATGTACAACGTGCTGACTGTGCTAGGGCAGTGAGGTGCTGTCCTAGGTGCTGAGGTTCAGAGAAAGAAGAAATTCTCTATCCAGTTTTTACCATCTTTCCAATTCAGGAAAATGTACACCTGGATCCTGTTCTCCTAGCGTACAGCAAACAGAAAATGAGGACACAAATTACAAGCATAATTAAATCCTCCTCCCCTTTCTCCTTTCCTCCAGGGTAAATATCTTAGAGAGCAAAAACATTTTTGCCCCATTCCAAGACCAATAAGATTCTCAATGCAGCAGGTATTGTGTACAGCCCTCTCTTTGGCAAAAGGGGAATTTTTTTCCCACTTACTCCTTCTTGCCTTGAGGAAGAGAAGCATCTGGGAACAATTTAAATAAAGGAACTTGACCCCAGCAGGAAGCAGAATTCTAAATGCACAGTGAGAGAAAAACACTCTCTTTCCCATTTCCCTACCTTATGACAACGATTCTGCTAAGGTTCCCTAAGAGGAACTTGGACACACAATGGGTAGCTGTCAATTGTTTTGTTAAGGTTTTTGGGATTTGGTTTGGGTTTTTTTAAGGCAGGAAAACAAAGGGAAATTACCAAAGGCAATTAGAGAATGAGAGCCCAGAAATATAGACCTATTCCTTGATGAAGAGTTACAAATCCTGAATTTAATTGTAAATCTGCTTCTAATGCTCCTTGTTACTCTGAGTAACCTAATTCTCTTTGGCTTTAACATCCTCATCTATAAAATGGACACAGAACTTGCCATTAGCTGATGTTTGTAGCATACTGATAAGGACTTTGATGATGATGATGATGATGATGATGATGATGATGATGAAATCAAGAGGTGGTACCCAATTTTTGAAGGAACTTAAGAATTCTATAGCCTCATAGGTAAGAGGAAGTCACTTTGACTTACATAGTTTGACTTATGTATGACTTAAATATATACACTTACATAGATGCAACAAATCAGATTCTTAAAATTGGAAGGGATTATCCAATCCAAACTCTAACCCAATGCAAATATTTCCCCTATAACATCCTTAGCAGATGATCTTCCAGTCTCTATTTGAATACAACCAATGGCAGGAAGATTACATATGCCAATAGCCCTCCAGATAAATGAACAGATTCATTTCCATTGATCCTATATAATTAAATAACAAAAAAAAATCACTGAAGGAAGATGGATCCTAATAATCCATCCTGTTGAGAATCATGTGACTATGACAATCCAAGATGTATACATCATAGTTGTGCTTACAGTAATGTTCATATTGAACAAAAATAAAGTGAACCCCAGAAAGTAGAATCATGATTTGTAATACAGATAATTTAATTATTAAAATTCAATTTTACATAAAGAATTCTGAGAGAAATCTACATTCCTAAAACAACTTATATTAACTTTATAGCATAGTACTGTGCTCTTCTTTCTGCTCCTGCTCCTCAGCTCATGGCCTGTCACCCCTCCAAAAAAAAACCATTACTTCCCAATGAAAGCAGAACAAAGGCACTGAGAAATTTCTACCACCTCTGTGCAATCAGGGGATTGGTTTGAGACCACACATCCCCTCTATTTCCCCATCCGCTACCACTATCACCTCCTCACTCACCCCCTATACAGCCCTAGGTGTCTGTCTTCCCTCTATCAGTCTTGGTCTGCTCAAGTCTGTCCATACTCCTGAGTATTTCTCTTGCTCTGTCCCTGGCCCCTATGTGTCCTTAAATTGTTACCCTCTTTCCATACGCCAATGGATCTCTTACTTCCTCCCTTCCCCAAGTTTCTAGGCAAATTTGCATTGTGTAAAAATCACCTTATGAAAAAGTATAGAGGTTTGCCCACTTACATAAAGTAAGAGCTGTCTTTTAGGGACAATTTGCTCAAACAAGAAGATGGCATCTTGGGCTTCTACAGTTTCTGTCATGTACTGTAAATCAATAATGTTGAATGAAGTAGACATGATACTCAAACCAAAATAAAGCAGAAGTATTCTTGAAACCTTCAAACCATCCATCAACAAGCATTTATTGAATACTTACTATGTGTCAGATACTTTACTAGGTCCTAGAGAAACAGGGCAAAAAATAGACGTCCCTACCCAAAGGTTTCATTTTCTATGGGGCCGGAATGGAGGGGGAAGCATGTTGAGTATAAACAAAACAAAGTGCTGTTTGTTTCAGATATTTTTGTTTTGTTTTGTTTTTGAGAAGGAGATACTCATAGCTAGGGAATCTAGGAAAAGGTCAAGTGTAGGAAGTGATAGTTATCCAACCTTTGAAGGTAAATAGCAATTATACAGTAAGAGGAAAAGGTGAAGACGGAGACATTCTAGTAATAGAACCATTTAGCTACCCCACTAAGGGCACAAAGCTTTTTTTCATATCCTCATTTATCTCTTATTTTAATCTGCTGTTAATTATTTTCATTTTACACCATCCATTTTGAAGTTCCTTCCATTTGGTAGGGGGGGAAAATCTGCTGATAAATTGTGCTGCATTCTCTCCATTGACATTATCATTGTTTTCACTCAAGCAGTAGTCTTATCCTTTCTTTGTACTTCCTCTTGACCAAACATGGCTATTTTTAAATCTTTTTGAAAGGATAAAGGGGGGAAGCTCTTTCCATTTTCTTTAGCATTCATTCTAAGCCTCAACTAACTCTAAGTTTTAAAGTTCCTAACATTATTCTTACAGGATAGTCCACTCTTTCAAATTATCTTCAGGTATCTTTCCTTATCTAAATCTTCTATATGTATCTTTTTTTTTTAATTCTAGATGGTCAGGTCAGGCACAAATCTGTAATCCCTGTTCCTGGCCAAGGTGGGGAGGCACAATGAATCACTTCTTTGGGAAAGGGGGGAGAGAAAAAAAATTTAATTAGCACCTTTTATGTGTCAAGCACTGTGCTAAACACTTCACAAATATTATTTTATTTGATCCTCAACAACTTTGTGAGGCAGGTGCTATTATCTTGCCCATTATATAAACACTTATACAGTTAAGGAAACTGAGGTAGACAATAGTAAAGTGATTTGCCCAGTGTCATTTCTACTATCTTTATTCTCCTTCATTCACTCTTTGGTCTAAGACAAAATGTACTTCTTACTGTCACTTCCATACCATATTCCACTTACTTGGCTAATAAGTACCTGAAGTAAAATTGGAACTCAGATCTTCTTGACTCCAGGACCAGGAGCTTCTATACTCCATATACTGTGCCACCTGGCTGCTTGAACTTAAAACTGCAATAGGGCTAAATAAAGCCTGGCTTGGTCATTGTTTGGATTCTGATGGCTCAGAGTGAGCATAATTAGCCATTGTTTCCATGTTAGCTAGAAACTCTGAGGGTCTTCCTTTAATTTTTTTTGACTAGATGGAAGAGACCATTCTTTGCCTCATTTTTACCTAGTCTTAATCACTGAATGGCCATTGCCTCAAACAAACTAAAACCTGGAAAAAAAACCTTAGCTAAAAAAAAAGCCAAGGCTGTCCACTGCATCCAGGGCCATCACCAGTCTTCATTATCTACATCTTGCCACTGGACCTTGATGACTTTGGCAGAGCTCATGAAACTGATCACTTTGCACAGTTCTCCTTTATTCCAATTCATGAAAATCATGACATCTCCTTCCTGATGTCATGGTCCTCTTCCAAAAACAAAGGATAAATATGGTGAACCTCCCAGAACTAGAGAGCCACCAGGGTGCCTAAGGAAGGGCAAACAGATTCAGGCTGGAAGAATAGAACAAGTGAAAACTTCTATACTAATCAATAATGGAATTAAGTCTGTAAGTGAATATTGCATTTCTACATAGGGAAATCCAGTCTTCAAAAAAGTAGTAGTAGTAGTAGTAGTAGTAGTAGTAGTAGTAGTAGTAGTAGTAGCTGTAGTAATGATGATTATAATGATGATAATGATAATAAAGAGAAGAAAGGAGGAAGAAGAAAAAAAGGTAGAAAGAACTGCAGGAGGAGAATAGGAAGAAGGAGGAGGAAGAAAAAAAGAAGAAAGAAGAAGAAGAAGAAGAAAAAGAAGTTATATTTGTTATTGTTGTTGCTGCTACTGTTGCTGCTCTTCCTGGTACTATTCTATTATTCTTTATAAATAGTCCTACGTTTTGTTCCTTACTTGTCACTGATATGTATATCAAAGGAATTTCAATCATAAAAGTCTCCTACCTTCTTGACTCATCTTTCCATTATAATCGTATATCACAAGATTTCACCTATCCTTTATCTGAATTCTTAAAATCCACTCTCTGAAAGTTTATTATGTATAGTAGAATATTCCAAACACTTCCCTGCTTATCATTATTTCAAAGATGGCATAGTAATTTTAAGCAAAGAATTTCCTTTCTTTTTTCAGCAGAGCTACTATTAGTCCAGTGATCCTGACACAAAAGAAAATCTGAGTAGTATGATAGGCTGATCTTTATGAACCCATAATGGCTCCTCATGATCACCATTTCCATTTCTAAATCGCCATAAACCATTAGTTAAATAGCCTAAATATTTCTAGACCCAAAGCCATTTCTACAAGAAAATTCCTAAGTAGCAAAAATATTAACAATGATCCAATATGCTCAATAAGGAAACTATAGATTACTACCAAAAATCAGACACATCAAAAAGCTGGCAAATTTTTAGCCATTTCTAAATAAGACTCATGTTCTTAGAATTGTTCAAGTATTCCTCTAGAATTTTTCATAAAGTTTCTGGTTTTCCCAAGAATAAAGTATACTTTAGGAGCTATAATTTAATAATGTCTAAATTATCCAAATCTTATTAAATTAATTAAATTAAAATCTTATTAAATTTCAATGCTTTTGTAAATATTGCATAACCTACATGTTAGCAACATTCAGGAAATAACTTACATTCCCTTTGGTAAGAGAAAGATGTGGAAGATTCAAGACTCTTGTTCCTATAAATGGGGTTTTGCTTTTTTCTTAGCCATCTGAGGTCTAACAACTCAGGCCCTTGTTGGCACTACTCCTTCTCCTTGGCATTCTGAGGCTTGATAACCACTTGAAATTACTTTTCCCACTCACTATTCAAGGACTGGGGAAATAATAGCTGTAGTTCCCCATTCCCAGGATAAAACCATGATATAAAACTTCTTGGTTGAGATGGAGTTTAACAGCAGTAAGCAATTCATCCTCTCATCTATTCAACAAATAACTATTGACTATCTTATTATGAAAAGCTATCAGGTGCTAAAGGGAATAAGGAGAGATAAAAATAATAGTTCCAGTCCTCGTGGAGTTTATAATCTAGTAAGAGAGAAATAAAAAATATTCATTCAACATAGAATACAAAGAAAGCATGAGGGAAACAACAATTAATCAAGTTTAATTAGTACAAAGGAAAGCAGAAGGAGATAGGATAGATTAAGGTCAAATTATGGAGATCCTGGAATACCAGATAAAAGAGTTTATCTTTTTTTCAGAAGATAATGGGAAAAGCATTAAAGTTTTGATCAGGGAAGTGACTTGGTCCTATCATTGCTTTAAGAAGACTATTTTTACAAAAGCATAAAATGTGGTTTCAATGAGATAAAGATCAAAGATAAATGACAATTAAGAAAAGTCCAAATAAAGAGCCTGAAGTATGGTGACCATAGTAGTTGGAAAGGGGAGAAGTGTACATATGTAAATACAGGAAGAGAAACAATAGTCTCATCAACTAACTGGATATGAAAGAGTGGGACAAAGAAGAAAATCAAAAATAAATCCAAGATTGTGAGCGTGGGTGTCTTGAAGAATGGTGGTGCATCAACAGAAGTAGTTAAGAGGAAAAAAACAGTAAAGTAGGAGATAAGGTTATTTGCAAAAAATGGTAGTAGTGAGGGGAGAGGGGATTATGATCTTGAAGGAGATGGGAACATTTAGATAAGCTGCTGTGGAAAATGGCAGAGGGATAGTGATATAGAAAAATAAAAATAACTGGAACCAAATAGCATGAATTTATAATTAGGTCTATTTCCCTAATTTTGGACTATCCCATCACTAGAATATTTAGGTATTTAGAAACATTTTACTAGAATTCAAGAGAAAAGGTAGGACTGAGAATATAATTTGGGAGTAACCAAGGTTATAACCAAAAAGTTATAATAGATTTATAACTGCAAGGGGCTATAGAGACATCTACTCCAATCTTCCTATTTTACAGATCAAGAAACTGAAACTTTGAAAACGACTTGTCTTGGTCACATAGCTAACAAATGTCAGGGGAAGGATTTGAACTCTAGTCTTCAGCCATAGGATATGGCTGAAATTACCCTGGGAAAACAAACAGAAGGGGAAAAGAGGAGACCTAGGTAAAAAGCTATGAGTACCAAAATAATTAGAAAGTTAGAAGAGAAAAAAAAAGAATCAGAGAAATTGCAAATATAGAGAAGTAGGAGAGAAACTGAAGTTTCAAGAAGTAAGTTGATCAACGGGGTCAAATGCAAAAATTGAAGAAAATGAGGAGGGGCATCTAGTCGTATATTGGATATAGCGCCAGCTCTGGAGACAGGAAGACCTAAATTCAAATCCAGCCTCAAACATTTACTAGCTGTGTGACCCTGGGCAAGTCATAATTTTTTTGGCCTCAATTTCCCCATTTGTTACATGAGCTAAAGAAGGAAATGACAAACCACTAAATTATTTTTGCCATGGAGACCCAAACGGAATCACAAAAAGTTGAACATGACTGAACAACAACAATAAAAAAAAAAAGAAAGAAAGAAAATGAAAATGGAGAAAGAACAGTTTGGGGAGGATGATGGATGTAGATTGTAAGAAGCTGAGGAGTGACTGGGTAATGAAGCAATAGGGACAAAGTGCAGATGACTCTTTAATAATATTTGACAGAGGAAATAAGAGAGATAGAATAGTAATGTGAAGGAACAGCAGAGCTGTATTTTTAAGATAAAGAAAATCATAACAATTATGTGGGTGAAAGAAATCAGTAGAAAGGGAGAGAATGAAAATTCAGAGAGAGAAGGGTTAGTTATTTGAGCACTAATTGCTCAGAAGAAGATGGAATAATGATATTTTATTATTATTGCAACCACCACGACAATGACAACAACAACAATAATTGCTCACATTCAGATGATCAAAGTGCTTTATATACTTTATTTTAGTGGAATCTTATAACAACCCTTTGAAGTCAGTGCTGTTAGTATCCCTGGAAGTTGATGGACTTGCCCAGCATCACACAGTTAGTAAGTATGGTGGTAATGATTTGAATCCAGTTCTTCTTGAGTCCAAAGTTAGCACCTGACTACACTTTTTATGAAAGGACAAATGAGCTTTAGAAAGAAAAGCATTGCTTCATTTGAAGCAGAAAAAAAGTGAAGAGAATGTTTGAGGTATTTGGTAGTGGAGAGAAATTAACTCTGCTCATGTCTGACAACCCCAAATGTTTCAGTAAAGAATGAAAAATGTCCATTTGCAGAGAGTTAGAGAGGTGAGAGTGAAGCAAGGGATTTGGGAAAGTAGGAGGGGGAAAGTTTGGAACAGCTGCTATGGGAATTGTCACAATGCCTCTGAAGAAAGATGGAAGGTTAGCACATTACCCTATTATCACACACACACACACACACACACACACACACACACACACACACCCTGTAATATGGATTAATGAGGCACTTTCCCCAACTTGATATGAATGAGTTTATAGATATTTCTTTTCCAGACAGCTAAATGAAAACAAATACTGAAAAAAAAGAGAGCTTTGACAGAAGAAGGGTATCATAAAAATACAATAGAAACAACTGGCATTTCTATATCTCTTGAAGGGTTGCAAAGCACTTTACATGTCCCTTCTTAGCTGAGCCTTATAACAACTTAGACATAGGTACTACAAATATTTATATCCCCATTTACAAATGAGGAAATTGAGGATCAGAAGACAGAAGGAAAGAAATAAGCATTTATTAAGTGTCTATTAAGTGCCAGACACTACAGTAAATGTTTTTACAAATATTATTTCATTTAGTCCTCACAATAGTCCTGGGATATAAGTGCCATTATTATACCCATTTTATACTTGAGGAAATTGAGGCAGATAAAAGTGAAGTGACTTGCCCATAATCTCTCAGATAGTGTCAAAGATATGATTTGAAGCCAGATCTACCTGACTCCAATTCCAGATCTAATATGAATGACATAAATAGGGAGATTCAGGAGACCAGGGGAAACTATCCTAGAGCAAACAAAGAACCATTTAAATATCCACAGCTACAGCAACTCTAGCAAGAAGCTATCACTAATATTTATAAGCAACTAGAAAGCTATAATATACAAATTATATAATTAATATAAGTAATTATATTAATTATGTCATATATGTATGTATGTAAATATGTTAAATATGATAGCACTGATTTCAAAGAGTTGTAAGGATCCAATAAGATGTGGGGCCTCTAAAACCCAACATGGAGGAAACTGTTTTTTGTTATTCCTAACCTAGCTTCTTTCAAGTTTCAATAGGAAACTACTTGTAGGACAAGTTTGCACCTGAGTAAACTTATTTTAGACCCACTGCTCCATGTCTGCACATCCAGGAGTTATCCCAACCATTCCTCTTTGGTATGAAAGTACATATTCCATTTCAGGCTGACTTCCTTTGTGTCCATGGGACACCACAAACCCTTGGTGGCTCTCACTAGCTTATGTGTCTATATGTACCTTCATGGAGACCAGAAGAATTTTGGAACAAAGCTTATCAAGTTGCAAGGGACGGACACTGATAAGAACTGATCTCAGGCAAATCTGGATAGACGTGCCTGAGAATGGTTCTGAGATCTCAGTCCATCTTTACTAAACATCTGTGGCACAGTGGACAAGGCAGAAGACCTCTGAATTAAAATCCCACCCCCCAGACACTTATAAGCTGTGTGGCCCTGGGTAAGTCACTTTATTTCTGTCTGCCTCAATTTCTTCAACTGCAAAAGGAGAAAATAATAGCATCTATCTCCCAGGGTTATTATGGGAAACAAATGACAATAATTGTAAAATATTTTGTACAGTGCCTTGCATGTAGTAGATGCTTAACCAACACTTGTTTCCTTCCTTCCTTCCTTTTAACTAATATTAAGAAGAGAATAAAGGCATTAAAGTACCTGAGAGAAAAGCGAGGTGACATCAGGAAAGGATTAAAAATATGATTGTCTGCCACTTTTGCTCAGAATTGGTTTTTTTCACTGGTGTTATATTGTCCCACCTTTTTACTTCCAAAAAAGACACAATCTGTCTGGGATCCAATATCATATGCCTGGGATCCAACAAATACCAAAGGTTTGTTCTACAAATCAATTTTCAGAGGTAGTGAGTCTTCTCTTCAGATCCTTCCTTTTTCCCAACCATCCCAGTCTAAAACCAGCAAAACAATGAAGAGAAACACAACAGGACTGTTCAACATTTATTCCTTTCATTGACAAGGATCAGGGACTAAAGGCCATATCTAAAAGAGTATATATCTAGATCTAGAAACAACCTTTGGAACAATCCAGTTCAATGTTCTCATTTTTGCAGAAGAGGAAACTGAGGTCCTAGGGTCACACAGGTTTTTATATTCAGGTCATTGTTTCATCTAGATGATAGCTATCCTCCTAGTGACAAACCTCTCCAAGCTTAGGTAGACTGACCCATTGATGATAGAAATATAATTCTCCAGGTTCATACTTAAAAGTCTTTCTTCATTTCATGATCTCATTTGGAATTTTCTTGGAAAAGATTGGACTGTTTCCTTGTCCAGTTCATTTTACAGATGAGGAAATTGAGGCAAACAGGGTTAAGCCCAGGATCACACAGCTGCTAAGTTTCTGAGCCTAGATTTGAACTCAGAAGCAGGAGTCTTTCTGACAAAAAGTCCTTTGAGACTTTTTCCTTTGAGACAGAGTCAGATGATACTAATCCAAAAAGTGTCTATAAGAGCTAGTGGTAATAACTCAAGGTCTTGGGTTGGGAAATGACCCTAAGATATCAGTGGTATAAGACACATCCTCTACAATTTATAGTCTTAGAGAATTTCCCTAGAGTATTGAAAGGTTAAATGATTTGCTCAGAGTCCCACAACTAGTCTGTGTCACGGGCAGGTTTTGACTTTGCATTTTCCTGGATCTGAAGTCAACTTTCAATTTGAAATATATCAATAACACCCAAAAGGTGTGGTATCGCCTATAAGGCACCAGACCTCATGGTTAAGAAGATCTGTGTTCAAGTCTTACCTCTATTTCAAAATGAGCACTTAATCTCTCAGTGCTTCAGGCAACTCTTTAAAGCCTCAATTTGGAAGACAGTTGCTAATTTAAATTGATAGAAGTTTGCTCACCAGGAATTACCTATGCCAATAAAATCATAGTTCTAAATCCCTGAATTAACAACCTGAATACATTTATACAATACTCTATGCCTCAAGCTATTATTCCATTTAGCTATTAGTATTAATAACTTTCAGGAGTTACAATAATAAATAGACATCAGGATCAGACTTGTAATTTTATGGGTATAGGGAATTTACAAGTGAGTTATAGACTTGCCTAAAGCACTGAAAGGTAGGAATTTGCTCAGGGTCACACAGCTAACATGTCAAGAGCAAGAAACTAGGTCTTTGAGGCCATGTTTTTGTCTACTATATCACACTATCTCTTTATTGCAATAATAAGCAGGTTGATTACAATGGCCATAGGAGAGAAGAATTCCTGGAGATTGGCGTTCCTCCAAACCAGAAGAGAAGTAGCTAAACCAAGGATTAAAAAAGAACTGGGAAATTACAGATGGGGAACCTCCACTTTGAATTAGGCAGGATTCATTTCTATTCAATTTAACAAATATTTCAGTTCAGTTGAATAGGATCTCCCAGGCTATCACATGCAGTTGCTTTGTTTATGGGAGACAGGTGGGAAAGATGAGAAATAAACTCTCATCTCCAAAGTTCTTCCTTTGGCAAGAAATTGAAAAGGGAAAACACCTTAACTCCCAAACTTGGCAAACTATAAGATAGTTAATAAAGCAGTAGCATTGTGATTACTTGCAGGAAAATAAAGTATAAGACCAGAGGCACCATGAATAGGTCAAAAAAAAAAAAAAACTCACCACATTCAAATAATTTAGTATTTCTCCGAAACAGGATACCCAGTGGCTAGATGAAAGCAATAGACAAAATATCTATCAACTGGCATTAGTAAGCAAAGCACTTAATACTGTTCCATCTGCCCCTCTCCTAGGGGAAATTGGAAATGAGAACACAATCGAACAGCTATACTAAGGAATAAATACCAAGGCTGGTTAAACAAAATCAAACTTGAAAAATAATCATTAAGCATTCCACATCTACATTGGAAGAAGAGCTGCATGGGGACTCATAAGGGCCTCTTCTGAGTCCAAGATGACTTGATATTTTCATTAATGACTTGAAAGATGGAGTAGGGAATTATGCAGATCCAACTGGCAGACAATACAAAGATGGCAGGGATTACAAATCTGTGGGGAATGGAATTTAACTACTGTGCAATCTTAAGAAATTTGTCCTTATTGAATCTTATATATTGAAGTCACATATTATTGCATTTCTTTATTGAGGTTCAATAGGGGAAAATATAAAGTGATTGCTGAAGGAAAGGGTCACCAAATGCATAAATATAATCTAGTATACACTTGACTGGGTACCAGTGCCAGTATCAAAACTGAAGAGGATTGGGAACTTGCAAGGGACAGTGTATACAAAGTAATGATACTGCCAAAATATATCGATGTATCAGTGAGTGGAGCTGTAGTCAAAGTACAGCCCTGTTCAGTGCTAGTGTTAGTTGCTGTTGTTGTTTTAAGGGGAGAAAAAAGGAAAACTCACATTAATATAACCCTTTAAAGTTTACAGAAAAATGAGTCTATTCCATTCATCACTGACTAGACCTTGACACAGTTTCAGATCTGAGCACTTAACTTAGCCCCAGGCATGAAAGAAAGCACAGAAGAGGAAGCGTCACATAATTGACAGATTTTGTTCTGGAGAACAGAACCAGGGGAGGCATATAGAAAGGTAGGCATGATCAGGCAGCCCAGAGAAGAAGGTTAAAATGGACTGCCAGAACTGCAGATATTCATTTTGTTTCAGGGGGAGGGAACAAAAGGCAATAGGGTTACAGTAGGGAAAATTTCGATCCATAGTAAGGAAAGACCATCATTCAAAGAACAGCTGAAATAATGGGGAAAGGGCAGCTATAGTAACCCCCGCTCTCTGGGGACATTCATAGAAGAGACCAGACACCTCTCTACTTAGGATGCATTAGGGATTATTAAAAGCATTCTTTGTCCAGTACAGGGGGATGGGCCACATGACCTCTTCAAAGGTCATTCCTGTCCCAAAGGATCACAAGTCTGAAGGGCGCTAGATAAAAATAAAGTCCATTAATCACCAAGCTGCCAGATAATTTACCCAGAAAGCCTGAATACAGAAACAGGAAGCTGCAGTCCTTGGCCCCACTCAAGGCAAAAAAGGGGAGGGGATAAGCCTAGATAAATCATCAGTATTTTTATATATTATCAACAAAGTCCAGCAGGAAAAGATAGAAAGAGAAATTCCATTTAAAATAAATGCAGACAATGAAAAATACTTGGGAATCTATTTGCTAATACAAAATCAGGGACTATATGAACACAATTACAAAACACTTTTCATATAAATAATGTCAGATCTAAACAATTAGTGAGAAGATATTAATTGCTCATGAGTAGGCCAAGTCAATATAATAAAAATGACAATTCTACCTAAATTAATTTACTTTTTCAGGGCCATAAGATAAAATTACCAAAATAAATTATTTTATGGAGCTAGGAAAAAATCATAACCAAACTCATCTGGAAGAACAAAACATCAAGAATACCCAAAGAGTAAATGGAAAAAAAATGTGAAGGAAGGTGGCTTAGTAGTATCAAGTCTTAACAATCTGGCACTGATTGGGAAACCGAATGTTAGATCAGTGGAATAGATTAGGTATACTATGCACAATAGTAAGTGTCTTTGGTAATATGGTGTTTGACAGACCAAAAGTTTCAAGATTTGGGGAAAAGAAATCATTATTTAACAAAAATTGCCAGAAAAACTGGAAAGTGGTTTAACAGAAATGAGCTAGAAATCAACGACTCATAGCATATACCAAGATACGGTCAAAATGAGTACATGATTTAGACATAAAGGGTGATAACATCAGCAAATTAGGAGAGCAAGGAATATTTTACCCATCAGATCTGTGAATAAAGGAAGAATTTATGACCTAACATGGTTTGACCTAAATGGTTTATAAGAAAGATATTATTCTATGGTTGCAGAGGGAAGAGATATAGAAAGGAGAAAATGGGCAAGAGAATCATGCCCAGCAAAGAAGCATCCAACAAGGAAGATAAGGGCTGAGGTCTGAAATTAAATAGGTAAGGAAAGGAAATAGAAGGTGACAGGCAGAAAAAGAGTACAGAGTGAATTGGGAAAAAATCTAAGTTTAAATTCAAATTTAGTTAGGAAGCCAATGCAAAACCTTTATCTAAGGGCTAACCAGTCTCAGCTTCAATGGATAAATTCTTCATATTAAATTACAAGAAGTGAACAGATAACTTTTAAAAAAACCCACATAGAACAAGAAACAGGTATTATAGATATATCCCATTTTCCTTTATACATGAAAATGCCTTCTTTGGCAAGAAGACAAAACTACTGACCCTTCTTTGAAGGGGCCAAGGAAACTTCACATTTCATTGCCCCAGAACAACAGAGACCTTTAGGGAGCTGGCAGGCTAGGATTACAGTGGATCAAGACAAATCTTTGATGTAGGAAGGGATGTGTTTGAACCTCATCAGGGAAATTAAACTGTGTCTACTGCCCAGGATCAAAACAGGTTCTATCTTACTTTATATGTTGAAAAGATGACAGTAGAATATGCTGATATTCCCAATTTATTATTGGATGGAATTATGTTAATATGTGTCATTCCCTACAAGAGTAACAGGTTTATGAGATTTGGACCTGAAAGATACCTTAGAGATCATCTGGTTCCTCCATCTCATTTTACAACTAAAGAAACAAAGTCCTGGAAAGTTTGTAACTTCCAGGCAATAAACAGCAGAACTGAGGTTCAAACTCAGTTTTTCTAAGAGAAGATCCAGAATTCTTGCCTCCACACTGTGCTGTTTCCCATTGGTACCATATGGTGAGACAATGAATTAAAAAAACCTACAAGGATTGGAATTTTGATAATGAAATAAACTCTAGTTATCGAACATTGAACAACTTTTAAAGATCAATATAGGGAAAGTCACTACTCTGCCCCCCATGACCACTATCTACTGATTACCTTCTGTCCCTATTCCAATATGGTACATAAGTATGCCCACAATTGTAAATATTATATTTAAACATGAGGGACTTAGGGCTCCAGGATATATCTCCAATGCCAAATAGTAAATGATCCCCTAAACTCTTTGTATATTGACCTGTCTGGCATCCTGGAAAGGAGCTGGTAGGAATAATCACTTGCAGATATGGTATGTCTTCTCAGGTTGGTGAACAGATAAAAAGAACTTGAGGGACAGCTAGATGGCATAGTGGATTGAACACTGGTTTTGAATTCAGTAGGACCTGAGCCCTAAGGTCTGAGCAAATCTGGTCTCAGACACCAAACATGTTCTAACTGTGTGACCCTGGGCAAGCCACTTAACCACAATTGCCTCAAAACAAAATAAATAAGTAATAACAATAAAGAAAAGCTTAATAGTCCCTTAATAGGGACTGTGGTTTTAATAGATGTCCTTGCTAAAGTAGAAGCAAAGGGTTTCCTGGACAATGAGAAGCTATCTAGGACAAAAAGCTTCTGTCTGTCCAGAGGCTTTCATAGACAATGCTATGGGTGCTATACTTGGAAAGAAGACCAAATCTTTCTCTTTATTAAGTCAGATCACATTGTATATAAATCTTTGATAAATTCAAGTTTCTTGTCCCTTTACAAAACCACTGCTTGTTTCTCACTGACCTACTGCGGTATTATTTGCTAATCCCTACCTTCCTACACTAGCTGGTTACTCATCAAAGAGATTTTAGTGAAGTGGAAAGACTCTATGTTCAATAGGGAGGGAAGGAGGGAGAGAGGGAAGAAAATTGATTAAAATAAAAGTAGTCACCATTATATAGATTCATAGCCTTCCCTATGCAAAGAAAGAGGGAAAAGAAGAAAATTAATGGGAAGAATAAATGAAAAGATACAAGAACCAAGTACCTTTGTCGGAGGTTTTGGGGTTATGCTTTTGTTTGTAACTATCTGAAACAAAGAAAGAAATAGAGGGTGAATCTTAAAAGGAGAGAGGGAGAGAGAGAGAAAGAGAGAGACAAAGACAGAGAGGCAAACAGAGACAGAGAGAGACAGAGATAAAGAAAGACAAAAAGAGATAGAGAGGGGGGAAAGATAGAGAGGGGAAAAGGGAGGGAAGGAGAGAGAAGTGAGAAGGGGAAAAGAAGAGAGAGGGAAAGAGAGAGAGAGAGGGACAGACAAGAGGAGAGAGAGATGAAATGGGAGGGAAGGAGAGAAAGAAAAGATAGAGGAAGGGAGGAAGATAAAGAGGGAGGAGAAAGGAGAGAAAGGTAAAGAGAGAGGAGAAAACAGGGAGACAAAGAGAAGAGAGAAGAAGAGGAAGGAGAAAGAAAGGAAAGGAAAAGAAGGAGAAAAGAGAGAGAAAGAGACAGACAGAGAGAAATAAAGACAGATAATGATACACTGAGAAAAAGATATAGAAGAGAGGGAGGAAAGAGGGAGAAAGGAAGGAGAGAGAGAAGGAGGGAGGGAAAGAAAGAAGAGAAAGGGTAGAGAGAGACAGAGACAGAGAGAAGCCATGAAGTAGCACAATGCCAGAGAGCTGAACTGTTGCAGTCTTGGGCCCAGCAGGAATCTTGCTGAAGGGATCTTTCCATTTCACTTCCTTCCCCCTCATGCAGAAACACTCACAGAGGAGGTAGTAGCAGCAAGGGGGGGAGGAGGAAGATGAAGAGGAAGAAGAGGATAGGGAGGAGAAGAAGAAGAAGAGGCAGCAGCAGCTGCAGCAGTAGCAGCCACAGCAGCAGCAGCAGCAGCAGCAGCGGCAGTGATGGCAGCAGGAGCAGCAGCAGCACAGCAAGAGCAGCAGCAGCAGCAGCAGACCACAACATGCAAGCCAGGGAACAGCAAAAATAAATAATAATCTCCCTAAAGGGTAAGGGAAAAGAAGCCCTGGTGGCAGCTGAAGCCAGGTAGCCTAGGCTGACAGCCAAGGGATTTGTAAGGGACAGTAGGAGCTCAGGGAAAGGGAGAGAGAGGAAGAGCAGTGTGGCTATACTTACTATCACAGACGTACGGTTTATCTTGGTCTTCCTGAGAGGCAGCATCATTCCTTCTCCTGCCACCTGCAGAACCACGGGCCTAAAAAGAGAATTGAAGAATTTAGGACCATGTCCAGGGGACTCTCCTGCTCCTCATTCTGCTCCCAAGATCCTCCAGGCTTTATTTATTATCTGCTGTGATGCTGCACCACTACATCTTTAGGATGTCTCTGTCTTATGACTCAGTAAATTTCTATGTTTTGTCCCACAAAAGTAAATATGAGCTTCCTGAAGGGTTTTGTATCCTCAGACCTTAGAAGCACTTACAAAATAAGTGCTTAATAACTTTTTTCATTCATTCATTCTGTTCCACAAGCTCTTGAACCTTCTAGTTTCCCACACACAGGTATTAGGAGAGGTAGGGGGAGGGAGTGGTGGGGTGAAAGACTAACTGTCCCCTGACCACTCTTGGTACCTGGAACACAGACCTCCATGTCTGTCTTTTGCAATCCTTTTCCTTTAAGGTCAAATTCAGGGATCACTTCCTCTATGATGCTCTCTTACATTTCTTTACCTCTATAAGGGATCTATCTCTGCTTGAATTCCATACTTTTTATCCTTCTTTTGCATTTAAATACAGTTTAACTTTTATGATAAAGTCAAGGGGTAAAATTGGGGCAGTCATCTTCCTGATCCATTAGACTGGGGCACTTTCTATGGAGCTGAAGTATCCTGGATCCTTTTGATGAACCCCAATCTCTAGTCACTTGCTAAAGGGAATAGTGGTTCCTGCTTGATCTCCATTACCAGGAGCTATAAGCAGGAAGGATTATCAATCTGAGAAGCTTTGAAAGGAGAAATAACTTCCATTCTAGTTTACTCTTCTTCCATTTCAAACAAGTGGTCAATAGGGATTTTTCTACTATTTTCCAGAAACAATTATGATGACTATTCACATATAGCAGTGAGTATGTCTACTTCTCTAGGTGAGTCTAAGTCTGACTCTTTAGTCCCTAGCTGCCTTATTCATTTTGGTTTTCCCTGAGTACAAATGGCCAATCAGTGATCTTGAGATGGATGTTTATAGCCTTGTGAGTTTAAAAGGCTAAGAGTTATGGAGTGCTAACAAAAGGTATTTTCTGAAAGTATACCCTTTTTAGAGGAAAAGATCTGAACTCTGAGCTGCTCTTCTAATTAAACATTCCCATAAGGCTCTTCGAAGTCTATCCTATTTCCCAGGAGAGCATAATGGGAATTGTGAGCTACTGTTTCATATTTTAAGTTATTTGTCAACTCAAACTTAGAAGTCTTTTGTGTTTTAAGAATTGCTTTTGTTATAATGGAAATACATAGTTGTTCTATCCTTGATATCTGCTACTTTGTTTTTTGAGTAACTTCTCTAAAAGGCACTATATCAAGCCAAAGCCAAAACAAAGCTTTAAGAGATCTCATATGATATATGAATGGAAGGGAATAATATAGTGTTATAAGAAATGATGAAAGGAATAGATTGAGATAAACCTGGGAAAACCTCTATGAATTGATACAGAATCAAGAGAGTAGAACCAGGAGATTAAGCTTAAGAAGTTAGGAGTTCTTAGCCTGGGTTCCATGGAAGTCTGCAAACTTAAGTGGGAAAAATTTACATCTTCATGTTCACTTACTGAAGTTTAATATTCCCTTCAATTATTTCTCAGAATTAATCAGAATTATGATGCTAAGATGGGATCCATTGCTTTTCCAGCTTTCCAAGAAGGTTCATGATACACAAAAAAAAGACTAACAACCCTTCCCCTATGCAATAAAAACATTGTAAAGGAAAACACTCTGAAAAGTTTTGACAAACTGTGCAATTAGAACCACAACTCCATAAAATATGCTACTCTCCCCAACTCAGATGAAAAGATGATACAGGAGACATACATAATCATTCAGACATAGCTAATGTGTAGATTCTGTTTTATTTCAATCTACTCATTTGTCATAAGATAGGATTTTTTTATATTTGGGGGAAAAAATGGGGCTAGTGACAGTCATGCCAAAATATAAAAACAAAACAGGAGAAAGTTCATAGAGAGACACAAACAATAAGGCAGTTTTGAAACTAATTTGTTAAATTTATTTCTTATTTTCCTAAAAAAAAAAATTAAGTAGACTTGTGGTTTCACACAAAATACTTTTTCTCCTCTTATTTATAGGTAAAAATGGCCATGTGTATTTGGTGTCTCTCAAGTTCATGGTGACAAAAAATAATTTTAAAAAAAATTGTAGAGGGAAACACCAGTATAGGGGAATAAGCATAGGAGTTACCCAGAACATAGACCTCTAAGGAAAGGATTATTCACTGCCACAGACTGTTATTTTCTATTTGTTCTTACCTGAGTCCCACTGTTTACTCCTAACCTCTAAATAAATCTGCTTATGATTTGGGGAAATTAAAAAAAAAAATTTTCACTGGGCCTCAGAGGTGAAGGAAATATAAGCCCAAGAGTTCAAGAGAAAAGCCTGATCCCTTCTCCTTGAGGTCAGGGTTCCCCAGGACTGAACTTGGGTCTACTAGAGGCCAGGATTAAAAAGAGCTTTCTTATTGGTTCATGGATTATAGTTAATTATATAATGTCTTATCTCCCTTGTTATTTTCTAAAACATCCTTGAGGTTAGGGCTCAATTCATTTTTGTATCCCCAGCACCCAACACAGTACACACACACACACACACACACACACACACACACACACACAGACAAATGCATATGCACATCCATGAGTATGTGTGTATTTACCTATACATTTGTACATTTACATGTATACATAATTAAGTATTAGGGTATTTTTAACCAAAAATACATGATTGGAGGTTGTTCAAAAAGTGAGGGAGGAACTTGTTTCTTTAAATATAAGAAGGATACTCAAAAACTTGAGTATATACTATTGGAAATAGCTATTTTCCATTTTTAGTGATAACAAACAATGACTAGAATTAGAAATTTAAGGTATATATTATGAAGAACTATCTAACAGTAAATGTTGTTAAGCAAGGGAAGTAGCACAATCTTGTTTTCTGAAAAAATGAAAGTTCTTATAGGCCACATTTTTATCTGCTTAGGAATTTGTAAGGCAAAAGTACAGGCATACCTTGTTTTATTGCACTTCACTCATACTTTGTAGATATTCCAAGTCATTTTTTTAATCAATCTTAGACTTGTGTCAAATTTTCATCAAGCATGTTTATCAGCATCATTTTTCCAATAACAAATGCTTATATCCTGTCTACATCACATTTTGGTAATTCTCATATTATTTCACACTTTTTCATTATTATTATTATTATGTTTATTATAGTGACTATGATCAGTAATCTTTGATATTGCTATTATGATTGTTTTGGGGAGTCATGAACCACATCCATATAAGACTACATAAACTTAATCAATAAATATTGTGTGTGTTCTGATTGTTTCACCAACCAGCCATTACCCTGTCTCTCTCCCTGTTCCTTGGGCCTCCCTTCCCTGAGTCACAACAATATCGAAGAATGTTATATAAATTTAGCTGAAAAAGCAGCAGCAGGATTTAAGAGGCTTAACGTCCATTTTGAAGGAAGTTCTACTATAGGTAAAATGCTGTCAAACAGCATGGTATACTACAGAGAAACTTTTTGTGAAAGGAAGAGTCAATTGATACAGCAAACTGCATTGTTGTCTTATTTTGAGACAGCCTTAAGCAATCACTACCCTGACCAGTCAGCAGTCAACAATATCAAAGAAAGACCCTCCATCATCAAAAAGATTAAACACTGAAGGCTCAGGTGCTGGTTAACATTTTTAGCAATACAATATTTTAATTAAAGCATGTACATTGGTTTTTTAGACATAATACTATTGTACACTTGATAAATTTTTTTCATGTTAGAAGGGTCAAACAATCCATAACTTCCAGGTCAGAGTTCTGGTTCCCCAAAACAATGGGAAAGTCAAAAGAAATTAGGAACCCATGTATGTGGGAGGGAAAGGAAGGGAAAAAGTAATGGGGAAACTGGAGACAAACACAAAAAGGGACAGATCTGCTCCCTTCTACCGTCTCTCCTTAAAGAGAGACTTTGCCTCATACCTAGCTAATTATTGTCAAAGATGACAAATTATGGAAAAATAGTCAAGTTAGCTGATACACTGTTGGCAAAGCTATGAATTGGTTTAATCATTCTGAAAAACAATTTAGAATTATACTAAAATATTCCTTGTCTTTGACCTAGAGATACAACTTCTACCCTAAGGAAGTCAAAGAGAGAAAAAAGCCCATATTTTCCAAGAATATTCACAGCAATGCTTATGAAGGTAATAATGAACTAGGTAATAATAATAATGACAGAACTCATCAACTAATGTTGGTGCATGAAGTAATAAAATACCGTGAGAAATGATAGATATGAAAAATATTCAGGGGAGCATGGATAGGCGTATGAGCTGATAAAGATAGAGATAAGCAGAACCAGGAAAATAATGTACACAATAGCTTCAAAAATGTAAATAAAAATAAGTTTTTGAACCAGAAGGGATCTTAGCAATTGTCTAATTCAACTTTTAATTTTACAGATGAGGCGGGGGGGGGGGGGGGGGGGGGGGGGGGGAAGAGGAGAGAAGGGGAAGGATTCACAACTAAATGGGGTAGTAGATAAAATACCAGCCCTGAAGTCAGGAGGAGAACCTGAGTTCAAATCTGACTCAGTTAACACTTACTAGCTGTGACCCTAGGCAAACAACTTGACCTCAACTATCTCACCAAAAATAAAATAAAATAAATTTTACAGATGAGGAAAGCGAGGCACAAAAAGATGAAACTAATTTACCCAGAGTCACAGAACTAATATCTTAAGGCAGGATTTGAATATGTGTCTTCCTAACTCCAAGTTTCATGCTCTATTCTTTACAGGATTTGCTGCTTAAATAAACTAAAATTGACCCCAGAAAAGGACTGAGAAAATCTATTTCCTTCTCTTCTTGGCAAAGGGATTTGGGGAGGATATGGGTATAAAATATTGCATATATTGTCATACTTGGTCAATGTGTTGGTTATTTTTGGTAAAATGCTTTGCCCCCCCTTTTTTATCATTGGATGGTAGAGAGAAAAGGGATTTATTTTGAAATTAAGGTAATTAAAAACAAAAGAGCCTAATAATCATTTTTTAAAATAATAAAGAGTTCTCAAGATATATTGTGTTTCCTTCCAAGACCAGAAAAATCCAGGGTTGCAAGGAATCAGCAGTGCCAGCTCTACCATTTGTGTGATCTTGGGACACACCCAACCTCTCTGAGCCTCAATGGCCCTATATATTAAAGGGAGGTGCTAGTTTTTCCTATGAAAGAGGAGGGGAGGGGAGGGGAGAGAAGGGAAAGGAAGGGAAGGAGAGAGAAGGACAAGGGAGGGGAGAGAAAAAAAGAAGTGGAAAAGGAGGGAGGGAGAGAGCCAAGCACTCATTAAATGCTTACTATATGCCAGTTACTGTGCCGTGCTTTACAAATATCTCATTTGATCCTCACGACAACTCTGAAAGATCAGTGCAAAGAGTCGCTATTACATCACTATTATCGTTACTATTATCAATACTGTTAACAACAGTAAGAATAAACACAATGGTACTACAATTACTTCAGTGCCACATGGTACATGGCTCGCTCCAGAAGTTCTGTCACAATAGCCTCTGAACACGTGAAAATAGTCAAGCATAATGACAGAAATGTCATAATATTCTGTAAAGAAATTCTGTCATTGGTACTACCACCCTTCCAGGTAAATATTTGCTCACTAAGTCATCTTTAATTCTTTCCTCTCCTTTACCACCTCCATCCAACCAGCCTCTAAATCTTATTTTTTTCCTTTGCAATGTTTTTGGATTTGTTCCTTTCTCTCCCCTCCCCATTGCTGCAATCCTAGACCAGCACCTCATATGCACAAAGATATAATACACCCCTCGTCAGTTTCCCTATCCCTAAACATCACTGACCTGTCAGTTCCTTCCTCAAGATCTGTAAAGATTTCCTTGGTTTCAGATCCTGAAACCACCTTAGATCTAATGGATGATCTTTCACCTTATTTATTTCAGAATCAATTTATATATCACTTCCCAGCCATTTCCTCACCATATCATGATACCAGTCCTCTATCTTTTCCATGTTCTCTTTCCCATTAAAACATAAGATCCCTAAGAGAAGAGACTATCTTATTTTTTGTAGTTTTATAGTTATTTCTTCCACACTTTCCACACTTCCACTAGGGGTATGGTACCCCCAATCTGGATAATCTGCATAAAATTTATGACTATCTTTTCACACCAAAGAATCTGAATTTTTCTCTTTCTTTTGTGGAGTGTTTACAATATCTTATTGTAAAACGTGGTATAAAAAGGTAAAATAGATTTATATCATTCAATACTATACATATATTTTAAGCATTTCTGAATTTCTAAACTTTTTTCTGTCATCTGCTAGCCTTTGCAAGTCATTTGCAACTTCTGCAAAACTCCCAAAAAATGGGAATTAAAAATTCCCATTTAATTTTTTTATGCCAACCCACAATATATCAAAACCATGATGGGGAAAGTCATGATATGGAAAGGATAACCATATCAGAATTCTTAGCACTTAGCATAGTAGCAGGCACATAGTAAGTTCTTAATCAATGCTTAATCAATATACACTCCTAATGTACTGCACTAGTCTCCTTATCCTATTTCTCTCCACCCATCACTACACCCAACCAAACTACCTGCAAGAAATCTCTGGTGCCATTTAAGGCTTAGCTTTAGTGCCTTTTCTAATCCCACATCCCCAGTTATTAGTGCTTTTGCCTCCCACCCCCCTTTCCTGAAATTACTTTGCATCTTAAACATTTCATTATCTGTTGTTTTTCTCCAACAGAAGTTAAGCTCTTTGAAGGTAGGGACTGTTTAACTTGATAGCAGAAACCCTGAGGGTCTTCCCCTCCCACATTTATTTATTCATTTTTCCTTCACACTGTATCCTGCTATATCATGTAGTTGTCTCTATATACATAAGAAGAACATAATCTTCATGCAAAGGTCCCTAGACTTGGAGATCTTGCTTCATAAATCAGCTCTGATAACTTACCAGATGTGTGACTACTTTGAACTTCTCAAAATCTCAGCTTCCTCATCTTTAAAATGGAGAATAACCTCATCCATAGTCATTTTATAAACTTTATAAACTAAATTGCTATGTAAATGACAGTTACTGTTCTATGTAAATTGATGATTTTTGTCTACTGGGGTCAGGACACAAGGCATATTTTTTTTAGCAATAAGGTATCATGAGAAAGCAGTACAACTACCCCTCATGAGGTCCTTCCTTTGTAGGTAAGACTTGACAAAAGCCATTCTTTGCCTCCATTGCTACTCAACCTTAATCACTGAATGGGTGTGGTCTTAGTCAAATGGAGACCAGTTAAATATCTTAGCTTAAAAACGTCAAGGTCTCCCATTTCATCCAGGACCATCTCCAGTCATCCTGATCTCTATCAGGCCACTGGACCCAAATGGCTCTGGAGGAGAAAGTGAGGTGGGTGCCCTGGCATTAAATCCAATTCATTTGTATATCATGGCATCACCTCCTTAATGTCATAGTCCTCTCCCATATGGAAGGAAAAACACCAACCTAACATGAATCCTGGCAAACAGCAGGCACTCAATAAATGTAAATTGAATTTTTAAAAATATTTTCAATATTTTTTAAAATACTTTACATATTATCAGAACACAATGAGATAGAGCAGATCAACCAATTATAGAGAACCAGAGCCAGGAAACAGGATGAAACAGATGATTTTCCAAAAGTTCCTTCCATCTCAATGAATCTATGACTAAGGGCAAGAAAGTCAAACAATATAAGCAAAGCTAAAGTAACACAATTTACTTCCCCTTCCAAACCTCTGAGTATCTCCATACCAAGAACAAATATTCCAGCTAATCACCAAATGGTAAATAGTTGGTATTCCATCTCCATATGCTTCCATATGCCAAGCCTCAGGCAGCTTATCTGAAGCATATGTAGTTCTCTGACCCCAATTCCCAACTTCTCTAGTCACAGGACATATAATATCACCTTGCATATGTGAAGCATTTAGAAATCATTGTCTTCTTTTGTGTTCATAGAAATCACAGAATATAAGAAAGGAATTATTTCCAATTTACAAATTGAGAAACTGAGGCACAGGAAAACTAACTTTTCCAGGGTCTCTAAGGTGCTAAGTAATAGAAAAGGAACAAAAATGCAAATATTTTTATTATTAACCCAGTAATAATAATAATAATATAGAATGTCTCACATTTATGTAGTACTTTAAAATTTCCCAAGGCAGACAGGTAGCACTGTGGAAAGAGTATTGGGCATGTAGAAGAGAAGACTCATCTTTCTTTTTTTTATTTTATTTTATTTTATTTTTTATTAAAGCTTTTTATTTACAAAACATATGCATGGGTAATTTTTCAACACTGACCCTTGCAAAACTTTTTGTTCCAAATTTTCCCCTCCTTCTCCCCATCCTCCCATCTCCTCCCCTAGCTGACAGGTAGAAGACTCATCTTTCTAAGGTCAGAGATGAAGGCAGACATGTACTAGTTGTGTGATCCCAGGCAAATTACTTAACCCTGCATGCCTCAATTTCTCATCTGTAAAATGAACTGGAGAAGGAAATGGCAAACTAACCCCTAAAAGGAGCCATGAAGAGTCAGGCATGATTGAAAAATGACTTAATAACAACAAAATTTATTAAGCATAGTTTGCAAAAGAAACCTGTGGGATGGTGCAGATATTACCCAAATATTCGAAGAATCTATGATTTCATCAATATAACAAATTGTCCCAACCAACACTGATTACAACTCATATAATAATCAACAATAATCCTAAATTATTGCCAAAGGCACATAGAAGATGAAATGCCTTACCTAGAGTCACAAAACAAGTGAAAAAAAACAAGAGACCACATCCATTCAATGATTAAGGTTGAGTAGCAATGGAGGCAAAGACATAGTATTTGAACCCAGTTAATCAATTTAAATTAATTCTATTTTGTAAATTATTCTATATTATATATTTCTTTGCCTTAATTGATTCTGTTTCTGTTTTAGTCCCCTTTCTATGTCTTTGAATTGAGCTCAGGAATTTTGTTTTCCCTCTGAGTTAGCTTAATTATTAATGGGGGAAATTGTTATCTACCTTATCTCCAATGCCTGGGAAATTTTCAGGACATCTGTTTGTTATCTTTAAGCCCCACAAATTAATTTGTATCATTCCCCCAAAATATGTCATCTGTCCTCAACTATTCTTATGAATTAGGAGATTTTTATTGCTTGCAAAGACACAACAAATCTGATAGTTTTGATCCCCATGCAAAGATTATAAATTGCATATGGCTCCCTTAAAACAATTAAAATTCTTTAAATTTCAGAGAGGAGTGATTATTAGCTCTATATGGGGACTAACCCATTTTTCTTGACATAAGCAATCTTATTGTTCTCATGATACTACCATGATAATACCTAACCTATTATATTGTCTTCCCCATCTACCCAACTCTGTTCTTTGTTCTCTTCTATTTCCAAAAACTATATGAAGGCTAATAAGCCATACCTTGTAGTCTTTTGGTCATTGAAAGGGACCATTGACCCAATTTGCTAATTATTACTAGTCTAACTAATAAATTGATCATGCTCAAAAATTTATCTCTCAGTTTACCTTAATTTTCAAATGTAACACTGTTCTTCCTGACTCCCACTCTATTAATTCCTCCATGAAACTCTTGGGAAATCATTAATGTCTCCATTTTATAGATAAGGAAAGTTCAGAGAATTTAAATGACTTTTCCATAAGTCCTGGGGTCAGGAAGACCTGAATTCAAATCTAAACTCAGACACTTCCTAACTCATTTAAGTCATTTAACCTCTATTTGCTTCAGTTTCCTCAACTGTAAAATGGGAATAAAGCTGGCATCTACCTCCCATGGTTATTGTGAAGATCAAATGAAATATTATCTGTAAAAAAAATGCTTAGCACAGTACCAATTACATAGTATGGACTCAAAAAATGCTTATTTCCTTCTCTATTTCCTTTCCTTCTTTCTTTCCCTCCTTCCCTCCTTTTCTCCTTTCCTTCATTTCTCTCCTTTCCTTCTTCCTTCCCTATTTTCTTCCCCCTCCTTTCTTTCCTTTTTTCTTCCTCACTTATTCACTCTTTCCTTTCTTTCCTTTCTTCTTTCTTCCTCCTTTCCTTCTTTACTTATTTCCTCCCCACAGTCACACAGCTAGCAAATGTTGGAGCCTATATTCATACCTATATCCAAGTCCAAAATTCTTCCCATTAAACCACAAGTGACTCTCAGTAAACCAACTCTGTATAGCACTAAAGCTTTCATATCTCCACACCTGAACTGACCCACAGTCCTAGGTATGCCTAAGGACTCAGGCACAAAATAATGTTCATTTGTAGCCTCTATGTTTCTGTGGAATATTGTTCCAAGTATGGGAACCATACTAGAAGAGAACAGAAAACCTTCTTCTGCTGCCCCCACTCATTCACTTGACTAACATTCAAGGCTTATTCTCCTCTTTGGAGTACCCTTTGCTGAATGTTTTCTAATTATCCTCTCTGATAAAAGTTGAGGCAAAAGTTGAGCTTTTCCTGCATGACACGAGGATCAAAGTCCTTTCTGAGGTAGTAGGAAAAACACTGACTCTGGAGGCAGAAAACTGAGTTCTAATCTTGCCTCGAACACCTACTATCTGTATAATCTTAAGCAAGTAACTTAACTTCCCCCGGGATTGTTCCCTCAGATAGAAAACAAAGAAGGTAGATTAGGTGGCCTCTAAGGTCCCTTGGAGTTCTAGGTCCATGATCTTATGGTACAGAAGATCTTAAGGTACAGAAAATACCTTCCTTTCCTCCTATGGAGAGCCTCTAACTTACCCGTCCTCTGGTCCTGTTCTTTCGTTTAGGAGTATCTTCTTCTAAATCTTCCTCTTCATTCACTTCTTCTACGTTTTCATCATTTTCCAGAACCCTCTGAAATTATAGAAAAAGAGTTGGAACATTTAAAGAGATGACAGCAAAGGAAAGAAGAGAGAAAGAGAAAAGAGAAGGGAAGAAGAGTTCAACCAATCCAATTTTTAAATAATTATTATTATGATATAAACACTTTAAATGAAAGCAACGTAGTGATATCTGAAGACAGAAGTGTTGTTCATGGATTTGGCAACTTGACTAAAATCTAAACATTCCAAAATCTCACACTTTAGCTTTTTCCCAAGGAAAAAAAATATCTTTTAAAAAAAAGCTGACTTTAAAGAAATCCAAGTTATTAATAGCCATATTTTTAAAAACTGAAATCACTAATAATTAGAATATTTAACTTTAAAACGACTCTCAGATTCTACTTCATATCTATAAGATTGGCAAGAATGGTAAAAAAGAAAAAGAAAACTATTGTTGGAGGAGCTGATGAAAGATAGATAATGGTGCACCTTTGGTGGAATTATTAATTGGGTCAACCGTCCTGGAAGCAATTTGAATTCAACTGTGTTCCCCCTTTAAACCAATTATCTTCACTACTCAATGTCAGAGAGATCAAAAAAAGAGGGGAAAATTCCACATGTACAGAAATACAACCAAATCCTAATAAGTATATATAAAGAAACCCCTAAGTCATTATAAGAATTCATAGTGCATATTTCGACTGGACTAAAAACAAGTGTCATGTTTTACATAATCATAACTTTGAATACTGAAAATTTGAATACATATGACCATTTTATGGAATTCATTATTTGCACAAATCACTATCTAGATATTATTATATAATAGCACTTTTTGTTTAGCAAAGAACTGGAAAAAAAGGCGATGGCCATCAGTTGACAAATGTCTAAATTAATTATGGTATGTTGATATAATAGAATAATACATTATAAGAAAGGATGAAAGAGTTTCAGAAAAACATGGCAAAAATTGAATGAATTGATATAGAGTAAAATAAGCAGAATTAGAATAGTTTATTCATTAACAATAACAGTATGAAGAAAAACAACTTGGAAAGATGAGATTTGATCAATGCAATGTTACAATTCCAATGAACCAATGATAAGTCATGCTATCACTGGCTGAAAGTGAGGTAATAGACTTGGAGTATATAATTAGGCATATATTTTTTATATGTTGTATCTCAGGGTTCAAACCTAAACATTTGAATAAAACTGTCCTCATTGACAGAAAGAAAAATGACTCAATCCTATGTACTTGCATCTGGACAGAATTATGAGAACTTGGGAAGGGAAAGATTCATTTTCCAGCTTCTGATTTTAAAAGAGGATAAATATAGTTCCAGGCTCTCTTGCAAGAGAAGTCTCAGGAAGAAAAGAGACTCTGGGAAGAAGTTGACATATAAAGGAGTCAATACATTCCTAGTTCTAGTTTACTAGTTACACTAGAGTCTCCTAGGTCTTTCCCCTTGGATGGGATCAATCACTCTTTTGATTATCATAGGATATTTTTAGATATCATAGGATGAATGTAAAAACTGTTCACTCTGTGTACTATCTGGTATGTTCCCAGGAGTCCTCAAACTTTTTAAATAGGGGACCAGTTCACTGTCCCTCAGACTGTTGGAGGGCCGGACTATAGTAAAAACAAAAACTTTGTTTGGTGGGACTTTAAATAAAGAAACTTCATAGCCCGGGGTGAGGGGGATAAACATCCTCAACTGCTGCATCTGGCCCGCAGGCCGTAGTTTGAGGACCCCTGTATTAGATAATCTAATCTATATAATTTGTCTGATTCCTGTTTGAAACTATCTCAGATAAATGGCTTTCTTTGTGATTCACTATTTATGATAATTTTTGTATAACTAGTATCTGGTGAGAAAGAAGTCAAGTATTCAGAAGTAATGTGGGAGACTTCTTCTCCATTAAGCAATCTGGTGAGAACCTTGAATCTAAAAAATTATTTTCTTTGGCCTAAAAATATTTAGCTGGGGCTAGAAAAAGAGAAGGCATATGGCGATACAGGTAGATAAAATGCTAGTTTGTTGTCCTTTCACTGAGAAGAACAAAGTGGACCAACTTCATGATTTGATCTGTTTTTCTCTTCTCGAAGAATTAAAGTATCCTTTAGAGAGAGTGGGTAAGATTTCAGAGATATCTATTGATACCTCTCTGTAAGCCATATTTAGGCAAATCTACATAGATGTTTATATAACTACATGTACAATAAGTACACTATAATTGTAAATGTGAAGTTTGTTTTGTTTGACCAAACTTATTTTTCATTAGCTTTTTCAATGAATTACAATGGAAGAGGAGTCTTATGGAAGAATATCTAATAAGGCTGCCCAAATAAGAAAAAATGTTATCAAAGCACTTCTTTAATGCACCAACAAAGAGAAATGAAGGAAGTTCAAAAGGAATTCCACACAATTAGGAGAGCATTGAAAGCAATATGTTGAATTTATTATTTTTTTAAAGAAGAATTCATATGTAATATTGATATTTTCACATATAATCCTCCTCTGTTTAACTTTGTACATCGAAGGTACTCTTTTCTGGTACCCATTAAATCAAAGGTAATAAATAATTTTAAGTGGCCCAACAAAGCTGTCTCTTTACCCACCTAAGAGGTTTCATTAAAGTTTTTTTTTTAAGCATAACTGTTCTTTTTAAAGTGTCCTCTTAGAGACATGAAAATGTCATTTCTCTTATCCCCCTGCCATTCTGGAACTTTGTTCTGTTTAAAGAAAACAAGTAACTTCCTATTTGCTTAATCAGGTCAATGTTAATATTCTGCTAATAAATAACCTATTGTTGTTTAAGCATAATAAATTATTATCATTTAAAATTCATTACCTAATAGTCATTGCATTTTTTATTTGGTTTAATGATCATTTATTTAATTATTCCTTGAAAACAATCCTGAGAGTTTCATTAGCATTATTATTTTCATTTCACAAATGAATAAACTGAAGGGGCATATATTCCTAACTACTTAATATTATGAGCATCAGATTTTGCTGGCTGTCAGTGTCCAGTCCATTACTTGGCTTGCCAATGTAAGACTATATTGGCATCTCTGCCATGACCTTCACTTAGGTTATTTGCATCTACTAATTAAATGGGTGTGTGTTAATTATATTTTTCAGACTTTTTTGCAAGGTTTAAAAGGGCATGGGATGATGACTCATGATGGGGCAAAAAAAAAAAAAATCAGTTAACTAGATGTCAAGAATCCAATGTCCTAAATGTGGCTTTAGTATTTACTCACTATATAACCTTGTGTAATTTATAGCCTCATTGTGCCTCCTTTCCCACCTTAAAATGAAACTAATATCATTCTGACCCACATTCCCTCCATGTAAGTCCTACTCCACTGCTCCATCACAGTATGGAGAAGACTCTGGGATTTCAGAAGTCATACCAATTGAATTGGCAGGTTTGTGCCAAACCTCTAACACTTTCAGTAAGGGCTGATGAATTATAGACTCAGTGTCTCATCAGTCAAATACTTGGTCATCAAATGATGGATTTCTTTTGACCACAGAAATGTATTATTTTAACTACTAAGGCAAAGAGGAATTACAATTTGTGTCAACAGAAGAAATGTCCACACTGATAAAAATCACTAATACTTAAAGGATTGAATAGTCTTCAACCTCACTGAACTATTGCATGGGTAAAATTGTGTCATGTCTATGAAAAATACTTCAAAAAGTATCAGGTACTATTTAGGAATTAGGAATTATCATCCTTCATGTCACTTCATTTGGCAATATTTGACACCATTTCCAAGCCTTATATACAAAGCAAGGACCTCATGAGAGGTAGTTGTACCATTTTCTCATGCCATCTTATTGTTAAGAAAAGATGCCTTGTGTCCTGACCCCAGTAGACAGAATCATGTTGTCAACATAATATCTTCAATTTACATAGAACAGTCACTGGCATTTACATAGCAATTTATAGTTTATAAAATTATTTTGGATGAGATTATCCTCCATTTAAATGAGGAAGCTGAGATTTTGAGAAGTTCAAAGTGACTTGCCTATGATCATACATCTGGTTAGTCATCAGAGCTGATCTATGAAGCAAGATCTCCAAGTCCAAGGACCTCTGTATGAAGATTATGTTCTTCTTATACATATGTAAGGGACAACTACATGGTCACAGTGTGACGCCTACAGGAAAACTCATCTTCCTGAATTCAAATCTGACTTCAAACACTTAACAACTATGTAGGCAAATTACTTAACCTGTTTACCTGAGTTCTTTATCTGTCAAATGAACTGGAGATGGAAATGGCAAACTACCCCAGTATCTTTGCCGAGAAAACTCTATATGGGGTCACAAAAAGTCAGATGCAACTGAAAAATAGCTGAAGAACACCATCTATATATCAAATTAATTCTCCTAAGAATTCAAAACAGTTCAGAAGTCCATTTCTGGCCTCTCTACTGGAATTGTTATGTAGCCATCAGCTACTTCTACATCTGTCAAGTCAATGATTCATTTTCCCTTGACCATGAAATAGAACCTAGCAGAAAAAGAGAATGATGAGTCTAGTGAAGAAAATCTTAGCCTGTAGTTAAGAGGCCTAGCCTCAAGAAAAGATTCTACATAATAGTAATATAGTAGTAGTAGTAGTAGTAGTAGTAGTAGTAGTAGTAGTAATAGCAGTAGTAGTAGCAGTAGTAGTAATGGTAGTATAGTTGTACTTATAATAGTAAAGTAGTAGTACTAGTAATAGTAGTAGTGATAATAGTAGTAGTTGTACTTGTAGTAGTAATAGTAGTAGTACTAGTAGCAGTTGTATTAGTGATAGTAGTTGTGCATATAGTAGTAATAGTAATAATAGTAGTAGTGGTGGTAATAGTAGTTGTTGTACTTGTAGTAGTAATAGTAGTAGTACTAGTAGTAGTTGTATTGGTGATAGTAGTAGTAATTGTACTTGTAGTAATAGTAATAGTAGTAGTTGTTGTTGTACTTATAGTAGTGACAGTAATAGTGGTGGTGGTGGTGATAGCAGTAATAGTAATGGTAGTAGTAGTGGTGGTAGTAGTATTAGTAGTAGTGGTAATAGTGGTAGTGGTGTTAGTGGCAATAGTAGTAGTAGTCTACTAGTAATACTACTAGTAGCAGTAGTAATAGCAGCAACAGTAGTAGTAAACATAGTAATACTAGTAGTTGTAGCAGCAGCAATAGTAAAAAGGCAGTGATGGTGATGGTGGTGATACTAATGGCAGTGGTGCTGGATAGAAGTAGAAATTTATTAAGGCAATAATGACAAGAAGATACCTTTTAAAGACTAGATCATCTTTCATAGAGGAGTGAAGAGAGGAAAAAAAGGGAGGATACTAGCTATGATGATATTTAGCAGGGACTCAAAAGAAAAACTCCTAAAATCTGAAAAGGGAAATGTTGAAGACACTGAGTTTATAAAAAATCTTCCTTTAATACAAATTTCAGAAATAATACCTAATCATGAAATGGATGACAAAAAGAGTACCAATGTCTCAAATGGTTTTGTAAAGGAAATGAGCATATTAAGACTGAAATTTTGAAGTATTTTTGAGTTTGATGGCATGAATTCAATTAGTAGATCAATTACACCAAAACAGTTGATATCTACTACAACCATCATGAATGAAAGCATTCCCTGATAGAAAATATAAAAATTTTGAGAACCTGAATAAAGTATATTTGATTGTCATTTCCTAGGTAAAAACCATGGAAAACAAAGTGGAGCTATCAAAGAAACCTCAGGATAAGCATCACATAATATATCCTAGCAGAAGCAATTTGAGAAGACTATTAAAGATCTGTGAAAAGACACTGGAAAACTGCATCAATATTCAGCTGGTACATATAGCAGAAAATCTATATGCCATATAACCCAATTAAAGGCAACACAAAAGAAACATGACTGCCTGCCCAGGGGAGAGTTTCTCAGAAGGTGAGTCAAGATCATTAAAAACAGGGTCACATCTCTATGACACAAAGTCAGATATGAAATGCCAAATTTTCTCCCTCAATTTCCTTTTCTTCCTTTCTCCCTGTCAACCAACCTTTTGTTCAGTTGTTTCTAGTCATATCTGACTCTTCATGACCTCTTTTGGTATTTTCTTAGCAAAGATACTGAAGTGGTTTGCCATTGCTTTCTCCAGCTCATATGACAGATAAGGAAACTGAGGCAAATGTGCAGAGTCACACAACTAATAAATACTCCAAGTTTTCACTCTATCTATTGTGCTAGCTAGTTACCATGGTATAATTGAAAGTGAAAGCAATAGAAAATGCTTTGTTTCCCCACGAATTATCACCCTGAAGGCCACAGAAAGCAAGGGAACATCCCTAATACATATCAAAAATAGGACTTTTCCTCTAGAAATAGGAAAAGTTGGGAAGCCATCTTTGGAGCTACTATATCAACATACCAATATCTGAGCAGACTTGAACTCTCCTGTCTCTCCTCTTCCTGAAGCCTTGGCTATATAGAATTATCTTAAGTAAATATCATTTAGTAGGTGGTCATATATTAGTTTTTTTTCTTTTTTCCCTCCCAATTATAGACACTGAATTACCACAAAATCACTCATTTGGAGAGGCCTTTGCTACCCAATATAGGACCTAAACTGGACAGGAGAAGCAAATTACATTTTCTTTTTATTTTAAAACTTCTAGAATTCATATAAATAACCCCCATTCAAATTGCTATATGAGTAGCCCTAAGTTAAGTATTTATATTTATATATATTATCTGGGTTGTTTTCAGATATAACAGGACCTAATTAGGAGATTTGAGAATCTTGCCCAAATTGGAAACATGAAGTATCTTCCAATTCCCAGAAATATGGTACAGTAGGAAGACACTAGATTTATTATCAAGACACCTAAATTCTGATCTAACAGAAACCAGAATCAAAAAGGGAAGCTTTAGAGGCATGAAATAAGTTTTTGAGAATATGTAGTTTTCATTGTATGTTCACCACACCATGGTATTTCCAGTTATCTTAGACTTTGAAGGTAGTTTTCTTTCTGAGTTCTCAACATTGGGAAATCTCATTAATCACTTGTTTTTCACATGCACTCAAAAAAAAATCTCTCCCTTTGAACAAGAATAAAGAAGGGCTCCATGGATCAAATGCAGAGTCAGAACACTCTTCAATTTTTTTCTTCATTAAATCCATAAAGGAAGGTATTTTTGAAAGAGTTAATGTAATATTTTCAAATTCCTGATCTGTTCCTGACTAGCTATGTAAACCTAGGTAATTTAACCTTGCTGGAACTCAGTTTCTTCCTTTGTAGAATAAAAGAGTTGAACTAATTGATATCTAAAATTACTTCCAATTCTAAATGGTATATCCTTTCTGGGCTCCAATTTTCCTGTCTGCAAAGGAAGAGGGGGAAAGAAAAGAAGTGAACAGTTACTCCAGTCCCAGCCTATTTCATGAGATAAATATGTTTTGTGCTTTTCAGTGAATTCATTGAAATTCAGAACTCAAAGAAACTTTTTTGTGATTTATTCCAACCCTCTCATTTTATACATAATTCTCCAAGTTTGTTTAATTCTTTGTTCAAGATCACAAAACTAACTGGTAGAGATAAATTGCAAATTCAATAAAATGGCTCATACTTGTATTGTACTTTATAATATAGGAAGTGTTTTAAGTACATTTCATTTGATCCATGTCAATCTAATGAGGTAAGTTGTATAGGCATTATTATCCCCGTTTCCAGATAAGAAAATTGAGTTTCAGAGGGTTGATGTGGTGGTCCAAGGTCACACAGATAATAACCATGACAATAACAACATAGCATGTTATAAAATGTGTTAAGGTTTGTGAAACACTTTACGTATGTCATCTTGTTGGCTCCTCACAAGAACACAGTGAAATAGATGCTATTATCTTCATTTTGTAAATGAGAAAGATTAGGCTAAGTGGTTATGTGACTTGTCCAAGGTCCTGAGATAAGATTTGAATTTGTTTTTGAGGTCAGGCTGGAGATACCTTGATTGTTCAGATTATCACTGAATGGATGCAGTCTCAGTCAAACTGAGACCTGTTGAAGACCTTAGCTTTAAAAGGCCAAGCTCTCCCACTGCATCTAGAGCCATCAAGTCATCCTCATCTCTATCTGGCCACTGGATCCAGATGGCTCTAGAGAGGAAAGTGAGACAGGTGACCTTGGACAGTCCTCCCTCCCTCACTTCAGTCCTATCACCTGCATGCCATGGCATCACCTCCCAGATATTGTGGTCTTCTTTGAGAACAATGGACAAACAACAACAATAATAACAACAGTAACAGGAATTATTAAAGCAGTGACAAATTTGGATTCAGGACAGGTGAATCTCACCCCCACACACACTTACTAGCTATGTGGCCATAAGATAAAAAAATAACCTCTTTCAAATTCAGTTTCCCCACTTGTAAAATAGGGATAATAATATCTATAGCATTTTTTTCATTAGATTGTTTCAAAGATCATGCATATGAAGCAAGTTATAAACCTTAAAACTATACAAAGGTTCATTATTATTGTATTCAGTCAATAATGTTGCTCCCTTCTGACTCAAAGACAAGTATTCCTAATGAGGTAGCTTCCTAAAGGGATAACCAGGTATTAACACCCGGTTAACACATTTATGCCCATCTTCTGTGATAACATCAACTGAGCTGAGGGTGGAAAGGGTAAATAAAAGTTCCCAGTAATTTAGACTTTCTCTCCATTCAATATTTGTTTATCTTCAGCAAATCAATGGGGTTTGGGGGGCCAGAGATTGTGTCATAACTTAAAAATACAGAAATTAACATTCTTTTGTTGAATATGGACCTACCATTTCCAAATCCATGATTTATGCAATTTAAATAACAGACTTCGTTTTACAAAATTCTCATAGGTTACTATTTTAATACTTACAAAGACTTTCCCCCTCATAGGAAATACAGAGTTCCCAGAATATTTGAGGCTTTCTCCACAAGGTTTAAGAGCATAAGTTATCTCCTCTTCTTCAGGTAAGAAACCAAATAACTTTATATTGGTACTTATAAAATAATACAGATTCCCTGGAGAGGAGGTAGGTTATGATATTACAGAAGTAACTGAGGAAGTGATTACATATTTAGCTAGATCATAATACTATTATAATGTTATTAAAATTAATGAATAATAAAATAAAAATATTAAAATTATGTTTTGCATATAATTGCAAATGGGTTGATATATATAAAGTGCTTTGCAAACCTTAAAATGCTATATAAATGCTGGATATTATTATCACATAGGTTGATTAGTGCCCATGATAATTACTGCATGTTGCAGATACATAGTATATTAACTGGTGTGTGTAATTTCACTCTGTCTATGCTGCCTATGTACATTCTGTTATTATGTTCACAAACATTTTGTTGCATTGCTTTGTTTTACTGATTATGTATTTTTGTTTGTATAGACGTAATATGTAGTGTTATGATTTTATGCATGTGTTACTGTATTACTGCAGGCTATTAAATGTTATACCTATAATATGTAAGTTAAGAAGTAGACAGGAGATAAGTCTGCAGAGATTTCATAGATATGTAGGTGCTTGAAGAAAGAGAGAGCATTCCAGACTTGAAGTAATGGCATAATCAAAGGTAAAAAGATCTGAAACAGCAGAATGAAAATGAAGTACAATAAATAGTCAATTTTGCCTGACATACAGAATTTTTGATGGGATAGTATGGCAAGATGAGGTTGCAAAGCCAGATCATGGAGGATCTTAATACCAGGATAGAAAGCTGACATTTGTACCTTTAAACAATGGTAAAAGTTTTTGATCCGGGAAGCAAAATGGTCAGAGATTTATACTACAAAACTTTCTTAAACAACCATGTGAGAATAAATTAAAGAATAGAGAGACTGAAAGCATAGAAGAGATGCAATGGAAATAGGCAGAAAGAGATGAGTGAAAAATGTTACAGAAATAGAATCAACAGGAATTAAAAACTGATCAGATCTTCAGAGAGAGAGAAAAGACACAAGACAAACTGTTGCTCTTGTTTTTGATGTTCAGTCATTCAGTCATGCATGACTCTTTATAACCCCATGACTCATAGTAGACCAGGCTCTTTTATCTTCCACTATCTCCCAAAGTCTGTTCAAATTCATGATACTATCATGATATTATCAAATTTCCATGATACTATCTATCCATCTCATCCTCTACCATCCCTTTCTCTTTTTGCCTCCAATATTTCCAAACATCAGAATCTTTTCCAATGATTCCTGTCTTCTCATTATATGAACAAAGTATTTAAGCTTCAGCTCCAGTATTTGTCCTTCAAATTAACAATCTCAATTAATTTCTTTAGGTACTGATTGATTTGATCTTCTTGATATCCAAGAGATTCTGAAAAATCTTCTCCAGCACCACAGTTTGAAATCATCAAGTTACAAGTACTGATATCCTTGTACTACAACTCTCACAGCCATACATAGGTACCATACATTTTTGTCTTTTATATATTCTTCTCTTCTTAATCCCTCCTACCTCTATTAAGTCCCTACCATTTTTGTCTTTTGGCAGGCCCATTTTTACATGAAATTGTTCCCTTGATACATCAATTTGTTATTTTCTTCTATTTATTTGTATCCCTCATTTTAAAAAATTGTTTTATCTCTCCTTGCTGTTCTCTAGAATTCTGCATTTAACTAGTTATATCTTACCCTTCATCCTTTACCTTTCAATTTCCTTCTTTCTTCATCTATTTGTAAAGACTTATCATATATCCATTTTGCTTTTTTGTTCTTTGGCTTTGGAATGTTTTTTGTTGATGCATCTTAAACAATATTGCAAACCTCTGTCCATAGTTCTTCAAGCACTGTATCTACCAGGTTTCATCCCTTAAATATATTCATCACTTTTACTTCATATTTATAAGGAATGTTCTTTAGGCCATACCTATACAATCTGATGATTTTCCTTGTGTTTTTAGTGGTTTTTCAGTCACATCTGATTCTTTATGACTTCTTTTGGGGTTTTCTTGGCAAAGATACTGGAGTAATTTGCATTTATTTCTTCAGCTTATTGTACAGATGAGAAAAATGAGGCAAACAGGCTTCATTGACTTTCCCAGGATCACATAGAATGTCTGAGGATGCATTTGAACTCAGGAAGATGAGTTTTCCTGACTTCAGGCCTGGCACTATTTCCAGTGAACCTCCTAGCTACCCTCAATTTTTCCTATTTTCTTCTATTTAATTTTGAATCATATATAAACAGCTCATGAGCTGAGCCACAAACAGCCGGCTCCAAGTCTTGTTTTAACTGATTGTATAAAGTTTTTTTCACCTTTGGCTGAAAATTATATAACCAATTTGATTTCAGTATTTCAGCACCAATTGGTGCTATCCAAGTGTAGAGTTCCCATCTTTGTTATGACTAGTGAGTTATCTTGACAAAACCCTATCAGTCTCTGTCCTGCTTCATTTTGTACTCCAAGGCCAAACTTGCATATTATTCCAATTATCTTTTGACTCCTTACTTTAGCATTCCAATCTTCTAGGATGAATGTGACATCTTTTTGGTGCTATTTCTTGAAGATAACATAGGTCTTCACGGAACGAAGCAACTTCAGCATCAGTGGCTGCAGCATGGACTTGTATTACTTGAATGGTTTAATATTCTATCATTTTTAAGATTTTACTTCAGCTTTTCTCATCCTTTTTATTGACTGAGGGCAACTCCATTTCTTTACTCCTTGCCCATGTGAGCAATATTATGATCACCTAAATTAAATTTACCCATGCCCATTGACTTAAGTACATTGACCAAAATGTTGATATTTAATCTTTCCAACTCCTGTTTGACCAGGTTACTTTGGTCCATAAGTCTTACATTCCAGGTTACAGACTCACTTTCCTTTCATCATCAGACATATCTGTAGTTGAGCTCCCTTTCACCTTTGATCTAGGCACTTCATTATTGCTAAAGCTACCTGTGGCTGTCCCCTGCTCTTCCCCACTAGGATATTGTACAACCTTAGGGGCTCATATCCAGTGTCTTATCCTTTATCATTTTAATACTGTCCATGAGGTTTTCTTGGCAAAGTTAATGAAGTGGTTTGCCATTTCCTTCTCTGGTGGATCACCTTTGGTCAGAGCTCTCCACTATGACCTGTCTGTCTTGAATAACCCTGCTCATAGTTTCGCTAAACTCCATAAGCCACTTCATCATGACATGGCAGTGATACAGGACTATATAGTTCCAAACTTGAATGACTAGAAATGTAGTGATGCCATCATTAGAAATATTTTAAAATTAGCAGGGATGGGGGAAATGACTTTGAAAACTGCTTAATCAGCCTCTTATTGAAGAGTTGGGGAGGAATAAAGGAGTTTCATTCAGAAAATGCTAGTTATGAGTTCAGTGGGAGAAGGTTGGGTGAAAAAAGGAGAAGAAATTAGAGACAGAGAAAAAGGAAATTGTGTAAAAGGGGAAATGAAGTTGACTTGATTGCCCAGCTACTGAGGTAAAAAGAATGATAACTGGATTTGATGAATCTCCCTAGGAGTTTGCCACAGTAGTACTCCCAGGGAATTTGACTTCAAGAACTACTAGCAAGTATGATAAAAATGAGAATAATTCTTCTAACAAGCATAGAATACGTCAAATTTTGCAGTGATCTGCAAAATGCTTGCTATGTTGGTATTTCTGCCATGGCTATTATATATGCTCATTATGTATGCTAACTGGTTAGCCTCTTATATGAGTAGAGGAGATGAAGGAACCTCTCCCTTCTCCAAGTTATCAAATAGCAAAATGTATTCCTTTAAAAGATGGAAAGATTTCAATGTACAGAGAGTAAAGAAAAGATTTGAAGAAACAGAACCAACAAGTTAAAAATATGATACAAAGGAGAAAGAGCTAAACACTTAAAACTAAATAATGTAGAGAAGATTCTTCCTAAAGAAGAGATAACTAAACTCTCTAAGAAGGAAAATTATTTGTCCTCTAAGTAATGATAGTGTGGATCCACAAAAAACATCAGATGAGAGGTCATCCTATAAAGATCAGAGGAAGAAGAAATTAGAACTAATTATTGACTCCCTGCTGAAAGATATTAAAGCTGTTACATATTGACCAGATATTAACAAGAGAAAATTGTGCTGGCAAACATATGTAGGATATGACAGGGACTTCCCAAGACTTGCCAAATCTCATGACTACTGCCCACTGCCAGAACTTTTCACGAGCACAAATAGTACAAGCAGAGGAAACCCAGAAATTGGCTAAGCACTTCAGAATCTTAGGTGAGAAACTGAGCACCATCAAGACACAAGTAATGGAGCTAATTGGTACAATGGACAGAATACTAGACTTGAGTTAGAAAAACCCCAGTCCAAATATTCCTCACATCTAATTACTGGCAATTTGTCCCTGGGCTAGTCATTTAACCTCTCTCAGACACAATTTCTTTACTTACAAATCTTTCAGGGTTGTTATGAAGAAGAGAAGATATAATATTTGTAAAGTACTTTAGAAAATTTAAAGCACAATATAAATACTATACTGGTACTAATTAAAAATCTAGGACTTCAGACTTAAAAAGAAAGGCTTGGGGAGTAGACTTGTTAAGAAAATAGTGTCTAGAAACAGGTTTAGATTTAATTAAAATGCTACAATCTGAGTATAAAGTATAATCAATAAATAAAATGTAAAGTCTTGTACTTAGATTCTTAAACATCACCTTCACAATTAAAAAATGGGAGACATATGGCCAGAAAGCAATATTCCTGAAAAAAAAACTGTAGATTTTAATTGGTTGTCAGTTCAATATCAGTCAACAATGTGATGATGCTAGCAAAAAGGCTAATGTAGTCCCACTCGCTCAAGACAAGAAGGCTTAAAAGGAAAATGATAGCTAACTTCAAGTGTTTGAAGGGAAATCTTGTGAAAGAAGGACCGGGATTTTTCTATGTAGTCCCCCTAGAGTATAAAACCAATTTTGTTTGGAGCTAGAAGATTTAAGCTTGATATATGGAAAAATATCTTAACAGAGTTAACCCAAAAGTTAACCCAAAATGGAATGGGCTGTCTCAAAAGGCACTAAGTTCTTCACATGAGGTCTTCAAGAAAAGATTTAATGATTACTTAAAAATTACAAATTATTGAAGGGATTTTTCATCAGTTATATGGCCTCTGTGATTCCTTCCAACCATAGTAATCCAAGATTCTGAAATTCTTTGAGGAAGTTACTCCATCAGAAATTTATGTTTCTTTTCTACCAATGAATATTCTATCCTATGGATATAAGAACATTACCTATCCAAGGACACTTCAAAAAATCAATAAATTAAAAGTTCCTTATTGTGATAACAATCACACTTTACTATGTCTAGAGGGATTTTTTTTACCTACAATAAATATTTACAACTTTCATAAGAGCAGATTATAGGAGTAAAAACAGGAGAAGAAAATTTGCGATAAATAAGAAAGAAACTATGCAAGTGGTTTGGAAAGGTTCAAACATGAAAGATGAAAGGTTGAATTTTGGGGAAAGAAATTGGGAGAAATTTAAAGGTCAATTTTCAGGACCAGGCAGTGATCCAAGTTCTTGTTTGGGATTGGAAGAGCAGAAAAATCAAGGAAAATTAATGAAACTATAAAAGAATTAAGGAGGATCAAGTTAGAAATTAATGAGTTAAACATGTAAAGGAATATTCAAGAAAAATAAGAAAGTTGACGAGACAAGGCAAAGTAATGAAAAATAAGTGGAAAAACTGAAAGGTAAAGGAAACAGGGTATATTGGCAGGTGAAGAAAACTGATAAAATCCATACAAGATCAGTGCAAGATTAAAACACAGATAATGTTATGGTCTAAGCTTCCAGTCATTCACTAGAAATTGAAATACAATGAAATATTTACAAATCAGCAATACAACTTTTAAAATTATTTTACCTGTATGGATAAGGATTATCATTGTAATTTCTCTGGTATATTCATTCCCACGAATTATATCATTCCCATAATATATTCACTTTGATTAATGACTACAAGTATGAGCCAGACAGGTGATCTTTCACTCATTTTTACCTCAATAAAGGTTCCCCTTCCCTTAGTGGTTGCCCACTCTAAAATTCTTGATGGAAACTGGGATGCCCCTATATGTCCATTAACAGTTGGTATAAATGGAAGCTGGGCATCAGTATACTGCAGCTTCTTAGACACATTTGTTCCTCCCTTTCCAATCCACCATGACTTGAGCATATGATCTCAAGATCCCTTAAGTCCTGCTGCCTCAAAGAAACCTTGACTCTTATCCTTGGAGGACTTACACCAAAGTAAATTGATTGATTCTTTCATTGAAGGCCATTGGGAGTATCATATGCCTATATGGCTTTTGATGTCACCTTAAAGTTTGAAAAAAAATCTTGATTTGTGAAAGCACAGCTGATTTCCAATAATCTTGATGATGATCCAGAAGATTATGGAAGCCCCTTAAGAAGAGAAGCAAGGAAGAATTAAGGCTAGTGGACCAAGGGTCCCTCCAGGGTAAATAAAAAGACTTAAATAGTTTGAATGTCCTAGTGGAATGAAAGTTTTCCAGGATGTCCCATGTGTTGACAGAACATAAAGATTCTTAAAGCCCTGCATCAAACTTTACAAACTGGTTTATACAGGTCTGTATAGTGATGTGGTAGGAGAGACTCACAGTTAAAGCTGATGCCCCTAGCATGGGGCCCTGCCCAGGAGGCAGAATCTAATTGTCCTTTACATGTACTGATCACAGGAGGCAGGGAAAGGAGAAGGAAGGAATATAAATCCAGTTTTCTAAACCTGTCTCTTTTTTAGGAATTCAATTCCCTCCCCTTGCTGACTCTTTTTGGGAAATAAGCAGTGAGGGAATTTTTTGTCATAGGGATAGATATGCAGGACTTCACATCTTAACCTCAAAAACAAAGAACAGTCATATCTAACTGGCTTTGCAAAAGTAAATCAATTGTAAGATTCCCAAATCTATGGAAGTTTGGCTGAAAGAAAATCTTTATTTTCTGTATTAGACCAAGAAACTCTTTAAACATTGCTGTAATTACTCATGAAATTGCTGTTTAAGCTTCTGCAACTTCCCACTTTCCATACTGGTGAAAGTTGACCCCTCTATGGGAAATCATGGGAGAGGAGGAGTGGGTAAGGTATATTAACTGGATCAATCTTAGGCTATCTTACCACCAAAGATGGTACCCGATTCTCATCCTCACTCCCATTCTCTTCCCTTGTAGTGCTAATCTTAGCAGGATGCATCGCTTCCCCCAATAGGACTTCTGGGCCTGAGACTACACTTCCCATCTGTAGCCAATCATAATTATTCTTTTCTGCTGATCAATTTCTTAACTGCCCCTCTGCCTTTCAAGATACAATCCTTTAAAAAAAAAAATTACAACAGTACTGACAAGATGGTAGACTAATTTCCACTTCCCATTAAATCTCAACCCCCATTCCCCGAAAGAAGATTTATATATCAAATACCTACCAATTCCATCTGAATTCACAGACAAAAAGAAGGAAATTCTGAACACAAAACCTTCATATTTTAAGACCAAAATCATTAAAAGCATTCAATCAGCACTCCTCCTCAATCTGATTTTTTGCATAAGACACATATTGGCATCTCCTCCTACTGCAGAGACTTTGCTGATAAGCATCATTCCTTGCCCGTGCCCCACCACAAACAAGAACTACAAGCATCAGACATTAATCTGGGGGAAGCAAGGAGGGGCAGCTGCCTTCAATTTTGAGGTGGCCCTAGATTAAGGGACCTCAAAGCTGCAAAAAGTCTAGCTGTTAACACCCTCCTTCCCCTCTTCCTACCTTAAAAAAAGCAACAGGGGCTAATTAAGCCCAACCAGAGAAGAAAAGAAAGACCAAGGAAGGAACTGAAGCAAGAAGCTTATGTAATTGTTTGTACCAAGCCTGAAGGAAAGACCCTAAAACCCAAATGAGGTCAGTCCTGTCTCTCTCCTCATCCTCAGAGACTATTCAAGACAGGGGACTAGGATAATCCCATAAAATGTGTGGAAGCTGAGGTCACTTTATCAACCACTTGCATGGGTGTATCATGGGTGGGAGGAGACAAAAACTGATTTACAAGGCAATGAGAAGAGAGGAAGCTGAAACAACAAAGATTTCAAAATAAAAAAAACTCAATAAAAACCCAGAGCATAAGTATATAAATCAACAAAGAAAATCCTAAACCTAGAAGAAAGAACAAATGCTAAGTACTCAAAAAGATTACAAAACTCAATTAATAAAGACAAAGTGAACCAATATGATAAAACACAGAATCCTGTGAATTGCCAAGAGAATATGGAATTTTAAAAATTCCAGAATGGTTCAAAAGAAAAAATAAAAGAGAAATAAAATCTGTGAGTATAAATTATGAATGGATATATGTCAGAAATTATAGGCTCTCAATATGAAGTAAAAAACATCATTGGATTAGAAAAAAATTGAGTTTATGCTGGAAAGTTTCTTCAAAGAAGCAAAAGAAAGGTTAACATATTTGAAATACAAAAATATTCAAGTGGGCAAAATAATCTAGTAGAAGAAAAGAAAAATGGAATAATGTCAAATATACTCACACACACACACACACACACACACACACACACACACACACACACGATCCATATATAAGCTAAATCCATTGACCTTGAAGACAAGATGTACAGAAACAGCTTAAGGATCATAGGTCTCCCAGGAGAACATGACAAATAAAAAACCAAAATGGCATTCACATCTGTCCCCAATTGCTAGATGCACAAAACTAATTTATTTTCATTTTCTTCATACTGGTCATCTAGCTTTTCTAAAACCCTTAGTAAAAATCAGGAGATACTGATTTATGAAATCATTATTTCCCTTTCAGCTTCCTTAAGCATTCATCTAACTAATCCTACAGCATCACTAGGGGCTCCTTCCTTATCCTTTTGAGAGGATTCCATATATATACCTCTATTAGGTTCTATACCTCTGTCTATCCAATAAGTCCAACTGCTTTTTCCCTAATTAAACCACAAAATTAACCACTAAGTAATTGTAAATGACTGGCAAATAACACCAAAGATTCTGAGTTAGATCTGATTCAAGTCAGTCCAGTGATTCAGGCTCAGAATTGAATTGCATTGACACATAAGTGGCCCATAAAATACAATAATAATGATTTTGCTTCTAATAAAGGATGATAAGAATATGATTACTAAAAAACAAATGATAATATCCTTAGCCTCCACATTCACCAGAGCAGCAACACTGGGTCAGAAAGATGTTGCACAAGGTAGTGGGAACTCTGCCAATTTTCAGGAACAATAGCTCCCTATAGGCTGGGCATTTAGTCTTAAAGACCATTCAAATCCCCAAGGCAGCTTCCTTTTCTTCTTAAAGGAAAACTACCCTGTGTTACAAAAAAATGCCATTTCTCCTTCAAAAGGAATGTGACTGTGTTATTATGACTGAGATTATAGAAAGGAAATGAGTAGAGTTGTCACGTTAATAAGAGATCATAAAAGTTTAAACTATGTACTTAGAATTAAGGTGTAAACACCCACAAGAAATTGTTTAAAGCTAAAAATGTCAATCAGTATGAAGTAAGGAAAAATATTCAGTGACTTGTATCAAGTATCCTATGTTTGTCTTTCTGCCACAGGTGAATGACTTTTATCTGTGTTCCAAATGTAGGCTAGTCTCCCTCTGAAGAGGGTTAATTTGACTTGGAAAACGTCTATCTACACACCAGTTTGTTAGGAACAACATAAAAACTCCTAAAAGAAATAAATGAGGCTTAAATGCAGAGGAAAGGGGCATCTGAGGTAGAAAGAATGAGCCTTGTCAGGATGTTGAAAAGTAGCAGGGTTTTATACAAAGGAGAGGGGAGGAAAAGAAGAGCTCTCAATTTGAGCCTAAAAGATTTGAGACTCTTTCTGAAGAGGACAGTACTGGATGCTCTAAAGGGAAGAAGTTGCTTCACCTTCAAAGAATGACACAGCAAAGACACAGAAGCCATCAGGAAAGAGATCACAGTATAGATCAGGGGAAGGTCAAATAGTGGGGGTTGGTGATTACCCACTCAGAAGTACTGAGAGTTATTTTGTTATCTGGTAACAACAGATAGGTCTGCTGCCTTTCTATAGTATGTATCCAAGACAGAAATTCTCCTAAAATTTAACAAAAATGATGCTCACTATGGATACAAATGATGCTAACATAAGGAAATATTACCAATAATAGTCAGGTCAGGTCAAAAAACTGAAAATCATAGGGGCACACTTTGTGCTTCCCTCATTTTTGTCCATTGAAGGCAAAGAACAAAGAAGAGAAAAATGAATTTGATAAGTTAAGAAAGTGTTGTCTGAGAATGAGACTTGGACTTTTGGACCACAGCTTAAACTGTAAGGATGACAGATTCTTGGCCAGAGATGAAGTATACCCAACAAAGACTGGCAAGAATGTATTTGTCAAGTGTCCCACAAATCTAATCAAAAGAACTTTAAACTGAAGTGAATAAATTATAGGAAAGAGAGAAGAATGCCACATATATCTATCAATCCAGATAGATACTATAGACAGTAGCTACAATGAAGGAAAAAAGAACAGCAGTATAAATGCTCAGAAATCCATAGGATAAAATAGCAAAACCCATGTTCTCCACATGCCAAAGTTGAGCAACAAGTAAAAGAACTACTAACGGAAAATTTGATCTCATAGAGTTTGCTGAGACTTCATGGGATGAAACTGTCTATGGATGAATCTATCTTATTCAAAATCTAATAAATTCACTTAAAAACATAGTGAGGAAGTGCTCTTTATCAAACTACACTAATATAATGAAATTCATCAACCCATGTAGAGAAGCATGATGGAGAATATTTGAGTCAAAGTCAATGCAGGGATCAACAGAAATGATTTTATCATTGGAATACATCACAGATGTTTAAGAAACTTTAAGAAAGTTTAAATAGGTAAGGATTAGGGGAAATAGAATACAAGCCTGGCATAGAAGCATCATATGGTAATGATGGGGGACTTCAATTATCTAGATACTTAATAAAGCTCTTGCTAAAATACAGCAGCTTATACATTTTTGACCTGCCTTAAAGAAAATTTCATCATTCAGAAGGAAGAAGAAACAAAAAGAAATTCTATTTTAAATCTAAGCATCATTAACAAAAAAGGAACTGGTGATTGAGGTGGAAATGATGCATCCCTGGTGGGGGTTAGAAGGGAGCAACTATGCCCTCCCAGAGTTTATGAGAGAAAATGAGCAAATTTGGGAAAAATATGATGTGTAATCTAAATTTCTGGAAAAGAGATTGCAAAGGATGGAGAAGAAAGCTAGGTAAAATGCAAAAAACTAAAATTTTACAAGTTAAAATTGCTATCCTAAGAGGGAGAGAAACTCAATTCCAGAGAGGAATTAAAAATGGGATTTGTCTGAAAAAAAAAACAATAAGGATACACAGGGAATTTACCAATCAACTTAAATTATAAAAAATAAATGTAAAACTAGCTGTGAGTTCCTCTATTCAACTTACACTCTTCTTCATTTTCCTCCACCTTCACCCCAATCCCTGGTTGTTGCACCACTACCTCCTTTCTTTCTTAAAAGTTTAATATTGCCACTTCAAGGTTACCCATGGGAAATGCTATTGGTTGCCTTTGTTGTTGATAATAACACTAGCATACATAAAGCTGACTTTTCAAGAAAAGATTGCTCTCAGACTGTCTTCCTCTCCATTGTTAAATGCCCCAGACATCAACATGTAGTACAGGATATTGGCAAGAAAGAAAGGTAGGAGATGAGGTCAAGAGCAAGAAAAATATTATGCCTTTGAAATATTCCATCGAATACAAAACTGTTACCGATAGAATAATTTGGAAAAGATCAGGAACCATGCTTTCTAGAAACAGGAAGGTGGATAACACTGGACCTGTTCTCGGGAATACCTGAGTTCAAACTTAGCCCCAGACAGCTAGCTGTGTGTCCCTGTGCAAATTACTTAACCCTGTTTGCCTCAGTTTCCTCAACTGTACAATGGGGATAAAAATAGCACCTAACTCACAGATTCATTATAAGGATCGAATGAGATACTATTTGTAAAGTGAATTCCTAGTATATTAATAAACAGCAGTGCTTTGTTGCCTGTTGGTAATTCCACTTACCCAAGCTTTACTTAAGCATGGAAAAAGATATCAAATCCTTAGCCTGCCCCAACTTGTCTGAATTAGAGGTCCTATCCTGGTCTCTCTGCATATTTTTTAGCAAACAAGAATCAGTAAGCAAATGTATGCTGCATCTGAGCCCTCCGTGGAATTGCCTCCTACCAAAAGATTAGCATGGCTTTATTTGTTATATATGGTACTTGACTCCAGGATTAAAAACTGGAATCATGAAGGTGAAGAACATTCTAAGTATGTTGAAAGCAAACATCCCCAAAGTCCAACAAAGTGTCTCATTTTTTCTTATAAACTCTTAGAGGGAGTAGTTCCCCTCCTCAAACCCCCATCAGAGAGCCATCATTTCTACCTCAGTCACCCTTTCTTTTTTGTTAGTGATGCTTAGATCAAAAACAGAATTTCTTCTTGCTTCCTCCTCCTTCTGAATGATGAAATAACTTTGACAGGTCAAAAAATTATATAAGCTAATGATTATATACATCTGAAATTATTCTAAATGTTATTTTATTGTTATAGTAATTATATTATATATAATATTATTAAGTTAGTATATATATAGCTTGTGTATATCAAGCTATTTTAAATATTAGTTTATTATTATATTATAGGAAGAAGATTGCACTGCTTTACAAAAGGAAGCCTCTGGATGGCAGTGCTGGAGTTGAAAGCAGGAAGACCTGAATTCAAATCCTGTCTCAGACACTTTGTTGTGTGACCCTAGATAAGGCACTTAATCTCTGTTTGCCTCAGTTTCTTCATCTGTAAAATGGGACTAATAAAATAGCACCTAACTGGGCTCTTGTGAGCCTCAAATTAGATAACATAAATAATGCACTGTTATCAATCTCTTTTAACTCCTGGGGATGCTACAAAATGTGCAGAAGACAGAAGCAAAGCTGTGTGGTAGAGAATGAATTTTAAGATTGTAGCATCATATAGAAATGGTAGGAAAAGTGCCAGAATTCACAATGATACACAGCTGGAGGAGGCAGCTTGGGGCCACCAAAAAAGGGTTGTTTTTTGCTTTATTGGGAGAAAAAGGAAAATTTTAAAAGAGATAGGAGTTTTGCTAAGTGATAGGAATTTGGTGGGTGGAATAATGATAACTAACAACAAAGGGCTGCTCAAATCTTATTTTGCTTCTATTTTCCCTGTCAAGGATAATGACCTTAGTCCAGAAATGAGAGAACAAAAATGACTCACAGGGAGTTGAAAAACAAGATAAGTAAGGCTATCATAAAAGAAGACCAAGTTGCCTATAATGAATTCAAGTCATTTGTCTTAAAAGAACTGTACTCTCAAGTCACAAAAACAAACAAACAAACAAAAAAACCTGACAAATGTGATTTTCTAAGCCCTAGTAAACAGGGGAATAACCATAAGGCAAAAGGGTAAATGTCCCAATTTTTTTTTCCAAAAAAAAGAAGAGAAAAGTCCTTCTGCAAACCATAGGCCAGTGTTGACTTCTTCCCCAGGAAATTCTAGGACAGAACATTAAAGAGATGAGGGGTAGACATCTAGAAAGAGAAGAGGCAATTACAAAGTATCAACCTAGCATCTTCAAAGACAAATCATGTCAGACTAAACTAGTAGAATATTATGGATATAGTTTGCCTAGATTTTAGCAAAGCTTTTAATAAAGTATCTCTTACTATTCTTGTTAAAAAGAAGGGGGAATTATTGATTAGATGCAATTAAATGGAGTCAGAACTAGCTGGCTAGAAAGGCTCCAAAGGGGAAATGGCTAAGTGTCAGTAGGATAGGAGATCACTAGTGGAAAATCCCAGAAAATCTATGTTTGACCCCAAGCTTTTATCAATGTCTTGGACAGAGGTATAGATGATTTGCTCTTCAAATTTGCAGATGATACAAAACAGACATGGAGAGCAAACATTGTCAAGATCTAGTATTCCAAAAAGAAACTTGACAAACTAGATCATTGTCGTGGATCTTAATTAAATGGAATTCAATAGAAATAAATGATGTTTTTTACAAGTGAGAATAAAAATCAGTTTTATAAGTACAAGTTATAGGCAACATGGCTAGGCAACAATTGTTCTGGAAAAGATCTGGGGGGAGGGGGAGTTAATATACTACAAGCATAATATGTCAGCACTGTAATGTGGCAGTCAAGAAAATTAAAAGGACCTTGGACTGCATAAAGACAGACATAATTTCTAGGAAAAGAAACCTCTGATCATTATACACGGCCAACAAGACTATATGATGTTCAATTCTGATGGACATGGCTCTCTTCAACAATGAGATGATGCAAACCAATTCCAATTGTTCAGTGAGCCACATACACCCAGAAGAGGACTGTGGGAGCTGTGTAGACCACAACAGCATTCTCACTCTCTCTGTTGTTTGCTTACACTTTTGTTTTCCTTCTCAGTTTTTTTTCTTTCTAGATCCGATTTTTCTTGTGCAGCAAGTTAACTTATGGATATGTATACATATATTGGATTTAACATATATTTTAACATGTATTGGAATACCTGCCATCTAGGGGAGGAGGTGGGAGAAAGGAGGGGAAACTTTGGAACAGAAGGTTTTGCAAGGGTCAGTTTTGAAAAATTACCCATGCATATGTTTTGTAAATAAAAAGCAATAATAAAAAAAAAAAGGAAAGAAACCTCTATATTTTGCCCTTCCTCTATGGTTATTTATGTAAAGTGTTACACAAATGTGAATTCATTATTATAGTAGACTGTGCATATATTTGTGGAGAATGATGTTTTAGAAGTTAGATCAATTTTAATGTAGTTAAAACAGAACCAGCTTCCAGTTTAATACAAGGATATTTAAAGTCTCATTTTTCACTTAAACATCAAATCTGGGGAATATGATGCCTCCCCAAGAATAGAAGGAAGCTTAATCAGTTTAAAAAAACACTAGATTTGGCATCAATCTATCTTAAAATCCTGATTCTCCTGCCTCCAACCTGAACAAAAGTTATTTAACTTCTCTTGCTCCTCTATAAAATGAATAGTTTGGACTAGATAATCAATAAGAATTCTATCTTAATCAATCAATGATCATGAGTTAAGTGTCAGCTATATACCAGGCACTCTGCTAAGCTTTGAGGATACAGGAAAAAAGAAAAAGAAAAAACAATTTCTGCCTTCAAGTAGTTTACATTCAAATGGAGAAGACAACAGTTAAACATTTATTAAGTGACTGTGTACCAGGTACTGTGCTAAATAAAAAAGGAGCTTACATTCTATTTAATAGAGAAAACAACATGCAAACAAATACATACAAACAAGCTCTATATAGGATGAATAAAAAATAACAGAAAGAAAGTACTAGTATTAAGAGGGATTGGGGAAGACTTCCTATAAAAGATGAGATTTAAGTTAAAATTTAAAGAAAACCAGAGAGGTCAACAGAATATTTCAGACAGGAAGGATAGTCAGAAAGGGCATCAAGAGGTAGAGTATCTGCTTCATCTCCAAATCTATGATCCCTGTGAGTTCAACCTATCAGAATATGATCACACAGATCAGACACCTCAGGACAGGTAGGGGAGGGATCAGAGTAACCCTCCAATAATCACCCCTCTCTCAGAAGTCTATACCTGTATTTCCTGGATGCTCTCCTCTTCTTTGGCATCCACTTTTTTCTCAATCCCTTCACCTCGTAATAAGGCTTCCAGTGTGGTACTTTCTGATGTGAATCCATCTTTCTTTAGGGGCAGATCCACTTCTGAAAAGCAGGAAAAAGCAGAAATAAATGTTGGACTTTGATACTGCCTGTTAATAGTTAAGTAAAATGGGAAGGAACAAGAACCCTTCACTTAAAAAAGAAGAGAGGGGAAGGAATCTATTATTATAGTATTAGTTTCCCCCAAGCAGAGTCAGGTGAGAATTTTTTAATTCATTCATTTCAATTGTATCCGTCTCTTCTTCATGACCTCATCTGGGGTTTTCTTGACAGAGATACTGGAGTGTATTGCCATTTCCTTCTTCAGCTCATTTTACACATGAGGAAACTGAGGCAAACGGGGAAGTGACTTGTCCAGGGTCACACAGTTAGCAAGTGTTGGGGACTGGAATTGATCTCAGGAAGATGAGTCCTCCTGACTCCAGGCTTGGTGCTATATCCACTGTACCACCTAATCATCCCTCAGGGGGTATGGTAAGAAAACAAATTTAGATTGAATTTGGAGCCAGAGGAATCTTTGAGGTCATTTAGTTCCACCACCACCACCACCCCTTATTTGAAAAATAAGGATTTTGTAGCAGCGAGATGACACAGTGGATAGAGTACTAGCCCTGGAGTTGGAAGGACCTGAATTCAAATGTGACTTTAGACATTTAACACTCTCTAGCTGTGTGACAGAAGAAGGAAGGAAGGAAGGAAGGAAGGAAGGAAGGAAGGAAGGAAGGAAGGAAGGAAGGAAGGAAGGAAGGAAGGAAGGAAGGAAGGAAAGAAGGAAGGAAGAAGGAAGGAAGGAAGGAAGGAAGGAAGGAAGGAAGGAAGGAAGGAAGGAAGGAAGGAAGGAAAGAAGGAAGGAAAGAAGGGAAGGAAGAACCTTAACTCCAATTTTTTTATTGTACCATTGTCCTCCTTTTGTATAATCTAGGGATTCCTAACCTAGAGTACAAGAGGTACAAGAAACTTTTAAATAATATAATAATTTTGTTAATAAATATATTTGAAATTCAATAATTTATGTGCATATGCATAAAAAACTCTAGAATTTATTTTCTATCATTTTGAATAGAGGATACAAAAAGATTTCCTCAGAGCCATTAGTTGTAGGCACTGAAAAAAAAAAAAGGTGGAAGCCCCTTTCTTAGACTTTCTTCAGATTTTCCATCTTTCTGTTTCAAAGTCTCAAATTAAACATGATAATCTAAAGTCAAAAAATGATAAAAACAGGGTGAAGTTGAGGTCATAGTGGACGTTGGCCATATTTTTCTTTATATTTGCCAGCTTGATATAATTTTGGTAATGGCAATGTCACCATGCTCTAATGAGTGATTGTCACCCCACTAAGACCACCACACCCCAAGCCCCCCAAACTTGGTCCTCTTACATCCTTCTTACTTCAAGCCAACCCAGTTGGCTTTAGTGAACTAAATTAAACACTATGGCTACATGGGCTGTGAATTGAGAAACAGGAAGTATAAGAGGATGAAAACCAAAAAATCAAAATGAACCCACATCATTCTAGTCCAGCTGATCAAAGCATAAAATAAATATCAATAAACATGATTATAATAGTGATTAATGAGATTCATACAGTACTTGTTAACATTTGTAAAATGTTTTATGTATATTTTCTCATTTGAAGAAACACATAAGCCTTGCTAGATAGGTCCTAATAGGTAGTACTATTATTCCCATTTCATAGAGGAGGAAACTGAGGTTCAAAGACATTAAGTGATTTGCCCAGAGTCAAATAGGTAGTGCCAAAGGCGAGATTTGAACTCAAGCCTTCGAGATTCCAAGTCGCACACTTTTTGTCCATTATGCCAACATTATTGCTGTTCACTCATTTCAGTTGTATTCAACTCTTCATAACCCATTTGGGGTTTTCTTGGCAGAGATACTGGAGTAGTTTGCCATTTCCTTTTCCAGCTCATTTTATAGATGAGGAAACTGAGACAGAGTTAAGTGACTTGCCCAGGGCATACAACTGGTTAGTATCTGAAGCTGGAGTTGGACTGAGACTTGCTGACTCCAGGTCCAGCACTCTATCCTCTATCAGCTTGCTACCTGGCTGCCCTATCATACCAACTGATGTACTAGATTAAAATAGGCAAAATGGTAAACTAAAATCAATATAACAGTTCTTAAATATTCTGATTTAAAATGTTATGATGTTATGTCACTTGTTAATATAATTTTTCCTAAATATGTTTAGAAGAATTGCATATGTTTAAACTATATTAGGTTGTTTGCTGTCTTGGGGAGCAGGGAGAGGAGGTGAGAGGGAGAAAAATTTGGAACACAAGGTTTTGCAAAGGTAAATGTTGAAAACTATTTTTGTATGTGTTTGGAAAATACTATTAAAATAAAATAAATTTAGATACATATATTCATACATACATAACTTTTCCTAGTTGTATCCATCTAATAGAATCAAATTAAATGGGACTGTTTGTATTTCCTGGTTTTCAGTCTAGAAGATGGCTGTCCAAGGGCATTATTCCAGCTGATCTATAAAACCCATGAGTTTCCAACATTGCTGTTAAACGGCACTTGAGGTCAAAAAGAAAAGGCAACCGATTTCTCCCCCTACCCCTCAATCTCTGACCACAGGGGGAATGAGAGGTTTGTCACTAGAATTAAGACAGGCTTCTTATAAAAGATGAGATTTTAGTTAGGACTTAAAGGAAGCCATGGAGGTCAGTAGAGGGAGAGATCCTGAAAAAAAGAAAATAACAGGGCTAAGGGGGAAAGGGGGAGGGAATGTTATCAGAGGTAAGAAGGGAAAAATAGGTCTAAGATCTTGCAGGATATAAATCTTGGTTACAGACTTATAAGGTGAAGTCAAACTCGAAGTCTTTTCATGTGTCTTTCTTTTTTATCTCCTCATGTGAATGAAAGGATTAACTAATACTTTAAGCCTACACATTTTCAATTTAACACAAATGCTCTGCACCAGGTGGCATGGGGGAGTAGATGGAGTACTGAACTAGGAGGCAGAAATCCTGGATTCTAATCTAGACTCATTATTCTCAGTTGTTTCATCTGTCAAATTGTGGAGCATTAAGAAAGATTCAAGATGTATATATAGTTATATACATATATAATGTTTATATAAATGTTTTAAATATTTTAAATATTATATTTTATAATATATAGTATTGTAATATATTTTGAATAAAATATTATACATAAAATGTTGATACATATGCACATATATATAATATGACAAACACATAGATCATAAAATTATTTCACATCAAGACCAAGGAAGCATATATTGAAATATTTAATCTAGACAAAAGTGACTAACACAGTTTCCTGAGTTGACTAGCTTTCATTCCAATACAATCAGCATCTCAACCTGCTCCTGAACCACATGTGGCAAGCCACCAGGCTGTCTAGGGAGAAAACAATCAATCAAGTATTTATTAAACATCTTCTGGGACAGGCACTGTTCAAGGCATTAAGAATACAAGTTCAAAAAATTAAACAAGACAAGTACTTATAAATGTATTGCATGTATGTGTGTGTAGGTTTACCCAGAATAAATATAAAGAAAAAAAGGAAGGAAGGAAAGAAGGAAATATTTATTAAATAAATGCCTGCAATGTGTTAGGCATTGTACAATTATTTTCTCATTTGATGCTCATGACATCCCTGAGAGATAGAAGCTATTATTATTCCCATTTTACAGTTGAAGAAACTGAGGCACACTGAGTGACTTGCCCAGGATCACAAAGCTAGTACATGTCAAAGGTCAAATTTTAACTTAGATCTTCCTGACTCGTACATTAAAAAAAAAAAAATTCAATACCAGATAGTCTAGGAGGAAGAGAGTTAATAATTAAGAGAATCAGAAAATATAGAAGATAATGTTCGAACTGCATCTTAAAGGAAGAGAGGCATTCTTTGAGGAGGCAGTAAAGAAGAAGTGAATTCTAGGCAAAGGGAATGGTCCATGAGAGGCACAAAGGCAGGAGATGGAGTATCCTGTATGAGAAATAGAGAGGATGGTTTGGCTGAATCAAAAAGTAGGAGGGAGGGAGTCATGTCTAATAAAGCCAGAGAGATAGGCTGGAGCCAGATTTTATAGGGCTTTAAAAACTAAGCAGAGGAGGTTTTAATTTATCCTAGAGGCAATAAGAAGCTACTAGAGTTGGTTGAATAGGAAAGCCACATGGTCCTATCTGTGCTTAGGGAAAATCACTTTGGTGGCAATGTGATAGGTGAACTGGAGTGGGAAGATATTTGAGTAAAGAGATGAATTAGAAACCTGTTTCAACAATCTAGAAGACTGGTGATGAGGATCTGAACCAAAATAGTAGCTGTGTGAGTTTAAAAAAAAAAAAGAGGGGAAAGATATTGAGATGTTGTAGAGGCAGAAACACAAGATTTGGCAACTTAGACATGTGAGGTAAAGGAGGGTGTGGAATCAAGGTAATTTTCTTTTTATTGAGTCATTTCAATTGTGTCCTACTCTTTGTAACCTAAGTTGGAGTTTTCTTAGCAAAGATATCTTTTTTGTTCTTTGTTTGCTTGTTCTTTTTTCCTTATTATGGTTTTTTTCTCTTTTGATCTGATTTTTATTGCACAGCTTAACAAATACAGAAATATGTTTAGAAGAATTGCACATATTTAACCTATATTGAATTGCTTTCTGTCTGGAAAAGAGGAGAAAAGGGGAGAAGGGGAGGAAAATTTGGAATACAAAGGTAAATGAAAACTATATTTGCATGTATTTGGAAAAATAAAAAGCTATTATAAAAATTAAAAAAAAAAACCTGGGAATATAGTAGAGCCTTTGATAGAAATAAGTAGGTTTTTAAAAGAGATTTACTGGAAAAGATATTGAGTTTGGACACGTTCAGTTTAAGCTGTTGGGGTTATCAAGGAAGGAAGGAAAGAAGGAAGGAAGGAAGGAAGGAAAGAAGGAGGGAGGAATGGAAGGAGGGAAGAAGAAAGGAAGAGAGGGAGGGAAGGAGGGAGGGAGGAATGAAAGGAGGGAGGAAGGGAGGATATAAAAACTATATACAAATAGTATATGTATATAGTCTATATAGATATATAGACAAATACAAATATACACACATAAATATATTTAAGTTATAGGAATAGATACATATATTTATGTAGCTTACATAAACACATATCACTCTTTATTTGTTAATATAAAAATCATTTCCTCTTTAGAGCAAAAGCAATAGCCATTGCCATTCAAGCCAGGAGCCTCACTGGGCCCTGGTATGCAGTCCTGCTTTCATTTCTAATTGGGAACAGAGATATTTGTTGGGTGTCTTCCAACACAATCCACCACACCAGAGATAGCTACTATGTAAAACAATCAGTTTCACAATTTTAAAAATTATAAACCTTAGACAAACATGATTCAAGCCACGCAAAGTCTTGTCACTTTAGAAACAAATTTTAAAATATCCTGTCTATTAAATGCAACAGCTTCCAGACATATACATATAGGAAAATGGTGAGTATTGCTATACATGTGTTTATACATACACACATTTATACACAAATACATACATAAAGGAGATTGGTGACTGGCAATATACACCTATATAAGCTTACATACATACTTACACACATACACTCTCATATGAGATTGATGATTGATGCTATGTGTGTGTGTGTATTAGTCATACCCACTGGCTATACAATGCAGTCCACAACCACGGACATTGCAAAAGCAACCTGAGTATGCCAGTTAATTCACAGAAAGAAGAGCTACCACTGGGTGGCTGGAACCACTAAGCTCATTAACAGGATGTGGCAAGATCAGTCTCAAAGTGCAACATGGGAGCTCCTTGAGTAATTAAAATCCCATGTCACTTAAAAATGCAAACACCACAGATGTCACACGCATGTAGAGCCTTACTTCTTCTGCTTCATTCTTTCTTTTCCTTAGCTCGGGGTACCAGCCTGGGAACCCAAAAGTCATATTATAATCTGCCATATAATATGCCATATAAGAAATAAATTAAGACAGCTCTTCTTTGGGGAAATATACAGAGAGAAGAGCTGTCTGTTAGCTGTCGAGTTTCCAAGAGATACCATCTTTCGGGATCCTGTGCTCTGCCAACAGACAGACTGCCCCAAGGGAAATTGTGGTGAAACACCCAGACAAGGCATATCCATCCGTCCATCCATCATGTGCTCTCTCTGTGACTCAGGGGCATGGAGATAGAGTTACGGTGTAAAGGAGGAGGGGATGAAGAGGAAAAGCTTTAAACAATAGAAGAAAATCTATTGCTTAAATGATTAGGGGGAGTATGTGTGTGTGTGTGTGTATGTGTGTATATGTACATATATATGTATAAATACACATATATATGCATATCATAGAGAGAGAAAGGGGGAGGGAAAAAGATTCTTCCCCTCCGCTAGTCCCTTTAGCTTTTCACACACACACACACACACACAAAAGGTAGTATATCCCTTTCTGGTTGTGATTCTGAGTACTTCCTTGGATTTACACATCACTTTAAGGAGCAAAAGAAACTAGAGGTCATTATCTCATTCCACCATATCAGATTCCCTGTGAGGAGGGGAAAGGGAGCTGGTTTTGTTACCGCTCTCTTCATAGAAGGGGAAACTGGGACCCAGAAGGTTCTGTCATAAGACAATGGCTGAGCCAGGAATAGAACCGGTCAGTTGACTGCTCACCTGGCTCCATCTTCTTAGCCGCTGCCTCCTTTGTTATCTTAAACCTGAACGGTGATGGAACACCCAGTGAGGGCATTACAACCCACATTTCTGATTGCAGTTGTATCTCTCCACACACACACCCCAGAACCCCCATATAAACACTTTCTTATTTATTTTGCCATTCTACATGAAAGGTGATTTCTCAGTACTCCTCATTGCTTTCCTTTGTAACAGGATACAGAGATGCATCCATCCCTGCCCCCCCTTGTCTGGAAGCTCAGGGATATGCTTCATCACCCAAAGGTCTGTTATACAAATATGCCCCTGGAGGTTAATATGAGACTGCTCAGTTCATTTCACCAATGGCCTGAGCCACAGGAAAACACCCACAGTGTCAAAGCAAACTAACCATTGGACTCATTATTGGACCAATAAAACGCAGCCTTGTGTAATGAGGGAGACTAGCCAATGAGGGCCCAGTTCTTGAAGGATGAACAAACACTAAGATGGGGTGAGAACAGAAATGGGGGAGGTGGAAGACAAGGTTACAGGAGACAGAAAGGAAAGATGCACAAAATAGCTCATGGAATAAGTAGTGAGTCCTCCCTCCTTCTGAATTAAATTAATCTTCCAGAAAAGAAAGCATTTGTCTCCTAAAAACTTCTAACTCCATCCCAGTGGATATGATGGAGCAGTCTCCCCAAGAATGAATGAGCTAGAGTATACCAAAGGGGAACAAAGTGGGAGCAACAGCTCGGCAGGGCATGGAGCACCCTAGTTCTGCAGCAAGCTTCATGGTCCCAAACTATGTATCTCAGACAACCCCCCCAAAGGCTTTGAGAAAGATCATGAAAGAATCACAATGGCCGAAGTGCCAGTTCTGGAACATGTCCATAGGTCACTGATAATATATATCCATACCCAGAAACCAGAACTAAGTTTTTCCATATCTATAGTGCCTCAGAAACAGAATAGAAATAGAGACAACAGGTGCAAAGAATAAGAATTGGGGAATAGCTGGGGGGGCACTATGATATATAAATGTAATGGGATATCATTGTGATACGATCATCATTGAAATGATGAATATAAGAAATTCTGAGAAATATGGAAGAATCTGTATGAATCAATGCAGAGCAAAATAAACCACCTAAGCACAGTATACACAACACCCAGAATGATGCTAATTAAAAGATCACTACAAAGGAAACCCAATTCTGAGAAAATGAAAAGCCAGTAATGGTCCCAGAGAACAGAAAATGAACCATAACTACCTCCTCTCAGTAGAGATAGCAGGCGAATGTTGTCCACACTGTCAGATATGGTCACGGGTATCGGATATTTTAACTGCTTTTCTTTGTTACAAGACAGGGTTCAATTTAGAGGGAAAGATGTAAGGACATTTCCAGAAATGACTGCCATGTAAAAACAAACCCAAAAGATCAATAAAAATTATTTTTAAAAATAAAAGGAAAGAACTATTGTGAATCTCAAAGAAAATGCACAGAGATAGGTTTGTGTTGAGAGAAAAGATGAAAACATTAACATAGCAAAAAGAGAAGGGAATTGGAGGAAGAAGGAAATGAAAAGCAAGAAATAGGAATGAGAGAGAGGCAAGCAATATGTGAGAAGATAAAACTTCAAAGTCCATCCAAATGCTGAAAGAAGTCTTGCCTTCTACAAACCAAGTAGAATTGAGTCCTCTGAACACAAATAATGCAAGACATGCAACTATTAAAACCAGTTCCAATTGATGGGGGCATAAGGGCCTTGCCTCATATTTTGGGATATTGTTCTTTGGCATTTGAAATATTCTTTAGGTAAAAAGGCCTCCTATTTCCTTAGACTTCCAAAGTTGCTTTCTAATCTAGCTTGGTGTCTATCAAGCACTTACTGAGTACCAGGCACTGTTTAAATGCTGAAGATACAAAAAGAGGCAAAAACAGGTCAAAAAGTCACATTGTAACAGAGGAAACAGTAAGCAAGTAACTAAATATGTATTAGATAGCTAGATAGACAAACAGATAGACAGATAGATAGATAGATGGATAGATAGATAGAATCAGTTGAAGTTAATCTCAGAGGTTAGAAATTAGCAGTATGGGGAGTAGACATCCTATTTTTTTTTAAATTAAAGCTTTTTATTTTCAAAACATATGCATGGATAATTTTTCAGCATTAACCTGTGCAAAACCTTGTCTTCAAATTTTCTCTTTCCTTCTCCCACTCCCTCCCCTAGGTGGCAAGTAATCCAATTTATGTTAAACATGGCAGAAATATATGTTAAATTCAATATATTCATACGTATTTCTACAATTATCTTACTGCACAAGAAAAATCAAATCAAACAGGAAAAAATGAGAAAGAAAATAAAATGCAAGAAATAACAAAAAAAGTGAAAATGCTATATTGTGAACCACACTCAGTTCCCACAGTCCTCTGTCTGGGTGTAGATGGCTCTTTTCAACACAAGATCATTGGATCTGTAGACTTAATTTGAATTAAATCTTGAAAAGAAGCCAGGAGACAGTAGGAAATAAGAGCCCTCCAGGGATTTAGAAAGGTAAGTTAAGAAAAAGAAAGTCCTTTGACCTACCTGAAACCCCTGCTTCCCCCATCATGGAGCAGAGAAAAAGAGGTATGATAATAATGTATGTATTATTACATTATACATAGTGTTATATAACATATAATAGAAATTTAATGACATTGTAATGTATAATACTAATAACAATACATACTCTACATGAAATATATAATAACACTAAATGATATTTCCGTAGAAATTTATATCTGTTTTCACAGACATGATCTCACTTGATCCTTACATGTCAATAAAGTAGGTAAAGTAGATATTATCCCCTTTTATACAGAAAAAAAAATGGATTTAACATGAGGTTAAATGAATTGCCCAAGTTTATGCTACAAATAAATGCTATAACAGTATTAAAATACTTAAACTTCCTCATCCTAAGGTATTTCTGCGCCAACATCCCAACAGTCTACAGTTGATGAGGATAGCCCAAGATCACATCATCAGAAGACAGACAGAACAAGTGAATTGAAACACGATTCAATCTACTCAAATAAGCATTTATTAAGCACCTACACTGTGCTAATCACGGGGAATTCCAAAGGAGATAAGAGAGGGGGGAGGTAATAAGACACTAGGAGTACCCAGTATAGGGAGGGGAAAAGGGATGAGGAATCTTGTGGCATGGAATGGAGACCAGGAAACGCAACATTTGAAGAGTGGAGTGTTCTGAGAGTCTAATTTCTGCTTTCTAAAAAAGGGACGACATTGGGAGGCATTTGGTACTCCATTCAGAGGGAAGAGGATGTTTTGAAAGGGGTGGCAGTCAAGTCTTGAGTGAACAGCATGGTGGTGAGCTTATCCTGGGGGGGACATCCTGTACCTGGAACTGAAACCAGGTAGAGTGTCAGATGTAGAGTAGAGTAAAACAAAAGGGAGTGTGATCTGAGGAACTTGAGCAAAGGACTGGGAATATTGAATCTGAATTCGGGATGCGTTGCCAAAGAAGAACTTCACCTTTCTCTGATTTGGTTTCTTCACCTTTAAAATGGGAATAGATAATATGACTTCCTTTCATCCCGATGAATATGTTGCTTGGCTAAATAATACTCACCAAGTTTGAAGTTGTTACAGAGATAGTTTTCTTTTAAAATAGTTATGATATTGGAGTACTGCCATCCAGGGGAGGGGACAGGAGAAGGAGGGGAAAATTGGAGCACAAAGTTCTGCAAGAGTTAATGTTGAAGACTTATCCATGAATATATTTTGAAAAATAAAAAGCTTTAATAAAGAAAAAAATGAATAAATAAAAACAGTTAAGAAAACACATTCTCAACAATATACGGAACATTCAATGCAACCCAACCTTTAATAGGCCTTCCTAGTATCCTTAGTTTTTTCTTTGCAGAAAGCAAGGAGATTCTGGGAAACGGCATGAGATGGTTAGTGTGCTTGACTTGGAATCAAGAAGAGGTGAGTTCAAATGTGGCCTCAAACACTGCTTACCTGTGTTACCTGTGTCACACACACACACACACACACACACACACACACACACACACAAATCTTCCTCAGTTTCCTCAACTGCAAAAAAAGGGATAATAGTATCTACTTCCCAGGGTTATGGTGAGGACAAAATGAGATAATATTTGCAAAGCACTTTGTAGACCTTAAAGTACTATATAAATGGTGGCTATTATCATTATTTATTATTATTACTAAATTTTCTCTCCATGATTGCTCCCCTCTCATCTCCTTTACTAAAGCTATGGCAACAGCAGAAGGTTCATCCCTGAACAAATAATGGAAGGCAGAAGGGGGGAGATGAAATCGCCTGCATGTCTCTCCCCCTGCTCCCCGAATAATGAGTCCAACTCAAGCTGCTGTACCAAGATTGATGGCTGCAGACTCTGACACTGCAGTAAAGAGATAAATGACTGGTCATTTCCCCTTGATGCACTTGGAGGCATCCATCCTCCCAGCCGTACCAAGCTCAGGCAAGTCCCACTCCAACAGATAGATAAACACTGACAGATGAGGGGTGGGGGTGATGAGGGGTGGGGGGAGGGAATGTCTGAGTGTCCTTCCCCCACAGAAGGACGTAGCTGGATTCCTCTACAAGCCGGGAGAAGGTCACGTTGTCCATTCGCCACCACCTGGCTATAAGATTTTCTAGCCCTCTCCTTTGCCTTCCTCCAGCCTCCCTCCCCCAGCTTTAGTCACCATCCATAGTGGAACACAGGGAAGCAATGGGGGGAGGGCAAAACAGCTTGACAAGCTCATCCATCTCAGGATTCATATTTGGCACATCAGGGTTCTTTAAGTTGCTCCTCAGCTGGGAGGGTGTTGGAGGAGTGAGGAGGATGTTTTGAGATGAAAAGAAATCAGCACTAATATCAGAGAGCAAATGGTGGGAAAAGACACAGTGGGTTGAAGACTATTAGAATGTAGGGCATGTATCAAAGTGGTAGGAAGCTAATTAAGATGCAGGGTTTTCAAAAACAGGGGAACTTGGATGAAGCCTTTCCCCATCTGCAGTGTTTGGATCTGACTAGGGACTGGAGCAGTTGGTGGGCAAAGCAGTCAATTCCGTCTTCCCTTCACTTGGGGAAATATGAAGGACCCCTCTATGCAGAACCCATAGTTGCTCTGCATTTTCCCAATGACTGGAATCTTGCCTTGAATATAACATTTTCCTAATGACGGGAATTGTCTAAAACCAGAATATGTTGCCTCAGTATACAACAAATACCCCGTCATTGGAAGGCTTTAGGCAAGGGCTAGATGACCATTTCTAGATCTCATACAGCACAGCCCTGCTTTAAGTGGAAGCTGGAAGACTTTATAAATGTTCCCTAAATGAACACATACTTTTAACATGGTAGCATCATCCCAGGATCCCAGGAGTCATGTAATCTAAAGATAACTAGATGGTACAGTGGATAAAATTCCAGACTTGGACTAAGGAAAATCTGGATTAAAATGCAACCTTAGATGCTTAATAACCATGTGACATCTCCTCAATTCAACCTCAGTCTCACAATCTGTAAAATGGGAGATTGAGTTCAATGGCACATAAAGTTCCTCTAAATAGGTTGTTGTCTTTGTTCTCTTGAAGAGAATTAAAATGCTATCACTCTGTTAAAGTTGCGTTACAGTGTGTTTGACAATACAAGCTCACAGCACTCTGCCACAGTACGTATGAATATTTTGGGACAGCTTCTCTAATTTTGTACACCTCATGTTTCTTCTGAGCTAATACAATTCTCCTATAGTCTTCCAGCTTCCACTTAAAGCAGGGCTGTGCTGTATGAGATCTAGAAATGGTCAACCAGCCCTTGCCTAAAGCCTTCCAATGACGGGGTACTTGTTGTATACTGAGGCAACATATTCTGGTTTTAGACCATTCTCGTCATTAGGGAAATATTCTTCGTGTTGCACCAAAATCTGTCTCTATGTTGCTTCTATCCATCATTCCTAGTTTTACCAACTGAGCCAGCCCTTCAAATATTCAGAAACAACATCATGTATCTCTAAGTCTTCCTTTCTCCAAGCTAAAAATCCCCAGTTCCTCCAACCAATCTTTACATAAATTATCTAGATTAGATTAGAAATAGAGACAATAGACTCAAGGAAAAGCCAAAAAGGATATTGGAAAATGGCTAACTTGACCTTCTTTCTGGCCAAAAGAGTAGCTGGCTCAACATAAGTTGAGGAAATCAAAAGATGCAGATCACAACTCATTCAGTCTGCCTAGTTAGTCTATGTGAGTCTCCTCAAAGTTCTCCCACAAATTCACTACAAAATGTGCCATTTAACCTGATGGAGGCTTCCTACTATTCTCTCAGTATTGTGGGGATAACAGTGGAGTGCACAGGTTGTCCATCAATTATTCCTCACTACCTGTGATGAACTCATCTTTTTTCCCCCGCAGGCCTATTTTTCCCTGATGACATCCCTCACACCGCTTCTCCTGTGTAATTTCTCATTTGTAATGTGTCACAGCCAGCTTACGCCCACCACATGCCTCCCTATTGCTCTTCAGAGATGGTAGCATTCCATGACTCACAGCTCTATAGCTTCATCGAAAAAAAAATGGCATTATAAAAATGGGCCTTTGTTTCAGGAAAAACTTAGAATCATTAAAAGCACCACATAATTCCCCCAAAGCACTCTAACTCCTTCTCTGCCTCTTGTTCGTTCTGGGCCCAGCTCATTATCCATTTGCAATGTCTGTCCCAGATATACGGACTGATGGATGAGCTCTATAGATTGTCCATCTAATTCTGTGTCACAGTCCGGACAAGAAGCATTCTTCAACTATGATTTTTCTTGTGTAAACAATTAGGCCAAACTCTTTTGAATGATTAGGAGGCTCTACAATGTTCCAGGGAATGATGCCATCAGGATAATCCCATTTACAAACAAAAACATCAGGAAAACCTCACCACCTATATGGAATTCCTCTGTCACTTGGACTCTGCCAGACCTCCACCATAACAGAAGTAATCATCTTTGAAGAGTTTCCTTCTTCTTTTTTTATCCTTTGTGTGTTATTAAAAATCTGAGTTCCCACAAAGCTTTTTCTATTGTTATTTCTTTCAAGACATCTTCTATGATTTTGACATAATGCTTAGGAGACACCTTGTTGGCAGTTTTTGAGACAACATTCTGTTCAGTAAACAGTAAAAAATACTGTCAACAAATAATAAATATAATAGGATCTTATATTCCCTACATATTTCAATCTGTTGTGTTTTTGTAAAGATATGGTCTTCTGTGAAATATATTTTGCAGATTCTGCTTACTCCTTTCTAATGCTTTTATCGTAAATGTCCTAAATGGATATAAAGATTATTCTCATTAAAAAGATATATAAATGAAAAATAGATAATGGTCTTATTATGTCTTGTCTTTTTTTTTAATAAGTTCTAAATTTTTTCCGTGCTCTTATATACTCCTTTCTTTAATGTTTCTTCCTAACATGTGATACTCAAAGTCATCTAGAAGTTATTCTCTCACTTATAGGTTCTTCCTAATCTGACTTGTCTACTAAATTAAATTCTACTTAGTTTGATCTTCCTAACTGACTTTGTCTTTGATATTGAAATCACTTCTATCTATCCCCTCCTAGCTACTTGGGTTCCCCAACTTACAACACGTGTCTAACAAAAACTCCTATCCAACAATATTTTTAAAAGGGTACTTTTCTTGGTTTCAACATGAATTTTCTGGGTTTCCTCTAAGAAACTGACTTACTAATGTTGTACATCAATTTTCCAGACTATTAAAAGGCTATAATATTGGTTCTCAACATAGATCAAGTATTTTGATGTTGAAAGGTACCCAACTGATTGCAGTGAACTATCTCTGAATTTAGTCCAAGAAAGTACAAGAAAAAAAAATTTGTCTCAAGACTCTTTTGTTGCTATTTTTAATTAAATTAGAAGGCTTTTCTCCCACCAGCATCAGCTGATTTCCATCACTGTGTATGTATTTTGTCAGCATCTTTTGAAGGATATTTACTATCCACTCTTCTTTCCCCTTATCTTGAGGGAAGAAGACAGAGATACATTATTGAAAAACAGCCCAGGAAAGTCCCAGAATTGGAGCTATGTCATCCTCAAGTCTTGTAAATAATATAAATTGTACTTTATTAATTTCACAAGCACTTAATAAATGCCTACTATGTGCCAGGGAGGTGCTGGAGATAAAAAGACATAAATAAAACTATCTGTACCTTCCAAGAGCTTATATTCTTGGGGAAGAAGGGAGATGGCAAAATATAGTCAAATGAGTAAATATTATAAATATATATGTGTATGCATGCATGTATGTGTATATATATATGTATATATATACACATATTTAAATATATGTACATATGTAGGTGTTTTCACAAACAAAGTGTTGGGTGGACACTAACATTTGTAGAAATAAAAAAGGGCCTCATGGAAGAGGTGATGTTTGAGGAAGCTAAAGAGTTAATAATAAAGAGAAATTGCATTCCTAGCATGAGGTTCAGCCTTGTTCAAAAAACACATGGTGGGAAATAGAATGCCATACACAGAAAACCCAAAGGACGTCTGTTTGAGCTAGAATTTAGAATGCAAGAAAGGAGTAATATTCAGTATAACTAGAAAGATAGGCTTGAACCAGATTGTGAAGGGCTTTCTATGACAAGCACAGAAGTTTATATTCTATCCTAAAAACTACAGAAAGGTATTAGAGCTTCTCCAAAAGAGAAGCAATCTCATCAGCTGTACTTTAGGAATATCAATTTGGCAGCTCTGGATAGATTATAAAAGGGGAAAACTCGAGGTACAGAGACCAAAAAAGAGGTCATCACAATAGTCGACCAATAAATGATGAAGGCATAAACCAGGGCAGTGGTCACTCATGTGGAAAGAAGGAGATCGTTTTAAAAAATGTTAAAATATTGGACCAACAAGACTAGGCAACTGAATATAGGGTAGGGGAGTAAAGATAAGAAAAGTGTGAATAGGGGATCATTCTGTTGAAAATTTGGGGAAATGGAATGATGGTAGTGCCTTTGAAAGAAATAGGGATGTTAGGAAGAGCACTGAGTTTGTGGGGAAAGAATCTGAATTGTAAAATATTACTTTCTCTTATTTGCCCAAGGACAAAATACAGTGAATACTGAGCTGAGTCATTTGCAAAGTATAATAATTAAAAGGACTGAATGGTTACCTCAAGTTAGAAGACTATAGGCAACACTGGGAACACTTCTAAGACACAAATGTTCACACTGAAAATTTAACAATTGGCTCTTGCAAGTACAAGTTGACTCCAGCACACCAGCACACTTCAAATCCTTCACAGCATCTCCCTCCTCAAATGAGACACAGCAAATAATGTATTTTAGTAGAAAGAGCACTGGATTTGGAATCAGAAGAACTGGTTTGGAATCCAGGCTCCACCACTGCCTGTATAACTTTGGGAGACAATATTCTCTCTCTCAATTTACTCATCTTTTAAAATGATGAGGATTAACTGCATGACATTTTAGACTTCCACTTCCCCTTCAATGCTGTGATCACATGCATTTAAAGTACATAGTGACTTCCATCTTTAGCTTAGGGAAAAGAGCAGATATTGGAGTTCTGGAAACAAGGCAGTTAACAGAGAAGAAACCATCCATTGGGAAATGAATGTAAACTGCTTGCATTTTTGTTTTTCTTCCCAGGTTATTTTTACCTTCTGAATCAAATTCTTCCTGTGCAACAAGAGAACTGTTTGGTTCTGCACACATATATTGTATCTAGGATATACTGTGACATATTTAATATGTATAGGACTGTTTGCCATCTGGGGGAAAGGGTGGAGGGAGGGAGGGGAAAAGTCAGAACAGAAATGAATGCAAGGGATAATGTAAAAAATTACCCAGGTATGGGTTCTGTCAATAAAGTTATAATTATGAAAAATAAATAAATAAATAAGGGGGGGGGAGCATCCATTGAGGTTAATTTGACAGGGTTCCCAGAGCCAATCTTTCCAATTGTCTCCAGTGGCCATAAACATTCACCTGATTGATAGAGGAAGGAGGTAATATATGAAGTACCAAAACCATAGTATCCAGAAACAACATGTAAACAACCTCTAGCATTGGAAAGGATCTCAGGAGGTCACCTAGTCCCATATGAAAAAAGAATCCCCTCTACAACAAGCTACACAAATGGAAATTCAGACTTTACTTTGAGACCTCCACCAAGGGGATACTCACTACTCATTCTATTTTTGGCTTGTGTGGGAGAAGGCTATAGGAATGGGAAAGGGACTTGATATAGATAGGAAGAAAGAGGAAATTATGAAGGAGTTTAGTCTAGTAAAGAGGGCCAGAGATTAAATGTGGGGAGAAAAAAATTGGGAAAAATGAAGAAAATTTAAAGGAAATTTTAAAATTTATATCCTACTTAGAGATTTTGTAAAAGCAAGTTGAAGAAAGAATAGAAATAAAGAAACTAAAGGAGAATTTAGGAACAAATCCCTTTAATAGGACTCATGGAGAGGATTCACAGAAAAAGAAAAGAAGATAGTAATTGGCAAAGCAAGGTGAGCAAAACAACTGGTAAGTTAAACAAACTGGAAAACTAAATTGGTAAATAAATATATCTTGGTTTAAAGAATCAAAAAAAAAAAAAGAGTTTAGTCCCAAAAGGGAAAGAAAATACAGTACATTTTTCAAGGAGCTACTAAAACAAAGCAAATGAAGTTGGGTATTGCTGTCTAGTTATAAAGATTTTTCAACATATTTTTAAAAGGTGAAGTAAAAACACCGATGAGACATCTACTACAATATTGATAATCTCATTCTATACAGAAAGCAGGAAGAATTTTGCCATGGCATAGATTAACTAGAAAATATTTGCATTTTTGTCACAGCCAATAATTTCTTTCATAAGTCAATAAGCATTTGTTAAATACCTACAATATGCAGGTACCATGGAGTGCTGAGAAGACAGAGAAAAGCAAAAAAATTCAAACAACAAACAAGATACAGATATGACAAATTGGAGTGTCTGCTTCTCTCACAGTTGTAAGTTGTTGTTTACCCTATAAGAGAAAGTGAAAAGACTTTTCAAGTCCAGGGTATGAGGGACAATGAAATTTTCCTGAAAAGATCAGAAGTGGGGCTTGAAATAAGAGGTGGCTAGGGAAATTTGAAGAGGAACTTCAAGTGGAAAACCTTGATCCTTCTTAGGAGTCTGGAGAGTATCACAACATAATATTCTCACTCTTTTTGTTGTTTGCATTTTGTTTTCTTTCTCATTTTCTTTCCTATTTGATTTGATTTTTCTTATGCAGCAAGATAATTGGATAAATATGTTTATATATATATTGAATTTAACATATATTTTAACATGTAAAACATATATTGGATTGCTTACCATCTAGGGAAGGAGGAGGGAGAAGAAGGGGAAATTTGGAACACAAGGCTATGCAAGGGTCAGTGTTGAAAAATTATCTGTCCATATGTTTTCAAAATAAAAGCTTTAATAAAAAAAAAGAAGTCTGGAAAGTAGAAGAATGCCACAAAAGGGAGAGAAAAGAAGGAAAATTATAACTGTGTACTTGAAATCAAAACCAAACTGAGCCTTTTCCTGAAGAGGTGGGATTTAGATGCTCTGAGAATAAAGGAAATGTTGCAGGTCCAGTAAGGAATGAAAAAGTAGAACCACCAAAACCTTACTGGTGAGAAATCACCCAGTAATGGTCAGGAGGAGAACAGTGGTAGTAATGGATGACTGCTCAGAGGTACCAACGCTGCCATTTTTCAAATGCATAACAATTGAAAACTACTTCTGGTGATTCACAAGAACCCTAATGGAATAACCAGAAGAAACCTAGAAAGTATTGACAAGGTAATCAAATTTTGGGCCTGAATATGAATACCATAGGGGCAGAATTTCTGCAGAGCAGCTTGGTGTAGTAGGAAGAGTGTACCAGGACTGAAGTCTGAAGTCTGGGATCAGACATTTATCCAAGAAAGAAGTCATCAATTAAATCACTGGTCACAAATGCCTAAACTTAGTCCCAAAACAAAATCTTCCCGCAAGAAGGCAAATTTGCCCTCAAAGTTATCACTTGAGATTTAGTGGGATAAAATTCAGGTTCGGCATAGGGAGAAGAAGTAAGTAGAGTATATTCAAATTAAACATAATAGGTAAAAGGAGCAATATTGTATATTAAAAAACTATACTCATGGAAGAAAACCCAGAAGGAAGGAATATAGTGGGAAATACTTGAGTGAAGATGAATTAAGAGAAGAACAAGGATGATTTTACCATCAGAGCATATTATAGATAAGAAATTTAGGAAATAGACATACTAATAATGAGGCGTTTCAGATATCCAGATAGCTGCTGGAACTCGTTTTCTAACAAAAGTAGAGCAATTAATAACTACTTGGCTTGCTTTAATAATAATTTCATCCTTCAAAAGATAGAAAAATCAAAGATAAGAAATTTTATTCTGGATCTGATTGATTGTCACTAACAAAGTAAGGAATTGGTTTCTGGATGGAAACGATAGAAACATTGTAAGGAAATGAGGACTCTTCTAGTTTGTGATTAGAAAAAGAAAGAAAGAAAAGCCGAGCATATTCTAACATGCAACTTAGATTTTAAGAAAATAAATTTCAAAAAATTCAGTTGGTCATTTGGTCAACCAGGCATTGCTCTAAGTTGTTGCTGTTGTTTAGTCATGTCTGACTCTTTATGATCCTTGTTAGGGTTTTCTTGTCAAAGGTACTGGAATGATTGGCCATTTCCTTTCCAGTTTATTATACAAATGAGGAAACTGAGGCAAACAGGATTAAGGAAATTACCTAGGATCACATAGCTAGTAAAAACCAGATTTCAACTCAGGTCTTCTTGATTCCAGGCCCATCACTCAATCCACCAGCACTCTTATCTATACACCACCTAATTACTCCTAGTGCTAAAAAGTGGGGATGCAAAGAAAGGCAAAAAGAAAGTCCTACTCTCAAATAAATCACATTCTGTTTGAAGGAAAACTATAAATAACTAGATCTATGAATGTTAGAGACATAATCAATAGAATTATCTCAGAGGAGAAAGCACTAGCCCCTGGCCATTTCTGCAGATAATTTATACACATACATATATACAGAGAGAGAGAGAGAGAGAGAGTTAGCTCTCTTCTGAGCTCCAGTCTCACATCATTACCTAGCTTCTGGATATCCCAATAACTGTATCCTACTTCTTTCCTTCCTGCCTTCCTGCCTTCCTGCCTTCCTTCCTTTTTCTTTCTTGGCCCCTTAATCCTCCAATCCTCTTATTATCCCCTTCTTGAATATCTTGAAGATATAGCAAATTTCACATGTCTAAAATGGAACCCATTATCTTTTCCTCTCAATCCTCCCTTCTTCTGAACTTAATTCTGAACCACTATCCTTTATTTTTGATGTCAGCCTTGACCCCTCATTTTCACTCCATATATCAAATCCATTATTAAATATTATCATTTCTACCTTCACAACAATGTCTTCTTTTCCATTTGCACAGTCACCACCCCAGCTTAATTTTTTATCCTCTCTCATTGTGCAATAACCTTCTAATTAGTATTCTCATCTCAAATTTCTCCCTATTCCAACTCATCATTACTTAGTTGCCAAAGAAGGTATTTCTTTTTTTTAACTAATAACTACTTAATAAGTGCCCATTTGGACCACAGGAACACAAATGCCAGGCTTGTGAGGGAGAAACATTCAAGAATATATACTATATCTTAGAATGTTCAAAATCATTGAGTTCTATGTTTTATTTTCTAGAGGAGGTTGAAATGAGGTGAGTTCAGGATCATGCAGTGAGTTTATTCCAGAGCCAGAACTAGAATCTAGTTCTCTCAAAGAAGGTATTTCTTAAGCACAGATGTGAACATATCCTTTACCTACCCCAAAATCTAATGACTCCTTATTAACATCAAGACCTAATATAAACACTTCAATTTAGCATTTAAAACTTGTCATAATTTGCCCTTTACCTCCATTTTCATTCTTTTTATTTATTCTTTCAGGAATTCTATAATCCAGACATGCTGACCTATTGATGTAACTCATACACAATACCCCTCTCTCATTTCCAAGCCTTTTTACTGGTTGTCTCCAGGCTGGAATATTCTCTAGTCTCACAATCACCCTTTAGCTTCCCTGGGTTCCTCAGCTTGTACCTTTTGTAGGAGTACTTTCTCATTAGCTTCAACTGCTAGCTGTTGTTGTTCAGTTATATCTGACTCTTCATGACCATCATTGGGGTTTTTGTAGCCTCCGTATTTTCACTGAATTATGCAATGAAATCCTCACCTTAGTGGTTGAAGGAGAAGGTGGGAGGCTTGAGGAGAAATGAGCTTTGGAACAGCCACCATAAAGAGTGGAATAATCAATCAACTGGGGTGGAGTAAAATGATTGCTTTGCTGCAGTGAGAGTCCAGTTGAAATCAGATAACTTAAGTTTTTGGTGGATCTACTTGACACAATTTTTGTGATTTCCTCCAGCTGTGTTCAGAAGCATATGTATAGAAACAAAGGAGGAAAAGAAGGAAGATGAGAATAATTCAGGGTGGCGATACAAGTAGTGATAAGTGATAGGGAAAGTGGAAAAAGCATTTGAGAGTAGAGAATAGAGTTGCTTCACCAAGGGATCAAGCTAAGGAAGGGTGCTATGTATAGTCAATACAAGGACAATGGCCCAGGAAATAATTGAGTGGCAGAGGGAATGAAAATATGATGTGGATAATGAATAGAATTAGAGATTATAAAGCATGGTGAAATAGGGATAATTAACATGTATATTAGATATAATATACATAAACATAATTAATATATAATATTATAAAAATAAAATAGGGACAAATTAAATAGCTCTAATCATTAAGTTGCTTCTTATATTTATTCTAAAACAGTTTCTCTGTAATTTCACTATTTTTCCTACCTTGGTCCTCTGGAGTAAAGCACAGATCTTATATCTCTTCTCTATTTGGCACTCCACTAGAAACAGCCTTTTAAATATCTGAGAATAACTATCCTGTTTTCCCTTAGTCTTCTCAAGTCTTTATAAATATCCCTCTTCATGAGTCCTCTTTAAGGGATTTGTTCCTGAATTCTCCTTTAGTTTCTTTATTTCTATGCTTTCTTCAACTTGCTTTTACAAAATCTCTAAGTAGGATGTAAATTTTAAATTTTCTTTAAAATATATCAATATATTCAAATATATTGAATATTTATTCAATATAAATTTAATATTCAATTCAAGGAATTGAATAAAATTCCTTCAACCAATCATCCTAAGGCATGATCTCAATGCTCTTCACCATCCTGGCTGCTCTCTGGATGCTTTATAGCTTATCAATATCTTTCCTAAAATATGATTCCCAGAGCTAAATACTTTGTTTCATATGTGGTTGGATTAAGGCAGGATAGAGAAGAATTATCATCTTCCCTTTCTTATATACCACATCAATCTTCACTCAGAATTCATCAGTTCTCTTGCTAAGGTAAATAGCATTTTTCATCATGAGTCTTTTCTAATTGCTGTGGATCATTGATCAGAGTAGCTAAGTTTTCATAATTGATCAGTATTACAAAATTGCTATTCTTACATACCCCTCATTCTGTTCAGTTCACTTTGCATCAATTCACATAAATCTTCCTAGGTTTCTCTGAAACCTTCCCCTTCATCATTTCTTAGGGCACAGTAATATTCCACTACAATCATATACCACAACTTATTCAGTCATTCCCCCAATTAATGGATATCCCCTTGATTTCCAGGTCCTTGCCAATACACACACACATGTTGCTACAAATATTTTTTGTAAATATAGGTCCTTTTTTTTTATTTACTGTCTTTGTGATACAGACTTAGTAATAATACCACATTCCTCTCAGGTAGTCTAAAATCCCCTTAGCTTTTTTGATCACCATATCACACAACTGATTTATATGACGTTTACAATAAACTAAACTAAAGTTTTTTACTATGGTAAACTAAAGTTTACAATAAACTAAAACTCCCAAGTTCAAACCACTATCAAGCTAGACTTCCTCTATTTTGTACTTGTGGCAATATTTCATTTTAAACTAAGTTTAAGGTTTTACTTTTTTTGTTGTTCATGCCTGAGATTTCATGAATTTGGAGAACTCTCAATATAAAAATTCCCTGCACCCACGATTAACTCCTGGTCTCTAATTTATAATCTTGCCTAGGTTATTGAAAATAAATCAATTCACTTATAGTCATGTAACTAAAATATATTAAGGGCAAGACTTGGATCTAGGTCTTCCTGGGGCTCCTAACTTTTCCCTTTATCCAATACACCGTGCTACTTTTTTATATTTATTTTTATTTAATTTTATTTTAAACAGCTAGATGGCACAATGTCCCTGCAATCAGGAAAACTCATCTTCCCAAATTTAAATCTGATCCAAGATACTTATTAGCTGTGTCACTTATTCCTATATGCCTCAGTTTCCTCCTCTGTAAAATGAGCTGGAGAAGGAAATGCAAACCAGTATCTTTTCCAAAAAAAAAAAAAATCCTCAAATGGCATCATGAAGATTCGGACATGACTGAAAAATGACTAAATAATATAGTTTTGTTTTATAAGAATTGCTTCAAAATTCTACCCTATCAAGATATTTGGATCACACCTCTCATCTGTTGTTGTAATTATCCCTTTCAGCTTTGTATCATCTACAGATTTGACAAGCATACTATTTTCCCCCATTCTTAGCACAGATCCTTGGAGCACTTTACTGGAGACTTCTTTTCAAATTAACATGAAACTATGAGTGATTTTTGTTTGAGTCCAACCATTCAGTCCATTCCATATCCATATAAACACACTACCCTCTAGTCCTTATTTCTACATTAGATTCGCAAGAAGAGCTGTCACCTAAATTCAAATACACTGGTATGAAATTCTCTCCTCTTTGGTAGAGACCGATATTCCGTGCCTGTGTGAGGGAAAGACAGAGTTTGTAAGAGGAGTGATCCGTTCTTTCCAGTCTCTTTGCTTCTACTGGCTTCCAGCTTCCAACTTTAAGAGAAAAGGACTTCAGGTGTGAAGGGAGCCAAAATTCTGGAAAGAAGAATTTAGATCATATCCTCATTCCCAGCTGCTAAATTCTCTTTCTTGGTTGAGTTGAGTTACCTCATTCCCAATGGAAGAATTCCTTCACTGCATCTTGTCTGGTATATATTCTCACATATTGTCAATCTATTCTTTGCTATTGGCTATGTGTGTTTTTATAGAACTGGCACTTAGTAGAAAGTTTTGGATATAAAGCCTGAGGTCCCCTATTCCCATTAAGAAATAGAATTGAGAAGCTAAGTTTGAATCTAAAAATTACATTCACTAGACTTAATATTTAAGGGAGAAGATAGACATAATTCTAGCCCAGTATTCCCTCTCTCTGAGGTGAGCAGAGTCAAGGCCAGCCTCTGGCCTCCAGCCTCCTGTTTCTCCTCCTGGTTTGCTGAGGGTTTTTTGAGGCAATTGGGTTAAGTGACTTGCCAAAAGTCACACAGCTAGTCATTCTCTGAGGCTGGGTTTGAACTAGAATCCGTTTTACTCCGGGGCCAGTGCCATAAAGTGCCACCCAACTGTCCCACTGGCAGGAACTGGAAACTCCCTTAAAGGAGGCTTAGGGAGAACATGCTAGAGATGTCTCTATTCCTGCCTCTCAGTAAGAATCATAACATTACATACTACATAACATAAAATGGTTTTGTCAATGTTTCATTAAAATTTAGGTAAATTCTCTCCATAGTACTCCCCTGATCTACCAGCCTGATCAACCTGTCAAAAAAAAAAAAAAAAAAAAAAAGGAAAGGTTAGTAACACATAACCTTTTCTCAGTGAAGACATGGAGACTCCTCATAATCACTGCTACCTTTTCTAACTAGTCACTAATCATATCTTGTTATGGAGCCTATTACACCATGACTGCCACAATTCATTTCTTAGTGTCTGTTTTGTGGTTTCTGTGACCTTTCTTCTAATATATGAAAGTGTAAAAGAAGGGGTTCCCCACTCCCCATACCTCAAATATAGGCACAGAAAACCCAGAAGGTAATCGCAAAGTGTTAATGAGGTGTGGAAATGATTGTAGAGGTGCACCTACCTCTGATCCCTTTATGAGGTGTGAACATCTCTCTGGTTGAGGCAAGAGAGCAACTACCCCCTTCTCTGAGCAAATAAATTGGCCACATCTCTAAGTGCCTTAAATAGCTAAGGCCTGAGAGCTATCAGACCAATAGAAGATACTAGTTCCAGGAAAAAAGAGAAAGGAGAAGGAGGAGGAGGAGGAGGAGGAGGAGGAGGAGGAGGAGGAGGAGAGGAAGAGGAGGAAGAAGAGGAAGAAGAAGAAGAAGAGGAAGAGGAAGAGGAAGAGGAAGAGGAAGAAGAGGAGGAGGAAGAGGAAGAGGAGGAAGAAGAGGAAGAAGAAGAGGAAGAGGAAGAAGAGGAAGAAGAAGAGGAAGAGGAAGAAGAGGAGGAAGAAGAAGAGGAAGAAGAGGAAGAAGAGGAGGAGGAGGAGGAGGAAGAGGAGGAGAGGAGGAGGAAGAGGAGGAGAAGGAGGAGGAGGTGGGAAGAGGAGGAGAGAGGAGGAGGTGGGAGGAGGAGGAGGAGGAAGAGGAGGAGGAGAGGAGGAGGAGGAGGGAAGGAAGAGGAGGGGGAGGGAGGAGGAGGAGGAGGAGGAAGAGGAAGAGAGGAGAGAGAAAGAGACAGAGAAAGAGAGAGAAGAGAAAAGAGAGAGAAAGAGAGGGAGGAAGGGAAGGAAGGAAGTAGAGAATTACAGAGTCATTTGCAGGAGGAAGTAGTTTTCAGTAAAAAGAAATCTTGACAACAGAAAAGAGAATTACCTATGAAGACAAGCAGACTTGGGAATCCAGCAGTGCAACCAACTCAATGGAGACACTACAACCAAAGACAACTGCCTAAGGACCCTCCAAAGAAGGAAAGAATTTGCAGCCTCTATGGAAACAGAGATTGTGAGTTACTCTTACCACATGGTGTGTCTCACTGTCACGATAGCCTAAGTTTGAGCTCATTCTTCCCATGGAATCTGAGTGTATTTGTGGGGAAATGTGTCTCAGGTTTGTGTGGAATATTTTGTTCTGCCATTCTTGCTAAGTTATCTAAGTAAATATATTTGCTAAGCGTTCTTTGAATCTATCGGCTGGTTGTTTCTGGGAAGCAGACTAAGAGTCTCATAAGCTAAAGTAGCTCATAGGGTCGACCCTAAAACTTGAAGCAGCAGCTACAGTTTGGGGACCCCATCTTCAAGTGTGAACAAAAGCAGCCCAGAGAGAGTGCTCTGTAAGAATATGTTTATTAAGTAGAATTTTGTAATTTCAAATGCCATGTTTGCTCTGGGGAATGTAAAGGAATTTATATTACATTCTAGAAAATATACATGCCTACACATATTTACATAGAGATGTTAATAATTAAGGCTTTCTTCGCTTATTAGAATTTTTGTATGTTGTAAGTTTATTTCTTTTTCCCTAGAGAATGAGTTAACATTCCTACATAGAATCCCAAAGGAAAAGCCATAAATTTCCAGAAAGCTTTTGATCTTTAGTTGGAGAGAACAGCCCAACAGCATTGTCCTAATACTGACCAGGCCTCTTAGAGGAATTACTCCCCCTCCCCCCCCCGCCAAAAAAAGAAACTACATTATTAATTGATTATATATAATGTTAGTTGCTTTCTCTCTTTTGCTATGAGCCCTGGAACTAGCTGAAACATGTCCATATTTCCCCAATTAAAATGTGATAGGAAATATTTGGGCCCAAATGGCCCCAGAGCATCCGAAGTCATAACTAAGAACTTCCATAATCCCCTTTTTAGCCAATATGGAGTAAATGGATAACATCCTAACCCTATATTCTCATTCCTTCAACCAATTATTATCTTCAAAGATCCCAAATTTAAAGTAATAAAAAAAGTCTTGCTTCCCACTAATCATCATCCTGTGACCCCTGAAAATGCCTTAAAAAAAAACTAACATAATTCAGAAATGGAAGTTTTCCAGAACAAAAACAAAAGACAGAAAAGCTAACTTTGAGGTTTACTAACCCAATCTGGTGCAGATGTGAAGACCTGAAGCATCCCTATCTCATCTCCAGCTGCTTATAAAGAATATCTATTAATAAATCCATTTCTGACACATAAAATCCCATACATGGACTTCCTCTGCTTTTTCCTTTCCTGATATGGATGCTGATTTACCAAATAATCACTCATTTGGAGTGCCTTCCCTGCCAAATGTAGGAACTCATACAGAGAACCCTCAGCTGCAGTTAGGGGCCCTAATTTTTTCAACAATACAATCTGGAATTTTTCCAGGAATCAAAATCAAGCTCACTGGCCTATGTTTTGAAAACTCTATTCTCTTCCCTGAAAATGTGGAAAATATTTGCCCTTCTCAAATCCTATGGTTTCTCCTGTTCTTCCTGCCTTTCCAGAAACTATTGATCCTAGCTTAGCAATTATATAACAATAATAATGATAATTCTAACAATAATAATATTTATTTATGTAGTGCTTCAAGGTTTATAAAATACTTTACAAATATCAATTTATTGCATCCTCATAACCACCATTGGACGTAGGCATTATTATTATTATACTCTTTTTGTATTTGAGGAAACTGAGGTAAAGGGCAAGGAGCATGGCCAAAGAATCAGGCTTTGAACTCAGGCCTTTCTAACTACAGGTCACACCTTCTGTCCATTTTCCATTATAATTTGTCCCACTCATCATCAGTGGAAGTCCTATACCTTTTTTGATCTTTCTCATTTCTCTGATACAGTTTTGTTTTGCTTTTTTAAGTTTTGTTGTCCTTAGTTTTCCTTACCAGAGTTCTAATCCTGTCTCTGTCAAAAGGTATTTGTGATCTCAAGTGTCTATTCTAGGCATGATATTATTGGAAATAAATTGATAAAGTAAAATGCATCCAAGGAAAGGCCAACTGCAACATGTTATTGTTCATTCATTTGCAGTCGTGTCTGATTCTCTCTGATCTCATTTGGGGTCTTTTTGGCAAAGAACTACTTTGCCATTTACTTTTCTCTAGATTATTGTACAGATCGGGAAACTGAGACAGAGAGTTAAATGACTTGCCCAGGGTCACACAGCTAGTGTCTAAAGCTGGGTTTGAACTCATGTCCTCCTGACATCAGATCCTGTGCTCTGCCCACTGTGCCAGCTATGTAAAGGAACTCTAAGTCACATTGTAAAAGGGGTCCGAAGATATTAAGCCTGCCAAAAAGAAGATTCAGGGATAATCGGAAAGTCTTCCAAGGTATTTCACAACACTTCCCCTCATACTTTATATTCATCTTTTAAACTGACCAATTTGGTTTTCCTCATACATGATATTCTATTTGCCATCTATCACCATAACTTTACACAGGCTGCCCCTCCATTCATACTTCCAACTCTTAAACAAGCAAGCAATAGTTATCTGTTTATTAGACACTTACCATACATTGGGGATAGAAGTAAAAAGAATTTTTAAATCTCTGCTTGCCAGGAGTTTACATTCTAAAAGGAGAAATATGAACTTTCTATGTGTCTCTGTCTCTATCTCTGTCTGTGTGTGTGTGTGTGTGTCTTTTTTGTTTCTATCTCTATTTCTGTCTGTCTCTGTCTCTGTTTCTCTCTGTGTGCCTGCCTCTGTCCCTTTGTTTCTCTCAGTGTATGTTCTGTGTGTGTCTCTGTCCCTGTCTATCTCTTCTGTCTGTCTCTGTCTCTCTCTCTTTCTGTCTCCCTATCTCTCACTGTCTCTGTGTGTATGTCTCTGTTTCTCTGTGTATGAATCTTTTCTCTATCTCTGTCTTTTTCTGTCTCTCTGTCTCTATCTCTCTGTCTCTCGTGTGTCTCCCTGCATGTCTCTGTCTCTGTTTCTCTGTGTGTGTCTCTCTGTCTCTGTCTCTGTCTTTGTCTCTTTCTTTCTCTCTGTCTCTCTGTCTCTCTCTCATTGTTTCTGTCTCTCTGTCTCTATCTCTGTTTCTCCCTATGTGTCTCTGTGTGTATCTCTCTGTCTCTGTCTCTCTCTCTTTCTGTCATTGTGTTTCTTTTACTGGTTCTCTATCTGTATGTATCTTTTCTCTGTCTCTGTCGCTCTGTCTCTTTCTCTCTTTCTGTCTCTCTGTCTCTCTCACTCTCTCTCTCTGTGTCTTTCTCTCTATCTGTGTGTGTTTCTGTTCCTGTTTTTCTCTGCCTCTCTATCTCTCTATCTCTGTATGTGTGTCTCTGTCTCTCTCTCTTCACACACACACACACACACACACACACACACGTATGTATATGTAATGTTAAGAGGACGTGAGGTGGCACAGTGGACAGAGTGATGAGCTTGGAGTCAGGTCATACAGTTAGTATGTGTCAGAGGCAGGACTTGAAGGAAGTGCTGGCACTTCAAGAAACTTAGAGATCATCTAGTCCAATCTTCCCTTTTTCTTCAGAGGAAGATACTGAGGTCCAGAGTGGTAGAATGATTTTGCTCAAGTAAGTGTAGAACTAAGCTTTGAACTCAAATCCTATAATTACAAATCCCATGCCTTAAATGTAGTAGAAGCTTAATAAATTGTTGTTGGTGTGAATGTATCTATATCATATCAAATATGTAGATATGCATATATAAATCATAGCTACTTTAAGATGAAAGGGAGTGAGTGACCACCTACAAAAAGATAGTCATGTGAAGCTATCCACAAACCAGAGGGGAGCATCATAGAAAAAAAGCATTAGAGGTAAGAAATAGAATGATGTACAAAAGCAATATTGCAGTGGGACAGTATTACAAAACACTCAAAAGGAGAATAGACATAAAAAATTCAGTAAACATCAAAAATTTGGCATAGAACTCTGATAGGGGACTTCAGCTACTATCTAGACATCTGCTACATAGTTCTCTCTACTAAAAGTATACCAATAGATAAATTGTTAACTTGCTTTAATGATTATTTCATTCTTCAAAAGATGAAAGAAAAAGGGCAGCTAGATGACAGAGTGGATAGAGGGTTGGTCCTAGAGTCGAGAGGATAGTTCATATCCACTTAACACATACTAGCTGTGTGACCCTGGGCAAGTCACTTATCCCAATTGCCTTGCCAAAAAAAAAAAAGGTGGAAGAAGAAAGCAAAGGAACTTCTATTCCAGATCTAACTAGTAAATAGGAACTGAATGGTAAATTGGAGAGGATGGGGAGGTAGAGACCATTGCATAATAGACAAGGGCAAAAGGTACATACTTTAACTTTGGGAAGAGCAGATTTCAAAGCAAACATTTCAAGAAAGGATCAGTGGAACTTCATAACCTAAATAAGACTCTGACTAAACAAATGCAAACACTTCTCATAAAGAAAAAAAGGGAGCAGTGTAAAAGAGACCAGTGTAGATGGGCAGAAAACTAAGTGACCAACTTATTGGGAGAAAAAGGAAGATCAAAGAAGGAACAGTTGAGTTTCTTGAGTAAATGATATGATACTAAAAGGTATCAGACAAAAGGAAGCGTTCAAATCTCCTTTTGCTTGTTTTCTCTAACAAGAATACTTCTTGTTCTGGGGAAAGAGAGCACAAAAATGGTTAATAGTGAATTAAAACCCAAGATAACTAAGGAGATGAGAAGAGAGCACCTGGCTGCCCTCAATGAGTTCAAGTCACAAAGTACAGATGAACTGTATCCTAGGGTGCTGAAAATACTGACAGATGTGATTAATGAGCTGCTGTCTAGTGATCTTCACAAAATTGTGGAGAATGGGAAAGGTGCCAGAGAGCTGGAGACAGGAAATTATTGTCCCAGACTTTAAAAAAAGGAAGGAAAAAAAGAATATGGGAAGCTTCAGACTATAGGTAAAATTCTAGATGAACTGGCTAATTTGTGAACCATTAGAAAGGGAAGCAATCATCATTAATAACCTGCATGGCTTCATCAAGAACAGGTAACAGTAAACTAATTTCATTTCCTTTCTTGACAGTGTAACTAGACTAGTATATCAAGGGAATATAGCAGATGTAGTGATCCTGGATGCCAGCAACACTTTTGCCGAAATTTCTCATTTTATTCTTGTAGACAAGAGGACACATGGGTTTAGGTGATAGAAGAGAGTTCAGGAGGATTCAGAATGGGTCAAATGAGTGGACCTTTCTTGAAGTCCTTATGAAAAAGCCTTTTTAAAAAATTAAGATATTTACCCATGAGTTTTTTTTTTTTCTGGGATACCTCTCTTCTCCATGATTTCCCAAGAATCACTTTAGCTAAGCTACAAAAGGGTGTTTCCTATGGGACTTAGTCTCATTAGTACCTCAAACTCAACAAGTACACAATAAAGTTTATTTGATTTCCCCTATAAACCTGTTCTCCTTTCTTAACTTCATCATTTGTCAGTGGCAAAACTATACCCTCAATATTCCATATTCAAAACCTTATTGTTCCTTCTAGCTCTTCCCTCTCCCTCATGTTTCATATCCAATCAGTTACTAAAACCTATTATTTCTATTTCTGCAATGCCTTTCACATTTTCCCTCTCTACCTAGTCTCATTGCCACCATTTTAGCATAGAACCTCATTACCAACCATCTGGTACAATAGTCTCCTTTCTCAGCTGCCTTAACTGTTAACAATAATCTCATTTTCTCCTCACCCCCATCATCCTTCATACCACTACTGGACATCATCCCATTTTATAGATCTCTTTATGTCACTTCTTTACTCAAAACCCATCAGAAGCTTCCTACTGCCTACTTAAATTTAAATTCCTCAGCCTAGCATTCAAAGTTGTCTGCAGTCTAGTGCTATACCATATATATCCAGTCCTTTCATATTACTGCTGTTCAGTTGTTTTTCAGTCATGTCTGACTCTTCATGATCCCATTTGGGGTTTTCTTAACAAAGAGACTGGAGCAGTTTGCCATTTCCTTCTCCAGCTCATTTTACAGAAGAGGAAACTGAGGCAGACAGGATTAAGTGACTTGTCCAGGGTCACACAGCTTGTAGGATCAAATTTGAATTCAGGAAGATGACTCTTTCGGACTCCAGGTCTGGAACTCCATCCACAGTGTCACCTAGCTGCCCCTTTCATATTATCCCTCTCCAAATATCCAAGATTCCAGAAAAAAATGAATTATATATTTTGTACTCTCCCCCCCACCAACACACAGCTACCTCCATACCCTTGCACGGTGAACTCTGTGCAGCCAGGTAGCACATTGGATAGAATGCAAGGCAAAGACCTTGGAGGCAGAAAGGTCAAAGTTTAAAGACTTACTGCCTGTTTAATCCAAAACAAATCATTTCACTTCTCTTGACCTCGATCTGCTGTAACATAAATATAATAGCACCTACTTCACAGGATATTGTAAGATAAAACAGGTAAAGTATTTTGCAACCCTTAGGGCACTACATGGATGCTAGCTGCTATAATCTCTGGAAAGTGCTTCCTCCTCCCGTATATACCTGTTAAATTTCTATCCATTCTGAAAGCCCAAATGAAATGCTATTTCCTGCTCCCCTCAGTTGGTGATGACCATTTTGCTAGCACCAATCCTGAAGCCCGAAAGTATTATCTTAACCCATCATTGTAATTGTCCATATACCAGTTCATCTTATTAGACTGTAAATGGTCTGACATCCTATAGCATCATCCCATCACCCAAGGAACTGAACTATCCCCTTTTTTAATCTTTCTCTTGATCCCAATAAGTTGGTCAGGGTAAGGGTTATTTCTTATATAATATTACAATTCCTCCAGCAACTCATGGCAGCAGTATTTCAACATGAAGAAGCTAGGTGGAACAGAGAGTTTTAGGCTTAGTGTCAGGAAGTTTAAATCCAGCTTCAGATGCTAACTATGGGGCCCTGGACAAGTCATTTAAAAATTCTATATAAATTGTATACTTTATATAAAAGATGTATATAAATTTAAGTAAAACTCTGCCTCAGTTTCTTCATCTCTAAAATGGGATAATAATCATAATACTTGACTCCCAGGATTATTGTAATGATCAAATGAGATAATATTTGCAACATACTTAACTTGATAGAGACATTATTATTTATATGTAAAATAAGCACAAACATAAAGATGATCTTTTTTGTTGAGTTGTTTCAATCATGTCTGATTCTTCACAACCCCATTTGGAGTTTTCTTGGCAAAGATGCTAGAGAGATTTGTCTTTTTCTTCTCCGGTCCATTTTACAGATGAGAAAACTGAGGCAAGCAGGCTAAAAACTTGCCCAGGGTCACACAGCTAGTAAGTGTCTGCAACAGGATTTGAACTCAGGTTTTGCACAGATTCCAGACCCAGTACACTATTCATTGTGCTACCTAGCTGGCCCTTAGAGATGACTGGCCAATGAATTAATTCAGATATTTTCCCCTTTCTCCCTAGCCCCTGCTTCCAGACAGGAGCATAGGAAGGAAAAAGTGCAAAAACAATTGCAGCAACAGTTGTTCAAAATTCAGGTGCAATGATAATTGTGTAAATAAATATATACATATACATATATTGGATTTAACATATATTTCTACCATGTTTAACATATATTGGATTACTTACCATCTAGGGGAGAGTGTGGGGGGAAGGGGGAAAAATTGGAACACAGGGTTTTGCAAAGGTTAATGTTGAAGAATAGTCCATGCATGTGTTTTGAAAAATAAAAAGCTTTAATTTAAAAAAAAAATTTCAGGTTCAAGAAACAAATAGGGAAAGAGCAACATCCCCACCTGATCACAGAAGTATGACTAGACTTCCTCCTCCATTGGCTTATGTGGATCTGCCAATAAATCCTAAGATGCTGCTCTTCAGAAAACTGTTCTTGTTTCTGTATTCTCCCCCTTGGTGTTATTTGGAACTATTGCTTCCCTTTACACTAGTTGACATGCCCTTCTGGGTAGGAAGGGAGCTCCAAGGGGAAGAGGAAGTCAATGAAAAGTCATCATAACCTTAGAACTCAGTCACTGATTAGCTAAATGACCTTAAGTTATTTTCTCTTCTCTGAACCTCAGTTTACTCATTTTCAATGAGACAATGCAATTTCATGACATCTCTGGTTCCACCTAGGTGGAAAATGCTATGAATCTAAATAGCCCTTTATTTACTTATAGGATAAGGGGTCAAGAAGTGCTTAATTAGTAGCTTCTCAGAATCCCTTGTTTCTTCAAGATTTCTTTCCATGAGACTTTTCTTACTCTCCCCAGGGTGCTAGAACCCTCCCTCCTAAAATCACTTTGTATTTACTTCTGTTCCCTCCAGTAGAACACAAGCTCCCTGAAGGCAGAAATTGCTTCCCTTGTTGCCACCATACCCCTAGTGTCTAAGAAAGTGTCTGGCACACAGTTAAATACCCAATAAATACTTGTAAATGGCATTCAGTTGTTTTCCCCTTTCTGAATCCTTTTACAGAAGTGATATACACTGAGTGTTCCCAAGTGACCCTCAATAGGGTCAATGAAACAGCTGAGAGGGCCACAAATTTTAAATGCACGTGCCTCTATTGACTATGTGGTCTATGTACAGACAATTTCTAACCTAAAGTACTTTTATTGCCACCACAAAGGCAGTTACTTAATGATTTTCTTTAATCCTCCTACATATTTCTATCTCATCCATCTATTGGGATTCCATAAACCAGAAAGATGTTAAAGTATGAGAAAGGAAAAAAAAAAAAAAAAAAGAGCCAGGGTCCCATCAGAAATAACCATCAGACCACAAATGACCCTTCAGTCACACAGCTTTAAATATATCCCAACTCCTGGATTCAGCCATGTGCTAATCTGAGCATACACTTCAGTGACAAGATCCATCATTGTTTTATTGTCTTTTAATTTCTGATGAAGTACATACAGTGACATGAGGAATGATGGGACAGTCACAGAGAAACACAAAGGGCTGAACAATGAAATGGGAACATTTATCTCTTTACAAATATCAACACTTTTCTCCAATGCAATGAGAGGGCTAAATTAGGATTAGCCAAACAATATTAAATCACATCTCTGGAGGGCATTTAAATAATTAACCCTGGTGTCATTGCACCAGAGATTTATGGGGAGCAAAATTCCAGACCTGCATTCAGAGAAGACTTGAGGAGATTTTCTTCTCCTCCCCCCCAATCCATCCCCATTGGCTGTACATGACATCTAGCAATTTGAGTTATTTTCCTAGAAGGAAAGACCGCCATGCAAAAATTGGAGTTAGTTCAAAAGAATTCTAAGCACAGTTGAGAGAACAGAGATAGACATAAATGCAGAAAAGGGAGCACTTGAGGCCCGAAATAGCACTAAAGAGCATGAATCCAGAAAGTAGAGAAAAGAGCTTACTATGGAATCTAGAGAGGTAGCTCTGGCAAATGAGAGATGGACTACAAAGAATGGGAATGCACAGGGAAGGAAAAGACTAAGAAGACTTAGCAGTATCAGAAGAATAAGTAGCCTTGACCACATTAGTTCTCCATTGTCTCACTACCATCTGTATTCTAAGTTTGTCCACTCTTCCCATAAGCCCTATGTATGATGGTGGGAACATGTGTTCAGAATAATGAGAAAGGAGAGCTTCTGTTCTTACTATGCCATCTTAATAAATGCCTTTGATAAGAGCTAATTATGTTTTAAATGATTATTAAGTTGAATCACAACAGTGGAGAGTCTATCATTTTAGGAGTGGGTACCCACAGTGCATCCCCTTAACCTCAAAATCATCTCCCAGAGGACCCAACCTGCAAAACTTTGAGTATCATATTGCAAATTAGGGATGTGTGGGAACATCTCAGGGATGGCATGAAGATTGTGACAAAAGAAATTCCCAGGCAGGAAGGGGATACATTCTCATAATTACATCTGGGCTTTATTCCTTTCCTATATTCAATCTTCACAGACAATTAAGGGGAAAAAAAATTTAAAAACAACAGAAGACAGAGTTATTGCATTGAAAAGCATAGGAATTTTATCCTAAAATCCATAATCTGGCCCAATGTATAACAATAGTTTATTGGGCTAACTAGCTTCCATCTAATTAACCTTTGGCCCTGTTGCTTCACAAGACCCAAAGCATCTTCTTCTAGACATTACTCCAAACCTCCCCTGGGTCATTTCTACTTTCAAGTTGGTACCCCTTCTGGTCCTTCCTCCCAAATTCCAGGATCAGTGTGCTTCCAAGGGAAATCAATCTTCCACATTAGCTAGTTTCCAGCTGGACTTAATGAGTCCTAGCCTATCCTCCCTCCAGGGAATCCACACTCAAACTTACAATGTCGCACGCTCCACACGTACATACACATTTTATATATATGTGTGTGTGTGTGTGTGTGTGTGTGTGTGTGTGTGTGTGTATGTATATGTATGTATGTGTATGTTTATGTATATATGTATATGTACACATACACATATGTGCATATATATATATATAGTTGTAATTACATATATTCTCACCAAGACTATCAGAAAAGTCATTTCACAATGAGGATTCGTGAGTAAAAATCCATAGTCTTGAGGCCATAAGAGGCAATGTTATGTAGCAGCTAAAGTGCTGGCTTGGAATTAGGAAGAACTGAGTTTCAATACCACCTTCAATACTTATTTGCTGGTTTGACTCTGGACAAATTACTTAATTACTTATGCTTCAATTTTCTCATCTGAAAACAAGGGTTCGGATTCAATGACCTCTAAGTTCCCTTAAAGCTCTAAATCTGTAATTCAATGATCCCAAAAACAAATATGTCAAATCACAAGAGTCCCAAAGTTAGAAACATCCCAAATGCCATCTAATCTGGAAATGTCAAACATGAAACTCTACCCCAAGTGTAGCCCAAATGCAGATTAAAATATAATGGGAAATATTTAATAAAATACATTTTAAAATACAATATAGAACATAGCCCGTGTTAATTTGTGGTTTTCTAAGTCTATATGCTTCCTGCAGGACACCCTAGTTTCTATTTCAGTTTGACACTACTGATAGTTTAACCCAAAGCCTTCTCAAGAATACTATTTATGGCATCCCCACTATCTACCAACACTTAGACCAGATAATTTTTTTTTACTTGTTTGCTTTCAAATCTATTTAAAGATACTTGGAGATATTTACTTTCTCTTTCCTTTTTTTAATTTCATAGGGTTAGAGGTGTGACTTGAATGCTTATCACTAAATAGGGAAAGGTTCTCAGCCCTGCCTTCTAGGTATTGTGGGATAAAACTCTCCCACCCACCTCTGCTTACTTAGAGGCAGGCCTGATCCTGAGAGCAATAAAAGAAGGGAAACAGCTCTGAGACCATGTTAGAGATTAAAGGACCACCCATGACTAGGGGAAAAAAAACAAAAAAACATTTCTGCCTGAAGAACAGAAAACTAAGAAAATGGTTTGTCAAGTTCTACACCTTGTTGTTCACTTCAATACCTTCTCCTCCCACACACATCCAAATTGTTGTTCATTTATTTCAGTGTCTGTTTCCATGATCCCATTTGGGTTTTCATGGCAAAAATACTGAAAAGATTTGCCCTTCTTTTTTTCAGTTCATTTTCCATCTGAGGAAACTGAAGTGAACTTGAGACCATGAGACCATGATAATAAGTGTCTGAGGCTGAATTTGAATTCAAGTCTTCCTTACTCCAGACATAGTGCTCTATAAATTGTACCCCTCACTGCCCCATGCACACAAATAAAACACCTCTTTCCCAACATCCTCTGCAGACTTTGATTTGATTTTACCCTGCTTTCATTCTAAATATTACTTTCGCCTTTGACCTTTCAGCTCTATTATCCATATTCTGTATTTTCAGTTTCAGTTTGCCATGCTATTACATCTGGTCTATACATACTCAAAAACTTCCAGGTTATGTCACCCTTCCCAACCCTCCCCCAACTGGAAGAACTTGCCATGAGAAGAGCTCAACTAGGGTTCATGACAAGTCCTAATGCCAGCCCTGTTCCCCCTGAAGTGCCTTCATCTCCACCTCCTGGATTTCCTAGCTTCCTTCAACCCCCAGCTAGAATTCTCCCTTCTTCAGGTTTTCCTGATCCCTCTCAGTTCCAGTGCCTCCCTTCTGTTGACTTTCTCCAATCTATCCCATCTATATCTTGTTTGTACATAGCTGTTGGCGTATTGTCTCCCCCATTAGACTGTAGATCTTTTGAGATCATGATTTTGTCTTTCTTTATATTCTTAGTACTTTACACAGTGCTTGGAATATATATTGTAGGTATCTACCCTCAGTTTTCCTGAATACAAAATGGGGAATAATACTAGAACCTACTTGACAGGGTTGTTGTGAGGATCAAATGAAATAATATTTGTAAAACATTTAGCACAATGTCTGGCTCATAGTAAGTGCAATATAACTGTTAGCTGTTATCATTATTTTTCTTATACGCTGACAATTCTATCTCTAAACTTCTGTCGTGTCCATCTCCTTTCTATTCATATCACAGAAAGCAAATTCAGGCTCTTATCACCTCTTACCTGTACTATTGCAATAGCATCTTGATTGGTCTCTTTCCACTATTATCTATCCTCCACATAGCTGCCAAATTCATATCCCTAAAGCACAAATCTGAATATGTTACTTTCTCTGTTCAAAAAACTTCAAGACTTTTCTACTACTTCTAGGATAAAATACAAACTCTTTTGTTTGGTATTGACAGCCCTTCACAGTCTGGCTCTAGGTTACCTCTTCAAACATATTCCAGACAAACTGGACAATTTTCTATTCCTGAAGGACAAAATTCTAAAACCCCCACCATGTCTTCGCATAAATTGTCCCCTGTGCCTAGAATGAACTCCTCTTTGCCTCTGAGTCTTAAAAGCTTTTACTTCCTTCAAAGCTCAATACAAGTGATACCTCTTTTACTGACACCCCCAACAAGCTATAAGCCAAATTCAGATTCATGAAGACAACTAGATGGCACAGTAGATAGAATGCTAGCCCTAACTTGGCTCTTTCCAATGTGATTCAAAGCAATTCCAATATATTTGTCATGGAAAGAGCCATCTTCATCCACCAAGACAACAATGAAAACTGGATGTGGATCAAATCATAGTATTTTCACCTTTTTTGTTGTTGTTACTGTTTGCTTGCTTGTTTTTTTTCTTGTGTTTTTTCTCTTTTGATCTGATTTTTCTTGCATAGCATGACAAATATGGAAATATGTTTAGAAGAATTGCACATGTTTAATCTATATCAGATTGTTTGCCATCTAGAAAAGGCGGGAAGAGGAGAAGGAAGGAGAAAAAACTGGAATACAGGATTTTGGAAAGGTGAATGTTGAAAACTATCTTTGAATGTATTTGGAAAAATAAAAAGCTATTTTTTTTTAATTAAAAGAAAGAGAATGCTAGCCCTGGAGTAAGGAGGGCTGAATTCAAATCTGACCTCAGATACTTAGTAGCTCCAGAAAATCACTTAGCCCTGTCTGCTTCAATTTCCTCATCTGTACAATAAGCTGGAGAAAGAAATGGCAAATCAATCCATTATCTTTGCCAAGAAAACTCCAAATGGGGTCTTAAACAGCCTGATAAAACTGAACAATAAGCACTAAAACTCATCTGCATTTTTTTCATAGATTTTTAATGACTTTATATGTGTAAGTTGGTTCTTTCCCAGTATAATGTAAAGTTCTTAAGGATGGGGACTGTTTTATTTATATCTTTATATCTTCAGTGCTTAGTACAGTGCCTGATACAAACCTTGTAGGCGTTTAATAAATGCTTATTAATTGATTGGTGCCATGAAAGCTTGAGTTTGAAAACACCACAAGGAAAGTTGATATCATCAAAATGCTGCCATCATTCTTGGAGCAGGAGCTTCCCCGAAGGAGAAATAGAGTTGCAAATTACAACCTAATAAGCTGGTCTCAGACAATTGTCTTAATATTAAAAGAATAGGGTTGAGAACTTTATGGTAAAATTAAGCTAAAATACTTGATTTATTTACAAAACAACAGAAATTAGGGAACCCTATTCCAGGGTGCAGCAGCAGGACTTGTAGGTAGTTTTTGTTTTGTTTTGTTTTGTTTGTTTTCAATGAATGATATCGATCAGCCTAATAGCTGAACCACCTAAGCAGTGCTTCTCAAACTGTTCCACAAACCACCAGGGGTCACTGTGAACCTTACAAGTGGTCCACCACGGGACTGTCCTCCCCATCACCTCCTTACCGAGTCAGAAGGGATCAGAAAACTTATGAAGGTGTCCCTCCAAATGAAAAGTCAACCATTTATTTAAACCTTGGCAAGAGCATTATTTGAACTGGCAATGCCCGGTGGCAGGACTTTATGGTCACCTACTTTGAACTAATAAGCTTTCTATGGATACTTTTTTTAGAGTGACTTGGAAAGTGTCATTTTGCCTTTTGCACACTCAGTGGAATGATCACTGAAGACTCATTACCTGTAAATAATTTTAAGAATCTGATCTCTGTGCATCCTACCCTCACCCCAAGACATTTTTATACAAGTGAAATCTACCTAAGGGAAAGCTTTATACATCTTTGATCAGTGGAACCCAGGGGTATACATATTAAGAAAAATAGCCAGTGGGAGCACTGAAGAGGGAAAAACAGCTTGAGGGGTGAAAGTGAAAAGGGGGAGTAGAAAATAAGGGAGGAAAGAGGTGTGATTGTCCTATGGCCAAGCTATCCCACTCATGCAACACAAGTGGTGATGAAAGAAAATGGAAGAATTAAATTGCTTATTTTTTATAAGAACCTCAAGCTTTTTGATTTTTTACCACCTCCCGGGGATATTTCCCAACTCTCTCCCTATCCATACCTACACACACACACACACACACTTTTTTCTGTCCTGCCATGACAGCTGGCAGCTGAGTCGTTTCAAAGTTCTCTTCACTTGGTTCTTAGACTATCAGATGAACTTTCCAAAATTTCAGGCAATTTGCTCTGATTTGCTAAACCCTAGAGACTGCTCTGAAAAGGCCCAAAGTAGTAGAAGTTGACAGTCAAATAATAAGATGAACAATAGGAAGCAGTGGTTTAAATCAACCAATTCATCCTAGATATTACTGGGTAGTTCTGTTACCTTCCTATGGGTATCTCCATTTCTGTTTCATGTCTTGGGATTTGTTTATTTGTGAACTGTCCCTCTTCCTCTGGGAAGCTTCAGCAGCAGTCCTCAGAGAAAAGCAGAGTGAATGATTGTGTGTGTGTGTGTGTGTGTGTGTGTGTGTGTGTGTGTGCTTCCACCTTGGAAACAGATAACCTAGAATTCGACCAATTTAATAGAGGTTGCAAGCAAGGGGAGAGACATGCTACTCGCTGACCTAGCTGCAATTTCAGATATGTCCTGACAGATTTGCTTGGGGTCTGTTCCCACCCTGTTTCTTCCTATCAGTTTACTGGTAAACAGAATCAGGAATATGGGGAAAGCAATGAAAGAAAGGAAGAGGAAGATAGGATGAAGAGGAAAAGAGAGAGAGAGAGAGAGAGATGAGAGAGAGAGAGAGATGAGAGAGAGAGAGAGAGAGAGAGAGAGAGAGAGAGAGAGAGAGAGAGAGAGAGAGAGAGAGAGAGAAGGAAGGTGGGGAGAAGGAAGAAAGAGAGAGCAAAACAGAGACAAAAGAGATAGAGGAGGAGAATGACAAAAAAAGAGGAGGAGGAGGAAGAGGAGGAGGAAAAGGAGAAAAAATCAGATCAAAAGAGGAAAAAATGAGAACGAAAAAACATAACTATAAATTCTATGATTCTAAATTACAAAGCAGATACCATCTTCATTTGATAAAGATGCCAGAAGTATCACCAGATTCTCCCAAATGACCAGAACTCGATTAAAATGCAGTTGGGTAATAGAAGAAGAAAGGAGGAGGAGGAGGAGGAAGAGGAGAAGGGGAGGAGGAGGAGGAGGAGGAGGAGAGTAGAAGAGTTAGAGAGGGGAAGGGAAGAGGAGAGACTGAAAAAGACTATTTCATTAAAAACTCAAACGTAGATGCAGTGAGTAGGGTACAAGTCCTGAATTCAGAAGAACCTGAATTCAAATTTGACCTCAGACACTTGTGATCCTAGGCAAGTCACTTAACCCCAATTGTCTCACGCACAAAAAAAAAAGTCCACATGCGCTTAGCCACATGAGCAAACATATATATACTCCTGTATATCCACACTTAATTAAGTCACCTGGTCATCTGATCATTCTTTGTTCCACTAATAGAGAAACCAATTCCTGTAGCATCAGTGAACAAAGGCAGGAGAGATGAACAAAGGCAGGAGAGGGCCAGCGAAAGCAGCTGCTCTCCCTTCTCATTCTACCCCTCTCTCACCTAAATACTCCCCCACTTCCTCCATCCCCTACCCCGGCCGCCCAGCTGAGTTCCTAATGCTACTGACCAGGCTTTATCTCCAGCAGCCTCAGCTTGGGATCTTCAGGCGGGTGCAGTCGCCTCTTCTTGCGCCAGCAGCGGGCAGGGTATGTGTACAGCTGCCCTGGAGCTAAGCCTGAGAATGAAACAAGACAAAGTGTGAAATGAAGTCATTGAATGCCAGAACGAGAAGGAATCTCAGGAATCATTTACAGAGCAGAAAAGCGAAATTCATAAAGGGGAAGATACCCCGGGAAACATAATTATTTTTGGCAGAGATAAGACTTGAATAGTTTCTCCCCGTCTCTTAGTCCTGTGCTTTCTAATACTACTCTACCATACAGATCCGGCACAGGCAATAGATATTTGAGCTGAGAGGAACGGCATACAGCCCCAACCTCTCTTCTTCCAGGTGAAGAAACATTTCCAGGGTGCAAAGCCCTCTTTCTGTTTTTTAGGCTTCCCGATCTCTGCTCTCCTTGCCCAGTCTGGGAACGATCTTGATATACAGAAAATATCAGTGTTCCAAAAGCAAGCCCTTCCTAGTTGCATTCATTTCCCTAAGAGTTTCTCTTTTGTGCTAATGATTGTAGCTGTGTGAGTAATATGTGGAGGGATCTAGATGAGGGCTCTTTTTATTTTTCAGAGGAAATCTACTTAGGTCTTATTACCCTTGGACTTCCCATTTTTTTCATGGTTGTAGTCACCTCTATAGTAGTTTGGTGTCTGGCCAGATGTGTAGGCCATCTCAAAGCAACAGAATAAACAAACCTTTCATCCTCTGCTTTGCTAAAATTGCAATAATGCTATATATAAACCATCTGACACTTATTAGCTCGCTGGGTAAGTCACTTCATCTGTTTAACTGTGCTTCCATTATTCCTAAAAATTGGAGAAGTTGTTGGGGGTTTTTGGAGAAGAAGGGAAGGAAACAAGCATTTATTAAGCACTTGTGATGTGCCAAACTATACTCACATGCTTTCCAATTAGCATCTTGTTCAATCCTTGAAACAACCCTGAGTGGAAAGGCTATTATTATTTCTGCTTTATAATTGAGAAAATTGTAGCAGGCAGAAGTGAAATGACTGGCCCATAGTCATAGAGCTAACCAGGACTTAAAGTAAAATTTGAACTCAGGTTTATCTGATTTCAGGCTCAACACTCAATCTACTGCACCACCCAACTGGAGGGATCTGTGGTTTTAGAAGTGTGGGGTATCTAACTTAGATAGAAATAGAAACCATTAAATCTTACGTAAGAATTCCTGCCTATAGGACTTGGAAAACCACACATTAACATTACCTGTGTTAAATTGTATTTTTATTTATTTTGTTAAATATTGCCCAATTACATTTTAATCTAGTTCTGTCTACACTTGGAAGTGTTCTGAGCTTGACATCTCTATCAAATGAAGATGATGCCTGTTTTGTAATTTAGAATCTTAGAATTTACAACAATGTTTTTTTCTTTCTCATTTTTTTTCCTTTTTGATCTGATTTTTTGTGTGTGTGTGTGGTATGATAAATGTGGAAATATGTTTATAAAAGCTGCACATATTTAACCTATATTGGATTAGTTGCTATCTAGGGAAAAGGAGAGAGGGGAAGACAGGGAAAAAAAATGGGCTTACAAGGTTTTGCAAGGGTGAATGTTAAAAACTATCTTTGCATGTATTTTGAAAATAAAAAGCTAATACTATTTGTTAAAAAGAATTTAAAGCTAGCAGGAACTTTATCTGCTTCCAAGTCTTAGGAAGTTACAGTCTCAGAATGTCCCACATTATTATGTCCTGCAGTCTTAGAATGTTACAGCTGACACAAAGAAAGATTAAATAACTTTTCCAGGGCTATACAGCCACCGTGTGTCAGAAGAGGAACTTGAACCCAGACCATCCTGACCAAGACTTGTCTCTTCAATCTGTCCAGATGGGATTACAACTCCAAAGTAAAAGTAAATAGCCCATCTATTTCTTTATTTTTTATTATAGTTTTTCGTTTACAAGATATATGAATGGGTAATTTTTCAGCATTGACAGTTGCCAAACCTTTTGTTCCAATTTTTCCTCTCCTTTCCCCCACCCCCTCCCCCAGATGGCAGATTGACCAATACATGTTAAATATGTTAAAGTATAAGTTAAATACAATATATGTGTATGTGTCCAAACCGTTATTTTGCTGTACAGAAAGAATCGGACTTTGAAATGGTATACTATTAGCCTGTGAAGGAAATCAAAAATGCAGGTGGACAAAAATAGAGGGATTGGGAATTCTATGTAGTGTTTCATAGTCATCTCCCAGAGTTCTTTCACTGGGTGTAGCTGGTTCAATTCATTACTGCTCTATTGGAACTGATTTGGTTCATCTCATTGTTGAAGAGGGCTACATCCATCAGAAATGATCATCATATAGTATTGTTGTTGAAGTATATAATGATCTCCTGGTCCTGCCCATTTCACTCAACATCAGTTCATGTAAGTCTCTCCAGGCCTTTCTGAAATCATCCTGCTGGTCATTTCTTACAGAACAATAATATTCCATAACATTCATATACCATAATTTATTCAGCCATTCTCCAACTGATGGGCATCCACTCAGTTTCCAGTTTCTGGCCACTACAAAGAGGACTGCCACAAACATTCTTGCACATACAGGTCCCTTTCCCTCCTTTAATATCTCTTTGGGATATAAGCCCAGTAGAAACACTGCTGGATCAAAGGGTATGTACAGTTTGATCACTTTTTGAGCATAGTTCCAAATTGCTCTCCAGAATGGTTGGATGCATTCACAATTCCACTAACAATGTATTAGTGTCCCTGTTTTCCCAGATCCCCTCCAATATTCCACATTATCTTTCCCTGTCATTCTAGCCAATCTGACAGGTGTGTAGTGGTATCTCAGAGTTGTCTTAATTTGCATTTCTCTGATTAATAGTGATTTGGAGCATCTTTTCACATTAGCCCATCTATTTATTACCATAATTGGGTGACACAGAGTGGAGTCAGAAAGACTCATATTTCGGAGTTCAAATCTGGCCTCAGATATTTACTGTGTGACCCTGGGCAAGTCACTTTACCCTATTTGCCTTGGTTTCCCTATTTGTAAAATGAGCTGGAGAAGGACATGGCAAATTACTTTAGTGTCTCTGCCAAGGAAATCCCAAATGGGGTCATGAAGAATTAGACATGACTGAAATGACTGAATGATAAAACTCCCCACCACTCAAAGATGTGGCTTTGTAAACTGTGAGGGGGATCTCAGAAGAGACTTGTTATCAGTGTCATCAATCAGGGACCACTGACACTCTCCCAGTCTGAAAGATTGTGATCAGTTTTTGAAAATCAAATAGTTTAGATTTTGTTATTTCTCTTTTGTTCCATATGATTTAATGGCAAGAAAAAAAAATCCCAACAACAACAACATTGGGGTCATCACAAACTTGAGTGAAGGTTTGTCATTTCAGAGACCTTCAGGTATTTTATTTTGTTACAACATGCCTGTCCCTTAGCATAATAGGTCTTGAAGACAATTTCTATTTCCCAGTCAGGGAACACTGAACCCCAAAGACAAGAGTGGTAACTTCACATAAAATGAAACTGAAGAGAGTCAGTAAAACAAAGGACTTTAGCATACTCACAAAATTCCCCAAGATCCCATTGTGGTCAAAGATCTTAAATGTTCTTCACATTCATGCACACATTTTTAAGGAAATGTGACTAAGGACAGACTTGGGCAGAGTTTGCGATAAAAAGCACTCCTTAGAGTCAGCAAATAGTTCTGGATGCATTTGTCTACAGCAATGTGATTCCAGAGCTAAGAGGCCAAAAACAAGTCACAGGCATATGTATGCTGGTAAGTAAGTGGGAACCATATGCCGCCAGGCACGTCCAAGGTCTGGAAATATAGGTAAGCAATGGAGAAGTACGAAAACCCAGAGGGTAAATATAAACCAGGTAAAAATGGTAGAAGATCAGGCAAGAGATCAAGGAATTAGATATCTGAATGGTTCCGAGCTCAGAGAAAAAACTTCATAGAAAAAAATTCACAATTTGATTTATACAACTCAATAAATGTGTCAACACTCTTGAGCTTCTTCTCCACCCTGACACCAACTTTCTCTGCTGCCCATTTCTTATTATACATGAGTTTCAGCAGTGGGAAGCATTATTAGTGGTGTCTGCTGCATTTTAAAGAGTTGACCACAATGTAAAGAGTTAACTGCATCGTAAATAGTTGTCCTTTCTTGCAGGAAGGCTGGATTTCATCCTACCCAGGGTTCTGCCTCAGGACATCCCACGGTGAAAAGCTCTGAATGAGGCTGGTTGGGTTCTGCACTCCCTCTAGATACTCCTGATTGCTCATTCAAAGGATTTGGTAATGGTTCAGTCCAGGTCCAGCAGGCTGACTCTCAGACCTATGAGAAGTCTCAGAACTGACGTAGAAAGTGCACTTCTGGGACAGTTAGATGGATTAGTGGATGGGGGACTGGCCCTGAAGTCAGAAGGAGCTGAATTCAAATCAAATTGAATTCAGATATAACACTAGCTGTGTGACCCTGAACAAGTCACTTAACCCCAATTGCCACATACACACACACACACACACACACACACACACACACACAAACAAAGTGTACTTCTTAGGACTGAGGCTATATAGTGCAAGGAGGTCAAAGACAAAGGAAAAGATCCATTTATATAGTACTTTAGAGTGTGAAATTTTTATTTTCTTATTTAATTCTCAAAACCACTCTATGAGGTAGGTGCTATTTATTATCATCCCAATTTTATAGATGAGGAAACTGAGCTATACAGAGGGGTTACATGACTTGTCCAAGGTCATATAGCTAGTGTCTGAAGTCAGATTTTCACTGAGTTCTTCCTGATTGCTAGCACATCCAATGTGCTATCCACTAATTTTTTGTTGTTCCATTGTTTCAATTGTGTAAGACTCTGTGGTCCCATTTGGGATTTTTCTTAATGAATATACTAAGCTGGTTTGCCATTCTCTTCTCCAGTTCATTTTACAGATGAGGAAACTAAGGCAAGCAGAGTTAAGTGACTTGCCAGGGTCACACAGCTAGTGAGTGTCTGAGGCTGCATTTGAACTCAGAAAGATGAGTCTTTCTGACTTCAGGTGGGACACTTTAGCCGCTGAGCCACCTAGCTGCCCCATACCCACTAAGTAGCTGCCATTTATTCAGACCATAAATAAAAAGTATTTAGAGCAACGCTTTTTGTAGGAGCAAAGATCTGAAAGGAAAGAAGTTACCCACTGACTGGGACAATGATTGACAAACGTGTATGAAGGCAAAAGTTATCAGACAGAATCAAAAACAGAAGACCATTTTCCCCATCAGGGGAGTGGGGCAGAGGAAGAGCACCTGCCTCTCTTTACCCAGTGGCTAAAAAATTCAACTCTCCTGCCTACAGATCAGAGTTTTAAATATTGCTGAGACTGATCTATTCAAAGTCAGCCCTTGACATGAACTCTTGTATTTTTAAGAGAAGGAGCCTAGTTGGAGTAGATAAGATACCTGTCTCAAAGTTCAGAAGATCCAGATTCAAGTCCCATCTCTCACACGTGCTATGGGATTTTGAATTCTTCACTTAACTAATTTCTCAGTAGTCTGGCCAGTGGTATCAAACCCATGTCCTGTGGGCCCCATGCAGCCCACAAAACTCCTGAGTAATTGGGAAATGTTTAACAAAACAAATAAAAATACAACATAACACAGCCATTCTGAATTTGTGGTTTTCCACAAGTAGGTGGCAATATAGATAGAATATTGGGCCTGGAATCAGGAAAACGAGTTCCATCTGACCTCCGACGCTAACTAGCTGTGTAACCCTGACAAGTCATCTAATCCTATTTGCCTCAGTTTCCTCATCTGTAAAATGAGTTGGAGAAGTAAATGGCAAACTGCTCCAGTATCTTTGCCAAGAAAACCCCAAATGGGGTCACGAAAGGTTGAACAGAACTAAAATGACTAAGTAACAACTAACAAAAAGTCAACATGCAGCCTTCAGGGATGGCCTTTCTCTTTGGCCTGTAGTGTTAAACTCAAACCAGAGCCTGCTGCAAGCATATTGACTTATTTTTTAAAATAGAATGTTATCTATACTCTATTGTATTTTTATTTGTTTTGATAACTATTTCCCAATTACATTTTACTCTGGTTCAGTTATACTCCCACCCAACATAGGCAGAGTGTTTTGCTCTAGGCAGTTGACTATAAATTACAGAGAAAGTGCTTACTTGCATCAGTAGAGGGAGTTTCCTCTCATGGAAACTCTCTTACACCATTGAAATTACAGGTCCCTGCCCCTATCCTTAAGAATGGAATATCCTATCAAAAGAAATCCCAAGAAATGATGAAGGCAAAACACTCAAAGAAACTTGGGAAGACTAAAATAAATTGATAAGAGCTTTTTAATCAGAATGCCAGGAGAATAATCCATATAAAGATTCTAATGCTATAATAATCATTATTATTTTATATAATATAAAATATATCATTATACCATGTTGATACTGATAATAATATAAAATAAAACTATTGAAAGACTTCAAAAATGGTGACCAATCATAACTTTAGAGGACAGATGGGAAGCATGTCTCTGGTCTCTCTTCAGAAAGATAATGGAATGTAGGTGGGAAATGTAAGCCATATGTTGCTAGACACAGCCAATATGTTAGTTTGCTTTGTTTAACTGTACTTCTTTGTTATAGGAGAGTTCTGTTTTCAGTGAAAAGATTGGGAAGTCATGATCTGTTTGCTTTTTAAAAGCATCAAAAAAGCATTTTAAAAAATTTTGATTCAGAAGTAGTTGTCAGTGTCAGACCATATTCCAAGAGATACTATCAATAAGAGCAAAGAACAATTAGGGAACTCTAGGTCACTTCCATCCAAACAGAAGATCAGGATTGGTTTAAGGAAAGACAAATGGCCACTTGAGCTGCTGCCTTTGTCTTCCTATGAAACACCCATTCAGATCTAGGTCATCCCAAGAATCTATCACCTAAGGGAAAATTAGAGTTGAGGTTGCAACCTACTATCCTGATTTCACAAACGCTTAACCTGGCCCTCATATTCTTAAGAAAAAACTAGCCCTTACTTATCACCTCAGAAAGTGTAACTTAAAGGAAGCAATATCCTTGAAACCTCATGGGCTCTATCACTTTGGTCTACCTGGTAAGTGTTACTGAGCTAGTTTGGAATGCAATCCAAGACTTAGTTTGAAGCACTGGGCAGGAGTAGCTAGCAAAGCAGAGTTGAGCTTTCTAATCCTTGTTCCCCCAAAAAAGGACTTTTATTTATGCTTTAGTAACATGGAGTTGGGAACAGAGTTCCCTAGAATGTCTGTTTTGAATCCAACCTTCATTTGATGAACTAATATGCACAGAAACTTTCTTGGAGGGTTGCAAGTAATTTCTGCTTTTCTGGACTTGTACAATTGTACCTTGATAGAGCAAATGCATTCAGAGTCAGCTTTTTGCTTATAGAGGAAATAACAGGACCTGCCATGAGTTATATTGTTTATCTCATTAGTACAAGAAAGACATAACTCAAATACTATGTGTGGTAGACAGAGAAGGGGAAAGGGAGGAGGAAGCAGTCATGGCTGCTAGAAAGTTGGTCCTGAGCATTGAGACTAAGGTTAGGTATACAAGGCTGTAAGCCAGTATTAAAATATTCTCTTTCCCTCCTCTAACTCTTAAAATCCGTCTCTCACTTCAAGACTCAGTTGACATGTCGTTCCCAATGTCCCCACATATTACTGCTCTCTCACCCACTCCATCTCCAGAAATAGCTTATTTACTTTGGTGTGTTCTTATGTTCTGTATTTACTTATAAAAAATGCATTTTTTTATTAGTGAAACATGCGTTACATGGACACAGAAATTATTTCTTTTTTTGTCTTTGTATCCCTTAAGTGTAGCACTATGTCTGGCATATAGTGGGAATATAATAGATTCTTGTTGAATAAAATAGGGGGAAAATATGGAGACAGAGAGAGAGAGACAGAGAGAGACAGAGAGAGAGAGAGAGGAGAGACACAAAGAGAGTGAGAAGGGAAGAGGGGGGAAGGGAAGGGGAAAGAGAGAGAGAGAGAGAGAGAGAGAGAGAGAGAGAGAGAGAGAGAAAGAGAGAGAGAGAGAGAGAGAGGAGAGCTTCCTCATCTGTAAAATGAGTTGGAGAAGTAAATGGAAAACCAGTATCTTTGCCAAGAAAACCCAAAAGGGGTTACAAAGTGTCAAATAAGATTGAAACAACTGAACAATAATCATGAAATAATAAGCCAATTTAGCTTCTTGAATAGGAAGATCAAGTCCCTGAAATAATAATAATAGCTAGAATTTACATAGCATTGCATGGTTTGCAAAATCATTTGATCCTCAACACAACCTTAGGATATATGTATTATTATTATCTCCATTTTATAGATGAGGAAATTGAGGCAGGCTGAGATTAAGTGATGAGACTAGGATCTCACAGCTAATATGTATCTGAGGTCACAGTTGAACTTTAATTATCCTGACTCCAAGTTCAGCCCTCCATCCACCATATCACCTAGCTCGTCCTCAATTCATTACCTACTTATACACACATACTTTCTAGATAACAGGGGCATTTAGATGGCACAATGAATAGAGTACCAGTCCTGAAGTCAAGAAGACACATCTTCATGAGTTCAAATCTGACTTCACACATACAGTTTGTGACCCTGAGAAAGTCACTTAATCTTGTTTGCCTCAGTTTCCTTATCTATAAAATAGGCTAGAGAAAGGACATGGCAAACCACTCCAGTATCTTAAGAAAACTCCAAATGGGATCATGAAGCATCAGACATGACTGAAAAATGACTAAGCATCCAGATAATAAGCCCTTCATGATTCTTGATCTGCTTCTAAAGGTACACAATGTGTGTGTGTGTCTTTCCCCATACAAGTAAGTCACATGTCAGTAAATAAAATCAAACCCTACAGACCTCTATATGGTGGGATAGAGATGGGGCAGATCCATAACCAACCAGCTAGGACTTAACAGTAAGTGTATCTCTAGCAAGCCCAGAGGCAAGTTAATAAAAGAGCAGAGGTATAGTATGTATTAGAAGCAAGAATTTAAAGAGACTTTGTCTTCTCAAATAACTTGTAAAATGGTACACTAAGTTCCTCTCTCCTCCAATTCAACATCTTCTGAGGGGGGGGGCGGGTTCCCAATATGTACTTGAACATGGGTAATGTCTGCTGGAGACAAAGTATTGGACAACTCTACCTGTTATAGTTTCCCCATCCAATTCTGTTTAGCCTGAGGGATTTGTTCCTCATCTATAAAATAAAAAAGTTCCTAAACTGGAATCTGTAAGTACCGGCCAGTCCAGAAGTACCCTTTTATCATATAGATTACCAAAAGGGTGCTAGGAATGCTCTGAAGATCCAAGAAAAATATTAACTAAGAGTTTCTTGACAGTGATGTGATATCCCCAATACAATGTCATTAATGCATATTATTGTCATAATATGCATTATACATATCTCTGAGGACTTTGGGTTTATTGCCATCTATTTATAGGACAATATATGTTTGTTGATTCTCTTATTAAAAACAAATGTTTCAGAAGATTTGGGGAAGATGGCAAAGTAAGTCTGAAAATTTTCAGTTCTTTCTCCACAGAAAAAGACAGCACTTTGCCTCAGAGGGAATGTAGAGCAACAGAAATAAACAAAAATCAGGATAAAGCATTTGTTCTCCTAAGATAACTTAAGAAGATCCTAGGAAAGACCTGAACTCCAGGGACAGGGGTTCAACGTGAGGGAAGAGCAGAACAATCCCCGGGAATAGATAGGGTTCACTAGGCAACTTCAACCTTGGAAACTTTCTTCTCTCTCAGAGTTTCTGGGTCTGACATCCGAATAGGAGAAGATTGAAGGCCCTTCCACTGTTGAAAGATGTTCTCTGTGTGAACCAGATGCATCCTGGGATGGGCTTCTGTTGTCCCATGGAGAAGAAGCTAGTACACACCTGGTAAGTTCAGTAACAAAGAGGTGAGGCGAGGACAACTGTGGTCTGCAGCGACTGGAGGGACCTCAGGGAGAAGATCATTTGTGAAAAAGCAGGCCAGGAAAAGGGAGGAAGATGGAATTTAACAAAGAGAAGCTAATGATGCTTCAAGCCATAAAGAAATACTCAAACAAAATCAAAGGCATGAAAACATAGAAAAGAAAATGAAACATCATCAAAAAAAAAAAAAAAACTGATCTAGAGAACAAAGAAGAAATAATATAATAGACTGCCTAAAAATCATTATAAAAAAAGAATTTTGATGCAATATTCTAAAAAATTAAGGAAAATTGCCCTGAAATTCTAAAAGAAAACAAACCAGAAATTTGGGGAAAAAAAAAAAAAAAAAAAAAACACTGATCACCCCCTGACAGAGATCCCAGGAAGAAAACTTACAGGAATATCAAGTCAAGTTTCAAAGCTCCCAGATTAAAGAGAAAATATTAGAAGGAATAAGAAAAAGAAATTTAATATTATGGAACTACAATAAAGATAACACAAGACATAGTAGTTACTATATTGAAGAACCATAGATCTTGGAATATTATATTTTGAAGAGCAAAAGAACTAGGGTTATAACCAAGGGCAATTTACCCGCCAAAGTATAAACCTAAATGGGGAAAAAATGAACATTTTAACAAACTGAAAGAATTTCAGATATTTGTGATAAAAACAGCAGAACTTCAGAGAAAATTTGACATATAACATCAAGGAGAAATATAAAGTACTCATTAAGGACCAATTATAAGGGACTGAATAAAGTCACATTATTTATATATATGAAGCTATGTTTTTTGTGATTGTCATTTTTATTTGGGTAGTTTGAAAAAAAAAGGACTTAAGTGGAACTGAAAATGATGGAGTGATTCTAAAAAAAAATAAATCTATGTAGGGAGGGAAAGGGGAGAAATTATCTCATGCAAATGAAAGAAAAAAGGAAAAATTGATATAGAAGAAGCTAGTGGGGAAAGTGTAGGTAGGAATGGGTTTAAGAGGGAATAACAGATATATCTAGAAGGAGATAAAAGTCTTCTAAATTCCGAAAGAAAGAAGAGACCAAGGGGATAAGGATAGGATTCAGGAAGGTAATAATGGAGGGATTCTTGGAAGGGTGGGTAGGTTAAAGAAAAGGAAGACAAGGTCATAGAACAGAGATGTTGGGAGTGAGATAGGAATACGTTAAAACTGAAAGTAAGGGAGAAAAGGAGAAAAATATATAAGTAATTATAGCTTAGAATGTGAGTGGGATGAATTTACCCATAAAATGGAAATAGCAGATTTAAAATTTGAATTCAACAATATATTGCTTTCAGGAAATGCTATAAAAATGAGAGATACAAACAAATATAAAATAAAAATCAATGACAGAATTTATTATGTAAAAAAAACAAGGACAATAATCATGCTCTCATAAAATTAAAATTAAAATAGACTTAAAAGGGAAAACTGGGAAACTATACTATCAGTCATGCTATTCAATATTGTTTTAGACCATTTAAAATATCTAGACAATCTAAAACACTTGAGAGCATACCTGACGAAACAGACACAGGAACTACATGAATCTAAACATCAAACTGTTTTTATACCAATAAGGTTAGATCTAAATAATTGAAGTGATTTTTGTTTAGAGGTAGGTAAAGATGATATAATTTTTTAAATTACAATTTCACATATCTATTTGTATAGTGTCGTCCCAATTAAATTACTAAAATAATTATCATACAGAGAAAAAAATAACAAAATGCATTTGGATGGACAAAAGATGAGGAACTTCAAAGAAACTAGAGGGGCAAGATGTAAAGAAAGCAGATTCAGTTGTATCACACCTTAAAATATATTATAAGATGAGAGTGTTGAATTATAAAATGGATAATTTTTATTATTTTAAATTAAAATTTTCTCATAAATAAAATGTATGTAGTCTAAAATAGAAGGAATGCTGAAAATTAGGGGGGAACTTTCATAGACAATCTCTCAGAAAGAATGTGATTGAGTTGTAATATTACTGAGGTTTAGGAAATGATGAGCTGTTTGATTTTGAAAAACATGGAAACAATGGACTTACCAAGGAAGATGCTATCCATCTTTAGAGAAACAGATGACAAGTAGAAATAAATATAGTACAAAACTATTTATGTGTGTAAGTGTATATGTGTATATGTTTATAGATATCTTTGTATCTATGTGTATATGTATGTATGTCTATATGCATATGGGGGAGAAAAGGGGAAAATAAAGTAAAAAGTACTTTCATTTGTTGAATGAAATGAAAACCTACAAGGGAGCAAAGAAAAGCTGGACAGCTTTGAAAACAATGTGTAGTATTTATTACATAGGTTTTCTTGAAATGGAAATGTATTGTTTTTATAGTAAATCCTCTCTTGTTCTGCTATGTATGTGGCAATGCTTTTTTCTTATTTTGTATTTAAGTTTTAAAAAATTAAAACTTAGAAAAATAGTTTCTTCAGGGGCAGCTAGGTAACACAATGGATAGAGCATCAGCCCTGAAGTCAGGAGGACCTGAGTTCAAATCTGCTCTCACTTAATATTTCCTAGATATGTGACCCTGGGCAAGTCACTTACCCCAATTCCCTCAGTCTCCCCCCAAAAAAAAAGTTTCTTCAGATTTAATCTTGGAGGCAAAGAAAACCACTGAAGTATTGGGTATGGAGGTGAAAGTGAGCGGTGGGTCGACATGATTGGACTTATGCTTTAAGAAAATCAATTTAGTGACTGAATGAAGGATGGATTAGAGTGGGCAGGAACTTATGGCAGGTAGATCCATCCACAGTTGAACAATCCTCTGTCTCTGGACAGAAAAACAAACTATGGATGCTAAATGAGGTATATATTTTGAGGCAGGATTAATTTGCTGATTTGTTTTTGTTAACTATTCCTTTGTTACAAGAGGATTGGGGGAGGGGGCAGTAAACAGGGGTATTCCAAGGCACAAACGAGATAATGAGTATAAAGTACTTTACAAATCTTAAAACATATATAAATGCCAGTTATCATTATTATTCACCTACAGTCACCATGTTGAGCTGAAGCAATGTTTATAGAGCAATAAGGAGAACACTGGTAAATTTTTAGCCACCAGGCTTTTTGGTTTAATAAAAAAAAAAAAAAAGATTTAATTTAAAAAAAAATTCTAGACCATAAACAATAAACAAAACAATGCTCATTCTGACAGCTGGTTCCAGCACACCTTATGGAGAGGGAAATCATTGGGAAATGATTTTTAAAACAGCATCACAACAAAGCATTTTTAAAGAAAAAAAAATGGAAGACAAAGAAATAGAGAAGAGGGTAGAAGGGAGAGGCAGGAAGGGTACTCCAGTGTGTTTGCATTTGATCAGAAAGACTGCATAGAATTAAAACCATCAAATGAAGAATTTCGTTTGAATGTCACATTCCTTTTATCTCTCATTTCTTCTTATCCTGAGCTGTTTGATTTTAAGAAACATGGAAACAATGGACGTGTTGCCCTCTAACCATCATAACCTCTAATTCTAGATAGAAAGGAAGAGCAGGAAAGCTTCATCTCAAAATAGTATAGTAAACTTATAGTCTACTCTGCAGAAGATTATGTCAAGTTCTGAACAAGTGCTAAAAGAATTTAGCACCCTTTCATAGAGTCTAGTAAAATGATTTTCTCAGATGATGTATCAGTGTTTCCATCTTCCAGATATTAAGTGAGAGAGGGCCATTCAAAAACAAGCAAACAAATTGGAGAATAGCAATTAAAATGACCAGATAAAATAGGAAATCTGTACTGGAGGACAAACAATTTTAAAAGCATTTTCAAGATATTCCACAAGAGTATCAAAAAATGAAAAAGATTCTGGATAATATTATTAACAATACCCAGAAAGAACTCTAATTCTCTAATATCAATCAAAAAGTATTTTAAGTGCCAACTATGTGCTAGGCACTGGAAATACAAATGGAAAGAATAAAACAATCTTTTGTGAATACAAGGACCTTACTATCTAATAAAGAAAACAAAAGGTACATAGACAAATATAAATGCAACAGAAATATAAATGAATAAATGTATATGTATTTAAAGTGGTTTGATACAAGATAAATTGGGAAGGACACTACAGTTGGAGAAACCAGTAAAAGCTTCATGCAGAAGATATTACTTGAATTGAGACTTAGAAGAAAAGAATTTTGTGTTCTCTGAGATAGAGGTAAGAAGGGATTGTATGTATTTCAGACATATGATTCCGAGTAAAAGCACAGAAATGGGAGATGAAATAGCATGTGTGAGGAACAAAGAAAAGACCAATTTGGCTGGATCACAATGTACAAGAAAAATGATGTCCAATGATTCACTATACTCACTTTCTACCTCCTATAAAATCTTTCTATCTAGAATCCCCTGGGAAATAATAAGAATGTACAAATAAAGGGAGTTTCACATTACCAGATCTCAAACTATATGATAAAGCAGTAATCCTTAAAAGCATTTGGCACTAATTAAAAAGCAGAAAAACAGATCAATGGAAGAAAATAGATAAGCAAGAAACTGAGGTAACTGAAAAGAGTAGACTAGTGGTTGATAAATCTATAAGCAGAATTTCTCTTTTGACAAAAACTACTAAGAAAACAAGAAAGCTGTTTGAAAGAGCAGTTTACAGGAACATATTACACTCTATGTGATAAACTCAAAATAGATAAATAACCTGAATATTAAAGTTCATGCCATAAAAAAGAAGAGAATAAAATCAGATCTATCACAACTATAGTTAAGGGGAGAATTCTTAATCATACTAAGAATAGAGGAAATTACAAAAGATAAAATAGATGATTTTGACTATATTAAAAAGCTTCTGCAAAATTAAAAGATAAATCATACAGCAGAAATAAGATTTGCATCAAATATTATATATCCAAAATAGATAATACAAATATATATTACCAACACCATTCTCTCACATATAAATAATCAAACAATATGATCAAATTTCCAAAAAAACTAGCAAATTATATATGACCAAAAGAAAACCTGCTTTAATTCAATAACTCTAAGAGAGATATAGAGAGTCCTCATTAAAATGGTGTCCAAAGTCTTTTAGCCAATTCACCCAAGCTCATACTTCTTATGTAGACCTATGCTTAGGTGAAGATACTAATGTTTCTCTTGATTTCTTAATAATTTTCTGATCTGGTGTTCTTTTTTAAAAATTAATTATTGTAGTATACATGAGAGAACTAGGCTCCTCTGCACCCATTCATGATACCAAAAGAAGCAGCACCTTAACTGGAAGAACTCTTAGGAGTGAGGAAAAAATAGAAAACAATGAGATTGTCCTTCCAAGGAATCCCTAAGAAGAGTAAAAGGCCACAGCAGCACCAAAAACAGAGATAAACCAACTATACATCTGTTAACAGAGTCAACAAAGCTACTAGCCCTTTGAATCTGTCAATTAAACAATCATTTATTAAGTATCTACTATGGCCAGGCACTATTCAAAGCACTGGAGAAACAAAGAAGAGCAAAAAAAAAAAAAAATAGTCCCTGCTCTCAAAAACAGTCTAATGGCGGAGACAACATTCATACAACTACGTGTAAACAAGGCATATCAAGACAAATTAAAGATAATCACAATAATGAAGTTCACTTCACACTCAGGAAAGTGAAAGCCAATAATAGGAACCCAAGGAATCCTGTTCAGGACCAAACATAGCCTAACCACTCCTTTCAAGATCATAATAGGTAACAAAGCCTGACCCTGATACAAAGTACCAAATCAAGAAATTTGATCCAAAATAATTAGGTAAATAGTAGAAGATACCAAGTACTATGAAGAAATATTAGAAATTAAGAGATACCCAAAAGGGAAATCCAGAAAAGAATAACTTCATATAAAGTACAGATTCATAAAAACAAAGACATATGTTAAAAATAATTCTGAGCTTTCATTTAATTCTTGTAAATTTGGAAAAATGATTTTAAAAATAGAAACAGTAGATGTTGGAGGGGCTGAGAGAAAATAGGCACAATAAACTTTTGGTGAAGCTATGGAATGAATTAATTGTCCCATCATTTTGGAATTATTCCCAAAAAGTGACTAAAATTTCCACATCCATTGACCAAGCAAACCCACTCCTGGGTATATAACCCCAGTGGAATGAAAGGTCCAATACATACTAAATTATTCACAGCAGCACTTTTTGTAGAAGCAAAGAATTATAAACAAAGTAGATGCTCACAAACTGGGAAGTGGCTGAAAAAAAACCCTAAGCCCTATAGATAAAATGAAATGTTATTATTCTGGGAAAAAAATAGTCAATTTGAATATTTTGAATAAATATGGAAATGTATGTGTAACAGATAAAGGGCAAAATATGCAGAATCAAGAGAATAATACATATAATAATATAAATGAATGTAATATAATATAACAATGTAAATAAATGTAAATAAAAAGTGATCTCTGAAAAGAAGTCAAAATCTGGGCAACTGAAAAATCAATAAAGGTTGTAGAGAACAGATAATGAAACATACCTTTCCCCTCACAACAAAGAGACAGAGGAATACTAAGACAGAATAGTGTATATAATGTCAACTATGGACACTATACAGGACACTTTTGATTGTTTTTGTCACTAGGGAGTATTCAATCCAGAGGAAGATAGAAGGATGCCTGTGATATAGACAAAAAGGTGACAACAGAATAGATTTTTTAATGTTTTATGAGAACAGTTTTCTGTATATTGAGGTTATTCTTCAGAAAAATACAGCAGGCTTTTGCAGGTAGTCCTCTACAGTAAACCACATCTCTGTCATATAATTGATGGAGAGATATAGAAAATATACAATCACACTGTGTTTATTGTTTGTTGATGATCAAAAAAAAAATTGACTCAATACAGCAAAACTAACCTTAAAGGATCTGCTGCAACAAATGTGTCCCTAATGCAATGGAGACAGTTAAGCAGCATGGGAGAATTAAGCTCTGGGCTTAGAGTCAGAAACACTGGAATTTAAATACTGCCTAGAAACTTACTAGCTATGTGAGTCTTGGCACATCACTTAAACTCATTTAGCCTCAGTTTTCTCATCTGTAAAATGAGGGTGATAATAATAGCATCTACCCCACATTAAATCAAATAAAATACCACAGTTAAAGGACTCTGAAAACCTAAAATCTAGCTATTATTATTATTACACAAAATTCCTTGATAGATACATAAAGAGATAATTTTGTTCATTAATATCAATCAAGGAATTAAAAAAGGGAAATAAAAACCAAAGTTGTTTGCTACTTTCATGAAAGAAGTCAATTACAAAATCTAAATAGAAAAGGATGACCATGTAGATGGTAAGATTCTCTCAATACTCCCCTCTACAGAATGACATTTGGTCAAGTAGATCAAACCTCAAGACTCTAGAAGGTCTCCTCAATGAAATCTATGACTACTCAAAGGAGATTGGTTTAATATTCCATGCAGGAAAGAAAAGATGTATAGTAAGTGGGCTAAGCCCAGATTTAAATAAAAGGAGAGGAACTTTCATAGTATTTGAGAATATTGTACAATGCAATAAAATATCTCAAGCTGTTTCCTATAGTCAAAATTATTTTTTCACACAAATATTTTCAGGAGATTGTTCTGTGGCAGTAAACTATGGAACACCATGGACTCAAAAATCAAAGATTCAAGTGACCCCCAAAGTAATGGAATAATGCATAATAGGAGTTGTTCATCCTTCATTTTTATGAGGACCAGTGATATTATGGGATGATGTCTTGACATGAGCATGAATTGAATTTAAGTGAGACAGAGTTGTACAAAGTCATCAGCCTCACTCTCTCTTCCGGCGTCTGGATTCAAAATTCAGTAGCAAGAAAATCAGAATGACTTATCATGGCCCAGGATGCAGTGGATGACTTTTGCATCTTCAGTGTCTGACCAAGCTCAAAGCACTCCAAAGCACATCCTTTACCTGCCTTTATTGTCATTAGAACAAATTATCTACCCATTCCTCAGGAGGAAATCTTCATATGCTTGGGGTAGATATCTCCCTAATTCATTGAAAAGTTTAACTCTTGTCAGTTACTCTTAATCTAGTTTAGCCTTTCTACCAAGGCAGTACCAGGATGTGGCTACTGTGCTTGAGACAGCTTCTTGGAGCCATAGGTGAGAGTTGGGCAAAAGGTGGACACCAAAGATGAAAAAGCAACCTTGAAAAGGGGTTAAGAAGCAGAGGTGCATCCTATACACTCCATACTGGTAAGAGTAAAAAGGCTACAGAATATTACCACTGATGCTCAAGACGTAAGATTGAAAAAATTATCATGATGGACTTGGCTCTTTTCAACAATGATTCAGGCTAATTCCAATTATACTTGTGATAGAGAGAGCCATCTGCATTCAGAAAGAGGACTATAGGGACTGAATGTGGATCACAATATGGTATTTTCACCTTTTTGTTGTTTGCTTGCTTTTTTTCTCATTTTTTCCCTCTTTGATCTGATTTTTCTTGTGCAGTATGATAAATGGGGAAATATGTTTAGAAGAATTGCACATGTTTAATGTATATTGGATTACTTACTGCCTATGGGGAGGGGGTGGGGGAAGAGAGGAAGAAAATTTTAGAACATAAGGTTTCGCAAATGTGAATGTTAAAAATTATCTTTTCATGTATTTTGAAAATAAAAGGCTATTATTTTTTAAAGGGGGAAAATTATTATGGACAAATATTGTAAAAAGCTCAGGAGGAGGCCTTCATAATATTGGGTTCATCCTTTATAGAAGGTAGGAAGGAAGGAAGGAAGGAAGAAGGAAGGAAGGAAGGAAGGAAGAAAGGAAGGAAGGAAGGAAGGGAGGGAGGGAGGGAGGGAGTCTACTGAAGTGGACTATAATTAAATTACTTATCCAAGACCAAACAGTTGGTAAGTGTCTAAAGCTGGATTTAATCTCAAATCTTCCTGACTTCCATTCTATGCACTATACCACAAGTTGTCTCTAAGACATAAACAAGGACTCCCAGGCACAGACGAGTTGTAATCTGTACCAGTGACGGGAGTATCAATACCAATGTGGTCAAAGTTCAAAATATTCTAAATTTGATTGTTAACTCAATCTTTTATTATTTAGAAAAAATATGAATTAAAAAATCTAGTCAGAGTTTATTACATAAAGTCATTTGGGAGAATGATTTCTTGAAAAAGAAACTCTGAATCTCATCCTGATTCCCATCTATCTATTCAACAATAACATAGGGAGCTGGATTTATCATCCACCATCCTGAAATCTAGTATTCATCAAATTAATGTTGTTCTTTTGATTCTTTATTTTCACAAAAAAGAAGACAATAAAAATGAAAATTAAGAGTTTAAGATATGATTTGAATTCTAAATTCCCAAATACTATCTTAGTTAATCCCAGATCACTGAATATATTTTTTAAATAAATGGAACTGGCCATGGTACTTAAAATCAACTTAAAATAACTTTGGATTGGCAGTATCAAAATCAAATACATAAGAATCTCTGCAGATATTATGTTGACAGTCTTCAAATGGAAATTATCTATGTTTTATTAAATTTTTCATTTTGTTAAAAATTTCTCAATTACATTTTAATCTGATTTGGACCCTCCAGAGGATGTAGTGAGTCACATTCAGCATGTATGACACCTCAACTTTAGATGACTTAACAGCAGCATCTAACTCCTGCTATCCTTAAGTTACTGTATAAGTATTCTTGTTCTCCACAATAGTTGTGTGCCTAAAAAGCTGTGGGTAAATTGATTTTTCTAAATCAATTAGCCAATCATTTATTAAGCACTTACTATTTGTCAGACACTATACTAAGATGTAAAAATACCCCGTACCTTCAAGAAGCTAGCATTCTAATGGGGGAAACAACATACATAAATCAGAACATACAAGATAAATACAAAACAGATGGAAAGGAACCTCAGAGGAGATAGTGCAGCTGGGAGTGACCAGGAAAGGTTTTTACCACTAGGGACATCTTATTCCCTAAAGGAATCCAATGGTAACTCATTTTGTAAAACAAACAAATAGTTTAACTTTTTTATAGGAATCTTGCATTTTATATATCAGGTTTACTTAAAATATACTTTACTATATAAGTAACCCCTGCCTTTTTCTATCTCTGTAAAATGAATTTATTACACTGCAGTTGTCCATAATTGGGCTAACAGAATTCAGTTTCATTCTTCTTTACTCGTACTAATCTTGCAGTGACCTGAATCATTAAACTTTACTTATTTCAAGTCAATTCCTGTGTGTGCTAATACACCTTGATGGACAAGTAATGAACAGATGAACATTACCTGTAGTCTGAATATACAATGAGTATTTAATAAGTACTTTAGTATTTCAGAACTAAAAGGTACCTTAGTAATCTCTAGGTCAAATCATTAATTTTGCAGATGATGAAATCTGGTCATGCCTTATGAAGGTTATATCTTAGTTGATGGGAGAATTGAACATTGTACTAGTCTTCCTAGTACAATATTAAATAAAAGTGGTGATAATAGGCATCCTTATTTCACTCCTAATTTTATTGGGAAGGCTTCTGGCTTATCTTCATTACAAATAATGCTTGCTGTTGGTTTTAGATAGGTTTTTAGGAAAAGTTCCATTTATTCTTATGTTTTCTAGTATTTTTAATAAGAATGAATTATATTTTATCAAAAGTTTTTTTAATATTTATTTTAATTAAATTAATATTACTAATATTAAATTAATTTAACAATAATAGTAATAGATAAAATTACTATTAAATTATAATTATAGTAACTAAATATATTTATATTAAGATAATCATATGATTTTTATTGGCTTTGTTATTACATGAACAATTACATAATTGATTTTCCTAATATTGAATCATCCCTATATTTCCAGTATAAATTCTGCCTGATCATAGTGATCTTTGTGATATATTACTGTAATTTCTTTATTGCTATTTTATTTAAAATTTTTGCACTGAGATTTCCTAGGAAAATTGGTCTAAGTTTTCCTTCCCTGTTTTGTCTCTTCCTACTTAAAGTATCAGCACAGTATTTGTGTCATAAAAGAAATTGGCTCTTTAAATGTTTGGTGATTCATTTGAGAATACATCTGGTCCTGGGAGAGAGGGGTTTCCTAGGAAGTATATTGATGACTTATTCAATTTCTTTTTCTAAGATAGAGGCACTTAAATAATCTATTTTCTTTTCAGTTAATCTGGGCAATTTATAATTTTAAAATATTCATCCATTTCACTTAAATTGGCAGATTTATTGGCATGCAATTGGGCAAAATAGCTCCTATTTATTGCTTTAATTTCTTCTTCGATGATCGTGAATGTTTCTTTTTCATTTCTGATACTTGCAATTTGATTTTCTTTTATTTTTTTAATCAGTAATTTATCTCTTATTGACTTTTTCATAAAACCAGCTCCTATTCTTATATATTAGTCTTTTTACTTTCAATCTTAGTAATCTCTCCTTTGATTTTCAAGATTTCCATTTTGGTGCTTAATTAAGGATTTTTAATTTGTTCTTTTTTCCAGTTTTTTTTAGCTGCATGACCAATTCATTGATTTGCTCTTTCTCTATTTTATTGATGTAAGTGCTTAGAGATATAAATTTTCCCCTAAGTACTGCTTTGGCTGCATCCCATAAATTTTGGTATGTTGTCTCATTGTTGTCATTCTCTTTAATGAAATTATTGATTGTTTCTATGATTTGTTCTTTGACCCATTCACTCTTTAGGATTAGATTACTTGGTTTCCAATTAATTTTTAATCTGTTTCCATGGCCCTTAATTCAATGTAATTTTTATTGCAGTATGATTTGAAGAAAATGCATTTAACATTCCTGCTCTTCTGCATTTGGTTGGGAGGTTTTTATGTCCTTATACATGGTTAATTTTTGTGAAGATGTTGCTATAAATGGAAAAAAAGTGGAATACTCCTTTCTGTTTTCATTCCATTTTCTACAGAGAATCTACATACCTCTACAGAGGTCTCTAAAATTTTGTTCATCTCCTTCACTTCTTTCTTTGGTTAGATTTAATTAGTTCTGAGAAGGAAAAGTTAAGGATTTCCATAGTATAGGTTTACTATCTATTTTCTCATTTAACTTTTCTTTCAAGAATTTGGATGCTCTACCATGGCATATATATGTATAATATTGATATAATTTCATTGGCTATAATTCTTTTTAGCAAATTGTAATTTTCCTGATAGGTCTATTTTTCTTTATCTTTGTCTGAAATCATTATTGCTGCCCCTGCTTTCTTTACTTCTGCTAAAGCATAATAAGAACCTTTTTTTTTTTTTTTGCTGAGGCAATTAGGGTTAAGTAACTTGCCTAGGGTAACGCAGCTAGGAAGTGTTAAGTGTCTGAAATCAAATTTGAACTCAGGTCCTCCTGACTTTAGAGCTGCTGCTCTAACCACTGTACCACGTAGCTGCTCCTGGTCCCTTACTTTTACTCTGGGTGGGTCTCTCTGTTTAAAGTGTGTTTCTTTTGAACAACATATTTTCACATTCTGGTTTTTAATCTATTCTGCTATTCATTCCCATTTTATTGATAAGTATCCCATTCACATTCACAATTATGATTAATGTTTGTTTATCTCCTTTCATCTTATTTTCTTCCATTTATCCTTTTCTCTATCTCTTTTTTAACATGTCTTTCTTTAAAAGTCTGATTTGCTTCTAACTACTACTTTAATCCTCCCTCCCTTCTATAAACTTATTTTCTAAATAGTCTAAATAAAGTTTCAATCATGTGTAAAATGACTAAGTTGAATAGGCAGCCATCATATCATTCATCAATCTCGATGCATTTAATGGGTGTCATTTCTTCCTCATATTTCCATACAGAGTAAGAAAGGTTTCTATACTTAACTGATATGTTGGGTAGAACTGGTATGTTGTTCTTTATTTAGCCAATTCTGGTCAGAATACTGTTCAAACATTGCCAGCCACTACCCCCATCTTCTCTTCCACTATAAAAGCTCTTCTTTTTGTGCCTTTTTTATGTGAGATAATTTTCTCCTTTCTACCTTTCCCTTCCTCTTTCTTTTTCACCCTTTAATTTTATTTTTTTTAATCATCCCATCATGCTCAACTCATACCCATGTCCTCTGTCCACCAATACTATTTCTAATTGCCCTGATAATGATTAAGTTCTTAGAGTTATAAATATCATCTTCTCACACAGGAATGTAAACAGTTTAACTTTATTGAATACCTTATGATTCTCTTTTCTGATTATTTTTCATGCTTCTCTTAAGTCTTATATTTGAAATTTAGCTCTTATTTTTATCAGGAATGCTTGAAAGTCCTCTACTTCATTAATTATCTACTTTCTCCCCTGAAGAATTAAACAAAGTTTTGCTAGGTAGGTTATTCTTGGTTGTAATTTTTCTGCCTTCTAAATTATCATAGGCCAAGCCCTTTGATACATGACTGCTTGCAATATTTCCTCCTTGACCTGGAATTTAGCTGTAATGTGTTCTTGGGAATTTTCATTTGGGGATTTCCTTTAGGAAATGATTGGTGAATTCATTCAATTTCTATTTTATCCTCTGATTCTAGTATATCAGGGCAATTTCCCTTGATAATTTCTTGAAATACTATGTCTGGAGTCTTTTTTTGATCACAGTTTTCAAATACTCCAATAATTCTTAAATTATCCCTGTTAATCTGTTTTCCAACTTAGTTGTTTTTCTAATGAGATTTTTCACATTTTTTTCTATTTTTTTATTTTTTTATTTTGTTTCATTGTTTCTTGATATCTGTTGGAGTCATTAGCTTCCACTTACCCACTTCTAATTCTTGTTTGTTTTATTTTGTTAGTTTGTTTTTTGTTTTTGTTTTTGTTTTTTGCTCAGGCAATTGGGGTTAAGTGACTTTAAGTGACTTGCCCAGGGTCACACATCTAGGAAGTGTTTGTGTCTGAGGCCACATTTGAACTCAGGTCCTTCTGACTTAGATGTCTCTCCATTTCTAATTCTTAAGGAATTATTTTTTTGAGTGAGTTTCTGTACCTCGTTTTATCATTTGGACAATTCAACTTTTTTAAGGAGTTCTCTTTGGGGATTTTTTGTCATCTTTTTCCGTTCAACAACTTATTCTTTTTAAGGTATTTTTCTTTTTACTGGATTTTTATACATCTTTTTTTTTCCTTTTGATCAATTCTTCTCTTCAGTGGATTTTTGTGCCTCTTTTAACCATTTGGTCAATTTTATTTTTTGAAGCTGTATGTTCTTTGGGGCTTTTTGTTACTATTTCATCAAGCTGTTCACTCTCTTTTCATAATTTTCTTGAATTCCTTTCATTTGTTTTCTCAATTCTTCCTCTTCCTCTCTTATTTAATATTTGAAATACTTTTTGAGCTCTTCCAAGAATTATTTTGGAGCTTTTTTTTTTTTTTGAAGCTTTGCATGTAGCTATTTTGACTTCATTGTCTTCTAAGTTTGCTTTTATCATCATAGTAATTTTCTATGGGCAGGTTCTTTTTCTTATTGTTGTTTGCTCATTTTTTCAGTCTGTTTCTTGACTTTTAACTTTATGTTAAAGTTAGACTCTATTCTAAGGGTGGAAAGGACACTATCTCAAGTTTCATCTTTTAAATGCTGCTGTTGTAAGAGCTAGTGGGGGAGGGGTGGTGGGGGAAGCAGGGAGTGTCTATAAATTTTCAGTTTTTCCAAGGTGGTATGATCTAAGGAGAGGTGTGGTCACTGTTCTCTTGAACTATGCTCAAGTCTACAAGAGACCACAAGCACTCTTCTCTACTCTGGAAATGTGATCAGGGGTTCTTCTGCAGATGCAAGTGTTATTGCTCCTTATGACCTGAAAACATAACTCAGGCCTCTGCCCTCTGCAGCTATAAGAACTAGTGTTCCTTTCTACCTTGGACCTACTTCCTTACCACTCTGTGAACTGAGAGATCCTAAAGCTGCTTCTGTTCCTGCTGTAGCCATTTCAAGGGCCTTCTACTAGATTACCAGAGTGTGTCCTATGCTGTACTATGCTCCAGGCCAACCTCCACTCCAGTGAGACCTCCTTCTCCTGCTGACTTTTTAATTGTCTTGGACTGCAGAATTGCTTTGTCTTAACTTTTTGTTGCTTCTGTTTCAGAATTGAAAAATTCAGAATTCAGAATTGGGAATTATCTTAAATTTATTTGTAAGGAATATTCAGATAACTTCTTTCCTTTATTATACCATCTTGGCTCTGACCTTCTATCCTATTTATGTTAAGGGCAACCACCATTCTTCCATTCACTCATACAAACTAAAAGTCATCCTTGAACGTTCATTTTCAATCATTTCCAGCATCCTATCAGTTTCCAAGTCTTGTCAAGTCTGCCTCTCAAATTCATGTTGCAATTGCCCCTTTCTCTTCACAGAGAGAGTCACTGTCTTATAGTACAGGCTCCCATTATCTCTTGCCAGGACAATCATGATAGCTTCCAGGTTCTTCTCCCTCCAATCCATCCTCCTGTGAACATATATCTCACTCCAGTAGAATGTAAGATCCATCAGAGCAGGGATTATCTCATTTTTGTATTTCTATCCCCAACAGAAAACAGTATCTTAGATGCTTTTCAATCAATTGATTGATTTGTAGTATTTTGTCTGATCTTCACTTTTGTTCTTATCACATTCTTCCTTCTATCAAAATTATGTTTGCGTTGTTCATTTCCACTATTAGATTATAAGCTCCTTGAGAGTATGAATTATGATCCATTTTTTTAATTACATAGCTTTGCACATAGCAGTTCATCATCATAATCAATAAATATTTATTAAGTGCCTACTATATTAGGCACTGTGCTAAACACTGAGGATGCAAAAAAAAAAAAAAAAAGGCAAAAGATAGTCATTTAGTTGCTCAATAGGTTCATGTTGAATTGAATTCCACAATGTGTAGTTTATTGCTAAATGTGCCAAGAATGTTACTTCTGAGGCATATGTAAGCCTGCCTACTCATTTCCCACCTCTATAACTCTTCATGTACTGATTCATCAGAACGCACCTCACTCAAAGCCAAGCACTGCCTATATTTCTAAAACATAGCTTGGTCATTCCTGACAGCATATCAAAGCATAACAGACTCAAAATACAAAGTATTGCCTTGGGAGAAATGTGACTATCCACAATCAGCATGGCCATAGAAAATCCTCCCAACAAAACTAATATTGAAGAAGATTGTTCATGATCCCTTCTTTGCTTTCTGTGAAGAACCCAAATCTATTTATGAAGCAGGAATATATATACACACATATATATATATGTGTGTGTGTGTGTGTGTGTATATATATTCCTGCTTCATATATATATATATATATATATATATATATATATATATATCCCTGTAAAGTTTAAATTATTGTAACAAAAATAGTTTAAAACTTAAATTGATCTATAATTATAACAGCCCATAATGAACATATGAATAATAACTCACATTTAGATAATGCTTTCCTTACAATAGACCCAAAACATAATGGAAAAGAAGGAAACAATCAGGACCTGCTTCCTAACACTTCTTAAGGGAAACCCCCTACCTATGATGTTACAGAGTGTACAAAACTAATTTAGCATCTTAAGATTGACAATAATAATGATAATAATAACAATGTAATCTCAAAATCTCAAATTTGAGAGTAACCCCAGAATCTGTTCTTTGCCCAAAGCATAAATTCCATTTATAATATCCATGACCACTCTACCTTTATATAGCTTTGTTAGGAAGTTTTCCTTAATTGAAATTTGCTTTCCTCAGATCCCTGTGGTTTGGTTCTCTTTCTGTCAAACAGAAGTCTATTTCCTCTTCCACAAATATTTAAAGACTATTATATTTCCCCTAAGTTTTCATGCCTCTGTAAGGTGCACCCCTGATGCTTCCAGATTTTCTCTACAATGCCATAGAAACCTCTTCCCCTTGAAAGTCCTTTACCTAATGCTGTAAAAAATTACCCTGGCATGAGTTATATCAATAAAAAGTTATATATATATATATATATATATATATATATAATATATATATATATATATATATTATATATATATATATATATATATATATATATATATATATATATATATATATATATATATATATACAAAAAAAAAGTCCTTTACCTCTGAACTTCTCACCTTAGAATCACTCTCTTCCTGTAGCTTCTCTTCATGATTGACTGGTCCTTCCCAAAACCTCTATTTTAAGGAGGAGGTCCAAACCAGCCTTGTTTTCATTCCACTTTCAGCTTCATTCCTGACTTTTCCACTCTTTTGCTACCATTCCCTATTCTCCTCCTCACACCACCCCCCCCCATAGAGTACCTTCATTTCCTTCCCTTTCCCGGCCTTTCAGTTTACTTTTATGTATTGTCTTCCCTCAATAGAATGTAAGCTCCTTGAGGAAAGAGACTGGCTTTCTGCTTATATTTGTAATGTCAGTCAAACTGAAACCTGTTAAAGAAGTTTGCATAAAAAGGCCAAAGTCTCCCATTGTATCCAGTACCATCTCCAGTCATCCTCATCTCTATCTGGCTGCTGGACCCAGGTGGCTCTCAAGAGGAAAGTGAGGCAGGTGACTTTGCACAATTCTCCCTCACTTAAATCCAATTCACTTGCAAGTCAAGGCAAGACCTCTCTGATGTCATGTTCATCTTTGAGAATGAAGAACAAAACAACAACTGGGTCTATTCCTAGCCCTTAGCATAGTGTCTGGAACTGTAAACTCATAATAAATTCTTGTTGATTTGGCTGTTTTCTCTTTTTCAGTCCAGATATTACCCTATCTTCCCACTGATCCTTATATGCCTGAACATCCTATTCATCCTCCCTTGTATATAACCCAGATTATCAATGTTCCTCATAAAATATGGTTTTCAAAACTGAACACGATATTTGAGATGTAGTCTGACTAGGGAGAAGTACAATTGGATACTATCCTTCAATCATTAAGTCAGGCTAAGTTTTTGTTTATATAGAAGTAGTGTGATTTAGCAGATCAGAAAGACCTGGATTCAAGGGCTGGCTCTGACACATACACATACTGTCTATATAATGTTAAGAAGATAATTTAGCTTCTCTCAGCTTCAATTACCTCATCTGTAAAATAGGGATAATAATGGCACCTACCTGATAGAATTGTTGAAAAAAAACAAAGAAGATAACATAGGTTATTTGCTTTGCAATTCTGAAATAACTATATAATATTAAGTATTATATTGCTATAAATATTACTGATGTTTACTTGTTACATTCTATAAATAATATTAATATTATTATTATAAATCACAGAGTATGTGTTGATCTGGATTAGAAAGAGAATTTTCTCACTGGGATATCTCTACACAAATTAAATTATAGGTCTGTTCAAAAAAGGTTCAGGGAGTCAACTCAATTCAATAAGCATTTATTGAGAAACTCCTATGGGCTGCAGTATGTTAGACAATGGGATTACAACATTTAAAAAATGGAACCACCCTCACCCTAAGGGAGTTAACATTCTACCACTGGAAAGCAATATATATATATATATATATATAGACATACAAAATGCAGACACTGTAAATAAAAAGTATTTTGAAGAGGCAAACAGTTAGGATCATCGGGAAAGGAGATTTTTTTAGCTACCATATTGCATAATGCTCTTTCACATAATTTGCTTCCTAGTCTTCCTTCCCCATTTTGTATTTAGGCAGTTAAATTTTAAATTTAAATAGCTCAGATTTTTATAACACTATTATTTCTACAAGGCATATGTTCTCATTAAATCCTATGAACCCAGTGAGGAAATTCTATCAGATAGGTGCCATTATGGAATTGTGTATATGTACACACACAAATCTATGTGCCCACTTCACAGACTAAATTGCCTACCTGGTCCCCGATGCCTCTTTTCCATCCAGATATAGCAGTTGTTCTGGGCGACGCCAGTCTGGGAGTCAAGGAAGGGGAGACGCACACTACGTTCAGCGCATAGCCTCGAGTTGTAGCTACGGCAATGTTCAATGGCTTCCTTGTAGAACTGATCCCCAAGCCTGTCAAGAGGAAAAAAGCAGAAACATCAAACCTAATGTATGTGTGTCTCTTTGTCTGTCTCTGTATGTGTATCTGTCTGTCTGTCTATCTCTCTCTCTCCTCTCTCTTCCTCCTCTCTCTTTTCTCTCGCTCTCTCTCTTTTCTCTCTCTTTTCTCTCTCTCTTCCTCCTCTCTCTTTTCTCTCGCTCCTCTCTCTTCTTCCTCTCTCTCTCTCTCTCTTTTCTCTCTCTCTTCCTCTCTCTCTCTCTCTCTCTCTCTCTCTCTCTCTCTCTCTCTCTCTCTCTCCCTCTCATACACACACACACACACACACACACACACACACACACACACACACTCTATATTTTTCTGAAGAGTTCAGAGTCAATATGATCTCATCATTTTCATCACATTCCTAGAAATAGGCAAGGGACAGTCATTTCCTACTTATGAAAAAAGGTAATACCAATGAATCAAGAGCTATTTGGTATAAGAGTAAGCCTAAGCAGGTTCTCACTGAACAGCTAAGTGGTACAATGGACAGAGCTCTGCATCCAGAGTCAGGTTGAATTTGGTTTCAAATGTGACTTAGATACTTAGTAGTAGTGTGACTCTAAGCAAGTCATTTTACTTTTGTCTGTCTCAGGAAAATGAGACAATACGTATAAAATACTTCGTAGACTTGAAAGCACCGTATAAATACTAGCTACCATAACTTTGCAAAGCATTTTTACAATCATGTAGAAAAGGCATGCATTATTATCCCCTTTTACAAATTAGGAATTTGAGACACAAACAATCCAAAGTCACCCACCTAGATAGGAATTGGAGTACTCTTGTTTTAAACATTCTTTACTATCAGGGTTGCTATAACAGTAAAATGTGATATAGTCGTAAAGTTCTTTGCAAACTTTAAGTATTAAAAAAAGTATTAAATATAATTATTTTTACTCTAAAATTCTCCAAGTAACTTAAAAACCCCTCTAACAATAAGAATAAGATGCTGAGAATTAACTGCCTTTAATAAAAATTGGCTCATTTGAGAAGAAACAACCAACTGTGCTTCAAATTGTCCATGAAGATGATAGTTGCAGCTAACCTGCTACATGGCTGGGAAACATCTCTATTCTGGACATCAGATCAGAGTGTAAGAGCAATATTACTCACATAATGTATTTATTTACTAGTGAATCAGCGTCCCCACCAGGCAGTATGTCATCGTAAAGTGAGGATTAGCCTTGGAATCAACAAGACCTGAATTCAAGTTCTGCCTGACACATGCTTTTGTCATGATGGCAAGTGACTTAAACCTTCAATGCCCCCTAGAAAATCCCTCTAAAGATTGTAAATTATAGATGAGTGCTAATATGCTTTGGAGCATTAAAAGGTTCCCTTTACAGGTCCTGACCCCTAGTAATTCTGGCAGATTCTACCAGGTTGAGAATGCTTTAAATTGTTCAGTGATGCCTGACTCTTTGTAATCTTATTTGGGCTTTTCTTGGCAAAGATACTGGAGTTGTTTGCCATTTCTCTCACCAGCTCATTTTACAGATGCGAATACTGAGGAAAATAGAAGTTAAATCAGGGTCTTATGTCTGGGGCCATATTTGAACTCAGGTCTTCCTAATTCCAGGTCTAGTCATTCTATCCACTACATCACCTAGTACTAACTTTACAACAGGCTAAAAGACCATAAGCTCAAGATCAGTCTAAATAAATTTGGTGAAATTCATCAGCAAAACCATTCTTTGGCCAGAACATTGGCCAAGTATTATGATTTTTTCCAGTCATAGGAACTTTAAGGCATTGAGAGTTTAGGATCTTTGAAAAGTAAAAATCCAACGAATCTCTTAAAAATCATATATTTGAAAAAAACAACAGTGATAATACACTAACAATATTTTCTAATATTTTTAATAAATCTAGATACAAAATATCACCTTCAAGGTCTTTTGACAAGAAAAAAAAGGTCTGGTTAAATGTGGCAAATTTCAAATTCCCGAGTGTGTGATTCTCTTCAGTTAATATAAATGCTACTAATTCAAAGAAATTGTAATTTTCTGTATTATAATTTATTTGATAAGTTACATTCCAGGGACTAAAAGAACATTGTTTGTGCAGTTGATTAGAGGTAATATGTGAAAATGACCTTGAAATCAAAATACATAATAACCACAACCAACTCTGTACATGGAGAGTGAGGGAAGAGGGAGCAGTCAGTGAAGAAAGAAAAGTGAAGATTCAAATATAACTGCTTAACTGTCCATCAGTTAAAACTTTCTTTTGAACAGGGAAGGGAGAGAGATCAACTCAAAATGAAACCATATAATAACAAACTGTTGTTTTGCTTATATTTGAATATGAGAATGGAAAAATGGGGGAAATAAAAACTTTAAGCTAATAGTTCTAAAAAATATATTTCAATAAAGATAGAAAATACAGTTTAAAATATTTATATTATTTTTAAAGCAGCAACATGGCATAATGAATAATGGACTTATGCTAGAGTCAAAAAAAAAAAAAAAAGCAGGATTCAGATCCTGCCTGTTCAAGTCATTTAATTTTTCAACTCCCCCAAATGTCTTTGAGACTAAAGTTACAGAGGATTTGACAGTCTATATCAGTAAAGAACACACACACACACACACACACACACACACACACCATTTTCTACAATAGGAGATCTCCACATAAATAAAATCATAAATCCAGAACCTTACCTCTCCCAAAAATATGTATTTGAAAAACTAAAGCAAACCCCTCACTTTAAGAAGATTTGTTAATCTTTTCACATTTCTAAGGTCCCATTTGCAAGTTACCTGCTACACTATCCAAAACCAATCCTCCCAAAGAGTTAATTGATGCATGTGAATTTTGGCTTCCTTCTTTCCAGGACGTGCATGCTCATTTAATATTCTCAAATCACAAGAAAACACACATGCATGTATGAAATTGTTAATACCAGCTCCCAACCAAAGTGTAATCAAATTAAAGCAAATACATATCACACACAGCTGGAAAGGAACAGAGGGGAGAAAATGAGAGCTTATTAAAATGCTATAAAACGAAATGGCACATAATCTGGTGTAATCAAAGTTAGTAACAAGAAAGAGAAGATTGACAAGAAATAAAGAACTAAGTTTTCCACAATGTTTAAGCCTGCACGGTACTCGCTGAAATTCCTCCTCACCCAAAATGCAGGAGCTTCGTAGTACAACTGAGAATTTTTGCAGGAGCCATAGTAGAAGGAAGATGAAAACAACCTGGCCTAGATTTCCTTGGCACTAAAACACCTTGCCCCGATGAGCTGCAGGCATTACCAGCTACACCACCACAACAACAATGATGAGAGATGAAAAGAAGATACTATGTCCAGTTGTCCAGGAACAGTAATCTAAGTTCTTTTGAAAGCCTGCCAAAAAGATGTCAGCTATTTAACTATTTAAACACTGGATATTTTGCTTGAAAGTAGGTTAGATGAAATTGAACATTGTGTAATTATAGTGAGCAAGTTTGGTCCCAGAGTAGAAATGAGAGAATATATCTCCCTCCTTTCTTTGCAGAGGTGGGGAACTATGGGAATGAAATATCACATTTACTATTGATATATTGGTTGGTTTTACTAAATTGCTTTTTTTTTCTTTTTTTTTAATCTTTGTTACAAGAGATAGTTCTCTGGGTGTAATAGTTGGAATTTGAAATAACTAAGGAAACAAAGATTCGAGTTTCTGAGCATATTGATTTATTAGGCAATTCATTCCAATTGCATAACAAATTGAGACAGATCTCAGCGTGCCACAGAACTCCAAATATAGGGGGAGACAGATTTCTATGTATTAAAAGAAAATAATTAATAGGTTATCAACCAGAATACAAGATTAGATAATCTGATTTCTAACAGGAGAAAAGGTGATGGATTTTCCAAGTTGGAAAGAGGAAGAGTGAGTTTTAGTCAGTTGGGAGAGGATCAGTGGGTTTTGAAGTCTTTCCTTTCCCAGAATTGGGAGATGCTAATTAATTTACCTTCATTTTACAAAACAATAGCTGATTTAGGCCATTTATTTTCCCATGAATCATTTGCAAAAAAACAAGATGGAAGATAATACATTTGATCAGACAGAATCAGCGTTCATGAAATGGAATCTGATTGGTTCTTTTGATCCTCACACCAAACCAACCCTATTTTGTAACCAGCCTTCCATCTATTTTGTCAAGTAGGGACATAGGAAGAAAGGAAGAAAAAAATGACATTTTTTTAAAATCAACAAAAATAAGGGGAAAGTAGGTTAGTTAACAATTGAACATAAAAAGTAGCAAAAAGAACACTGATCCCAGAATCATGAGATCTGAATTAGAATCTTACCTCAGATACTAGCTATGTGATTCTCAAAAAAGTCATTTAACCTCTGAGTCTCAATTTCCTTTTCTGTAAAATAGGAATTGTGAGATTTGTACTCCTTATCCCAGAGAGGATGTAAGGCATGTATTCTGTAAACCTTAAATTGCTTTAGAAATATGCCTGTAGAAATATTAGTGACTAATAGAAAGGGCACAGGATTAGAAGTCAAAAGACCTGGATTCTAGACCTGGTTTCATATCTTAAAGGTTTGTCTTTATAGATGTTTTCATATGTATGTGTAAGTTTGGGGAGAGAGAGACACACACACACATAGAGAGACACAGAGACAGAGACAGAGAGAGACAGACAGAAAGACAGACACAGAGATAGAGATAGGAGGGAGGGAGGGAGGGAAGGAAGGAGACGAAGAGAGACAAAGAGGGACAGACTTCTATAATATGAGTGAGATGGAGTACTAATTAATCTCAAAAGAGCTTTCCAAATTTAGGTATAAACTTGTGGTTTTTATACCTATGATCCTATGATTTGATGGTTTCATTAGTGCTGACAGCCTAGGGTACTATGTTTTCATTCAAAACAAAACCCCTTGGGGATGGAAAGGAGGATAGGGGGTAGGGAAGGAATGAAGAAAAATTTCCAGTAAGCATTCCCCTGCAATGTTGATAATGCACTTCCACAGAACAATCCAAAAGCAGAGGAAGCAGAAAATGAATTTGCTTAAAGTGAAAAATAAAATTGTAAAGTGCTTATAGATTATGAATTTGATCTTGTCTAAACATAACCCCATTATTTTACGCTTGGGAAATCCAAAACCTACAGAGATTTAGTGACTTTTCACAGACTACTTGATGACATAGTCAAGATTAAGTCAAATGAACAGCATTTGTTAAGCACCTACTATGTTTCAGGAAGGCAGACAGAAAGCACATGGGGTAGAGGACTTGGAATCAGGAGGAGTCGTCTTCAAATGTGGTCCCAGACACTTATTAGCTGTATGAACCTGGGCAAGTCACTTAACCCTGTTTGCCTCAATTTCCTTGTCTGTAAAATGAGCTGGAGAAGGAAATTACACCAATATCTTTGACCAGAAAACCCCAAATGGGATCACAAAGAATTTGACACAAGTAAATAACAATAACAACAACAATGTGCCTGGCACTATGCACTTAATTTCTCAACTCCCCCAAGCATCTTTGAGACTAAAGTTACAGAGGATTTGATAATCTGTATAAGTAAACTCAAAACACACACAAAAAAAAAAAAACCCACCAGTTTCTACAATAGGAAATCTATAAACAAAATCATAAAGCCAAAACTTCACTTCCCTCAAAAAAGTATTAAAAAACTATTAAGGGCTGGGGATACAAAGAAATTTAACATGATCCTTGCCCTCAAGGAAATCATAGTCTAATGGGAAAGACAACATGCAAACAATTCAAGTCATTATGTATTATTAAGATATTTACAAGATAAATTGGAAATAATTTCAGGGGGAAGGCTCTAGAATTAAGGGGGATCAGAAAAAGATTCTTGCAGAAGATGTGACTTTAAATGAAACTTAAAGGAACCTAGAAAAGCCAATAGGCAGAGATTAGGAGGGGGAGAATGCCAGGCATGAGAGATAGTTAGAGAAAATGTCCAGTTAGGAGATAGGGCATCTTATACAAGGAACCCAAGGCAAGTGCATTGAAAAATATATCTAGGGGAGTAAGGGAAAGATAAGAAGGGGCCATGTTATGAAGGGCTTTAAATGCCAAACAAAAAATGTATATTTGATTGTTGAGATAACAGTGAGCCCCTGGAGTTTATTAAAAATGGGAATGACATGGTCAGAATGACATTTTGGGAAAATCCTCTTGATAGCAGAGTGAAGGATTCACAACGCAATGTTGCTTCCACCATACTCTAGCAACACAAGTTATGTAATTCAGTGTCTCACAATAAATGGAAGGAAAAACCCAAACAAAATATCATTTCTAGTGAAAAGTTTAATGTTTTGACTTTAAATGTCATTGTTCAGTTGTTTCAGTCCTGTCTCTTTGTGATCCCATTTATGGTTTTCTTGGCAAAGATACTGGAGTGATTTGTCATTTCTCATTTTACAGATGAGGAAACTGAGGCAAAGAGGTTTAAGTGATTTGCTCAGGATCACACAGCTAAGTGTCTGAGGCTAAATTTGAACTGAAGAATATGAATCATAAATCAGAACTTTGCCTCTCCCAAGAAATGTATTAAAAAAAAAACTATTAAGTGTAGAAATGTTGAATGATCCTTGTCCTCAAGAAAATCACAATCTACTGGGAAAGACAACATATAAACAATTCAAGTAATTATGTAAAATTAAAATATTTACAGGATAATTTGGAAATAATTTGAGGGGGAAGGCCCTAGAATTGAGGATCAGAAAAGGCTTCTTGCAGAAAATAAGATTTTAGATGAGACTTGAAGGAATCTAGAGAAGCCAAAAGACAGAGATAAGGAGGAGGAGAATGCCAGGCATGGGAGACAGGCAGAGAAAATGTCCATGTGGGAGATGGGGCATCATGTACAAGGAACCCAAGGCCAGTGCATTGAAGAATATATCTAGGGGAGTAAAGCAAAAGATAAGAAGACTCAGCACTCTATCCACTGCACCACCAATCTGTCCAAGGGTTTTAAGTACTCTTCATTTTAAAAACACACACCATTATTAGTGACAAATGTAACAAAGGGGGAGGGAAAAAACCCTGTATTTTTTAGTGTCATCTTTGTGAATAATACTCCAAATAAATAAATAGTAGAGATTTTCTGTAAGCTATGAGCCTATTAAAAATTGGAAATGACTGCAACAATCTGACATCCAGCTCTTCAGTCTATTGATGCCTCCAGGGAATTCTCTTGATAAACAGACCAAACTGAAGAAGATTCCAAAATAAAAATTTAAAGTCTCTTTCATAATATTAACGATAGCAGAAGTACTTTAGGCCTTATTAGTAAACCTGAATAGTATGTCTAAATGAGGCAATTAGCCAAAACTTTCACTGGGTTAGCGGCTTTCCCTTAAAGAAAAAAGATAAACATCTTTTCCTCACCTGTGGAAAACAATTTAAACCAAGAAAAATCTGTTCCCAACATGATAGTTCTACCACAGTAAATATATTTCTACATGATAAAATTGATGTGACATCTGCATAGAAGTTTCAGGGACTTTAGGAACCAGTAAAATGATTCTTTACATAGCAAAGGGATGGGATGTCACAAGAGAGGTCAGATATGGATCACTAGCATCTATCAGCTTTCTGTCCATCCCATCCAACAAAAGAGGCTGGGTTACCTAGAAATGATAGATGACTTGAGTTTAAAGAAGCTGACACCCATCAAAATGAAATACTCTCATCAAGGACCAACTTCAGGCTACTCAAGGTTTCGATCAGAAAACAAGAGAGGCCAGAAAAAAATTGCTGAGCTCTCCTCAGGTCTTAAGAAGAGACAGAAGAAGAGGAAAAACAAGGCTGTCGGGAAAGAACAGTTTTTCAGTGACCCTGGTCCAACCTTCATTCCCTGATTACAATGAACTTTAAGAGTCTAAAGGAGAATTCATTATTGTTGCACTAGAAGTGAGGCAGAAAGATTTCACAGAATGAGAATGGGTTTTTCACTTAGAAATGATCAACAAAAGTCTCCAAATGCCTAATAAGGATTGACTGTGATATAACATGGATTCTAAAACAGCAAAGATGGCCCAGAAATTAAAGAAATTATTCCAAATCTAGACCAATGCTCCTAGAATATTATTTTTTAAGCCTACCATACATCTTCCTGCTCCTGCTGTCGTCATTGTTCTTCAGCCACGTCTGACTCTTCATGACCCTAGTTAGAGTTTTCTTGACAGAGATATTAGAGTGCCTTGCCATTCCTTCTCCAGCTCATTCTACAAATTGAGAAACTGAGGCAAAGAGGGTGAAGTGACTGGGCCAGGGTCACACAGTTAGGAAGTATCTGAAATTAGAAATACGTCCAGCCCTCTGTGCACTATGGTGCCACCTAAGTGCCTCTTGCTCTTAGAATCACAGAAAAAGTTGGATGGGAACTTAGAACTGATGTTTTCCAATCTCATCATTTCATGGAAGAGAAAACCAAGACCCAAAAGGCTCATATATTTTAGTTAGTGCCTAACATTCTTCTTTTGATCAGAAATAATACATCCTCCAGGTTTTCAGCTAGAAAATGAGTTGTTTTTTTTTTTTTAATTTTCATTATTCCTTATATCTAAATTGTCCTCCCGACTCCATTTGAACATGTGGAAATAATTGGTCATTGAAGATGGATCTTCCATCACCAAGGACAAATTCTAATATGTGTGGCTCCTCTGACTTAAGGGTTAACCTCTACTTCTGGATGAAGAATGAATAGAACTTTCCTACAAGTCATTAATAGTAAATGTCAAGGCTGGGATTTATCTGAGGACACTAGCAGCCAGATAGCAATGTAGATGGAGTGCCAGGCCTGCAGTCTCATTTTTCTGAGTTCAAATCTTGCCTCAGACACTTACTTAATTAACTTTTAAAAAATCATAAAAGTCTGATCATATCATCTTACTCCTCAAAAATCTTCAGATGATGGGGCAGTGGATAGAGTACCAGCCCTGAATTCAGGAGGACCTGAGTTCAAGTCTGGTCTCAGACACTTAACACTTCCTAGTTGTGTGATCCTGGGCAAGTCACTTAACCCCAATTGCCTCAGCAAAAAAAAAAAAAAAATCTTCAGATGGCTTCCAAAAAAGGAAACAAAATTCATAATTTGACATTCAAGGGTCTCCATGAACTGGCTCTAACCTATCTTTATAAGCTTCTCTAATGTTCCTCCCCTTCACAAATTCTATGCTGCAACCCAACATAATTATTCACTTATTGTCACCATACCAGACAACATACAACTTTCTCCATACTCTCTTGACTTTCCTCATCCTGTTCTCATATCCAAAATGCCATTCCTCCTCCCATCATCATCTGTCAACATCCTACTCATCCCTGAAAGATAAATTCAAATATCACCTCTTCTGTAAAATTTTCCTTGATTTCCATAGCTGGAAAAAAAACCATTTTTATCTGGACTTCTATGCTCTTATTTTTTCAATCTTGCATTATATTTATTTTCTATATACCAATCTAATCACCCATACTAAACTGAAGGCACAGATAAAGTCTCACTTATCTGTGCATCTCCTCCAAATCTTTTACATGCAACTAGAAGCTGACCAATTAATGAATAGTTGATGAATGAATGAATCCATTTCCATTCTAGCTAGCTGCATAGCTGCTCACCATTCCTCAGCTCCTTAAAACTAAAAGGCTAGATTGTCTTTCTTCATCACTCCACCTGAGCAATTTTGGATCACATTGGGGCCAAACAGGCCATTTTCCTGAAGCTGTTTCCCCTTTCCTTTTTTCCTTTCATATTATTAAACCCTGCTCATTCCCTCCATGAAGCTTTTCCCATCTATACCAACCCCCATTAATCTCTTCTTTCTCTGTATTCTCATCACATTTAATTAGTATCTCACTGTTTAGTGATTAATCATTCTCACATTCTTTCATTTGTTTTAGTACTGTCCTCTCTTCTCCCCCCACCAACTCTAAATAAATTGAAATAATGAAACATTTCCTATTTGGCAATCTGAAAGTAAAATGATAGACTGCCTCAATAGGTGGAAGATTCCCACTCATTAGTGGCTTTCAAGTAAAAACTAGATGACTACTTATTGGAATTATAATGGAGAAGAACTTCTTAACAGTAAACTCTTTTAAAATTAGATTGATTGCTCAATTTCAAGTGTATTTGGTTTCCATTACATGTTATGTATTTAAAACATTATTGTAAAAAGGAGTCCATGGGTTTCCATGGGGACTCCCCAAAAGAGTCCCCAACATACTCAAAAATGTTTTTTAAAAAAGAACTCCTTTTGTAGAGGAAAGTCTTCATCAGAATGAGTTCACTTTCTTGGCCTCTGAGCTCACTCCCAATTCTGAGATTCCTTGATTTTTTCTTCTGTGCTCACTTATCACCTAGTATACAGGTAGACACACTCAAATACCTGCTGATTGAGTGGCTGATTGAAATGCAATGTCATGCTATTTACCACACTTATTCAAATGTCATCTCTTACTAAGGTCCTACTCTATTCATCATGCAATGAAAAAAGCTCTAGATTTCTCAAAAGCTATGCTAATGGAAAACAAATTTTGGGAGATGCTACTAAGCTAGAAACACTTTGAGTATTGGTCTGGTGACAGGCTATGACAAATTGATCTTCTCAAAGTGAAGACTGACCATGTCACTCCCCTATTTAACAATCTCCAGAGGCTCCCTTTTCTGTTTTCAGTCATGACCAACTTTTTATGACTCCATTTGGGATTTTCTTAACAAAAATATTGGAGTGGTTTGACATTTCCTTCCCAAATAGGGTCATAAAGAGTTCAATACAACTGAAAAAATTATAAACAACAAAATCTCCTACTCATTTTACAAATGAAGAAACTGAGGCAAACAGAGTTAAGTGACTTTCCCAGGATCACACAGCTAGTAAGTGTCTGAGGCCAAATTCGAAACTCAGGAAAATGAGTCTTTGTAACTCCAGCACTCTATCCACAGAGTAATTTGCTGCCCAGCTCCTTTTCATCTCAAGAATTAAATACACAATTTCCTAGTTGACTTTTAAAGCCCCTTTGCTATTTTCCAGTATCCTTACATCTTCCAGGGGTCCTCAAACTACGGCCTGCAGGCCAAATGCAGCAGCTGAGGACATTTATCCCCTCGCCCAGGGCTATGAAGTTTCTTTATTTAAAGGCCCACAAAACAAAGTTTTTGTTTTTACTATAGTCCAGCCCTCCAACAGTCTGAGAGACAGTGAACTGGCCCCTATTTAAAAAGTGCGCACTGCACTCCTTTCCATATACTTTATGATCCAATGATACGGACCTCCTTCATGATTCTTAAACATGACACCCCATGCATTTTTACTGGCTGTTATCTCTTCGGCTTGGAATTCTCTCTCTCTCTCTCTCTCTCTCTCTCTCTCTCTCTCTCTCTCTCTCTCTCTCTCTCTCTCTCTTTTTCTCTTCAGATCCATGTTCTGGCTTCCTTTAGGTCTCAGTTAAAGTCTCATTTTCCCCAATCCTTTCTAACCTTAGGGCCTTCCCTGTGACATTATCTCCAACTTATTCTATATATACCATATCTGTACATAATTATTTGTATATTGTCTCTCCTATTAGTCTGTGAGTTCCTTGAAGGCAGGAATTGGATGGGGGTGGGAAAAAGAGCAGAATGTTATTGTTTTTGCCTTTCTTTGTATCACCAACTCAACACAGTATCTGTCACATAGTATTTAATAAAAGCTTCTTGACTTGACTATCATCCCAAGACCAGCCTAATTACATTCAGGGAGGCCAAAACATTGACCATTTTGAAGTGATGAGCCACAATCGCTCATGAATCTATCTCCTAACATCCTAGAAGTGTTTTGATCTGCTTGGATTTAGGGAGTACTTGAGCAGATAAAATCACAGGTCCTTTGAAGTGTCAAAGCATCCTAGATGAGAAATGCTCAGCACACTAATTTGACTCCATTCCTGATAACATGTGAAGAGGTAGCATGCCAAAGAGTCATTCTACCATATCCAGAATAACATCAATCAGAAAACTTATTTTCTATATCCTCAGAAGTGACCCTGATCTCACCATAAGCAAAATTCATTCTGCTTATAACATGGCATGGGGTTGAAATTCACAAAAAAACTCACTGAATCTTCGAACATCTCTAAGATTTTCTGAATTACATCTCAGGGACACTGGCTCTATCAAAAATGCCACCTGACCTTTTAAGATTCCAAGGATCCCTTCAAATAGGCTCCCAAATAGATGACTTAGAGGTATTTCCTTGATGAAACCTGAAGGGCAGTGATGAAGATGGCCTCTTAATATCCTTTCTAATCGTATGAAGAATCCTAAAGGATTTATTTAGATTTCTATATTAAGCACTTAATCCTATGAAAAAACTTATTTTAGGTACATGCTAACCTAATAGCTCTGATATTTCAGCAGACCAATCTCACCCAATTCCCCACAAAAGAATGAAAACTCCTTGAAGGTATGAGCTATTTCTTTCTTTTTACATGTGTCTTTATTTCCCCTGGGTCTAGCAAAGGGACTGGCACAGAACAATGCAAAGAAGAGGTAGTGAATAAATGTTTGTTGAATTTAAATTCACAAAACCCCTGTGTTAGCACAAGTTTAGGTCTCTGTCAAAACAAATATCCAGAAAAGACAATACCATCCTTCAAGTGTGTGGGTTTCTCTGGGCAGGTCTCATAGTCTTCATATTACCACACATGTGCCACCCAGGACTTCAAAAAGTCAAGTTGTAAACATAACTTAAAATGAAAACAATGAAAAATTATGCAGGAGTCCTAAACGATGGTCTGCTTACTGAATACCAAGCGGTTTGGTTTCTTAAAAAAAAAAACTATCTATTTTGATATCTAGACTGTTTCAGTAAATCCAATCTCCAGCTTCTGACTGAGGGAAGACTTTTCAGTGACTTATTAGACAAAGCTACATAAATAAGGTGGAATTTATATTGAATCTAGCCATGATTTCTGAGCTGATCAATCATTCAGCCAATTCCCCATTTGATAGATGGGAGAGTGAGTTTTAGATAAGTTAAATGACTTATCCAAGCTATGGTCTGACCACATTTGCAGCACTGGGTTCAATTCTGGGGAATACAATTTAGAAAGTATGTTAATAAGCTGGAAAATAACCAAAGGAAGATGATTAAGATGATGATAGACCCCAAGATCATGCCATATGATCATCAGTTAAATGAACGAGGGATGCTTAGTCTGAGGAAGAAATTAAGAAGGAAGAACATGATAGCCATCTTCAAGTATTTCAAGGGCTGTTATGTGAACAATGAAATCATTTTCTTCTGCTTGGCCCTCAAATGCAAAACCAATAGGTGCAAGAGGTGAATGCCATAAAGAGAAAAGTTTCACCCCCATATGTAGGAAAATTTCTTAATAAACAAAGCTATCCCAAAGTGGAATCAAAGGTAATAAGTTTTCCCTAACGAGAAATATTTAAGCAAAGGATGGATGACCATTTGTCAGGATGTTGTGGAAAAGATTCTTCTTAATATAAAAATTAAACTGAAAGGTTCAAACTCTGAAAGTCTGTGATTCTTTCTTGACCTTCTAGACTGAAAATTCCATAAAGCTCCATGAACTGAATCTTATCTAAACTTTTTAATCTCTCTTAGAGTTTAACATGATGGTGCTTTGAGCACAGTATTTTTGTTTTTCAGTCATGTCTGACTCTTCATGACCCCATTTAGGATTGTTATGGCAAAGAAACTGCCATTTTCTTCTCTATTTCATTTTACAAATAAGAAAAGTGAGACAAACAGAGCTAATTCACTTCCCCAGGATCGCACAGCTAGTAATTGCCTGAAGCTAAATTTGAACTCAGGAAGATGAGACTTCCTGATACCAAGGCCAACACTGAGGCACCCTATTGCCCCCTTTGAACATAATAGGCATTTCATAAATATTTCCCACATAGAGAAATCAGTGGATGAGCCCACTTGGCATCAGGCTGGAGAGGAGCTTCATAGCACATATGTGAATTCTATATTTGTCTATATCAAAGACCTCCAACACCCCATAAAATCATTACAATCCACAAAAAGGATTGAGATCCTTAAAAAGAATTGAAATCCATAAAAGGTGCTTGATCCAAATTCAAAAACTGGGTTGCTCCTAGAATGTGCCTTTTCAACATGACCTAAACAAGATCCCCCAGAGTTAAATTCACGTTAAACAAGCAATATCAGAAGATGATCTCCACTCTGAAGCATTTGGTCTCTTTATAGGTACTGTTCACCAAGTAACTTCATGCTAGTTTATTTCTTCTTGTGGAAGTGACTGAGAGGACCAAGCTCATGTCCTGTTGGCAAATTTGAAGTTTTTGATGGTGACCTACTTCTGTTGGAGACTAGGGAAGCTACTAGACATAAGATCAATGAGAATTGAGAGACTACCTTATAGTTTAACCTCCCATCACATATCCCTGCTGTGAAGGGACTTGCAGAGCCTGTCCTAGCTTTGAGCCTTCTTCCTTTTTGACAAATTTGCTTAAAATCATCCTACAGAATCAGAAGCCAAAGAAATGTAATGATTTTCACAAGCTGTCTTGCTTGGACACCAAACTGAACAAAGAACATGATGTCTCAGTAGAACTGCCACAAGACCAATGATCACCATAATTTCAATGATTTCTGAGATTCCAGATAGTCCTGCTAGACACCCAGGAGATCTGTCTCAATTCTTTTATTCTTTGAAACATAGTATAATTTTTAAAAAAAGAAAAGAAAAAAGGCACTGACAAAAGGATCACTAAGAGGCAAGCTGACACCAAATTAAAATTCTCTAGCACAAAGGAATGAAAGAAGCAGGTGTTTGCTTTGGATTAATGTCAATTCATAGAAAACAGAAAAGGACCAATATACCAATCATGGTCTAAATACTTAAATCTGGCTTGCTAGTTCTCATACACTGGAAAAACCAACAATGGATTGAGAAATCTTTGGGATTTACTTGGATTTTACTGACAAAGCCCCTAAAAATGAAAAGACTTTTGTATATTGTTTTCAAGTCTCTGGTTCTGCTCTTGGACACATTATCTTATTCTCACACCTCATAGAGCATTTTGTTCAACACTTCTTATAATGTGCTTATCAAGTATTTTTGTATTATATTTCTCTTTTTATATATCTTTAAACTACATGAAATTAGAGACTATAGCTTAAATAAACTGAATGTTTTTCTCAGCACTGAGAATAGTTCTCTTTACAATAAATCCTTAAGAAATGACATGATCAGAGAATGCCAGCCTCACAGTCAAAAAGTTCTGTGTTCAAGAATTACCTCTGACACATCCTGGATGAGTGATCCTCACATCCTAGATGAGTGATCTCCTCAAGACCCTTTCAGAGCTCCAGACAACTTTCTAAGACTGTAAGTTGTACAGCAGGTACCAAAACACCCTCAGAAAAGAGAATTTCCTCACTGGGAGTTCTTCACATCAATTAAACTACACATTCAGTATAGATAGATAAGTAGATAGATAGACGAACAAATAAATGAATGAATGGGTAAATGTACGAATGAATGAATGAAAAATTTTAATCAACATTATGTGGTTTTAAATTATCTTTTGAGTTCCCTTTTCTTTGGAGGACACTATGCACAAGAATCCAAAAATGGCAGTTCCCTTCCAGCCCTGTCACTTAATAGCTCAATAGTCTTAACTCCATAGTTTTACTTCTCTGTTCTTCCTTTTCTCAAACTATGAAACAGGTAGAGGATAATTTGTCCCATTTCAGAGTCACTATCCCATAATTAAATCAAGCATTATTTCATTTAATTTTAAAGAATGGTATGGATATAAAATCTTTAGATAAATACAAAATACTGGGATGTTATTTTTAAACCTTTTAGAACCATTTAGAAGAGGTGAATGATGCTAAAAATTTGAACTACTCTACTCCAAATACTAAATTTCTGAATGTCTAATGGGGTGGGGAAGGGAAATTTATTTTTGTGAATTTCATACTGTAACCAAGTTTTAGATCACAGAATTTCACATCTAAGGAAATAACTGTAGTTCACATTTCTTTAATGTTTTATGATTTAACAAAACACATTCCTGACAAGAATTTCATAAGGTAAATAGTGTGTGTATTAATATCTCCTCTGTTCAGATTAGAAAACTAAAGATTAAAAAAGGTGTGACCAATTGACAGTAACTCAGCTATTATGTCTGATCTGGCCCTTAAAAACAGTCTTGTTCCTTAGGCCAAAGATATAAAGATTAGAAGAACCTTAAGAAGCTACTGAGTCCAACTTTCTCATTTTACAGATGAGAAAACTTGGATGAAGAGATTTTAAGTAGCTTGCTCAGAGCCACAGTTACTTAGTATCTGAAACAGAATTTGAACCCAGATCCTCCTATCTAGACGTCCAGCATTTGGTCTACAACACCATCTAGCACTCCACCTGCTTCATTTTTTAATTGAAAAAAAACATGCCAAGAAAATTAAAAGGACTTGCAAAAGATCACACAGCCAACTGAAGGCAGAGAGCCAGGAATCAAGTCCAGGTACCCTTTCTCCCAAACCAGTGCTCACTCCACCCCTAACAGCCTAAGCCTTGATTAATGGGCATCCTACAGCCACAATGTGAAAAGAAAACAAGAAAACATAAGCGTCACAGAGCTTAATCAGATAATTTTACAATTATGCAGTCATGGGAAAACTTAATAAAAAGACATAAATACACATAATAACCATGACAACGAGATAGTAACTCTTCCCTTTTATTTAATAATTATGGTTAACTACAGCAAACAAAAACTCATCATTGCAAATTAATTTTTTCCTAGCCTCCCTTGAAAACCCTTTTTCATTTATAAGTGTGGTTAGCTAATAAGCACAGTGATGGGTAGCTGTTGTTGGGGCTTTTTTCTTAAGTAGTTTGGATAAAAACTTAATTTTCTGATGTGGAGTTGAAGAACATTATTACTAGAGAAATTAAAACACTAGTATTCTTCAATAAGCACCCAATGGACACTCTAAAGGATGTTAATATATTATGTCAAAGGTTATAATAATGCAAAATTCTGAACTCACCATAACTCACACGAAAAATGAAAAAAGTAAACTACCCAAGACATACTTCAGGATAACATTTTTCCTTCTTCCCTGTTTCCTCCCTCCTCAACCTTATTTAAACATAGTGCCTACTACATAATAAGCATTTAATACATAAATGTTCATTGATGGTCTGGAAAGAGAAACTTACTCAGGTCTGGGTACCACATTTATGGTCTGGAATGCATCTAAAGGAGAATACCATGATAGTTTTGGAGAACTCAAAAGTATACAATAGCATTAGCAGTTGACAAAAAACAGTCATGTCAAGTCTGAAGAAATAAATTCCTCTTACCTGAAATCTTCTCTCTTTTCCCACATTCCCTATTTTTATTGATGGCATCACCATTCTCCCAGTCATTCAGGCTTATGGCACCAGAGACATATTTGATTCTTTTCTCTACCTTAGCCCATATAAGCAATCAGTTAGCAATTGTGTTGTTTTATTTTCCTAACAACTCGCAAATATATTTCTTTTTTTAAATTTCAATTCAGATTTAAAGTAGAACTCTTTCTTTTCTAGGTCAGAGGTGTCAAACTCAGGCTGCTAACAACAAGCTGCCCCAAATGGAATAGAACTAGATTAAAATGCAATTGATAAATGCTTAACAAAATAAATAAAAGTACAATACAATGTTGATCATGTTAATCTGTGTTTTTCTAAGACAACATGTGACCCATAAAGATCTGTCTCTATGTTTGACATCACTGGTCTAGACAAATAGACCTTTCATTGGTCTTCCTTCATCAGTCTGTCCCTTCTACAAACCATCATCCTTCACATTATTGCCTAAATAATCTCCCTAATGGGCTACTCTTCTCAAAACCTTTAGTAGTACCAGGCCAAAAAAATTATAAACTTCTGATTGTACCATTCAAGACCCTCTAAAATCTGTCTTCAAATTATCTTTCCAGTTTCCTGTCACAATAAAGAAATAAAATTCAAACACCAACTTGCCACTTATATTCTTTAAGACCTTAATCTAAATGTGTACTAAACAGCTCACAATGACTCATGGGAGTTGATTGTTAGATTTTTGATAAATTTTCTATATGAGCATTTATACCTTGAAATCAGCAAACATTATATACCAGGACTTGAATTATTGTTTTCTGCTTGTCCAGACTTAAGTATTAATAATACAGATTAAACTTAAAAGCATATTGCATACAATTACATATACATACAGGTTGTTAAACATATACCAGCACCCTCCTGCTTTCCCCCTCTGTGGACCTCAGTTTCCTCATCTGGAAAATTAGGGATTGAACTAGACCTCTAAGATCCTATCCTGCACTAAATCTATGACTATGACTATTTCCCTTCACACATTCTGTATTCTATAAAACTAGACAACTCTCTGTCAACTCGTCTCTTATCTTGTCCTTTCTCAACTCCATATTTTTGTTCATGCTCTTGCCCATATCAGAAATGGACTGCTAATTACCCTCATCTCCTCTGTTGGAAACTCCCTTCATCCCAAGTTCATCTCAGGGGCAACCTTCAGGAAACCTTCACTAAACTTCTCTTTTCCAGACATCCTTCAGGTCAAAGTGATCTCTCCCCTCTCAAAGTTCTCATTAGCATTTTGTCTGGACTTTTTGGAACTTATCTCACTCTCCTTTATACATTAATCATGTTCATAGTCTCCCTATTAGCCTGTAATCTCCTTGAAAAACAAGGTTAGTATTGTGCCTATCTCTGTATCTCCAGTGTTCAGTACAATTCCTTGTGCAAAGGAGATACTAAATAAGAAGTTTGATCATTTGAATTGTTGAATTTTTTTAAAAAACAGAAAAGTACTATTATCATTTTTACCTATTTAAAGGGCTGTGTCTTGGAAGAGGGCTTAGAATTATTCTGCTTGACCCGAGGGTATGGAGTCTGATAGGTATAGGTTACAAGCAGACAAATTTCAGCTCAGTGACAAAGAACTTCTTAACAATTAGAACTGTACAACATAATGGGCTCTCTGGATAGGTAATGAGATCCTAGTTACCTGAAATATTTAAATTCTATGGCTGAAGGAGAGAGAGAGAACTTGGAACTAAAACTAAAAATTAAATTAAATTTTAAATAATAAAAAAATGCTATGGTTGGGTGACCACTCACTGAGACTGAGAATAGTGTAAAAAGATAAATGCTTCAGGTAAGATTTGGACTAGCTGATACCTTAAGTCTTTGCCAACTCGGAGATTTTATAAAGATTTTCACAGTAAGATGAAAAGCATCTAGGTATTCAATTGGTTGACATGTACTTACTGTCTCATAACCTGGAGTGTAATCTATGTGTTTTTATTTTGCACAGGGAGAAAAGAATTAGGGGAGTAATTAGGAGTTTGAAGAACTAGCTAGCACCAGCTTATTGTATTGGGAAAGTCACATGATCTCTCTGTGCCCCATTCTTCTCATCAAATAGGGATCTCAACCTACCACAAGGGTCCCACATGAGAATAAAATGGAGGGGGAGAGGAAACCACCTTAGAAAATTTCATTATTTTATTTTATTGCAAAATAAGCTCTATGAACACTGGGTGACTGGGAGCCTCGGTTGGACCTTCATGATTGTGTTTCTGAGTCTTGCTTCATATGGACCAGACCTAGAAGCTGACCTCATATAAGACTAATATCATTTTTTTCATCATTAATTCTACTTTACCATGGAGGGGTAGATATTGACAGTACAGTGTTCTGCGATCTTTCTTGCTAAGAAAAACAAGCGTGAACCTAAAGAGAGAACACATGAAAGATCAGAATTTAAAGGAGACAAAGAGGGAAATTGGGGTTTGTAAGACCTCTTGCAAGGAGAGAAAACAATGAGAAAGGCATGGGAGGATAGAGGGGCAGACAAAGTACAGAAGTCAATATCTTTGCAGTGATAGCTGGCCTCCAGCACATGGCCCCACACTCATCAATATCTCTTCTCAGGACAGGTTATCTGGGGAATTTATGCTCTCTAATAATTACCTTTCAGAGGGTTCCACTTATCTTACATTGGGAATCTGCCAGTAACCAGACCTACAGGGCTCTGGCTAATTCCTTCAGTACCACCATGCTTTTCCAGCTCCCCTCCCCCTTACTGACTGATAAACTTTCATCTTGGTATTCCAGTTAGGGGTGAGTATGGAGGTATTTATGGGGGAGGGAGAAGCCAATCCACCTTCTAAAGAATTTTTCAAAAGCCTCAATGGGAGCTGATATAGGTAGAGTGCTCTCAAGGTCAATCACATTATAACAGTTCCTGAAGTTCAAGCACAAAGAGCCAGGTGAGGTATTGCTAACAGTTGAAGACTGAGGAAGGGAAAATGGAAGAAACAGTTATCTTTAGCTAAAGATTAAATGCATTCATTTCAGGGCTTTGTTTTATTTTTTTTAACTATTGTCTTCAGATTCAGTGAGATTTATTATCTGTTCCATGAAGCCATCCTGGCCAGCAATGACCTCTCTTTTCTCTCAAACAAGAGTTCTTAAACTGGGGTTTACAGATCTCTAAGGGGTTCTTGGGTAGATTTCAGGGATTTTATGAATCTGAATGGGGAAAAATGATGCCTTTATATTCAGTAACCTTTGGTTTCTTTTGTAACCCTATGTATTTTATTTTATGAATCTAAAAATATGATTCTGCAAAAAGGGTCTCATAAGCTTCACAAGATTGCCAAAAGGGATCACGACATAAAAAAGGTTAAGAATCCTTTTCCAAATTCATAGAATGCAAGGACTGGAAGGGACCTGAGAGACCATCTGATGTGTATCCCTTTCATTCCACAAGTGAAGAAACTGATATCCAAAGAGTTTCCTCATCTTTAAAATGGAATTAAACTAAATTATCTCTAAAATCTCTTTTAGCTCTAAATCAAGGATCCTAAGCAATTTAGGCAAAATTATAAAGTATTAAGTGGTAAAACTAGAATACAAACTCTAGTCTTCTGACTTCAAGTTGAGAAAAAATATTATTTCTTTCTTGAATCAATAAGTAATTATTGGATCAGGACCAAGATTTCCCCCTTTTCTACTTCCTCATCCAGAAATCAACCATTATAGGAAATCTCTCTCAAAGAATTACCCAGACTACACATCTAATCAAAAACAGTGTGTGAAATTCTAATTTGGGGCTGATGGATGGATTCCTGTTCATTGTGTTTAATCAGACAAGCCTGGAAAATTTAGATTTTCCATTTTGTCAGTCAGGTGATATGGAAATTGACAAGTTTTTTTGATCAAGACTTGGATGGTACAAGTCTCATGCCCCAAGACCTTCATTGCAATATAACCCACCTGGCATTATAATATTCATTCTCTCGTTAATTGTTAACTAATCAGAGTTGATTGCCATTATCAGAAACACCCTCTCTTTCAAAGGCACATAAACTGTGAAACTACTACCATGAAGGGCCTTTAGCATTTCAGAGTGCCTCTTTTTATTAATAAATATGCTAGTTTTATTAATAAAATTGTTGAATTATCCAGAAATTATGCTTCTCAGACATTTTAAATGTCACAAAATCTTCTTTCTTTCCAAAACACCATAACATATAACCTCTGTGAACATTAGCAAGACCTAGAGTCAAACCCCTGTTCTTGTGTGACTATTCTTCTGAGCCTCCATTTCCACATCCATAAAATGAGGGTATAATTTGAGTTATATGGAGTTAGTGGAGGAGAACCCTTTAGAAACCTTAAAAAGCTTTAGAAAGCAGAGCTGTCATTATTCCTTTGCCTTTTTAATTCATTGTCACCATTCCACTTTCTTCTAATAACTCTAGCCTTGGAACAATGGTTAAAAGAGGCCCCTTTCCCATGTAGAAGAGTTATTTATAATAGAGAATGTAATGCAAAATGCACTTTAACACCATTCAAACAACAGGGGACCAGAAGCATCTGTCTCTTTTTCCTAGTAAGTAAATTATTTTCTACCACCATGCTGAACCTATCCCCACCCACAACTGTTCCTTTCCCATCTTTTACTTCCTTTTGGCAACATTTTACCTTATGCTCAAGTAATCCTTATTGACTTGTTCTCCCTCTCATTGCTTTTCCTTTTCCTCTCTGTTCCAACAATTTCTTTCCTATTCACTAGAATAGCAACGAATCAAAAGAATCTTTAACACTCCTGGAAACTGAGGCAAGATGCAAAACCAACAGCAATTTGCACACTTACAGCTATAATAAAATCATAAGATCTTAGAATTAAAGAGCATCTTCAAGTTCATTTAATCCAAGTTCACAATAAAAAAGAGCAATTCCTTCCACTTTTGCCATAAAGAGGTTATTCCTACAGGGTCAATGGCTTCCTCTATAACTGGTGATCTTCAGGGGGTTTAACAGGACCAAACTTTTGGATTCAATCTCTGTATTGACCAATTAGCTTTGTTTTGTTCCATGGCCAGACTTCATATTTCTAACTTTAATAGGCCTCTTTGAAAATACATGCCACAGATTACAGTTGACAGGTGACATAAGGCACTTGTGTTTCAGCATCAGACAAAAGTACTACTAATGTAATGAGGGCCATCCTGTGGAGCACATTCAGTTTCTCTTCTAGGTTCTGACCTTGTGGTGATACAGAACTGAAATCCTGTGGTGTCTTATTATGACATGTTAAGCCCAGACTGTCCCTTGGTCCCCTTCCTACCCTGTGGATAATCACAGAGAGCTGAAATGCTCTATCCATTAAAAGAGGAAATAGCTTCTGAGTCTATCTCTGCTTCAACTCTCCCTTGTGGCAAATAGTGTGAATTTTCTCTAAACTCTCTTTAATGGGAGTGAGAAAATATGAGTTTTCTTCCTACCCTACCACTGTTCCCATAGTGAACATGGACTCAACTAGTCTACTTCCATGGTCTTGGCTTCATTTTCTACTCTGTGTTCTTTCCTTAATCAGTATTATAACATGAGCTTTAAAACTGGGAGATGACTTCATGAGACCAAAACTCCAAACTCTAATAATTAATGATGAAGTAGAGGAAACCATCCACAAGAGGATTGGCTCAAATTTTTTTTTAATTTTTATATCAAAAGACAAGTATCAAGAGTTGTTGATACAAAGCAATTGCTTTATGTTCTTGTGAAATTTAAGTCTTGTAAGAGAATGTAACTGTAGTTAAAAAATAAATTTCTGAATCCTATTTTAATGTTATCTTTCAGCATTTTTTCATGTATAAGAAATAAAGATCTATCCTATACATATCCACATTGTACATTTGAGTACCCATTTATTCTTCACCTTAGAGAGGTTCTAGACATGAGCCAGAGCAATTAATGGCACAGTGGATAGAGCACCATGCTTGGAGTTAGAAAGACTTATTTTTCCCAAGTTTAAATTTGGATTCAGACACTTGCAAGCCAAATGACTTTGGGCAAGTCACTTAACCCTATTTGCCTCAGTTTCCTCATCTATAAAATGAGCTGGAAAAGGAAATGACAAAACACTCCAATATCTTAGCCAGAAAAAAACTCAAATATAGTCATAAAGAGTCAGACACAACTGAAAATAACTGAACAAGAAGACATGAACCAAAACTTAAGCTTTCAGTAATTTTCACTAAGACTTTGAAGTAAGGATTTAATGAGATAGAGTCCTACAAAAAAAGGAAGTCAAGGTCTACTCTCATTAAAGGCTAAGCTTTCCCAGCACTAAATCTGATCAATAAAAGAATAAGCACAATACCCCAGTTCTTATGGGCCTAGCATGTGTTAGATTAACTTACATACATTATTCTATTTCTCTCCTACTAGGCTGTAAGACTACTAGGTGTCTGATTTATTGTTGTAGTTTTTCCCCTAGAAGATAGCAGAATGACTGTACTGCATATGTAAATGTTTGATCAATGAATTTAAAAGTACAAGGGTCAATCATGCTTTTTATATATGAATAATAAATCATTATAGGGCTTTGAGAAGGAGAAAGGGTGATGAAAAGAAGAAAACCATAGAACATAGATTTATTTTTTCTCTTTTTTAAACGTTTATTTATTTTTGTTCAATTTTATCTTATTTTGAACTCCTACACCCTCCCCCACCTATTGAGTAGACAAGAAATACAAAACTCATCACAAATTTAAAATCATGCAAAACAAATTTCCACATTAGCCATGTGCAGAAGAGAGGAAGGAAGAAGAAAGTAGAAAAGAAAGAGAGAATGAAAGAAAAAGGGAAAGAAAGAAAGAGTGAAAGAAATAAAAAAGGTAGGAAGGAAGGAAGGCAGGCAGGAAGACAAGAAGGATGGAAGGAAAGAAGGCAGACAGGAAGACAGGAAGGATGGAAGGAAAGAAGGCAGGCAGGAAGAAAGACAGAAAGAAAAGAAGGAAGGAAGGAAGTCAAAAAGAAAGAAAGAGAAAGGAAGGAAGGAAGAAAGGAAGGAAGAAGGAAGGAAAGAAGGAAGAAAGAAGAAAGAAGAAAGAAGAAAGAAAGAAGAAAGAAGGAAGAAAGAAGAAAGAAAGAAAGAAAGAAAGAAAAGAAGGAAGGAAGGAAGGAAGGAAGGAAGGAAGAAAGGAAGGAAGAAGGAAGGAAGGAAGGAAGGAAGGAAGGAAGGAAGGAAGGAAGGAAGGAAGGAAGGAAGGAAGAAGAAAGAAAGAAAGAAAGAAAGAAAGAAAAGAGGGAGAGAGGGAGGGAGGGAGGAAGGAAGGAAGGAAGGAAGGGTTTCTGTCTGCACTCTGAAGGCCTCAGATCTCTGTCTAAAGTTGTATAGTATTCTTCATCATGAGTCTTGAAATTGTAGTAAGTCATTGTGTTGATCAGAATTAGTAAATCTTTTATAATTATCTTTTCAATACTACTTTTTCTATGTAAATTGTTCTTGTCCTGTTCATTTCACTTTGCATCACTTTATACAAACTTTTATACAAGTCTTCCCAGGTTTTTCTGAAATCATCCCTTTCATCATTTCTTTCAAGCACAATAGGATTCCATTAAATTCATATACCACAACTTGTTCAGTCATTCTCCAGTTGATGGGCATTCCTCCAGTCTCTTATTTTTTTGTCACCACACACACACACACACAAAAGAGCTGCTATCAATATGTTTGTGCATATGGGTCTTTTTCCTTTTTTTTAATGTCTCTGGACAATAGACTTAGTAATGATATATTGCTGGGACAAATACTATACACAGTTTAATAGAGTTTTAGGCATAGTTCCAAACTGTTTTCCAGAATACAATGCATTAATGTACTTATTATCCACATTTCCTCCAGCATTCCACCAAAAAAACCCAGTAGGATTTTTTCTTTACTATCATTTTAACCAATCTGATGGGTGTGAAGTGGTACCTCAAAATATTTTTTATTTGCATTTCCTTATTAATGATTTAGATCATTTTCCCCCACAAGACTTGATAATTTTTATTATTTATTATTTACTCTGAAAAATACCTATTCATAATCCTTGATCAATTGTCAATTGAGGAATGGCTCTTATTCTCATAAATCTGGCTTAGTTCCCCACATATTTGAGAAATGAGACTTTAACAGAGAATCTTCCTACAAAGATTTTTCCCAGTTTCCTGCTTTTAATTTTAGCTGCATTGATTTTGTTTCTAAAAAAAAAAAAAAAAACCTTTAAAGGTTAATGCAATGAACATCCTATAAACTTCTCTTTTTCTGATTTGGTCACAAATCCTTCCCCTACCCACAGATCTGACACATGCTCTATTAGTTTACTTATGGTATTTTTATGTCTAATGCTTATGATACTTTATATCTAAATCAAATAGGTATATGGTGTGAGATATTAGTCTATTCCTAGTTTCTGGCAGAGTACTTTCTTGTATTTTTCTAATGATTTCTGCTAAATAGTGTGTTCTTGCCCCAGTAGCTAGTTTGGGCTTATCAAAAACTACATTACTATACTAATTTGCTTTTATATGTTAGGTACCTAATCTATTCCATTGGACAACCACTTTATTTCTTACCCAATACCAAAATGTTTTGTTGATTATAGCTTTTAATATAATTTGAGATCTGATACTTCTAATTTCCCTTACCATTATTATTGATTCCCTTAATATTACAAATATCATCTCATTTGATTTTTATAACAACTTTGTAAAAGTAGATGTTCTTTTTATCCTCATTTTACAGATGAAGAAACTGAGATAGAGATTAGGTGATTAGTCTAAAATTCCACAGTAAGAAGAGTGTACAGTAAGATTAAACTATATTTAATCTCAGTTCTCTCTAAGTCTAGGTCCAATGCTCTATTCCCTACACCACCTAGATGATATTTGTAAAGCACTTTGAAATCTTCAGAATGCTATATAAATACGAATTACTTTTTTTTTTTTCCTTGCTGAAGCAATTGGGGTCAAGTGGCTTGCCCTGGGTCATACAGCTAGGAAGTGTCAAATGTCTGAGACCAAATTTGAACTCAGGTCCTTCTGACTTCAGGGCTGGTGCTCTATCCACTGCACCACCTAGCTGCTCCAATACTAGTTATCTTTATTTATGCTAATAATAAAATAGTAACTAAAATTTAAATAGTGATTTCTAACTATCTAACTTAAACAGTGACTTCTAACATAGACATTATGTTAAGTGTTTACAAATATCTCATTTGATCTACACAACAGTCCTGGGATATAGATGCTGTCATTTTACCCATTTTACAATTGATGAAACTGTACAAACAATAATCAATAGAGTGACAATAATTTAGGGTCAGATAGGCAATAAATATCTGAGGTCAAATTTGAACTCAGATCCTCCTGCCTCCAGACCTAGGAGTCTATTCATTACACCACCTAATTGTCCTTAATTTTTTACACATGAGAAAACTGAGGGGCAGCTAGATACTTAACACTAACTGTGTGAACCTGGGCAAGTCCCTGGACAGGGACAGGGAAAGAGAGGGAAAGGGAGAAGGAGAGGGAGAAGGTAAAGAAAAAGGGAGGGGAGGGGGAGAAGGAGAGAAAAGAAGAGGAGGAGGGGAAAAGGGGAGGAAGAGGAGGAGGGAGAGGGAGAAAAGAAGGGGGAGGAGGAGGAGGAGGAGAAGAGGAGGGGGAAAGGAGAGGAGGAGGGGGAGGAGGGAGAGGAAGAAGGAGAAGGGAAGGAGAGAGAGAGGAGAAAAGGGAAAGGGGGAGCAAGGGAGGGGGAGGAGGAGGGAGAGCGACAGAACAGACAGAGAGGCAGAGACAAAACCAGAGAAACTGAGCACTGAGCCCAGGAGAAGCTAGGTTACTAGACAGAAGGCATACCAGTAACTGAATGACTATATCAGTATTTGAACCCACTTCCTTTGATTCTCAGTCCAGAATTCTTTCCACTGGTCATTGTCAAGTATTGCATCTTTTTTTTATTATTATTATTTTTTTTTTTTAACAAATCATGCCCCTCCTCTGTAAATGGTAAATAGTTACAGTGAAAAATGCATTCTGTGCGTGTATGTGTGTGTGTGTGTGTGTGTGTGTGTCCTAGTCCATGTGGGTATTTGGGGACAAAGGCAATATGGGGCAATAATTATTTACCATAGATTATTGCCATCTGTGCAATTATTTACATAGCTATCAATTTGGTGCAGCCTTAATCTGTTCCCTGGTATATAGTGACATGTCACCTAAAAATACATGGCTAACAATTACACCACACACATACATTCATGCACTTTTATGAGAACAACCATATCACAAGGAGGATCTTAAAGGAAAAGGAAAGATCTAGGAAGGAGTAGAGTTTTTTGTCAACAGTCCAGAAGCTGGGCTGCACTTCCCGAGCCTCTTCCCACACAGTCAAAATTTATGTCCTCCATTAACAAAGTTGGAAGTGGGGGGAGAGGGGCTTCTTCTTTTGTTTTTCTGGGATTTGCTTGTGAGGCTTTGTTATTTTTAAAGAGAGGGAGGATGGGAAGAGGAAAAAAGAGATGATCAAAAAAACATTCTTGGGACTGGGAAACAACAGGTCATCCAGATATCCTTGGGGAGAAAACACAAACACCAAATCATCCCCACACCCAGCTCTGTCACTGCATATCTTAAAATAGTCCACCCATCAGCCTTGGCCCTAATCTACCACTGGAGAGAAAAGTTCAAAAGTGTGTCCTCATGAACTTAGCCACATGGCTGTTGGTCCTATACTATTCCCCAGAATCCCCCTCCCCCACCAAAAATGCTCCTAAAATCAGAATACTACTGCCACTTCTAACAATAATTGAATCCCAACAGTACTGCAGAAAACAGAGCAGTTAGAAGTTACCCCTGCCCATGTTGTCCTTCCATAAAGCACTCCATTACAAAAAGTATCAATTAAAGCTCTATGTTTTAAATAGGACCTCATTCATCTGGAGAACTATCAGGTTCAACCCACATTTTTCTTGATGTCTTTATTTGATTAATATAATACTTAGCTTCTTTTCCCCAAGAATCTCCCAAGGTATTTGGGCAGCTTCTTAGGTAACACTCAGACCCAAAAGAGTCTCAAAACATAAACACTCAAACACTCAAAATATAAACTTGGGTTTCATGTTCACATTTCTGCAATATCAGATTTGAAATTCCTACTTGGTTCCTTCTTCATTTATGGAAGACACTTGGGTTAGTCATATCTATTTCTCACCAGGCTGTCCTCTAGACCTCTCCACACCATGATCCTGGATAATCACTCACACATCAGAGGTATCATCTGCCTCCCAGAGTTGCTCCCTCTGATTGGACATCTCACATGCAGCTTTACTCTGTTCCCTGGTATATGAGCTGTCATACTAAAAATGCGTGGCTAATAATTACGCCACACATATCTGATTGGACATCTCTCAGAACTTCCCAGGTCATCCATCTCTTCATCATGTCCCCACAGCCAGTTACTTCTTTTCCACCCTTCCCTAAGAACTCACTTTTCAGTTTTCTTTTGTGTGTTGTCTTCCCTCCCTTAGAATGTAAGCTCCTTGAGGGCAGGGGCTTTCTTTGTACTTGTATTTATATCTCCAGTACTTGTATCCACAGCCCCTGGCACATAGTAAGATTTAATAAATGTATGTTGACTTTCTTTTAAGTACCAAAAAATGCAATCTCCATGAAGGATGTGCCCATCTTTGGTTTAAAAAAAGATAAAAGTCCAAATAATTTACAGGTTAATTGAGGGTTATATAGAAGAAATTATTATAATTTCCCTGTTTTAACTATATCTAAAAATAAAATAATATGTCTTAAAGAATTTGGGGAAAAGAAACACCAAACAGATGGCAAAACAGCTCTAGCCTGTGGTGTCAGGGAAGGAACACTGGATTTGCTATCAGAGGATCACTTCTGTTGCTATGGGTCTTTGGTCAAGTCAATTAATATTTCCAGGCATCAGTTTCCTCAACTGAAAAGGAAGAGATTGAATTAGATGACCAGTAAACTGCCTTCCAATTTTAAATCTGTGGATCCAAGATAATAATAGAGTACCCTAAAGGAAAGTTCTGAAAATTAGGAGAAAGAACACTAAAGCTAGCTAGGTAGCTCTGTGGAATTCCTAGAATCAATCCAGTCTCAGACTCTTCTTAGTCATACCATCTGGGGCAAGTTGCTTAACCACTGTCTGCCTCAATTTCCTCATCTGTAAAATAGGAAGAAGGGAAATAGCACCTACTTCCCAGAGTTGTTACAAGGATCAAATGACATATTTATAAAGCTTTTAGCACAATGCCTAGAACATAATAGACACTTATTAAATACATGTACCATCTCTCTCTAATGACTCATTCTGTGAAGGTAAAAAGTGGAGATAAACTGAAAAGAATAATTTTATTTCTTTTTCTCATGCCTAGGATTCTATAAAATAGGGTCTACTCTCTGAAACATTGAAAGGAAGGAAGGAAAGAAAGAAGGAAGGAAGTTAGGAAGGAAGGAGTAGGTAGGAAGGAAAGGAAGAAAAGAAAAGAACAGAGGGAGGGAGGGTGGAGAGAGAGAGAGAGAGAGAGAGAGAGAGAGAGAGAGAGAGAGAGAGAGAGAGAGAGAAAGAAAGAAAGAAAGAAAGAAAGAAAGAAAGAAAGAAAGAAAGAAAGAAAGAAAGAAAGAAAGAAAGAAAGAAAGAAAGAAAGAAAGAAACCATGTTTTTATAATCAGTATATTAAGAATTAAGAATTTCTAGACAGGAAAAGACCAGACAACCATATGGCAATTTTATTTCTACCATCACTTTATCTTTTCACTCCTCCCAGACCTCACATAAAGAGAACAAGGAGGAAAGATTAGACAGATCTACACATAGAATTCCTGGGCAAATCAGTGGCTGGGCAACTAAGAATATCTAAAAATGAGGAGCTCCACTAGTAAAAAGAGAAATAAAGGAATCCCTGCTCTAAGTTTACCCTAACAGCTTAGAATTGTCTTAGGAGGCAAGCCCTTTAGTGAAAAAAAAAACGCCTTACAGGGAATGTCAATCTGGTCCTCAGTCTGGACCCTCTGGGACCATGAACGAAATCAAGAAGTCAAATTATTTGACCTCTCTTGGTCTCAGTTTTCTCATCTGCAAAATAATCTTAGCAAGCTAGAAGTATCAGCTGAATCAAATAAGATTAAACTTAATAGAGAAAATTCTAACCTTCATACCTCATTATAGACTAGAGATGATGTTGAGCTCTCAAGGGCTTCCCACTAGAAAACAGATTCTGTCAGGTTCTACTATATTGAAAAGAAAGTGTCTAGGAATGTACTGAATCTACAGATTCAGTCTATCTACATATGAAGAAACTCATCACAAGTAGGATGACCATTGACAATTGTTTGATCATGGCAAAATGTGAAACAGAGAAAAATGCAAAATTTGACTATATAGCCAACTTCTCATGTTGCCTTCAATAATGATACGGTGATGGAAAAGAGGATATAAAGAGAGCTGAAAAGTACCATTTGGCACCATCTCTACCATTAATCTATCAGGATTCTAAATGTTAATGGTTTCAATGATCAACAAAGTGAAAAACTGAATCACAGAAATCTTAGCATTCTCTTATTAAGAATGGTGAAAGTAAGGTGTAGTTAAAGCAAAGATAGTTCAGAGGCTCTTGAAAAAAAAAATAAGGAGTTGCACAGGTTTGTTTTAGTGTGCATCCAAAAGCAAAACCAAAAAAATTGCCTGAGAGACTTGGGTCTCCCATATTAATTGTATTCATGACTCCAAAGTTCCTAATTCTTTGAACCATGTGCCTTTTACTAAATAAAGATCCCCTTGGAGGATATAAGAGAATGAGGAATAAAATATAAACTTCTTAATTACAAGGACACTTTTGGGGGAGAGGGAGGAGTTGTGTGTGTGTCCCTACCACCTAGCATAAGGTCAGGCACACATAAGTTTCTTAATAAATGTTTTTTGAATTGAATTGAGTTCAGATCAGTCTATATAAGAAAATGAAAATTACTTGAAGCCACAAAGACCTGAAAATTCTACTGGTGTTTCTTTTACAATGTATTTGAAAACAGATATCTTTTAAAATACCTACTTTAAGTTTCCATTACATCTTCAATCCAGTCTTTGAGAATGTGTTGTATAGTAGGTAGAGTACTGGATTTGAAGATAAGAGGTTCTGCATTCAGATTCTATCTTTGACATTTAGTATCTTAGTACTATGTGAAGATCACAATGTTTCTGAGTTTCAGTTTCCTGTTTATTGTTTTCCAACATTGTAAACAGACCAGAATGGCTCAGGTGCTTCCTTCCGTAGGTCTATACAGAGGCAGTGTGTCGTTATTCCAATCAACTAATGAGAGAGTACAATATATGATCTGTCCACCAGGTAGCTCTCTACTCAGACCAAATAGTCTAACAAAAATTTCTCTAGCATAAGCATAGGCTGTCGTTGTTGTTATTATCATTCAGTCATATCTGACTCTTCATGTCCATTCTAGTATCTTTGCTGAGAAAACCCCATGGATAGTACTGTCATAGGTTCATTGGAGTCATAAAGAGGAAGATATATGTACAGAGGAGCCTTTCAAAAAGTTTCACAACCCCTGATGACCACCAGGGAATCTTTAGACTGCAGCCACCTAAATGGTTCCCCTGATTTAGTTGACCAAGTCTACAAATAGCAGCACTGAGTAGATTAAATCTAAACTGGCTAGATTCAAATTTAGCTAATGGATGATACCTCAGAATATCTATATTAGAAATTTCTCTCAGCTATCTGGAACTATACCCACAGGATTATAAAATTGTGCATATACTTTGACCCAGCAATGCCATTACTGAGGCAATCACAAAGGAAGGAAAGGGACCCACATGTGCAAAGATGTTTGTAGCAGCTCTTTTTGTGGTAGCAAAGAATTAGAAAATGAGTAGATGCCCAACATTTGGGGAATGGCTGAACATGTTGTGGTATGTGAAGGCAATAGAATATTATTGTTCTATTTTAAAAAAATGATGAACAAGCCGATTTTAGAATTGCTTAGAAAGATTTACATGAACTGATGCTGAGTAAAACAAGTATAACAAGGAATATATTGTATGTAATAACAGCAAGAATGTGTGATGATCAACTATGAAAGACTTGGGTCTTCTCAGTGGTTCAGTGATCCAAAGCAACCCCAATAGATTTGGGGCAGAAAATGCCATTTGCATCCAGAAAAAGAACTAAGGAGATTAAATGTAAATCAACACTTCTTTTTCTATTTTTTTTATTTCTCCCATGGTTTTTCCTTTTACTCTGATTTTTCTCTCCCAACATGATTCTTCAAGCAAGATGTGTTAAAAATGTTTTTAAAAGAAACTTCTCCTAATTCAAATGAGTCATTTGAGACTTTTCAAGAACACATTACCACCCCTACCCTATTTATTAAACAGAGAAAATGAAGCAAAAAAATATCAATTTTCCTACATCTAGTCTTCCATCTCCTAAAACTCCTCCTGCTTATCCTCCCAATTCTTAGACTATAACCATGGAATTCCCAAATAGAACTAACACTGATAAAAATGGAATAAAGGAAAACTATGTATGTTCCCAGTACCCCAATCCTGGGCCATGGAGTATAAAAAAGAGATGATATAGGAATTATGGAAAGGGAAATTCTTCTTTCCATCCTGGACTAATTAGTTTACTGACATCCATGATTATTGAAGCAACTAGAACCTTTTCTCTTTATCATCATCCAGTCCCTCTGCTCCAGTGTCTAGCTTGCCTCTGAAACAACCATTTTAGTTATCCCTCCTCAAAATTCCACTTAGAGCAGATAGTATCTTAAGAAATGGTAGCCTTTGACTGCCACCAGACAGCAATCCTTAATCCCAAAATCAGTTATTGCTCACCCACAAGGTGAAGAGGAAACCTCAGTCCTATCTGTTTCCTGTACGGGAATGAGGAAGTCCCAGAGCTCAAAAGCTTCTGCCCAACAGCAGAAGGAAAACACACTTGTCATTTACTTGTTCCCTCATGCAACTTCATTCCTGCTGCAAATGGGCACTCTTCCAGATGTCTGGGAAGGAGGAATGGCAATCATCAGAAATATTATTAACATTACCTGTGTTTGAATTGTCATTATCATCATCCTAAATCCAGGTAAGAAATAATAGTTATTCAAATAAGATGGTCTGGTATGGGCACAGATATATATATATGTAAAGCACTTTTAAAATATTAAAATTCTATGCAAAACAGTTTTCTGTTTTAAATAAATTTAATATTTGTGGGAGAAACAACAGTTATTAATTAATGTATCCAAATTCATGGATTAATTAACTAATTTATACATTAATCAATCCAAAAACATTGTTTCAAACTTGGGTTTTTTCTCTGGTTAACAATGTATATCACTCCAAGGTTCTCAATTCATTGACCTGTGTGCCTTCTATTAAACAGTCCTCTTTAAGAATAAAGAGTCTTTATACATAGATCTTAGATTTTTTTTTTTAATTTGTCATCTATTGGACAGAAGCAGCTACACCCAAAGAAAGAATACGGGGAAATGAATATAAATTGCTTGCATTTTTATTTTTCTTCCTGGGTTATTCATACCTTCTGAATTCAATTCTCCCTGTGCAACAAGAAAACTGTTTGGTTCTGCATACATACATTATATCTAGGATATACTGTAACCTATTCAACATGTAAAGGACTGCGAGGCCATCTGGGGGAGGGGGTGGAGGGAGGGAGGGGAAAAATCGGAACAGAAGCGAGTGCAAGGGATAATGCTGTAAAAAACTACCCTGGCATGGATTCTGTCAATAAAAAATTATTTTTAAAAAAAATTGTCATCTAGTTCCCCTTTTGCTACTTTTAACATTGGCATCTGTGCACATTTTCAAAAAACAAAGTTGGAAGTGATTAATGTGTTTCTCTTTAAAAAAAAAAAAAAAGGCAAAGTTGATTGTTCTTCATAGAGAGTTGACATTTATAGCATTGAGGATTACACCTGGCCCAAGGCCAGACCCACTATCAATGTGATTGATTCCCTTGGAACAAAGTCCTCTGAGACCCCAACTATGTCCTAGTAGAAGCTATGCTATATGGGAATGGAACATTAACTACATTAACTTGTAGGTTCTATCCTAGTCTGGGAATCAGGGACTACAAATCCTAATTTAGGCTTTGCCACAGATTAGATTCATACCTTGGGCCAAATCTTTTGATTACTAAAGCTAATTTTTTCTAGTCCAGTTTCCACATTAAGAGGAAACTCCCTCATGTGACGGTTATTACAATAGGAAGTCCTTCTACATTTAGATTTTAAATAGTTATCATGTACTATATTCCCACAATGCCTCCCTACACACAAACTAACAATCAGAATTTTGTTACTATGTATTATCCCACTACTGATACTTTTATGTACAGTAGAATCATGGAATTTCAGAGTTGAGAACAACCTTAGAAATCACCTAGTTCTACAGCCACCTTATTTTATAAAATTTAAAGAAGAAAATTAAGAGAAATAAAATAATCTACACAAAGTCATTGACCCCAGGGCCAGACAGTGAGTTGCAGATCCAAGACTAGAGCTCTGCTACATTAGAGTTTGTCAATATTATTCCCTATATCATAGGAACTAGAGCTGGAAGGAACCTTAGAAATCATTCAGCCTAAAACATTCATCTTAAAAACAAAAAAAACAGTCTCCTAGAGTGGTTAAGCAATTTATCTAATATCACTTTAAGGTTTGCAAATATATGTTTTATATATCTATACATAGAGATAGATAGATATACATGTGTGTGTGTGTGTGTGTGTGTATATATATATATATGATCTCTTTTAAAACTCACAATAACCATGTGATGTAGATGGTGTTTTTAATCCCTATTTTCCAAATGAGTAGAATGAAGCCTGGAAGGTTCATTGATTTATTCTTATAGGATCAATACCTATCCTTTTGTCTTGACAAAGATCAATTAGACTAGTTTTTCCTAAGAAGCATAAGATGGCTTTTTGATCGCCTAAAGACATTAGAAAGGGTTACCCATGGGGGACCATGCCTCTTCAGACTTGGTGGATGTCCCAAGATGAACAAGTTACTATACCCTGCCCTAGAGATCAGATGTATTTCCACATGCAGAGGAGAAGGACCTCACATCTACCCAAACTAAGTGCTACCTAGAGAAATTAAGGAACTAAGTACTATTGAAGAACTAAGCCAAGTTGACAGAATAAAGGAAGGACTCTCTGGAACTCTTCCCCCAATTCCATCCAAATACCTTTAAATAATGACTCTAAACAAATTCTAAAGTAGTAGAACCCACAAAAAGACAAAGTAAAATAATTTTCCAGCCTAGGACAGCTTAGAAGTTTGGCAGGGAAGATCTGTCATAGCTGAGGGAGCACAGCTCCAGCCAACCAGCAACAAGCCTCATGGCACTTAATCAGTGGCAAAAGTGGCAGTTCCCAGACCTTTAAACCCACAGATGCCAAAGGAAACTTAAAGGTTGGAAGGTTTGTTGTGTTGGGGTGAGTAGAGCACAGTCCTGCATAAGCTACACCTACAACAGACCTGGCTCCAGTAAATCAGGAGGACAGTTTGGGAGCCACAAAATCAGCAGTGATACGTGATGGATTCCAGAGCTCTTAGTCCACAGTGGTAAGAGGGTTGAATAATTAACTGGTCACAGAACTGGGTAGCAATTTCAGGGCAAGGAGAAGGACTAGCACACCAGAGCTTGCATCCACAGTAGAGTTGGGACTTTCTTCATAGTTTAAGGACAGAAAAGAGTGCTTTTCATCATTCACAGACTAAAGGATTAGTAAACATCTTTCCTGAGATCATACCACCTTGGAAGAACTGAAAACTTACAGCTCCCTAGAAGAATCTTTGAAAACAGCTGCACAAAACCCCTGAAGCTTGGGACATTGGGGACCAGAAGAAATCTAGGGATTAGAAAATATCCATGTAAATAAAATTTACACCTCCATCCTGGAAACAGAGCCCTATTTTTAACAAAGAGTTAAAAGTCAAGTAATAGGCTGGGAAAATGAACAGACAATGGAAAAAGATTCTGACCATAGGAAGCTACATGGTGACAAAGAAAATGAAAACACACACACTCAGAAGAAGATAACAAAGTTAAAGCTTCTATATAAAGCCTCCAAGAAAAATATAAATTGATCTTAGGCCATGGAAGGGCTGAAAAAGTACTTTAAAAATCAAGAAAGAGAAGCAGAACACAAATTGGGAAGAGAAATGGGAATGATGCAAGAAAATCATGAAAAGTGAATCAACAGCTTAGTAAAAACACAAAATGATAAATAAAATAACATCTTAAAAACAGACTAGGTTAAATGGCAAAGGAAGAGAAATCAAGGAATGTAAAGGACTTCAAGCAATTCTAGACTAGAACTACAACCTTCTCAAAACTTTTTGGAAAATGGGAAATATAAGAAATATCTGACTATATGGACATATATCATCTACATAGAGATATTCTAATCTTTCTGGTCCCCAAATCACTTCTACATCATTTCTCATCACTATTAGTTCACATATGGTCAGGGAATATACATCAATTTTATGATTAATCTAAATAAAACACTTTTAATTAGACATGAATAATATAAATAGTACATTCCAAAGTCAATGATAAATTATTTTATTATCCATTATTTGTTTCAGCTATAGCAATGTTCCCTTCATTAGCATGGACAATTAAGAGCTAACTTTAAATGTGCACATAGCACTACCCAACAAGTCAACTAATTTTCTCCTTATCTTTTACCCACCATAAACTATTAATCATTTATAATAACATTTTGGTCATACCATACTTTAAAAGGTGCTTACTGCACCCTCTTATATTTATAGTCTTACACAGATCTTATCTCCTCACTACTAGATTTCCCTTAGGGCAGGTTGTGTTCTATTATATTTGCAAACAATTAAGTCCTCAACAAATATTTGTTGAAGGAATACATGATCAAGCAGTTGTGGTATTTGCAAGAATACAGGACCCAAAACATAACTTTCTCTCTTAAATGTCTAATGCCAAATATTGAGAGATAAGAAAATCCAGTCTCATTAATAATCAAAAAATACAAATTAAAATCGCTTTGAGATACCACCTAACATCCTTGTTGAATTGTGAAAAATACAGAAAAGCATAAAGAGGATATGGAGAAAGGCATACTCATTCCTTATTGATAAAATTACAAATTTGCAGACTCTTTGGAACACAATATGGCAGTAAACAGTAATAGTTACCAAATTAACAAAAGCATTTCATCCTATAATCCCATTGTCAGAAAGATGCCCTGAAAATAGTGTGTGTGTGTGTGTGTGTGTGTGTGTGTGTGTGTGTGTGTGTGTGTTTTTAAAGGGCTATCCTTTCAGTCTTTTTATAGCCATGTTATCTACTATGGCAAGAAACTAAAAACAACCTAAATATCCATCAAGGGTTATCCATATATAGCAATAAAGGGAAAGGATAAATGAATTGTGATGCTTGGTGTAATAGAAAATCTCAATGATGTCATTAGAACTAACAAGTAAGAAGAATTTTTTAAATAAATCTTAAATAAATCTTTTCATATAAAGATCTTTAGGAAATAATGAAAGAGGAAGCAAAATCAGAAGAAACGGGTATACATTCATTAAAACCATTTCAAAAGAAAAATAATGAAAATAAATGAACAACTAATCCTAATGGGAATCTAGAGGAACTGACCTTTAAAATATTACAGATTTTTATAATGAAATTAGCATAGTTACTACGAAAATTTAGACATTTTGATGTCCCACTATGTTGTTAATCATTTAAAATATAAAAGAAAGTAACCAACATGTAAAAGAAAAATTAAAATGATGCATTTACTATAGAGCTAAGCTATACCTCATATATTAAAAAAAAAACTTTTCCATTTCTTATTTTCTCTTTGATATCCACGTCCATAATGATAATCCATATCATTTAAAGAGAAGGAAGGAAGGAAGGAAGGAAGGATGGAAGGAAGGAAGGAAGGAAGGAAGGAAGGAAGGAAGGAAAGAAGGAAGGAAGAAAGGAAAGAAGGAAGGAAGGAAGGAAGGAAGGAAGGAAGGAAGGAAGGAAGGAAGGAAGGAAGGAAGGAAGGAAGGAAGGAAGGAAGGGATAAGAAGAGAGGGAGGGATGGAAAGAAAGAAGAAAAAGAGGGGAAAAGGAAGGAAAGGAAGGAGAAATATCCTAATAACAATAATAGTTTACATTGGGGCTCATTGGTAGAAAGAAATTTACATTGCTTAATTTATCTTCATGAAAGCACATGAAAATCTGAGTCCTCTACTGATGTCTATGATTATTTCTAAAGGATTAAAAAGATGAAGTTATTTAGTATCTGGTCTCCCATATCCTTAATCTTGCAAACATTTTTCTGGGAGGCATATAGTAACTATTATTATCCCCATATTTCATATAAGGATTTGATTCTCAGAAAAATTAAGTGGCTTGCTCAGAGTTACACAGTACTAATTGTCAAGACAAGGACTAGAACCCCGGGGGGAAAAAATCAGAAATGCATTTTTTCAATTCCTAAAGTCCAGCGATAAGTCCCACTTATCAATTTACAGTGCCAGTGGCAGTAATACTTTCCAAAGATTGCTTCCTATCTTTCCCTCTTTTTACTGTTGTTGGTCTTTTGTTTTCCAAGAGGACTAATATCATTACAAGTATTGCTTTGACTTGCTTAGATGAATTAGGCTTAAATGAAGTACAGTTGCATGAAGTCATCAGTCTCACTTTCCCTTCCAGAGTCATTATAGTCTAGTGATAGGACAAAAACCAAAACAACTAGCAACGACTCCATATTCATCGGACGATGTCTGACCAAAATTTAAGCACTCCACAGTGCCTGCTTCACGTGCTTTCATGGCTGTTGGAACAAAAACTATTCTCTTCTGCCCATTCCACCAAGAGAAGTTTTCATGTGCTTGGGGTAGACATCCTCCTAACTTACCAAGGGATTTGACACCTATTAATTACTCTTTGCCTGATTTATCCCTTCTGCCTAGATGTTTTAATGAGGGTGTGACGCCTGCTTCTTGCAGCCATAGATGAAAGTTGAGTGACAAAGGGAAAACAAAGGTAAATGAGCAGCTCTGAAAAGAACTCAGGAAGCTCTTACACTGGTACTGGTCCTCCCTGAACACCCCATGCATCCCAATTTTAATAGGGATTGAACTGCACTCGGGCTGCTCCTTTCCTTTCACTGTGCCAATGAATCACAGAACTAATGGTATGCTAAGGATATAGAAGTGTGTGTCCTGAGAAACAAGCCATGAGATGCCAGTGTAAAAGTCTGAGTATAAAAGAAGTTAGACACTTTCAGAGCATGATCCTACTTCCAGATGATGTTACTGTATTGTTAGTTATACTGAATTGTTTCACTCACAAAGTGAAAATAATCTACAAATATTTGTAAAGTAAAAACAAAGCCAGAGACAAATACAGAAAGAGAGGAGAGAGAGGAGAGAGAGAGAGAGAGAAAGAGAGAGAGAGAGAGAGAGAGAGAGAGAGAGAGAGAGAGAGAGAGAGAGAGAAACACAGAGAAACAGAAACAGACAGACAAAGACAGACAGACACAGAGAGATACCCAGAGACAGTGAGAGAGAGATCACAAAGTAGAAATAACTTTAAAAGTAAATTTTATTCCTTTCCCAATTCTTTGCAAAAAGGGTTGAAGAGAGTTATGGTGTAGAATACTGAATAAAACTTTTTCTATATTTTGATTAGCTTTGATATAATTTTTCCCCATGATTTTACTTTTTATTCTTTCTTATGAGATATAGTTCTCTTGAAGGAAAGGAATACTTTGAAAAATGTAGGGGGTGTAAAAACAAAAGAAATCATTTTGAAATTTTTTAAGTGACATAATCCATTTTAACAGATTGATATGCTACCTCAATCTATTCTTTGAGAGTAGCAAGAATGTATAATGAAATCCTCTAGAAACTTTAGGCAGCCCTCAAAATTCTTGCATTTTAGAGGAGACAAGACAGACCTGAATGTTCAAAATCAGAACATTATATATTATGACACGAATGTCACAGATCTAAATATGATTCTATCATTACATAGTGGTGTGCTCTTAAGTGAATCACTTAAATTCTCAAGGCCTCAGATACCTTATTCATTTAAAAACAAGATGGAAATTGAATTGAATGGAAATTGATCTCTAAAGTCCTTGCTAACTCCAAAATGTGCCATTTAGACAGAAACATTTAAAATCTGTTCCTGAAGGCAATACAATAATAATTCACATTCTTAGAGTGTTTCAAGTTTTACAAATCACTTTCCTTACAATTGCCTTGAGAGGTAGGTGTGACATGTTATTATTGTCCCTATTTTACAGAAGGGGAAACTGAGACTTGAGAAGTTAAGTGATTGCCTGTAATAAGATAGTAATTAATCTTCATGGACAGAATAGAAGATGAGAATCTAAGCACTCAGTCTTTCCATTTTGATATCCAGCAAGTCAAGGCTACCTCAAACAAACCCAATACCTGAGCCACTTTTTTTATTATCACTGAATATATTAATTTTCATCCTGTATGTTAGTTTTGACTTAGCCAGATAGAAAGAATTTGGGGTCTACCCTCAAGAACTGTATCTGTTTGTAAATAAAAATTACACATGTATGTGAGAGAGTGCAAGAAACAAAAACTTTCTATTCTGACAGTCTCTAGAAATCAAAGACTTCTTTGGCACTCTGTGATCATTTCTTTTCTTTTTTTATGAGGCAATTGTGGTTAAGGGAGTTGCCCAGAGTTCCACACCACAGTTAATAAGAGCTAAGTGTCCAAGGTCAGATCTGAACTCAGGTCCCTCTAACTTCAAGGCCAGTGCTCTATCCATTGAGCCATCTAGCTGCCCCCTCCAGGATTATTTTTCTTAAAAGACCAAAATAATAAAGTAACCTAGTGTCTACTCCTTCATCTTCTTAATCTTTTAAATATTTTTCTATTGGGAATCTCCAAAAAAGTAGACTAAAGAAGCTATCACAAAAGGAGCTGCATATGGGATAGCTGCAAGATATCCAGTGATATATGAAGAATGGAAATGAAAGGCAAAGCCACAAGGAAAAACCCTATTACACCAGTCCTTCAACATGGGTATATCTGCATCCTGCTACTACTACTACATCTATAAAAATGTGACATCTCTTCTGAGCCCCCATCAGTCAAGTCCATTCTCTCCATAGGAAGGTCAAGCATACAATCTACAACCTTGAATTTGTAGGTAACCATCTTCAGGGTGAACTATAAAGCCTGAGTGACTAAAAATACATGCCCTGTGAACCTTTCACACAGCCTGACATTTCCATAGACATTTCTTACTTTGCAATTTTCCCTCAGGCCAACATGTGTGTCCAAGACCAACTATCTGCTTTCAACTACTGTGGGACTCTCAGACAACAAAATGGAATTAGCAGTGGAAGTACTGAAAATGGAGAGGGATAGGAAGAAATCTTTGGTATGAGGTAAGAAAACTTTACTTGATACTGCTGGTATCATGAAATCAATTCCGTTGTCTCTCCTCAGTTTGAGTTAAAGCCCCTGAAAGCACATCCCTCTAGAAGTCATTGGAGTCACAGGACTACAGAATCTTGGAGTTGGAATGAACCTCAAAGGCCATCTGGTCCAGCTTATATATACATAACAAGAATCCCCTCTATGCATCTCCAACAAAGTGTGAAGGCCATACACCTTCCATGAAAGACCTAAAGTTTCACACATTTGCAGATGTCTCCAATGTAATGCCTTGTTTTGCTACTTTATGAATTTTATTGCAAGGGAAGGTTTGTAGGGAAGTGACAATGTGACAAAAGCAGAAACAAATAACTTTACTTCTTGTTCCCATGGCTCCACTTTTCACTAGTGATGGTTAACTAAAAAATAACTGATTCCACATTTAAAAGGGTGCTGGGGAAAGGGAATGACGTGGAAGAAGTGCATTCAAGGGTATAAATAGCCTCTCTTAGATGTCACTTGTAATCAAAAGAGAATGGCTAAATGAGTACCACAAGATCTGCAAAAGAGTAAGTTTCTTAGAATACTAAAGAGAGAGATAAAAAAGAAAAAACTGACAAACATGACACAGAAGTGTCTAGGATTATGACACAAGGGAATTAATTCTAATCTAAATGCCAAACAATAATAATGGTGTGTAAATATGCTTTAGGAGGGTAGAAAGTAGAAGACTATTATTGTGAATCCAGACCAGAAAAATCAATCCAGCTTGCAAGATTGGTACAAGATTAGTACATGTTTTATTGCTGGAAGGTGGGTGAGCCATTGTGGAATACAATGAGTCAGGTTGGTGGCACTAAAAGGCAACCCAAAGACCCTTAATTGTAAGGCTCATTGACTGTAGGTAACATCAGCCAGTTGGTGACTGTACCTGGCATACCTCTCTTAGCTCTGGGAATGTCCCTAGTGAGAGAGCAAACTCCTCCCATATCATGCACTCATTGCAACTCTCTGGTTATGTCTTTGCTAAGACTAAATTCAGACATCCCTTTCCCAAAGTCTCAAATCTACTTCAGCCTTCTTTGGAAAATAGAACCTAAGTAGGACAAGATTGGGGCTAACTTGGGACTTTGTGTTGGCTTTTATAAAGTTCCATTTGGTAAAAGCATTCCATGTCAGGATTAATGGATCCAAGGGGCTGATTCCTCCAGACTTCTCCATCCCCAGTGCTATTATGACAAAGGAATTTAAGAAAATCCCTAGAATAAGACATCTGAAACATTTTTCTGTATTCCTTGCAACAACCTCATCATTTCTCAGCTGACTCCAAAAGAATGTACAAAACTATCCTATATCCCAAGCACCACACATAGGCTGGGTTGGGTTCTTAATCTTTTGGGTGCCATGGACTTCCTTGGCAGTCTGTTGAAATCTATAGATTTCTACACAGAATAGTATTTTTAAATTCATATAATAAAATATGTGGGATTACAAAGGAATATGGTTGTAAAAAATAGTTTAAGTTACAAGAATTAAAGAACCCCTGGACTAAGTCCATGATGTCTTCTCCCACTCATATAACTTGCATATCATGCTGGCTTAAGGTATATCAAGAATAGACATTTATTTTAGAGCAGGAAATCTAATAATCAGCAAGGTCCAGTTGTCCAGTGAATATGAACACAGTATAGAAATGCAAATATTACTCACAAACTTTTAGAGCTAGAAAAGGGACCTTAAAGGATAGAATAGCAAAATTCCAAAAGCATCAGACTTAGAGCCAACAGACCTAAGTTTAAATTCCAGATCCAATACATAATAGCCAGCTGACTCATGAGCAAATCATTTAACCTCAATCAGTTTTATTTTCCTCACCTTAAAATGGAGTTAATATGGTGTGTCCTGTCTACCAAAATGGAATTGCTATAAAGGAAAAGCTTTGGGAACCACCTAAAATGATATAAATATGAGCTTTCATTAGTATTATTATCTAGTCCAGGTGCCCTATTTTGCAGCAGAAAAAATGGAGGCCTATAGACTTGTGGTGGAGAGAACCATCTGCATCCAGTGAAAGAATTATGGAGGCTGAATGACCGTTTTTTGTTGTTTGTTTGCTTGCTTAAGTAACTTCTCCAAAGTCATATAGATACACACTGGCAAAATCATAACTGGAACCCAATGCCTATGGAACTTTTCATCTAAAAGGAAATTAAATTTAAATTTTGAAAATGTACAAGTCTCAAATCTAGTTCAACCTTCTTTGGAAAATAGAATTTAAATAGGACAAAATTTGGGGTAACAGGACTTTGTTATGGCTTTTATAAAGTCCCATTTCATTTTTTAAAATTTGATTATTTTATTTTAATGTTAAAAAGACAAACACAAAAAAAAACATTTTAGGATAATAATTCATAATTAAGACCCAACATAGCACAGTATCAAGTAGTAGAAAGAATACAAGACTGGAAGTTATGAGACCCAGTCTTTCACTAATGTCTATGAGGCCACAGCAAATCATTTAATTGGACCCCATATTCTTGATGCATAAAATGAAAATGTTAAGTGTTTTCCAAACCTAATATTAGCATTCTACTTTTCCAACTTTATTCACTGTCACTTCTTTTCACAAAAACCATGGTGTAGACAAATTGGACAATTGGCCCTTCTTTGAAGAGATTCATAGAAAGGTACCATCTTATCTCCCACGGCTTCACTTTCCTCAGCTACAAAAATGAAGGAAACAGGTGATATGGTCTCCACCATCCCTTCTGCATCTAACATTCTAGGTTTCTCTAACTCTGATCTTGTCCTGCTCTTCACCACTACAGAGATGTATCTCTGTAGATTCCTTTACAACTTCCTTTAAGATTTCTCTACTATTTACTCAGAGTATAGAGTAGACATTTAATCAGTATCTTAGGTACTTGTGAATAAAAAAGAAGGAGCAACACATAGGAGACTGGAATTACTGGGAATTCTGGGTGGCTTGACATCCAGAGTAGATTAAAATTTTTTGCCCCTTACTCTTTGTGACTCCTACTTGGGGTTTTCTTGGCAGAGAAACTAAAGTGGTTTGTATACCCTTTGGCATCTCACACTCTAATCCCATTTTTTCTTTCTAAGACCTACTCTCTTTCAACTCCCCTATTTCTGCTGATGATACCACCATTCCCTAAGTCATGAAACCTGAGGGTCATCCCTGACTCTTCATTCTCACTCATCCTACTTACCCAATCAATTGTCAAATCTTCTTTCACACCTCTGAAGTCCATGGCCTTTTCTCTGGCCACACAGCCACCACCTGAGGCCCTTAGTATCTATTGCCTAGACTACTGAAACTTTCTAACCAGTATCCCTGCCTCATCTCTCTGCTGTCTACACAGCTATCAAAGTGATTTTCATAAAGCACAAGTCTGAATCTATCACTCCTTTTCTCAGTGAACTCCATTGGTTCTCTATTAGTTTAAGCAATAAACACCAACTCATCTGTTTGGCATTGGAGGCAAATGGGTGACTGGATAGAGACTGGAATTAGGAAGACCTGAGTTCAAATACAGCCTCAGACACTTACCAGTTAAGTGGCCCCAGGAAGGTCATTAAAGCTCTATATTGCCTTAATCTGTCAGAGAAAGAAATAGTAAAGCACTCCAGTATCTTTGCCAAGAAAACCCCATTTACATTAAGGTCCATAGAGTCATGGAGAGTCATACATGACAGCTTGAAAATAATTTCATGAACTTTTTAGTCAAGCCAAACAGGCCTTTTTTTGTGCCTCGTACACAGGTTTTCATGTCCCATTTATGTGCCTTTGTATGTGTCATACCTGGAATGCACTCTCCTTCTCACCTACACTGATTAGAATCCTAATTTCTCTCAAGACACAATTCATAAATTACCTTCTAGGGGCATCTAGGTGATGCAGTGCATAGAGCACCAGCCCTGAATTCAGAAGGACCTGAGTTCAAATCTGGTCTCAGACATTTAACACTTCTAGCTATGCGACCCTGGCCAAGTCACTTAACTTCAATTACCTCAGCAAAGAAATAAATTGCCTTCTACATGTAACTCTTCGTAAATCCCCAGCTGCTAGTGGACTCCTCTCTAAAATCACTGGGTATATATTTTGTATGTCATATGTACAATAAAACTATATACATACTAAGTTTAAATCCAGCCTCAGACAGTCACTAGCTATGTGATTCTAGGCAACTCACTTAACCACTATACCCCAATTTCCTCATACATAAAATGGGAATTATAGCACTTGTCTCCTAAAGGTATTGTGAGGATAAAATGAGATAATATTTGTAAAGTAATTCACAAACTTTAAAGCATTATATAAATATTTATTATTATTATTTATAAGTTGTCTTTTTTAATATAATGTAAGCTTCTTGAGGGTAGGAATTGTCTTGCTTTTCTCTTTTTTTTTCACGTTTATCTTTGCATCCCCAATGACAGTCACTTAATAGGAACTTCTAAGATTGTCTTGTCCAGATTGTACCTGAACAAGAATCTTCTCCACAAATGACAAACAAGCAGTCATCAAACCTTTTCTTGAATAACTCTAATGAGGGGAAACCCATTATCTCATAAAGTAGCTCATCCTACTTTGGGATAGCTTGAATTATTAGTTTGTCTCCGTTTATATTGACTCATAGTCTACCTCTCTGCCAAGCCAATCTATTGCTCTCAATTTTACCTCTGGGACCAAGCAGAACTAGCTAAAAGCCTTTTTCCCCCATCACTTTCAATTGGGGGGGACAGTTTATATAGGTACATTCATTTTTTACATATTTCCATATGAATCATGTTGGGAGAGAATAATTAGAACAAAGGGAGGAAACTACGAAAAGGAAAAAAACAGAAGGAAAAAGTGGTGAAAATAGTAAGCTTTGATCTGCATTCCATTTCCATAGTTCTTTCTCTGTATGCAAATAGCATTTTCCATTCAAAGTTTATTGTAATTGTCTTGGATCACTGAATTGCTGAGAAGAGCCAAATCTATCATAGTTGATCATCACACAATCTTGCTGTTGCTCTGTATAATGTTTTCCTGGTTCTGCTTTCTTCACTCAGCTTCAGTTCATATAAATCTTCCCAGGCTTTTCTAAAATCAGCCTGTTCATCATTTTTATAGAACAATAATATTCCATTACTTTCATATATCATAACTTATTCAGCCAAATATTGAGCCAATATTTTCCAAATAATGGGCATCTACTTGTTTTCCAATTCTTTGATGCCACAAAAAGACCTGCTACAAACATTTTTGCACATGTAGGTCCTTTTCCCTCTTTTATGATTTCTTTGAGACATAGACCCCTTAGTGGCACTACTAGATCAAAGGTTATATACAGTTTTATAGCCCCAAAAGCTTTCTTTATGTGATATATCTTCAAATACAGGTACAACTAGGTAGACCAATAGATAGATCACTGATCCTGGAATCAGGAAGACCAAAGTTCAAGTCTAGAGTCAGACACTTACCAGCTATCTGTAAAATGGGAATGATAATAGTTGTTGTGAGGATCAAATAAGATAGTAATTGTAAGTTATTTAACAGTGTCTGGCACAGAGTAAGGGATATATAAATGTTTTAGCTATTATTATTATTAAATACTTGAAGGGTCCCTGCTCAGGTACTTTACTTCTTTTAGGATAACAGTTCCAAGTCTGTTATCCTAATTTTTTATATGACAACTGATTTTTATATGACTTGATCTTCTCTGAACATCCTCCACTTCAGCAATGCTCTTCCTAAATTGGTGTCCAAAACTGACCACAGTACTCTGACTATGACATGACCAGGGTAGACAAAAGCAGGCATTATACTTCTTAAAGAAGCCTAGAATCAATCAGGTTTTTTGGCTACTCTCTCACACCATTGACTTCTATTCAACCTAAAACTCCATAAGGTGGCTAAATGGAACAACAGATAAAGCATTGAGCCAGGAGTCAGGAAGATTCATATTCCTGAATTCAAATCTAGCCACAGATACTTGCTATCTGTGTGACTCTGGTTAAGTTACTTAATCCTGTTTGCCTCAGTTTCTTCATCTGTAAAATGAGCCAGAGAAAGAATAGACAAAACACTCTACTGTTTTTGTCAAGAAAACTTCAAATGGGGTCACCAAGAGCCAGATTCAGCTGAAGAACAATAACAACAAAACCCCAGATCTTTTTCATAAAAACTGCTATGCTCCTAATCTTGTAGTTAAGCAAATTTTTTTAAAACTTTTACATTTATCCTTATGAAAGGCAAAAGTTTTCACACCAATGAGTTTTAGTCTCCTCATATGTACAATAGCCCTAACAATAGCTCTGCCTAGCTTGCAGAGTTGTTATGTAGAACCATTTAATAGATTTAAAATAGTTGTGAGCTATTGGTATTAACCTCATCATCATTCCCTAGATAGGAAAGAGATGTTTTTGTAGAGTCATTAAAGTAAGCAAAGATTTGTCTGCAAAAAGAAGATCGTGCCCCAGTGGCTAGCAATCTAGCCTTAGTGTTAATTTGTGGTTCTAATTTCCAGCTATGCTTCTGACTCCCCAGCCCTTTCACGAACTTTGAATTTGGTATCTGCCAAGTGGAGGTGACAAATCCATAGGTCACCTACTCACCTCCCCCAAGATGTTTGTTATGTATAGAATTTGAAGTTCTATAAGTGCAAAGTTCTCTAAATTCCTGAAATAAAATAAACACAGATATCAAATTTTATCCTAAGCTTAGAAGGAACCATAGGGACCATTTATCCAACTCCCTCCTTTGCAAATCAAAAAATGAAAATTCAGAGAGAGAGTTATATGATTTGTCTAAGGTCACATAGGTTGTGAGAAGCAGAACTGGAATTATAGCTGAGTTCTTAGAATTTAGAGGTAAGATGCTTTCTACACCATCATGCTAACTTGTTCACTGAAACAAGACTGAGCAATTTGAACTTTTCTTCGCCTTCTACTTAGCACATTTAGATGGACAACTTCATCGACAGGTGGAAGAGAAGAGTTTCCTCACCAAAATTAAAACTCCAAAGAGACTTCCTGTACCATAACAATCAACACTCCATCACTTGATAAGTATAGCAAAAGACACTTGCAAAGCAAGAGAGAAGTATATCAAAAATCTAGAAGCCCAGGACCAAAGCAAACATTTAGTAGTGAGGTATGAACAATGGAAGTAGTAGGGTGTGGTGACAGGGAAGGAATATAGAAGATAAAAAGGAATTCAAGATGTAGAGGGGACACACACTTATACATAGACAAAGATTCTCCCTTCACTGCTCCCTCCCATCCAACAATTCCATCTCATCATTCTATGACAGTGCTTCTTTGTGGAACAGAACAATAGGTATATTATGTTAATCTATAATTATCCCACGAAAGATAGCTAAGTCAAGGCATTACGTGAACACTGGAATATTGGATGCTATCCCATAAGATGCAAACAACAGCAAAATACACACAAGTCTTTAAATTAACCAAAGAGAGAAAGCTGCCCAGAGTTAGAGACTCTTTCTAGTTGCATATTTCTCTTAATATAATGATGTAAAGATAAGTCCCCTATTGTATTGAAAATGGTGAGTGGTAGAATTCTTTTTGAATTATTTTTTTATTTTTCTTTTGGAAGAGAAAATAAGGAAATAGTGATAAAAGTCTATGAATAACCCTAATCTATTAAAGAGTTCCATAAATATTCTATAAAATAAAGGGACTAGAGGATCTCAAAGACCCTTTCCATCTTTAATATTTTATAGCTAAAGTTCTAAGCTCTCTTCCAAAATCTGGAATTCTGCTATTCTGATTCCTTCTTCCCAGTCAAATGAAATCAATTTCCAGTGTCCTTTATACAGAATGTCCTTAAAGGGCAGATTTAAATTTCAATAATTTTGGTAACATGTTTTAATAACTAAAATCTGCTCTAGGACTTTGGGGACATCTGGTATAAAGTTTGAGATATTATGGCACTGTTTTTTTTTTAAAATAGCAGATGTGTATAATGTTTCTTGTTTCTGCATTTCTTTGTAACATTTTAAATTACTTAAGAAATAATCAATTTTTGTTAAAATATATATATACATACATATTACACATAACTGAGCATAATGCAACAAAAATTATATTAAATAAGAGGTCATTGAAAATGCATTAAAAATCAACCAGAGACTAAATTATCTAATCCTAAAGGGCTGGCCATTGAAATAATAGATAATTTCATTAATGATGATGATAGTCATGAGACAACATACCCAAATTTTGGGGATGCAGCCAAAGCAGTCCTAAGGGAAAAATGTATATCTCTAAACATTTTTATTAACAAAAAAGAGAAAAAACAACTGACTTGGAAATGCAACTGAAAATGCTAGGAAAAAAAGGCAAATTTTAAAATTTTTTCTAATAGCAAAAAGAGATTTTTAAAATTGGAAGTCAAAAAGAGAAATTAATAAATAAAACTATTAACTAGTTTGAGGGCTTGGGGAAGGGAGGAAGTACATAAACCATAAACTAATTTGATTACAAAGTACAGATTTATAGAAGAACTCAAAAAATAATTTAAAGGAAAAACCAAAAACTAAAATAATATAAAATAAAAACCATAAAGAAAAACAAGATTATGAAAAAAAGTTAACTAGAAAAGGAGATATAGCGTCTCAAAGTGAGAATAACTATTTAATACTTTCCTTTGGGTCTGCCATCGCATTTTGTCTCATGGTATCTTTCCCCTTCCTCTTTCCTCTTGCCATTTTATATCTTCCCTCCCCTAACTCCACTATGCTTCCCAACCCCACTTCTCCTTATAGCTAACTAACTCTTTTAGGATGCTAGGTCCCTTTCAGGAACCTGTCTTTCATATGCTCTCCCAACTTTATTTCATAGTTACCATTCCTGGTGTCTATTGTATCCCTTCATTTCATCTATAACCTATTCCCCTAAATAAGCCTATCTTTTGCCAAAAAAGAAAAAAAGAAAGAAAATAACCCTTTGAAAATTAGAATTGAGAGAGCAAAAAATAACAAAACATTATAAAGAATGAAAAAATAGAACAGAATGTGAAATATCTTATAAGAATAATGACAGATCTGGAGAACAGATCAAAAAGAGAAAATATAAAAATAATTGGACTGTCTGAAAATTGTAACCAAAAATAAAAAAAAAAAGACACACAATATTGCAAGAAATTATCCAAGAAAATTGTCCTAGAGTGATAGAAGATGAGGGGAATGTAGAAATAGAAAAAAAAAAAAATCTACTAATCACCAGGAGATCCTTTGTGGAAAACACACAAAAACATTATTGCCAAATTTCAAAACCACCAGCTCAAAGAGAAAATTTTGCTAGAAACAAGAAAAAAACAATTCGAATATGCTGGAGCAACAAATAGAATTGTCCAGGACCTATCAGCAGCCACAATAAAAGACCACAGGTTCTGAAATCATATCTATTGACAATCAAAAGAATTAGGCACATGGCCAAAAATATCATATCCAGCAAAATTATCTATAATATTGACTGAGAAAAAATGAACATTCAATGAACTTGAGGTTTTCTGGACTTTCTATGAACCACATCTAAACTTAATAGAAAATTTAAAATATAAGTACCAATATCAAAGATCAATTTCAAGGAACTCAATATGGACAAATTGCTTATTGTGTCTTTTTACATAGGCAACGTATACCATAAATTTAAGATTGACATTAACAAAAGGGTAATTCAAAAGAAAGATTGGGACAGTTAAGGTAAAAATAGTGATTATGCTATATAAATGAAGTGCAGAAAAAGAAGTCACCGACATTAAAATGGGGAGGAGATCTTGTAATTCTTAAAAAAAAAAAAAAAAAAAAAAAAAAACCCTACTCACATCGGGAATGCGTTAAATAGGAAACACTACATATATACCTTGAAGGGCATAGTATTCTCCAAAATCTATAAAGAAATAGAAGGGTGGACAGGGAAGCAAAAGGTGAAAGAAGAAAATAGGAAAGGGATCCACGGGTGGGGGTTGTGAAGGCAAGTTAAGGAGTAGAATTAAAGTAAAGAATCAGGCATAGGAAAGATGTGTATATGGGGAAGGAAGAGTGGGCAGGACATGTGTATGTGTGTATGTATGTGTATGTATATATTTACAATATGTATATATAAATATATCTTTCTTAACTATAGCATGCTTGTGGAGGAGGGAGAAGATGAAAAGAGGGAAAAAAGAATAAAGCTAAAAAGGTGCATAACAGAACAAAAGAACAATTTACAAGGAAGTAAAGAAAAGATGAATACTCATGAATATAATTTCTTCTATTAATATATATACTTTCTTGAAGTGGTAATTTGTTGTTATATATTTTTAATCCTCCCAGATGTTCTATTGGGCATATTACAATGTTCTCTTTTGTTTTATTTTGTTTTGTATTCCTTTTTTGTTTTTCTTTTTTTAATTCTATTTTTAAGTAAAATAATTTTTAAAAAATAAAAAACCTGACAACTCAAATGAAATAAACATTTGAAAACATATAAAATAGCTAAACTAAAAGAAAAAAAGGAAGGGAGAATAGAAATAATTCAGTTTCAAATTAAGAAACTAAGCAATTTATAAATGGACTTCCAAAAGGAAAATCCAGGACAAGATAGACACAAAAGAATTCTATTGAACAATCAAAATATAATTCATTCCAGTATTACATAAACTTTTTGCAAAAATGAAAAAAAGAAGTCTTATCAAATTTCTTCTGTTACAGATTTAATCTTCATATATAAGCCAGATATACTTAAAACACAAAAAAAAGTGATTGACCAATATCTCCAATGATCATTGTTGCAATGAACCTAAAACTACATATCAAAAAGATTTTATGATTATGTATGGTTGTATTTATACTAGGAATACAAGGTTGATTTAATTTTGGGAAAACAACAAAGCTAATTAATTATATTAGTAATAATGAGCTAAAAATATAATTGGCTCAATAAATTAAGGAGAAAAAAGCTTTAACAAAATTCAACATCCATTTCTAATTAAAAACTCTAGAAAATATTGAAATCAATCTGTCCTTTAAATGATGAGTAATATACATCTAAAACCAAGAACTACTATTATATGTAACAGGTAAATTAGAATTTTTTCCACTAAAACCAGGAGTGAAACAAGGATATCCATTGTCACCACTTCTATTTTTCATAATACTAAAAATTCTAGCCTTAGCAAAAAGACATTTAAAAAAATTAAGGGAATAAAGATAGATAAGAGATGCAAAATTATCCCCTTTTACAGGTGATATGATGGTGTATTTAAGAAATCTAAAAATCAACCAAAACATTCACTGAATTGATAACTTCAGCAAACTTGCAAAATAAATTCACACTAGTAGTCTATCTATCAAGATACACGGAGTAACTTTACAAATACAATTATAGTCCATTGTTTACAGAAATATAGAACTAAATATTGGGGGAAATATTAATTATACATGGGTAGGATGAGTCACTTTAATAAAAATGACAATATTACCTAAATTAATTTGTTTATTCAATATCATACCAATCAAACTACCAAAGGATTACTTTACTGAAATGGAAAAATAATAAAATTCATATCAAACAATGAATCTTTATTGTGTCTTCTATGTGTAGGCACTGCATGAAATAATGAAAAAGAAGTGAGAATGAAGAGAGCACCAATTCTCAAACTATACCACAAAGCAATAATTCTCAAAATAATTTGGTACAGGTTAAAAAATAGACAAATCAATGGAATGAATAAGCTATGCAATATAACAGAAATAAATGTATCTAGTGCCCTAATATTCAATAAATGAAAACACCCTAACTACTGGAATAAAGATTCACTTACTATTTGACAAAAACTACTGGGAAAACTGGACAGCAATATGTAAGAAATTAGGTTTAGACCAATACATCGAATTTTATGCCAAGATAAGCTCCAATTGAATACTTGATTTAAAAATTAAAAAGATTCACTATAAACAAATTAGTAAAATGTGGGGGAAATCAACCACAAATCTATACATAGAAGAAAAGTTCATAACCAGCTCTTTTTGTGGTGGCAAAAAAAAATAAAAAAGGAAACTAAAGGGTTGTTCATCAATTGAAGAATGGCTGAATAAGTTATGATATATAAATCTAATAAAATACTATTATGCTATAAGAAATGAGAAAATAGTTGTTTTTTAAGATCTATGGGAAAATATGTGAACTGATGTAGAGTGAAAATTTATACTATAATATCAATATTACATAAAATTTTCAAAAACTTTTATAAACTGATGAAAGATGAGATTAGTGGAACCAGAAGAATAATTTATATAGTAATAAAACTGTAAAAATAAATGACTCTGAAAATTGTAAGACCTATGATTGATACAATGAGCTTCCATGATTCCAGAAGACCAAGGACAAAATATATTATGTACTGTTTCAGAGAGGGTACAGACATTTAATTTTGTATACAGGCAATGAGGGAATTCATTTTGCTTAATTAGGTAGATTAGTTGCAAAAATTTGGGGTTTTTTTCACTTTCTTTTCAATAAGTGGGGGGTGAAAAGGAAAAAAATAGATTTCTGTTATTTAAAAAAAAAAAAAAGCTTTTATAGAAAGGCATAGGTGCATTATTTGAGGAATATCCATGCACTTTTAGAGGAAGTCACTATATTGTTAGTTTTACTTAGCTACCATTGACCTTATTAAGATTATCAAGAGTAATCTGTAAATGTTTGTAATGTAAAAACAAAACATTAACAAAACTTTTTTTTTTTAATGTCCTGGAAATCAAAAGACATATTCTAGTCCTTCTTTGGTTCACTAACTATTTCCTTCATTCTTTTATGCAACTGTGTTGAGCATGATACTATAAGTATTTTACTCATTTTGCAAGAAACTCATTCACTCATCAAATAAAATTGCATAAGACATAAATTCAACTTTATCACTTAGACTCTTTAGACATTACCTGTAAATTGAGAGCTTTGACCTAAGATATCCATAAAGTCATTTCCTACTCTTAATCTTTTTTTTTCTATAAATTAGGTTCTAAGTACCCTTTACTAAAGCCCTCTTTGGATAATTTACTATGACTTATTGGATCTTTGAAGGATCTTTGAGCTAACAGAGCACAACCATTGATGATTCCCATGTACCATCTATAAAATCTTCAGGTATGGATGCAGTGATTGACACTAACATCAGAGGACAGACTAGCCAAGTCTGGACAGTTCAGCATTAATCTGGAATAGGTTGAATTTTTCAGCCTCAACAATTCTCAAGGATAGTATTGTGTCACACAGGGTTTGCCACTTTTGATAGCTAAAAGGATAACCACATAAGCAAAATCATGAATCAAAGTAAATTCCAAGTACTACCTATCATCCATCCAAATAAGGGACTTCACTCAACACATTCACCAACTATCAAGGAGAAGAAGCTATCTCTTAAAAAAAAAAAAAAGAGAGAGAGAGATGTACCTGAAATCATAGGACAAAAGGAGAAAAAAATAAAACACTCTAAACCAGAGTAAAATAAATCTCTGATATTCAAAATTCCAGATTCATAAAATAAATCAAATTGGGATGTTTACTCATAAATAGAATAAAGAATCCTTTGCATCACAAAAAGATTCATTATGAGATTTCTCTAAATAACAAGTACATGTAAATATAATTTGTTTTACAAAAAATTCATACAATCTTTGAAGAAAGTTCATCTGTTTTCAAAAACTATCCCCTCCACTTATGCTCCAGAATCTATTTCATGCTCACTTTAAGACTTCTCTTAAGAAATTAACTCCTCTTTCTAGCATCTTCAGTCTCTGCCTCTTCAAAGGCTCTGTTTACACCAAACCTTCCCTCCTTTTATTCACTGATCTGCCTCTACTTTTTAATTATTCATTCTCCTCTGTCCTTGTGGGTCAAATGTTGTCCCTGAAGTTAGTGCTAAGTCCTAAAGCACCATAAGATCATTGATTTAAAGTAGAGGTGGGAGGAGAGGGGACCTATGAGTCTGACCCCCTCATTTTACAGATAAGGAAAATGAGATCAAGAGAAGTTAAATGACTTGCCCAGATTTACTTATCTAATATCTAAGATAAGATTTAAACTCAGTTCTTCCAGACTCCAAGTCCAGAGCCTCTATCAATGATTGCATTTTCTAAATTGTGTCATTTCCCTCCCCTCCCCCATGGAGAAAGAAAGGAAAGAAACAAGTAAATATGCCAGGCACTATGCTAAGGGCTTTAAAAACATTATCTTATTTTATTCTCCCAACAACCCTAAAACAGGTGCTATCATTGTTCCCATTTTAAAATTGAAAAAACTGAGGCAGAGTGACCCAGCTGGATGTCCATAACCGAATATTTGACATTGACCTATTCTTTGAAACCCACTAAATCTATTAATGCCCTTTGAGTTCAGTGACACATGATAAAAACTCATTTATGGAGAACTTTAAAAGTTTACATTGTGCTTTCCTATCAATGCCTTTATGAGGTTGGTAGTATAAATATTATTATCCCCATTTTACAGATAAAGAAGAGAGATGAAATAATTTACTCATGATCACCGAGCTAGTAAATGTTAGAGCTGGAATTACAACTCAGTTTCTACTAAGACATACTGCCTGTCCTTCACAACATTGCTACACTTTTCCAATTTATTCCTATCTCAATGCCTGTTCTATTAAAATTTTTGTCCACCTTTTCTGATCTCTTCAATGCGCATTTCTTTTCCTAGGTCTAATTTTATGATTTCGTTGACTTTCAGTCATTTTGCAGTGATCCCTTATGGAGTTCTCTTGGCAAAGTTACTAGAGTGGTTTGCCATTTCCTACTCTGATAGATTATGATAAATGGAAGTTGACTTGTCCAGAATCACACAGTTTGTGAGTGTCTAAGACTGGATTTAAATTCAGGTCTTCTTGATTTCAGACCCAGTTCTCTATCCATTGCACCACCTGGCACTAAGTAATAGCCTGCAGAACATGAAACATAAAAGAATAATAGGATCACAATTTGTCCAAAAATCCTTTTTTTCCTTAATCCCAAAGGCAGCTGGAGACACAGTGATTAAAGCCCTGAGCCTAGAGTCAGGAAGTTATGATTGTTGTTCAGTCACATCCAACTTTTCCTGGCCACGTTTGAGATTTCCTTGGAAAAGATACCAGAGTGGTTTGCCATTTCCTTCTCCTGCTTATTTTACAGATGAAAAACTGAGGTAATTAAGAGTTGATGTCCAGAGTCACACAGTGTCTAAAGCTAGATTTGAACTCACAGAAATGAATCTACTTATTTGAAGCCCAGTGATCTATGAATTGTACCATATCAGGAAGTCCTGAATTCAAATCCTAACTCAGACACATACCAGCTGAATAACTCTGGGCAAGTTACTTACTCTCTCTCTGCTTCAGTTCCACCAACTGAAAAGTGGAAATAATAATACGATCTACCTGCCAGAGTTATTGTGGGAATCAAATAAAATTATATTTTTTATGTGCTTAATACAGTTCCTGGCACATAATAGGTACTACATAAATGTTTATTTCCTTCCCTTCCTCTTCTCCATTGAAGTTCTTTTTTTTTTTTTAATTAAGAAAAACACTTAATTGGTGTCGACATAATAAATATATAAAATCTCCAAACCATGTGGAATGAAAAACTTTCAAAATGTAAATACATCCAGGAAGAAATCAAAGCCACCTGTGCACAGAATGAGAGCCATACCATACTTCTCCTGTTTGCTACTGGAATTATGCTTAAATTACTTTCTGCAAATCTACAGAAAATGAGGTTACATTCCAATATTTTAATTAAATTAGAAATACTCATTTAATCCACCTGTACAATAGTCTATCAGATATTAAATATAAATGGCAATAGTGGAATAAAAACTTGTATCCAGACTGGTTACCACTAAAAAGATGAGAAAAAAAGGAATCATGACAAGAAATATACTATGATGATGATAAGATCCAGTGAGAAAAATATATAGATGAAAAAACAAAGCTCAGAAAAGGACATGATAACAAATAGAATATTTTTGTCATTTTGTTTCTCTATACATTTTTAGGAAATTACAAATAATTTAGAATTTCTAGTTTTATGCATGATCTCCCTAAATATTTATTTTTTGTTTTTATTGTTTATCATTTTGTAATTATAAATCTCTCTCAAATTCACTCCTTGTTCTCCATTTCTCCTAGAATTACCTTAACTTCAGTTGTCAGTACTTCACCTCTAAAGTACCCCTAAAGTTTCTTTAGTGTCCCTGCTTCTAGTAGTTACCCTCTCCATCCACCTTATATACTTCTACCAAACTAGTCTTCCTAACCAGTATAGTCATATCATTCCTCAGTTCTGAAATATTAAATGACTCTGCAAGAGACATGGGTTCTGTATCAAATATTTTTATTTAATTGTTTTTAATTTGTCATTAAGGATAGTTCCATCCGAAAGGAGGTCAGGAGTGGGCAGTAGGAAATAAAAGCCACCAATAAAACATTTTTTTCAAAAATCCTAAGTGGCTCCCTATTCTAGTATATCAAATTCAGATTTCTCAACCAGGTTTTCAAGGTCCTATCTAATCTTATTTCACACTCTTTCTCAACTGAAGCATACTTTATTCAAGCATGCTTCTTCACTATACTTTGAAAATACCCTAGTAATTCCTCCTTCCATGTCTTTGCTCATCCTGTTTTCCCTGATCAAAAAGTTCTCTGTCCTTCACTTTCCCTATACAAATCCTGCCATCCTTTGAAGCCTAGTTCAAGCCACGCCTCAATAAAGCTTTCTTTGACTACTCCAGATTCCCAGAACATCTCTTTGGTCTAAATTTCTATTATTCTTACAGCCAGTTCTACTCTCCCCTAATTGTTTTGTGTCTGATAAATTATGACAGGCCACAGGGCTTTGGGTCAAAGTTACAAAGAAGCAAATATAGGCTTAATGTCAGGGGAGAAAACCTCCTAATAGACATGAGCAATACTTTAGGTTTCATTAGGAGTTAATAATAGTAATAATAATAATAACTGACTTTTATAAAGAGCTTTATGCATATTAACCTCATTTCTCCTCATAAAAATCCTAGATGCTATTATTATTCTCATTTTATGGATGAAGAAGCTAAGGCAAGTTAAGTCATTATCCAGAGTTATTCTGTTAATGATTACCTTCTGATGGAATTTGAACTCAGGTCTTCATAAATTCAAATCCAAGATTCCATTCATTGCACCACCTGGGTTTTCTTTCACTGGAAATCTTCAAGCAAAAGCTTATGTCTCTTTATCAAGAATGTTTTAGAGGGAATTATTTTTTCCAACTATAAGTTTTGCTGAATGGCCACAAAGCTCCTTTCTGGGAAATTTTTTAAAGAACAGTATGAGTTCTAAATATATGAAATATATGTGCAATAATCTGCAGAACATGAAATACAAAAGAATGATAACAGGATCACAACTTGTTCAAAAACTATTTTTAATTATGTTTGTGGCAGCCCTTTTTGTAGTGGCTAGTAACTGGAAACTGAATGGATGCCCATCAATTGGAGAAAGTCTTCATAAATTATGGTATAGGAATGTTATGGAATATTATTGTTCTGTAAGAAATGACCAGCAGGATGAATACAGAGAGGCTTGGAGAGACTTACATGAACTGATGCTGAGTGAAATGAACAGAACCAGGAGATCATTATACACTTCGACAACGATATTGTATGAGGATGTATTCTGATGGAAGTGGATTTCTTCGGCAATGAGAGGATCCAATTCAGTTCCAATCAATCAGTGATGAACAGAACCAGCTACACCCAGAGAAAGAACACTGGGAAACGAGTGTGGACTGCTTGTATTTCTGTTTTTCTTCCCAGGTTATTTTTACCTTTCTAAATCCGATTTTTCTTGTGCAACAAGAGAACTGTACAAATATGTACACATATATTGTATTTAAGATATACTTTAACATGTTTAACATGTATGAGATTGCCTGCCATCTAGGGGAGGGAGTGGAGGGAAGGAGGGAAAAATTTGAACAGAAGTGTTTGCAAGGGTCAATGTTGAAAAATTAGCCATGTATATGTTTGGTCAATAAAAAGCTATAATAAAAAAAGAACATTTTAAATTGAGGACATTAAGTTAGAGGGAAGTGAAGTGATTTCCTCATTGCCATACAGGCAGTAAGAAGTATAACCAGAATTCAAATTGAGGTACTCTGACTCAAAATCCAGCATTTTTTCATTAAATCACTCTGCCTCAATTTATATTGTTGACCACCCTATACCAGAAGAGATGACAGTAATTGACTTACTAACCAAGCCTAGCCTATCTCTATTGCATTTCTTCAAGAGACTGATTTCAAGGACAGCTAGAGAGCTGGCATGAGTATTCAAAAAGCTGGCTCAGTAGGAAGCCTGCAAAATGCTATTGTTGACATGAATTTTACATTTCAATATGAGGAGTTTTCCAAATTAACTTTACACTGAATAAAAATAACTTATGAGAAGAGATTACCAGGTATTTACTTTTCAGAAAAGATAAATTCCTAAAATATCAAATTATGTATCTGTACCATTAATCCCCATTGGTTTATTGGAAGTTCAACTGGTCATTCAAAAAATTAGACCTATTCAAACCTACTATGACAAAGGATCATAAGGAAGAGAATAGACTCAAAGCACTGACATATACAGAAATAGGCTAAGTTAAGAAACCTGACATGGAATTGGTGAAATATTGAATTTCATAGTCATGACTCCTAATTTTGGAGTTGATTGGGCGTTCAGAGGAAAGTTGAAAATTATTTCTTTTGCTTGAGCTCTAAAATCATACACAAACCACCAGACTCTGACATAATCTGTGGATTCACAAAGACTGTGAAATCCTGAGTAAATCATTGACCTTTATGTAGTTCCAAACAACTCTAACACTGTATGATTTTATGAGGATCAAGCCAGGCTTGATGTTATTAGAGCTGTGCTCACAGGAAGACACAAGTGAGAGAAGGCAAGATGGAACTTTTGGTTGAATATGAGAAAGACTGCATCTCATTTTTATATTTCGGGATCATGGAGAAATAGAATGAGGAGGGACAGAGAAGCAAGAAGCCATCAGTAGAAGAGGGGGAAAGGAGAAAGGCTATTGAAAATAGAGGGACCTCAGATATCATTTTTTTTTCCTCTTGTTAAAAAGCTTTAGGAGAACAGTCAAGCAGCCTGGACTTGATTGAAGTGGCCATAGCCAGGGAAGCTTACAGTGAGTAAAGTGCTGGGTTTGGAATCAGGAAGACATCTTCCTGAGTTCAAACCCAGCCTCAGACACTTAATAGCTGTATGACCCTCAATAAGTAACTTACCCCTATTTTTCTCAGTTCCTCATCTATAAAATGATAAGAAATTGGCAGACCAATCCAGTATTCTTGCCAAGAAGACTCCAAATGGAATCATGAAGAGTTGGACATGACTGAAATGACTGAATCACAACATAGCCAGGAAAGGAAGCCAAGAAAAGATAGATAGGGAAGACATTCTCAATGATAGTAGATCTTTCTGCCACCCACAGGAAGCAAACCACTTTATAAATGTAAAGTATACAGGAGAAAAGAACTGGGCCAGCTTGAATAGAACAGAAATTTTTAAACAGATATGAAATGTCTCACTCCACATTACAAGGAGACTGGAGTTCCATTTTTATAGAGAATAAAAGAACAGCCATGACTGAACAATCACTGCTTCACTTTCCTATCTTTAAGAGTAATATTGAACTAGAATGCTATTACACATCAGATTTTTGCAGTCTAGGGTTATGGTTATCTTTTGGGGATTCAGGATAAAATCCATTTTTCCTATTCATTCCAAAAGAGAGGGATGGAATAATCCTACTTTAGATATGGAGTGATAATAATTTACTTTCCACCAGCACGACTTTCCTTTCACCAAATATTTATTATACAAAAGAAAATAAGAGATAGCAAACAAATATACTTATCAAAAATAGTAGCAAAATAGTAATCAAAGAAACCACACAAATTAATTAGGTGATAAAATCTGCTATCTGCAGATAATTATATCCCCATTTTCCAGATAAGCAAAATAAGGTTCAGAGAGACTAAGTGATTTGCCTGTAGTCACTAGCCTAGTAAATTTTAGAGAAAGGATTCAGACCCAGGCCACTAACTCTCTCTACTGTAGTCCAATGTAACTTCAGATTATTCTCTACTCGGTGTCTATTAACATTAAAGGCAGAAGTTGGGTCAAAGATTTGAGTATGAGAATCAAAAGCAGAAAGGGAAATGGGAACAGAAAATAATGGTCGTCTTGTTAGGAAAAGAGAGGTTTACAGAATGATCAAGTAAAAAACTAAAATGAGTAAGAATCAAAGATGACTTTTCAGGAATAGCCTAGATGAGTATTCATATGCTTAATTAATAGAAAGAAGTGGGGGTAGGGGAGAAGAGACCATCTCTCCCTTAATGAGGAAGTTCCTTTCAAGAGTCCTGATTCCCAAATTTGAAGTATTTAACCATAAATTCCTTGAAAGCAGAAATTTTCATCTTTTAATTTCAATGCCTAGTATAGTCTTGCACAAAGTAAATCATACTTAATAAGTGTTTGTTTTCCAAATGAATATGAAGAACAGATGGCATGAGAAATAGGGTAAGAAAATATAGGGAATCAGCAGAAGAGAGGCTTACATTTAGATTGGAAATCTTTCAAGGGAATGAGTATATCTGGTCTCTTAGAGTACATTTTTAAGATGCCACCCTTTTCTCAAAGAGAAATTTTTTTTAATTCCCAAAGTAGGAATTTTAACATGATAACCTCTTTATATGAACCACCCTTTGAAACTAAGAAAAAGCTTTAGTGTCTAAGAATTATAATAGCAGACTCGATCAAAGAGGGAATGGGATGTGCTGAGAAAAGTAGGTTATACAGCCCAGGTTGAAATGGGTGGTCAAGAGTGAGGCTAGTTATAAACAAGTTATAGGGTATAGATCCTATCTGGATCTGGATGAGGTAAAAGACAGCATGGAACTTTTAATGGTTTTGGTAGCCAGTCAAAAAGTACTTTATGCAGATTTCTTTAATGATTTAGAAGATCTTATTGATACTAATGATGTATTAATGATACTAATGAGATGATTTCCAGTTTTGCAAAGCCAAAATGGTTAATCTTTATTTTGTAGCAATGACATAAATACTCTTTTAGTTAAGCAAAAGACATTACATGCTCTCTTAAAAAGCTGCTGGAAGTCACTCAAAAAGTTAGCCAAGAGAGGAAATTAATTATGCAAAATGTCAAACATTAAAAAGCTAAATTAAATAATTTAATTAAATAGCTTTTAATATCAACCATTGTTCTTGTTTGGATAAATATTTTAAAAGAAAAAATTATACATGATATCATGAAGGCATCCTAATAGACCCAACATTCAGGGAAAGAGGGAACATTGTTCTATTAGGTTGGATCTCCAGTTTAACGTTTTGATTCTTGTCTTTTCTTCTTGAATTATACAACTTGATACAGTAATTAGAAGTTATTAGAAGAATCAGTCCTGCATATATTCTACGGAACCCTCACCTTTTACTTCCCTTTAGCACAAGCTCAAGGAAGAAAATAAATTTAGAAATATTCACAACATAGATGAGTTGCCAGAATCAACAAACATTTGACACGATAAGTTCAGTATCTTTCTTTTCCAACAAGCAGATAGCATTCCATCAGGTAACCAGGGAAATGTTGTGCATGCAGATCAGGCCCGAACGTAGAGCAGAGGTAGGCCAACTATGGAAACTAACCAAGTGAGCCCAGGCTGCTTAGTCCAGCTCAGTCTTACCTTTATACTATGTATAAAGTATATACATAGTTCCTGACACATAGTAGGCATTTAGGAAATCTTTAATTAAATTCACTGAGAAAAATAAATCACTGTACATTAGCTAGCATTTTGTGGCTGTTCAACCATGTCCAACTCTATGTAGCCATATGTACTTTTTGTTTATAAGGTTTTCTTGACAAAGATACTAGAGTGGTTTTCAATTTCCTCAGGTGTGTTCTCATTTTTCAGAGAAGGAACTGAGGCAAATAAGGGTTGACTGACTTGCCCAGGTTCACATAACTAGTATCTAAGACCTGATTTGAATTCAGATCTTCCTGACTCCAAGCATGGGGCTCTATCATTGAGTCACTGATCTGCCCCCTGCTAACACTTATATATCACTTTACAGTAACACTTTATATACACAATCTCATTCAATCATCCTAGCCACAATATGAGGCAAGCAGTACAAGTGTACTTACTTCCCATTTTATAGAAAACAGAAAAATGAAATTCAGAAAGATTAAATAGCTTCCCTAAGATAATAAAGGGAACAGTTGGGATGTGAATTCAAAAAATTCCCAGTTTCAAATTCATTGTTCTTTGTGCCCCAAAGGTTTACCCATTTCATACTTCAGCACATTTGTAGATCATAAGGAAAAAACGGCAGAGGCAGTAAGATATAAGAGTGTATTTCACTTAGAGTGCACTCCAGGATAAACTTCTTTCAAATGCGAATAGGGCATCCTACTCCTTCCTTCCTTCTCATCCATTCTATACTATTTCAGCTACTCCAAATTGCACAACCTCAATTAATACATTTGCATATGTAAAAACCAACTGTCACAATTAATTTGTCCCATGGCATAAACTATCTTAGTATCATTTTTCCTAATCACTCATTCATACTCATTTTCCAATAAGAGAAATTTAGAGTGAAAAAAAAAAAAACCCAGAAACTAAGGAACCCCAAATGCTAGAATCATTTGGTGATTACTGGACAAATGGCAATTTATCTGGTTATGGCCCACGCTGCAGAGATGAAGATTTGGGAAAAATACTGAATGTTCACTATAAATGAGAGTGAGGTCTCTATCCAAAGGAACTGAACCCTGAATGGGGAAATATAGAAAAGAAAGGCTAGTTAGTACTGGGATGACTGTTCTTTTACCTCCTGCCTTGAAGGAGGTGAGACTCAAGGCCTTCTGAGATAGCAGAAAGAACTAGAAAGGCTTCTACTAGTCCTAGCTGTTCTTTATGAAAGCACAATTGTAATCTAGCTAAAGATTGCAACTGAGCCTAAAGTGGAAGGCGATGGAGAATACAGATACCCACTGAGGAACAAGTCCGTGGAGTCCAGTTGAATGACCCATCCTGAAGAGAAGCTATGACCTGTGAGGAACAAGCCCAACCTAGAGTTGGAGTAACCCATTCAGCAAAGACACTGCTCCAAGGAACCTACAAAGAACAAGAGATCATTGAGGCACTGTTGTTGTAAGTTCCTATGGTCATATATATTCCCTACATATATGCTCTACTATTCCTACCAGATGGAAAGAGTATTTGTAGAAGTACATGGCCTCCATTTATGAGGAAGAAGCTTTTTAACGAGTGAGCCTTGCTATGACTTTGCTTAGAGTAAACCGAGTCTACCAAGTGACTAATAATGGTGAAGGTTCATGAGTTATGTGTTGAATCCTAAAAGTAAAAAAAAACTCTTCTGGAGACTCAATTCATGAATGTGAGTACAAGTTGGGGTCCAGTAAGAACGTTACTACCATAATGATTTGCTGCTATGTCAGAATCAAAGAATAAGCTGTAGGAACTTCACCAGTTTTTGTTTTACATCTTCCCACTAGGATTATTGATTTCATCCATCATCCATCCTTCTCTTCTCCTCATCCATCCCATACTTCTGCCACTCACATTTCATAGCCAAGGCAGGTGCCACAAATTTGTAACTGTGCCACCCAGTGTTGTCAGAATAGCCACCAGCTGGAACAGATTCTGGAATGAAATCTATGTGGGTCTTGGGCCTCCTAAGTGATTGCAACTATGGAAGCTAAACCCGATAATGTGCGAAGCATATTCTGGCAGAGCCAGCAAGCTGGGCTGGTATTTTCAGATTGGAGAAAGGCTTGGAGTCATCATTCTTGGCAAGCCAAGGAAGGAGAGTGGAGGCAAGAAGAACTACTCAAAAAAAACTTCCCATAAAATTATTGCCACCAGTTTTAAGATTCTTGGATAAAAAGGGGTTAGTACTTATTATCTGCCTCCAGTCTATTTTGTTTTCAACTTTTTTTCATAATATTCCCCTTCATGTACTACTTTTCCAGCCAAACTGGCTTATTTGCTGTTCCCCTGAACTTGGCATTTCATCTCCCACCTCCAGGCTTTTGCATAGGCTGTTCTCCTTGCCTGGAAAAGGGAACATTTCATTCAAGGATCCCTTCCAGCTGGTGACTATTTGAAAACACTGGGTGGCACAGTTACAAATTCCTGGCAAGTGCCATACCTGGGAAATGTGAGTGGCTGAAGTATGGGGTGGGTGAAGAGAAAAGAAAAAGGGGTGATGGAATCAGATATATAATTCTAATGGGAGGATACAAGACAAGGGCTGGTGAAGTTCCTCCAGCTTATTTCCTCTTAACTTCTATCTCCTAGAATCCTTAACTTAGAATATTTTAGAGCTTGTGTGGCTACAGGAAGGCTTTCTTAATATCCTTAGTTGTTAATGTTCTCAGTCTACACAAATTATTAAACATATGCTTTATTTGCATTTTTCAGGAGATTAAACATTATTAAATAGGCTATAGGGAGCTATTGAAGGTTTTTGAGTAGAGACACATGTAATGCAAAAATTAACCTAGTTAATTAAAAGCAAATTATTTTAAAGCAAACTTTATGACTGAGGAACATTCAAAATTCTAAGGCAATAAATTGAAAGTTGTAAATTGATAGATAATGGAATATTAATTTATTAGTTCCCAGATTCCTGACAATGAATTTGCTCTTTTTATACGATTTGACATTTTTTATTAACCTTCTTACTTATTTGAGTCCTCTATGCCTATACAAGCGTTTTATAAATCTTTTTTCTTCCTCCTTTTTCATCTTTCTTTCTCTTTTTCTTCCCTCAACTAGAATGTAAGGTCTTTGAGGTCAGGACCTATTTTTCATTTTATCTTTCTATCTCCAGAGGCTAGCATAGAGCATTGTATAGAGTAAATATGTAATAAATGGATTGGATTGAAAGAAATGAAACTCTAAGGTGATGATGATTCAGCTAAATAAAAAAAAAACCTCCAAAGCAAGTAAATTCATTGGCTTATTGGAAGAGAATTCTGGCTTCTTCCTTAATTTATAACGAAGGCAGAGAGAGAAAATTAATTTTTACCTTCTATTATTTATTTGGCATTTAGGTGGCACAGTAAATAGAGAGAAGAGCATAGAATCATGAAAATGAGTTCAAAGTCAATCTCTCTAGCTCTGTCATCCTGAGCAAGTCACTTAACCTTTGTCCATCTAAGTTTCCTCAAATGTAAAATGGAGCTAATAACATCACTTGCTCACATGGTTATTGCAACAATTAAGTAAGAAAATAAAATAAAATTATCTATATCTATATCTATAAATATGTATATATGTATATACATATATATAGATAGATAAAGTGCTTAGCACAGTGCCTGATACATACTATATAAATGATTATCTCTTCCTTTCTCTTCCCTCTACTATAGAGCTTATTGGTACATGTAGCATTTCCCTGCTGAGTCTAACTTGTCTGTTAAGGTCAATCAGAGACCACATAAGCTCAGAAGTGTTTGCAAAACTACTACCATATATATTAGGTGAAGTTTTGGAGAATTGCAGAATACTTGACTTGAAAGAGACTTTAATAGAGCTGGTGGTCCAACTTTTTCCCTTTATAAATAGGAAAACTGAGTCCCAGAGAGTTTGTGACATGATTTTTAAGTAAAAATTCCTAACTTAAACCCATATCCTCTGGCTTCTAATACAGTGTTCTTTCCATTACAAAACAGTTGGGGAAAGTTGTATTATTGTATAGTGTCTTGAGTATATTTTTGTGGCAAGAAACAGGATCTTTATAATAGATTTCATCTGGATAGACCAACTCCATCAAGAAAGGATTGTACTTCCCAGGACTCCAACCCAATCCAAGAAAAAAGAACATTTGAATCCCTAAGAGCAACTAGTACTCAATGTATCAGGGGTGACAAAGAACCCAAGATAATCTGAATTCAAGAGTAGTGATAATTATAATGCTGGGAGCAGAACCTAGACTCAAGATTCAGGACATAGAATGACTCCGACACCCAACACAGCTTCCATTCAATATTGATTCCTTCATAAATTAGATTCTCTAAAAGTTCAGCACAGCAAAAAGAAAGACAAGACAGAGTAAGATCTACAAATGCAATTGCATAGAAATGTGATAGAAAACAAATATTTGGTGCTCCAGAAACTCTGCCTTCATGAAGAACACAAAGAGAATAAAGAAGAAATAAAAAGGGAAACCAATAATGTAGAGAATAGAATTGAAAATAGATCTAAAGGGAAGAGAAATAAGAAAAAAGACAAAGCAAAAGCAAACATGTTGGGAAAAGGCATAGCAAAAGAATGTTACTTAAACTTAGAAGTCTTTAAGAATTAATATTTTGAAAATTTTGAGCCACAAGTTTAGTTGAGGGGAAAAGATAGGGATCAAATGAGGGAGAAAAATAGAAAAAGAAAAAATAAAGCCAAGATACTTGAAATAGAGTTATTAAACAAAATCAGGGATAAGGAGAAAGTTATGAGACTAGACCAGTACAAAATCAATGCAAAATAAAATAATCACAGAGGAGATCAAAAAAATCAGTATAAAAGAAATAAATGGATGAAATATAAGCCTAACAATCATAACTTTAAATGTAAATAGTCTCAATAATTCAACAAACTAAAAAGTGGCAGAAGAGATTTTTTTTAAATGAAACCCAGCAATTTCATGTATAGAGGAAACATGTTTGAAAAAAAAGACATTGGCAAGATGAAAATTAAAAGTTGGAACAAAATTTATTGTACATCAAGTGACTCCAAAAAATCGGAGTTAGCAAGGCAAAACAGAAATTCAGAATGTCAAAAATGATAAACAGGGAAACTACACTTTGCCTAAAGGTATCATAAACAATGAAACAATATCAATACTAAATATATAAACCTCAAATGACATAACATTGAAATTTATAAGGGAAAGCTTAACTGAATTACTAACTGACATAGATAGCAATACAATAATTGTAGAGTAAGAAGTGGAGGTGATGAATATAGGCAGTCTTTTTTTTTTTTTTAACAAATCTGTCTGTGAAAGAGAAAAGATATAGAAGGGCTGCTTCAAGGGGGATGGTACATTTGAGTTAAGGGAATGTGAACATGTTTGTAAATAGGAGAGAAGGAGCTACTTATTAAAGATAGATCAAAAATAAAAAGAGAGAAGATTACTGAAGAGGCAGGTTCTTTAAGGAAATGAAAGGGGACAGAATCAAGGTAGAAAGGCTGAAAAGCATATAGAGATGTTAGTGTTTACAAGAAGGGCTATCTTTTCCTAAGAGACTGGAGCAAAGAAGGACGGTTTGGGGAGGATGGACATTAGAAGCAAAGAAATCAGAAAAGACTTCATATAAAAGATGAAGCTTGAGCTAAGGAAGCAAGGATTCTAAGAGTCAAAAGTGAGGAGTAGAACATTCCAGGTATGAGGAACAGATTACAAAGGCAAAGAGATAGAAGATGGAGCATTCTATATGGGAAACAGAAAATAGGCCAGTATAGCGAGACTGAGGAATGTAATAATACATAAGAAGACAGGAGACAGGCAGGAAGAACCAGGCTGTGAAGATTTTAAACGACAAATTTTATTAAATGCCAGATAAACTAGAGTTTATTAAGTAAAGAAGTGACATGGTCAGACCTCTGCTTTTAGGAAAATCACTTTGGCTGTTTTATAGAAGATGGATTGAATAGGGAGAGAATTTGGCATAAAGACCAAATAGGATGAGGACTTGAATTAGAATGGTAACTGTGTAAGTGGAGAAACAGAAACAAATGTAATTGAAATTGTGAAGATAAACATTACAAGATTTGGCAACTGACTGGTGATGTGTTATGAGTGACATTTAAGAGCTGATTATAACACTGAGGTTGCAGTCCTGAGTGACTAAAAGATGACAGTACCTTTGAAAATAATAAGAAGGGTGACAGCTAGATGGTGAAGTGGACAGATCACCAGCCCTGGAATCAGGAGAATCTGAGTTCAAATCTGACCTCAGACTAACATTTCTTCACTGAATGATTCTGGACAAGTCATTTAACCCCAATTGTCTCCCAAAAAGAGGGAAGTCCAAAACGTGATAGATTTGAGGAGAGAAGATAATAAATTCTGTTTTATGCAAATGATCAAAAATAAAGACTATCTACTTTAAGTCCATTTCTCAGATAAAAATTTTAATTTTTCTTACTCATGGCTACATAACCATTAAGTGCCCAATTTAGGATTTGAACCCCAGCTCTTCTAGACTCCAAGTCCAGAACTTTTGTGAGGCTACAGGATTCCCAAGAGGGAGTACCAAGGCCACCTTGACCTTTGGTGCACAATAAGTTTTCTGCCGTTGCAGAAATGCCCTTGTTGAACAAGGAGAAATGGTTTGTGATTGTGGGAACAGGTAAGCCGAGGATCACAACCAATGGCTAAGTGACAGGGCTTCTCATCTGTGAGCAAGTTGCTGAATTGCTGGATTGGCTCTCCTCCCATTAGCAGATACCCATTGCAAGATATCTTGCACATGCAAAACCCATGAGTTGCTTCTCTGAATGGTGATTGGGGATTGTCTACTGTTCACATGCTGATCATGCTTGCAAAAATGTATATCAACAAGGCTGTACAGCGTAATAAACTGGAGCTCTTTTGGCACTCTATGAGTCTCCCACCTCATTCATCTAGTCTCTGAGATCAAAGGGCTCATATGCTTTGAGCTCTTAAAGACAGTTGCAACAAACTTTAATCGCTATATCATGCTGATGCTCATGTTGAGTTTGAGATGCCTACAAAAAAAAAATCAAGTTCAAGATGTATAATGTACAATTGGTGATATAGAATCAAAATTCAGGGAAAAAAATTGGCTGTAAGTGGCTGAAGCATAGATCTCAGAGTTATCTGTATAGAGATGATAATTGAACCTATGTTAGCTAATGAAGTCATTAAGTTAAAAAAAACAGAGATGAAAAAAAGGCCCAGGACAAAGCCTTCACATGTACCCATGGCTACTAGATATGACATTGATTATGATGCAGCCAGTGACATAAGGAGTGATCAGATAGATAGAACAAGAGTCAAGGGTAAACAGTTATTAGAAAACTCAGAAGAGAATATCCAGGAAAAAGAAAAGGATCAACAGCATCAAATGCTGTAGAGATATAAAGGATAAAAGAAGAAGCCAATGGATTTGGCAAAGAAGAGATCACTGGAACTTTGGATAAAGCAATTTCAGTCAAGTAATGAGATCAGAAGCCAGCTGCAGAGGGGTTAGAAAAAAATTGAGAGAACAAATAAAGAAGCTTTTTCTGAGGGGGTTGGGTGAGAAAGAGAGAAGAGATAAAGGATGTAAGATAGTAGAGATGCTAAGATCTAGGAGGATTTTTTTAAGAATGGAAGAGATTTGGGTTATTTGGGAAACATCTTTGATCCTATGATCATAGAAGAGGAAAAGAGCTAGAGTGCAGCAATGCAGACCCAGTTGAGTTTACATAACAAATTTGTGATAGATCTTGTCAGCAGAGCTGAATTACTTCTTTCACCCACATTCAGTAGTAGGCTTTGTAGGAGTAGGAAAGGTAGACTGTGGAATTAGTCCAGTGCTAGGGTTTGGAAAGAGATGGGTATTAAGACAAGGAAAGAAGAGACTCGAGGGTCTTCGAACTGAAATGGTTAACTATAAGAACTAATTAACTATAAGAAAGGAGGAGTCAGTACAGAGACAAGATGATGGTGGGAAAGTGAATTTAGAATACAGTGACTTGAGGGTGTGGTAAGGATAGAAAACAGATTGAGTAAGTGCTAGATACAGGAATATAAAGAAACATAGGAGGTTTTGAAAAGATACAGGAATATCAGAATTATGGATATGTGGGGAAAGGAGGTTGGAAACTGTAACTGAGGAGGAGATGAAGGACATGGCCATTATTATTTGCTGCTATGAAGGAATGGAGATGCAGATCATAGATGCTCAAGTTGACATACTAGGAAGCAAGGGTATTTGAGAAAACATTAACATGTGAACTGAAGTCCCATTAGTAAAGAGAGATTTTCCTTGGGACCTAAAAGAAGCCATGAAAGCCAGTAGGTGAAAATGAAAAAAACAAAGAAGGAGAAATTCCAGGCATAGGAGACAGCCAGAGAAAATGTTTGAGAATGCCCTGCATGGAGACATTAACCAAAGAGACTGATTTATGTGATAGTCTCCAAGATTGAACTCACTTGGTGTAAACTCAGAGACGAGACTCTCTTGGTCAGAGGTTATGTGTAAAACACTATGGATATAAAACACTTTATTTTATTTCAAGAATTCTACAGTCAGGTAGGAGAAATGAGTCATGGGCACAAATAACTATAATTCAGGGCAGAATGTGATATGCGACCATGTCTAGGAACACATTGCTTTGGTAGTTCAGAGGAAGCAGTATGATCACTTCTGATTAGAGGGAAAGAAAATGCTTCATGAAGAGATAGCCTTTAAGTTGGGAGTTTTAGAAATAAGATGAATTTTGTTAGATAGAGATGGGATGGACAAAGAACATTCCAGATATAGGGAATGGTATGAAGAAAGGTGAAAGTTCAATCTATATTTGAGAAACAGTGAGTAGTCTGGTCTGGCAGGAATATATTTGGGGATGGGCATGTATAGCATGAAATAAAGATAATAGATAGTCTAAAACCATATCATGGAAGACCCTGAATGCCAGGATAAAGTATTTAGACTTTATTTAGTAGACAATTGAGAGACATTTGAAAAAAAATTGGACAAGGGAGTGATATCATAGCTGTACTTTAGGAAGATTCATCTGACAGCTGCATAGGACAGATTGGAAGTGGGAGAGAATACAGGTGGAGGTTAATGGTGATTACAGTAGTCCAAGTGAGAGGTAATGAGTACATGAATGCCAGAACTAAATTAAAGGAAATGAATTAAATTGGGGTGGGGAAGAAATCTGTGAGATCACTTGAGATCATTCAGCTTGGAATGATAGACACTGTAATCAAGAAAAGCCTAGACTAGGAATTAAAAAATATGGATTCTAACTTTGACTCTATTACTAATTTTTTGTGGATTCCGGTTAAGTTACTTAAATAGTAAGACAGAAATGGTGTCCTTTTCCAGACAGTTGATGTACTCAGAGAAAATATAAAGGCAGATTTATTTTACCTCTAGCCAGGATTTCCCTGGAGAACATAAGAATTGGCTCATGTCTAATCATGTTTGGCTCATATCTCTTTTAAAATTTAAAAAATATACTTAGGTCTTAAAGCTAACAAAGCTTTATTTCACCAGACAGAAATTACCAAACAAAAAGACTGATAGTTAAGTTCAGGAACAGTCAAGGCAACTCTTTTCCTCCCTGAGGGGGCCCTACCGCTGTCAGGATTCTATGTTGTCCTCTATATCCTATATAGCCTAAGATCAAGGTCTTCCCAAAGGGAAAGCATTCAAGGTCACTAGAGAATGAATTTTTCCCCCTGGATTTTTCACAGTTTATGTAACTCACAGAACCAGTGAAGAATAAGATCTAAATTTGTTCATATCATGGTTCTATTCCTTTTTTATTCCTGAGCTCTGCCTCCTCCTGAGTTTGGTCAAGGAACTTCTCTTTTCCTATCTGGGAGCCTTGATTCCAGAATTCTGTTCTTCCAGAAATTTCCTCATCCTTTCTGCTGATGCAAGCTTGAACTCCTGCAATTCACAGCTTGTCCAAGTAACTCCTCACAATTCCACTCCTACATCCATCTGGCCATGTATGAAGCTACATGGCTCCCTCCTCTTCTGGGTCTATATATTTCTCTTATGTACATTGGAGAGGTCATAGGGCTACACAACCTTACCTTCAGAGATAAGTGTATCTGACTAGCTTCTCTCTAACCATCTTAGCTCTGATTTTCTTTGTATCTCTAATTCCCCATTTAAAAAACCCTAATCCAAGAGCATAGCCCATGTGCTATGAAATTTTCTATGGATCAACCAATTATCCCCAGTGTAGGATCAATGGGCAAATAATTATGCAGAACAAAATGAATTCAAACCCATCAAGGAAACATTCTAAGTACCAGAATAAACTTTCCAATACAACATCAATAGGAATCCATTATTTTTGTAAATGAACATGTCATTCTTGTAGGCTTTTAACCATAATTGACTTAGACTGAATATCTTCACAGTATACATTCTATAAACAATAATATTTGTTGATTTAACATATAAGATGAATAATACTTTGAGGAGGAGTAAAGGAAAAGATGTCATGAGATCAAAGAAAAAATGTTAATGTTTTACAAATTGACAAAAGATTTTTTAAAATCATTGCTTTACTCATCCATCCTGAAAACACAACCAACATCTTTCACTCCCCAGAGCTCTAGGTAAACTGTAAATACAATATTGCAATAATAGCAGTATAATGTAGTATAATATAATATAGTAGAAATATAGCAGTCAGAAGATTAATGATTTTAGTCTTCCATGTATTGTAGTGTATACACTGTCAATCTTAGAGTCAAGAAAACTTTGATTCAAACCCCACTTGTGATACTTTTGTTTGGGTGTATGACGATGAAAAAGTCACTTGACCTCTCTCTGAGACTCAATTTCTTCATCTATAAAAAGAGAGATAATTAGATCTGTAGTACCTATCTCATAATTGCTGTGATGTTCAATTTAAGTACTATAAGTGAATTGATTTATAAATTTTAAAGTATTACATAAATATAAATCACTATTATGTGAGACAATCTCATATCACTTTTCTGGATTCCAGAATATTCATGTATTAAGGAAACTGGAGAAAATAACTCCCAAGATCCCATTCACGTCTAAAATTCCATGTCCATGGAAAAAAGAAAAGAATTACTTTACATTACAATATTTATAACTTCTTTCTAATAAATCCTCTATATAGCTAACAAATTAATATTTCTAAAACACAGGTTTAAACACAATACTACCCTGCTCAAAAATCTTCAGTGTTTACCAGTTGCATTAAGGATAAAATACAAATTCTTTAGCCTGGCATTTAAAGCCCCTCTACATTAAGTAATCCAGAGTCTAGCTCTACAGTAAAAAAAAAAAAAAAAAAAAAAAAAAGCTCTTATCTACTTTTCTAGATTTATTTCCTATTAAGGACTTTCCTCATTTATTCTATGGTGCAGTCTCTTTAGCCTACTAGCTATACCCCAAGTTCAATGTGCAATCTCTTATTGCCATATCTTTGTAAAGGCTGCCTGCCATTCCTGAAATGTAATCCCTCTGTACCTCTGCCTCCTCCAGTCCCTCAATCAAGGCTCAATTCAGGTGCCACTTCCTATGGGAGGCTAAGAGACAGTTTCATTGCATCCCCTGTGTTTGCACTTTGTGCCTAGCACAGTGCCTTACATACAATAGGAGCTTAATAAATATCTTTTTAATTGAATCAAACCAGAGTTGGGCTACCCGTGAGGAAACTGGATGTTTATCTAGGATCCTTTAGAAGTTAGCAACCCTTTTAAAAGGATTGAACTGTCAAGCGTAAACATTTTCTATGTGATTTTATGATACCCTTATCCCCTATTCCTTCTAAAAAGCTATTCACCATATGTGCTTTTTAAATTCATGCATTCAGCAAATATTTATTGATTACCTATTTAATTATTAATTCGGTAACTAGAAGAGTCATAGGATCTTAGGATCATAGATCCAGACCTGGAAGGGACATCAGAGGCTATCTAGTCCAACTCCCTCACTTTGCAAATGAAGAAAATGAGGTCCAGAGAGGTTGTCAATCCAATTAACATTTATAATAAGTGCTTGCCATGTGTCAGGCATCGTGTAAAATACTGGGAACATTAAAAAAGGCAAAAGCGTGGTCTTGACCTCAAGGAGCTCATGTGGGAAAGATGATTTGCACACAACTGCATACATCCAAGAAAAATCCAGGATAAACCAGAAGTAATCTCAGAGGAGATGGAGGGAGGGAGAAGGGGGAAGGGAAATAGAAAATGATGCCAGGAGAAGCCTCTTTGCAAGAAGTGGCATTTGAGCTAAGTCTTAAAGGAATCTAGAAGCCAGGAAGCAGCGATGAGGAACAATATTCCAGCATGGGAATAGCCGGCAAAAAGTCAAGGAGTGCCATGGCAACAACAAGGCCAATATTGCTGGAGCCTAAAATATGTGGAAGAGATGATTTGCCCAAAGTCACACAGGCAGTAAGCATCAGAGATAGGACTTGAACTCACTGATTCTGGAGCCAGCACTCATGCCAACTGCAAAAGAAAAGGGAGGGGAGGGAGATGGTGCAGTGGACAGAGTACTAGTCCTGGAGTCAAGAGGACCTGAGTTCAGATGTGGCCTCAAACATTTACCATTTTTTAGCTGTGTGCCTTGAATAAGTCACAATTGTCTCAAAAAAATTGATTTTTTAAAAAAGCAGTAAAGGCAGAAATGGAAATGTATTATAGAATCAGTCTAACATTTAGAAGTGAAAAGGAGACAAAAAGCAAAAGAGAACAAAAGAGAAAACAAGACAGCTACTATTGTGTTGAGGGTAACCTGAGGATTTTTCCCAGTTTGGGATGTTTCATGTATATTATTACTGTGCTGACCCACTGGAAAAGCACCATAAATACCTATTTTTAAAAAGTTCATCCAGTCTTTACTTGAAGACCTCCAGTGGATAATTATGATGCGTCTGTGTGTCCCTCCTCAGATGTAATACATATTATATCTGTTTTTAGAACCCAGAATCAGGGGGAAGTAGGTAAGTCTGTGTTGAAACACTAATTCCAATACAATTCAGAGTATATGTGTATAAAAATATTTAATATAAAACACTCTTCTTCCCTTTGGAGCAGGTTTGAGGACTCTGATTAATGTACATAATTAATATTACATGTATATATACATAAATATATAAATGGGTAAAACATGCTAGTTGAGATACAAAAAACTTCTAAGACATGGCTCTTGTATTTGTATGAAACTGTTATCTTTTTCCCCTTGGAGTCTGTTTGAGGACTCTGATCTATTTATTTATATTTATATATAAATATGCATTTTATATATATATATGTATATATATATTACATGAATATACAGACATATGTGAATGTGTAAAACACTCTAGATGAGCTATAAATAACATCAAAAACATAGCTTTTGTATTTATATGAGACTGTATCTTTTTCCCCTTGGAGTCTGTTTGAGGACTCTGGTTAATATATATATAATATATTACATGAGTATATATACATATGTGAATGTGTAAAACACTCTAAGCGGGACACAAAAGACATCTAAGACATGGCTCTTGTGATAGGGAAATGTGGTAGGGAAACCATATAAACAAATAATTATGAAACAATGAAAAATATGATAAAATGCCACAAGAATTCAAAAAAAAAAGAGATCTTCACATATTATCAAAGGCTTCTTACAATAGATATTTCAGCTGGGATTTGAGGGATAGGTGGGATTTTGATGAGTAGAAAATTAATGGGATGAAAGTATTCCAAGTGTAGGGCCAAAGGTAGAGAGGAGAGGATGAGCTAAGTATATTCCAGGAAAGGTTTTCTGCTTTGGCCTGGAGATGGCAAGAAATAGTGGGAAATAGAGATAGAATTAAGCATGATTGGCCTGCCACTCCTAGAAACACTGCCTAGTGGCCTGGTTTCATGGAAGTTTGCAAAGCTTACTTTGCAGATGGAGGGAAAGAGAAAGAAAGGAAAAATAAAAAAAAAGCTTCACCTGATGGTTCATATTATAGCAAACAATGAAGAAATCTAATGAGGCTTGGAAATTCTGTCTAGCTGTATTCCCCCAAAGAACTATGATATTTACAGAAGGATAATAACAGAAGTATTCAGTCAAGTCCTACTACCTCTGGGTTGGAAATCTCCCAAGAGTTTATAAACATCTCCAAGGATTTCCCCGCAGTCCCTGTCTGACTGGAGACATCAGGAAAAGAGCTACTTTTAATGATGGCCTAACCCTCATCCAGGCCCACAAGGGCATAAAAACTGGCCCCAAACCAAAATCATAAGATCAATAATGGGAAGGGAGTTGGACATGGTTTTTACTATTTGTTTGTTTTTGAAATTCATAGGACATCTGGGTTAAGGTTTAAAACTTGGATCTACTCAGATAGCATCACCCACAAACTACCCCCTCATCTAAAGGCTTTTTTCTGGAGAGGTGGGGTTGGGGGTGGGGAACATCGCCTTTTGGCTCTGTACAAAATGAGTTATTTTTGTTTTTATGTTTTTTACTGTCCCTAGGTGGACAGGTCAGAGTCTATAGGGAGCTCAAACATAGCTGGAAAAGAAAACAACCCTTTAACCAAATGAAGCAAAAGGCATTCATGGAATACTGATATCTTAACTTAAGCCATGGGACTAACCCCTCTCCCCATGGTTTCTCCTTATCAAAGATACAACCCATGTTCAGAGGTTTCAGCAGTTATCATTCTCTACAAAGCAAGCAGCATAGCACTCAGGCAAAAAAAAAAAAAAAAAAAAAAAAAAAGGATAAGAAAAGAATTTAGGAGTCCATCTCAAAAAAAAATTAGTGAGGGGATTCTGAAGAGACTAACTTTTCAGCGCTAGTAAAAGAGGTGGGGAGGAGACAAAGACCTTCACTGAGGCATGCAAGGACATCTAGAACTCCCCCCAGCCCATATCTTAGCTATTATGCATTCCCAACTGGTTTGGCCACAATCCAAGAAGACTTTGTGTTTGTGTGTCTGTATGTGAGAGAGAGATAAGCAGTCCCAGAGAAAGGAGGCTAGACTACAGTTTTAAGTCCAGTGAGAAGTAAAATCTGCAGAAAAGGAAAAGCTGCATTGTAGGTTGAGAGAGAGAAAATAGCAGGAGGGCATACCAGGAAAAATAAACTGGCAGCGGCTATGTTCTTTCTTGCCAAATCAAACCAAAGGGACAGAGGTCCAGCCTGGGACAGACTGAGGGGCATCATGGTGGATAGAATACTAGATAGTATCATAAACCTGGATTCAAGTGATACTTCCTATAGCTATTAGGTGTGTTATCTCTTGAATAAATCATTTAGACTTTGTCAAACTCAGTATCTTGATCTATAAAAAGAGGATAATAAAAAGATGCAAGAAAAAGATTTTATAGTAGAGAAGAAGGGGAAGAGAAGGTAAATGAGTGAACCTTACTGTCATTAGAAATGACTCAAAGAGGAAATAATATACACACTCAATATGGATATGGAAATCTATTTTACCCTGCAGAAAAATAGGAGAGGAGGGGAGGGTAATAAAAGAAAAGGCATATTGGGGGAGGGAGCAATCAGTAGCAAAACGTTTTTGAGGAGAGACAGGGTGAAAGGGGAGAAAGATTAGAATAAATTGGGGGGGGGAATACAGTTAGCAATAGTAATTGCAAAAAAAATTGAAGCAAATTTCTTTGATAAGGCCTCATTTCTTAAACATATAGGGAACTGAGTCAAATTTATTAAAAAATAATAATAAGAGCCATGCCCCAAATGATAAATGATCAAAAGATATGATCTATGGCCAAAGAGCTATAAAGTCATGCGTATCTTTTAACCTAACAATACCACTATTAGGTATGAATCCCAAAAGAGATCTAAAAATAAATAAAACAAGGATTATAATACCTACATCATCTACTTTATAAGGTTGTTCTGAGGATCAGATGAAGCAATGTGTGTCAAGCTCTTTATAAACTTTAAAGGCTTAAATGAATGTCACTTACTGTCATTGTTTTAAATGTGCTTTAGTCATAGTGCCATAAAACATAGTCTAATGTTCCCTTGGGAAAGTGGATTGGTTCTGGTTCATTTTTATTATAAATTTACAGTATATGAGACTTCTTTCCTTTTGGAGTAGAGGGGAGATCTTTTAGCAATGTACAACATAAGCTACTTTTTTTTCCTTTTTCTTTCTTTTTTCTTTTAAACTCTTTCTAGCTGGTCAGAATCTATAGTAGAGGAAGCTCAAATATGATTAGAAAAGAAAACAATCCTTTAACCGTATCAACCAAAAAGCATTCATGGAATAGAGAAATTTTAATTTAGAAAAGCATGGAACTAAATTCTTTCCCAGGATTTCTCCTTATCAAAGAACTGAACTAGAGTAAATACAAACCCCATTGAATCTTCTGTACCTATCCTGATTGGGTTCTACATCCCCAATAAGGCTCTTGGGGAGCCAAAACTGGCCTGGGATGTTAGCCAGGACAACTCGCCAAAGTCAGTATCCCCTTAAGTGGTCAAGTGGCCAAAATTATGGTGCAATACACTCTGCAAGACTCCAAAACATCAAAACTGGATTAGTGCTCACTACTGCATGGTTCCAGATCATAAGCAATTAAAAACATGGAATCATGGATTTGGAGCTAGAAGGAAATTGGAGGCCATCCCTTCTAATACTCTGATTTTCCAGATGAGAAAACAAGACCAAAAAGGACATATGACTTGATGAAAGTCACATAGATCAAAGACAGATCCTCTGACTCCAGGGACAATGTTCTTTCCACTATATTATTCCGACATCAGTAGGAGAACAGATTTCTAAAGGAGTTTACTATAGAGTGACAGGGCAGCTAAGCAGCAAAGTAGATGAGTGCTGGACCGGACTCATTTTCCTGAGTTCAAATCTGGCCTCAGACATGTACTACTAGCTCTGTGACTCTGGGCAAGTCACTTAACCCTCTATCCTCAGTTTCCTTATTTGCAAAAATGAGCTAGAGAAGGGCAAACCACCCTAGTATCCTTGCCATGGTAGGGGTCAGGAAGAGTCGGACATGAGGGAAAAATGACTGACTGGACTGACTAGATTGTCAATTGCAAATTTCCTGACAAGGCAGGTGAGGAAAACCTCTACTTCAAAATGGTGGAGGAAGGGATCAATACAAAAGTAATCTAAAAGTGCCTTCCAGCCCTAGGATTCTGTGATTCTAATCTGAACTTCTCTTAACTTCAATCTGACAGTCCTCTAAAATCAAGGACATTTGGAGAGAAAGTTGAATCAGGTCCCAAATAATAAAACCAAAAGAAATTGAGAAGTCTAAATAATAGATAAATAGTCCTTATCGCTACAATTTTCATCAAAGCAATAAACTGTCACCTGTCCAGCCTAGAAAAAAGACTGTAGTTTATAAAAATCTAAAAATAACAGGAACTGGTTTTTGAGGAAAAGAATTAAGATTTTTAGCATCTGTGATGAGAAAAGATCATTGAGAGTCTCTCAGTGAAGAATCAAAATGTAGTAAAATTAAATCAAAATGATCTCCTATTGATATCAAGAAACTCATCAAACCTAAGTTGTATTAATGTGGCTTGTTAACTCCTTTTATCCTATGGACATCTAGCTCTGTGAGATTACCTGGCATTTGACTTCCTTCATAATCTGACACTGCCCTATCTTCCTAGTTTAATTTCATGTCATTTCCCATACACCCTATGTTCTAGCCAAACTAGCTGCTCCTAAACACTCCCAAAACAGCCTGCACTCAGGTTTCTGTCTTTGCTCACCATTTTCTATCTTGGGGACACCCTCCATTCCCCCCTTTTCTTTTTTTTTCCTCATTCTCTTTTGTTTCCCTAATTTCTAACCATTCATTAAGGTCCAACTAAAATGCTACCTCCTTCATGACCTCTTCCTTGATCTTCTCCAGCAAGAAATGGCCTTCTCTCAGACCTCATATTGCTCTTATGTAACATAGTGTATTAGCCCTCTAACTGTACCCTAAATTCATGAGAATAGGGATTATGTCTTACCTAAGCTTTATATCTCCCCAGCACCTAGCACAATGCTCTCCACACATATAATAGATGCTTTTTTAAGTGTTTGTTGAACAGCATTATAAAGAAAAACAACTTTGGAAGACTAAACAACCCTGATCAGTGTGATAACCAACTGTGATTACAAAGAACTAAAGAGTAAAGATGTTGCTCAGAGTGATGATGAATTCAAGATGTGGAATAAGACATATATTTTTTTCAACATAGTTGATTAGGGAATTTTTTTTTGCTTGACTATTCATATTTATTATAAGAATTTTGCTTTTATTTTTAGTGGAAGAAGGGGAAAGGTAGGAGAGAGAAAAAATGCTTGTTAATTTTTAAAAAGTAAAATTAAATAAGAGTTACATGAAAATGTTTGTTGAAATGAAGAATGAGATAAAAAGGAAAAGATACCTTTATCCCCATTTTGCAAAGAAGGAAATAGCAGACACAGAATGAATAACCTCAAATAATGTTCCATTCAGCAAATATTTATTAAGTACTCACCATAGGTAAAGCCAGTAAGGGGACACAAAAATGAAAAATCACCTACTAGTACAAAACTTAGTACCATACCCTCAAGGATAGTACACTATAGTGCAAGTGAAAAAGCAAAAACACATATAAATAAGGCAAATCAAAATAGACTAAGTACATAAAGGCTAAGAAATCAAATGAGAAAGATGATTCTATCTTATATATTGGGATACTACCTTGTATATTGGAAACTCTGAAAATAAACTTTGTGGGTTCTCACATATTCTAATCCAAAATTCAGGCCTTGAGTTTTCCCAACTTCGAGATTATAGATCTTTTTTAGGACCAGACAAAGCAGATTTCTCTAACAATCTTCAAACTATTTCTGGCTTCATTCTATTTAACCTGGGGTTAGGGAGGGAACAGACAGAGGAGGAAGAGAAGGTGGTATCCTTGAACAAAAGTAAACATAAAAAGAAAGGAACCAGAGCCAGGCCATCTAGAAGTTAAAGTAATAACATCAGGGTGAAGGCTGTGGAGGAGGGTGGGTACCAAGGACTCTATGGCCTGTTTGCTTTGTTGTACCAAGGTCAGAGTTCCCAGGAGTCACCCATCATCATCACCCCCACCCTTTCAGTTAGCAAAACTTTCAAAACCATCCCAAAAAGGAAAAAAACAGACTCCTAGTTATAAACCAGACACTGTCAAAATCCTATCTGAAATAAAAATCCAGGTTCACTTCACAGGAGCCATCTCTATGGAATTTTCTAAGGGACTTCACAGTTCCTTCTAACTCTAATGTGAACATGATACATTATAGTATCAAAGAATTTTAGAGTTAGATCATTTAGTCCAAAACCCTAAGAAAAATGAAATCCAAAGAGTGGTAAGGATTAAAAAGTGGATTTTAATATTTAAAAGTCATCTATTCTAATTGACTCTTAAATGTTATCAGATTCTCCTTTCTCATATCCCTATAAGTTATCACCGGATGAAAAACTGAAAAGTTATTGTATCCAACCTCCTCTCTTCATAGATGAAGAAATTGAGACTCAAAGGTAAATGAGTAATCCAAAGTCATAGTAGTAAGACAGAGCAGAACTGTCTTGGACTCAAACTCAGGTCTTGATTTACAAACTTTATTACTTACTTCAAAAACTTTAATTCAGACTTGAAATTATAATAGACATAACCCCAATCTTTAAAATTTCTTTGAGCATAGAAATTAGCTCTAATTGTATCCTTTCTTTAAAGGTACAAATAAACATATTTTACAGAATGGAGAGATTAATTAAAAGAAAAGTTGTCACAGTGTTCTTCCTATGCTATGTGACTCTAGACAAGTCACTTAACCCTGATTGCCTTGCTAAATAAATAAATAAATAAATAAAGATAGACTACTCTAATCAGTGAAATGACTAATCATGATTCTGGACTATCAATAAGGTAGTATCTAAGTATCTCCTGAAAGAGAGATAATGGATACAGAGTGCAGATTGAGACATTCATTTTTTGGACATTGACAAAGAGGGAATCTGTTTTGCTTATCTATGCATATTTCTTACAAGAGTTTTGTTTTTCTTTTTTTTTTTCTATTTCAATGGGAAAAAGGGAAGTGTGGGAGGAGGAAAAATGAAAGCTTGTTAATTGAAAAACTAAAATTTAATTTAAAAAAAACAAAGTTTGTTGCTCTTCAATATTTCTTCACCATAGTATCTCTTCACCATTTGTAAATGTTTATAAAGAAAAGAAAAGCACTTAAGATATCATGAGAAAACATGAATCCTATCGTTCTTTCCCCAGCCAGCTGCTGAGGCTCTGTTTTCTGATCTTCAGGCAGGAGTGCCTTCAAAGGTTATTTTCTGACTTGGTACAATTTAGCAAGCTTGACCAAAATATAAAGGAAATTGTAAAGATCATCCAAAATCTGGCCAGGAATAGACCCTTTAACTTTAGTTTCTCAAGTTTAGATATTCTAAAGCAATCAAAAGGGTTAGATACTCCTGACTTCAGGCTATAAGGAGGGGACATCTTTTTTTTTTTAATGTTTTGTTTTATTAAATATTTCCCAATTGCATCTTAAAATATTCATTAATTTGACATTCATTATTTAAAATTTTGAACCCCAAATTTTATACCTCCTTTCCCCTCCCTTTCCTCTCCTCGAAAATTGAGACATTGATTATTCATGTGAAGTTATGCAAAACATTTTCATATTAGCCATATTGCAAAATAAAATAAAAACAAAAATGAAAAAAATTTAAGAGAAAGTGAACAAAGTATGTTTTAATATCTCTCAGAGTTTTTCAGTTCTCTTCCTCTGGAAGTGGATAGGATTTTTCATTGTAGGTCCTTTGGAATTGATTACTGTCTTGATCAGAATAGCTAACTTTCACAGTTAATTGATCATCCATACAGTATTGCTATGACTTTGTACAATGATCTCCTGGATCTGCTCACTACACTCTGCATTACTTCATACAAGACTTTCCAAGTTTTGTTGGGGTTTTTTTTTTTCTGAAAGTATCATGCTCATCATTTCTTATGGCACAATAGTGTTCATCATAATCATATGCCATAACTTGTTCAGTCATTCCCTAAGTAACGGGCATCCCTTCAATTTCCAGTTCTTTGCCACAAGGGACTTCTTCAGGAATCTGGGAAGAAGGTACTGCTGTGCTTTAGAATCTCACCCCAACATCACCCTTCGTCTCTAAGTAAGATGATTAGGAGAAACGTAGAAGGACAACAGAGGTTATGAAATTTTATCTTTATTATTCATTTATTTTCTTTTCTCTAAACCCTGTCCCTTCTCTCCTACTTTCCCTATAACTTTAGAAGGGAACACCATCCTCCCAATTCTTCAGGCTTACAACCTAAGAGTTATCCTGCCTTCCTCACAAGCTCTAATCCCTGTGTCCAATCTGTTGTTAAAACCTATAAATTTCACCTTCATAACGTCTTGAATATATGCCTTCTCTTCTCTGATACTATCATCACTCTGGTGCAGGCTTTTATCATTTCATACCTGGACTGTTGTAATAGCCTACTGGTGGGCATATCTGCTGCAAGTATCTCTCTACATTCTAATCCATCCTTCATTCAGCTATTTATTTATTATTTATTTATTAAAGTGATTTTCCTAAAACATAGGTCTAATCATATCATGCCTCTAGTCAATAAACTCCTGTAGTTCTCTCTTGCCTCTAGACTCAAATACATATTCTGTTTGACATTCAAAGTTCTTCATAACCTACTCTCCTACTTTTTCAGTGTTCTTACATCTTATCCCCCTTCCTCCTATCCCGATCCTTTGACACGGCTCTTTGATCCTTTGACACTGCTCTCCAGGCTATTCCACAAACAAGACATTCCATCTCTCAGCTCCAGGCATTTTATCTTACTGTCCCTGATGCCTGGAATACTCTGCCTCCTTCACTCTATCTACTAATCTCCCAGTTTCTTTTAAATCCCAAATAAAATCCCATTTTTTTACTGGGAACCTTTCCCCGATCCCTCTTAATTCTAATGCTTTCATTTTATTAATTCATATTTATTCTCCATATGGCTTCTCTCTCTATCTCTGTCTCTCTGTCTCTGTCCTTTTCTCTCTTTCTTGTCTCTCTGATTCTGTATCTCTCTCCTCTCTCTTTCTTTATATATATGTATATGTGTACATGTGAGGTCAGGGTCTGTTTTTTGCCTCTTTTTGTTTCCCCAGGGATTACCACTGTGGCTGATACACAGGGGGAACTTAATAAACATTCATTGATTGATTAAAGTTGCCTGAAGTTAAGGAAGGGATGTCTGTATATATTTGACCCTCAGATTTGTTTTTTGTTTTAAAAGCATCAACCACTTTCTTTTTCCTTTCTCCCCGACAATTATTTTCCTAAGTAACTGCCACAGCAAAGCTAGTGAATAGAACTATACAATCCCTCAGATACTCTGCACTTTGGTCTAAGTGAATGAGGTGAGCTATGACACACCAATGCAATTAACTTTGGAATAAGTCAGTCCCTTTCACTTCCTAGATACTCCTGTTAGGCTCTCCCTTCTCTTCCTCTTTTGTGATACATTAGCACCTCCAAACAGAAGTCAACAAAGTAGTTCTTCTAGAAAAGCCATTGAGTGATAGATGAGCTCACAGAGCCATCGAGTTAAAAAGCTGCTAAACACCAATCTAGTACTGTGTAATGTATGTGCTTCCATGATCATAAAGTAGTCATGAGCCTATTTTACCTCCATATCAGTCACTAGTAATAGAGGACCCCATCACCAGATTATCTCACCCAAAGAGCCAAACAAAGATCTGAAAAGACTCATATATAAATAAGAATGTTCATTAAATAATGATAATCTTTATCTATGGGTTATTTCCTCAAAACTTTTGAACAGAACTCTGAAATATTAATGGTAATAGATGTTGTTTTTGTTATTGTTGTTTAAATACAGCATCTCCCCACTTTAACAAGACAGATAAGTACAGAGGCCACTCATTGTCCCATTCTATTTCCAACCCCAACCCTATCCCCATTATCACCTTTTGAATATTTATGCTAAACCTATTGTGGATGTCCTATCCACTTAGTCCACTGCAGCCCAGAACTCCCAACCTCAAGAGATCTGCCAGCCTTCCCATCCTGGGCAGCATGAATTATAGACCTGCCACCACCCACTGTAGCACCTAAATCCTAACCAATCTGCATCTACTAAACATTTTCCCCACTAATTTTACCTCTACTAGGTCCACCAAACCAATATCATGGGTTTTTATAGCCCAGGAGAGGCAATAGAAAGAGTAGAGAAAAGAACAGACTTTTATCACCTCTTGCTAAGACTCTCCCAACTAACTCCTAATTAGTCTCCTTAAGTCAACTTTTCCAAACCCCATCCCAAGCTTCACACAGCTGCCAAAGGGATCTTCTTACAGCTAGGTCTGACCATATCTGAGTTTGTTCCAGGATCTCTTGTTTTTGGGTCAAAATGTAAACTCTGTTTGGCTAATAAAGAGCTTCACAATATGATTTCAGCCTAACTTTCTAAGTTCATTACACATGAATTCTATGTTCCATATAAACTTCCTGTTCCTCATATGTCATATCCCCCACATTTGTCTTTGTCTCAGCTGTCTCATGCCGCACCTAGAACTACTTTCTCCTCATCACCACTTCTTAGAATCCCCAACTTCCTTCAAAATTCAGTTTTGGGGTCACTTCCTATATGAAAGTCTTTTGATTTCTCTTCCACTCACCACACTTGTTGGTTCCCCCAAAGAAACTACACTGTATATATTTTGTATTAACACATATGGATACATTACATAGTTTCTTTCAAGAGAATGTAAACTCATTGAGGACAAGTGCTCGCTTTTTGTTCTGTGTATTGCCAACCCCTAGTCATGTTCAGTCATGTCTGATTCGCTGGGACTCCATTTGGGGTTGTCTTGGCAAAAATATTGAGATGGTTTGCCATTTCCTTCTTTAGTTTATTTTACAGATGAGGAAATTAAGGAAAAAGTATTAAATACTTACCCAAAGGCAAGGGATGGTTTGTCATTTCCTTCTCCAGTGTATCTTCATCTTACAGCTGAGGAGCTAAGGCAAAAAGGGCTTAAAAGTGACTTGCCCAGAATCACTATCTAGTGAATATCTGAAGTTAGATTTAAACTCCTGAAGATGAGTCTTCCTGATTTCAAGCCCAGTGCTTACCCAATGTGCCAACTAGCGGCCTATCCAGCAACTAACAGCTCCTGGCAAAGAGCAAAAACTTAATAAATGTTCGATGAATAAGTGAATAAAGAACTGGATTAAAATTCTACTCAAGTAAGCACTAGCTTACTAGTTCTTAAAGTCTGTGTGCCTCAAGTAAATCCCTAAGATAAACTAATAAATCTTTTGTGAAGGAAGTTCCCACACCAGGAGTTCTCCATGCTAAGAAAATCACAGATCCTTCTATTCTTCTATATTCAAATGTATATGGTATGTATATGTATATGTCTATAACCTAGAAGAGGCAAAAGAATAAGATCAGACTTTCATTATTTCTTGCTAGGACTCTCATATACACACATGCATACATATACACATACATATGTGTGTATGTATGTATATATACGTGTGTGTGTGTGTGTGTAAAAGCATTTATGTGGTAGTTAGATGCTTCAGTGCTTCCTCAAGTCAGTAAGCTCTGATCTCAACTCCAGCCTCAGACACTTGCTAGCTGTGTGACTCTGGGCAAGTCACTTAAACCCTTTTTGCCTCAGCTCTTCATCTGTAAAATGAGGACACACTGGAGGAGGAAATGACAAACCACTCCAATAACTTTATAAGAAAACCCCATGGACTTTGTCCCTAGGGTCATGAACATGATTGAATAGCTATGTGTGTCAGGTTCTGTGTTAAATACTAGGGACACAAAAAAAGAAAAAAAGACAGTGCCTGTCCTCAAGGTGCTTACAGTCCATTTAGGGAGACAACATTCAAATAAATATATACAAAGTAAGCTAAAAACAGAATAAATATGAAAATTAGTAAAACAGGAAAAGGACAATATTTGGGGTATAACTTTTATTGTCATGCATTACCATGACACTCAAAAATTAAAACTTTCTCTTCTTGACCCTCACCTTGCTACAGTTTTTTATCTTTTCAAGGACAAAGAAAGAACCAGATATTATAATAGTTAGCTGAAGAAATATTCTAGTTAAATAGTTTTTATTTATTAAACAGTTATACTTTACAAAATAAACTGGGAAAGGATTAAAAGTGGATTCCCACTCTTTGACCCAAAAACAACATTTATTCAATAATAACATCCTAGAAAAGACTCTGTCCTACCCTGGCTGAAAGGAGCCAAGGTTAGATGACATATCCAAGTGCTGACCCTGAGTTCAAATACAATCTCAATATTTACTAGCTATGAGATCCTGAGAAATTTACTTACTTAGCCTCTATCTGCCTCCATTTCCTCAATTATAAAACAGAGATAGTAATAGCTCCTACTTTTCAAAGTTGTTGTTGAAGCTCAAATGAGATATCTGTAAAAATGTTTAGCATGGTGTCTGATACATAGTAAATATTTAATAAATGCTTATCCCCTTCGTCCCCAGAGAATGAAAAGGGAGACGTCCTCAATACCTCCCAGTAATTAGCAGAGTTTAATCACTATGGAAAATCTATCTGAGTTTCCTTTAATTTTCTGCTTGAACAAAATTCTTCAAATTTAATTTTTCTCCAATAGTCTTCTGAGTCATGGCCATGTCCATTACAATCTTCTGATTGAAGTGAAGTCTGATCAGCTCCATCCTACAATAGGTCATTCTCACAGGATACATCCTCCAGATTTTAGAGAAAGAAACAAGTTGAGAGAGAAAGAGGCAGACAAACAGACAAAGACAGAGAGACAGAGGCAGAGACAAAGAAACAGGGAGAGACAGAGAGAGAACATCAAGAATCTTCTATACCTACCTAACTTCTTTGAATTGTGTGTCCCAGGCTCGAATATCACATCAAGAATGTCAGTCTTTAGCGTCCCAAACTATACTTCCCTGACATTATTAAGATCATAGACTAGGGAATGAAATCAATTTAGGAGAAGCATTGACTTGACTCTCTATTTTAAGTAAGCAATTATATTGCTCAATAAGTTTGTTGTACAATGTCCATTTATTTTTCGTTTTTTAATCTAAAAGAAAAAAGAAAAAAGCTGCCACACAAAGTTATCCAACTTGAACTGAGCAGATCTACACCAAGAAAGCAAAATATTCCAAAAGCAATTTGTGACTTTGACTCTTAATATTAGTTATATCCAAATATAGTGGCTGCTATGAGAGACAGCAGAGTACAAAGAAAATAATACTGGACTTTGTGTTGAGGAAGTTGGGATCAAATTCTGGTTTTACTATTTACTATTATGTGACCTTGGACAAGCTATTTATGCTTTCTAGACCTCAGTTTTCCTCATTGGTCAAATGAAAAGGAATTAGATTAGATGTTCTCTAAATCCTTTTGAGCAATGGGATACAATGTAGTGTGCTCTAAAGGATAAATGTCAGGTAATCTGGAGCTTCTACCTATTTCTCAAATATCAAGCAGATGGATCTTTTCATATGTTCCAAATACACCATGCTCCTATTTATACTGGTTTTTACTTCTCCCTTTCTATTTATCTAATCTGGTCTGTTCTTCAAAATACAGTTAAATCTGGTCCTACAACTCTCTACCCCATCCTCTCTTTTTAATAACACATAATCTATGCTTCTCAATTAGACATTAATTCTATACAATCCTGCATGTTTCCCTAATGACTTCCTGCATTGTTCTTATCGACTCACCTATGTGGAAAAGCTTTTCCAGGATGGGAGCCAAATCTGAAGCTCTTCTTGTATCCCCCTCACAGAGATTAATTATTAGAGGGCTAAGTGCATGGTAGGATCTCAATGAATGCATGCTGATTGATAACAATCACAAGGTGAAGGTGGAACTGGTAGAGGGAGGAGAAAAAAGCAGAGAATATTCATCATAGTTCTTACAGCCTTGAAATTCTATTCCCTTCCCTCAGGCCCAAAAATTTTCCCTGAAGCTCACTTATAACTACTAACAAAGAAGAGAAAAAGAAAGCTTGTGAGACATGATCTAACAAGTTATCATCTGACCTTCTGCACAATCCCCTAGAAAGGGTGATTGGGTTAATCAGGGATTCACCAACGTTATCTTTTGGACCCTGCCATGACTTTTTTGGTTCTCAGAAGTTCAGAGTTAAAAAGAGCATCAAAGACCATGTACAGAACCCAACCTGTATGTGGATAGAAATACTCTCTATTACATTCCTGATTTCCAGGAGTCAACCTCCCTTTTCTTGGGTATCTCTAGGAATGATTAACTCACTATCTCTTGAAGTAATCCATTCCTATAGCTCTAATCATCAGGAAATTTTCCGTTCTATTTAATCAAATTTGCCTTAATAAAACAAAATGCTTCCTCTGTATAAGAAATTGTGAAAGACTCTATAGGGAATCTAAAGGTGAGAATTGGTCGTTTCTACTTCCAGTGACTTAAAAATCTAATAAGTAGATATATAATCATATAACTATAATACAAATTAGAATATGATAAGTCTATAGAACAGGGCAAATTGCATGTCATGAGAGGCTTAGGAAGTGAAGAATCATTTCTGACTGAGAAGACTTAGGAAAAAATTCATTGAAGAGGTGGCATTTGAGAAAAAGTGAATTTCAGCAGAAAGAAATATTGGGAGACCCCTCCAGTTGTGGGGAATTTAGGGTTAGACTCAAGTGCCCTATTTCTATCATTTCCGATTGTGGATCCAAAGTGGTTTTCCTAAAGTTTACCAAGTCCTTCCTCCCTTTTCAATAAACAGTAGTGATCTCCAATGGCCTCTAGGATCAAATATAAAATCATCTGTTTGACATTTGAAGTTGTTTATAACATGACCCTTTCTTGTAGTTGTTAGTATTCTTCACTCCACAATATCCAATACAGCAATATTGGTCTATTGGCTGGTCCTCTCACACAACAATTCATCTCTAGTTGTGCCCTTGAACTGGCTGTCTCCCAGTCTGGAATGCTCTCTCTCCTCAACTCTTTCTCTTGGTCTCCCTAGCTTTCTTCAGCTTAAATCTCACCTTTTGCAAAAGGTCTTCCCTCCCCACTCCCCCGCCCCATCTCTTTCTGCAAGAGTCTTGCTTCAGCAATTATCTTATATATATCTAGTTATTTATATGTTGTCTCTCCCATTAGCTTGTACCCTCCTTGAAGTCAGGAATGGATTTTTTGTTTGTTTGGGGGTAGGGGGTGCATTTCTTTGTATTCAAAAGACTTAACACAATACTTCAGAGTTTGTACTCTGTGAAAAATGGAGTTGATAATATTTATATCATCTTCCTCACAATCTCATTTCATAATCTTTAAAGAGCTATATAAATGTTAGCTACTACTGTAATTGAGATAAAGTACCCAAAAGGGGCTTTGTAACCATAAAACCTATATAAATATAAGCAATGATGGCAATCTTCTTTTCTTTGCATAACTTCTTGCATATAAGTAAATGTTATTACAGCCTTATTAGATTAACCATGCATCTCTTCATTGTCCTTTGGTTTACCATAGTTTGATGGCACTTAATACTGCAGAGGATATTTATGTGAAATTTCTAATTACTTCCAAGAACAGAAGAAAAAGTCTCCAGATTTGTACTTAGTTTGAAATGAATACTATCAGGGCAGTAACCAATAGTATAGTGGGAATGAGCTATATTAAGCTGGCCCAAATTATTGGTGGGCTCTGTAGATAACCTGACATTGTAGCTACCATGTAAGAACAGGTCCCCTTTCCCCCTATTCAATACTGATGGGGTCAATAAGGGAGGTAGTTTTAAAACATGTAGAAGCAGCTAAGAGGTACAGTGGATAGAACTCCTGCCCTGGCATCGGGAAGATATATTCCTGAGTTCAAATCTGGCCTCAGACACTTAATAGCTTAGCGATCCTAAGCAGGTCAATTAACCCCGTTTGCCTCATTTCCTCATATATAAAATTTGCTGGGGAAGAAAATGACCACTGCAGTATCTTTGCCAAGAAAACCTCAAATGAGGTCAGACACAATTGAAATGACTAAAAACAACAATTAAAGCATGTAAATGAAATATTACTTGGAAGCTATATAATCATCTTGTACTTATCCATCAAGCCAAACAATTCCCTCAGTTATAGATCCTACTATCAAAATAAAGGACAATTCAGAACAAACTAAGCTCAACCAAGAAATTAATGTGAGATAAATGAATTGACATAGCCATTATAGAAAGCAATTTGGAATTATGCCCCAAAAGTCACCAATCTGTATATGCTCTGATCCATCTATATCACTACTTTATAATCTAAATAAATAAAGCAAAGATCTACATATGCAAAAATATTCATAAGAGTATTTTTGTCAAAGCAAAGAAATGGAAATTAAAGGGATACCCATCAATTAGAGAAAGGCTAAATAACTTATGACATACTCTTCTAACAGAAAATTATTGCTCCATGAGAAATGACAGAAGATATGGTCTCAGACAAACCTCGAAAAACTTGTATGAACTAAGCAAGAGTGAAGTGAAGATTAATAAAAGAACAATTTATACAGCACTCTAAAGACAAGCAACTTTAAGAATATGATCTGTATTTTGACCAATCATGATTTATAGTACCAGTTATGAAATATGCTACCCATCTCTTGACATAAGGGTGATAAACTCAAGGTGCCGAATAAAACATGTATCTTTAGACCAGACCAAAGCAAGTGTTTGTTTTGCTTGCTTATGCATATTGGTTATAAAGTGGGGGAGAATTATTGTCTATAAGATGAAGAGCCTTAGGATGTCATCTGACTAGACAATCAGAGGATTTTGTTTTATTTTGTTTTTTCAATTGAAGTAGAGGGTAATCCATGGGTGGGATAGAAAAGAAATTGAACCAAAAAAGAAGAAGGAAGGAGAAGGGAAGAGAAAGAGAAGAGGAGAAAGAAAAAGAAGAGGAGGGGAAAAGGAAGAGAAAGAAGGAAAGGAAGGCAAAGAGGAAGACAAAGAAGCAGAAGAATGAAGCGAGAGAAAAGGAGGAGTAGAAGGGGGAAAAAAAGAAGTAAGAGTAGGAATAAGAGGATAATGAGGAAGATGAGGAGGAGGAAATAAAGGAGAAGGAAAAGGAAAAGAAGAAGTACAAGAAAAAGAAGAAAATATCAGTATCGGAATGCCTATACAAGAAGCACCAGATAAAAGTACTGAGAGAAAGGCCTGGAGAGACTTACATGAACTGATGCTGAGTGAAACGAGCAGGGCCAGGAGATCATTATATACTTCAACAACAATACTATATGATAATCAATCTGATGGACCTGGCCATCTTCAGCAATGAGATGAACCAAATCAGTTCCAATGGAGCAGTAATGAACTGAACCAGCTACACACAGAGTGAAAGAACTCTGGGAGATGACTAAGAACCATTACATCGTATTCCCAATCCCTCTATTTTTGCCCACCTGCATTTTTGATTTCCTTCACAGGCTAAATGTACAATATTTCAGAGTCCAATTCTTTTTGTACAGCAAAATAACGGTTTGGACATGTATACTTATTTTGTATTTAATTTATACTTTAATATATTTAACATGTACTGGTCATTCTGCCATCTAGGGGAGGGGGTGGGGGGAAGGAGGGTAAAAATTGGAACAAAAGGTTTGGCAATTGTCAATGCTGTAAAATTACCCATGCATATAACATATAAAGAAAAAGCTATTAAAAATAATTTTAAAAAAGATAAAAGTACTGAGAACAGTATTAGAGACAGAAAATAATACTAAAAGAAAACACTAAGAATTATTTAAAAAAAAAAAAAAACTTGGCACCCCTAAGTGATCTACACTGAAGGTCTAAGATAGATCCTGAAAAAGATCAACTTTGGAGACTTTAGTGGAAAATGAATGAACAGAAATGGACCATTCTATGATATCACAAATGAAGGGTGCATTAGCAATTAATAGCTCTTAGTGATGATCCTACATAACAGTTACTATCAAATGCCCATGGCAGCTCACATCTCCATCTTGTTCACACATACATACACACATACACACACACAAATGAGGATTTGTCATATATTTCATTAAAATGTAGTCATACAGTATTCCACTGATCTATACATTGAGTAATCCTTTCCAAAAAGGAAATGAGGTTAGTCTGGCATAACTTGTTCTTGATAAAGCCATGCTAGTTCTTTGTGATCACTATCTCCTTTTCTAGATGTCTACTAATGTCTTATAATGATCTGCTCTAGAATTTAAAAGAAATTTAAATCAAACTACAATAACTGATTATACTTTTCTTGTGTCTACAAGCTTTCCTTTTATGAAAAACTAGAACATTTCTCCCTTCTCTAATCCTTCAGCATCTCTCTTGGTATTCACAGTGGCTCAACAATCTCAGTCTACCAGTTTTTTCAGTTCTCTGGAATGCAGTTGATCTGGGTTTGATGTCTTGTTCACATCAAAGGTGTTTTTTTAACTATATCTCCCCAATTATCCTGGACTTTGAGTCTCTATTAGCCATCTTTGTTCTGGCCCTTCCAGGCCAAGGATGATTTTCATTAATAAAAAAATTAAAAGAATAAAAATTGAGTAGTTTTACTTTTTATTTTCCCATTTCTCCTTTATTTGAATCTCTTCTTTTTCTCAGTACAGTTAAAAATAAAAATTATTTTTGTTGATCTTGGAGTTTATTCTGAACTTTAGTTCTCCTGCCACTATTCTCACAGGACCATGGGTTTTGCATTCCTCAGTTATCTGTCCTTAGTTCTATCTTCTGAGCATGCCTTTTTAAAATCTAAGTTAGTCAGTGAGTTCCCTGAATATATACATTCTCTTTAAACAATTCCCTCTTATCTTCATCAGAATCTTTTCTTTTCATCTTCAGAACATCATTCATGAAAGCTTCCCAATTTTCTCAGGCTAAATCTTAGGCCATAGATTCCTATTTATTCTTTAATAATAATAATTGCTATCTTATTTTTACATCACCTTTATTCCTGAATACATCTCTTTAGAGAAAAAGAGACAGAGACAAAGAGAGACTGTCAGACAAGACAGAGGGACAGAAACAGAGAGTCAAAGACAGAGAGAAAAGTTGAAAAAAAACCCAAAACATCAACTAAAAGTACATGTAGTTTCCACAATCTAGTCTTCTACCTCTCCAGTGAAGGAAGAAATGTACCTTAACTTATCTCCTCTCTAGGTATAAATTTAGTTATTATAATTACACAGCATTCAATATAAATGAAGTTTTTTCATTTACCTTGTTATAATCACTGGGTATATTATTTTCCTGGTTTGGCTTACTTCACTTTCACTTCATCTAAGTCTTCCCATGCTTCTCTGAATTCTTTATAATTATTTCTTATAGTATTGTAATTTTCCATTACATTCATGTACCACAATCTCATTAACCATCCCCCAACCAAAAATCATATACTTTTTTTCCCAATTTTTTTGCTACTATGAATATTTTGGTTTATATGGAACCTATTTTTCCCTCTTTGACCTCCTTGGGACATAAACCCAAAAGTGAGATCTCTAGGTGAAAAGATATGGGCATTTGAGTAATTTTCTTAAAGCATAATTCCACATTGCTTTACAGGATGGATTGACCCATTTATAGTGCATTAGTATAATTATCATTCTACAACCCCTTCAATATTAACTTAGATTTTTTTTTGTCAGCTTTGCTAATTTGGTGGATTCACATCTGAGAATCACTTTCAGGCAAAAATCTCACTTTTTATTTGTATTTTCCTTATTATTTGTACTTCGGATCATTTTCATATGGGATAATAGTTTGTAATTCCTTTCAGAACTCTCTCTCTCTCTTTATATTAGCTATACATCCACTAGTAAATGGCTCTTAGTCTTATATTGTGTCCCTTCGTTCTCTGAAATCCTTGAGATCTGATCCCCAAAATACCTAGTATACATATCAGAGTATTCCACCTTCCTTATTATCATCAAAGTCTATCCCCACTCACAAGATTCCCAATATTTATATTTGAACAACCAACTTCTACTTGGATGTGGCTAGATTACAATCTGCATTAGTCACAGCAGTACCCAGATCAATGAGCTGACAATCCATCAAAATATTAAAAGTATGGTCATTATGAGGAGAAAGAGCTTAAATAACAGCTTAAATAAAATTTCATTCCTTTTGAGGCTACTTTAATTGCTTGGAGGATAAAATAAAATGGTAGTAGGTCACAGGCTTCCTGTGACCTGCCTTGTAGACCAGTTCCATCACATTCCCCCAGCCGAACAGCACAGGATGTAATCAACCTGTGCTTATCTCTACGTTTACTGAAAGAGAGAGAAATGCTATCTGGGTTCTGGTGGTACACTGCACCCTCCCTCTGATGCTGTCCTCAGGGTCCCCATCCCTTATAATGAAGTCATTCATTAAAAGGACTTCAGTAACTAATACCTCTTGGACTGGGTTCAAGATGAGTTTTCTTTACAATAGCTTCAGCTCCAAAGTGTCATAGCAATGTTTCAGTGCATAAACTTCATCCCACTGCTACACTTGTTTCCTTTCTATACAAACAGGACCCTTGGGAGATTGTTCTTGATTCTTTCCTCCTAGTTAGTTTTGGACAGAAGTACTTTTGAAAATTCTGTCACTCATAATTTGTACTAAACCCCATATTATCTTTGAGACAACAAACAAGAGTATTATGTCACTGGACATAATGCCAGAGCCTCCATGGAGTTACATGAGGGATAAGAAGCATAGACAGTATGGTTACTTCAGGGGAAACTGAGCTGATATTCCAGAATCCCTCCTTGAAAATAACTGTCTCAATCTCTATTCAACCATCTTGATTTATTTCTCCTTCCCTCCCTCCAAAATCTGAGACCACTTTAGGTAATAAACAGAGATGAAAGAACATTCCTAAAGGAAGCATCAAGCTCACAGAACTTTTAGTACAAGGAGACAGACAAGGACAAAAAAAGCAACACCTTTCTCCTTCTCCATCTAACACACACCCCATCCCTCCCTGCCTGCCCCAAGTCAGAAAAGGAAACACAATGAATAGGGGCCTTCCCTTGGGGTTCTGACCACTTGGTATCAGTGTGGTTGTCCTGCTGTTGCCATGCCTACAGTGATGTCAGTACTTTAATCTTTCTTTCTGGGTGGATTCCTACCTCCCACCTCTCTCTCAAAAGGGCACCCTTCTTTCTGTCTCTTCAATCCCAATGGGAGCTTCTGGCTGTCTCTTCTGTAGCCAACAGAATTTCCCATAATCCTCAGCAGCAAGGATATACAGTCCCACTGGGAGCAAGTAAGGACTGAGCAACATTGAAGCCAGAGAAAAGCTCTGGCTTCAAGCCTATTGATTATTTGCTCCTAAATTTAAAGAAAATTTAGTTTAAAAGGCTATACTGGTGCTTCACAGAAATACAAATAGATGTCAGTAGAGTGGGGGTAGGAATGTGATGGTTAATATTTAACAATCAGGTCTCTTGAGTTGAACAACCCAAAACACACTTGTAAGTTTAATTTGAAGTATTAGTATGTTCTCCATCACTTTATTATGTTTAGACAATCAATGAAAAAAATAAATCAAATCCTGATTTGTAGCATCTGCTTATTTTTAGGGTACAAATGATCACACTGAAAATTTAACAATCAGCTCTCACTCTCTCTCAAACTAGTATGAGCTGGTATAAGCTGCCTCTAGCACAAATCCTGAGTGGAGATGAAAAAGAAGACATGCTACAAATGGCATTGGAACTTTTTAGAAATTGCCTTCAAAATTCTTTCTATATTAAAATATAGGAAAAGGGGAACAGGGATGGGGGAAGGATCTTTTAAAAAGCCTTAGTAATGAATTCTTCTTTTTCACCTGCTAAATGCAAGACACTGATATTGTACACAGAAGAATAGAAAGGAGAAAATACAAGTGAATAATTCTAAGTAATAGTCAATTACTGTATAATAAGAACAAGAGCCATTTCTAACTTGATAAATGGACAAATGATATGAACAAACATTTTTTAAAAGAAGAAAGGCAAACTATCAACAACTATAGGTAAATATGCTTGAAATAACTAATAACAGAAATATAAATTAAAACAATGCTGAGAATCTAAGTCACAGCCTTTACACTATCAAAAATGACTAAAAAAGGAAAATGACAATTGTTGGAGCAGATTGTGAAATTAGGCATATTAATATGTGTTAGTGAAGTTGTAAAATACAATAGCTGGAATTCTACATGAAAAAAAAAAATCCTAACCTATTCATACCCTTTGTCTCAGAGATGCCATTACTAGGCATACACCCCAAAGAGGTCAGCAACAGAGGGAAAAGATTTTGTCATAACAAGAAACTCGAAAGTAAGAAGGAACCCAATGGAGAAATGGCTGACCATATTATGATATATGAATATTATTAAATTATAAGAAATGATTGAAGGAATGGATTCAAAGAAACCTGAGATCTGTCTAAGCTAATCCAAAAAGAAGGGAGCAGAAGCAGGAAAACAATTTATACAATGATTACCACATTGTAAAGAAAAACAGCTTTGAAAAACTTAAGAATTCTTATTAATGCACCAATCACCACTTCAAAGTAATGATGGTGAAGAATACCACCCTCTTTCTGAAAAGGAAATGATAGACTTTGGTGCAGAATTTCTGAGACATGTATTTTCAGATATAGTCAATGTATGAATTTGGTTAGCTTGAATTTGCTAACTTGCTCCAAGAGGAGCTTGGGGGAGGGGAGAATTAATGATAGTGATAACCAAAAAATTCAAGAAAGCATTTTTTAAAATGCACAAAGAGTACAAGGAAGCTAAAAAAGCAACAAAGACTAACAGTACAGCTTTGGAATTAACTGTAGAATTTAATATATCCTAAAAGACAAAATAAAATGAGCTTTATATAATAAGATTCATAGTTTCATATACAATCTTCTTTTTCTATTCTTCTTTATATATGGGAATGTTCATGTTTATTGGTGTTTATGAAGCTCAAAATTACAAAAAAAAACTTTTAACTTTTTAAAAAGACAAATGAGAAAAACACTAGTGCCACAGAAAATATGAAATAATTACTTATTACCTAAGGCAAGGTAAAGACATAGAATCACCCTGCTCTTCCAAATCTCCACCTGTTGTCATATCTACAAAGTCTAACTTCCTTAGGCTTAGGGTCTTCTCATCAGAAATTAGGGGGAAAGGGGTAAAATCAAAAGCAGTAGGACCATCCCTTCCCCCAAAAAAATAACTATGGGTATTTCCATGAGGCAGTAAAAGCATCAGGCAGTGGTCCCAGTTCCAGCTGCTTCCCCACCACCTTGGGAATTATTGCCATCTGCCACAGGCAAAATAAACCAGGAGAGGAAGCTCATCCTGAAGCCAGCTAACCTTCTGCAGAAAACTTAACCTTTATAGCACAGGACTCACTCCTGGGAGCCATCAATGCCATTGTCAATACACAGCATCTCTTCAAAAAGAGTGGTCCAGTCCCCTGGAAAAAAAATTCAGTTTTACTAAAGATAAAAATGGCCATCACTGTTTACCTTAACAATACCAGGCTTAACAGAAAAGGCCAGATGCTAAAAAACAGTGAATAATCTGAACAGAAATTATCTCATTAATCTATCTTTTAGATAAAGCATTCCTTTGCAGTAAGCAGACTGAGAACTGCATTACAGAGAAGCAGTATGCACTATGTAACGTGGTGGATTAAGAAACATAGATCAAACCAGGGCTTCCAATTAGAATCATAAAATTTGATCTCCCCACCCACAAAGGAGTCTACAGGGATGTTATTTTATGCCACTAAGATTTTATCTTCAATTTATATGAACTGATGCAGAGTGAAGTCAGCAGAACTAGGAAAACAATATAAACAATGACAACAGTGTAAATGAGAACCAAAAAATGAATGCTATGTAATTACAAAGACTAGAAGTTTGGCCCTGGAGAACAGTTGATAAACTGTGCCCCACCCTGCCTTCTTTGCAGAGATGGGAGACTAATAATCTACTAACAAGCATTTATAAAGCGCCTATTATGTGTCAGGACCTGAGTCATATGACTAAAGATACAAAATCATAAATAAAACCATTCTGTCACTTAAATAACAAGTTCTATTGGGAGGGAAAACCTGTATGTGTGTGTGTATGTGTATACACATAAAATAATATAATTATGGGGAAAACAAGGCACTAACAGCTGGGGGGTGTCATAAGAAGGTGGTGCTTGACTTGAGATGGAATATTGCATGTCCAATCAGACCTAGTTGTTGAGTTGGTCAATTTTGCTGAGTTAACTTTTTCTTCCCCTTTAAAAAATTCTTTGTTACAAGAGATGACTCACTAGATGGTAGAAGAGAAGAGACATATTCCGAAATTATATATAAAATCACAAGATGGCTTAAACAAACTTTAGATCCTATCTTCCTCATTTACTTTTCACGTCTTTCCTTCTCTAAAATTGAGGAACAAAGGCTGATGATAATGATGATGATGATGAATATAATAATAATAAATATTATTTCTATAAGACTTTATGGCTTGCAAAGTGCTTTATAAACATTATCTTATAATATCCCCACAACAATCTAAGAGGCAGATCCTATCATTATCCTCATTTTACCAATGAGGAAACTAAGTTGAGATAGGTTAAGTGACTTGTCCAGAGTCACACAACTATGAAGTAAGTATCTGAGACAGAAGTTGTAGTCAGTCCTTCCTGATGCCAGGTCCAGCATTCTATCCACTGTACTGCTCATCGTGCCTGTAGGTATCACTCCCCCTTCACTAAGGGTTATCTCTGCCCAAGACCCAATTCAGCTCTAATCCTTTTCTTAAATCTCTATTTTAGTGCTCCAGAGATAATTTTAACTTGCACCTAAGGTAATAACCTAAACACACATCTGGGGCTTCCCTCAAGAAGGGAGAATAATAACAATATTCAGTGTATAACATGAATCAAGTATGGGACAGTAACTTATTTCTACACACACACATTAGATTTATAGTACATTAATAGAAAAACTTAAATAGATTCAGTAGCAACTACCATTACAATCTACTGGAAAACTGATACTTAAACCATACCAGAACATAAAACAGATTGTGAGACTGATATTTAGCCATTTTGCATTTCAGTTGGGTTCTATACTAGTCAAAGCACTCCTCATCTATTTCTGCTCATGAAATAGTTAGATTTGGACCCATTCTCTTGTCCCTGGGTCCTCCTCTTTAAGAGACCTGGGGTAGTTAATTGGTTAGTGCTCTTTCCCTATCATCATTCAGTTCTAACCCATTGAGACCCAGGCCCTCATGAATCCCCAAGGTCTCCTACAAGCTTGGATACATTTATTTTAGAAGAGATACTTATCTGCTTCAGATCCAAAAGGAAGCAGCACAAACTAAACTCATACTTTCCTAGGCAGGGCATGTGTTCAGTCACACAGAGTCAAGATAAGCCGTTCTTTCTCCCCTCTTATCTCCCCTTTAGAAAGATGCTTGAAATAGTCCTGACATAATTTGTAGGCAGAAAAGAAGGAAGAAGGTGAGAGAGGGTTTACTTCTTTTTCAATATCCACTGAGTCACAAGTTCTGGTTCTACAAGCCCAGGCAGTGACTGTGTCATCTATAACGTGAAAACTCTTTATCTCTGAGTCACGTGCATCTGGAAGCAGACCCAGAAGTTCCTTGGAGGTCAAAAAGAGCAAGGAACAGCAACTCTGATTATGTTCCATAGGCTGCCTCCTCCATGCAAACTAAACTTGATGCTCACCTACCTTCACACACTAAATAGTTATTCTTTTTATTATTTGTTTAGTAGATATTGTGACTGGGAGTAGTGGAGGGATAGGAAAGGAAAGAAAGGGACCCACATAAAAGTTCAAATGTTTGATTCTAAACTGATTGTTGATACCATTCAGGGGCCAGGTGTCATACTTGGTAGAACTGTCCTAGTTTTCAGCACACGGATCTCTTTTTTACCTGTTCCAAAGGTAGGACAACTGGATGCCCTACTTTTCAATACTATCCTACTCCCTTGGGATGGGGAGGTTTGATTATTCTATCAGGTCACCATCACAAAAGGCTTAACCACTTAAGACACAGAAAAGCATCAAATATATGTAGAAAGTAAAACTATTAAATAATAAATAAATAGTTAAATAATGTGAATTAAACAATAAATGATATGTGAACTAAAGAACAAATTACATGTGCAAACAAACCTACAGAAAGATACCTGTCTAAAAGGCCAGATTGCTTTTAAACAAGTACAAAGAAATGGATTGTCCTTGCATTATAAAAATGAACCCTGCTGTGTGGCTTAAGACAAGCACAACCTTTTGGTTTTTTTAATTTTTCTAAAGTGGTGACTGGTGTGTGCTGAGTCATCTCTGGATAGTCCCTCTTGTGGATAATATTACATGCTTCCCAGGTGACTAGTCCTAACTAACTCGATGCAACAAGCATGTGTTAAATGACCACTGCGAGCAACTCACTAGGTTAGGTGGCAGGAATACAAAGGCAAAAAATGAAATAAACCTTACTCTCAAGAAAATCATCTTCTGCTAGAAGAGAGCATATACATCTCTACCAAAATAAATTGGGGAGGTGGAAGGGGAAGAATTCATATGAGGGAGATTGAATAAGAAGTCAGGAAAGATCTTGTAAAGTAAAATAGCCTTGACCTGAGCCTTGAAGGAATACCAAGAAGCAGAAGCAAGGAGCAAGACCATTCCAGGCAAGAAGGGGAATAGCCTGGACAAAGGCATAGAAGAATAAAACAGAATGTCTTAAACTTATTCATGTATAGCCAGAAGAAACCTGAGAGGTCATCTAGGCTAGCTGTGTCAATCTCAAATAGCAAAGAGAGCCCTCTTGTCTAGACTGACTTAAAAAACCTGATACTGACGTTATATTTTATTGTATTTTTCTTTTGTTAAATATTTCCCAATTATATTTTAATCTAGTATAGACCATGTATTTAAGACTTCTGACCTAGCTTAATTCCCTCACTTTTAAAATGAGGAAATTGAGATCCAGATAGGTTAAGTGACTTAGCCAACATCACATACGTAAAAAGTAATAGAAGTAGGATGGATATTCACATTCTCTGATCCCACTGCCAGCTCTTTCTGACTGTCAGGTTTCAGTTGTCAAAAAAGCTACATTTGAAGTTCACTCTTTCAAAAGAAAAGAATAGCAAGACAAGGTCAATTATTCTCTGAGCCTCAGTTCCCTCACATGTAAATTTAAAGATAAATTAAATGCCCTGTAAGGTTTCTTCTAGCTCCAAGCTTCTATTACTATCTTCTCAGATAGTTTCACCATATTTCAAATGTTCAACATGAAAGTATACATGCAATGTAATGGAATATTATTGTTCTATAAGAAACTTTGAGCAGGCTGATTTCAGAAAAGCTAAGTGAAGTGAGCAGAACCAAGAGAATATTGCACACAGTAACAACAAAATCATACGGTGATCAACTGTGATGGACTTGGCTCTTTTCAACAATGAGGTGATTCAAGTTGATTCCAATAGACTTGGAATGGAAAATCCCATCCACACCCAGAGAGAGAACTATGGAGATGGAATACGGATCAAAGCATATTTTCCCCTTTTTGTTGTTGCTTTTTTTTTCTTTCTCATTTTTTTTCCCTTTTGATCTGATTCTTCTTGTGCAACATGATAAATATGGAAATGTGTTTAGAAGAATTGCACATGTTTATATTAGATTACTTGCTGTCTTGGGGAGAGGGAAGGATGAGGAAAGGAAGTAAAATTTGAAACACAAGGTTTTACAAAGGTAAATGTTGAAAATTGTCTATGTATTTGGAAAAATAAAATAATATTAATGAAAATTCATATAAAAAATAAAGTCCCTTTGATTAGATTTTTTTTTAAAGGAAAGGTTTTATGTCAGAGTTCAGAACTATGGGATTCAATACATTTAATATCCCAATGTATTATTTTAATTTTAAGTCCCCATTTTCCCAAGCTATAAAGTGAAGGTTTAAGACAGTTTAAGAAGCTAGGGATGTGATAACTTCTGAGATCTCTTCTAACTCTAAACCTACAATCCCATGATGATTCTTGCTGTATATATGTTCCATGAAACTTATGTAAGATACGAATGTGAAATGTCTAGAGTTCCTGGGAAGAACAGAGGTGCATATCATTTTGCTGTCATTATAAAGAATGTTGTTTCAAACATCTTGGTTGGGGATCAGGAAGTTGTGACTAAGCCAAAGCTAACAAGCTCAATTGAGTTCTTCGAAAGATTCAGTTCCTATTTACAAAAGAAGTTGGAACTTAAGAGCAAATATGTCTCTATGTTATTTGTAGCAGTTTACAATTTTAAACTATAGGAACCACAATTTGAGTTACAGCTGAAGATTAGACCAAGGGATCTTTTTGACATCACACTTCCCTTGGTATTGTCATCCCTTAAAAAGGCGGGGAGGCAATTTCCTGAATAGCAAATATGTCTCTATTACTTGCAGTTGTTCATAATTTAAACTACAGGAACCACAATTTGAGTTACAGTTAGAAGCAAGACCTAGAGTCCCTTTTAACACCACAACCTTAAAAAAAAAAGAGGGGATTAACTTTCAGTGTTCCAGTAATGAAATAAACAAATAGTTAAAATTTTGGATATTCTCAGAATTATAAGAAAATTAGTAGCCTCGGTGATATCAGACCTTCGATAAAAAGTCATAACAGTTTCTTTCAATCAACAAGCACATACTAAGTGCTTACTGTGCTTACAATTCCAGGCACTGAGCTTAGCAGTGAGAATATGAAAAAAAAATTAGTCTATGTCCCCAAAGAATTTACAACTCAGTGGAGGAAATCTCTAAATTCAATCAAATAGAGGAGGGGTTTTTTTGCTCACCACCCCAACTTACTTCCCACCCCTGCCAAGGATTGGAGGGAGAGAAGAAATGGAAAAGACTATTCACCTTTATTCAGGATAGATTATCTTTAAAATCCAATTATCCTCAAGAAAAGTTATTTATGATAATTTAAATGAATCTACCTAAATTTCACAAAGTGTAAAAGTGCACTGAGTGATAAAATAAACAGAATTAATGTAACCTTAGTCTACTGTAAAATTCTAACAGTTTGGATATAATATGATCCTCCCCATCAAAAGGAGGTACATATGAGAGTAGGAAAGAAGGAGGCACTTTCAAATCCCAGGAAATGCTCATGTGAATACAAAGAGTGGTTAGTCTAACTTGGGGTGGGTGGAAATCATATTGAAAGGGAAAGATTACAGGGGATACTGGTTTTTTCTTTAGAAAAAATCAGTTTCTAAAAATCCAGCTGTTCAGTCCCTACCCCCAAGCACTCAACCTTAACACGAAGTCCATTAAAATTCTAAAACCAAAGTTTTTCCTCACATTCACTACTCATTTCCACTGCCATCATTCTAGTGTTTTGTTTTGGTTTGTGGCTTTTTTGTACAAGTGGTTTGGAAGAAAGACTCATAATTATCTTACATGGCAATCAAGAATAGTTTCAAGAGATAATAGAAAAAGATTTAACCAACTAGGACAAAGTGGGAAACAAGTTTATTATAAGGTTCCAATACCACAGGCCAGTCTGGCCTTTGAAGGGGAAGGTTGTGTGGTTCTGAATGGGAGTTGAGTTTAGTCTTAATTAAGAAAAGAACCCTGGATTGAATGAAAATTGGCTATCAATCAAAAATAATCAGTAGAAATAGATGAAGGTGTGAGGAAAGGGCCTTCATTGCCATGTACACATCATTTAGAGAGGCTCAAAAAGGCTAGCACCAGAAATCTAGGCAATTAAATGAAGGCTTGTAGTTATTACAGGTTTATGTACTGTGGGAAGCCAAGTCCAGAGAAGACTTTTAAGGCGGAAAAGGGCAACCAGGTGCTATAGCTTGAGATTGCCAGAATCAAGAGTTTGTAAAGTCAGGGAGAATCAAGGAGGACAAGATTAGTACCATACCAGTCAATACCAGAAAGTAGCCCCAGTCTCAGAGCAAAAGACATTGGCTCACTCTACTCTGCTTTATGCTGCCTGTTATGTGGGGACAACTCTCACCCAATCATAGCCAGAAGGCTTTGAGATGCAATGAAACCAGCTGCCTGATGGACAACAGAGTATTAGGGCTCAGGATTACCCAGGAAGGGACACAGGCAGAGGGGGTTCAGCCTAGTCATAGAAGTGGAGTCAGTGTGAGTAATTTCAAGAAGTCCTTATTAAGCATCTACTGTGTTCAAATAAACAAAAATAATATAATGCAGATTCCCTACCCTTAAGGAGTTTTAATCTAGTTAGGAAAATGAGACATGTATACATGAAACAACTAGATAATAATAAGAGACATTTGGGTATCATGTGCCTTGATGAGTTATCTCTGGAACCAATAGCTATGGTAGAAGGTCCATTCTGGGGGAAAGGAGAAGAGGTGACAGTTACTAACAAAAGGAGACAGAACACCTTTTCTGGATAAAAACACTTTGTGCTAAAACAAATCAGTTCTCATAATCCTATCATTACTAACTTTGTATTTAACATTTTTGTTTGTCCTTCAATTTCAAAGAGGACAAATGGCATCATGGGGAGATTTTTTAACACATGTCCAAATTAGATTTGAATGAGGCAGAATGGCACATAATTGTCAGCCTCACTGTCCCTTCAAAAGTTATCAAAATACAGTTCAAGACAAAAGTGAAGATGACTAGCAATAGCCCAAGACGCAGTATATGACCTTGACATCTTGGATGTCTGACCAAGCTCTCAGCACTCCACAATGCCTGCTTTAGTTGTCTTTATGGTCATTGGAACAAACTGTTTTAATCTGCTCATTCTGCCAGGGAAAGTCTTCACATTGGTGAATTGGGGAAAGAGGGGAGAGAGAGAACTAACCCAAGTAAGGAAAGTCACACATGCTTGGGCTAGGGTAGGCCCCAATCCCAATTCACCAATTTGAATTAGTCAATTATGCTCAATTTGCAGAAATGGTTCACTTAGCTGTGTCCACTGGGCATGCTACAGCTTCTTGGAGCCACAGGTGAGAGTGCCAGGTAGAAACCAAAGGTGGATGAACAGCCCTGAAAAGGGCTCAGCAGCCTTCCCATGAGAGGTTCTAGTTCCTCCCCATACAACCTGCCTGAGAAGTAAATGTTTTTCCAAGATCTCATTCAGGTTTGAAACAAAAAGTCTGAAAGAACTGCCTAAAAATAAGCGCTAGAGAAAGTCTACTGTATGTGGAGAACAAAACCACTAACTAGATGACTTGCCAAATCAACATACTTTAAAGTTGCACTTAAAATCAAGGGATATGAGCCTATTTATTTGGCTATAAGATGAGAAAGTTGGACTAAATGGCCACTAAATGAAGCAACAAGGTGGTACAATAGATAGAATGCTGAACTGCAAATCAAAAAGACACAAGCTCAAATTCCATTCCAGACATTTACTTCACGCCTGACATTAGGCAGATTCACTTTATTCCCTCCTGCCTCCATTTTCTCATTTGTAGAATGGAAATAATAATAGCACCTACTTCCTAGGGCTCTTGGGAGGATCAAATGAAATAATGTGCATAAAGTGCTTTTCAAAGCTTAAAGCATAAAAAAAAAAAAAACTTAAAGCATAATAATATTATACAATCACCTGTTCTAGCTCCAAGTCTATGATCCTTCTCAATAGTAGGAAAGAAACAAACATATAGTATCCATGAAGTCTTTATCCTCAAAGAGTATCCTAATTTCCTTTCTCAGACACTTTCAACTAAAGTAGAATTGACTACTAGAGCACCCTCAAGGCAGGAGCCAGGGTGTCCTCTTACAGGGAGTACAAGTGTTCTTTGATGCATAGAAGTTATCATATTATACATCTATTCCAGGCATCATAAGGAAAGAGAGCTTGGTTTGACTCCCTGCAAAAAAACAAAACAAAAACAAACAAACAAAAAACCTTAACATTCCTGGGCAGTGTATCTAGAAAGAGGATCCAGAAAGAATGGGTGGTGGAGAAAGGAATTAAAACTAGAACTAGCCCCTCACTAGGGCTTATAGGAGTCAGTAAATCATATTAATCTAGGATCTAAATAACTCCATAAAGTTGCATAGACCCAAGTTAAAAAATCTCCATAAGTATCTGCCAAGTAGTAGCTAAACTATGGGAAAACTTCTCACCATGAGCTGTGAACTCACCAAAAAGACATTCTGCCAATGTCTGTGGAAAGGCTAAAAGTCATCAAACAATTTAAAAAGACGGTGATTTAAATGGATCTAAAAGATAGGCTCCACTGGCTGATTTCAGAAAAGCCTGGAAAGACCTACATGAACTGATGCTAAATGAAGTCAGCAGAATCAAGAGAGCATTATACACAGCAACAAAATTATGTGATAAACAATTGTGATGGACTTGGCTTTTCTCAACAATACAATGATTCAGGATAATTCCAATGCACTTGGGTTGGAAAATGCCATCCACGTCCAGAGAGAAAACTGTGGAGACTGGATATAGATTATAACAGTATTTTTACTTTGTTGTTGTTTTTTCTTTCTTATGTTTTTTTTTTCCTTTTTGATCTGATTTTTTTTTTGTGCAACATAACAAATATGGAAATATGTTTAAAAGAACTGTATGTGTTTATGTTGGATTACTTGCTATCTTGTGGAGGAAAGAGAGGTTAGGAAGGGAGAAAATTTTGGAACATAAGGTTTTGCAAAGATGATTGTTAAAACCTATCCTTGCATATATTTTGGGAAAAAAAATACTATTGGGGAAAAAAAGATAGGCTCCAGTATTAAACGTACAAAGCCTGAATATTACAAATGAGTTTGTTCTCTCTCCCCATACATAGAGCTACGTATGTATGTGGCCAACAACACACCCATATATTTATGTGTTTATGTACAATATGGTAAAAGGTAGCACAACATAGTGAATAAAAGATCAGTCTCAGAATTAGGAGGATTTGTTTTCAAATTCAAACTCTGAAACATACTGTTGTTTTGTATTGGTTGAGTCACTTAACTTCTTAATCTCTCCAGCAACTCTTTAAATGAGTCTGATCTGCATTGATAGAGAGGTTCCTCAGCAAAGGTTGTTTACACTGATGAAATCACAGCTCCACACCAAAAAAAAATTGTTCTGGGACACCTGGAATCAAGTCCCATCTCTGATAATCATCAGCAACAACCATTAAATTAAATACAAGTCTCTAGAGAATTGATCAGCCTTCCTCCAGGTTCAGTTTCTTTGAGGTTAGAATCTCTTCTTTTGTGTACATGTACCCATACTGAGAATATCAGCTCCAGATATCAAGCTATGTGACTTATCACTCTTCTCAGACACAGTGAGAAATCAGCATTTCCCTTCTTAATATATGAAGTTAATTTTGCTAGGGAGAATTAAAAAAAAAAAGGATCTTTCTCACTAAAGATCTAAGCTTTCAAGTGAAATAAGGATGCTTATTATCATCACTATTATTCAATATTGTACTGGAAATGTCTTCAGCAATAAGAAAAGAAAAAAAATTAAAGGAATTAGAATTAGGCAATGAGGAAATAAAATTCTCACTCTTTGTAGGTGATATGATGATATGCTTAGAAAATCTTAGAAAATCATTCAAAAATCTACCAGAAACAATTCACAGTTTTAGCAAAGTTGCAGGATATAAAATAAACCCACACAAATCATCAGCATTTCTACATATTAATGATAAAGCCCTTCAGCAAGAGATAGAAAGAGAAATTCCATTTAAAAATACTATAGACAAATAAAATACTTGGGAGTCACCTACCAAGACAGAGCCAAAAACTATATAAACACAATTACAAAACACTTCTCACAGAAATAAAATAGATCTAAACAATTGGAAAAATATAAAATGTTCAAGGTTAGGCCGAGCTAATATATTAAAAATGACAATTCTGCCTAAATTAATCTACTTATTCAGTGTCATACCAATCAAACTGCCAAAACATTATTTTATAAAACTAGAAAAAATAATAACAATTCATCTGGAAGAACAAAAGGTCAAGAATATTGAGGGAATTAATGAAAAAAATACAAAGGATGGTGGCTTAGCAGTACCAAACCTGAAACTATATTATAAAACAGCAGTCATCAAAACCATTTGGTACTGACTAAAAAATAGAGTGGTACATCAGTGGAATAGATTAGATACACATGACACAATAAGTAAGGCCTAATCCAATATTTAATAAACCCCCAAACTCCAGCTTCTGGAATAAGAACTCACTATTTAGACAAAAATTGCTGGTAAAACTAGAAAATAATATGTCAGAAATTCAGCAAAAACCTACATCTCCCACTCCATACCAAAATGAAGTTAAAATTGATACACGATTTGGGCATAAAGGATGACACCATAAACAAATTGGGAAAACAAGGGATAATTTACCTATCAGATCTTTGGAGAAGAGAGGAATTTATGACCAAAGAAGAACCAGAGAATATTACGAAAGGCAAAATGGACAACTCTGATTACATTAAATTAAAAAGGTTTTGCAAAAACAAAACCAATAGAAACAAGATTAAAAGGGAAGTACAAAGCTGGGGGGGAAAGTTTACAATCAGTATTTCTGATAAAAGTTTCATTTCTAAAATATATAAAGAACTGTGTCGAATTTATAAGAATATACATTATGCCCCAATTGATAAAAGGTCAAAGGATGTGAACAATTTTCAGATGATGAAATTAAAGTCATTTATGAAAAAATACTCAATCACCATAGATTAAAAAATGCAAATTAAAACAACTCTGAGTTACCACCTCAATCTCTCAGATTGGTTAAAATGACAGGAAAAGAGAATGATAAATGTTGGAGGGGATGTGAGAAAACTGGGACAATAATGCATTGTTGCTAAAATGATCCAACCATTCTGGAGAACAATCTGGAACTATGACCAAAGGGATACCAAACTGTGCATATCCTTTGACCCAGCAGTGCCATTTACTGAGTCTGTATCCCAAGGAAATCATAGAGGAAAAGGATGTGTTTTAAAATTTTTTGTAGCAACTCTTTTTGTATTAGCAAAGAATTAGAAAAGGAATGGAGAATCAAATGGGGAATGGCTGAATAACCTGTGGTACATGAGGGTAATGGAATATTATTGTTCTATTAAAAATGATGAATAAGCTGATTTATAGAAAGGCCTGGAAAGATTTACATGAACTGATGCTGAGTGAAACAAGCAGAACAAAAACCCATTGTACACAATAACAGCAAGAATGTGCAGTGATCAACTATGAAAGACTTGGTTCTTCTCAGTGGTTCAGTGACCTAAAGCAATCCCAATAGACTTTGGACAGAAAATGCCATCTGCACCCAGAAAAAGACCTAAAGAGACTTAATGTAAATCAACACATGCTATGTTCACTTCTTTTTTTTGTTTTTTTTCTCTCTCCCATGATTTTTTCTGTTTGCTCTGATTTTTCTCTCCCAACATAATTCATGAAACAATGTGTATTAAAAATAAACAAACTTAAAAAAAATACCAAACTCTCGAAATTAGGGGGTTGAAAAAGAAATCCAAAAGTTTGAGAAGTGTTAACATCCACTGCAAATGCTGTTCTTAGGAAATCTAAAGGAAACCAATGAAAAAAATCAGCTGATAAACGGATCACTTTAAGTATGATTTGGTTGCAAAGATTAGTATTCCACTTTTGTTAACTCTTATAAATTGAAATCATTGCTAGAGTTCAGGAAAAAAAAAAAAAAACAACCATCCCTACACCCCCACCCACACAGAAAAAACTTAGTCAAACAACTTTTTTTTGTCAACAACTCTTTTGCAGACCTTAAAATATTACTATAACTGTAATCTACCATTTGGTCTTCTCTTAAAACAAAACTTTTTGGTGTTTTGGTATTTATTTAATAAATCAGCCTTTTCTTTAGAATCCCCAGATGCTTAGTTCACTATTTATAACAGTGTCCCTTTGGTTAAGTAGGTTGCAGTCTCCATTTCTTCTATTAAACAATTCTAACAAAGAATTCATTGAGATGAGAAGGCTTATCTTTAAAACAGGTTAACATCCTCTCCCTTCCCAAACCACATACAATTAACATATAAATGAATTGGTAAAGTGACTTCTTTGAGAGGTGGCAGATTAGAATCTTTAGTTAATAAATATACTTAACAAAAGTTTAAAAGAAAAAAAATTCCAAATTCCCCAAGAACATAGATGGTCACAGTCTGACTTCCCTGGGGATGATAATTTGAATGCAATTAATGCTCCTTACAATGAAGAACGTACAACATGCAAAATGTCCACTCATACATGAATAACACACACAACCTATATTTAATATAAATGCACACACATATATGTACATACACATAAATGAGTGAAGGTATGGATGTGTGTCAGAACCGTTGCCCTCTATATGATGATCAGCCAAAACTGGGCATATAAATCCAGATAATGAGGGAACCCTCATCATTCATTCCAGTTGGTCAAGCCTACCACTAAATGTAACTAGTAGCATCCTGAAGGATAGTAAAACCAGTGAATATGATTCCCCTTTGAAAGAATGTTGCAAGTAATAATTAATCCTTACACGTCCTCTTCAGAGAGAATATTATCATTTTTGGAGGTTCAGAAATCAAGAGGTGAAGCTTCCTTGCTTCTGCTAAGATTAGGAATCTTCAGGGATAGTTTGCCATTAAATGGAGATCTGGGACACAGTGCCAGGTCCTACTTCTCAGGAGAGATTCTGTTTGCACAGGAAGTCTGAATAAGCAAGAAGAAGAATATAAACATTCCTCCATAGAAATGAAGAAGAAAATGACTCAAAACCTATACTTTGTCATGACTATGGCTCATAGTGGCTCTCAAGGCTTCCATATTTCTTTATCCCTAAGGAGGGGGCGATCTCAAATCCTACACCTAAACAGCTGTGCTTGTACGAAGTGTGGGAAATATATGCTTAAATTGTTAGATATGATCTGGAAGTTGTAAACCTTACTCTGAAATAATGATCAAGTCTGTGGGATGAGGTAAAATTGAAATCTGGATCCAATTTCCTCCAGTAACCTGAATTTTTTTTGTCCTTCCTAAAATGAGTAGAAATAAGCTGTGAGTTGTATTTCCCTGTCATTTCTGCCTTCTTAATCTTAAGTGAACACCTATAGAGCAGGCTCCAACACATGTTTATAAAGATTTCAGTGTGTTATAGAATTTAGTAATAAACATCACACATTCTTTTGTTACACACTTATTTGACTTTTAATATTTTGCCTGAGATTCCTGGGAAAAATGCAAGCCAATGGTCAATAGTTATAACCACCACAAACTTACCTCTCTCTCTCTCTCTCTCTCTCTCTCTCTCTCTCTCTCTCTCTCTCTCTCTCTCTCTCTTTTTCTCTCTCTCTCTGTCTTTCTCAAAGTACACACACACACATAGAGAAACCCACAGATGCACAATTTTACATTGTTTTCTCGACTGGCTTATAAAAATACTTGAGTACATAATTTTAACTCAATTTTTAAAAATATAAATAATGACTGGCTGGGTTCCAGAATATACTTATTGCTCAGTAATTATTAAAGAGGTCTCAAGTTCATAAAAGTCACATATTATACTAAATATTACATGGAATAGAGAGCCATAATGAATTTAGGGATAGAGGGTAACTTAGAGTCTCCCTATCATTTTATAATTAAGGAAACTAAAACCCTTCTTGGGCAAAATGACTGTTCAAGTACATAGTAGGATTAATCAGAATTTGAACCCAAATCCAACATTGTTTTAAACTGCACCATGCTGCTTTCACAATTTTTCCAAGAAAGTTCACTTTTATATCATTTCCTAGAAGAGCAACACTATTTTCCATTTACTCACTGCAAAAAAAAGATAAGGGAGATTCCACTGCTTTTGATCCTTTGTATAGTCCAACCATCAAATATCCTACACTCAGCTGTCAAATTAGTCTTCTAAAGAACAGATCTGAACATATCTCCCTCCCCCCTCCATTCAATAAACTCCAGTGGCTCCCTATCACCTCCAGGATCAAATAAAAAATCCTGTTTGGCATTCAAAGCCCTTCACAACCAGGCCCCCTCCTACCTTTTCAGCCTTCTAACTAATGCCTTATGCCTCACCCCAACCCCCACACTCTTCCTTCAGTGATACTGACCTTCTTGCTATTCCTCAAACAAAACACTCCATTTCCAGATTCTGGGAATTTTTACTGACTGTTTCCCATTCCTGGAATACATCCCTCCTTTTCTCTGTCTCTTGGCTTCTCAGGCTTCCTTCAAATCCCAGCTAAAATGCCATGTTCTAAGAGAATCCTTTTCTCATTCTCTTTAATACTAGTGCCTTCCCTATGCTGACAGTCTCCTATTTGTCTTGTATATAACTTGTGTATATTTAGTTGTTTGAATATTGTCTCTCCCATTGAACCATGATCTCCTTGACAGTCGGGTTTGTTTTTTGCCTTTCTTTGTACCTTTAGTGTTTCATATGATGTCTGGCTGACTAACAAAATATTATTTGAAAAAATTCCTCCATTTATTCTTACCATTTTATTTTTATGAATTTGGCCTTTTGTGTGTATCTATGTAAACTGACAGATTTTAGCATGGAAGTCCAGGGTTCTACACATAATCACAGTTATTTCAGACGTTCACTTCAGCATAATCAACTTTAAATTCTGAATTCGATTAAAACATAGAAAATATGAGTCTCAGAGCTTGTTCTGGAGTTTTTTTTTAAATTTGGTTATTCAGTTGGTTTTGGGGGTATCACTATAAAGTAAGATTACATAGGAGATTTCAGTGTGCTCCTGAAACTGAAACCCTATAAAAATTAGGAAAATTCTGGAACGAATCTAATGAGGTTTGAACTTTATTTCTAATGATCAGTATGGAATGCCCCCCCAAAAGAACCTATATATGTAATAAGCTGGAATCAAGTAGGAAAGCCATGTTCTTTCAAAACTGGTTCTTGGCTACCCATTTCTTTGGAGAAGAACTGAGGGATGGGAAGAAAGGAAAATATGCTTTGGAAGTCCTTACTTTTAATATTTATAATAAGTGTACACACCCTGGGTGATCAGAGCCTGGACTATGCAAACTTAAAAGGATGCTAACGGCTTTGATATAGAATATGAAAAGTACCAGGAGGAAGGTCAGAAGTCTAAATTGAAAGCAAAAGACTTAGTTTTTGCCAGTTTGATTATTGCTTTGAAAAATTTTCCCACTTTTTAAGTAAAGTTAAGGACACTTACTTCCCCCACCTGTGGTATAGGTAGAATGAAAAAATTCTGTTTGCCAAGATGAAAAGTTCCATATGAATGAACAATTGTCATTAATTGATTTAGGAGTCATGTAATTCAACCTAGTTGTTTTACAGATGAGGAAACTGAGACTTAAGTGACTTGTCCAAGGTCATTTTTATTGCAGATTAGACACACATGCATATATTTAATAATGAAACAATCTGAAGGCAAAAAAATAATAATGGGGTATCAGTATAGAAGAGGATGACTAAAGGACTTGGGCAGTAAGGTACAAGGGCTGGTTTGGGAAGATATGATAGGGAGTGAGAATAAATTAAATTTGTTAAATGGCAGCATTACATGCTTTCAAAATATAGGATTGACTGGAAGAGTTCATTCTGATTTGCTTTCTGAGAGGCATTTAGCCTTCCTGTAGGTCTGCATTGAATGAAGTAAAAATCCTGAAATGGTTAGAGGGAAAACAGATGAATATAAATCTTAAGAAGGAAGGAATGGCAGCTAACAAGTGGCAATGCCAGGATTTGAATTCAGGTTCTGTAATTTCAAATCTAGCACTCTTTATTTTCAAATGGCCTTTTTCCTCCTACAAGTTTATTTATTCCAGTTTCTGCCGATGTTTGAACACAAAAAGCAACATCAAATATTCACCTTTCATTAAGGGCAATAATAACCTTTCCCAAACCAAAATTCATCTTCATATTATCACAAATTTAAGATTGAACATAATAAACACCATAAAAGTTTCAAACTATATTTTAATTGTTTCAATATACAGAATTACATAAATTTTTCAGTCAGTCCTTATATCCATCTAGATTATAAAACGAAAGATTTAGGACTGCAAGGGACCTTAAAGATCATCTACTCCAGTGCCCTAATTGTACAAAAGAAATCCCAAGAGGTTACATGATTTGACCAGCTTCACAAAGATCAAAATTTGAACCCAGGGCCTCTAACTGTAGATCTACCACACTGTCTATTATACTATGATCCTTTGTTTGTCCATTCATTTTATGCATTTTTCTTCTCATTATAGATGTGGTTAGTTTATATTCTGCTCTGGTTCTGCTTCTTTTTTTTCCACTCCATTATTTTATTAAAATCTTTCCAAATTTCTTCATATTTCTCATACTTTTCAGTCTTAATTACATTTTAATTAATTAACAATATCATATTACATTAATGTTAGAATATAAGTTCCTGGATAAGGATTCATTATTAAAAAAAAAAAAAAAACTACTGAAAAAATTGGAAAGCACCTAGCAAAAATTAGATTTAAGTCACCATCTCACACTATATACCAAAATAACCCCAAATTGATACATGACTTAGATTTCTAAAATCACATCACAAATTGAAGAAGCAAAAAAAAAAAAAAAAAAAAATTTAGCCTATAGATAAGAGACCAAACAAGAAATAATGAAGATCGTCAATGATAAAATACATTATTTTGATTCCAGAATAGGTAAAAAGTTTTTGTACAAACAAAATAAATACAATGAAAATTAGAGAATTGATATACTTTATTAGAGGAGGAGTGATTGGGAGGGAATATTTACAGAAAATTTCTGTGCTAAGGGCAGAAGTGTGCTGTATATATTTAACAACTGGCTCTCTGAAAAAAACATATAACTTTTTTGTTTAATTTGTATCATCAACATTTTTTTCCATCACTTTCTTAGATCTAGACAATCAACAAAATAATAAATCAAGCCCTGATTTGTAGCATCTGCCAATTTCTGAAGTGTAAATGCACACACTGAAAATTTAGAAATCAACTCCCTTGAGCCAATACAAACTGATTTTAATGCAGCCGTCTTATTCCCAAGATAAATAAGGAATTTAATCACATGTAGAAGAACAGGAGTCATTTCCTCAACTGATAAATGATCAAAGGGTATAAACAATTTCCAAAGGAATAAATACAAACAATTTATAGACATGTAAAATAAATTCCCTGTCACTAATAATTAAAGAAAATGTGAATTAAATCAACTCTGAGGTTCTGTCTCACACCCATCAGATTATAAAAGATGACAAAAATAAGAAGATGACAAATGTGGGTGTGATTATTAAAAAATAGACCTTTTAATGTACTGTTGGTAGAAGTATACATTAGTCCAGTCATTCCAGATATTACTTTGGAACTATGCCCAAAGAGTCACTATGCTTAAAGAAGAAGAAAAGGACTCGTGTGCAAAAAATATTTATAGCAATTTTTATAGTGGCAAAGAACTGAAAATTAAAACTCTACTTATATAAACTGATACAGAGTAAAAGGATGCAGAATCAGGAAGACAATTTTTATAATAATAATGAAAAAAGAAAACAATTTTGAAAGATTTAAGAACTTTAGTCAATGTTATAGCCAACCATGATTCCAACATACTAATGAAAAAGCATGCTACCTACTTCCTGATAAGAGATGAAGACTCAAGATCCACAATGAAACATATATACATTTGTGGATATCATTGAGTCAGTAATTTGTTGTGCTTTACTATATAATTGTTACTAAACATTTTATTTTACTTTTTTCCAATGGGGAGAAAAGTGAGAAAATGATGGGAATAGGGATAGTGTCATCTCCAACACCCCAAAAATGAGAAGAGGATGGAAGGAATTAAAAGAGAAATAGGACAACTTTGAAAGTTAAATGTTGAAATTATATACTCAAAAAGTAAGCTCTATATAATTGACACTAATAGTTTCAAGCACCATCCTTTCTTATTCTATAATATAGACAACAAATGTTTGTTTTATTTGGTGTTTTTTAAAATTCAGAATAAGGAAAATTAAAGAAAAAAAATAAGCTTTTTGAAAGTAAGTACTGTTTTATTCCTTGTTTTTTCTATCTCCAACATCTAGCAGAATAGGTATTTAATAAATGTTTGTTGATAAATTGATGAAACCAATTTATCTGTTCCTATTGCAGGATATTTACATTGCTTTTAGCTTTTTGAAGCTACAAATAATGCTATCAAAAATTAAAGCTCTTTTTTGTGTTTTTTACATGTCATTCTCAGGGTATATTCCAACAATGAAAAATTTGGTCAAAGGGTAGGATTATTTTTGTAAATTTTTACCTTATATTGCTAAGGTAAAGAGTTTAAGTGAGTTACCAGTGAAACAGTACTAGTTAGTCACAAAGATAAGTGCCCTCTTCCAACCTCCTATATCAAGTACTCCTATTTGAATACTACCTCCCTGGATCCTTGCAGTCTTTCAAAGTTAGCAAAACTTAGATCCACACAACTGCCAAGAGCCTGGTGGAGAAAACAAAGGGTTATGATGAACTAGCAGATAACTTACATGTACCTTTTAGACAAAAACAAATATGTACAACCTTAGGGCATCCAGCTTGCAAAGTGAAATTGGTCAAGAGTAAACAACAATACTGTACTAACTTGAGTTTCATATTTTAGGGATATAGAAATAGGGGATATTCTGGAACCAGGACACAAGTGACTGGCAGAACCTGGAACTCCATCTTATAATGTGTACAGTTAAAGAACAGGAGCAACATGATTTATTAACAAGAGAACTGTCCAGGAAGACAAGAAGAGTTGGATTTAAGTACAGTTTTTGAAAGATATTGGCTGTGTGCCTCTGAGGAAATCACAACCTCTCCATACTCTATGCAATTCTATTTAAAGATTAGGAGTTACAGAGAAGTTGCCCAGCTGTGTTTGTAGTGGGAGTTTCTTCACCTAAATGTTCCCTATGCCAGTGAAATCACAGATCTTGTCTTTATCTCCTATTTCCCCTTCTATTTCATTCAAGATTTCCTCTATGGATGCTGCAGAATTATTGAAGTCTTTCTGATTCCCTGTAAATTTTCATTTCCCATCTTCCTCCTCTTCCTTTATGTGTTTTACAAAGTAGATAACTGCCTCAAGGGATACTCTCTTTTCTTGAATACATCAAATACAAAGCTATATACTAGCAAATAACTATATATATATATATATATATATATATATATATATATATATATATATATATATATATATATATCTCAGTAAATACCATATACCCCATAATATACTCCAAAACTGCTTATAATCATTCATCAACCAATTTGTAGTATTTGGACAGGGAATATAAAATGAATTAAAGTAATTGGATATATCTTATATGTACAATTTTTAGCATATGACCTCCCCTATTAGAACGTGAGCGCCTTGAAGACAAGAACCATGTTTTTGCGGTTCATTTTAACCTCCAAATCTCTGCACAGTGCCTAGCACTGAATAAACATTTGAAAAATACTTGTTGACTTTAAGGAACATAAGCAAGAGAAGAAGGAAATAATGGTAGCCTGCCACTGCTGGATACTAGTTACCTGTTTTTGTGGGAATTTTCCAAGTCAGTCCTGTACAAATGATACTACTACATTCATAAGGATGGGGAAAGATTTACAAGTTCTAGACAAATTTTCTCTACCCACAGGAGACAGATTCTCACACAAACGCCCGACCATTATAGAATAAAACACACACAAGTCAGTACTTATGAGCTTAGTTATTCTCTCCAGTCCTGGCTTAGATCAAATAGTTAAGCAGACCTCAAATAAGATGGACCATTTCATAATTCCTACACAGGAAACCACAGACAGCTAAAACCTCCTAAGATTCTTTGTGCCTGAGGCAAAGGGGAATAGTGAAAGGCAGGGAAGCTAACCAGGTAAAACCACCAGAAGAGAGGAAGAGTACAATGGAAAACCATAAGGTTCTTTCTCTATTGAAGGACTAGCTACTGTTGGAAAAATCAGGAAAAAGGTATGTTTAAAATAAGGCTATCATTATAGGGGGTAAGAAAAAGCTCACTAGGATTATATCAGCTAGGGATAGAAAGGATACCTCATAAAAGTACTGTCGGCACCCTTTAGACATCATCACAGTGGGCCAAGCTCTAATTGTCCCAACCTAATAAACCTAATAAAAGCTTTATACAAGACATAAGCAACATATCTGTTCTACTAAGCTCTTATTTCCATGCTTCTCAAAAAAGAGATTCTCTAGAAAAAGTTCTAAATTGGGGAAGTACCTACCAAAATTTGGCAATCCAGATTCTGAAGACAGTACATTTAGTTTCATTTTGAATTTGGTTTTAGTTGATACCCCAAATTATCTGAATGATTGAGGGAGCTGAAGGAAGGGACAGAAGAACAAGCCAATGAGCAGGATTAGAGAAAGCCTCCAAACAGACATGGCAGACTTTTGGGAACCATCCAAAGGTCCTTGCCCTTTGCACAGTCTTTCTATTTGCACAGTATATAATAACTATTTGCTAAACTTTTGTTTAGGCAGTACCACTGAAATCAGTGTGGAGGGAAATTTCAGCTACCAAATTTAGATATCTGGGGAAAGCAAGTATAAAGTAGAAAAAGAATTTCTATATAAAACAATCTCTTAGAATGAGAAGTACCTGGCACATAGCAGGAGCTCAAGAAATGCTTATTAACTGTTGACTGAGTGAAAACAATAACTACAAAGTGAAAATTGACTGCTCTGCAACTTGCAATTGTAGAGGTATCCTGGGTTTTGCTTTAACTCTGAGATGTCATTTCTCTGAATTCCAAGACAGCAGGGAAACCCCTCTGGGCAAAAAGGGCAGAAACATTCCCAAGAAACTAGATAAGGGTCTCTCTAGCATCTCTTCTGCCTGGGCTTTCTCTGTACCCTTCCAATATCTACCTTGGTGATTGCTACAAATTGCTTTATTAGGGCTCCAAAGATTTCCCTAATCCCTGAAACCTCCTTGAGTCACAAGTCACTCCATATTTACTATTGCTCACTTCCTGCCATTGCCTAATTAAATAAAATGGATAAAACTGGCCTGAGTGACTCTCTTACATAGTTCCTTGAAAATTCATGCAATAACAAACCCAAAGACCCCAGCTTTTGGGATAAGAACTTACTATTTGACAAAAATTGCTGGGAAAATTGGAAACTAGCATGGAAGAAATTAGGGCTTGACCCACACCTAACACCACATACTAAGATAAGGTCTAAATGGGTTCATGCTTTAGATATAAAGGGTGATATTATAAGCAAATTGAAGAACATAAGATCAATTATCTTTCAGATCTGTGGAGAAGGAAGAATTTATGTCCAAAGAAGAACTGGAACTCATAATTGAACACCAGATAGATAATTTTGATCATATTAATTTTAAAAGTTTTTGTACAAACAAAACTAATGCAGACAAGATCAGAAGGGAACCGATAAATTGGGGAATCGTTTTTACATTTAAGATTTCTGATAAAGGCCTCATTTCTAAAATATAGAGAGAATTGACTCAAATTTACAAGAAACCAAGACATTCTCCAATTGATAAATGGCCAAAAGCTATGAATAATTTTCAGATGAAGAAATTAAAACCATTTTAATCATATGAGAAGGTGCTCTAAATCACTATTGATCAGAGAAGTGCAAATTAAGACAACTCTGAGATACTATTACAGATTAGCTAAAAGACAGGAAAAGATAATGACAAATATTGGAGGGGATATGGGAAAAATGGGACACTAATACATTATTGATGGAACTGTGAATGAATCCAGCCATTCTGGAGAGCAGTTTGGAACTATGCTCAAAAAGTTATCAAACTGTGCATACCCTTTGATCCAGTAGTGTTACTTCTGGGCTTATATCCCAAAGAGATTTTAAAGGAAGGAAAGGGACCCACATGTGCAAAAATGTTTGTGGCAGCCATCTTTATAGTGGCAAAAAACTGGAAACTGAGTGGATGCCCATCAATTGGAGAGTGACTGAACAAATTATGGTATATGAATGTTACGGAATATTATTGTTCTGTAAGAAATGATCAACAGGATGATTTCAGAGGGGCTTGGAGAGACTTACATGAACTGATGCTAAGTGAAATGAGCAGAACCAGGAGATCATTGTATACGGCAACAACAAGATTATAAGATGATCAATTCTGATGAAGATGACTCTTTCCAAAAATGAGATGACTCAGACCATTTCCAATGATCTTGTGACGAAGAGAACCATCTACACCCAGAGAGAGGACTGTGGAAACTGAATATGGATCACAACATAACATTCTCACTCTTTTTGTTGTTGTTCGCTTGCATTTTGTTTTCCTATTCATTTACTTTCTTTTGTTGATCTGATTTTTCTTGTGCAGTGAGAAATGTGTAAATATGTTTATACATATTGGATTTAACATATAATTTTAACATGATTAACATTTATTGGATTGCTTGCCATCTAGGAATGGGGGTAGGGGGAAGGAGGAGAAAATCTGAAACACAAGGCTATGCAAGGGTCACTGTTGTCAAATTATACATGCATGTGTTTTGAAAATAAAAAGCTCTTAAAAATCATGCAATGATATGCTGATAAACATTTAACAATCAGCTTTCCAGGAAAAGAAAAAATATATGTATGTCATAGTTTTTTAAACTTTTTTTTTTTTGGCACAAAACATAATCTGCATTGTTAACATTTTCTCCTTCAATTTCCTAAGTCTAGACAATAAAAACAACAACAACAACAACAGTAGCAGCAGCAGCAGCAATAACTCAAGCCCTGGTTTAAAGCATTTACTGATTTCTGAAGTACAAATGTTCACAATGAAAACTTAATAATTAACTTTCTCCAAGTCATTTGAGTTAGCTCCAATGTACACACACACACACACACACACACACACACACACACTCTCTCTCTCTCTCTCTCTCTCTCTCTCTCTCTCTCTCTCTCTCTCTCTCTCTCTCTCTCTCCACTCTGTGATACTTGTTAGACCCACTGTACTTTAAGAAAAGCAGATTTATGGGAAAAGAGTGGGGAAAGTTACATTTTATCCCTTTGAATCCCACAGATTAATAATCGATGCATAATCTTTAAGGTTTCTTTTAACTCTAATATTCCATGAGATCAATATCCCAATCCCACTTCCTATTACAAATGAAAAAAAGGAGACCCCGAAGAAGAAAGGGATTTTCTCATGACTGAATAGAAATTCTGGTGGAAATAAGGCACAGCAGCACAACATACATCTTTCAGAGTCAAGAAGTAGTAACCACATACACACTGACCCAGTTTCATAAATAGAAGCACTAATGTTACTGCTAAAAATAATAGAAAGTGATTTCAGAGAAACTTAAGAAAACTTGTATGAAGTGATACAGCATAAGGGAAGCAGAACCAGTAGAACAATTTATATAATAGCAACAATATTTTTTTTGGTTTTGGGTTTTTGGTTTTTATTATAGCTTTTTATTTACAAGATATATGTATGGGTAATTTTTCAGCATTGACAGTTGCAAATCCTTTTGTTCCAACTTTTTCCTCCTTCCCCCCACCCCTTCCCCCAGATGGCACGATGTCAAATATGTTAAGGTATAAGTTAAATACAATATATGTATACATGACCAAACTGTTATTTTGCTGTACAAAAAGAGTCGGACTTTGAAATAGTGTACAATTAGCCTGTAAAGGAAATTAAAAATGCAGGCGGACAAAAATAGAGGGATTGGGGATTCTATGTAGTGGTTCATAGTTATCTCCCAGAGTTCTTTCCCTGCTTGTAGCTAATTCAGTTCATTACTAGAAATAATATTTTAAAAACAATCAACTTTGAAAGACTTAGGAATGCTGATCAACACAATGACCAACCACAATGCCAGAAGAGTCATGATGAAACACAAACTCAAAATGAAGATTGAGGTTTTTTTAAAATAAAATCAATGCAGTTATTTGTTTTGCTCAATTACACATATTTTTGTAACAAGAGTTTTGGTTGTTTTACTTTTCAGTTGGGGGGAAAGAGGAAGATAAGGGTATCTTTGGAAAAAAAATTTTTTTTTAATTTTAAATAATAACTAGCTTTTCTATAGTGCTTTGAGATTCACAAAGTTTGCCTTCTGAATCCTTATCTTCTTCTAGACTTAGCTAAAATTCTACCTTTTGCAAGGTTCTAATATTAATGCTAATATCTTTCCTCTGAAATTACTTCCAATTTATGCTATATATAACTGTATATATTGTTTACATCTTGTCTTCCCCATTAGAATGTAAGCTCATTGGGGGCAGTTTTTTATTTTCATTGTATACCTATGGTTTAGCATCTATATAACATAATAGAAAATAGTTAAAAAAAACTTGTTGACTCAGCATCTATTATCTCATTTGATCTTCCCAACAGTCCTGTGAAATAGGTGCTAGACATATTATTATACCCATTTTACAAATGAGTAGACTGAATGTTCAGAGAAGTGACTTCCCCATGATCACATAGTTGATAAGAATAATAAATAGTATTCAAATGCAGGCCTCTTCTGAATCCAAATCAAGTATACTAGTAATCACTGTACCACACTACAGAGAAAGCAATTGAGTAATGTATGGATACACTGTAAATAAATGTGTGGATGAGAAGAGAACATAAATTATCTGTGTAACTTCCATTATAAAACCCAAGTTCAAATTAAAGCTATTTTCCATTTTTTGCACCCACATTGGTGAAGCTTCTTCATTTATCTTCTAACTCAACTATAAAAGACAACTCAAAAAGATCTCATTCGATGCTTAAACCCAAATTTCAACTCTTCCTTCAGGGATTTAATCCCATATTCCACTCAACACAAGCACTTTTCATTCAAGGCTTCAAACATCCAATTCTTACCAATTGCTTACCAACTGGAAATCATGACCCAAACAAAATAAAGGACAAATCTGAAAACACCTGAAAATACCCCACCATTTACCACCATGACAGAACCAGAACCTGCTTTAAAAAAAAAAAAACTAAGCTTAAATTCAGGCAAAGAATTAAATTTCCCGAATATTTTTTTTTCTATCACCTTAGGCTATTGAGTCAACTATAATGAATTCCAAAGGGATGAAATTTTCATTTAAGTTCAGGAGACATACACATGCATTCTCTCTCCCTCACCCCTCTCCCCCTCTTTCCCTCCTCCCCTATATATATCTGGCTGGCTGTCTCCCTCTCTCCCTCTTCCTCTCCCCCTCTTTCCCTCTTCCCCTCTTTCTCCCTCCCCCACTCCCCTTTCCTCTTCCCCTCTTTCTTCCTCTCCCCCTCTCTCCCTCTTCCTCTCCCCCTCTCTCCCTCTTCCTCTCCCCCTCTCTCCCTCTCTCTATCTCTTTACCTCTCCCTTTTTCTCCCTCTCCCTCTCCCCCTCTCTTCTTCTCCCTCTTTCTCCCTTTCCTCTTCCTCTCCCCCTCTCTTCCACTCTTTCTCCCTTCCCCTCTCCCCTCCCTCTTCCCCTCTTTCCCCCTCTCTCCCTCTCTTTTTCCCTCCCTCTCCCTCTCCCTTCCCCCTCTTTCCCTCTTCCCCTCTTTCTCCCTCCCCCACTCCCCTTTCCTCTTCCCCTCTTTCTCCCTCCCTTCTCTCCCTCTCCCCCTCTCTTCCACTCTTTCTCCCTTCCCCTCTCCCCTCCCTCTTCCCCTCTTTCCCCCTCTCTCCCCTTTCTTTTGCCCCTCTCTCTCCCTCCCTCCTCCCCCTCCCTTTCCCCCTCTCTCTCCCTCCCTCCTCTCCCTCCTTTCCTCCTCTCTCTCCTTCCCTCCTCCCCCTCCCTTTCCCCCTCTCTCTCTCTCTCTCTCTCTCTCTCTCTCTCTCTCTCTCGCTCTCCCTCCCCGCCCCCGCTCCTCCCTCTTCCCCTCTTTCTTCCTCTCCCCTCCCCTCTCTCTCCCTCCTTTCCTTCTCTCCCCTCCTCTATCTCCCTCTCTTTCTCTTTTTTTCTCTCTCTCTCTCTTTTTCTGTCTCATCATAAGAAAGAGTATAGAATCTGCACACTCCTTCCACTGGAAACTCCCGAGTTGGACATGGCTTATTGAACAAAGTGATGGCCTGCCAGGTGTCGCCAAACCTGAAAGCAATTACTATAAATTAAGTTTCTGGAGAAAAGAAGATTCTTGAGAAGGGTAAAGGCAAGGAATTAGCACATAGATGAAAAACACATGTTTTTAAAATCCTTTTTCAGGCCATAAGCCTAGAGAGTAAAGCTAGCACTAGGGTGACAAATTAATTTCATGGCCCTGCTACTTTTACTAGGTATGGCAGAGAAACACATAAAAAAAACAGCAACTGTTCCATAATGCAAGGAAAAAGGAAGTTATGTACCTGTGAACTTATTAGCCCATTTGAACAGGTCAATTTTATATAGGATTTATATAAGTCTAAGTGGACTATCATAAGTATATAGGCATTAAAATATCATACATAGAGATGTTTTATACAAGTTTTATATCATAAGTTTTTGAGTCAAACAAAATCTCAGAGGTCTGTTAGTCCAGCTCCCTTCATTTTACAGATTAGAAAACTGAGGCCCAAAGAAGTTGAATTACTTCCTCTATGCTAAAATGAAATCATAATTAAGTATGCAATTAATTGGCAATCTCTACCCCAAAGCTTGTTTACAACGTCTAATTTTAATTTTGATGGAAGCAGCGATGTAACACAATAGATAGAGTTCTGGGTCAAAAGTCAGGAAGAATCGAGTTCAAATCCAGTCTCAGATATTACTCATTATATGACTCTGGCCATGTCACTTAACTGCTGCTTACCTTGGTTTCCTTATCTGTAAACTGAAAATAATAATACCCATCTCTTAGGGTTGTCGTGAGGATCAATAAGACAATATTTGTAAAGTGCTTAGCACAGAGTCTAGCACATAGTAGGCATTTATGTGTTTATTTATTTCCCTATAGTCTCATTTTCACTCTCATTCATTTCATCACTCTTTATTTCATGCTCATATTACTGTCATGAGTCGATTCAATTCCCTCAATAGAATGTAAACTTTCTGAGGGCAGAGGCTGTTTTTTCATTGTGTCTTTGAATCCTCTGAGCCTAAGACAATTTCTTGAACATAGTAAGTCCTTAATAAATGCTTATTGAATGAATTTGCTCACTGACCAGTCATTTGTAACTACAATTTCTCCATCTTTCTATCAGTCATATAGACTAATATTACTTCTCTCCGCTCAGCAAACATTGTGTACAGAATACTATGCTGGATGCTGGTGGAAATAAAGTTTTTTTTTTTAAAGACAATACAATCCTTGTGAAACATATAGACTAGTGGGGAAGGTGAGCATAATCCATTCATATGATAGCAAATTTCAGGTTTAAAATAAAGCTGCTCGTTGAAATTATGCTTAAAAAATAAGTGACTAAAATGTTCCTTCCTTCCTCTTTTCTAAAAAGATTTTCAATGTATCCAAACATTTATTTAAATAAGTCAAAGTCTTCCCTAGAATTTAACTGTGAGATCCCACTGCTAGTCTATACCCTAAGAACATCTAAAACAGAAACATCCCATACACCCCAAAATATTCAGCAACACTTTTTTAATAGCAATACATAATATATAATAATGGAGGGAAGAGGAAGACTAGAAGTAAATGGCATTAAATATAGTACTTGGATGTAATGAAAGAGAGGGAGGGAAAGAAGGAGAAAAGAAGAAAGGAGAGAGTGGTAGAGGAAGGAAGGGAGGAAAGGAGGAAAGAAGGGAAGGAGGGAGGAAGGAAGGAAAGAAGGGAGGGAAGGAGTGAGGGAGGGAGGGAGGAAAGAAGGAAGGAAGGAAAGAAGGAAGGAAGGAAGGAAGGAAGGAAGGAAGGAAGGAAGGAAGGAAGGAAGGAAGGAAGGAAGGAAGCAAGGAAGGAAGGAAGGAAGGAAAGAAGGAAGGAAGGAAGGAAGAGAGAGAGAGAGAAGGAAAGAGAAAGGAAGGGAAGGGAAGGAGAGAGGGAGGGAGGAAAAATTTAAGCATGTAAAAATTAGGCCCTGCTCTTGTCTCCCATATAAGATATCTTCACTTTGTCTTTCATAAATAAATTCATTCATATTTTCTAAATTCAATGTACTTAAAATTCACCTCAGAATCTATTCTTTCTTCTCTTCTTATACTTCATGTCTGACGTTCCTACTCAATGTATTATGATTAAAAGAAGTATAGACGAAGGGGAGAAGCCAAGAAGTGGTTTGGTATTTTTATGGAGGGGAGAAATGTTCAAAATAGGAAGGTGGAACATTGATGTTTCAAAACTTCTCTAGTTTTAAGTATCTCCAACTGACATGAATCACCCTGACAAGCCAGGGGAGTTACAATTATGCATATTAAAGTATATATGTAATGTAACAACTCCTAAACCTGATGTTTAATTTTTATATGACTTCATATAAAACTTTTAAGGAGCGTATCATATTATTCTTTATTTTTACATTTTTCCTTTTCTCTAACGATGGTATTTAGATTATTTATTCTATTTACCTTTTATTTCTATCAGTAATGCACATCTGCATATAACCTTGATGGTGCATGTAATAGAACGTCAAACACAGATGGAAAAAATTAGAGGGATCATTGACCTGGATTAAGTTCACTACCTATTATGGAAAATCTTTGTGAATGAAATACCATCTGCCTAATTTTAATTGAAGTCCAGCTCCCTAATGTTCAAAGTCAGAGATACTGTTAGTAATAATTCCAATCCCCAAAATTGTCCAACAAATAAAATATTCTCTTTTCTTTTTCTTTCATAGCAGGGGAGGGGGGGAGGAGGGAGGAAGAGAAAAGAGAGAGAGACATTGAGGACAGATAGGTTTCTATTCTTTTGGAATCTGACAACTCTGTGAGTGTGTGTGTGTGTGTGTGTGTGTGTGTGTGTTGTTGGAATTTTATACATCCTAAGAATAAAGTCTATGTTCTGTGTGATCTTGTAAACAAGAAAAAATAAGCAATTAAGAGACAGAATAATTTTCCTTATGGGCTCCTAAAGAGCCCAAGAATCACAAGTTCATGTGGGATCAAGTTCTAGCTTAGCCATTAACTGCTCATGTGCTACCTTACATGTGCGGGAAGACTCTCACAGAGATCCTCAAACTTTTTAAATAGGGGCCAGTTCACTGTCCCTCAGACTGTTGGAGGGTCGGACTATAGTAAAAACAAAAACTTTGTTTTGTGGACCTTTAAATAAAGAAAATTCATAGCCCTGGGTGAGGGGGATAAAGGTCCTCAGCTGCTGCATCTGGCCCGCGGGCCATAGTTTAAGGACCCCTGCGAGAGTATAGTAGAAAGAATGTTAAGTTTGGAGTTAGGGCCTGGGTTTGAATGTTGTCTTGGCTACTTACTTCCCAAGTGACCTGGGAAAGACCTTAGCTTAAAAAGACGGAGGTCTCCCACTGCCTCTGGGTATCATCTCTAGTCATCCTAACCTATATCTTGCCACTGGGTCCAGATGGCTTTGAAAGAGAGAACGAGGCTGGTGACTTTGCACAGTACTTTCTCATTTAAATCCAATTCATTTGCAAGTCAAGACATTACCTTCCTGATGGCATTGATACTCTTTGAGAATGAAGAACAATCACCTATGTGACTTCAGAAAATCACTTAAGCTCTTTGAACCTCAGTTTCCTCAGTTGTAAAAATAAACAGATTTGATATGTATGTGGATATGTAAAATAACCAGATGGATATCATGCTATGAGAATATCAGGTAAAGGAACTAAGGGATAGTTGCTATGAAGAGAGATCTGAGGGAGAGGGAGACATAATAGTTATCTTTAAATATTTGGAGAGCTGCCAGTCAGTAAAACCACAAGTATTTATTAAGTACTGATTATGGGCCAGACCTTATGATAAATAAGTCCTGAGAATACAGAGAAAGGCAAAATAACAGTTTTTCATCTCAAGAAATTCACATTCTAGTGGGAAAGACAGCCTATAAGCAACCATGTACATAAAAGCTACATACAATGTAAGGGGAAGTAATCTCTGAGGGAAGGAATTAAAAGGGAAGGAATCCAAGAAGATGGGATTTGTGCTGAGCCTTCAGGGAAGCTAAAAAGCAGGAGTGAGAAGAGCATTCCAGGCATGAGAGACAGCCAATGACAAGATATGACATCAGGAGATGAGAGTTTTGTATGGGAAACCCCAACAAGGTCAATGTTGCTAGATTAAAGAGCAGAAGGGAGGTTGAAGTTATAAAAATACTGGGAAAAGATAAGGAGTCAGGTTTTGAAGAACTTTAAAAGCCAACCAAAAGATTTCATATTTGATTCTGGAGATGATAGGGAGTTAATTGAATAGGGGGAAAGGAAGAGGAAAGGGCATGGTCAGTCCTGAGTTTTAGGAAGAAAAGGAATAAACATAATTTTCTTGACCCCAGAAGACAGAGAAACAATGAGTAAGTGCTACAAAGAACAAAATTTAGGTTTGATCTAAAGGAAAGACTTCTAACAAGTAGAACTGTCTAAAAGTGGAATAGATTTCAGTGGAACCTGGTGGGGCTCCAACTCACTGGAAGAAAGGAAAGAAGGAAGAAAATTTATAGTATATGTTACAGAATAGATTCTTGTTTAAGTACAAATTAATTAGAATGCCTCTGAGATGCTGTGATTCTATTCTGGGGGGGGGGGGGAGATTAAGGTATCTTCCAGTATAAATAATATGTTTCCAGCATTTTGATAATGTACTACCCAAATAAAATAATATTTGTAGCACTTGCAAATTTTAAAGCACTATATAAGGATTAGTTACTTTATTATTATTATTATTATTATTATTATTATTATTATTATTACTCCCTAGCAAATACACTTCTCCAAGCAGTCCATTCTTCCCACTGCCTCACATCCCCCTTATCCCTTATCCCCCCACAATACACACAATATACTTATTCCTAATGTTATGCTTTTTTTCATGATGCTTCCCTCTCCAAACATGCCCTTCTCTCTTCCATAAAGCCTTCCCCATCATATCATTCCTCATTAATTGTTTAGGCATTATAGTACTTTATATATCACATATGACACTCAACTATTTTTATGTGGAAATGACCTCTCCAATTAGACTATAAAATTCTGGAGATCAGTGATTTTTGTCTCATACCTCTTTTAGATCCCTCTTTGGGTCTAATAGAAAGCTTTATTCCTAGTAAAGAATCAAGAAAAACTGAATAAAGGAACAAGTGGATGGAGAAACAATGGCACTGGAATGAAAACTAGGGGAAAAAGTGATCCCAAATTAAGGTGAAAGAGAAAGATTTCTTTCCTAATTGGCTCAACAACAATCATCCAAGAAACTAAAAAATGCTTGATGTCATTCCCAGGAATCAAAAAAATATTAAAACTTTTTACCTGTGGGACCTTATCAAGTTACTTAATTTCTCTTAGCCTCATTTTTCCCTATCTGTAAAATGAGGAATGTTTGAACTAGATTATTTCTAAGGTCCCTTCTAGCTCTAAATCCTATAATCCTTTTATATGTTCCTAAGGGACTACACCCTTCAAATAGCTTTATTCCCTGATAAAGAGAATAGTCACTGGAGTGTATAGAACAGGCATGTTGTGTACCTTCTTTGGAAATATGGAAGGAGAGAATGCAGAGGAGACAGATAGCAAGTCTCTTCAAAGTCCCTTCCATTATCTCTCTGAAAATGTGATTTTGTCCCTCACTATCAGAACCTGAAGGGAGGCAGAAAAGAGAAGGTCATTGCCAAAGGGTCCTTCCTCCCTCCAACCTCCCGCCCACCACAGAGGAACACAGCCAAGCAGTTCTCCAGAGGACATCTTGACACTTGTTTCTTGTCTTTTTTGTCTGTATTGGGAATTTTTTTGGAGGGGGGAGGGAGAAGGGGCTTAGTCACTATGAAGGAAAAGGTGATTAGAAAGCTAAGGGTAGTGAATAAGAGCAGTCGATTCAGAAACAGTGTTTTAAAGGGCTTAGTTGCTGCTTAGCTCTCAGACACGTACACATTCAAGAAAGGCTAAATAAGCCAGACTTTGGGTTTTCTGATTAGACTATTGATTCCCATCAGTGTAACCATGCAGAGGGGTGAAAAAGTTGACTTTGAACAGTGATAAGTAATAGAGTGACCTGGTGTTTGGAATAACAGCTTCTAAAATACAAATTCTTCTCTCCTAAGTGCTTTGCCACAAACACTCACTTTATGAAAGGACATGTGACAAACACAGTAACTTAAATACAGAATCCTAAGAGGTAGCTAGCTGTATTATTACTGGGCTCACAGGAGAGTTAACTTTCCTGTATAGCTTGCTGTACTGTTGAAGGCCTTTCAAACTTAATTTTTCAGGTGGCTCGAGCAAAGCTAATCCAAGCAAAAAGAACTAGTGCATCCTTTATCTGGCCTGATACCCCCCTTGTCCTTGACAATGAATAAGGACACAATCATAAGAGGTCACAACAGAAAAAGACCTGAACCGGGAGTCCAATTCTTGATTCACACAAATCAATTCACCTGTGTGCTCAGTTGCTTCATCTGAGGAACAATAGCAATGTTGCCTGTTTTCTTTGTCCCTCACAAGGATATTGTAAGGATTAATTAAATGGCATGTGATATTCTGAGCTTCTGGAGGAAAGGCATTCTCTCTCTATCCCTTTCAAGGTCCCCTTAGCAGTATTGTTCTAGGATTCTGTAATAATCAGGCTGTAGATTTATAAAGCATCTTTCTTCTAAGGAGGTCAAGGCATCTTCTCTGTATTTTCTCATTTATCTTTGAAGTCTAATGAAAGATGAAAGTAACTGTTATAATCTTTCCCATTTAGTAGACAGAAAAAAAATTTCAAAGCATTTATATGACATGCCTAAGCTCAATGTAACTCAATAAGCACTCATTAGGACCTACTGTGTGCCAGCTACTAGGAATACAAAGACATAAGCAACAGAGTTCCTCCCCTCAAAGAGCATGCATTCAGCTCAATTCTATTCCATTCAACAAGTATTGATTGGATTTCTGTCATACTAGGAACTGTGCAAGACATTGTTTATACCAAGGCAAAACAAAATGGTTCCTTGCCCTCAGGGAATTAAGATGCTACTGGGTTGAAATAATCTATACACAGATCAGCAGACACAAACACACACATACAAAGAAAATTGTTCAAGGGATGAAAGGAAAGTACTAGTAGTGGAGAAATCAGGAAAGGCCTCCTCTAGTAGGTTTTATCTAAGCTATGCTTTGAAGGATACTAGGGATTCAGTGAGTTCTAGATGAGGAGGAAAAGCATTCCAGGAATGGGGGAGATTTAAACAAACAAATGTACAAAAGTGGGAGGACTTTCTATAGGTTACGTTTAGCAAGTAAGCCAGTTCTATTAAGGATGCATTCTACTGTGGGTATATAACATGTATAAAAATAAATATAGTTCAAGGAAAATTGAAAAGTGAAAGGACATTAACATCTAGCAACAGAGAAGGTGATGCAAATCTTGAAAACAGGTAAGAATTCTGGGAGAAAAAGATCAAGAGAGAGTGAATTCCAGACATGGGGAATAATATATGAAAATGCATAAAAGAAAGGAAATAATTTGAGTCTAATTTGTTTGGAATATATATAAAGGTATGAAGGTATGTAGAAACCCATCTCTGGAGGGCCTTAATTGCTAGCCTAAAGAGCATGCATTTTATTCTATGAAGAGTTCTTGAGGGATGATGAAGTATACTGCCCCAGAGTCAAATCTATATCTTCGCAAGATTATTTTGTTGTGTCACAGGCAGAGAAATGACCAGACTCCAGATCTTCTCACTCTAAATTTAGTGCCCTAACCACTGCTTCTCTAGGACAAAGTGGCCCAACAGGCATCTGAGTGACTAGGCCCAGAGGGTATCATATGATATGAATTCCCAGGACAGTGATCTAAATCTAGGTCTCTAAACTTTAGTATTTTTGTTGGAGAGAATAGACAGATAGGTGAGTAGATAACCAGATGAGTTAGAATCTTTCCCTATCTCCTCAAATCCTGATTACTAATGAAACTACATTCTCTGTGGAAAAAATGGATTCTCTGTTCATTGCCTGAAAAGCACAGAATTCCAGAGTCTTCCAGAAACTAACTGCTCCTCCTTTGCCAACATATTAAAGCAGCCTATATTCTCAAGGTGGTGCCTTTGTCACCAAGTCTTGTTTGTACCATAAGGCATGAACTTTAATTCTCCCTCTCAAAATACATACATATACATATTCCCTGTTTAGATTTTTATTTTGCCCAGATGCAATATTTAATTTTAAAAAGTTGATGAAAGTGGGAAGGATTTCGAAGGAAGAAGAAAGCATGTCTTCAAACAGAAAGAAAAATAGCATTTATTTAGACTACCTCCAATGAGCCTGATCTTTCCATCAACTTGGTCCTATTACACTGCCTCAATGAATTTCTTAGTGATCAAGGAGTTTACTAATGTCAGTCTCGTTGAAATTTCACTTCATTGTAGGAAACACTCACCCCAATATCCTTACACATAGTTGAGCCTTAATAAATATTTGTTGAATTGAGGTCAAGAAAGCATGGAAGGCAATAATACAATCCAATTAAATGTGCCTTCCTCTTTACCCAAATTATAAATGAAGACTTTATGGAAAGGAAAATATTTCCTCACCCCAGAATAGTAGGCCAATCCTGGCCCTCTCCATTCCTCACCTTAAAAACAGCCATGACATACTGTAGGTAGAGAATTTTAGTAAATAATTTCCTAGTCTTCCTAAATGCTTCCCTGCCATTTTTACTTTTGTCCTTTTTTACTTTTGTTCTATGTATACTTCTATATCCACATGTTGTCTTCCATGACTAAATGTAAATTCCTGAAGTCCAGGAATTTATTCATTTTTTTTTTTTTTAGTATATCAAGCCTCCCACAGTCTTTGACACTTAGTAGACATTTAATAAATGATGATCGATTGGAGGAGTAAATAAAATAATCTAATCAGAGGTTATAGAGCTTTGAGCTTGATCCCAGAGAGAGCTTAGAAGGGTCAAATTGGGCCAAGAGAAAAGGAAAGAAGACAAGGGAATACTTCTTTTCTTTGGGGATTTAAAGAGGCCAGAGAAGGGCTCAAAGAAAAACTAAAGATCTGGTTGTTCAGGACTTGCTCTAAACTTCTGGCTTTAAGCCCCAAACAGAGTTCAAGGAGACCCTCAGCTTTTCTTCTACGTCATCCAATCCTGTTCACGTAGGTAGGATAAGAGAGAAAGACTCAAGGAGAACATTCTGTCCAATAACAAAGATTGTGAAATTGGAAGCTAGAGCTTCCTGTATCTCTTAGGAATCTGAGTGTATCGGACTGGGTACAGGGTGAGAAAGAATCATAACTGGAAGAATAGTCAATATTAGTTTGTTTTCCAGTTATCAGATAACATAATGAAAGGTTCAATAAGCGGCCCCATTATAGTAGAAGCCCTGTCTGGGGTAGAGTATAGGACTGAATATTATGGAAGCTATTGAACTCAGACTAAATTCAGCAGACAACCCCAACCACTAACACTGGGTGTTGTTAATCACTCCTAGAATGGAAAGCGACGTATAGTGATGTGTTTTGAACCAATGAACTCTGGGCACTTTCTGTATTTCACAGAGCACTACAGATCAGTGTTTATCCCGACAACACTGTGTATAGCTGACCTAAAATTGGACGATCCAAACCTCTTTCCTGTCCCCCAGAGATGTGTGTGTAATTAGAGAAAATGAGGACAGAATATGCATAAGTATCTGTTATACTGGGATTGCTGCCCAGAAAGGAAACTAACATTGGGAGCTGGACATAATCTTTTGCACCCTTTATGATGAAGGGGTTACAGGCAGTAAATGAGGGAATTTTTATGCTTTAGAACAGCTGTTGGGTCAGGCTACCTTTATGAAATTATAGGTGTTTAAAAAAAACCAACCATTGATTGTAACTTTTGTGTACCCTTTAGTCAGCCATTTATGTGCCTTCGAAAACCAACTAAAGAATGTTGACAGTATCTGAACTGTTAACTCTTTTCAGTTGCCTGTTTTCCCTGCAGGTTTCCATCTTGGATTTGACACTGTACCATTATAGAAGGGTACATGCTGAAAAGTCCCTACAAGACAAAATGGTTTTGAAAGTGAATAAAAGATTAGAGCAGTTATAATCTATGGTATAACTATAAGAAAAGGTCCTCTACCAACACAAATTCACACAGTATCTGGGGCCAGATTTGAACCTGTCTTCAGGTCCATTGACAATATTTTATCTACAGGAGCCAACTAGCAAAAAGCACATTGATCAAGGACTGATATTTGACATTTTCCTTAGCCATGCATCCTGCAGTTTAAAAAGGCTGAAAACCCCAGCAAATTCCTGATTCCTGGAAATAAAGAATCCCAGTTTGGGAAAGATTTTCTGGTCTTTGATGCTTCCTTTTCCAAATGACTTCAGAAAGGGCTCAAACTTAGATACATCTTAGACATCTAGAGTCTAAAAATAATCAAGATGGGGAATGTGTGTCTGTGTTTGGGGTGGGGGGGAGAGGTAATATGATTATATTTGTCTTTTAGCCCAGATAACAGCCCAGGTATTCAGATGACTATTTTCAAGACAAGAGATTTCAAGTAGAGCCTGTTCTCTTGATTAAAGCATTACAGTGTCTGGGGATCCTGATAAAGGGGATGCCAAATCCACTGAGAGAGCAGAATACTGACAGAGCTAAGGTGAGGAGAGCAGAACTGGTACAAGGAGAGGAGAAACTCGTCATCCTCATCACTATCATCAAAAGATGTTCACTGACCACCTATAGTATGCAAGACTTAGAGACAAGCCTTTGAAAATCTTTTTCTCCCTATATTGGGATATGAGAGATCTTTCCCAAAGTCCTGTTTCCAGGGCCAGAAGAGGAAACTGAAGCCCCTAATTGTAAATAAAAGCCACCCAGGGCAATTTTCAGTGATTCCCCTGACCAGACTCAAACTTTACTTGGTGGTTGCTTAGCAACCAGTAACCTTGAAGACACAGCACAAGACAGAAGAGCCAAAAGTGCATTTCATGGATAAGCTGGTTATGAAAACTACCCCCTCCCAGTGACCCTCCACCCCCAAAGTAAAGGACAGAGGAAAGAGACAGCTCTGTCTTCCAGGCTTTTCTGGGACTGTTGAGGGAGGGAACAGACCTTGGAACAGATGGATGAGCAGTCAAAGGTCTGTTGGGGGAGGGGAGAGCAAGCAAAAAGGTCCTGAGGGCCCTGTGTTAGACAGAAGGAATTTTCCCTGTTTCCAGAGGAAGCTGGACTGTGAGGTGCAGTTGTGAAGTGCAATTCTGTCTCAGGTAGAGAGAGGAATCCCATTTCAGACCTATACCTCCAGCTACACTTACAAACAGTGATGAACAGATGCTAACCACTGTCAAAAGAAGAAGGACTAAGAGGTCCTTTCAAAGAACAAAAAACACACCACTACCAACCACACTCGGTGCTACTCCCCAACCATTGTTCTGAAGCACTATTGCACTGTAGGTGGTAAGGCAGGGCTGAGAAAGGAAAATTCAACTCAAAGAACTTACAATGCACCCATATTTATATTTAAAAAACACACCTTATTAACAGAAGCCTGAATTCTCAGGACCATGAAGGGCCCCAAATAGAGGAAGCAAAAAGCCCTCTTCCCTCATTAAAAACTCAGATGACTTTTTAAGTGAAAAGTCCAGAAACTCATTGAGCTAAGCTTCAGCCTGACACAGGATTTACTTCAGGAAGAACAAAACTCAAATTCGAGCTAAGATACAACTCCAGAAACCTCTTTACCAAATCTGCCTGTGAAAAACTGGGGAGATATGGTCACCTTGTTTAGAAGCCATGAACTCCTGTCCTCAATCTCCAGAAAAGAGGAGGAGATAAATATTTCAATCTTAAAATGACTCCAGAAGAATAAATGCAGAAGGAGAACAACAAATAAGGCGGATATAAATCCAGATAAAATATTAAAATCATTAAAGGGCTTCTGCTCCCTGAAGATTGGGAAGAATGAAGAGAGTTAATTAAAAGCCATCTCCATGCACTGCTGAGCCAGCCTGCCTTGATAAATCAACAGCTAGGCCTGCTGCTACAGAGGGCAGCAATGGGGCTTCAGGGGAATGAAGAAGAAAGGAAAGAAAAATATGAAAGATCAGTGAAGTTGAATTGGACACATTGACTAGTTTCATGTTTTTTTAATATTTAATGTCTTTGGGATAAAGTTGTTCTGTGGAAGAATCAGTTGAGTAGGTAAATGATGGCAATGAGGAAGTAGTATTGTTTGTTTCTACTTAGAAACAACACTATCAGCCATTTCTGATGTTGTACTGAAATGCTTGCCTCCTGAATCAGAGCTGTAGAAATAAATTCAGTCTTCCAAAATCTCTCTCTTCTGAAGTCTAAGTGTGGATTGTTTTGGGGTTGAGGAAATGGGAGAGAGGAATTTGATAGAGGGAGTGAGGAACCTCCAGAGTCTCCAGCTAAGTAGTACAAACCAAAGAAAGGTAAGGAAATTAGCAGCCAAAACTAAGGTGGAGATGCTTCCTTTCTTTTCTTCCACCTTAGAAAAGAGAGAGGAAGAGTTGTGTGTGTGTGTTAGTCTCTTTAAAAAAAAAAATAGGCTGAACATGAAAAGTTTGAGCTGAAATCAGACCATAGTGATTTTAGGGAAAGGTTTCAAAAACTGGTACCAACCATTCTCTAAAGGAAAGTACTTACATCTTCTTTGATGGGAATAATATTGAAAATAAATTAGTGGAATGGATGGAGCCAAGATGGCAGAGTAGAGGCAGCAACCCAGCTGAACTCAACTAACATTCTACTCCAAACAGCTTTAAGATAATGCATCAAATTGAATTCTGGAGCAGCATAACCAACAAAAGATTGGGGTGAAATATTTTTCCAGCCTAAGTTAGAAGGCCAGCAAAAAAGGTCTATAACTGGTGTGGAGAAGAGCCCAGAGCACATACTGTGATAATACCAACTATAGAGCCTGAAGATAGCCACAATTATAGCAGCAGCAGCACCAGCTTCAAGAGCTCTCGGTTCTGAGATGTTAAGGAGATTGGGCAACTGATTAGAAAGAGATTACAGAGAACCCTGAGCTGACATCACCGGCAAGACTGGGTGCTTTTTGGCAACTCCATTGGCCATACACAGTAGAGAGGAGCACTTGTGGTAAGTCAGGAAAGGATTACTTGTGCTTGGTCACAAGGGAGCAAGGGCTATGGTCATAGTTTCAGGATAGAGAGGAGCACTAGCACTTGTGGTTGCAAAGAAACAAGAGACCTGGTCACAGTTCCAGGGTCAAGAAGAACATTAGCCCTTACAGCTGCAAGGGAGCAGGGTTCTTTTCTGGATAAAGACCAGAGTGCAGACCAGGAAAATTTACACTTCTTCCAGGATAACACCATCTTGGAAATATGTTTTCAGACATCCCCTCTACACAAACACCCTTAGAACCAACTCTGCAAACAGCAGCATGTAAAATCCGAAGCTTAGGACTGCCCCAGATGATCAGAGCTCAACTTTAACATAAAATTCAAAGTCAAGGAATAAGCTAGGAAAATAAGCAAACAATAATCACAAAAGATTCTGATTATAAAACCTACTATGGTGACATGGAAGAAAAAGATAAATTCAAAAGGCAACAATAAGAAAATTATTGCAAACAAAGCTTCAAGGAAAAATGCAAACTGGATACAAGACAAGGACTCATGAAAGGATTAAAGAAAAAAAAAGAAAGTTTGAAACAAAACAAAAAAAAAATGAGAGTGTTGTAAGAAAATTATGCAAAGAGAATTAACAGCTTGGCAAAAGGACACACACACACACCCCACAAAATATTAAGAAATACTTTTTTTTTAAGTTGATCAAATGGAAAAAAGAAACACAATATCTCACTGAAGAAAATAATTCCTTAAAAATTAAAATTGGAAGCTAATGACTTCAAGACATCAAGAAACAATAAATCAAAGACAAAAGATGAAAAATAGAAGAAAATATGAAAAAATCTCATCTAAAAAAGCAAATGACCTGGAAAACAGGTCAGCAGAAATAATTTAAGAATTACTGGACTATCTGAAAACCACAATCAAAAAAAAAAAAGAGCCTAAAAATCATATTTGAGGAAATTATCAAGGAAAACTTCCTTAATATAGTAGAAAATAGAAATTGGTAAAATAGAAATTGAAAGTATTGACCAATCACCTCCTGAAAGAAATCCCAAAATAAAATCTCCCAGAAATATTATAGCCAAATTCTAGAGCTCCTAGGGCACAGAGAAAATGTTGCAAGCAGAAAGAAAGAAACCATTTAGTTATTACCGAACTATGATTGTGACCACAAAGGATTTAGTAGCTTCCATGTTAAAGGAGTGGAAGTTTTAGAATATGATATTCTGGAAAGCAAAGAAGATGAGATTTCAATCAGGAATAAACTACCCACATAAACTGAATATAATCTTTCAGGTGATAAAATTGATATTTAATGAATCAGAAGGCTTTCAAGCATTCCTCATGAAAAGAGTAGAGTTGAATAGAAAATATGACATCCAAACAAGGACTCAAAAGAAACAAAAATTTAAAAAATTAAAGAGAAATTATAAGGGACTTAACAAAGCTAAACTGTTTACATTCCTATATGAGAAAATGATATATATAACCTCTAAGAGCATTATCATTATTGGACAGTAGACATAAGTATGAGTCAATTATATTCAAATCATCTCCCAAAAAATGAAGGAAAATGATATGGCTAATGTGGAAATATTCATACATGATTTCATATATATATATATATATATATATATATAATTATATCACATTGCACTGGGAAAAAGAGAAGGAGAGAGAGAATAAAGAAAATAATCTCATATGAAAGCACAAGATAGAGTTTTTACAATGGAGGGGGAAATTGTGGGGAATAGGAAGGATGGGCAGGTAGTGCTTGAATCTCACTTCCTTAGAACTGGTCTAAAAAAGAGAAGAAGGTATAGAAACATATTTTATTCAACAGGGAAATCAGAAGGAACAGGGGAAAAGAAAAGAAGGGTGATAAAAATGAGATTAGGTTAAGGGAAAGAATAATCAGAAGCAAACAGACTTTTGAGAAGGGATAAGGTAAAAAGAGAGAGAGGATAAATAAAACAAAATAGAATAGAAGGAAATACACAATTAGTAATCATAACTGTGAATGTAAATGGTATGAACTCACCTATAAAATGGAGGCAGCTAGATAGCAGAATTAATTAGAAACCAGAACCCAAAAATATGCTGTTTACAAGACATACACTTGAAACAGAAAGATAAACATGGCTTAAAATAAGGGGCTGGGATAAAATCTATTATGCTTCAGATGGAGTCAAAAAAGTAGAATGGGTGGCTATAATCTCAGGCAAAGCAAAAGTAAAACCTAGTTTTAAAAAATAATTAGGGAACCACATTTTACTAAGAGATATCAGAGACAATGAAGTAATATCAAAAAAAAAAAAAATGACAGCAAGTTTCTCTGCCAAAAGCTTCATTTCTCAATTATGACATGTTTATTTAAAAAAAAAAAAAAAAGAGCCATTCCCCAATTAAATGATGGTCAAAGGATATAAACAGGCAGTTTTCAAAAGAAGAAATCAAAATCAACTATAGTCATGGAAAAATGTTCTAACTTACTACTGATTAGGAAAATACAAATTAAAACAACTCTGAGGTAACACTTAAACCTATCAGATTAGCTAATATAATAGGAAAAGTAAATGACAAAAGCAGGAAGGGACATGCAAAAATAGGGACACTAAATCATTATTGGTGGACTAGCTCAACCATTCTGGAGAACAATTTGGAACTGCGTCCAAAGGGCTATAAAACTATGCACATCCTCTGACCCATTAATATCTCTACTACATCTGTATCCCAGAGATCAAAAAAAGGGGGGAAAGGATTTATTTGTACAAAAATATGTATAGCAGCTCTTCTTATGGTAGTAGAGAATTGGAGATTAAGAGGGTGCCCATCAATTGAGGAATAGCTGACAAGTTGTGGTATAAGATTGTGATAAAATACCATTGTGCTATAAGAAATGATGAAGAAAGTAGTTTCAGAAAAACCTGTGAAGACTTCTATGAACTGATATAGAGTAAAGTGAACAGAATCAGGAGATCATTGTCCACAGTAACAGCAAACTTGTAATGATAATCAACTGGGAAAGATTTAGTTATCTGATCAATACAACAATCCAACATAATGCCAAAGGATCTATAACTAACAATACTATCTACCTCATGAGAGAAACCTGATGAACTTTGAAGGCAAATTGAAATATATATATATTTTTTTACTTTCTTTGTTTTTCTTACTTTTTATAATATGACTAATGTGGAAATCTTTTTACATGATTTCATATATATAATTATATCAGATTGCTTGCCTTCTCAATGGATGAGAGAGCAGATGAAGGAAGGGAAAGAATTTGGAACTCAATTATTTAAAAAGAACATCAAAAGTAAATAAATAATAAATTGTTTTAGAAATTAATTATTGGGATATAATCATTTTAGAAATCTAATCAATGTAGAAAATAATTTGAAAAAAAAAGAAAGAAAATAATTTGAGAATTATGCCCCAAAAAGGCTCCTCCTTTCTTTTGTTTTTGGAGGAGTGTCTTAATGTCTCTGTTTCTTCTTTCTACTATTGCTTGACCTTGAGGATTGAAGGGTATGCCAGTAGTGTGTAGAATCTTATACTGTGCACAAAAGTGTTCAAAATGTTTGGAGGTATATGCCGGTCCATTATCTGTTTTTATTTCTTGTGGCACACCCATAATTGCGAATGCTTGAATGAGGAATTCAGTGACCACTCGGGCTGTCTCTTTTGCTGCTGGTATGGCAAAAGTGAATCCTGAAAAGGTGTCTACCACAACGTGGATAAAAGACAGACGACCAAAAGATTTATAATGAGTCACATCCATTTGCCAGATTTCATTGGGTCTCAAACCACGAGGGTTCTTCCCTGGAGGCAGTGTAGGAGCGTGGAAGGGAAGGCAAGCTGTACAGCTTTTCACTATGCTCCTAGCTTCTTCTTTTGTAATCCCAAACTGTAAACGCAAAGCTCGAGCAGCCTGATGGTATTTAGAATGGGATTCCTGGGCCTCCTGAAATAAAGGCGTACTGGCCAACATAGTTAAAAGGCTATCTGCCTTTGAATTTCCATCAAAAATAGGACCTGGAAGTCCACTATGTGAATGGACATGCAGGATATAAATCTTTCCTGGATGCTTTCTCACTTGCTCTTGAAGTTCCTTAAAGAGCTGATATATATTAGAAGCTGCAAATTTTATTTGGGCTGTGGCAATTCTTTGTACCACACCTACTGAATAGGCTGAATCAGATATTATATTTATGTCGCCTGGGTAATAAGTGAGAGCTAGCATGATCGCATATAATTCGTTCTGCTGAGTGGACTGAAAAGGAGTTCTGACTACTCTTTTTACAGTTAGATCATGAGAGTATACAGCACAAATATTTTGTTTGGCTGCGTCTGTAAAGATGGTTGGTCCTTCAAGAGGAACCTTAGAAACCTTCTCTTCAAAAATCCATTGCCAATTATGCAGTAGTCTGGTTATCTTTAATGGAGATCCATGTGCAAAATTTGGAGCCATGGCCAATAAAATCTGCCACTCTGGGATGGTTTCACAGCATACATTAATTTGTGCATTTGTATAGAAGGTGTATATCTTGTCAGGTCTTGTCCCAGATAATTGTACTGCTCGCTTAATGGCCTTTAATAGAATTCTAGCCACAAGCACTGGGTAAGGCGTAAGGCTTTGTTCTGGTTGTGCTGGGAGGTTCACCCACTCTATCACACTGTCTCCTTGATGAAGGACTGCTGTGGGTGCTTCTTTTGTAGCAAAAACTGATATTTCCAAGGGTTTTTGAGTTACTCTCTCAACTACATTGGATAAAGCCAGTTCAACTTCTCTCAAGGTCTCTTGAGCTTCTTTTGTAAGCCGGCGTGGTGAATTTAAAGCAGTGTCTCCCCTTAAAATGTCATATAGGGGTTGCAATTGATTGGTAGTTAAACCTAATACTGGACGCATCCATTGGATATCTCCTATTAATTTTTGGAAATCATTTAAGGTGTTCAACCTCTCTGTTCTTAAAGACAGTTTTTGTAGTGTAAGTGCCTTAGGATATATTTCATATCCTAAATATTGAAAAGGAGCATGTCTTTGAATTTTTTCTGTAGCGATATGAAGTTTGTAGTATCTTAGTGTTTCTATGGTTTTTTGTAGACATGCTTCTAGAATTTGTTCCTCCGGTGCACATCCCAAAATATCATCCATATAATGTAATAGCATAACTTTTGGAAATGTTTTTCTTATTGGAACAAGAGCAGCAGCAACATACATTTGACACATAGTGGGGCTGTTCTTCATACCCTGTGGCAAAACCGTCCATTCATATCTTTTATAAGGCTCAGCTAAATTGACACTGGGCACCGAAAAGGCAAATCTCTTCATATCCTCCTTATCCAGAGGAATGGAATAGAAACAATCCTTGATGTCTATAACCCAAAGGGGCCATTCTCTAGGAAGCTGAGTAGGAGATGGAAGTCCAGGCTGAAGAGTTCCCATAGTTTCCATCTGTTCGTTCACTTTTCTTAAATCAGTGAGCATCCTCCATTTTCCCGATTTCTTTTTTACAACGAACACTGGTGAATTCCAAGGACTTAGAGAAGGTTGTAAATGCCCTTGTTCAAGCTGCTCCTGTACTATATCTAATAAGGCCTGAATTTTATCGCTACTTAAGGGCCACTGTTCTATCCACACTGGTGTATCAGTTTTCCATTGGATAGGAATAGGTGAAAGTGTTGGCAGGCCTTCAACAGCAGCCCTGCTTAAAAAACCGAAGTACTCATTTTTAACCCCAATTGTTGTAAAACGTCTCTTCCCCACAGATTGATGGGGATTTTTTCAACTATAAAAGGAGTAAAAACTCCTGTTTTGCCTTCAAAAGTCCATCTCATAGGGGCAGCACTAACTTCAGCTGCTATTGATCCTCCTACTCCAGACATATAGGTATCTGCTTTAATCTTTGGCCAGTGACTGGGCCAACTGGCACCTCTAATAACTGTACGATCCGCACCTGTGTCTACCAATCCTTCCAATGGTAGGCCATTTATATAGATAGTGAGCATAGGTCGGTCAGCCGTTACTGCTGCTGTCCAGTATATTTCTGGTTTTTGTGGTCTGGAGTCAGAACCTGGGTGACTATCACGAGGCTGCTTATTAGGATTCTGTATGAGTAACCCTGATGCTACTACGTCTCCTGGGTGATAAGTCACACATTGACTACCTGTATTAGTGACTGGGATATTATCTACACATTCCCCAGTTTCCCACATCAGTGTGTGGATGGACACTGTTTTGTACATACAAGAAGGTGAAATGGTCAAGCCTACTGTGCCTGGAGGTAAGGGATCCATAGGCTGGAGAGGAACAGATTTCACCTCTCCAGGGGGTATCTCAGTTGTCCCAGCTGCATATAGCTCTATTCTCCCAATTGTAATTCCCTTCTGCCATCAGGTTGCTTCCTGGCTGGTTGACTGTGTAATCCCCTTCTCCCATCGTATGGCTTTCTGGCTGATTGGTCATGTCTGGGTACTGGACTTCTAGGCACTCTCTGGGTGCACCATTGGCTGCCATCATGCCCCAAGTATTTTTTGCCTTGGGCCCTGGGGCTGGGCCCCTCATCCCGTTTCCCTGAATCTGTCTGCATTCTGAGGCCCAATGGAAGCCTCTGTTGCATTTTGGACATGGGGTTTGGGGTCTTGTTCTCCCACCTTGTCTTCCCATTCTATCTCTATACCAACATTGAGCTTTCAGATGTCCTACTTTTCCACACTGAAAGCATCTACGAGTCTCTCTGGAAGTCCCTTGCCAAGAGGGATTCTGTCTTCTCATGTTTGGATTTTGGGAAGTCTGCATCATAGCCTGGCTATAAAAGGCACCTGTGTCCACTGTGGCACAGCGTCTTATGAGTTCCTCTAAAGGAGCATCCTTGCGCAGTCCTAGTATAATTCTTCTGCAAACCTCATTAGCATTTTCCTTAGCAAGTTGCCTTATCAAGATGTCTGTTATTGCATTTTCTCCATTTGTTCTTATGATAGCTGTCTGCAAGCGTCCCACAAAGTCAGCGAAGGGTTCATTTGGCCCTTGTGTTATTTTTGTGAAGGCCCCCCCTTTGTCGTCTTTATTGTGAAGAGAAGCCCACGCTTTGATAGCATTATCAGCAATTTGCTGATATGCTGCTACAGAATAACCAATTTGTGCTGCGACATCTGCATAAGGACCTGTACCTGTTAGTAGGTCACAGGTGATTGCAGTATGAACTCCACTTTGAATATTTTGTTGGGCTTGTATCCTACAGAGCTCACTATATTCAGAAAGCCACAAGTAGTTCTGTCCAGGTTCTAGGCATATTTTTGCTATCGATTTCCAGTCATTAGGGGTCAAGATTTCAAAAGACAAATTTTGCAATAGCATCTTAACATAAGCTGATGTAGCCCCATAAAGAGTGCAAGCTTTTTTCAGGTCTTTGAGGATTTCTATATCAAAAGGTGAGTATCTTCTACTTTCTTGACCTGAAGAATTAAACTGTTGAATTACAGGAAAAATGTGGTGTTGAAATTCTGCTACATTTTTCCCTTCTTCTCTGGCCTTAATTAGTCCCTTTTGCAATCTAGTCAAAGGAGCAGCTGGATGCTGGGGGGGAGGTGCTGGATGCCGCGGGGGAGGTGCTGGATGCTGGGGAGGAGGTGCTGGATACTGGGGGGGAGGTGCTGGATGCTGGGGGGGAGGTGCTGTTGCTGTCACTGCCCCCCCCACTACCCCTCCTCCCTCCATCCAGGAGGGTGGAGTTGATGAAGGAAAGTCAATTACCTGCTCCTCAGGTGGGGCTGAGGCTGCCTCAGATTCACCCCACCCTTGAGCCTCACTTAAGTCTCCCTGCCCTGTGGGGATATGGCCATTAATCTGTTCTTTGTCTTCCTCCTTTATCTCAGGCTTCCCCTTTTGGCTATTCCTAGAGTTTTTTCCTTTTTTCCTAGAACAAGTACGGTATTTTAAGGCCATCTGTATCGTATTATATAAAAAGAATACTTCAATGGAAACTGAACGGGGACCGTTTTCATTGTAATATGCGGAGAGCTGTTGACCAACCAATGCCCAGTTTTTTAGAGAGATTTTCTCTTCCTCTAAGAGCCAAGGGGAGGTGCGTTTTAATGTAGCCAGAAGTCTAGCTGCTTGTCCCCAAGTTACAAGTAGCCCTTGATCTTCTATCAGCTTAAGCAGGCTTTCTATAGCACCACTCCTGGGTGGGTCTGGGGTTGGGGGGGTTGGGGTGGGAGATGGAGAATCTTTACCTAGGATCTGTCCCATTTCAGCCAAAAAAGGTTGTACTCACTCAGTTCCTGGTCACTGGAGACTTCTTGTGAAAGTAGGGTCCTTGGTTCCCACGCTTGGGCGCCAAATGTTAGAGTTCAAATGTTGGAGTTTGTTCTCAGAGGACAGCCGGTTTAGAGGCTTAGAGCCCTTCGGATGTCTCCAAATCCAAAGGTTCTGTCTTTCAGCCTCTGCCTCTGCCTTCTTCTGCCTCCAACAGAGATGGAAGATCTCTCTTATCTCCTTCTGGGGGGCCCAGGCACCAATTTGCCGCGGAGAGAGGGCTTCTGGCGTAGCTCCACTGAAGTCCGTCAAAAGTGTTCTCTGCAGCAGAGTCGTTTCTCTCGAGTCTAGCGCGATCAGCCAGCCAAGAGGAAAAAATGTATTGTGCCATAGATCCTTCATCGCTGGCTTTTTATCTGCCTCTTCTGAGAGAATGGGATTATGGGTTTTCTCCCATAGTGCTCTCTGGCCCAATGACTTTAAGGGAGGTGTGAACTCTCTTGAAGTTAGAAAGTGTACTTTGTGAAGCTAGCATACTTGTGGAGTCCAATGAGTAAAGGTGGGAACACAAGCCTTGTCTTGATTAGTTCTACTTAGTACCTTGTTTCAGGTTCTGGCCAAAACAACTTCTTGTAAGATTAGATCAACTCTAATTACTTAGCAGTTAGTAAGGATTCCAACAATAAGGGACTTAACAAAGCTAAACTGTTTACATTCCTATATGAGAAAATGATATATATAACCTCTAAGAGCATTATCATTATTGGACAGTAGACATAAGTATGAGTCAATTATATTCAAATCATCTCCCAAAAAATGAAGGAAAATGATATGGCTAATGTGGAAATATTCATACATGATTTCATATATATATATAATTATATCACATTGCACTGGGAGAAAGAGAAGGAGAGAGAGAATAAAGAAAATAATCTCATATGAAAGCACAAGATAGAGTTTTTACAATGGAGGGGGAAATTGTGGGGAATAGGAAGGATGGGCAGGTAGTGTTTGAATCTCACTTCCTTAGAACTGGTCTAAAAAAGAGAAGAAGGTATAGAAACATATTTTATTCAACAGGGAAATCAGAAGGAGCAGGGGAAAAGAAAAGGGTGATAAAAGTGAGATTAGGTTAAGGGAAAGAATAATCAGAAGCAAACAGACTTTTGAGAAGGGATAAGGTAAAAAGAGAGAGAGGATAAATAAAACAAAATAGAATAGAAGGAAATACACAATTAGTAATCATAACTGTGAATGTAAATGGTATGAACTCACCTATAAAATGGAGGCAGCTAGATAGCAGAATTAATTAGAAACCAGAACCCAAAAATATGCTGTTTACAAGACATACACTTGAAACAGAAAGATAAACATGGCTTAAAATAAGGGGCTGGGATAAAATCTATTATGCTTCAGATGGAGTCAAAAAAGTAGAATGGGTGGCTATAATCTCAGGCAAAGCAAAAGTAAAACCTAGTTTTAAAAAATAATTAGGGAATCACATTTTACTAAGAGATATCAGAGACAATGAAGTAATATCAAAAAAAAAAAAAATGACAGCAAGTTTCTCTGCCAAAAGCTTCATTTCTCAATTATGACATGTTTATTTAAAAAAAAAAAAAAAAAGAGCCATTCCCCAATTAAATGATGGTCAAAGGATATAAACAGGCAGTTTTCAAAAGAAGAAATCAAAATCAACTATAGTCATGGAAAAATGTTCTAACTTACTACTGATTAGGAAAATACAAATTAAAACAACTCTGAGGTAACACTTAAACCTATCAGATTAGCTAATATAATAGGAAAAGTAAATGACAAAAGCAGGAAGGGACATGCAAAAATAGGGACACTAAATCATTATTGGTGGACTAGCTCAACCATTCTGGAGAACAATTTGGAACTGCGTCCAAAGGGCTATAAAACTATGCACATCCTCTGACCCATTAATATCTCTACTACATCTGTATCCCAGAGATCAAAAAAAGGGGGGAAAGGATTTATTTGTACAAAAATATGTATAGCAGCTCTTCTTATGGTAGTAGAGAATTGGAGATTAAGAGGGTGCCCATCAATTGAGGAATAGCTGACAAGTTGTGGTATAAGATTGTGATAAAATACCATTGTGCTATAAGAAATGATGAAGAAAGTAGTTTCAGAAAAACCTGTGAAGACTTCTATGAACTGATATAGAGTAAAGTGAACAGAATCAGGAGATCATTGTCCACAGTAACAGCAAACTTGTAATGATAATCAACTGGGAAAGATTTAGTTATCTGATCAATACAACAATCCAACATAATGCCAAAGGATCTATAACTAACAATACTATCTACCTCATGAGAGAAACCTGATGAACTTTGAAGGCAAATTGAAATATATATATATTTTTTTACTTTCTTTGTTTTTCTTACTTTTTATAATATGACTAATGTGGAAATCTTTTTACATGATTTCATATATATAATTATATCAGATTGCTTGCCTTCTCAATGGATGAGAGAGCAGATGAAGGAAGGGAAAGAATTTGGAACTCAATTATTTAAAAAGAACATCAAAAGTAAATAAATAATAAATTGTTTTAGAAATTAATTATTGGGATATAATCATTTTAGAAATCTAATCAATGTAGAAAATAATTTGAAAAAAAAAGAAAGAAAATAATTTGAGAATTATGCCCCAAAAAGTCACTAAACTGTAGATACCCTTTGACCCAGCAATACCATCATGAGCTATATAACCTAAAAAAAAAAAAAAACATTCAGAGACAAGAAAAACACCCATATGTTCAAAATATTCATATCAGCACTTTTTATTATGGCAATCAGCACTTTTTATTATGGCAAAGAACTACATAGAAACTGAGGGAATGCCCATCATTTGGGATATGGAAGAAAAAAATTACATTGATGCAATAGAATATTATTGAGCCATTAGAAATGAAACCTAAGGAGATTTGTTTCAACTGACACAGAATAAAATGAGCAGAACCAGGAGAATAATTTACATAACTACAACACTGTAAAGGAAAATAGTTTTGAAAGATTTAAGAACTCTGAAGAATTCAATGCCCAATCACAACTCTAGAGGGCTGATGATGAATAATGCTAATAATCATCTACTGATAGAGATGTGATGGGACTCAAGATACAAAATGAGATATACATTTGAACATGGAAAAATATGTGATTATATTTATTCATTGCAAGGATTACATTTTTGATGGGTTTTTTCCCATTGGGAAGATGGGAAGAAGAGAGAAGGGAAACTAATCAGTGTTATCCAAAAAAAGGAAGAAAAGAGAATCATTGAAGCATTTTTTTAATGGACAAAAGAAAACAAAAGGAAGTTCAGAAGGAAACACAGTTAAGCAGGACAGCTTTGAAAGTAACATGTTGAATTTTAAAATGCTTTTTTTTAAATCAAGTTGTATATAATAAAGATTTGAGATTTCACATATGATCCTCTTTTTTTATTCTATTTTGTATATGGAAAGGTTGTGGGGGGGGATTGTTTGGGGGAAGGGGTTGATGTTCATTGAGTTTAGAATTTAAAAAATAAAATTTTTAGAGAGAAAAGAAATTAATGAGTAAAACTGCTTTCCTTCTCCATAGAACTTGGATGGGGAGAGGGGTTGTACATGGGGGAAATTATGCATCTGGATATGCATTTTAATTAGTTGGACAGAGGCAGCCGCCTGTTAATTTTTCTTGCTTGTTTCCACTTAGCATTCATCACAGGCAGAACCACCATGGAGTGCTCCCACTATAATAGATGGTTCTGTATTGGCTAAGTCCTCGGGGAAAATAATTAGCAAGAGAGAAAATATTCTCTCCACTCCCACCTCCCCAACAATGGTGCTCTCCCCTTTCCCCTACAACCACATTCTCTTTCATTTACCCTGAACTGACCCTAACCATTCCTCTAAAGAAAAGATATATTCCACAGAAAGGACAGTATCCTCCTTGTTTATAAGCACCGATTTCACTTTAGTTTAAAAAAAAAAAAAAAAACAGTGACTAGTAAGGAAGAGATAGATGAATGCAATCCCCCATTAAATTATAAACTCCAAAAGAGCAGGACATGTCTATTATTTCCTTCAATCTGCTACTACTTCCTATAGAAATATGCCCTAAACTCTTTTCACTGGGTATTCAATCAATATTGTGGATTGGTGGATTGGAAATTCTGGAAGTGGAACAAGGACTAATTCACAATGAACTTGGATCTGAACCTTCACCTTAGTCTGGCAACCAGAATGCATCTCTATCCATTCTGGAATCTGACTATTACCATGTTGAGTCACAGACAAAAGCTGCCTTTCTTCAAAGAACTGGTTTCTGTTGACCTCTTTTTGCAAAAACAATGTCCTCTTCTTGCAAGCAAGCAAAGCTGTACTCAACCCCACCTGCAACCCATACCTCATTCTCTATGTCACCTTCATGAAGCAGAGTACCAGGGAAGCTGACCAATTCCTTCAGGAAAGTCCCTTGCAAAACCCACTGAAGCATCCTAGTTTCAGGGACTGTAGACAGACCCTTTGAGCTCTCCCTGTTCAGGTTAGATAATGAGATAAATAAAGAAAATAAAAAAATAAAAAAAAAAAATAAAAGACTTCCCATCAGCTCAAATTCTTGTTTATTTAAACCAAGATAACATTGGAACAATGAAAATGCTTATTACTCTCTCTTCATTGGGTTAGTGAAAGGGAGATGTACTAACTTGCCATAACTAACCACTGAGGCTTTGTAATTCTCCAGAATCTCTGATTAGATTGTAGTGTTGCTAGGATTACTTCAAGTACATTACAACAGAAATTCATTTTAATAGCTCTAATACTGTTAAGTAATTTTCTCCAATGATGCCATTCATTTCCTATATGAACTTCATTCATCTGAGGAACAGTGAAAACAAACTGATTAGCTCATCTTCTCCTTTCTTCTGGATACCTGGTAGGTTCATATTGGTTATGCTTGGCGAAGGAGGAGACAGAAGGGAAGAGTCAGTAGGGGGTAATTAATAGCAATTTTTTTCATATTTTCTTACTAATAAATAAAAAGACTTTTCATAGACATACACATTTCTGACTTGTGACTACATGACTTACAAATGATTCTACACACAAACTATTCCCCAAACACCCCACCTCACACCGTGATCCTGTTGTCATTGCAGAAGAAGGGGGAGGAGGTATCAGTACAAATTCCAGATGTCCTAGATGACTCTGATAGGGGAAAAAATTATATCTGGTTAAGTTTTATAATATTACAGTTTTGCAACACTACTTTTGGTTGGGTTTTTTTGGTTTTGGTTTGTTTTGGTTTTTTCCAAGTTAGTCTAGAAAACTAGCCACCATTTTTAATAATCATTCTTCAAAGATAAGCATTTCTTTTTCAAACAACTATTTAATTATTTTTTCAGAGCATAGCTTTATAAATCAAAAACTTCCTTATGGAAAGTCTGTTAAAGGAAAGGATCCCCAGTCTTTGGAGAAATTCATGATTTTGTCATTATCAATGGCAATGAGTCTTTCTATTTCTTTTAATTTTTGCTTGGTATTCAGAATTTCAACATGTCCAAGGTTTCCATGCATTCTCCAAAGGGGTTTTATAATTCTTTCTCCCTTCTTTATAGTGCCTCAACTTGAGGCTTTTGAAGAATATCTTATGATGCTTTAAACTAAAGAAAGACTTGGTAATGATTAAATGAATTTAGGATTTGCTAAAGGAAATCCACTGGACTTAAAAACATCATAAGTATTCATCAACACTGCTATTATCTCTATTATTGTTTAGTTATATTCTCCTTTTTGTGTCCCCATTTGATTTTCCTCACAGAGATCCTAGAGTGGTTGGCCATTTCCTTTCCCAGCTTATTTTACAGATAAGGAAACTAAGGCATGTGGGGTTAATTTGACTTGCTCACAGTCACATAGTGACACATAAATGTGTGAGGCCAGATTTGAATTCAGGAAAAAATTATTCTTTTTGACTCCAAGCTTGAACCTCTATCCATTGCACTATCTAACTACTATTACCTCTATCTTGCAACAAAACCTCAAATGAGTGACTGCAATTCAGCAGACTGCCTCTGTTTCCTCTTCATTAAAGTGTAAGAAAAAGGCATTACACTGCACAGCAAACTGAAGGTCTATAGGCACTGTGCTGACTTCACTGTTATATGCCTGTTCAAACTGGACAGCTTACCAGTGCCATGCCAGAAAATAGAACTGCTTCTGTTCGAATTGTGATAGGAAGATTCTTTAAGATTATCTGGCAAAATAAGGTATCAGATACCCTCATGAGCTGAACTATCAAACATTCAAACTCTACTGCAAAGAGGGTAACTCTAATGGGCTGACCACATAATCCTAATATCAAACACAACTACCTAAAAAAATTTAAGGAGAACTTGAACAAAGCAAATGTTCATATGGAGGTCAGAAGAAACAACAAAAGGACATTATCAAGAACTCTCTGAAGAACTTTAGTATCAATAGGAGATATTCTGGCAAAGAATCGCCCAATATAACATGGCCATATCAAAAAGGCATTTTGAGCAAAACAGAATCACAGTAGCACAAAGGAAACATGAGATGCTCAAATCTAGAGACAGATCCATCTTCCATGTTCAAAAGAACTATTTGGGCCCAACCTATAGTAGAGCCTTCCAAGCTCACTTTAGACTGATCAGTCATAGTAGAACACAGTGTACCTTGCCCCCAACATCATGATGCTCCCAAGACCATGTCATTGGTCTTCTTCAAGTATGAAGAACAAACAATTTCACTTTCCATATACAGAATTGTAGACCTTGAGTACTGAAAGGACCCTTGTAGATTATCTATCTATAGCCTCACTTATTGATAAGGAAACTCAAGTGGCAGAACTGGGACTGAAACCCAAGCTTCTAATTATAATGAAAATATAATACTCTTCCTTATTTGTAATCAAGGAAAAGTTACTGGTGAGAAAGATATAGGAAAAGAATGTGGAAAGTGAGCTACGGAAGCTAGTCCAGTTGGTTTCTTTCTATGGAAGAAAGCTTTGAAATTGCAACTACTCCTTCCCATCCTTCCTCCCTCCCAGCTGCCAACTACAGTAAATTACACAGGGCAGATTTGCAAGATAGACCCATCTCTCCCCACCCCTCCAGAAAAAAGCACAACAAATAGCTACTTCTAAGCAATCTGAGAATACCACAGTCACTGGATTTCAAGGAGGAAGGAGAGTTAGTTGTTTTTTGTTTTGTTGGGGCTTTTGGGGGGGAAAGGTGTAAGTTTCATTGGTCATGCCCAGGAGATTAGATATGGTCCTCCAATTACTGTTTACCAGGGATCAAAACTGAGATAAGTGATTGATGGGCCCCTTATTAACATTCTGTTGTCTTCTCTGGAACTCTTTATTGGCTATTTGAACCCCATTATTAGGATTGCTAAACCTAGTCCCCATGCTCCTCCTACCCTCCAAACTTACCTCTACACAGTCTGTCTTCCTTAGACCCAATGTTCCACATGAACATACAACCTGCTGCCATCATCAAACATGCAACCAAGAAACTACTTGCAGTTCAATATGTCCTGTTCTTCCCACCATACACCTATGATCTAATCCTAAATATCCTTTGTAAAATCCAGATGCATACAACAGACTCCAAGAATGTTTTTTTCAATGAAAGCTTTATGAAACCTAGCTCTATGCATCCATAGGGTTTGACAGACTGTAACCAGACACTTGTAACTGGACAAATGAGAAATACTACACCTAATCATACTTAAGTCATCACTTATGCAACCAAATGAAAATTCTTATCACATAAAAGTCAGCATTTTTAACAGTCTCTTAAATATTTAAAAAAAAAAAAAAGGAGCTTCTTTACAGTCTCAGATCATATAGGATTTATTCTTTAGCACACTTTCTTCCTTTCTTTGTGAAATTTCTATGCATTAAGAGACAGCTCATGCATGGATCATGACAAGCCCAATGCCCAACACAATGCACCGATAGTAAATGCTTAATAAGCAGGTTTAAATGACCTAATATGTGTAAATTTTTTTTAAAATTTAAAGAACTATATAAAATAATGTAGTATCACTCATTAACATTGAATCAATTTTTTAAAAAAAACAGGGCAGAATTTTTTCCAAAGGTTGTGGTATTTCTTGGCCAGAAATTTACAACATTGGCTATATTTCTGTTTTCAAGTGATTCTTAAAACATTCCAAAGCCCCAGAAGTTACTTTTCAGATAGGGAAATAATATAATGCTCCATGATGATGATAGGTACAGAAATTCCTTTGTCACCCAATGCACCTGACATTATTATCAACTTGTTTCCTTCCTTGTTCCTAGATCATTTTTTACACTGATATGAAGACAAGGTTCAGAAAGGGTTTCATCTTTATTCATGATTTGATAGTCCAGGATCATAGGAATTTTAAATCAGAATAGACTATATAGATCATCTAATTCAGCACTCTAATCTTACAGATAAGGAAACTGAGGCCAAAAGAAGTAAAAAGGCAAACACCCAGGGACACACAGGTACTAAGGGTAGAAGAGCTGAAATTTGAAGGCAGGTTTTCTGATTATTTATTCAAAGATCTTTAGTGTATTATGTTTTTTAGTAGTCCTGAAAGTACTTTCAATGTGGTCTACAAGGACCCTCCAAGTAGTCTTTATCCTGGTTTAACATAGTATTCATGTTTATTATAGTATAATGCTTCTATTATTGTTTCTGTCTTGAATTAATAATAAATAATAGTGTAAAGCATTCTATACATCTACAGACATATAGATACATGTATATGTATATCTGTATCTATAGAGTGCTTTGCAAACTTTAAAGTGTTTGCAAACCTAATATATATGTGTCTACACATATACAAATAAGTATGTCATTTGATACTCATACTAACATTAAAAAGATATGATTCATTATTCTTATTTTACATATAAGAAAACTAAGGTTGAAATGAAATGACTTGCTGACTGTGGGACATCTATTAAGTGTTGGAGATAAGAGCTAAATTCATTTCTGTCTGACTGCTAGTCATTATATACTGCATCAAGTATCTGTCCTGAATTTAAAAGACTCATCAAAACAAAAACATTCTTCAGGTTCTCACTAATTCTGATAAGGCTGAGGAAGTTTGAGTAATTATAATTATTCCCCCACAGTAAGCAAAGAGAAATGGAAATGATAGTTAAGTTGTTCCTTGTTCCCCACCAGACCAAAATGGTATGGTGTCTTGTACATAGCAGTCACCCTATAAATATTTATTGAACTGAATTTCAAGAGGCAATATAGTATAACGAAAGAGGACTGGATATTTACTCAAAAAACTGGTGTAAATCTGTATCACTTTGAAAAGTCATTTTATTTTTCTTGGTCTCAGTTTTCCTAGCTTTCATAAAGAATGGACTAAATCACTAAGTTTTGTTTGAGATATAAACCTATGACTCTTTGCCACTTTGAAGAAAAGTGAAAAAATCTGAAAACTATTGTTAGAGATGACCCAAAACCATTGTCCTTTAAGACTTGTCAAGGAACATCAGGCAAACCTTAGCCCAAAATATAGATTTTCACAGTAAGTAACTCCACTTGTTAAGACAGACTTAACAGAAAGAGCTAGGTAGAGATACAAAACTAGACTCTCCTGTCTTTAACCTTTAGTGTGATTGAATTTAGTGAATAGTGAGAATTTAGTGTGAATAAAATTTCAAAGCTAGAAACACCTAAGAGGTCATCTATTCCAAATCTCCCATTTCACAGAAAAAGAAATTTAGTTTGAATGCTCACAAGGTTACTTAAGTGATATAGCTAAAATGTGAACCAAGGTCTGATTCCCAATATAGTATTCTTATCACTATACCATGCTAACTGATACTTAAGCTGATTAACGGCAGGAAAGGTAGAGTTTATTTCTTAAAAACTGTGCAAGGTACAATTCTCATTCTACAAATATAAATGTGATCAGAACCAATGCTCTAAGTTTCTATGGACCAGGTTCAATCTTGATTCTTGCTCCCCCAAAAATCCTCTTTTTGCCTTATGTTCTCATGAAAGATTTCTTTTGGGACCATCATAATATGCCTTATTTTGCCCCAATCCAGAGTTTCTACTGGACACATCAGAATTTGACTCATGTTTAAGTTTTCACAACAAAAGAAAAAGGTTCTTAGCTCCTGTGCAAGCACTCAGGCTAACAGGACACTAAATATAGCCCAACCAAAACATTCAAAGAATATATATTTAAGCCCATAATCAATTAAGACAATTCTTCTTCCCTCTCCTGTGAGTTCTCACTAACCTACTAGGGACCTATAAAGACCTCCAGATTTATAATATTTTCATGGATTGAGGGTCCCCACCACTGCCACCACTATCAAAGAGAAAACAATATTGCTAGAAATCAAGAAAAATATCCTTAGGGTGATCACCTCCTCTCCAAAGGATATATAAATTCATTCAGATTTATAATAGTTTCTTGGGGTTAAAGGTATGCCCTCAAAGGGAAAAGTAGTCAGAGTTCTAGAGAACTAACCCCTTTCCTTTACCTGCACCATCCAAGATCTAAGTTTGTTCCCTCTCACTATAATTCTGTTCTTTGTTGCTTCTCAGAGCCAAATCCTGATTAATCCAATAATTCCTCTGCTGGTCTATTTAACCGAATTCAAGTTCAAGTACTCTTTATCTTTCCTCCACTGCTGCTCCTATTCATAATATCCCTGGTTTGATCTAGAAAGTCTTGGTCATTATACTGCTGCCATCATATACTGACATCTCTGAGCGTACATGCTTTCTTAAAGACACCTCAGAGATATACAGTCTCCTTTTCCTCTTGGGATCTAAATTTAAATGTCCATGTATAACATTGCTCCCCCAGGTTTAGCTTCCACCCCTTCTCTTCCTATTTAACTCTCCTTTTAAATATCAATTCTAAAAGCATAAGCCCAAGTAGCCTATTTCTTATTGGCTACAAATCAATCATTCTTACTTTGAGATTAAAGGGGGAAGGGGAGGAGTCAAAGACAAGAGAGTTCTTATCTTATAAAAAAGCTAATCTTTTTAAAGAAAAATAGCATTTCTTTAAAAGATACTGGATCTAGGAAGTTCTGGACCAGGCTCTTTCTAGGAACACCTTCTGTATAAAAATAGACACAACAGACTCTACCCTCCAGAGATTTACAATGTAAAAAGAGGCAAAAACACTACTAGTTATATGAGACTGGACTTGCTTAAATTACTTAACCTGTCTTTGCTTCAGTTTCTTAGTCTATAAAATGAAAGGGATATAGTTTATGACTTCTAAGGTGCCTTTCAGAAATCTATAATTCTATTGTAAAGGGGATCGTGTGAGCATATGAAGTGTTAGATAAATAAAAAGGAGAGGGTAAGTCAAAATTCTGTGAGAGATACCAGGAGAGAGAGAGATCACTTTCCTTTGGGAGAGAGTAGTGCTGTTAAGGAAAATCTCATGGAGAAGATAGCAGCTAAAGTGGACCTTGAAGAAAGAAAGGGATTTCAGTAGATGGAGCCAGAGATGGAAAGAAGTCCATTAAAAACATAGGGGACAGTAGGAATTTTTAAAATTAGAGCTTTATCTTTAAAAAAAAAAATCTGTTTTGAAGGACTTATAAGTCTTGAAGACTTAGATGACTTTAATAAAACTGCTACTATTGGGGAAGTAAAGCACTCAAAAGATAAAGGAGGTGAGTTTTTAAAGGTCTAAGACTATTTTCTGACCTCAGTACTGGTAGATTTAATGCTGTACACTTTTTTTTAATTTTTTTTTATTTTTTATTATAGCTTTTTATTTACAAGATATATGCATAGGTAATTTTCCAGCATTGACAGTTGCAAATCCTTTTGTTCCAACTTTTTCCCTCCTTCCCCCCTATCCCTTCCCCCAGATGGCAGGCTGACCAATACATGTTAAATATGTTAAAGCATAAGTTAAATTGCTGTACACTTTTTAAAGAAATTCAAATGCTGGCTTATGTGTATAATCTAAATAAAAAATGGAATGGGTGTGGAAAAAATAAAACCTTTAACTTCTAGTGCTGATAATTAGATAGTGTCCTCATGAATAAAATGACCTTAGAATATGTGAAGAGATGTACATTGGAGACCTAACTATAAAAATGACCTGCTGTTTAACCTTGGCCAATTAAATTTCCTCCCCTCAGCCTCAATTTTCCCATCAATAAAATTGAAATATTTACAAGATTCTTAGAAACAGATTTTTCAAAAACTTGAATAAAACCTAAGTTTTAGATCCCAAGTAACAGAAACACAGACCTACCCTGGCAGTTAGTTAGGTGGATAGAATGCTGAGCCTAAAGTCAAAAAGACTAACTAGTTGTGTGTCTAAACGAGTCAATTAACATCTGTCTGCCTCAGTTTCTTCGACTGTAATATGGGGACATATGTGCTAACTAGCTTTGCCAGGTGACCCCAAGTCTCAGCCAGGTGTGGTGTAAGAGCAAAAATGTTCATAATCATCCTTTCTAGAATTGCAATGTGATCTCAACATTTGTACCCACCATTCTTTTACTTAAGAAAAGGAGAGGCAATTTTTTCAAATGCTCCAATCTGCAGGCATCTTTTGGAAACACCAAATGTGTAAACTACAGGAAAATGCCTGATAAAATTATAGTATATAAATGCAATGGAACATTAGTGAAAAACATAAATATTCATCATTCAATATTGATGAACATGAGGAATGTGAAAAATATAGAAAAATTTACATGAATTGATACAGAGCAAAATTAACAGAACCAAGAAGATGATAAACAAAAGGATTACAACAACATAAATGAGAAGATCATTGAAGGAAATTCAAACTTTGATTTTAAGGGAAAATGGGGAGTCCCAGATCATTGTTTAGATGTCACTATATCTGATTTGGGGGGACTTTATTATTTTTCTTTGTCACAATGATGGAGCAACTAGATGACACAATGGAGAAAATACTGGCTCTGGAGTCAGGAGAACCTGAGTTCAAATCCAACTTCAGACACTTGACACTTAATAGCTGTATGTCCCTAGGCAAGTCCTTTGCCCCAATTGCATCATCAAAAGTAAATAAATAAAAACCATCTCTCTTTGTCACAATGAAATGGTCAGTCTGGAAGGGGAAAGGGTGAGGTCCTGATGTAAATAAAAAACACATCAGTAAAATATTATTATATGTGTGTATATATGTATGTAGATATATATGTAAAAAAGAATTCGTAGATTGCTAGAATTCCTTTGGTGTCAGAAGCTGCATTTATGGATTCATCATTATTGTAGCTATTCTATTATCTCTCTGGAGAAAGAGGACCCCTCTGGGAAGACTGGTCATAAGTATATATAGTATTTATACAAGTTATACTTATTCAATATAAGAACAGTGTACATAATGGATGAAGAACTAGATTGGAATTACAGGAAGACCCTAGATTCAAAGCTTGTCTCTGACACATATGAGCCATGTGACTTAAGTGAATCACTTAATTTCTCAATGTTCTAGGCAATTCTGTAAAACTATAAATTGCAGAGAAAGTGTCATTGAATTAATATTGACCATTTCCTTACCTAAGAAGTCTCTATACTAGTGAAATTGCAGGTCCAAGCCCTAGTTCTATCATTTGCTTCAATAGTTGAAGAATATGTGATTTTGTCAGCATAGGCACATCTTCTATCAATGTATCTCACAGTTCCTCCATGCCTTAGTAGTTTCATGAGATTCTATGACCAATGATGGGCAGAAAATGCAACCTAATTGAAGCAGCAAGATAGCATGAGGAAGCAACATGTGCCAAATGGGGTCAAATCACCATTGCCATCTCCCTTCACGTACTGGTTGTGTCAGTCTAAGATCCTGAGATCAAGAGTCTTAAGAATGTCAGTTCTGATTTTTTTTATAAGAAATGATGAGCAAGCTGATTTCAGAAAAGCTTGGAAAGATTTACATGAAGTGATGCAGAATGAAGTAAGCAGAACCAGGAGAACATTGTACACAGTAACAAAAAGATTATGTGATGATCAGCTGTGATGAACTTGTGTAAAGGGCTGAAATGCTGAGTTGATGCACTAGAATCAGACAACCAAGCACTTAAGGCTAATTACTGATTGGACAATACTCTATTAATATATGCTTGGAAAATGGCCCTTCTCACTATTCTGTGCTGGCTCTATCTTTTGGTGTATACACAGAATTGTAGGAGGGATTAGGGGGTAAGACAAGCCAGTTCTGTCCCCAACCCAATCAGACTCACTTCAAACCTAATAACTATAGATATCAAAGAATGGAGCAATCCTTGTTTAAAAAAAAAAAAGGCAGGAGAAACCACTATCTCTACCACCACTGCCACCTGCCAATCATCTGTCACCAATAGCCAATAAAGCCCAAGAATTCTAAAAATGATGGGGTCCCTTTCCCCAGAACCCTGCTTCTACTTAAGTCCTTAAAACCACTGTCCAAAGGAGTAACTCTTGTAGAGATGCTTCCTGACAACTGACTCCGCAGGTACAACATCCTCTTACTACTAAACATCCTTGGTTATGAAAGACTGGAAAAAGTAAGTTTTCCCTATCAAGGTCCTTGATCATATCAAACAAACATGAGTTTCATTAGCAAATTCTCTTTACCTTCTATCCAAGTAGTCATCAGAATGATATCAATGGAAATGGCATTAAAGCAGATTTTTGTATTGTAAGAACCATGAGTTCTTTCCATCTGACTTTCTATGGAAATCTTTTTTGTAAATTATTTCCCCCATACGAATATGAGCTCTTTGAAAACAGAGACTGTCATCTTTCTATTTACATCCCCAGCATATAGCATAATGCTTTGTAGATTGTAAATACTTATTAATGGTTTTTTCATTTATTCAAAGTAACATAAATCTGGTAATCCTTTCTGATAATGACTGCACAATGGATTGAGTACCTGATCTAAAAACAGGAAGACCCGAGTTCAAATTCAGTCTTAGACACTTGATAATTGTGTGACTCTAAAAATCTCACTTCATCTACATGTCTGCCTTCCTTCCCAGGATTGTTATGAAGATAAAAATGCAATAATATTTATAAAGCACTTTGCAATCCCTGTATACATGCTAGTTATTATTAAACTTAACTAGATTTATTTTCAGGTGACAAGAATATATAGTTCATTGTTACATACAGTCCAACCTTTTCACCTGATAGGGTCTGTTAGTGTTTGCAATTTACTAGCATAACTTTTACAAATCCAAGACCACATATATATCATCATCAGAATAGATCTTTAGTTGATGTTCATAATTACAGGGTCTCCATAGTCTACTAATTCAGTACTTTATTGATAATTACTTTAAGACAAAGTATTCTTTGTTAAAAATACTTTTTCAATAACAAATTCTTCTTCTATTATGGAACCATTCTGATATATAACCATGTCATGAAAGTGACCCTAGGCTTTCCAAAGTTATGCCAGCAGAGAACAAGTTCTGGAAGGTTTTACTAAACTGGAAAGGCTTTGAGTAACAGTCCAGAAGAGACTCAGTCTGTCCCCTGATGACTGGTTTATTTAAGTTTAGAGAATAAAAGATTGGTCACCAAGGAACTGATCTGGGTTAGGTAACAACTCATGAAACGGTCTACTAAGGCAAAGAAGGGTTATGATCTACATTAGATGGGAAGGAGGAAAGTGTATTATACCCATACTAATTAAATCACAAATCCTTGAGGCACTGAGATATTAAAGTAATGAATGATTAATTCTTACATATATCAAAAACCTGTCATTTCATTAGTGGAGGGCAGATGGCAACCCATCTATAACATTAAACGTTTTAGAGAGGGGCAGCTAGATAGCACAATGGATAGAGCACCAATCCTGAAGTCAAAAGGACCTGAGTTCAAAAAAAAAAAAAAAAAAAAGTTTTAGATATTTGTCTGAAGCTCAAAGAAATTAACTGGACCATGTTTCCAAAACTAGTTATCATAATTTGAATGCAGGTCTTCTTGACTACATGTCCCATACATACTTATTCATTACCCAATCTGCATGTCAATTGATATGATAGTGAAAATATTAATATCTGAAAAAGGGATTCAGATATCCCATTTAACTTCTATTGCTGTTTTAACAACTTGAGAGAGAGAGAGAGAAGGAGGGAGGGAGGAAGGGAGGAAGGAAAGGAAGCAGGGAGGGAGGAAGGAAAGGAGAAAGGGAGGAAGGAAGGAAGGAAGGAAGGAAGGAAGGAAGGAAGGAAGGAAGGAAGGAAAAAAAGTAACTGAAGTGATCGTTCTGAATATAGGAATATCAACCTGGATTTCTGAATTATCTTTTTCAATTGTATTTTAAGATTTTAATTATATTAAGTGTATTAAGATTCTATTGACAAATAGTAATAAATTAGAATTCAATATGTAATTAATTATTTTCTATACAATGCTCATCTGATTGATATTTTCTGAGCATGTGTATCATAAAAGTTTTACCACGAAGCTTTTAATGTGCTTGTGTATGTGTTGACTGTGAAATCCATACATCAAACTCAGACAATATAATTGATAATGTGGAATAGACCTAGATTACCACAAGCACCTATTAATGCTTTTAAATTCTACTTTGCCCAGATGTGGCAAAATGCAGTTGTTGGAATACCTGCTGCTTCCTCTTTTGTGATCTGATGAGAAAACCCATTTCTGTCCCTAGAAGCCCCAAAGATGAATGCAGGCTGCTCGGCTTCAAAGAAGGTAAGGGGTGCAATAAGAAGTAATAAGAAAGGAAGTTGAGAGATCAAAAAGGAGGCAAGAAGATATAAAATTTGCAATCAATTTGAGTCCTATTACCTGCAAATCTCATATGCATATCCCACATGGACAAAGCCAGTTTAAAAATGATCTATATACATGACAGAGTCCAACAGAGATGTTGCTTGAAATCTGAGCTAGTTTCTCCCGGCAGAGTTATCACTTTATCCATCGCCACCCCCACCACCCCAATCTCAGAGCAAAACCTTTGTGTGGCCAGTTTCTATAGGGGGCGTCTGTGCCCCCCCCCCCCTTCTTTCCTTCTTTCTTTTTGAGAGAGAGAGGTGGGGGGAGATAATCAAAACGCAGACAGAGGAAATGCTAATGTCGTTCGGCTCTGTTTCATTGTCAGGAAGGACACATGAGGATAAAAACATCGCGCTCGGAATCATTCTTCTCCCACCCCCTCTCCCGCCCTATCCCTCCTCCCTCTACCATTCCCCTTTCCTCCCCCATCATCCCCATCCGCATTATATGTCTTACAGCTTTTGTTCTAATTTATCCCATGCATAATTTATCCATGTGTGTATTGTTTCTTGATCAGCAACTTTTAAGAACAAATGAAATATATAAGATGTTTTATTAAACAAGTTAAGAAGGAGGAAGGAGAGGCAGATGGTGTCAGGCTGCCAGTAACAACCCTGTTTCTTCTACTACATTAGTAGTTTAAAAGACGTCAAGTGCAGAGAAGCTTCTCCCTGTATAGGTATTGTTTCCTCCCCCTCTCACCCCTAGGGAAAGGGGTTGGGATTTAGAAAGGAGGGGCTAATTAGAAATTACTCCTTAACTCCTACCAAGAAAAAGCAAAGGGATGGGGGAGGGGGGAGGTGCGCGTTTCTGTACGCGCGCCTCGCGTGTATGCACGTAGAGTCAGAGTTATAAATTTACAAAGACATCACCTTTGCAACTGCTCACAATTATACAAAGTCCAAATATAATGATGTTGAATTAATCCTACTGAACAGAAGCGAAATTCGGCCATTCCCTTCCAGGTTTTTTCCCTCAACTCCTCCCCTCATAGACACATTACTCCTAGAGTCCAAAGAAATAGTGGAAGTGAGAGGGTGACGGTAGAAATTCGTGTAAGCTTCTCTATAGCATCAGTACGCATCTTTGCCAATAGATTCAGTTAACTTAAGTTTCTACGGGGTGATATTCCCATTTCCGTGTAATTTGGACTGGAAATAGGGGAACGGAAAATCAGCTGCTGAATGCATTTGAAACTGACTGAATAAGGGAGGGAAAGAGAAGACACGGAGAAGTTACACCCATTTATGCTATCATAAAATATTTTATTTCTTGGGTGAAACCCTGTGGTAGTAAAGTGGAACCTATGCAAGATCCTGAAGAAGAGACTCGGGAAGAATCGTCTTAAAAACCCAGACTTCCGATGTCCTCTTCACTGTCTCTTTTTTAAAATGTCTATCTATGTCTATCTATTTTACTCCGAGGCTTGGAAAATTCAAGTCTACGCTTCCCCCCCCCCTTTTTTTTCTTGTTCTTGTCGATCTAAGAAAAGGTGAAATCAGTATGTCACCTTCCCTTCGTTCACCCTCTTCCCCAATAAAAGCTCTCCTTCAAGAGCTCCTTTATTGCCGCTATGATAGCCCAGCGGAGCGGGGGTGCGACAAAGGGTGGACACCAAGGCAGTATCAGCCACTGCCACCACCGGATCCCCGGAAAGCCTTCGGCTCTGAGTCGTTTCCAACTCGAGAGGAGAGGGAGGCAGCCTGAGCAGCGAAGAGTTGAAAGAATGCAGGTCAATACCTACTACAGATCTCTGGAAAGTCCGTCACCCACTCGACCTAACTAGGAGGTCCTGGGGAAGTAAGCAGAGTCTAGGGGATCTCCTCGATCGTGCGAATTCAGAGGGATCATCACCCCTCTCCCACTCAGACTCCCTTCGCAGCAATACGCTCATCTCCTAAAGACACCCCCAGACTCTGCCCCCTTCACAGTCTGACAGCTTAACGGCACCCTGAACTGGAAAGAGCAAAGGAAAGAAGCAAGCAAGGAAGGAAGGAAGGAAGAAACTCGATCTAGATGGAAGACTGGCCCTTGCGTGCCCTCCCCTAGCCCTCCCTCTGTCCCGGATCTGGGCGCTCGCTCAAAGTCTTTCGGCAGCATCTAGAGGCACCTGCCCCCTCGCTCTGGCTCGAAGTAAAAGCTGCCTATTCGAGCGAGGAAACACAAATCTTGTCTCCTCCTCCACTGTCTATTTATTACCCATCTCTCCCCCCCCCAAAAAAAAAATCATTCATAAGAACAGCAGTTCTTTCCTTCCTCGAAATCAACCACAGGTTAATCTGAGTAATTAATTTACTATGTTCGACACATACACACGCACTACACACACACACACACACACACACACACACACACACACACACCATGCCACACCACCACCAATGAAAAAGCGCTAAGGAAACGCTCCCAAAGCTGCCCTGTCAGGAAAGCCCCGAGGCAGCCACCTGGACCCGCAATCACTGAGGACAGATTGCTTCCCTCGAAGAAGTCACTCAAAACTCCGGAAGGTTTGTACAAAAATGAATTGGGGGCGGGAGAGAAAGAACCCTCCAGAGTATCATCAGAGAAGCACTGCAAACTCCATAGGAGCCCGGTGTCCAGATCTCCGTGCTTGGCTGAAGCAGCAGAGGAAAAACCTGTCATTGGATACGGGTGCGCTCGACTTCTTCAAGTGCAATTTAAAACATTCTCCATGCCGTTCTCCGCACACATCCACACACCCCCAGTTCCAACCGCCCCATGTCCCCCAACTCGCCACCCCGTGGGGCTAGCAGAGCTCAGAATCTTGCCGGTCCCTGAGCTCTTTACAATCCCCGGAGCTTCCCAACGCTCCGGTGCCAGTGTCCCCCAGCTGCTCCCTTCTCTCTCTCCTTCCACCAATTAAGCAGAACACAAATGTAACAATTTTCTTCTTGTTAATTGCATCTCCTGACATTTCTGCGGGTTGGGAGGGGGGAAAAAAGAAGAATCTGAAAGAAAAGAGAGAATGCGAAGGTTGGGAGGAGCCTGGAGACGCTGTGCATTGCCTGCGATCCGCACCGAGAAAGGCGCCCTTTTTTTCATATTGAAACCACGCGGAATATGTACATTTTTTAGTCTTACTTACGCTTTCAGGGGGTTGTGAATGACAGTCGCCATTTTGCTACAATGTAACAGAATATTGTCTGTCTCAGAGTTCTAAAGGTTTGCTCAGGGGAAGCGGATGGCCAATCAGGGAGCGGGATACCGGCCCGCTGACCAATTGGAGAAGAGTGTCGCCAAGTGGGTGGAGACTGAGCGATGGTAGTTATTAGGGGAGCTGTCAAAGCCCAGAGGTCACTCCCTTTTGTAGAGCTGGAAAGAGCAGGTCTTAAAGGGGCAGTACCATTCCAGGAGCTCTTTTGGGGCTGGGAATGTGAAGACGGACAGAAGATTGTAGTATTTGGGCTGATTTCCTACTTTTAAAAAATATATAGTGACTTTGCCCTGATGAGCGAAAATACTTAAATAATATAATTTTTTTTAAAACCAATCATTCACTCTCATTAATGATCTTGTGTTGCCAGTTTGTTTTGCTCCCCCAAATGGCAAAACCCCCTTATTCATGTGCAAAAAAAAAAAAAAAAATTGGAAGTCTGCCATTTCATCAAAGAACTAAATTACATGTGTCCTGACATTTTCTACTTCACTGTATTCTAAATATTTTTTATTATTCTTATTTCCAATTTGTTCTCTTTATCTCAGTCATCTTCTTCTTTAGGTTTCTTGGAACTGCTAACAGTGTGCGCTGTGCGCTGTACGACTCCAGGGCCGCAGCTCCCCTCCCCCTGGAATTTCTCAATGTCAGTCTTCCTCCCTCCTACAGCCAGTGCTTTGGTTACATAATGCACAGTGGCCAAACTGCGTGATCCCACCCCCCCTACACACACACACACACACACACACACACACACACACACATGCATACACATGCACACACACACGTCCCTTCTGTCAGTCCCCTACCTCTCTTAAGAAACTTCAGAAATGATCATTTCTTCCGGTTAACCAGAGTGTTGAAACCAGGTGCTCTGATTTTTTTTTTTTTTGGGGGGGGGAAGCCCGAATAAAGCTATGAAAAATGCATTTGTTACCTAATTGCTAGGAAAGTGAGTAACTTAAAGGCAGAAGTTGTGGAACATCAACAGGGTATTACTAGAATCCCTTTCAGGGAGTGGCTCAAGGCTCTATCCTGGGTTTACCTATGACTACTTAGATGGAAGGTGAAAAGAATTCTCTAATAAATAATCCAAAGTGTCTGCCTCTAGTTATTATAGGCTAACCTGGAGGGGGGAAGGGAGTCGGCTCTTCAATGGTTTTAGGCTTCCAAAGCTGCTAAGATGAAAGCTGCCAAAGGATATAATTATACTCTAAAATAAGTATATAGCAATGGAGCTGGATTGATCAGAATTCTATTTAACTTAGTAAGTATGCCCTACAATGACTGAAGCAATGTATTTCTTTTACTTTTTTTAAATTTGTGGTAGGGATTCTTTTCATTCAAAATGTAATGTTTCTGTTGCAATTAAAAAGATTCTACAACTAGTAGAGTTCTGACTTATACACTAAGCATTACAGAAACACAGAGAAATATTGTAGCAGGGTATTTGGCATAGCTAGAGACTTTTAATCCTCTCTTTCTAACTAGTTAATAATTTGTATCAGTTTTTTCCCACACTATTGGGGTCTTTCAGAACAATGTTAGTGCATAATCCCACCACACCACAGGTTAAAGATTAAGAAAGTTGTTCCTTTATTTTCAATAAAAATCTGAAAAATTCTTCCTTTATCAGTCTTCTGTTTTGAAAACTTCTGTTTGCCCTGCAAAAGATGATGCATAATTTTAAAACAACAAAAAAGATTCCCATTGAAAAAATTCAATCCTCACAGGTAGTTCTTATGTCCTACTTAAAATATCTAGTTATTTTACCATATAAGGCATCTAATATGTTTAAACACAATTACTTTAACTGGGAGCACCAAAAGTGAATTATAATCGGATGACATTTACTAAGAGTACACTTTATTCTAAGTACCAGAGAAGAAATTGGAAATATAAATGTAAATATAGTTTGTAAATTAAGATCTATAAGCAGAAATGAATTCATTTGAAAATGGACTGATCTGTATGCAAAATGGAAGATCAAATATGCCCAAGCATAGAAAAATCTGATACAAGACTTAATAAACATCTATTTTTAAACCACATTTATTAAATTGAAAAACCAAAAATTTAAAAAAGCAATTAACAAGAGAGTCTCACATTTCTAATTTAATAATCTATTTTCAATTAATATTTTAGTATTTCATTCATGAAGGTATGTTTTCTTAAAGTATGAAGTAAGCTTCTATAAACATTTGACTAGTTATACCTGTCAATTTGTAGATGGGCTGACTTATGTAAAATAAGCAGTTTCTCCAAATAGTCTGACCTTTTGTGTATGCATGTATGTATTTGTGTTTATGTATATATTAATATGTGTGTACATGCACATTTACAGCTGCACAAAATTAAATACAGTATGACCAGAATATTCAATTGGAATTAGTTAAGAGAAAAACCTTCAGTGGATTTTTTTCTTAATTTACATCAGTTTTACTGTACAGATGTTTAATTCTAATGGAATCATAGATTATTAGAGTTAGAAGAAATATTAAGCTCATTTCAACCAAACTTTACAGTTTACAAAAAAAAAAAGAAAGAAAGAAAGAAAGAAAAAGAAAAGAAAATGAATCTAGAAAGTTGAAGTGACTTCACTGAAGTTACACATTTAATTATTGGCAGAACTGGGACTCAAATCCAGATCTCCTCAATTCTAGTCTGGTGTTTTTTCCATGACACCATGGCACTGATTGTCCTGGGAATATAAACTCTTTACCAGACTTTCACTAATATATCAGAATAAAAAATAATAATAAAACAGAAAGTGAAACTGACCCTTGATTCCCTTTTTTAAACTCACTGATCAAAGAAATGATAAGCAAATGAGCAAGCTTGATTGGAAAGCACTAAATGATGTTTTGTAAATTATCCATTAACAAAACTTCAATTAAGGAATGTATCTCTTAAGCCTAAAGACATTTTCCTGTTGATTTGAATCTCTAAAACACACTTCTGTGTTTCTGAAGCTTTTTGTAAGTTTGTCTGTTCTATTCATTATCAACCCTATATCCCATTCTCTTTGATCTTCAACTATTCAGTCAAGAGCAAAGATATTTCAGAATGCACCCACCTTCTCAAATTGTACCGTCATTATAGTGAGTGAGGAAATCCATGGAAAGAAAAGCAGGGGCTAGCTCATCATTCTAATTCATTCTGTGATATAACATTCTCAAAGAGTACCAACAAGTAATTTTACTTTTGTGTAGAAGCCACCAGAAATGTTTGGGGAGGAGGAGGACAAAAATCTTTTTAGTCTACTGAAAGTTAGAAGTTTGTCTTGGCAGCAAATTAGTCAATGATAGAAGAAGTCCATTAAGAAACTGAGGAAATATCAATTGGAGAAGGATTGATAAATCATTGAAATACTCTTGTGCCATAAGAAATAGTGGAGGGAATGGTTTCAAAGAAACCTAGTTAGACTTCTTTGAAGACTGAAAAAAGAACTGAGCAGATCTAGCGCAACTACAGAACAGTAACAATATTGTAAAAGGAAACAACTTTGAAAGACTTAGGAACTCTGATCAATGCAAATGGTCAACCACAATTCTAGGACTCATGATGAAACATGCTATCCAAATCTTAACAGAGTGGTGATCGTGGATTCATGGTACAAATTGAGACACATTTTATTTGGACGTGAGCAGTATGGGAATGTGAGTTGCTTAATTGTACACGTTTTTAAGTTATTCCAGGTTTTGTTTTTCTTGCTCTCTTAAGGTGGGAAGGGGGAGGAGGAGAAATTGGATGGAGATTTTCATTAAATGGGGAAAAAAATTAAAATAGAAAATGAAACTACGGAAAATTCTCTTTCTTCTCTTCTCAACAACCTCAAGCTTCTCTAATTTACTTCAAAAAGGTTAAAATGTAAGACAATCTTTTCCCATATTGGTTGGATTTGGGACTACCAGATTCCATTTTCCAGAATGGAATCCAAGATGAATAGAATCCTGAGTATACTGGTTAAGAGTCCCCAGAAATTCCCTTGTTCTGATAATAAGAGCAGGTCCACCTTTTTTATTAGTTTTTTGGGGGAAAAGAGGAAGACTCTTTTGCTTCATTTTGTTTTTCCCAGCGGTAACTATTGTTCACAAGTCCATAGCCACTTGTTCTATCATATTTTAGCCACTGGTGTGGAAAGAAGCTCCCAAAGACAGAACAATCTCTTCATCTCTTAAACTACACAGTACCAATTTCCCTCCTTTCTTAGAGAGAATCTCTTTGGGGGAAGAGGGAGAAAAAGAATTATAGGGTTGTCCATAAAAATTTAAACCAGCAAGGATTGTAGAGATCATCTCATCCAACTCCCTTTTTTCTCAGATGAGGAAAATGAAAGGGAAAAAAAGGCAAATTACTTATTTAAGGTCACATAGTCAAGAAACAAAAGAAACTAGAAGGCATCAAGTGGTTTCCTTTTCTATTTCTTTCAGAAAGCGGAAAACAAAAATTTCCGAGATTGTGGATGATTCTCTTAGGCCTAAATCCCCAAATCCCAAATTTTTAAGTGGATCCACAAAAATAAATATAAATATCTGCTTGTTTTTTCACACTTTCATTTTTTTAGTTTTCTTTTCACCTTCTGTTCATTATTCTCCAAACTCTTAGCTATTTCTTTCAATCTATATGTACTCAATATACATATTGAGGATACAAAAAGTGGCAAAAGACAGTCCTGCACTCAAGGAGTATATTCTAATGGGGAAGTTTACAATCTATCACAAAATCAGTTGAAAGAACTAACTAAAAAAAAGACAGAAGACTGAAGAAGACAAGAGAATTGCCTTCAAGGATTTGAAGTCTGTCACCTGGAAGAAGGATTAGAATGGTTCCACTTAACCAAAGAGAAGGGACAGAACCAGGAAGGGAAACATGGAAATTGCAGAAAAGCTCAGGGTCAATGAAAAAAAAATCCTTAACAATGAGAGCTGAACAGAAATACAATGGAATGACTGGGGAGAGGGCGAAGTTCCTCCTCCTCCAGTCAGTAAGCAAAGGCTGATTGATCGATTGTCAGGTATGGGGTAGAGACAATTCTCCGTCAAAGTAGGCTAGATAGATTCAGAGGTCCTTAACAATTTTGAATTTCTGGGATTTTTGTGAACCAATCCCTGCTTCCAGGTGTTAGCTGAAAAGTATTCTAGGCTAACCCTTCCCCAGAAGTATTTACATTTTAAAAAGGAATTCTAAGGAATGAACTTCTTATTAGGTTCATAGTGGATGCTCACTGTTGTTATTCAGCCTTCCACGTCCAACTCTTCATAATCTTATTTGGCATTTTCTTGGCAAAGATATTGAAGTGATTTGCCATTTCCTTCTCTAGTTCATTTTGCAGATGAGGAAACTGAGGCAAATATGGGTTAAGTGACTTGGCCAAGGTCACATAGCTGCTTAAGTATCTGAGGTTAGATTTGAACTCAGGAAGATGAGTCTTCCTGACACTAGCTAGTCACTCTATTCTCTCTACCATCTAACTACCTCCCAGATATTCAATAAGTAGTTACTAATGGAATGACTAGAATTGTAGGCACAAAAACTTGGCTATGGGAGAAAGATATGGGGGTCAGGGAACTTTCTATCCAAATATTCTTCCTAATTATGGAAAGGCTCCTGATTCTTTTGTTCTCTCAATTATTTTGGTAATCCTAGATAATCATATTATAATTAGGTTTTATTTCTCCCAAAGATATTAAAAAGCTTAATAATTTTTTAAAATAAATTGTATTGCCGTGAATAAAAAATTAACATTCTATACCTGCCAACAACATTTTTATTAAACATTTCTGTGCATTGCACTATATTAAGCACTATGGTTACAAAAACAACAGAAAATAGTCCTTATCCTCAAGCAGCTTATATTTTATCAAATTTATGATTTACTATAGCTTAAATTTGCTATCAAATATATATTTTTCTAAAATTTCTCAAGCCTCAAAAACCATCTCTGTCAACCCTTACTTGCTAAAATAATAATAATAATTATTATTTCTTAAATTTATTGTACATTACAACTGATGTAAGGCTTTTAATATCTCTCATTTGATCCTCACAACAAATTTATAGGGCAGATGAAGCAGGCACAGCTACCACCATTATCTTACTGATGAAGGAAGGCTTAAATCAATTAAGTGACCTGTTCAAAGTATTATGTGTAGATAACAATAATAATGACTGGCATTTAAACAGCATTTTACATATATTATCTCATTAGCCTTTTATAATAACCCCAGACACTATAGATAACTTCATTTTATAAATGAGGAAACCCAGGCTTAGAGATGTTAAATCCCTTGCTATGGTCACATAGCAGATAGAACTCAGGTCTTTCTTGACTCCAAGATTTTTCCTGTCTTCTTTTTATGTGTCCTATAATTAGTAGGATAAAACTGAAAAGTATAACACACAAATGTTCCATTACCACCAGTAAGGAATCTACTAGGACAGTGTCCCATGTAAGCATTTGGCAAACAAATTCCCTCACACTGTCTACAAATGCTGGCTGAAAACAAATTCACTTCTGGGCTTTTTTCCTTGGTGAAATAAACCACTCATCATCAGCAAAATCCACTCCTGCAATCCCAAAGATTGCCCTCTGCAGGACATTGCTTTAAATGTAATGACAGAGTGTTGCAGCTGTTCCCTTCACTCATATTATTCACATGGATGGCATCGGGAAGCTACTTGGATTATGAATATCTGCACCATGCAGCAATCATCCTGCAACATTCAGAAATCCAAGCATATGTTTATACAAGTAGTTGGTAGTTCTGCGAATAATCAAAACAGCAAAAAGATAGGTGTCCATACAGTAGCTACTGCAATCAAAATACTTCGTGTCCTATCTTCTGGCATAGAGGAGGATGAACACAGGGTTCTGACAGGTGTTTTCCATCTCTGGCTGCTATGAGCAGTGAACTCTGGCCTGCATAGCTGCAAACAGATCCAAACTCCATGTTTATATTGCATAAGATGAGAAAAAGAGAAGATGAACTTAAGCTCCAATAAGAAAACCATTCCATTTAAAATTGATTTAAATTAATAGAAAGGAATCTCAGTGGAAAGCACCAGGACAATTGGGTTACCAGTTAGGACGGATCACCAAAGGGGAAGAACTCTACCAGAGAGTATAGGAGAAAAAAGAGACTAAAGGAATCAATCTTAAAGGATCTAAGGGGGATACTGACATTGGAAGGAGGTGGAGGAAGGAAAGGAAAAGCAGTTTAGGTGAGATGGAATAGATGGGAAGTATGATAGAATAAAGTCCTGGTTCTTATTTTTTTTACTGGGTTTTTTTTTTTCAACTACATGTAAAAATAATTTTAACATTATTTTTTTTTAAGTTTTGAATTCCTAAGTACCTCTCTCTCTCCTCTTTGAGAAGGCAAGTAATTGTATATAGATTATACATGTGCATTCATACAAAACATATTTCAGTGTCAAAGAAAACACTAACTAAAAAAAAAAACAAGAAAAAATCAAAAAAAATTTTGAAAAGTTTGCTTCAATCTGCATTCAGACTCCATCAATTCTTTCTTTGGAGAAAGATAGCATTTTCCATCATAAATCCTTTGGAATTAAGACCTGGCTATTATTAAAAGAAAAAAAGAAAAAAAAAAAAAAAAACAAAGAATTCTTCCCTCTTAAATCCAAAGAAATGGAACTATCAATGATTTTAGCCTGAAATGAAAGAATACTGGTACATAAAACTCCAAGATTCTATCTGTTCTCCACAGACAAAGATCACAGAAGAGATTGTATTTCTATATATCAAATGTAAAACCATACATTATGATGACATCATTTTTGCCTGCCATCAAGATCCAAGTTAACAATGAATGTAAAAGGCACTTCATTTTCAGGGAAGTTTTGTGCTAATTTAAGTCATCTTAATGTTGTTTTGTGGATCTACTTAATCTCTACTAGATTTACCAGTATCAAAGACTTGCAGTTTACCTACCTTTTATCCTGTTTAAAAAAAAAAAAAAAAAAAAAAAAAAAAGGTAACATTTTCCCCACGTCAAACCTTATACCTAACTACCCTGCGATTCCAGAAGACACATCTATTTCAGCAACATTAGATGACATCCTATCAGAGATTCATTGGAAGTATCTGCCCACACCCCATGACATATTAAATGTATTTATCTTTATTCATATTCCCCTCCTGGATCACTGCCTTGTCCTAGAGGAGCTTGTATAACTCAAGATGAAGAGTCATAGTGGAAAGTTTCATCAAAAGGTTACCTACTGGAGAAGAAAATGACAAACCACTCCAGTGTCTTCACCAAGATAACCCCAAGGATCAGGTGCTTGGAAAGACTTTGGGAGACAGAGGACAGAAGAGCCTGGCATGATATGGTCCACAGAGTTATGAAGAGTCAAATATGACTGAACCACTGATAAGCAACAACATTCTTATTGCTTCCTCCAGTAAAATATAAGCTACCTCGGGACAGATTTTTTTTTTTCATTTTGTATTTGTATCCCTCAAGAATCTTGCTTAAGTAGGTATTTAATATATTCTTATCAGGTTGGGTCAGAATGGCAGAAGAGAAAGTTGAATCCAGTTCCATTTTCTGACTCCAAATTTGTAGCTCGCTCTCATAAATGGACAAGCAGAGAAGACTAGAGGAGTTTGGAATAGTTTTTTCAATTTCACAAATTCACAAAGTCAGAATGATTGTTCTCCATTTTAGCTTGCTGGGAAGTCTTTTTGTCATGAAAAGCCTCAAATATAAAAGTTAAAGCAACAACTAAGTTGACAACTTAATATAATTAATCTCAGTCTACAGGAAAGCTGATGTTGACTCCTCTTGGGGAATTTAAAATAATTGTTGAATCATGGATTATTTCTCCCATACAATATCATTTTCATTCCAATTTTAGATGAGTTGCTGTTTTAATTTTAATTTAATTTAATTAATGAGTTGCCAGGTTTAACTGTACATGTAGTAGAAATGAAGGGATAGGAATAGAGATAGGAAAGGGTATTTTACCCATTTATATTTTCATGAAATCTTTAATTACTCTATATTGTGAATAAAGTTTATCATTTTTGTGGTAAAAACTCAGAACAAGACAAAATGTTTCAGGAAGCTGGAAACATAATAACACAAGAATACAAAGATTCTGTACTTGAAAGTCTTGGGGAGATGATAAAGGAAGTTCTATCTGTAGGAGAAGTGAAAAAGAATAGAATGTAGAAAATACCTGAATGAAAGAATAGAAAATGAACAATAGTAAGAGTGTCTGGAAAGAATGAAAAACAATCTGGCAGAAACTAGGTTTAGACAAATATCTCATACCACATTCCATAAGTACCAAATAGAGACATGACCAAAATATAAAACAACATGCATAAGGAAATAGATAAATTTCACAATTATGAATGAGAAAAGAGTTCTTAGCTAAACAAGACACAGAGATGATCATAAAAGGAAACATGGATAATATCAATTGCACAAAATTTGAAAAGCAAAATCAATGCAATTAGAATTAGAAGGAAAATAACTAGGAAAAAATCTTTGCAACAAATTTTTCTGATAAAGAATGTATATAGGGAATTTACACAAATACATAAGAATAAGAGCCATTCTCTTAATAGATAACTGGTCAACAGATATGAAGAATTTTCAAAAGAAGAAATGCAAGTTATCAATCATCACCAAAAAATGCTTCAAATCATTAATAAGAGAAATGCAAATTAAAACAGCTCTGAAGTTCTATCTCTTATCTATCAATTTGCCAAAGATTATAAAAAAATAAAATGATTATTATTACAAAGACTGTGGGTAAATAGGCACATTGATACACAGTTATTGGAGCTGTGAATTGGTCCAATATTTCTGGAAAGAAATTTGGAACTAAATACAATTATTAACTTATGTATGCCCATTGATCCAGAGATACAACTAGGTGTATGCATCAAATAACTCAAAGACATGGGTGTGAAACATTGATAGCATCACTTCTTTTATAGCAAATAACTTAGAAACAAAGTGGCAAATTATTATTTGAAAGAATGGCTGGGGCAGCTAGGTGGCACAGTGGATAAAGCACCAGCCCTGAAGTCAGGAGGACCTGAGTTCAAATTTGGACTCAGACAATTAATACTTCCTAGTTGTGTGACCCTGGGCAAGTCACTTAACCCTAATTGCCTCAGCAAAAAAAAAAAAAAAAAATGGCTATACAAATTATGGTATAAATATAATGAAATAATTTTGCCCCCATAAGAAATGATGTGTATGACAATTTCAGAAAGACCTGATAAGACTTGTAATAAATAATACAGAATGATGTAAACAGAACCAGAAGAACAAAAAATATAAAAGAAAATAGCTTTGAAAGACTTCAGAACTCAGATCCATGTAGTGATAAGCCATGACTTCAGAAAACTGAGGATGAATAATGCTTCTTACCTCTTAGCTGGGGACTGATAAATTAGGAGTGAAGAATGAAGAATAAAACCTACATTTTCAATTACAGCCAATATTTTCACTTGCTTTATTAGACAGAATAGAGTTAAATTGAGCTTTCTGGAACAGAGTCAAAGATTATCAGAAATTGTTTTCAGGCATATCTGGTAAATCCATATAATAGTTATAAGACTGAGAAAAAAGGAAAACTCTAATTCAAGGACAGGAAGTATTAGAAATAAATCATAAAGGCAAAAAAAAAAAAAAAGGCTAAATCGGACTATCAGTAAATTCACAGGGTTTTTCCTGTGGATTGCCAAAAATTTAGGTGTTAATAAAGAAGGATTCAGCGTATGAGGGTAAGGTCAGATTAGGTGTATTAACCATAATATCAAGTCAGTTTCAAATGTTTTTTACTATAACTAGAACAATTCAATCTTGATACATAATCCTTATCAAGACCCATCAAGATCTGTCATATTGCACTTGTAATGCCTACTTTTTTCCTGATTCAAATGATAAATATGAAGTTAAGAAATGGTACTTTATTTGAGAGAGAGAGAGAGAGAGAGAGAGAGAGAGAGAGAGAGAGAGAGAGAGAGAGAGAGAGAGAGAGAGAGAGAGAGAGAATTTCCACCACATTAAAAGGTCCTGCTTCCAAGCAACAACTGGCTAAGTATAAAGATTTGTAAACTGGAAATTTAGTACCCTCTAGTGGTATGAATTGGAAGTTTAAGTTAAATTCCACTTGCAAATATTTAAGTGCCTGCTAGATGTCACCTTAGCGGGATGTGCTAAATTCTGGCGCTAAAACAAAAGTAATATAATCCCTGCCCTCCTAGAAGAATTTATATTCTCAGTAAATCCCACTTATTATATTCCATATATATTCCATATTTCCATATTATATTCCAAAATTTAAAAAAAAAAAAGAAAGAAAGAAAGAAAAGAAAAAGAAAAAAATAAGGTACTTTAGGTAAAGTTTTTTATTCCCTAAAAAAACTTTCAGGAGCCACTGTGCTTCTGTGCATTACATGAAAACAGTACAAAATACTAAAAAAAAAAAAAAAAAGAAAAAACCTAATGTATCTAAATAAATTTATTTGTCATTTAGTATCTGCACACCCAAATAATTGTTGAAAATTGTTAGTTGCATATCCATTTCTGAGTCACAACAGAATTAAATAATCAGTAGGCCATTTAAATAGACTGAGTAATGAGCATGTCACTTTTCAGGCTGATCTAGAAATAGAAAATCTGGTTACTCAGATCTAAGGACACTTTATGGGAATAAATTTTAGGTAAACAGCATGTCTTAGAACACTCAGCTGAGATCAGGACATATGCTTTACAGGTCCTGCTAAAAATGCTCATGTAGTCATCACCACATGACCTTTTGTCCCTCAAACCTCAGCATAAATATCAGCAAAATGGGAGAATATTGCTTACCATTTTGTAGGAGTAAAGGGAAAAAAAGTATACCTCATTCTGGATAGTGCTACTAATTTATCTGAATTACTAATCCTGTGTCAGGTGATGAAGTCATCCTATATTATCTGCCCAAACTGTGTTGACTTTTGATTTGTTATTCTTGTTGAAGAAAAGAAAGTTTGATTCAACACAGACTCAGTCCAAATTGCAAATCAAATTTCTTTCTTTCCCAAAAATTTTATCCTGTCCACTTCATATAGACAATGCATTCCCTAACCATCTCAACTCTACATAGAATGTTGTAGAGCACATTGAATATCATTGGGTCACAATATTAAATATTTGCCTTGATCAAACTGGCCAGATTTGTAGAATCAAAATGGAGGTACTACATTCTGTGACCAATAATATTCTTGGTATCAGTGTTTCTAGGCATATGATTACTATCTTATTTTTATAAGAACCTATAACCTGAGCTGTACTATTTTCATAATATTTTTCTAAAACAAGGTCTGAGGATCATTTGGCCCCTGTTTTTCAAAACTAAGTACAGTATTGTTTAATTTTTTTATTTGATTGAAGACTTTTGATTTTATATCAAATCATTTTGGGGGTAGATAAAGAAAGCCAACTCCCCTGCAATGCAAATCCTCTCTTGGTTCAAATAAAAACAATTCAATCAATAAGCAAGCATTTATTAAGTGCCTACTATGTGCTAGGCATCAGAGAACACAAATAAAAAGAAGAAAAAATTCCTGTTCTAAAAGAACTTATAATAATCAAGGCAATGAGTACACATAAAGCTGAAGAGGGAATAAATATAAAGAGAATAATTACAAGATAGTTAAGTAAAAGGTAGTTAGCAATTAGAGGGATCAGGAAATGATATGTGTTGAAAGTTGAGAGAAATTATTATTAATAATCAATATATTAGGAAAATTCAAAGGTTTTAATTTTCTAAATTCTTTTTCTAAATTCTTCATTTTTTAAAGTTCAGTTTTCTTGAAGGACATTACTTATAAGGAGATTGTATTGAGTCTCCTCAGACTTGGTCAGACCCTACCCAACCTTGCAAGGAATTTAATCTAGGCTGGGAAAGCCCATTGTGTTCTACTCAGACTTGAGCAGAGACAGATTCTTTTGTCTAGATAGACCAAGACTTCTGGGTGGTCTAGTTAGAGATAATTTTTCTGTCCAAGGGTAGTATGATATCACTAGCAGCTCCTCATTGTTTCCAAGAGTATATATAAATTGTGATCCCCATTACTATGATCATCTTTGCTCTAAAAGAGACAGCCAAATGACATCCTTTTATTAATAACTTGCTGGTCTTATTAATAAAATGATTAAATTACCCAGAAACTTTGTCTCTGGAACCTTTTTAAATGTAACAAGGTAATGCTTCCACATCAATCTGAAGAGAAAAAAGGAAGTATGGAGAAGTGGACAGAGGATTGGACTTGGAATTAGGAAGAACTGACTTCAAATTCTGCCTCAGACCTAACTCCGTTTCAATTGATAAATGATGGACAGAAGCAGCTACATCCAAAGAAAGAACACTGGAAAATGAATGTAAACTATTTGTATTTTTGTTTTTCTTCCCGGGTTATTTTTACCTTCTGAATTCAATTCTCCCTGTGCAACAAGAGAACTGTTCGGTTCTGCAAACATATATTGTACCTAGGATATACTGCAACATATTTAACATATATAGGACTGCTTGCCATCTAGGGGAGAGGGTGGAGGGAGGGAGGGGAAAAATCGGAACAGAAGCGCGTGCAAGGGATAATGTCATAAAAAAAAAAAAGTTACCTTGGCATGGGTTCTGTCAATAAAAAGTTATTATAAAATAAATAAATAAATAAACAAAAAACAAATTCTGCCTCAGATACTTTCTAGCTACATGATTCTGAGCAAATCATTTAATTTATCTTGCCTCACTTTCCTCATCTGTAAAGTGAAAGGATTGAATTTAAGGTCTCTTCCAGTGCTAATTTTATGAGCATATGTCACAGGCATTCTGTTAGGCAGAAACGAGGAAAGGGTAGATTCCAAGCATCGTGGGAGGCTGGTGCAAAGACACAGAATTGGGTAATGTGTAAGGAACATAGAAAAAAAAAAAAAACAGTTTAGCTGGATCAGAAATTGTAACAGGAGAAAATGTACAATAAGGCTGGGGGGGAGATGTTGGGACCAGGTTGTAAAGGGCTTTAAAAGCTAAACCAAGAAGTTTATAGTAAATCTTAAAGGCATTGTGGGGTCTCTGGAGTTTGAAGATGGGAGTCGCATGGTTAGGTTTACATATAAGAAAAAATTATTTTGTCAGCAAAATATGAGGAAGGGACTATAGTGGTGAGAGCTTGAATCAAGGAAGTTAATTAGGGGAACATGGCAATAATCAAGATGAGGGATGATGAAATCCTGAACTATGTTGGAAGAATGGTAGTATCAATGGAAAGAGATAGGAAAGTTTAGAAAGGAATAGGTTCAGAGGGAAAAGAAAATAAGTTCTCTTTTGAACATATTGAGTTTGAGATGTCTCTAGGATTTCTCATTAGAAATGTTCAATAAACAGTTATATATACACACACATTTATGCATGTAAAATATACACAATCCACCTAATAATAATCTGACTATATATGAATCTGTGAATTATCTGCATTGAAATGATCAGCCCATAGTAGCTGAAAGAAGAGAAGAAGAATCAGGACAAAATCATGAAGAATACTCACATGAGGCAGGATATGAATAATGAGCTAACAAAGGAGACTGAGAAGGAATAGTTAGGTATGAAGAAAATTTGAAGAGCAATGTCACAAAAATCCAAAGGGAAGAGTATCCGTGAGAAAAAAGTACTCTACAAGGTCAAATGATGTAGAGATTAAGAAGAATAAGACATTATTGGTAACTTTGGAGAAAGTTTCATTTGGGTAAGGTTAGAAAACAGATTTCAAAGAGTTGAAGAGTATAGAAAGAGAAAATGAAGGCTTTTCTAGTTTGACAAAGAAAGAGAATATAAGAAATATTCGAGGAAATGGTAGGACCTAGTGAAGGGTTTTTAAGGATAGGGAAGACCTGGGCACATTTAAAGGCATTAGGCAAGGAAGCAGTACAAAGGGAGAGGTTGAAGATTAGACAGAAAGAGAAGGGTGATTGAGTGAGTGATCATCTTTGGAAAAGAGGAAGGGGTGAAATCAAAAGCAAAACTTTCACTGGTTTTCCAATTTTTAAAAAATTCAGCTTAGGTGTTTTGCAAACTTTAAAGTCATATTAAGTATAAGCTATTATTATTTATTTTTTTAATAATCATTTCATTTATACTTAGTCATTGTGAATATTGTTCTCTTGTAATCAATTATTTCAATCTGTATGAGTGAATTGAATTACTCCTTTGTTTTTCTTGATTCTTCATTAGTCATTTTATTAATAAAAGAAGTCAGTGGGATTCTAAAATGCCAAAGATCCCTCATGGTGATGGGTTCACAATTTATATGCCTTTGGAAGAGTGGGTATTGCTGAAAGTGAACAATCAACTCTGATTATTTAACAATTATTAAGAAAATAAATATTATAATGAGATGTGAGCTCATTCTAATGAGAGTCTTGGGGAAATAATTTGGATCTCCCAAGTCTTAGTCAAAGAGACTTGTCAATATATACATCAAAGAGAGAATCCATTTTTACCCCAGACCTTGTCTGATCAAACACAATGAACAGGAGGAATTCACCAATTCTCTTATCCTGATTGAGTAAGTTTTTCCTAAGATCGCCCATACTGGTTGATTTCTGGGTTAAGAAGTAAAAACAAAGAAAAAACTTTGGTCCTAATTTAACAATAAGTTATTAAATACAGAAGAGAAATAACCATTTCCCTTACTGCATAATAGTGTACCATATATAGTTTTTATAGTCATTTTCAGCAAATGAATTCTTAAGCAATGAGATCTGGAAATAATGCTACTATGACTATTTTGATATGTTGTACATAACCTTTGTTTCTATTTTTGACTTCCTTGGGATATATGTCCAATAATGGAAATGTTATGTCAGAAATTTTGCATGGTATCCACATTTGCCCTGAGTACACAGTACAACATACTGCTGTATGTTGTAAAGCAAAAAGAACACTAGATTTGGAAAAAATCTAAATTTAAACACTAGCTCCCACACTTACCAACTCTAATTATAAGCAAATCATTTAACCTACTTGTACCTTATTTTCTTCATCTGTAAAAGGTAGATAATGAAGTTTATATTATCAATTGTACCAAAAAGAGAAGCATTACATAAATCTTAAATTACCATATAAATGTGAGTTATTATTACTAAACAATCATTTACATTTGAAAATCTGATGATATCATCTAGATCAAGAAGAATTTTTTATGAATCAGGATAGTCACATATATACAGAGAACTGTATTTATCCAGTGGATTGTGGCTATTCAATGATTCATCTTTTACCTGTATTGGTAGCTACAGATAAGTTTTATGCCTCTGTTATTCTAGAGATAAATTTCCAAACCAGTGCCTGGATTAAAAATTCCAACAATCTCCATCATGCTATCCCCAGTCCTGTCTCCAAGATTAAGCCTGTGAGACTGACTGCCTTGGAAGGATCAAGGATAGGTCACTCCATACACACATCAGAGAAATCCTTAGTCCTAAGAAAACCCTATTAGTGAGGAAGAGAGTAAATAGATATAGATATGCTGAAGCCCATGCTGTCTTTTCCAAGACTGTGCAGGAGACCTTTAAGAATAACAATATATGCTGCCAACTATCCTCTGCATTTATCTTGTTTCTACTTAAGTGCATTTGGTATGAGGCTAGAGGCAGGACAGGACAGTGAAACCTGGTCTTTTCTTATTGGTTCTAGCACTAACATGATCGCCATTACTCACCAGAGTGTTTCAAAAATCTGACAATACTACAGGAGGTTCCTTGTGCAGGCTCCAAGCTAATGCAGAGAAAAGTGCCTTCTCTTCTTCCCTCCCCCATTCCCCATGGTTCCTATGCTTCTGACACTCCATTTTACCTAGCCTAATAGGAGCAGAGAAGAAAGCACATGAGGCCCTTTAAGGAGGACTGGTTAAAGCAGTTAGTCCATCTTCTATCAAGGGAGGTAGAGAGACTCCAAGAAGAGAAGTAAGACATTAACTCTTAGATATATAGAGTTTCTTCATGAAGAAGAGAATGCTGTAAAATAATGGGATGAAAAGATAGCAAACCTGAAAAAGAAAGCCTACTCCTTGCATCTGTTTTTAGGGGAAGGAGAATTCCAAATCTCTGTTATTATCAATAGATTATAAACTTCCATGGAACTTATATTCATAAAGACTCCTCTGAGGTGTTGATAAGTTTAATGACTTGCCCATGGTCACACTCTACTATGTGTGTGCCATAGGTTAGACTTGAATCTGGTTCTTCTTGATTCTAAAACCAGCCTCTATCAACTATGCTATCAATTCTATCAACTATATCAAACTATCACTTGTCCCCTTGTTGATAAAATCTGCGTCCTACCAATAGAGTCCTCTGAAGGTCCTTCAGTCCTTCTTCTTTGACTCCAAATCCAGATCTCTATAGAGATCCAGGCTTAGAATCAAGGAAGACCTAAATTCAAATCCATACTGAAAGTCTTTCTATCTAGGTGATCCTGGGCAAGTGACTTAACCTCTCAGCCTCAATTTCCTCATCTGTAAAATGGGGATAATAACAACATTTACCTCTCTGGGTTATTGTGAGGATCAAATAAGAAGAGATTTTAAAAACATTTAGCCAGTGTCTGGCATATAACAGGCATTTAATTTTAAAAATTGTCCCTTCCTTTCTTTTTTGTTCCCCATTGTGCCATCTAGTTGCCTGAAGGGATTGTTAAGGTCCCTGAAGGTGACACAGAGCAGAGATGAAGCTGAGCTCAAGGCCAGAACAGTGACAGTAAGGTATGTGAGACTCAGAAAAGATTTCCTTTCTGTGAAGTGAAGTCAAGATCACTGACTACTAAGTGGGTCAGCAGTACTGTTAATCATGCTGTGTGTTGCATCTGTGGCCTAAGAGGGACACTTCATGGTAGTCTTTTAGGCTTAGGGGAAGACAAATATACAGCAATAAATCACAACTCGTCAATTAGTTTTTAGAATCTTTGGTCAAAGCTAGATTGGACCAAAGGTAGAATACCCAATCAGAAACTAGTATGTAGAATGTCAAATCCATACTGGACCAAGTACCAAGAAGCTTCTGAAAATCTTTAATGATTGGTTTAAAAAAAAAAGGGGGGAGGGGGGGGAAGGAGGGGGACTAAAACTAAAACTTCCGTATTCCTACTGTACTTCTCAGTGCTTACAGTGCCTACCTACAGAAAGTTCTTTATGTGAAATCCTTTCTTTAATCCTTTCCATGATCTGTAGAAGCAGGTGTTATAGGACTGTTACCTCAGAAACCCTAAAGAAATCAAGAAAACAGCTAGATGGTGCAGTGGATAGAACACCAGCCCTGAAGTCAGGGAGACCTGAATTCAAAGCCAGCCTCAGACACTTAATACTTTCTAGCTGTCTAACCCTGGTCAAATCATTTTACCCCAATTGCCTCAACAAAAAATAAAAACAAAAACAAAACAAACAAAAAAAAAGAGTTGTTTTGAAGATGATTGGGCTAAGTGTTCCGTTGTGGAACAATTGATTGTTTCTTTGGAATTTTCTTAAAGATATTTAATAAACAACATGGCAATATTGACAGAAAAATTTATACCTGTGAATCATCAACAGAGCAGGAAATCTGCCAAACAACCAAGAATAGGGCTCTAAAAAAATTATCTTAACTTTATAATCCCAGGGAATAATTGTGTATCATACCCTAAATTTGCATCAACAAAGTTTTCCTTTGTCCTAGTCTTTGAATCTCCATGGTTTGGAGCAATTAGTGTCTTGATTCAGAATCTTTTGTCCGAGCTTCAAAACTGACCATTCCATTGCGATGGTGATTGGAGTGGTATGCCACCTAGTGGACAGAATTATAAATTACACTACCTTGGTGTTTTTTTATTTTTTAATGTGACTTCATAAGCCTCAGGAAAGTAGGATGCCAGATATGAGCTGCTTATTTTTTTCTTTTTTTTAAATTAAGTTTCATTTTATTTTCAATTAAGTATCAGCCTTCTCTCCATCTCCCATTGAGAAATCCATGAAAAAGAAAACTCCTGTTGCTAACAAAGTCAAGCAAAGCAAAATTTCTCATTGGCCATGTCTTAAAAAATTGCATCTCATAGAGAAGTATGTAAAGTACTATCACTGGAGTCAAGAGGAACTGAATTCAAATGTGACTTCAGACACTTAAAACTTCTAGCTGTCACTTAGAGCAAGTCACTTAATTCCAATTGTCTTGTAAAAAAGAGAGAAACAAACAGACAGAGAGACAGACATAGACAGAGAGATATAGAGACAGAGAGAGGGGGAGCAGGGAAGGAAGGAAGGAAAGAAAGAAGGAAGGAAGGAAGGAAGGAAGGAAGGGAGGGAGGAAGAAAGGAAGGAAGGAAGGAGGAAGGAAGGAAGGAAGGAAGGAAGGAAGGAAGGAAGGAAGGAAGGAAGGAAGGAAGGAAGGAAGGAAGGAAGGAAGGAAAGAAAGAAAAATTTTTTAAATAAACTATATCTCAATCTGCATTCTTGATCTATCCACTCTGTCAGGAATTGGGCAGTATGCTTTATCATGAGTTCTCAGGATTTGTGATTGGTTATTGTGCTGTTTTTCTTTTGTTGCTGTTGTTGAGTCACTGCAGTCATATCTAACTCTTCATGACATCTCTTGGGGGTTTTCTTGGCAAAGATCCTGGAATGGTATGCCATTTCCTTCTTCAACTTATTTTACAAGTAAGGAACTGAGATAAATAGAATTAAATGACTTGCCCAAGGTTACCCAGTTAGCAAGTTTGAATATGACTCTTCCTGACTATGCTCAAATTAATACCGCAGTGTCTGGTTCTGTATCCCAAAGAGATCATAAAAGACAGAAAATGACTTACATGTACAAATATATTTGTAACAGTCTTTTTTTTATGGTGACAAAGAACTGAAAATTGAATGGATGTCCATAAGTTGGGGAATAGTTGAATAAGTTACGGTATATGAAGGTAATGGAATATATAAGAAATGATGAGCAGGTTGATTTCAGAAAAGCCTGGGAAAACTTACATGAATTGGTGCTAAGTAAAGTGAGCAGAACCAAGAAAACACAATAACAGAAAGATTATGCAATAATTAACTATGATGGACTTGGCTCTTTTCAACAATAAGGTGATTCAAGGCAATTCCAGTAATCTTGGGATAGAAAGTGCCTTCTGCATCCAGAGAGAGAATTACAGAGACTGAATGTGGATCAAAGCACAGTATTTTCATCTCTTTGTTGTTGGTGTTTGTTTTTTCCTTCTTATGGTTTTTTCCCTTTTGGTCTGATTTTTCTTGTACAGCATGACAAATATGCTTTAAAGAATTGCACATATTTAACCTATATCAAATTGCTTGTTATCTTGAGGAGGGAGGTAAAGGAAGGAGGGAGAAAAATGTGAAATACAAAGTTTTACAAAAATAAATGTTGAAAATTATCTTTACATATATTTGGAAAAAATATATAATAATAGTATAAATAAAGCTGAGGGCAAGGGAGGGGGGAGGAGATGAATCTTCCTGATTCCAAACCCCATGCTCTATCCACTGTGCCATTTAGCTATAATTTTTTCATATAAACACATAAGTATGTGTGTCCATATGTTTTTATATATGCATATATACATTCACATGTGTGTATATATGTGTATTGTCTGCATAAATATATAAATATATGCATACGTATATTTGGTTTGAATCAGCCAAGAACTGTCTTCCCAGTTTCCCATCCCACTCTTAAGAACAACAAGAAAAACAAATCCCATTACAAACATGTATAATTTCTCAAATTTCTACATTGACTATGTCCTTTAAAAAAATTGTCTTATTCTGCATTCTGAGTCCTTCAGCTCTTTATCAGGAAGTAAGCAGCATGTTTTATCATTAGTCTTCTGGAATCCTAATTGATTATTATGCTGATGAGAACTCAACAAAATAGCATTTCATCACATCTATATACCATAACTTGTTCATCTATTCCCCGATTTATGACCACTCCCTCAGTTTTTCATTCTTTATCAGCTTAAAAAAAAAGTTAGAAATATTTTTGTACATCCTTAGAATGTTTTATTAGGACTAATCCCTCCTTTAAACTACTTTCTTTTTAACTTCTCTCACCCCTCTCTCCCCTTCTCTTATTTCCTTATTGAGTGAAGTGTATTTCTATGCCTAATTATGTGAATGTGTATTCTTCCTTCCTTTAACTAGTCCAAAGAAGACCAAAACTAAAGTGTCAACTTCTCCCTTATCCTCTTCTCCTTGTTTATATGATGTCCATTCCAAAGCCTTATCTAATTGGATTCCTTCAACGAACCCTGATAATAGGGATCAGAAGGGAAATGTGTACCATTTCTCCACATTTCAATGAAAGCCATTTACCTTTGTTTAGTCTTTTATGATTACTTATTTATATTTATCTTTTATGTTTCTCTTCACTTTTATTATTTAAAGTTCAAAGTTTCTCTACAGCTCTAGTATCTCCATTAGGAATGTTTGGAAATCCCCCGTTTTTTAAAAAAAATTGTATTTTCCCTGATAGCATTACACTCAGTTTTGGTGAGTAAGTTATTCATGGTTATAAGTCCATAGTCTTTGCCTTTTTGAATATCATATGCCAAGTTCTCTGCTCCTTTATGGCGGTGACTGTTAAATCCTGTGTGATCCTGACTTTGGCTCCTTGAAACATGAATTCTTTGTTTCTGGTTGCTTCTAATTTTTTTAACTTGATCTGAAATATCTACATTTTGGCTATGATGTTCCTGAAAGTTTCATTTAATAATTCCAAATTTTCAGGTGGATTCTCTCTATTTCCATTTTGCCCTTCGATTCAAAGATATCTAGACAGTTTTCTATTAAAATTTCTTGAAATATGAAGTACTGGCAATTTGTGGGGAGGGCATCATACTGATCAGATAATCTAATGATTGTTTAAAATTTTTTTCTCCCAGATCTGTTTTCTAAATCAATTGTTTTTGCCATAAGATACCTTACATTGTATTCATTCTTTTGACTTTTTAAATATTTATTTCATAGGGTCATTGGCTTCTATTTGGTCAATTTGCTAAATTTTCAGGGAATTATTGCTTAAGCTTTCTTCCAAATATTTTCTATCTTTTCTAAGAAGTTCTCAATCCTCTTTTCAATTCTTTCTTCTATGGTTCTCATTTCTTTTCCATTTTTTTCTCAAATGCTTTCATTCCACTTATAATAACAATTTTTAAATTGCTTTTGTTCTAAAACTTCTAGTTCATTCTGTGTACAAAGTGTATTTTTTCTCTGAGGTATTCATTGCTTATAGATATTTTGGAATCATTCTCTTCTGCATTTCTGTCTTGACCTTCCCTGCCACCATTATGGTTCATTATGGTAGAATAGTTTTTGATTTTGGTTGGTGAGGGGGAGGTGTTACCTATTCTTCCAGTCTATTTCCTGACTTCAAACTTGATATTAGGAATGATCTTTGTGACACTATTGGAGGTTTTCTTGGGATATTAAATGTTGTATTACTCTAGAATCTCATGGACAACATATTTTCAGTGTTCCCAAAGTGATCTGATCCAGAGTAAATTGCTGTCTACCTGGTATGACTTCTGCAATTTCCTAATCTGGATTTGGATCTGTACAAAAATGATGGTGGACCCTACACTTAATCAGCCATGTGAAAAATTCTGTTGGTTCAGAGAAAGAATGGGATTCTCATCTTCGTTATTCCACCGCAGACTGAGCTAGATGCTAGAAGTGAGATCCTAACTTATTGCCTGAAGTCTGTAGTACACTGCTACTGCTGCTGCTGCTATCATCAGAACTTCTTCCTTTCTCTGTACACTGTCTAATGTCTGCCTACCCAGGCATACCACTTCCTAAATGTGACCAGAAATTTGGTAAAAGGAAACAAAGTTTTCAGTTGGCATCTGTCTCCTTCACAGTACCCTTCCATGGTGGTACCTTGGTCTGTATATGAGACTTCTTTGCACTGGTATACAGCATTTCCTTGAGTGACTCCCTCCCATCCTAGGTATCTGAAAACATTCCTATCCATCTTCCAGTGATGAGCAAGGCTAGAAAAATCACTCATTATGACTGAATCCTCATCAAGATTTAGTATGGTACATTTTCTATATCTGTTTGGAGGAGTTTATGGAAAAAAGACTGGTTCACAGTCAATCAAAGGAGGCAACATTGACAAACTTGCTAGGAATAAAGAATACCTCCATCAAGTGCATTCTCAGGCAAGGTCTTTTAGCATTGCCTCCATGACAAGAGATTTCAGCACACTCCAAAAGCCCTGTTACATTTGCTTGCTTCTAGAGTAAGGTTTGTAGGATACCTGTTAGACATTCTTAAGTGGTTACAAAATAACTGCTTTATAATACTGTGATAGTAATGGGGATCAGTTCATATAAGTCTTTCCAAGCCTCTCTGTATTCATCCTGCTGGTCATTTTGGAATCAAATAGTATTAAGGTTGTCACACTGGATGATGCAAATTATACATAGTCCTTGACTTCTAGGGAATTAAATTCTGTTTGTGTGTATGTATGTGGGTGTGTGTTGATAATATTTTATTTTTCTAAATACATGCATGCAAAGATAGTTTTCAACATTCACCTTTGCAAAACATTGTGTTCCAAATTGTTCTCCCTCCCTATATACCCTTACCCCTTACCAAAATAGATAGCAATCTGATAAAGGTTAAATATGTGTAATTCTTCTAAATATTTCCGTATTCATCATGCTATACAAGAAAAATCAGATCAAAAGGGAACACCATGAGAAAGAAAGAAAAAAAAAAAAAAAAAAAAACAAGCAAACAACAATACCCCCCCAAAAAAGTGAAAATACTATGCTTTGATCTACATTCAGTTGTAATGATGGCGTATTTAAAATCAGCCAGAGTCAGGAATTCAGGTTAAGGGGAAAATCCTCAATCTCTATTGAAGTGAAGACGTGAACAAGGATTGCGATAGCAAATATAGGCAAGAAAGACTGCAAAAGCAATATGGGCAGCTGCGACAGGAAGCCAGCCAACAGAGGGGGATCTGAGCTGAAAGGTCGTGGCAATGGCAAAAGCAAGCAGTCTCTCCTCCCCTTCCTTTTCCACTCCCCTGCCTCCACCCACCAAAATCATCATTTCCTATACAACACATCAGGACTTGCACAAAGAGTGGGCGGGGGCCATTCTTTCTCCAAAATTATATATTAATAGAGTATGATCGAATTACTATTTAGCCTCATGTGCTTGGGACCTCAGTGCATCAACTCAAGCCTCAGCCCATTACATTCAGTCTTCATAGTTCTCTCTCTGGATGCAGATGACACTTTCTATTTCAAGTTTATTAGAGTTGCCTTGAATTCTCATTGTTGAAAAAAGTCAAGTCCATCCCACAAATCATCACATGATCTTCTTGTTACTATGTATAATGTTCTCTTGATTCTGCTTACTTCCCTCAGCATCAGTTCATGTAACTCTTTCCAGTCTAAAATCAGCCTGCTTATCATTTCTTATAGAACAATAATGGAAATGAAATTCTCAAATATGTCCCATCAATTATGTAATTATGTAATAATAATAAAAGTATGTCATTTGAGCCTCACAGCTATGTTATGAGGAGAGTTCCATAATTATTATTATTATTATTTCCATTTTACAGATGAAGAAACTGAGACTGAGAAGTTAAGTGACATGATTAAAATCATACAGATTACAATAAAAATAGCAAGAATAGCTAATATTTATATTGTACACATACACTCATTTTGTAAATATAATATATGTATATATTATATATATACATATAAAATCTCATATGATCCTCATAATAATCCTAGATACTACAGATATCCCTATTTTATATTTGAGGAAATCCAGAATCAGAAATATAAAATGACTTACCCATGATTAACCAACTAAATGCCAGAGATGGCATTCAAAAATAGGTCTTCATGACTCTAAGTTCAGTACTTATCTACTAAGCACTACTGCCTGGCATTCTATCCCAGTTGATAGGCATTTATTAAGTTATTACTAGTTTCAAGGAATTATGAAAGATATAAAGATGAACAATTTACAGAAAAACAAAACCTTCAACACACTTATAGTCCAAAAGAGAAAAAACAACAAGAAAGATACATAAATAGTTATGATAAAAGACAAATTTTAATGAGAACTATCATTGGCTTACTGATGAGATTCGGTGCAGGGCAGGGAATTGTGGGAACCCCCTTCTGGGGGGTGCAGGTCTTTTTAAATGAATTTATGAACCTGAAAAGTTAAACTGGCAAAAGAAGTTTATTATTAGAACTGAGAAGTCAGCTTTTGCAGGCTGACTTCCTTAGTAGCAGGGTCCCAACAGAGTGGTAAATAGAGTCCTGTTAGGGAAATAAGTGAGAAAGATAAAGAGAGAGTAACACTGAAAAGAGAATGTCTTTTCAGAAGGCAGAGGGTTGCAGCTATGCCAAGGAATAGGAGAGAGAGATTCCTTGGAATGATTCCTGCTTTTGGCCCTCTGCAAGGAATTGAGCTGAAGGAAGTTTAATATATGGGTAGCTCTTGGTGGGGGCTGGGAGAAGTTTGAGTTGGAATCAGAATAGAGAATCTTCAAATTAAATGAGTATCCCTGGACTAATCTCTAATTTAATAGAGTTGGATAGAAATCTCAATCTCCAGCTCAGTCTAAATAGGAATGGTCTTGGACTCAACTGGTCCCACCAGATAACAGAATGAAAACACTTTATCTTGATTCCCTAGGGCGGGATCTCTCAAGGGAGAGCTTCTCTGAGGGAGTTTTCCAAGCTTTCCCCCCAAAGTCTGAGAGAGCATGAGAGAGAATTTCAGGGCTCCCTCGTCAATCTAATTCAAGAATCCCCTGGGATCTCCTTCTGCCCAGGTGATTCCTGACTTGGTATTCTGTCTCAGCCTTCTTTCTTTCCAATGTTCTTCACCATTGCTGCCTATCAGGCTCCTAGCCAGTCTCCCTACCTTTTCACTCCCAGCTCTATGTCTAAAGATCTCTCTCTGTCTTCCTACACTCCCCTGGTCTGGAAAAATGACTCACAATGACTTTTTCTTGTTTTTTTTCTGATTAAAATTTGGTCTAGCACATTTGATAGATTATTGTGGAAGTGATGTGCTTAGTTAGGCAGAAATGCTTCCTCTCACTCTATCATCTTGTCTCTATCCCAGAAGGGTTTTGTATGAAAAGATAATAGCTAGAAAGCAACAATTAGTATTTGAAGCCAGATCTTCCAGCTTCAAGTCTGTTTCTTTTTCCACTATAGCACCAAGCCTCTACATGCTTCTCACAATGCTAAGGACAAACTCTGATCTCCTGGACCCTAATAGGACTAAATATGAGACTATTATATGATCATCACACAGACTTGACTGCTCATAAGCAGAAATTAAACTAAATGCAGTCTAATTTGTAGACCATGGGCAAATGAGAATGTTAATGAAAATTCTAGTAAGATATTCTTGGCTATGATGTTCCTGAAAGGCACTATAAGTCACTACTATGTATGTAAATTATTGCAGTTTCATTCATTTGCAAATACCTTTTAACAGTGATAATGCACAGTCAGCCAGTCAACTAGCATTTATTAAGCACCTACTCTTTGCCACATACTATGATAAGTAGATTGGGCAAATAAGAGTTTGGTAGAAAGCAACCAACATTTGGATCTCACTCTCATCTGAACTGCTTAAAGGAGGAAAGAACACACATACATACACAATTGAGTACAGAAATTTAGCTTAAACAACCTGCTGGAAGAGAAAGAATTAAGGAAAATGGCCATTAGAAGGGAGAGTAGATTTAAGGGAGGTAATAGTCAGAAGCAGACTTAATGGGAGGAGGGGAAAGAAATAATGAAAAGAATAGAAGGAAAGGAAATACGCAACAATCATAACTGAATGTGAGTGAAAAGAACTCAGCCATAAAATGGAAAAGAATAACAAAATGGATTAGAAAACCAAATTCAACAATGTTGTTTATGAGACACACTTAAAATAAAGATATACATCAGGTTAAAATAAGGAACTAAGAAAGAATCTATTTTGATTTATTTGAAGTTTAAAAAAAAAAAAAGCAGAGATAGCAATCATGATCTTAGACAAAGTAAAAGCAAAAAAAATCTTATTAAAAGAAATACTCAGGGAAGTATTTTGTGAAAAGGTATCATAAACATCAAATCAATATCAATATTGAATACATATGATCCATGTAGCATAATATCAAAATTCATAAAGGAAAAATTAAATAACAAGAAAAAATAGACAATAAAACTTTATTGGTGGGGGTGAAGTGGGTGTGGTCCTTTAAGAAACTGATTTGTGATTGTGATTGTGATTCCTGATTGAGATTACTCCCAGCCACTCCAGCCTGATGCATTATCTGTTCAGGAAGCCTGCACCTTTGATTCACAAATCCTGGTCAAAAACACCACTTTGAATTCCAATAGGAGATCTGGCTTTCCCAGCCCCCACCAGATAACCCCCAAGGTTGGTTATCTGAACCAACTTGGGACTCCATCCACAGGCCCCTTTAACTAAATCTCTCATTATAAAAAGAGCCAAACTAAAATCCTCTCTTTGCAAAGGTTCCAAATGTGCCAACACCATGCCTGGCACTCCAAGGACTCTCTGCCCACTGAAATACAGTTTCCAATACCTTCCTCTCTTTATCCTCACCTATTTCCTTAACTAGACTTTAACCATACTTTAACCTTACTTCCAATCTCCATAATAAACCTCTTTTATCAGTCTAGGTCCGGTCTGTAAATTCCTTTAGAGGAGACTCTTGCACGGCCACTAGACCTCATTTAACTCCCTGACGACCAGAAACCCTAATTTAATTTGGGTAGCCCAAATCTCAACCTCATCAGGAGGAACCTCAATTTATCTCTCTTAGACTTCTAGACAAATCAAACCAAAATGTAAACAAGAAATAAGTTAAAGACATTGATAAAATTTTAGAAAAATTAGATATGAGACCACCAGAGAATAGTGAATAGGCAAAGAAAGGAATATGCCTATTCTCAGCAATATATTGCATCTTCTCAAAAATTGACCCTTTATTAAGGAATTTTAAAAACTCATAATTAAATGCAGAAAAAAGTAAACACATTTTCTAACCATAATTAAATAAAATTGCATTTTAAAAGTCTTTGAAGCATGCACTAAAATTTAATTAGAAGCTAAATAACTTAATTCTAAAAATGGGTACATCAAAGAAAAAATCATAGAAGAAATCAATATTTCATTGATAATGACAATAAAACAATATATCAAAATTTGTGTGATTCAGCCAAATCAATACTTAGGGGGAAATATATATCTCAAATTCTTTCATCAATAAAAGAGAGAAAGAGAAGATCAACAAATTTAGCATGCAAGTGTAACAACTAGAAAACTAATAAAAATCATCAATTAAATACCAAAATAGAAATCCTGAAAATCAAAGGAGAAATTAGCAAAATTTAAAGTTTCTTAAAAATTGTTGAATTAAAAAATAAAAATAAAATCATTAACTAATCTGATTAAGAAAAAGAAAGAAGGAACCTAAATTGTCAGTATCAAAAATGAAAAAAGGTAAGTTCACAATGAAGAAGAAAGAGAAGCTATTTTTAGAAGCTATTTTACCCAACTATACACCAATAAAATTCATAGTCTAAATGAAACAGGTGAAAACTTATAAAATACAAATTGTCCAAATTAACAGGAAATAGAATTCTTAGAAAAAGAAATTGAGATGCAGGTAAATAGCACAATGAATAGAGCACTAGCCCTAGAGTTAAGAGAATCTGAATTCAAATCTGATCTCAAACACTTAACACTTACTAACTCTGTGATGCTGGACAAGTCATTTTACCTCAATTGCCTTGCAAGAAAGAAGGAAGGAAGGAAAAAAAAAAAAAAAAGAAATTGAGCAAGTTACAAATTCACTTCCAAATAAAAACTTCTAGGACCAGATGGATTTACAAATGAATTCTATCATTAATTGATTCTAACAAAAAATAAACTATTTGAAAAAAATAAAGAAGGAATCCTACCAAATTCTTTCCATGAGCCATTCCTATACCTAAACCAAGAAAAATCAAAATACATGCAGAAAACTATGCCAATTTCCCTAGTTGATATTATTACCAAAATATTAAATAAAATGTTAAAAAGGAGCCTATAGGAATATGTCACAAAGACTATGGCCAGGTTGAATTTATACTAGGATTGCTTGAATATTAGGAAAGCTATAAACATAATTGAATCCATTAATAATAAAATCAACAAATATATACTCATTCCAATAGATGCAGAAAAAACTTCTGACAAAATATAACACTTATTCCTATTTTTAAAAAATCAGAACACATGAGGGGCAGCTAGGTGGCGCAATGGATAGAGCACCAGCCCTGAAGTCAGGAGGATCTAAATTCAAATCTGAAGTCATTTAACCCCAATTGCCTTAGGGGGAAAAAATTAGAACACAGAAGTAAATGGAGTTTCTTAAAATGATAGATAATATCTAAAACCAAAAACAAGCATTATCTATAATGTGAATAACCTATTGTTTGTACAATCATTGCTTCCAAAAAAAAAGGAAATAAGCCCATTATCATGGTTAATATTCAAAACTATACTAGAAATGTTAACTATAGCAATAAGATTAAAAAAAAAAGAAATTGAAAAGATACCTGTAGGCAAAGAGGAAATAAAACTAATACTTTTGCAAATGATTATGATGGTTTACTTAAAATAGCACTGTCAAACTCAAACAAAAATAGGCCTTTAAAAATTACACAAGGATATTTGTGAGCCACATACTAGCTTAAAAACCATTTATTAGCATTATTCTTGTTTTATTTTTATTTATTTTGTCAAATATTTCCCAAATATATTTTAATCTTGTTCAGCTTCACCAAAGGACTGATGATGAAATGGTGAAGAGCTAATGAATTCAGATTGCAGATTAAAGCATAAGATATGAGAATTCATATCTTTTTCTACATTTCTTCAGACATGCCTAATGTAAGAGTTTAGTTTGCATGACAAATATTTACAAATACATATTTGTAATAGGTTTTGTTTTTCTTACCTTTTCAATGGGTAAGAAAAGAGGAAAGCGATATTCAGAATTGAAAATAATATAAAATTGAATTTTAGAAAATAAAATAAATTAAAAGATCAGGGAAAAATGCTCAGGCTTCAGTTGTCTCAGCTATAAAATGGGAATAATCATACTTTTGCCACTCACCTCATAGGGCTATTGTAAACATCCCATGGGATAGTGTATGTAAAGTGCTTTGTTATATTTAAGATGCTACTAATATTTAAACAGTTACTATTGCTGGGTGAAGGTTGAGTCTCTGTACTTATATGAACTCTAGAGAGATTAAGTGACTTGTCTCCACCACAGAGTAAGTGTCAGAGCTTGAAATCTGTGCTTTCTGATCCAGTATTCTTCCAAATCTCAGGTTCCCTTTTTTTCTTCACACTTTTATATTTATTAGATTTTTTTCATTCTAAAGTCATTTACCCCACTAACATGAATCTTAAATAAGATAATATTTATTAATAAATGCTTGTTCCCCTTAGTGCTATCTTCCAAGGTCCTGATTGATTAGTTCTAATTTCCCACACCCATGGAATCTTAATTCTCCATTTTTATGCTAGGCTATATCCATGGCTGATTCATTAAAGACTTCCTTTAAAAAAAAAAAAAATAGAAAGAAACAAAGAAAAGAGCCCTCTATTCCCCGTGATTTATAATCCTCTTCCTCCCACCAAGACATCTACATCACCAAACGTCTAGAAAGAATAATCTATAATGGTGGCTTTTCTTCTTCCATTCTTCAACCTCTGTTATCTGGCTGCAATCATCCCTGATCCACTAAAATCACCCTCTCCCAAATCTCTACCACCCTTCTAAATGCCAAATTAAATTAACTTTTTTCAGTCTTTAGCATTCCCAAACTTTCAATAGCATGTGATACTGTTGACCACCCCTTCCTTACTAATATTTTCTCCTCCTTTGGTTTCCAGTGACATTTCTCTGTCTTGGTTCTTGTCTTGTCTCTCAAATCTTTCTTTCCCTGAATCATCTTTCTCTTCCCATTCACCTATGGTTTGATTCCTCCCCCCATGGTTCTGTTTTTTTAGCGCCCTCCGCACGGGTCTCGGTCTCTCTCTCTCTCTCTCTCTCTCTCTCTCTCTCTCTCTCTCTCTCTCTCTCTCTCTCTCTCTCTCTCTCTCTCTCTGTCTCTCTCTCTGTCTCTCTCTCTCTCTGTCTCTCTCTCTCTTTCTCTTTCTGTCTGTGTGTGTGTGTGCGCGAGCGCGTGTGTGTGTGTGTGTGTGTGTGTGTGTTGTGTGTGTAGGTGTGGGGGTGGGGGTGTGGGGGTGTGGGTGTGGGTGTGTGTGTGGGTGTGTGGGTGTGTCTTCCTCTTTCTATGTGTCTGTGTCTCTATCTCTGCCTCTGGTTCTCTGGCTCTTTCTGATTTTCTCCGTCTGTCTGTTTCTGTCTCTCTCTTTTTCTGTGTATCTCTCTGTGTGTTTTTCTCTGTATGTTTCTCTGTCTCTCTTTCTCTCCCCTCTCCCCAAATAAAAAAGCCAGTTATATACTTTAAAAGGTTCATGTTATTTTTCAGCAAAATGCATAATGGACATTTGAATCTTGGTGCTCTGAATATCCTGTATTGAGTTTGGATCTTTTTGATTGTTATTATCAAATTCTGTTACACTTTAAGAATTAGTCCTGTTGTCATTTAGTAGCATCAACAAATATTAATTAAGAACCCTCAGATTACATGACACCAAAATAGGTAATATAGCAAACATCAGAGGAAAAATTAAAGATGTCATAAGAAACGATCAGCATAATGACTTCAGAAACACCTGGAGAGACTTACATGAACTGATGCAAATGAGTAGAACCAAAAGAACATAATGCACAACAATGTGCATTTATGTGATGACAGTAGCAAAAAGATTATATGATAATAAATCCTGAAAGACATGGCTTTTTTTAACAGTGAGGTGATTCAGCCCAGTTCCAATGATCTTGTAATGGAGAGAGCCATTTGCATCCAGAGAAAGGACTGTGGGAACTGAGGGTGGATCACAACATAGTATTTTCATTCATTTTGTTATTTGCTTGCCTTTTGTTTTCTTTCTCATTTTTAAATTTTTGATCTGATTTTTCTTGTGTAGCCAGTTAATTATATAAATATGATTACACATATTGGATTTAACATATATTTTTTAACATATTTAACATAACAGCAAAATAATGATTTGGACATGTATACTTATTTTGTATTTAATTTATACTCTAATATATTTAACATGTATTGGTCATCCTGCCATCCAGGGGAGGGGGTGGGGGAAAGGAGGGGAAAAATTGGAACAAAAGGTTTGGCAATTGTCAGTGCTGTAAAATTACCTATGCATGTAACTTGTAAATAAAAAAGCTATTAAAATTAAAAATATATATATTTAACATATATTGGATACTTGCCATCTAGAGGAAGGAGTGGATGGAGGGATAGGATTGGAACACAAGGTTTTGCAAGAGACAATATTGAAAAATTATCCATGCATATGTTTTGAAAATTAAAAAGCTTTATAAAAAAATTAAAAATTTTTAAATTAAAAAATGTTTTAAAGATTATATGATGATCAACTGTGATCTGATTTTTCTTGTAAAACATGTACATAAATGTAGAAATATGTTTAGAAGAACTGCACATGTTTAACCTATATTGGATTACTTGCTGTCTAGGGAAGGGAGGTAGGAAGGGAGGGAGAACATTTTGGAACGCAAGATTTTGCAAGGATGAATGTTGAAAACTAGTTTTGCATATATTTTGAAGAAAAAAGGCTATCATTAAAAAGAGGGGAAAATTAAAGATATCTTATAAAGTTGTTATTTGTCAAAGCAAGTGGCATAGTAGAGAGAGCATAGATCAGGAAGATCTGGGTTCAAAGTTGGCCTCAGATATTCACTAGCTGTGTGACCCTGGACAAATTATTTAATATTTACCTACCTCAATTTCTTCAACTATAAAATTGGGACAAAATAGCATCAATCTTGCAGAGTTGCTGTTTGGCTCAAAATGTTCTAATAAATATTAAAGCATTTTGCAAACAAACCATCAAGCACTACATAAATGCTAGCTATTATTATTACCTCCCCTTACTCTTAGGAAGTTTGTGTTAAGTAGAATTAACATATTGCCTTATAGAAATGCTGTATTAGCCTGAAAAGTGACTCTGCATCACAGCAGCAACTTCTTTATTCTACTCCTATTCTTTCTTCACAAAACTGAAAATGATTGTTTTGATTGTATTGTACAACATGCCTGTCTAGCCATGTGTTCTCTCTTCTTCTGATACTACTATCAGCTACAAATGAACAACACAGCGATTTTACTAATGACTTTTTCAAAAAATGGCAAAGCAAGTTGTAATTCAGTGCGTGCAATTCAGCACCAGGGGGGCAGCGAGAGTTAATATTTGTTTAGTTCAGAAAAGTGAACCAACTACACATTTGATGATATCCAGAAAGACATAGTAGAAGGAGCTATTGAAAAGGAAATATAAAAATACTCTAGATCATTAATAGTTACCAACTGAGATAGCACTTCATACTGAACAACAAAAAATGAAAAATGGCAAATTCTGGAGATGTGGGAACACAAATAAACAGTTGGTAAAACTGTGAACTAGTCCCACCATTCTGAAAAACAATTTGGAACTATCCCAAAAAAGGTATTAAACTGTGCATATTCTTTGATTCAGCAATACTGTTACTATGTCTATACCCCAAAGAGATAAAAGAGAAAAAAAACTCATACATATAAAAATTATTTGTAGTTCTGTTTATAGTAGCAAAGAATTGGAAACTGAAGAGAGAATGGCTGAACAAGTTATGATATATGACTGTAATGGAATACTATTTTATCATAAGAAATGGTGAAGGGGATGGTTTCAGAAAAATCTGAAAAGATCCGTATTATGAACTTGTGGCAATACTGATTGTCTTTCATTCTTGAAGAAGACTAAAATGGCATCATTATGTTAGAGTCAAGTTATAGCATGTTCAACTGTGGCTGATCAGACCAGTACAATCCTGAAATGCTCTGCCACAGGTTGGGTACATATAGTCCATATGAACATTTGGAATAAATTTTCTAACTTTGAACATCTCACACGTTTCTGCTGAGCTTCTTCAATTCTGTTTTACTCATAGGGCACAGTACTTTCTTTGATAAAAGCAGGCCACATTGCACAGTCCAGTGCCAGTGTCTCCCATGTCATGCAATTAATTCTAAATGAATTAATACAAAGAGAAGTGAACAGAACTAAGTGAAAAATTTACACAGTAACAATGAATCCTGACAATTGCAAAGGACCCATGATGAAGCATGCTATCCATTATCCAATAGAGACCTGATAGACTCAGAGAACATATTGAAGTATATTTTTTCTTTCTTTTTCTTGCTTCCCCCTCCCCCAGAACATGGCTTATGCAGAAAATTGTTTTGTGTGATTTCATATATGTAATGAAATTTATTTTTCTTTCCTTCTCAGAGAATAGGAGAAGAAATGGGAGAAGAGAATTTGGAACTGAAAATAAAATAGAATTTTTGAAATGAAGGGAAAGAAGGAAGGAAGGAAAGAAAAAGGGAAAGAAGGGAAGAAGGGAGGAAGGGAGGGAGAAAGGAAGGGAGGAAGGAAGGGAGGAAGGAAAAGAATATCAGAGTCAGTTATGGTTTAAAGCTTTAAAGCTAGAAATATCTGAGTTCAAGTCCTATCTTTGACACAGGTACCTTGACCTAGGCAAGTCACTTAATATTTCATTGTTCCAGAGGCCATTCTCTAAGACCAAAAATCACTGAGAAGATGCCATCTGAATTTGCAGGAGTTTCCTCACCTTGAAATTCCTAAGACCAGTAATGTCACAAATATTGCCCTTATACCTATGCCTTTTTTTTTTTTTTTTTACTAAAACTCACACTTTAGGAGGAAGATATTAAAGCTTCTGTGCCAATGCTAAGTAGGGTCCTACAAAGCAGCTTAATGCCAGATTCTTAGTTTTATTCACTCTGTCTCATTTGAAGGAACGGGCCCTCTAAGACATGTTAAAAAAAAAAAAAAATACTTATTTCATTGAGGGAAAAGAGAGAAGACAAGAAATCTTTCACATTGAAATCTGATCTTATCTCTTCCCATCTTCCCAGTTATTTCTAAACCAAAGAAGAAGCAAACATCAATAATTAGATGATCTGGTTTAGATAAGCAATGAAAATTCAAATCCCATTAAATTGGGATTTTCAGAGAAGCCTCTTTAGAGTCAACTCCATTTCTTCACTGACACACATAAAATTTACAAAAGCACCACCAAAAGTAGGAGGGAGGTAAATGTGTGAAACAAGTGCTAGACCTCTTTTCCCAATTAACTAATCAGAGACATCTTCAGGTACAAAAAGAAAGCATTTATTTAATCCCTACAGGGAGAGGTCCAGACACACCAGGAGCCATCCCAACTCCAGCCATGTGCTCCTAAATCTGGCCAGCAGGAAGTAGAACAGCTAGTTAAATAGGAAAAGACCCAAGCCCTTTCATTGGATAGACCAAAAGGACATAACCTTTTATATTTTGACCAATGGTCACCAATGTTGTCTACTTCCCACAGGTCACATCACTTCCTGTAACTTCCTGTCACTTCCTGAAATCCAGGATTCAAGACTGGGAATAGGGATCATGTGACTTTCTGAAACCTGAGGCTCAAGATCTCATCTTCCAGCTCTGGGAATAGGGATCATGTAACTCAAGTCAAGTCTCACTACTCATCATCCCATCAATCCCATTCAAAAGTAATCATATTTTCCAAACATTTTTGAAACAAGAAAGAGTCTATTTGAATTTAAGAATGGATTAAAATTACAAGAGAAAAAATGGAGAAAAAATAAGTAGAATTCTTACCTTATCCTAACATATGCCTGATCTCATAGACTTTTGAAAAGGGAGGAGGGGAGAGAAATCCAGAAAAGTTTATTCCATTCTTTTCCATTAGATAAGTAACTAGGAAAGCAGTTTACACAAGACTTGGAGAGCTCAGTTGTTATGCCACAGTTCTCTTTTATTGTTCTGACTCAGTTTCCCTAATTATGCTGACTCAGTCCTTCTCAGTTCTGCAAAACCTCCCCTCCCTCTTCATCAGAATACTTGACAGAACATCAGGATGCCTCTCCCCATTCCAAGCTATTAGAAAATTCCTTCTAAAAGCACCAACATGACTTGGAAAAAAAGTCTTTATAATAGAAATAAAGTGCTTGACATCAAACAAACACAAAACAAATCAGATCCTCTAAAAAAAAAAAAAATCCCCTGAATATGTGTGATCTAAGTCAGTTATACTTAGCTACTGACTCCTCAGAATAAAAATGTGCTCATTTCTCTGAGTTTATGATTTCTTCTCACATGGCAATGAGGTGAACAACTATAACATCAATCCCTGGTGAGAATGAGCATGGATTTGAGCCAGGAGAAAGAAATATTCCATAAAGTTAATGACATTATTACATGAAAGAAATCCTTTCATAGGAATGCAGAATAAAAACAAAGGGTATATTGTCACTTTTAATGCACAACAATGGAGCACAGCTAAGAGAAGGGCAAGGAAGAAATCTATTCTACACTAAAGCATGGAGTGTCAGCAAAGATAAGAGTTTGTTTATTCCTTCTTAAATTCTTCATGCTGTTTAGCCAAAGACAAAATTATTTTCTTTTATAACATCCCTTAGTTTCTTCCTCTACTACACACTTACCATGTATCACTTACTGGTACAGTTATCAGCTTTTGGAATTCTACTACTGCTACATTCCAATCACAAATACTCAATTGTGTTTCATCTTCATATTATCATAAAATCATAGAATCCTAAATTTGGAAGAGACATCAAAGTTCCTTTATTCCAAACTGTCTGAATGAGAATCCTTTCTGTAACACTCCCAACAAATAATTAAATAGCTTCTTCTTTAAAATCTCCAGTAATGGAGAACTCATTGCCTTTCCAAACAGCCCTCTTTCCACTTTTGAAGGTTTCTTATTGTTACAAGTTTTCTCTAATGTTGAGACAAAGTGTCTGTAATAATCATCATAATTCTGTATTCTAGAAACTAATAGAAATCTAACTCCTTTTCCACATAGAAGTTCTTCAAATTTTAAGAATTTGAATGATTCTAATCTTTCTCAAAACTAAATAATTCAAAATTATTTCAATCAATGCTCATATTTTGATCAGCTTTATTTTTTTACCTCACCACTCTGGTCACTTTATTGAATGAATTTCTACTTACCTATGTTACTTTTAAAAGATGACACCTAGACATGGCTTTTAGTCAGTTGTAGTCTGACCCTATAACACAACATAATTATCACATTCTTTGCTCTGAATACTATATTTCTCTCAATGCAGATTAATTTAATCCAATAAACATTTTTAAGGACCTGATGTACTAGACACTGGGGCTACATAGATTTTGAAAATAACGTCGGAGTCCTAAAAGCTGAGCTAAGATGGCAGAGTAGTAAAAAGTACAATGAAGTTCTCCCAAAATGTCTCCAAACAGACTTTTTAAATGGTATAGACAGACTCCTGATGCAAAAATTCAAGAAAAAAAAATTATATTGAGTCATTTTCCAGCCCACATAGGGAGACAGACAATGTCTAGCAAAGTGAAACACTCCATTGCCTGGATAAAGGCTATAAACTGGGCAAAAGGAGATCCCAGATCTTCCTGCCTAAGAGGATACCACAACTTGATAGAGAATATGGGAACATGTGCCAAATGACAGTTTTTTCACCCACTAACCAGTTCTAGGTCACAGATCCAGGGCAGAGAGAGGAAAGGTAAAAATCACAGGCACTACATATTGTAATGAGGAAATTGAGGGTATTAGGACAGCAAGTAGTTAATTATGGAAATTGAGTACATCACATTGACTCCACTTGTGATATGATTCTGGAGCTAGCCCAGTTTCCTTTCTATTCAATTATGGATCTTGTCCAAATTCTATCTCATGAGTAAAATTTATTCAATTGTGGGAATAGGAGAAAGCCTTATTTTATTATTTGGTTGTATTCCTTGACTGACTAAGAAGCTGGACCACCTCTACCTCCTGCTTAAAGACTTCTAAATAAGGACCTATATTATGCTGATGAGAAACCCAGTCAGATCCAAACATTGATGCAAGGAGTTTTCTCACAATTGTACATCTCAATCAATTCATATGTCTTATCTGAAAACTGTCCCCATACTGGTCAATCAGTAATTGTTTCCATGTTCCTTTAATTGTTCTAAGACACTTGTGGGGAGACACCTCTTTTTTCTGATTTCAGGGAATCGCATCTAATCTCCCCTCTCCCAAGTTGAAAGGTCCTGAATCTTCCAGTTAAAAATCAGATTATCTAATGTTGTATTGTTTCCTTTTAATTAATTGGCCTTATTTGATTGTTTTTGATATATATAAGTTTGTCTCTCCCAATATTTGGGGTCTAGGCCTAAACTGAGGAAGTCAGGAAGCTGCTATGCATTACTTAATAAACTGATTTGCTCAGAATATCAAACTTTTGTTTCCTCATTCATTTAATTTTTCAACCATGACGTAAGAAGAGAAGAGCAAATTTACAATGAAGCAGCAGGAATACTGCTCAGAATCCAAGAGCAGAGAAAAGTTTTAATTCCAGCTTTGAGCCCCATCTACAGTCTAAAAAGGATTATCAAAGGCAGAATTCCTGATGAAAGTTCAGTCATTCTGAACTTCCCAGCTTCCCAGATACTTAATAGGGGAAGAAACCAGCAGCAATCTACTGTTTCTCAACCCAAATCCAGCTCAGGCACTTGCAGATATCAGATCAGAAGGGTAGCAAAGATTTTAGCTTGTATCAGACAACTCTAGAAGCACTGAAAGCTTACAGGTGGCCAGGCTAACCTGTCACTGAAATCCTATAATACAATACTCAACTCCAAAAAAATAGCAATGGGATCAGTTCAAATGTTTCCTCCAAAAGTTCATAGACTCTGGACCTAATAACAAGTCTGAATTCAGGAAGTTGGCTGGAAAAGTGAAAATATTTAATTAAAAAACAAAAAGAATCCCACCCAAAGAAACTATTGTGATAGAGATGATCAAAACATAAACTCAGAAGAAGAGATTGACTGTAAGATATCCACAAACAAAGTCTTAAAGAAAAGACAACTTGGGCACAAAGTCAACTAGAATTTCTAGAAAAAATGAAGCAAGAAGGTTAGGGATGTTGAGTTTAAAAAAATTTTTTTTTCAATGGAATGAGATCATTAGAGGAAACTTTTAGAAAAAGAATGAGATTGGGGGGGGGGGGGGAAGAATTAGAAAGAGAATTAATAGTGTAAGCAAAAAAGATACAAAACTTTTCCCAAGCCACAATCAACCTGAAAATTAGAATGAACCAAATAAAAGCCAGTGACTCCATGAGACAACAAGAAATATTAAAACAAAGTCAAAACAGTGAAAAATAGAAAATATGAGGTATCTCTGAATAAAACAACTGACCTGGAAAACAAATAAACCAAAAAAAAAAAAAATTAAGAATTATTAGTCCTGTTCAAGCAATTTAATTCTATCTTGTCATCTTCAACAAATTGCTCCTTTTTATCCCCACTTTTTTACTTATTTTTAATCTCTGTCCACTGACTCATTTCCTACTACCTACAAGCATGCCCTTGTTTCCTTCATCTTGAAGAAAACTTTCACTCAATTCTTTCATCCCTAATAACTATTGTCATTTATCTCTTCTAACCTTTGTAGCTAAATTCTCTGAAAAGATCATGCTTCTACTTTCTCTCCTCTTACTCTCTTTTTACCCCTTACATCTGGTTTCTGACCTTATCATATCACTGAAACTATTCTCTCCAAAGTTACTAATGATCTTTTAATTGTCAAATCCTGTGACTTTTTCTCAATCTTCATTCTCCTTGACCTCCCTGCAGCCTTTGACACTACTGATCATTCTCTCCAACTTGATACTCATTTTCCTTTGTTTCTGGGATAACATTCTCTCCTGATTTTCTTTCTACCTATCAGACCATTCCTTCTTTGTCTCCTTTGCTGCATCCTCTTCTAGACCATAGCTTCTTAAACTATGGGTTGTAGCCCCATATGGGAATCATCTAACTAAATGGGGTAGCAAAATTATGATTTATTATCAGTAAATGTTTGATTTGCATACTTATTTCATATACTTACATACCCGGGGTCATATAAAATTTCTCAGGCAAAAATGCATTATGAGTAGAAATAGTTTAAGAAGTCTTGTTATAAACCATGCCTTCCAATTAAATGTGTTTCTCAGGGTTTTGTCCTAAGCCCTCTTCTCTTCTCCATCACTACTACTTCACTTGATGATCTCATCAGCTCCCATCTGCTGATTCTCAAATCAACCTAAACTGACTCAATCTCTCTACTGATCTCCAATCATTCTTCAACTGTCTTTTAGACATCTCAAACTGGATATCCAGAAGTCATCTTAAATTTAATATGTCCAAAATGGAACTCATTATCTTTCTCTCTAAACCTTCACACACACACACACACACACACACACACACACACACACACCCCTTCCCTTTTGGCAACACTATGCTCCCAGTTCCTCAGGAGTAATTCTGAATCCATTACTATTTCCCCTACCCTCCATATCTAAGCTGCTGGCAAGGTCTATCACTTTCACCTCTACAATATCTCTTAAATATACCCCCTTCTCTCCTCTGATATTGCCACCAGTGCAGTACAGATCCTCATTAACTTATGTCTGGACTATTGCAATAGCTTCCTGGTAGGTATGTCTGCCTCAAGTCTCTTCTCACTCCAAGCCTTTCTCTATTCAGCCACCAAAGTAATTTTATAATAGCTTTTTATTTTTCCAAATACATACAAAGAAAATTTTCAACATTCACCTTTGCAAAACCTTGTCTTCCAAATTTTTCTCTCTCCCTACAATCCTCCACTCTCTCCTAGAGAACAAGTAATTTAATATAGGTTAAATATGTGGAATTCTTCTAAACATATTTCCATATTTGTCATGCTGCACAAGAAAAATCAGATCAAAGGAGGAAACAAGAAAAGAAAAAGAAAAAGAAAAAGAAAAAACAAGCAAACCAACAACAAAAAAGGTGAAAAGTTTTGACCTACATTGATCTCCATGGTTCTCTCTCTGGATACAGATGGCTCTTTCCATCAAGGTCTTTTGAAATTGTCTTGAATCATCTCATTATTGAAAAGAGCCAAGTCTATCATAGTTAATCAACACATAATTTGTTGTTGCTCTATAGAATGTTATCTTGGTTCTGCTCACTTCACTCAGAATCAGCTCATGTAAGTCTTTTCAGGCCTTTCTGAAATCAGCCTGCTCATCATTTCTTATAAAACAATAATATTCCATTACATTCATATACCATAATTTATTCAGCCATTCCTTGATTTAAGGGCATCCACTTAATTTCTAGTTTCTTGCCAGTACAAAAAACCATTTTTGCACATATGGGTTCTTTTCCCTTTTTTTATAATCTTTTATTATATGTGTTTTATATATACATATATATAAAATCTACAATTTTTGTAATTCACCAAATCAATTTTACTAAAATGCTAATCTGATCATGTTAGATAATCAACTCCAGCTGATTCCTATTGCCTCCAGGAACAAATACAAAATGGCCTGCATGGCATTCAAGACCTTCATTTTCCTACATTGGGAATGGGAAGAAGAAAAAATTAGAGGGAGAATAGAGTAAGAAAAGGATAAGTCCTAAACAAAACAAACTAAGGATGTACAAAAACATTTCTAGTTCTTTTTGAGGTGTCAAAGAATCAAAATCTGAGAGCATCTGAGATGCCCATCAGTTGGGGAATGGCTGAATAAGTTATGATATGAATGTAATGGAATATTGTTGTTCTATTAAAAAATGAAGAGCAAGCTGATTTCTTTTTTATATTATTAGTATTTTTTTATTAAAGCTTTTTATTTTCAAAATATATGCATGGATAATTTTTCATCATTAACCCTTGAAAAACCTTGTGTTCTAATTTTCTCTCCTCTTCCCCCACCCCCCTTCCCTAGATGGCAAGTAATTCAATATATGTTAAACTTGGTAGAAATATATGGTAAATCAAATATACGCATACATATTTATACAATTATCTGGTTGCATACAAAAAAATCAAATCAAACAGGAAAAAAATGAGAAAGAAAATAAAATGCAGGGGCAGCTAGATGGCACAGTGGATAGAGCACCAGTCCTGAAGTCAGAAGGACCTGAATTCAAATCTGGTCTCAGACACTTAACACTTCCTGGCTGTGTGACCCTGAGCAAGTCACTTAACTCCAATTGCCTCAGCAAAAAAATAAAGAAAGGAAAGAAAGAAGGAAGGAAGGAAGGAAGGAAGGAAGGAAGGAAGGAAGGAAGGAAGGAAGGAAGGAAGGAAGGAAGGAAGGAAGGAAGGAAGGAAGGAAGGAAGGAAGGAAGGAAGGAAGGAAGGAAGGAAGGAAGAAAAAAGAAAAGAAAAGAAAATGCAAGCAAAAAATAACAAAAAGAGTGAAAGTGAAAATGCTATGTTGTGAACCACATTCAGTTCCCATAGTCCTCTCTCTGGATGTAGATGGCTCTCTTCATTATTGAACAAGTGGCACTGGTTTGAATCATCTCATTGCTGAAGAGAGCCACGTCCATCATATTGATCATCATATAATCTTGTTGTTGTGTATAATGAGCTGGTTCTGCTTATTTCACTTAGCATCAGTTCATTTAAGTCTCTCTAAAATCATGCTGCTGGTCATTTCTTACAGAACAATAATGTAATGGGCTGAGGCTTGAGTTGATGCACTGAGGTCCCAAGCACATGAGGCTAAATAGTAATTGGACCATACTTTATTAATATGTAAGCTTGGAGAAAGAATGGCCCCCACCCACTCTTTGTGCAAGTCCTGATGTGTTGTATAGGAAATGATGATTTTTGGTGGGTGGAGGCAGGGGAGTGGAAAAGGAAGGGGAGGAGAGACTTTTGGGACGGCCATAACAAACAGAAAAAGTGAGCTGAGCCAACCGTGGCAATCAATCTCTATTGAAGTGAAGACGTGAACAAGGATTGCGATAGCAAATATAGGCAAGAAAGACTGCAATAGCAATATGGGCAGCTGCGACAGGAAGCCAGCCAACAGAGGGGGATCTGAGCTGAAAGGTCGTGGCAATGGCAAAACCTAACTTATTATACTCATCAACTACTCTATTTCTTAACCAGTACCAAATGGTTTTGATGACCATTGACTATAATATAATGGTTTTGATGACCATTGATTTATAATATAATTTTAGGCGTGGTATAGCTAGGCCAACTTCATTTGCAGTTTTTTTTTTTAATTCATGCTCTGGAAATTCTTGACCTTTTCTTCTTCTAGTTGAATTTTGTTATTTTTTCTAGCTCTATAAAATTTCTTGGCAGTTTGATTGTTCATCCAATTGTTTAAATCTAACTTTATTTGTGTGGAAAGTGTTTTGTAATTGTGCTCATATAGTTCCTGGCTTTGTCTTGGCAGATAGACTCCAAAATATTTTCATATAAAAGTATTTAATAAATGATGATCAACTTGTGCAGATGAGGAATTTGAGTCTGTGTTATATTAATGTTATATGATTTTTAAGAGAAGTTCGAATCCGCTTTTATAAATGACGCTCTCAGGCTCAGTTAAAGTAAAAGAAAAATTTAATTATACAATGCACGGGATAGAATGCTTGCAATAATAACACATACAGCAAATAATACACAAGAGGCAAAGAATAATAAGAATTATGATTAGAATAGCAGAGAAAGAGAGGGAATACATTACTCAGAACGATCGAGGGAGCTTCAACTCTAATTGGACGGCTGGGAAGGCCCCGATATTTCAGCTTGTGAGTCTCGATCGGGAAAGTCCTAGGCAGATCGTCATCTCCATAGGTGAGGCTTCAAAGTGGAGAATGCTTTGCCCACTCTTTATAGGGGTCCAAACAAAGAAGGCTTTGGGCCAAATGAAGACCTCATCTAAGACAAGGACTCACCAACTAGGGCTCCAGGTGGTTATAATCAAATGTTGCATTGATAAGGGGGCCAGTCCTTATCAACAGCAACAGTTCCAAGGAGTGGCGAGTTCCTGGAATCATATAATTGGAGCTAAAACACGGGTGGTACATGCTTGTCTTATAGATTAAAAAGGAAAGAGTTGAAATATATGTTCTTATGGGTCAAGGAACGGTCAGGTTTTCATAGGAGAAGGAGTTAAAATATATGCTCTTGGGGTGAGAGAGTAGTCAAGTCCTCATAGGGGGAGTCATGTCCTTCCTCGATTGGGTTCTCATGGTTTACATGGGAATTAGGTTCATATGGGGAAAGTCATGTCTTTACAATGATTTGAAACGAACTTACTACTAATAAGGAGATTTCTTATTCAGTCTGTGAGGGGTTAAGTGACTTGCTCAGAGTCACACAGCTAATAAGTATCTGAAGCAAGCTGTAAACTCAGGCTCTTATTGACTACAAGCTCAGTGCTCTGAACCACTGCAACATCTAGCCAACATTTGTATGGTATCAGTCAGTCAACTAATATTTATTAAGCATCTACTGTGCACAAGGGAAGCACTGTGCTAAGCACTGATGATAAAAAGAAAGGTAAAAGACAGTGTCCACTCTTAGGAAATTCATAACCTAATTGGGGGGAGAGGGACGGGGTATAGGAGGAGAGACATAAAAACATGATCTAGATCAGGATTTTTTCAACTTTTCCACCCACAACTCCCTTTTGCACAAGAAATTTTTACATGGCTCCAGGCATATAGGTATATAAAACATATATAAATCAAACATTTCTTGTTGATAAATCACAATTTCACAATCCCCACATTCAGTTATTGAGACCCCAAATGGGGTCAAGAACCACAGTTTAAGAAGCAAAGCTCTAGATTGTATAAATTGGAGATCATCTCAGAGGAAAGCTGCTAAGATTGATATAAATGATAAAATATCCAGACAAAGTGCTTTCTCTATTAAGATTTTCCTCTAACAACTCATTTTGATAAAAAGGTGATCCAGTATCCTCAAGCACAATGACAGTAGGGTGTGAGTTCTAGAATCTCCTATGAAACTGCAAAGGTCTTAAGAATAGGTCCCCATAATATCCATTATTTGACAATCAATGTAGCTTTGAGAAAGTTTGTCATCGAAGCAGCTACACCCAAAGAAAGAACTCTTGGATGTAACAAATTTTTCCCAGTTTTCTGCTTCCCTTCTAATCTTGGCTGCGTTTTGTTTTGTTTATACAAAACTTTTTAAATTTAATATAATCAAAATTATCCATTTTGTATTTCATTATGTGCTCTAGTTCTTCTTTGGCCATAAATTCTTTCCTTCTCCATAAGATCTGAGAAATCTTGTTCTCCTAATTAACTTATAGTAAGTCTTTATGTCTAAATCATAAAACCATTTTGACCTTATTTTGGTATAGATTGTTAGGTATTGGTCAATACCTAGTTTCTGCCATATTATTTTCCAATCTTCCCAGCAGTTTTTGTCAAATACTAAGTTCTTATCCCAGAAGCTGCCATCTTTGGGTTTATCAAATACTAGATTACTATAGTCATTGACTACATTGACAAGTCATTGTTTTGTGAACCTAACTTATTATACTCATCAACTACTCTATTTCTTAACCAGTACCAAATGGTTTTGATGACCATTGACTATAATATAATGGTTTTGATGACCATTGATTTATAATATAATTTTAGGCATGGTATAGCTAGGCCAACTTCATTTGCAGTTTTTTTTTTAATTCATGCTCTGGAAATTCTTGACCTTTTCTTCTTCTAGTTGAATTTTGTTATTTTTTCTAGCTCTATAAAATTTCTTGGCAGTTTGATTGTTCATCCAATTGTTTAAATCTAACTTTATTTGTGTGGAAAGTGTTTTGTAATTGTGCTCATATAGTTCCTGGCTTTGTCTTGGCAGATAGCCTCCAAAATATTTTCATATAAAAGTATTTAATAAATGATGATCAACTTGTGCAGATGAGGAATTTGAGTCTGTGTTATATTAATGTTATATGATTTTTAAGAGAAGTTCGAATCCGCTTTTATAAATGACGCTCTCAGGCTCAGTTAAAGTAAAAGTAAAATTTAATTATACAATGCACGGGATAGAATGCTTGCAATAACAACACATACAGCAAATAATACACAAGAGGCAAAGAATAATAAGAATTATGATTAGAATAGCAGAGAAAGAGAGGGAATACATTACTCAGAACGATCGAGGGAGCTTCAACTCTAATTGGACGGCTGGGAAGGCCCCGATATTTCAGCTTGTGAGTCTTGATCGGGAAAGTCCTAGGCAGATCGTCATCTCCATAGGTGAGGCTTCAAAGTGGAGAATGCTTTGCCCACTCTTTATAGGGGTCCAAACAAAGAAGGCTTTGGGCCAAATGAAGACCTCATCTAAGACAAGGACTCACCAACTAGGGCTCCAGGTGGTTATAATCAAATGTTGCATTGATAAGGGGGCCAGTCCTTATCAACAGCAACAGTTCCAAGGAGTGGCGAGTTCCTGGAATCATATAATTGGAGCTAAAACACGGGTGGTACATGCTTGTCTTATAGATTAAAAAGGAAAGAGTTGAAATATATGTTCTTATGGGTCAAGGAACGGTCAGGTTTTCATAGGAGAAGGAGTTAAAATATATGCTCTTGGGGTGAGAGAGTAGTCAAGTCCTCATAGGGGGAGTCATGTCCTTCCTCGATTGGGTTCTCATGGTTTACATGGGAATTAGGTTCATATGGGGAAAGTCATGTCTTTACAATGATTTGAAACGAACTTACTACTAATAAGGAGATTTCTTATTCAGTCTGTGAGGGGTTAAGTGACTTGCTCAGAGTCACACAGCTAATAAGTATCTGAAGCAAGCTGTAAACTCAGGCTCTTATTGACTACAAGCTCAGTGCTCTGAACCACTGCAACATCTAGCCAACATTTGTATGGTATCAGTCAGTCAACTAATATTTATTAAGCATCTACTGTGCACAAGGGAAGCACTGTGCTAAGCACTGATGATAAAAAGAAAGGTAAAAGACAGTGTCCACTCTTAGGAAATTCATAACCTAATTGGGGGGGAGAGGGACGGGGTATAGGAGGAGAGACATAAAAACATGATCTAGATCAGGATTTTTTCAACTTTTCCACCCACAACTCCCTTTTGCACAAGAAATTTTTACATGGCTCCAGGCATATAGGTATATAAAACATATATAAATCAAACATTTCTTGTTGATAAATCACAATTTCACAATCCCCACATTCAGTTATTGAGACCCAAATGGGGTCAAGAACCACAGTTTAAGAAGCAAAGCTCTAGATTGTATAAATTGGAGATCATCTCAGAGGAAAGCTGCTAAGATTGATATAAATGATAAAATATCCAGACAAAGTGCTTTCTCTATTAAGATTTTCCTCTAACAACTCATTTTGATAAAAAGGTGATCCAGTATCCTCAAGCACAATGACAGTAGGGTGTGAGTTCTAGAATCTCCTATGAAACTGCAAAGGTCTTAAGAATAGGTCCCCATAATATCCATTATTTGACAATCAATGTAGCTTTGAGAAAGTTTGTCATCGAAGCAGCTACACCCAAAGAAAGAACACTGGGAAATGAATGTAAACTCTTTGCATTTTTGTTTTTCTTCCCGGGTTATTTTTACCTTCTGAATCCATTTCTCTCTGTGCAATAAGAGAACTGTTTGGTTCTGCACATATATATTGTATCTAGGATATCTTGCAACATATTTAACATATATAGGACTGCTTGCCATGTAGGGGAGGGGGTGGAGGAAAGGAGGGGAAAAAATCGGAACAGAAGTGAGTGCAAGGGATAATGTTGTAAAAAAGTTACCCTGGCATGGGTTCTATCAATAAAAAGTTATTATAAAAAAATAAAATTAAAAAAAAAAAAAAAAAAGAGAAAGCTTGTCATCAAAATTTTTATCCAACTTTTTCTGCCCTCCCAGGAATAATGAACATTATAAAACGCAAAATTTTGATTACATTAAATTAAAAAGGTTTTACAATTGCAGCCAAGATTAGAAGGGAAGCAGAAAACTGGGGGAAAAGTTTTATATCTAAAAGTTCTAATAAAGGCCTCATTTCTCAAATATATAGCGAACTTAGTCAAATGTATAGTAATACAACTCATTCCCCAATTGATAAACAAAGAATATGAACAGACAATTTTCAGATGAAGAAATTATCTATATCTATAGTCATATAGAAAAAATGTTTGCTCTAAATCTTATTGATTAGAGAAATGCAAATTAAGACAACTCTTGAGATGCTACCTCACATTGGCTATTATGACAAAAAAAGAAAATGATAAATGTCCAAAGGGCTATCAAATTGTGCAAATCTTTTGATACTACTGGATCTGTATCCCAAAGAAATCATAAAAGAAGAGAAAGGACCACATATGCAAAAAATATTTGTAGTAGCTCTTTTTGTGGGGCAAAGAATTGGAAAATGAGTAGATGCCCATAAATTGGGGAATGGCTGAACAAGTTATGGTATATAAAAGTAATGGAATATTTTTCTAATAGAAATGATGAGTACCTCTCAGATTGCTAAATGACAAGAAAAAAATAATGATAAATGTTGGAGGGGATGTGGGAAAACTGGAACATTAATGCATTGTTGTTTGAGATGTGAAATGATCCAACCATTCTAGAGAGCAATTTGGAACTGACCCAAAGGACTATAAAACTGTGCATAGCCTTTGATTTGGGTCTTTATTCCTAGAGATTATAATTAAGGGGAAAGGATCCACATATGCAAAAATGTTTGTAGCAGTTTTTTGTTGTTGCAGGGTTTTTTTTGCAGTGGCAAGGAACTAGAAAGTAAATGGATGCCCATCAGTTGAGGAATGGCTGAATAAGTTATAGTATATGAACACAATGGAATATTATTATTCTATAAGAAATGATGAGCAGGCTTGTAATGTTCTGGTTAGCTCTCTGGGGTCTTGGGACCAGCCTTCATTTCAACAGAGTAATCACCACGAGAATAGCCAGGGATAAAGTCCAAAAGTCTTTATTGTCTCCTTCATAGTCTGTCTCCTTGCCTGGGGCCCGAGTTAGCTTTCTGGAGGCCCTTCAGATGGGCCTTGGTCTCAGTGAGGAAGCAGGAGAGCCACCACGAGGCTGATGAAGATGGAATTCGTCTCTCTCAGTCCCAGAAAAAATAGACTCCACTATATACTCTATTACAATCACATCATTACAGTATAGTGAGTATAAACCAATCATTATATCACTAGGGAACTATTATTTGTTGTAAGATTAAACCTATCATACGAAACTAGAGAATTCACATGCCAAATCAGATAACCATTGTCTTATGAATTCCACTGAGTTAACACCTTGTTGTAGGACTAAATCAATCATATTGAGCCTTAAGTATATTTCTCCAAAGTTTCTGTCCTTTACACAGGCTGATTTCAAAAAAGCCTGGAAAGACTTAGCAGGACTGATGCTAAATGAAGTGAGAAGAACCAAGAGAATATTGTATACAGTAAAAACAAGATTATGTGATCAACACTGATGGACTTGGCTCTTGTCAACAATGAGGTGATTCAAGGCAATTACAATAAACTTGTGTTGGACATCCAGAGAGAGAACTATAGAGGCAAAATGTGGATCAAAACTTAATATTTACACCTTTTTTTTTGTTGTTGCTGGTTTGCTTTTTTCCCCCTCCCAACATTTTACATATGGAAATATATTTAAAAAATTAATGTTCACATGACCTAAAATTTTTTTAAATAAAGTAATAAAAGAATTCTTGTTCCAAATTTTCCTCTTTTTAATCCCATTTAAAGGAGAGTGTCAGAAAGCTATTGACCTAGATGAAGGCATTTTAGATTCCTCCTTTTTTTTTTTTTTTAAGTTCCTTCTAGGTGTTAAGATTCCATGTTATGTCCTTACCTTGCATAAAGCATCTACATAAAAAGCACCTGCTTAACCAACATTTCTGTAAATATAAAGTTAAACTGAATAACAAAACAGCTTTGAAAGTTAAAATGTCAAGTTTATTATATACTTAAAAGAAAAAATAATTGGTTGGTAGAGATGCCCAGCTTCGTGTATAATTTACTTTTCCCATTCAACTGGTCATATGGAAATACTCCTTTTATTCCGTGCTTGAGTTTAAAGCTTTTTTTAAAATGTCGTTGAAAATAAACCATTTCATGGAGTAGTCCATGCCCCCGATACACCAAGTGTTCTTAAAATCAAGGGGTAGGTCATAGTCAGTCTCTCCTGCCCAGTTTCTAGTCACCTTTTTATCTACCAATAAGTAAGGGGGAAGCAAAAGGAAGCGCCATTTTCTTTTTTGCCATGACTGTCAGGAATCGTGTGGCTCAATGAAAAGCTCCACCTTTTTCATTAATTCACCCCAAGAGCTACTCCTTGTAGCTTTATTTTTTTAATCATACAACCCTGGAGTTGTATCATATAATCTTTAATTAAGTCTAAGGGACCTAAGGAACGTAGTGCAAACTCTTATTAAAGATGAAGACGCTACAAGACAGAGTCAGCGCCTGGACCCAAGAGCCCCTGGTTCCCAAGACACGCGACTGTTGCCAGTTTAAATAGTCCATTAACTGATGTAGCTGCTTCAAATCCTTTTGGAAAATAGACGTGACAGAAAACATAAATTATAATTGCAAATCCAATATAAAGGGTAAAAAACAGAAGAAAGAAGGACAGGTTCCGACCTCCTGGAGTACAGCAGGCCATAGGGATGAACACTGGAGAACTTGAGATCCGGCACCTAAGTCCTGCTTCTTTGTCACGTGACAGTATCTCTCCTCCTACTCCTTTTTCCTCCACCCCTCCTGCGTGCCTCGGCCCACCCTCCTCCTCTCAGCCGACGCGGATAACTTTGACTGACAACAGCGAAAACCAATGATAAGTAAGAGTTGCCCTGTGCACGGCTAGACCTCGGGAAAGGGCGGGTTGTAAGTAGGGGATTGGCTGACGTCTCCTTCCCCCAGCTCCACCCCTTTCCCGTCAGCTTCCCCACCCGAGCTTAGATTCTGGGGATTTGCGGGAAGTGGTGCGTCTGAAACCCAGGTGGGTTTCCTGGAGCCAGTAATCCTAGTTCCCCTCTCCTGCTCCCGTTTTCTCGGGACTAACAGCTGCTTTCACCCCTCACAGGGCCTGGGACTGAAGGAGAAGGAAGGGAGGGTCCGTTGGGGAAAGGGGAGGGAAGAACATAAAGTCCAGTCTTGGGGAGGAGGGGGTAGAGCACGTGGGAGAGATTCCCGCGTGGGACTGGCGGGAGCGAGCACGTGGAAGGGGAGCCCACGTCGGGAGTGGTGAAGCAGGTAAGACGGCGGTCCCTCTTCCCCTTCCCCCCTCCCACCCGAGCGTGGGTAAGGCGTTGGTAAAGTTTGGGAGGCGCTCCGCGCCATGGACCCAAACTTTTTGTTTTGTCTTGTGTTTCCCAAGCCGAGTTGCTTCCGGGAGAGCAAGCAAGCCTCCACCCTCCCCACCCCCGCCCCGCCCGGCTATCGAAAACCGGAACAGCCTGGACCTAGAGCGGGACTGTCAGCCCGAGGACCTAAGTGGAGACAACCGGGCAGAGTCGAAAAATTCCACATTAACGCTTATTATTTGGGAGACTTAAGAAATAGAATCAGAAAAACCACCCCACACAAACCAGGGGAAACAGACGGCTCAATTAACTGCAGGGAAAAGTAAAAAAAAAAAAAAAAAAACACACCCGGGCCAAGTTCAAGTTCAAAACCAACCCCCGGTGAAGTTTGTCTGCAGGACCTGCTTTGGCCGAGCTCGATTGGGACGCTTCTTGGCCCCAGGCTTCAGCCACCCCGAGATCACATTGCTGACCCACCTTCTCCCCCGAATCTTATTTACTATTTCCATAGTATTTGAAGCCCCTTTTCAGCTGGATGACAAAGGGACTTTGCCATTGGGCTGACAAATGACGGATTTATGGATATTTCTTTTATGTTTGCCTAGCACTGGAGCTTGTGTGTAATGACACCTAATAAATATTGGATGAATTGCTTTTCCAAGTTCATTCAGCAAATATCTAAGTTTTAAAAGCTGCTTCTGCAGCTTGAGCCAAAAAATAATTCTAAACCAGATTTTTTTTTTAAATTCTTGAGTTGTTTTTGGTTTTGTTTTTTACCATGTGAGAGTATTAAAGGACATGATACATAGGAAGTGTTTGACTTTAGAAAATCTTGTTTGGATCACTTAACTGGGTATTCTTTAGGGACAGTTAAATGGATCTAGTTCAAATGCAGCCTCGAGATGTTAGCTGTATGACCCTGGTCAAATCACTTAACTGCCATCACCTTTAGTTTCCTCTATTATAAACAAAAGTAAAACGGGGATGTGTACTGGACTTACCCTCCTGGACTGTTGTGAGGATCAAATAAAATAATATTTGTAAACACTTCACCCTTAACACTCAAGGTCAAGTTATTTTACCTTTGGTATTTGTGTAAAAGGGGGATCGACTATGTAATAGCTACTTCTTAAGAGCTTTGGTAAATGTTAAGGTCCTACATAAATCTTCGGCTTTGGAATACATTTGTATTTTCTCAGGGTCGTCATATAAATGAATTTGAGTGATTTGCCATTTCCTCCTGGATATTTTACAGATGAGGAAATTGAGGCAAATAGGAATAAATGATTTGCCTAAGAATCCAATGCAAATGTCTATCAAAGGAGAGAATGTAGGGATAGTGCATTGTAGAGTTCTGTGTTATAAATCATTTAGAATACCAAAGCCTTTCAAAATTCTAAGGTTTTCATCCTTCCTGCATCTTTAGGCAAAGGGCATATGACAAACTGTAACTTCTAAGAACCGAAATGTGGTTAATGCACATAAGTATAATTAACTGCATTTGAGAGAGTCCTTAAAATCAAACCTCCTGAGACCACACACAACTAGCAAGTGTTGGAGGCTGTATTTAAACACATCTTGGCCAAGTTCAGCAATGTATTAATTGACTTCTTGCTTCCTCTAAAAATAACAATTCACATTTATATAACATTTCCTGTAGGCTGCATCATTTGAACCTCAGGAACAACTCTGAGGTTTCAATTCATTTTACAGATGAAGAAATTGAGCTTCAGATTTAAGTGTCTTGGCCAGGATAACACAACTAATAAGATTCTCCAAGTGGAATTCAAACTCAGGTCTTCCTGGTTTAGAATCAAAATAATTAGTAAACATTAAGTACCTATTGTTACAAAGGGAGTTACAAAGCCATAAATGAAATCAACCAGTCAGGAAGTTGTTAAATGTGGCGAGCTGAGCATTGGAGGAAAGAGTCAAAGGTGAGGAAAGTGTTTCCTGGACCCGAAGTATAGCCTATATAGAAGCACAGGACAGGAGAGGGAAAGCACAGGAGAGGAGAGGTTCCTCCCAGGAGATAAGAGACCAGCACTCTCCACTATTCCATTGCTACTTTACCTTGCTGCATTCTTCTGAACAAAGTGGTGATATGGTAGAAGTCCCTTACATAGTAAACTAGAACTTTATAGCAGTATCTCAATTCATACAATATAAATAAAATTTGCTGGAATTATGTGTAAATGGAATCATTGAGCAACAGGAAAGCTGTCTCTATAAAAGTCTAATGTTAATTTTTTTATAAATCAGTTACCCATGTGCAACTTCAAAAAAAGAGTTTAGCATAATACCTGCCTAGTAGAAGGCAGAGTATAAATGTTTATTCTTTTTTTATATAAGATTATAAAGTAAGTTACATAGATAGTTTCTTCTGCACTGCTACAGCTAATTAATGGATATGTTGAGATTAGGAAATGGGGGGCCCAAAAGTTTGGGGTCCCAGACTGGTGTTCCAAGGTATCCCAAAAGAATTTGCAGGCTTGAACTCATCTCCCTAGCCAAGGGGCAAAGCTTTATTGCAATAGTAACGCCATTACAAAGCAGCCTGGAATTCTAAGGGAATCCAGCAGAAAAACAGAATCAAGGAGATACATTTATCCAGCTTTCAATCACAGATATGCTACTTCTATAGCTCATAGGTAGGAAGGAGTGGTCTCTGAAAGGAGTGGTTCTCCGTTGACCATATTATTTATTACAAGATTACCAGTCAGGAATGAATTGAGGACTGGTCTCTGGAATCAGGAAGATTGGGCATGGGAGTTTCCTGAGGCCAGAAGCTATCTATGAAGTGATCACAATCAGATAGATTGGGCATAGGAGTTTCCAAAGCCAAAAGATTTAAGACTACTGATTTATTATTAACCAGAAGGCCCCCCCCCAAGCTTAGGGAACCCCCAAAACCACTGCTATATTTCCCTAGATGCTATACCATATCAGATATGTATATCTGTTGTGCCACAGTTCCCTTTTAATGTCCTGACCCAGTTTCCCTAATTGTCCTATTCAGTTACTCTGCCTTAGGTTATAACTATTCCCTCTTAATATTAGGATAAAGGTCTTATATCTTATATTTTAGACTATAATCATTCCCTCTTAATGTTTGATGGGATAAAGGTCTTTATCCATTTTAGACTTCATTAGAATATCAGGAGCCTCTCCAGTACCACTTATTATGTCATCCTAGGTGCCTCCCCCCATTAGTTCATCCCCATCCAGGCACCTCCCCCATTATGTCATTGTTCTTGTAACCCTATAAAAGAATCTTGTATCTGACATTCACTGTTGGATTCTTTGAGATTATAGTCTCATTCAGCCCTGGGACCAAACCATGGATCCATTTGGTACCAGAAAATCTCTCCCTTTTAAATAAATTATTAAATTGTTCTCTAATCTCTATCTTGCTCAGTTTCTCCGGCATTACATAGCTTGTTCTTTGGCAGGGACAATGGGAAAGAAAACTTGTCATTTCCAAAAAGATTTTTTTGTTAAGACTAAATAAAATTAAAGTTGCACAAATATAATAGAACAGGCAGCTAGAAGATGCAGTGGGAAGAGCACCAGGTCTGGAGTCAGGAAGACTTATCTTCTTGAGTTCAAATCTGGCCTCAAGCATTCACTAGCTGTAAGACTCTGGCCAAGTCACTTACCCCTCTTACTTAAGTTTCCTCATCTGTAAAATGAGCTGGAGAAGGAAATGGCAAACCACTCCAGTATCTTTGCCAGGAAAACCTCAAAGGAAGTCACAAAGAATTAGCATAACTAAAATGTCTTAACACAGCAGACTTAGGAATAATAGACTATTATTCTCGAATGCTGCCATTTAGTATTTGTTTAATTTTAGGCAAATCACTTAAACTTTCTAAGCCTCAGTTTCCTTATCTCTAATGTCCTTTCCAGTATTAAATTCATGATCTGTTGTAAAAAGAATGTGAAGAAGGCCCCAGTGAATTTATGGAGAACGTAGATAAGAATTATATGAAATAAGCTGACCCAGGTGGATTTTGATGTGCATCATTAAAGAGAATATTCACAGCAGTAAGATCACAAACCCATTGAAATATTAGACAAGCACTTAAATGCCAGTTCTTACATGAAAAACAATCTACTTTTAAAATAATAATAATAGTTTGTGTTTATATAGTGCTTTAAGAAGTGCCTTACATATGTTAATTCACAGGGACTGGTTGATTTGTATGTTATATTGACCTTTTATAATTATTCCCACTGTTCTGCCTCCCTTTTGTAATTACACTAATCAGTTCCTTTAACCAGGCAATGGGTGAAGAAAAGGTTTGAGAGTATGATTTCAGTTGTTCATGTTATGCTTATACCCTTATGGATAATTAACAGTTAATCATTTTTCTTATAACAAGGTTTCCAGTTCTTGATGAAATATTGGAGTAAGTTAGAGATCAGGGATCCAACAATTATGGGGGTGGAGGAAGATGACAGTTTGAACATATACATGATGCCAAATACTCAAAGTGTGTTTCTTTCTTCCAGCAGAAATGAAGAAGAGAGGTTCATACAGCAGGGAGAAATACGGGAGAAACAGTTACCGGCAGAGCAGCGCCTGTCGATGGAACAGAAGGCGTAGTTCTAACGAAAGGCAGGTGTAATGATAAGAGCCAGCCTTTGTTCTAGGTCTCTTTTTATTACCTATGTTTAAGGGTGTGCTGGGCTCCTCATTTTTGATTGGAATATTATTTTTTAGGGTTTAGCTATTGTTTACACGAAATAAAGGTGACATCAAGCTGCTTTCAGAAAACTTTTTTCTAATTAGAAGTATTTGTTATTTTACAGCCAGAGGTACAATCCTCCAGGGAACCTAATTTCATCTATTCAACAAAGATCTGGGGAAGACTACAAAATCTTTGCCCTTCAGGCATAATTAGCTTAGGGAAAAATGAATACCTATGGAATATAAAAGTAAAATGGCATCACCATATCTAAATACATTTACCTTCTCTATTTCTGCTCATTCTGCAGTGCTCTGTCATAAAGAAATAATGGGGAGGACCTGAAACTGTCCTCTGACTTTGGGGGAGAAGCCATGGGTGAACTTTTGAGAAACTGAGAGGACCACTTCAGGGAATCAAGATAAAGTGTTTTCATTCTGTTATCTTGGTGGGACTAGCTATACTCTGTATTGACTAGTTGCACTCTATTGAGCTGAAAATTAGTCCGGGACCACTCCTACTTAGCTTGAACTTAAGTGGTCTCATTCTACTAGAAATCTAGGCCTGCAGGCAGTAATTTCATTCAGTTGAAATTTGTCTCAGATTTCTTATTAAAGGGCAATTTTAAAACTCATTTCTTTGCAGAGGTCTGAAGTAGCACAGCTGCCTGTCAGGACCCCTGCCTGCTGTGAAGAGACACCCTCTTCTCAGTGTTAACACCTCTGTTTATTTCTCTGCCAGGAATTCTCTGCTAGGACCTTTATCTCTGCCAGGATGGACTTCTCAGTGCCAGTCAAACTTCCCTTTTGCCAGTCAAACTTTTCGGGTTCGTGAATTCTTTCACGTTGAACCTGCGACAACCAGAAGGGGACATACATCCCAACTCTCTGCACTGCAACTAACCGCATCAGAAAGATTGACCACTATACCATAAAATGGAAGGGCTTGTAACTGCTTGAAGTCACCACTTTGCTCAAATACAAAGATGGTCCTGAGTCCTATATGTCAGTAAACATGTTGGTATGTTAGCTGTGAAGCAATGAAGGCAGACTTTTCAACACCTTCTCTGGAAAGATTCCCAAAGAAAACAATCATATCAAAGAAAACAATCACCTTTCCACCCACCAGTTTTTCTTTTCTTGCTGAAACGATATTTAACAATAGAGAAAGTAATAATGAATATTAAGTATCAACCCCACCAAAGCATTTATGCATTGGCTGTTAGTGTAATGATGCAATAGAACCTTCCCAAATCATCCCAAGATGAAATTTTAAAAGCATATCAATGAGTAACATCCGGGTAAAAAAATTAATCAGTATTTAACATAATGTAATGACCTGGGTGTCCTTGGGAGAATGATCTTCCCACACAATATTTTCACTTGGCTACATGAAATTTACGTAAGAATATGGTCATAAATGAATTGCCTTAAGAAAGCCTAATGGACCAGCAGGCATCTTTTTTGCGCTGCAAGAGTCAAGGGTTAGAGTCTGCAAAAGAGAATATTAACCTAGTATTTTCTGCTCATCACAGAACAAGTTGGAAAAATTAAGAACTATATATTTTTCCTGTAGTTTGTACAGATTGCCAGTATATAAAGAAAAAAAATCTTCATTTCCTTGGCTTCATTGGTTCCAAGGGTAGGGCAATTTTTTAATATACCTGATTTTAACCATGATTCTTAAGTAAAGCCTTTTGGTTTATCATCTTCTCATGAACTCATCTGCAAGAAATTTGAACGATCATCTTGCCCTACTGCTTTATTTTAGAAATGAAGAAGCTGGGCCTTAGGAAAGGAGATAAATTGACTTCCTAGAACTAGGACCTACAGTCTAGTGCTCATTTCATTATACTTTTCCCTGTGCCATGCTCCTTTCTTGCTTTAAGGCTCTTTGGATTAAAAGTAGTTTGCAACATAGAAAACAATACATTTTCATCCTGGCTCTGGCCCAAAAATGTTTTCATTCCTGAGCCTCAATTTCCCTGTCTATAAAAGAAAGGCTTGGTAAACCTAGACCAAAGAAGACAGACTAGGATTTGCCTAGTATGGGATTGCTGCTTTTGTGATAAATGAAAACTGCTATGATATTCTTAGTGGTGTGGGTTTCTATGATATTTTAGAGTATTTTGGAACTGGAAAATTTCAAATGACTTCACAAAATGCATTGATCCTTAGAGATAAAAATAAGAATTGCTCTGAAAACATATCTTTTAAAAAGAAAAAAAAAAGTGAACAGAAACATTGCCTAAATAATTTGAAGTGTGTGTAGGGAGAAAAGCCTGCAACTTCAGTTTTCCATGAGAAAATAAGTAAAAATAACCATACATGTAAGTGTGAATATTAATTCACACACACAATGTATTTATATCTTAGATGGAGATATTGGGGCACTGGTTAAGCAAGACCTTCCACCTTAGCCATAGTTGCTTATGTTTACAGATGTGGAGCAGAGAGTTCAAGTAGTCCTCAAAGTTCTGACAGTAGTAATAGAGCCTTTTCGTCAGCTTCTAGTTCAAACTCAAGCTCTTCAGTGCCAGGTAAGGCTGAGTAAAATAACTGTATGTACATATATTGTATTTAACATATACTTTAACATATTTAACATGTATTGATCAACTTGCCATCTGGGGGAGGGGGGAGGGAGAAGGAGGGGAAAAATTGGAATAAAAGGTTTTGCAATTGTCAATGCTGAAAAATTACCCATGCATTTTTCTTGTAAATAAAAAGCTATAATAAAAAAAGAGATCGTTTTCAAAATTTAAAAAAAAAAGGCAGTTGCTGAGTGCCAATTATGACTTCTCCATTGAATCCCTTTCTTCCTGCAAAAAAAAAATTCAAACAGAAATCCCACCTGGTCAACTTTTTTCTGTTCAAGCTACATTTAACTTTTTCAGTTAGAATTATTTGGGAAAGGTTTGCAGCTTTGCTTGGCACCAAAGCAAGAAGTTTGTTCAAGGTACACTTAACTTTTTCACTTAGAATTATTTGGGCCAGGTTTGTAGCTTTGCTTGACATCAAAACAAGAAAGACCTGGGTAGATTTAATCAATTTTTTTCTTTTAAATTATTTTTCTTTTTTCATACTGAAATTGTGTGTGTGTGTGTGTGTGTACCCATGATCTTTATCTGCTTTGTTTTTATAAGCATATATTAAACTTAATGATGTAGTATTAAAATTGCCATTTGTATCTCCTTTGAACTTCATCTTGGGTTTTTTTTTTCCCCAGTATTTAATGCTTTATAGACTTTCAATCTAGTGATCAGTATGCAACTATCTTTTTCCAAGCTACAAAAGATGGACTTAAGCAAGGAGGGAAGGGGGAGTCTAATCATTATTAACTCTTTGCTAGGTCAATTAGTTACTTTTGTTTAAAATTTAATTTTAATTTTATTTCATATGGTTAAAGAACTGCCAGGATTTTACTTTGATCCTGAAAAGAACCGTTATTTTCGACTGCTTCCTGGACATAACAACTGCAATCCCCTCACAAGAGAGATGATCCAGCACAAGGAGAGAGAGAGCAGAAGATTGAAACTTTTAGAGAAAGAAGATATGCAAAAAAAGGTGGGCATTAGCCAGCAGTACAAAATGCAATATTTTATTCTCTTGATGTTTTCCCATGATACATATACATGCATACATGATATATACATTCCAGTTGCTGAAAAATGACTTACCTGAATGCCTTTTCACATAACAATATTCTTTCAGGACAGACTACTGTCACTACTCTGGGAGATGCCTGCAGGGCTTATCTTCTTGAAATTGTTTTAGAGGGGAAAGACAGAAAATTCCCCAGTTGTGTTTTTGTAAAGTTTAAATTATAATCCTGTTATTTGACCTACCAAGTTCAGTGTTATGGGAGAACTCCTCTCTTAGCCCTGCCCCTATATGACTCTTAGGCAAGGGTTTTGACCTTTTCCAGGTCATACTTTCTCGTGCATACAATGAGGAGGTGGTATTGAATATTCTTTAAAGCCTGAATCCTGATAACCTAAGAATTTATTGTAATGAGCTTTCTCATGTTGAGAAATGAATTTCTTAATAAGGACAGAAATAGTCTCCCTTCACCTCTATGCTAAATAAAATTTCATCAAATTCCCTCTTTTTCCTTAGAAAGCAACAAGAATTGGACTGAATCCATTACCCTTGTTGAACAAGAGACAATTGGGTATGCTCTGTTCTACCAGTTATTGCCGGTAAGATAACTCTGAAATGTTTCTTCTGTTTCCTGTAATGGCACAAAGTTTAGATCACATGATCTCTGGAGTTCTTTCCAACTCTGATTCTTTCAATATCATTTCTTTAAAACAAACCTTTCCAAATAATAACATTGTGAGTATCCTTCACAGTATCTTTATATTTAGTTGCATACATCAGTTCCAAGGAAGTTATTTCTTTTCTGAAGAGTAGAGTATTCATGCATGAGAATGAAAGGAGGAGAGAGTGCCGAGAAATTAAACATGAATGAAAGGAGAAATTTTTATTTTGGAAAGCCAATCTATGTGTTACTGTTAAATAATTTATGTACTGATAAAATTAGCAGGTTCTAGAACTTCATTACCAGTTTGCACTATTAAAAAGTTTACCTTTCTAGAAGTGACATACTAAAAACAATGCTCTAGAATGGGGATTATTCTCAGCACCATTTTAGCTTTTGTGCATTTGAGAGTAAGAAAGAACATCTGTTTGAGATAATTTATGAGTGTGTAAATCTCTCCACTTCTGATCCAATTAAACAAATATCAGGTGTCTCAGAAATTTTAATGCAGCTTTGAGCTCTTTAAACTTAAAAACTTTGAGGACACCCTTTCCTTACTAAATAGCATTTTATGCAAAGTACTCCAAGGCACTGGAGAGACAAAGATATGCCCTAATCATATAGATCCTACTCTCAAAAAGTTTATAATCCAATACCTGGGGTGAGGATGTATGTTCAAATTCACATTTTCCCTAATAACATAGTTCTAGATAGAAATTGGAAGGGTAGTGTGCTATGAGATAATCCATTTCTTATTGAAGAAGTGAGAGATATTTTCTTTAACCAAAGTAGGCTGTTTTAAATGCCTTTGCCAGTTATACCACCTGGAATTTTGTGTAAATAAAATTTTGTATACTAAGTACTTTATAACTTTGGGTGGTAATATAAGAAAAAAATTCTCAAGCCCAAACTTAAGAGATCTGCTCTTCCTCATTCAAAAAAAAACAACTTGTAATCCTGGAACCAGTGAACAAGTGAAAAATAGCTGTGGTATGGCAGAAAGAAGACTCAATTGAGAGTTAAAAGAAACTAGTCTAGCCTCTGCCACAAGACTTTACCCTGGGCTCTCTTCTCTTCTCATTCTCGCTTGGTGACTTCATCATAACTATGGGTTCAGTTATAATATCTATGCAGATGGTCTCCTGAGTTCCCAACTTTACCAGTTAAGTAGAGGACATTTCAAACTGAATATTCTTAAGGCATCTCAAACTCACCAGGTCTAAAATAGAACCCATCTTTCTTCCAGACTTTGTGTTCCTACTCCCTGGCTCTCCACCTCAGTGTCATCTGCAGCTCCTCAAATACACCTTTTGTCTCCTCCACTCCCACGTCCAATAGATGCCAAATCTCCTTTCTACTTGACTCACATATAAACAGTCCTAGTTCAGGTCCTCCAGTAGCCTTCTGATTGGTCTCCCTGCCTCAAGCCTCTCTTTCATTCCATTCTCCATGGGGCTGCCAGTGTCTTCCTAAATTGAAGGCCTGACCTTGTCATTTCCCTACTCATTAAATTCCAGTGACTCACTTTTGCTTCTTTGTCATTTTAAAGCCTTCTCTCCTTCTCCCTTGTCCCAGTCTACTTTCCATACTGTCTTACACATTACCTCATGCTGCCAAACTGGCTGTTCTTCTCTGTTCTTTTTTGCACTCATTTCTTTCCTCCCCCCAAATTATTAATTTCTGTCCCTGTTCAGCTGAAGCACAGTTTCCTACAGAAGCTTGTCCACAGGACATTGTATCTATTTGTATAAATGTATATGTGATCTCCAATTAGACTGACTGCTCCAGCTGCCTGACTTCATTTTGCCTTTCTATCACCCAGACCTGGCAATGTTTGTTAGACACAGAGTAGGAGCTTACTAAATGCTTGCTTTTTTCCCCTCACCTCTGTGACCTTCATCAAGTTGCTTCACCATGCTAGATGTTAGCTTCTGAGGTATCTCACAGCTACAAAATGCTCCTTGATCCTTCTGCTTCCCCTCCCCCACCTCTTCACTTACTGAATAACTATTTGTCCATCAAAGCCCACTTTAACCATTTTTTTTTCATTTCACAATGGAAAGGCTACACAGCCTTCCTGCAGTTGCCCCAATCTGCAGTGGCCTTCCTGCTCAGATTCCGTATTACACTGTCTGACCTACAACTGTCTCACTGCTGTAATCAGTTGTATTTGTTTTTATTCCTCTACCAGTAAGCTTTCCATGAGGTTCCAATTAAAGAGGTAAGAGAAGAGACCATTTAGGAACACGAGCTTTTCCTACTCTGACTTCATGATTCAAGTCTCCCAATCATCCAAACAATAAAAGGCTCAGAGATATAGTACAGGGTAATTCTGGTGGTTTAAATTAGTTCTAAGGCAGGTATGTACATCTCTAGACAAAGACACCAATGCCAGAGAACAGAGTAGGAGTTTATATTTGAAGGGGAAAAAGTAGTCAAGGTTTTGCTCATTGTATATTAAAGGCAGTATATTAGGGTTAGGAGTCAGAGCTCTTGAAGATTTTTTTTTTTTTTTTTTTTTTTTTGGACATCCAAATCCCTTTTAATATGTTTGGCTATTTTTTGCCAATTTTAGAAAGTTAAACTTTCTATCTCCCCAGTGCCTAAGTTCAGTGCTTTATAACAGGAAGTTGCCTAAATATCTGTTGAATGAAAAGTTAAGCTGAGGTATTTAAAATCTTACTCTCAAAGCTATTAGTTTTGTTTTGTTTTGTTTTTTATTATAGCTTTTTATTAACAAAGCATATGCATGGGAATTTTTCAACATTGATCCTTGCAAAAATCTCTGTTCCAGCTTTTCCCCTCTTCCTTCCACCCCCTCCTCTAGATGGCAGGTAGTCATATACATATTAAATATGTTAAAGTATATGTTAAATACAATATATGTATACATATTTATATATGTTGCACAAGAAAAGTCGGATTTAGAGAGAAGGTAAAAATAACCTGAGAAGAAAAACAAAAATGCAAACAACAGAAAGAGTGTAAATACTATAACCTTAAAGCTATTCTTGAAGAACAGTATAGAAAGGAACAAATAATAGACCTTTTTTTTCCATGCTTTTTGTCTTTTCCCACATCTTGAATTTTCTTTACTGCTTAAATAACATTGTTAACCTTCCTGTTTACCTTCTACAGACTAGTCCATGAGTTACGTGTAAACTGCATGCAGAGAAAGAAGGTAACAATTCAGAGCCCTGATTCCTCTGTTGTTGGAACTGATCACTTTAAGCTCATAGTGGTAAGTTGGAGATGTTTAAGGATAAGATTACCTATGCCAGGACACTATACAGGTCAACCTTTATTTGTTTATTTGTTTTTTTTTTTTTTTTTTTTTTTGGGGGGGGGGGAGACAGGGCTGGGTAGCAAGGATTTCCAGGGGTGGTTTATGAACTAGACATAATATGTTGGTTTTTAACTTGGGCTTCAAACTACCACAGAAGTGAGTGGCTTTTTATTTTTATTTTTTTATTATTGTTGTTACTATTGTTATTACTGTTATTATTTTAAGCACCTGCGGGTGCTATATCTGGCAGGGCAGAGTGTATTGTGATCATAAATCCAACTATCCCTTCTGCTCCATCAGTTTGCCTTAGGGTCTTTGCATGGCTAAAGACCAGCCAAGCATAATTCATTCTCTTTCCTTTGAGATGTTATGTCCCTCAAATGGATTGTGGATTATATGCCTGTTCCAAAATAGAGGTTGCCAAATTTGGAGCTTATGTGCATCAGGAATCAAGAGATTTTAGGAAACGTAACTTGCATGATCTGTGTATACAAAGTTGTTCATAATTTTAAATATACCCCCATTTCATTTGTCTTGTAGAAAGAACCCTTCTCTTATGATTTAAAGACCATTACCTGTACTATCCCATCTCCACAATATACATCCACTCCTAGAAAGAATGTAGCAGCCTTTTGTTTCTAGGTAGCTCTAGAGACTTCTGAAAGAACTGAAAGGAGGGTAAAAAGTGCTTATTTAAAAGAACTGTTCTTGATTATGACAAGCTACAAACACTTGGGAAGTAGAGTTATCCAAACCCAAGTCATCCCTCTCCTTCCTTTTTGATAAAGGGTAGCTATGAAAAGAAGAAAAAGACAGCCCCAGAGAGGATGGGGCTTGTTTGATTAAGGAGAAGTCTTGTAGTAGGAGGGATGGAGTTGAGTACAAAATAACCTAATGGAATCAATGCCTGTTCCTCCACAGGTACTTAATAAAATGGAGGATTTTATAACTTTATTGGAGGTAATGCGTCTGGGGAAGCTGGCATTAGGACAAGACTAAAGCTTTCAAAAAACTGTTATTGTCATGTCATTATTGGGGAGTGGGGGAAGAAAGGGGAGGAGAAAAGACTGGAATTATTCTCAGTCTTGCCCCTGCATCATCTAAGCTAATAATATGAGATATTCCATTCTGACACTCTTTAATTAAACTATGTCAAGAGTAATAGAGGAAAGATAATCTTTGCTGTTTGGCAGAGTTCTAAGTTGGGGGCAGCTAGATGATGCAGTGAACTGATTACCAGCCCTGCAGTCAGGAGGACCTGAGTTCAAATCTGGCCTCAGACACAATTGCCTCAAAGAAAATAAAGAAAAAACAAAGTTCTAAGTTGAAGTCTTCTTTAGTGACTTTTTGTTATAAATGCTAATAATTATGTGGAATTTATCTTCCTTTAAACTCAGTGACAAATGAGATTTAGATATGGCTATTTGTCACTAGAGATCCCAGTTTTCAGTTGAGATCAGATCCCGGCCACCAGCAATTCTTCTTGAGGCACATGATTTACAGAAACTAAAGTTTTAAAGTTTAAGTTACATGAGTGTCTGTAAATCCAGTTCTGATTCAGATATTGACCTCCGTTTCTCTGGTAGCTTTGCCTCCAATATATGTCCCCTTTGTTTGATGTCCTTACTCTCCATTCTAAGTTGTTGAATTGCTAGATCAGGCACTTGTCAGCATCGCCCCAAAGATAACAGCATGTAGGGTTGTTGAGGAGAGAGGCCAAGAAATTTCTGCTCTTAGGGTTAGCTAACAATATTAAACTTAGCTGATAGAATTTCTGCTGGAAAAATAAAAGGGCAGTGGGCCAGAAAGGAAAGAACTGCTCAGTAATGACCCTCACAGCTTATCCTGACTCCTTCTTCAAAGTAGACTTTGGTTTGCTTTGGTAGGCTGACACTGCCCGGGAGAGGATATTCACAGTTAATGATGTGGAACATGGAGGCTGCAAGTATGGCATCATCAACCTTAGTGGTTTAGGAACCGAGGCTCTCACTGTGGAGATGTATGACAATCTATATTTTACCAATCGCAAGGTAGGTCATTGATGCTCCCATTTCCGGCTGTATTACTTCCTTTCTTCCCTCTAGTAGTTCTATATCTCAGTTGGGATTTAAATGAGTGATTTCTGGCACTTGAAGGGACCAAAGAAAAGTTGGGATGTAAAGATGGTGGGAAAGAACAAGGGAAAGTATAGGATTCATTTGTCTAATTTTTTGTTTCAGGTGATTTTGAGATCCTGAGTAATTGCATTTGGAGAAGCAGCCCCAGCAGCTGGTGGCTTAGGGAAAGAAAATGATTGCTTTCTCACATGAGTGAAAGGCAGTCTTTCCCAAACTAGGTTTAAGAACTACAAAGGGATGAGATGTGAGGAGAGGAGGGAGAGAGAAAGAGTAATTTTATTCAAAGATAACTGAATTGTCCTGAAGTCAGGAGGACCTGAGTTCAAATTTGGTCTCACACACTTAATCTATCCTAGCTGCGTGACCCTGGGCAAGTTGCCTCAGCGAAAAAAAAAGTATCTGAATTGTGGAACCGTAAGGGTAGGGGAAGAAGTGAACTGTTATGTTAGCCTTCCCTTTTCATGGTCTCTTTCTAAGATAGAAATCTGAGCTTGAAACCTTACACTTAGAACTCCCTTAATCCCATCAATATAACTGTGGACTCCCTCCATACATATTCTCCCTTCCCCCACCCCCTTTTTTTCATAGCATCTAGAATAAAGATTAGTAATATTTTGAATTGAAATATGTTGTCCCCATTTTACCTGTCCTGAGAATTTCTTCTCTTTTTTCTTCATTTGTTATTCTAGGGAACTAAGATGGCAGCAATACCATCAGCAAAACCAGATGTTTTAGGCATCTGATAGTGTTTATTTCCCCATCCAAAACTAAAGAATTATATATATATATAGATATAGATATAGACATATCTTAAAAACTACTGTGATCCTTTGCCTCTTTGAAGTATTAAGGGAAAAGTGTCATAGGGAGATAAACTGCTTTACTAATATTTGCTGGGAAGAAGAGATACATAATTTTACTTTCTAAGCCTCATGTCCATCAATCCAGCACTGAGCTCACATGTAAAAAGCAAAAGATTGGATCAATGACCTTATGAATAACTATTGAGATTACTGTATTTTTCTATTTCAACAAACATAAAAACTGCATAGAGCTTGAGAATTCATCTCTGACTGATGAATCTGTCTGTTCTCTGACCTGACCTCTGAATCTCTGATTGGTCATCAAAGAACTTGTTATTAAGGCACATGGAATTTAACTAGCTCAGAGGAAAAAAAACAACCAAAACATATTCCTATTTCTGAGACTGTAGGAAACATACTCTTACCATAAGTTAGATAGCAGTAGTCATAGCTAATTTTTCCTTTTTGATATGTTTTTCCTTACCAGGTAAATTCTGTATGCTGGGCCTCTCTGACTCATCCCGATTCCCATGTTTTGTATCCTTCAGCAAGGTGAAGGAGTTTGGGTAGCAGGTTGCCCTTTCTCAAGAACACAGACATCCCACCTCTTAGGCAAGAAGGGTGCATCTAAATAAAGGCCAGAGCAAGAGAATTCTCATGGAGTATAAAAAAAAGAGCAAGCAAGCTCACTTGAGTTACCATTTCCCAGGAACGTTTTGTGCCCTGAGAGAATGAGCACAAATATCCAAGAAGGAATTTGTTTAGAATTAAAAAGAAAGCTGATACAGGCATCAAAGCCTGCCAAAAAGAAACAGGTAATTAACAATGAAAATGATTAAGGGGGCTAATCGTGGTGAGGAGGATTTATTCTTCACAGAGAGATGCCTTATCACACTCATTCTGCTTCCTTTCACACAGCTCCCTAGAATCTAACATAGTTTCATCCCATTTCCTTTTGTCCCTGCCCCCAGATTTTAGTAAGGTTCAATGCAGCCACCCTCTCTCAGGGTTTGGAGAACAGAACTGTCCCCCCAGTGGATTTCCTTGGGTGATCATTCTCTTCTCCTCACTTGATGTCTGTATGAGTACTTGTGGATGTTGAGAAGGATAATCAAGTCTTGTTCCAGTACAGGTAGGACTGAGGTAACTGCTAAAATACCATTCATGGACAGCTAGATGTTAAAGTGGATAGAGTGCTGGGCCTGTCTATAGGAAGAATTGAATTCAAATCTGGCCTGACTCTTAAAAGCTTTATGACCCTGGGCAAGTCACTTCACCCTGTTTGTTTCAATTTCCTGAGCTGGAAAAGGAAATGGCAAATCCCTCCAGTATCTTTGCCAAGAAAACCCAAAAGGAGGCAAGGACAGTTGACATGACTGAAACAAATGAACAACTGAAAAGCTCAACTCACATTCTCTGTTTTTGTGATACTTGACAGTCTTGTGGCTTTTGGTAGTAGGAAGAGACTATTCATTGTAATGAACACTTCATTTCTATTACTTTTGCATGATTAGCCAAGTGATACCATCTTGTTTATACTAGGGAGCAACATTATTTTGAAGCAACTCATTCTATGTATTTCCTTTCCTAAATGGAGGCCGCAGTGGGAACCTTTGCAGAAGATGTAATAAAGTGCTTAGAATCTTTTTTTAAATGTTGCTTTTTGAGAACAGAAACTAGCATATGTTGTAGATTATATTCTATTAACAAGACTAATACATGTTATAGATTATATTCTGTGGTTTTGTTTTAAAGAACAAGGTCTGATTCATATGTCAAGAGTCACATAATGAGTTATATCTGTTACTCCCTTTATATAGCAGAAGTGTTGCATAAATCAACTGCTGCTTAGATTTACTTTCGATTAGAATTTAGAGAAATCTAATTATAATACCCCTACTTAAACCCCCCCAAAAAAATCTTCAATGTATTTTTTGTGCAAACTCATACTTTATGTAGAGAGGCTTTCTCTAAAGCAAGACCCGTCCTTATACAGCTGTGCTACTCTATTGTGCAGTTTACCTATTCTTATGAAAATTATTTATATAAAAAGGGTGATCTTTGCAGAAGGAAAAAATGAACCCAATCTCTCAGCTATTTAAATGCTTTCTTTTTAATAAAAATTGCCTATGACTTGTATTAGGCTTTAATAGGATCAAAATGCTGTTTTTCTCCTATCTTCTACTGCCTAGCCCATTGATTAGTTTCCCAGTATCCTCTACTGGTAGTACACTTTCGTTTGCTGCAGAATGTCAGCTAAAACCATCATCCTTTGTGTACAGACATGATATTTCTGAGATATCATCCATGTTTGCCCGATGGTTTTGTATTTGAAAATCTGATCTACTACATGCTCTACTTGTGAGTAATTTTAGTTACTATGCTGACATAGATGGAGTAAGATTAAGCCTACAACATGTAGAATCATAAAAATCATGCTCTTAAGTTATGTGTTCTTAAGGGTTTAGTATATAAGCTATATGAAATAATACAAGTAATAAGTAAGAGTTGTCTTCCAACTTCTTACACTCGAAACACAAGAACAAGATTTATATATGATTTACATTATCCAGTTATAATTTATTTAGTTGCTTATTAAGATTTGTCTTGGTCTCTTGAAACAAGTATCTAATAGGTTTTGACCTCATAAAACTTATTATTTAAAACAGTGTGGCATATAACATATTCAGATGTTATTGCTATTGCTTGGTCCATATTCATCATTTTAAAAGATCTTGCCTTAAATTTTTTTTTAATTGATAATATTGTATATTAATCTTAAAGCATATAACTGTATAGAGGTCAAATATATATAGATATATGGGAGTTACCAGGCTATTATCAACTTTCATCCAAGGGAAACAGTTACATAATTTAAATAGGTGAAAATTTCTCAGTCTGTCACCACTTGGTAGCACAGATTTAATTATTCAAATATATATTCCTAAAGCCCAAAAGAAATCAAGGTAGAATTACCAGCCTATATAAGACATTCAATTTTCTTTTGTCTTTGGATCTTAAAAATCTTTTGGTTAGTGGGTTTAGATAAAGTTGGTTGACAGTGAACAACCACAGTTTCAGAAGATTCATGATATAACAGACTTCCTTCCTCATGGTAGAGATATATTGAGTCATAGTTCTGTTTTGGACATGACCAATGTGGAAAGTGTTTTGCTAGACCACATGTCTTTGCATTTTCTTTTTTCTTTCTCTATCAGATCAAGGATAGGTGAATATAAGAGAATGCAGATCTTTACTCCGGGAGAAAAAATTAATTTTTAAAAAGAGTGGTGGGTACAGTTGTTTTTGTCAGTTCAGTTGTATCTAACTCGGTAACACCATTTGGGGTTTTCTTGGCAAAGATTTTTCTTCAGCTCATTTTACAGACGAGGAAACAAGCAAAGAAGGGGCAGTGACGTACCCAAAATCACATAGCTAAGAAGTGTCTGAGGCTAGATTTGAACTCAGGATGATGGGTCTTACTGACTCCAGGCCTGGTACTCTGAGTACTGCACCACCTGTGTACCTTTGTTTTTGTCTATTAAGCAGGAAAAGGGACAGAATATGTTTTTGATCGCTCAGTTATAGATGGCTTATGAAAAGTTTGTAAGTCTAGAGGTTTCATGGTTCTGTTTACAAGAATACATTCATCCCCCTTCTTTCCCAGAAGAGATTCCTTCTTCCTGTTATCCTTAATGTTATTCTTCAGACTCTGTCTCATGGGCATTGCAGAGACTCCAGGTTGTGCCAGTTTGCTTCCTGCCTCCTTGTTCAGCAACACCAGGCCAGGTACAATGCTCATTTGATTTGAGTGGGTACACATGTTTAGTAGGGCTAGAAGAAAAATAGACAAAATAGAGAATTATAGGATTAGGGTTCTAGTCCAGCCCTCCTTGTTTTACAGATGAACAAATTGAGGCCCAAAGATTGAGGGAGTTGCTCAAGCTCACAAAGATATGGAGCAGTGGAGCCAAGATTTACACCCAAGTCCTTTGGCTCTGCATCATTGCTTTTCACTGAATCATGTTGTCTCACAGGAAATCTAGAGTCTAATTCCCAGGGTGCAGTGCAGTAGTCCTGTGCCTTTGATGTCTCTCAGCCTTCATTTCTGTCTTATCTTACATTATAGCAAGCACTCAGGAAACATTTATGGAATTGAATTGCCCCTCCTCATCTGTAAAAATAAAAGGTTAAACCAATTAATCTGTGAAGTCCTTTCTTATGCTTTAAGAAATACTCAAGTTTGGACTCTTTTTTTATCCTTTGATAAGTAGGCCTATTCACACATCTTTGTTTCATAGAAGTGGACATCAACAAAGTATCTCTACTTTTTCCTTTAGATCTACCCCAAGTTTGGATTTAGGAAAGGTTTGTCAAAACCCTGGGCCTAAATAAGCTCAATTTATTGTTGGGAATCAAATACAGACTTTTTGTGATCTGGAGAGCAAAGTTGATAATGTGATGTTTGTTTCCAGATAAATTACCACTAAAGTGGGGATTCACCTAAACTGATCCCAAAACTAGGCCTAATGGATTTAAAAGTTTTTAGTAAATTCTCTCCTCCTAATCTTATTAGTAGAAAAGGTGATCTGAGTAGCCTGTACAAGAAAGCATTGGCTGCCTTTCTGAAAGCACTTAAGTCTGAAGTCACTTCTGCCTCCTCCTAGAAAGTCATCAGGGTAAACTGTTAGGGGGAGCAAGGTAGCCCAGTAATGGATAGAACATCAAGCCTAGAATCAGGAAGGCCTGAGTTCTAAACTGGCACTTACTAACTGTATGACCCAGGGCATATCACTTAACCTATTTGCTTCAGTTTCCTCATCTGTAAAATGGAGACAATAGCACTTAACTTCCCAGAGCTGTTGGAGAATAAATGAAATTAGCTATTAGCATTTACCAAGTGCTCCATAAATGTTAACTCTTGTTTTTGTTTTGTTTTTCCAATTATAGCTAAAGAAACTGTAGATAAGCCTTCCAACTCCCTTTTAAGACTGTGCATTCAGAAAAATGGGCATGAACTTCACCCATAGATGACTATATTTGCAGCTTTTCTGAGACCTAGATGCAGAAAGGTTCTATTTCTAGTCACAAGAAAACATGGCACAGCATAGTTTATGGATAGTAGTTGCTAATCTCTAAAGTGTCCTGGATGTGTGGAAAAGAGGACAACATATAATATAGGCACTACAGTGGAAATAAAGAATTCTAACATGTTGTTTCATGTCCACCTACCTAAAAAGACTCACAAATTATTTTCTTTTTCCTTTTTTTTTTTTTTTTTAAACTTTCTAAACTCAGCAGGAGACCAGCCTGGCATGCTTTGTAGTTTTAAGATCTCTACTGCCTGGTCTTGTGCATGGTGCCTGAATCCCCAGGCTAATAGTTGCTTCAGTACAGGTGAGCTCTGACCTGTTCCTTATAACCTACAAGAAGGGTGTGATTTAGTAGATGCCTGAATCTCTCCCCATCCTCACCTTTCACCTGCATGGACTTGGTGGATCACTTGTGTGTGTTCTTTAGGCTTGTCCAGAAGGGTCCTTGTAACCAATGCAGTCACTGGTCATCGGCAGACATTTGGGACCAACAGTGATGTTCTGGCACAACAGTTTGCCACCCAGGTTGGTTGAGATTGAAAAATTCTAATCAAGTGTAGATTGAAGCATATTTTTTCTTTTACTTTTTATTATTATTAGTAGTAGTAGTAGTAGTAGTAATAGTGGCTTTTGATTTTCTTTCTCATTGGATGGGGTGAAGGAGGGTAAGAGAGAATTGAGAACTGATAATTTAAAGAAAAGATAAGGTCTAAAAAAGAGATTCAGATGGTTGTCAGCTAAAACCCAGGAAAGATGATCATGGTCATGCCCTCTACCACTACTCCCCATTTTATAGGGACTTCTAAAATAATTCAAACATTAGTAGATCAATTTTGCAAAAGATGTCCAAATGTAATCTAATCTGCCTCAGTGGTGGTATAACATCAGTTGGCTAAGTGTGGCTTTCAGTGAATTCTTGTTTTTAATTAGACCAAGCTAGATACATAGATTATCTAGTAACACAAATAATTGAGAAAATTTGTAAGTAAATGACATTCATAAACCACTTAAGTTTATACATTTTTAAGATTAGAAGTCATTATTCATGGTTTTGACTTATTTTTGACCTCTGTCTACAAATGGTGTAATGGAAAGACTTCTGAGATTCATCTATGCTACTTTGAGAGGAAGAAGGGAATAGAGTATATGGGACCAGATCTAGTTTGGGAAATTTGTTCTTTTCCTCCTTTGATTGCCAGTATATTACATGAATGTAAAGACTTCTGGCTTTCTTTGAAGTGACTTCTAGTCTCAACCAATGCCCCTCATTTTGGGAGCCTAATTGGTCAACGCAAAAATTCTGTATGTGTGTATGTGCATGTGTGCACAAATATGCAGGGGCACACACAGCCCCTACCTTTCACCCTGAATTTCTGAATATCAAAGCATGAAGATTGGATGGTGGGGGTTCATTGACTAGCTGTCAGTGTGATGGCTCAACATAGACATACCTTCCCTCTCTGCGTAGACCCCTCTACTGTTCAATGGCTGCCGCTCTGGAGAGGTCTTTGCCATTGATCTGCGTCAACGAAGTCGTAAAGGCCAGGGCTGGAAAGCTGCCCGCTTATTCCATGATTCAGCTGTGACATCTGTACGGGTTCTACGAGATGAGCAGTGCCTCATGGCAGCAGATATGTCTGGGAAGGTACAGAAGCAAGCTGACTTTTCTCAAATTTATGCTGGATGATTTTTAAATCTTGAGAGATCCGACATAGAGGGGCTTTACCAGAAATGCCCTGCTCCAAAGACAACAGTTGATAATGGCTGGCATTCATATATTTTGCAAAGCACTTTCTTACTGCCACCTTGTGAAATGGATTGCACATATTATCCCCATTTTACTGTTGAGGCATATGAAGCCAAAGTTCAGTGACTTCCCCAGGGTCACACAGTTTTATACTTAAGAACCAGAATGGAACCTAGTCAGACCCCAGGTACAGTGGATAGCTACCTTATTGCCATCTTTGGACTTGGTACAGATTGCTTGTGAAGGAAAAAGAAGGAGATCCATTAGAAAGCTCTCAATTTAGTGGATTTCTTAGGAAGTGAGAGAGATTCAGTAAGCTGAGCTTTGGGAACTATCTTTGCTCCTCCACCCCAGGCAGAGATGAACATGACTATGTTTCCTAGGGCTTAAAAGAGAATGATGGGAGAAGAGCGGGAAGGGTCCTAGAGATGGGAGAATGGGAATTAGCAGGCCCTGAGTACTTTGACACTGACTGTGCCTTGCCCAGCAGGAATGTGGCTTTTTGTTTACTCTCAAGAATCAATAGTCTGATTCTAGCTTCTAGTTCTTTGTTTCACTAATATTCCTGGTAAGGTGGGCAGTTCCTTATAACTTTCCTCTTATGACCTTAACTCATAGATCAAGCTATGGGACCTGAGGGCAAATAAGTGTGTGAAACATTATGAAGGTCATAATAATGAATATGCCTACCTGCCGCTGCATATACACGAGGAAGAAGGACTTCTGATAGCAGGTATGTGGGAAAGACACATTTCTGTATAGGGAGTCAATTAAAAATAGACTTAAATAGAATTAAAAGTGTTTAAATGGAGTTTTTGACATGAGATTCCATTGTATTGTTATTATTTCTCATATAGTCTCCACTGGTTGTACACAACATGTCATTGATGAGCCAAGGGCCATTCATTGGTTGGGGTACATAAACTTGACCAAAACAAACTGGAGGAAAAGTAGTGATGGGCATTATTACATTTTTAGTAATGAAGAAAAGAATTGAAAGTTAGTGAAGATTTGGGGCAAACATAATTGTGCAAAATAGATAGCAGCATGGAATGGGTAAAAACAAGACTAAAGATGGCAGACTTGGATTTGATATCTGCTTAATTCAAGAATATCATCCATATCAGATACTTTACTGTGGGATTCACTACCTTCCTCATCCCACCCAAATACTACTTACTCCTTGTATACATGGCTACCAAAAGATATTTTGAAAAGTTTAATAATTTATTGTATTCTGTATTCTCTTTTTAATATGATTTTCATGTGTCCATGTATACAAAAAAAAATTTGGGGCTGTAACTATTGTGATACAGTAAACTAGTACCATGTTTATCTTTCAAATGTATTTCCTCCGAACACTTCCAAATAGTGATTTTAACATGTCCTGTTTTTCTATACTTGCCTAATATATAACACATGCCTCAAGAACTGAGAGTCCTGGAGACAAACAAATTAAACCTTTGTGTGGGACAAGGCTTCAGGGAGAATTAACTAGTTTGTTTTCCACTGCTGCATGTTTATCTCTTAATTACATATTCAAAATTTTCCATTTTGTTTGTTCATTTTCTTAAGTTCAAGAAATGAAACCGATCTAGTCTTCAAATCTTTTTTCCCCCTGAGGCATTTGGGGTCAAGTGACTTGCCTACGGTCACACAGCCAGCAAGTGTTAAATGTCTGAGGTCAGATTTGAACTCAGGTGCCCCTGACTTCAGGGCTGGTGCTCTATCTAAGTTGCTATCTAGCTGCCTCTACTATTCAAATCTTGAAGAATTGTAAAGAGGACAAAGGAGGAAAGACCAGGGAGTTACTGATGTAAACTCCTTTCCACTCATATGCTGATTCTCTACCTTCTCTCACCTGAGATTACTAAAGCTCTTGGTTCAGAAGAAAGATAGCAGGTCTAAGCAACTCAGAAAAGGCTAATGGTCTTTATTAGCTTCCCAAACTTCTCAAAGTTTCCTGAACTGCAGGATGTCCCAGAGACATGTATGTTATCACTCTGATTACCTCACAATATACTTATGTTAGGATATTGTTTAGAAATCATTATAATGTTTTTGTATTATTTACCGAGGTTACTTACACTTTTTCACATGTACATGCTAGTTCTAAAAAATCGTAAAGTAAGTATACTTGCTCAGCATCTCATCATTAACCAATGCTGTTTTTTTTCTTTTTAAGTGGGACAGGACTGCTATACAAGGATATGGAGTCTTTGTGATACGCATCTGCTCAGAACCATCCCTTCCCCATACCCATGTTCCAAGGAAGACATCCCCAGTGTGGTTTTCTCTTCCCATCTTGGGGGCCTCCGTGGAGTACCAGGATTGCTCTTAGCTGTTCGACAGGATCTCTACTGTTTTTCCTATAATTGAGATCACACAAGACCAGAAAAAGAAGCCCAATAGATACCAAATTGACAGAATGGAGATCTAACCAAGTATATTAAATACAGACTCACTACTAGGTGTGATGGTATTGATGTTATCGCCATCTTTGCTAGGATATTTTCAATGAGTTTTTTCAACCTATTTTTTTCTTCTTAGCTTCTTGGGTTCAGGGTTATAAGTCTTGCATTATGTGGGAAAGCTGCAGGTATATTATCTAATTCCTCATTGGGCTCGAGGAGTGTGCAAATCCTTTTCATAAAAGGTGCCCATTTCCCTTCTCTTGGAAGATTTTTTTTTTTTTTTTAAGTTCAAGACTTTCCACACACTGAAAGGATTGAGAGAGTTGGGTTTGACTGAAAATCTTTGCTTAAACCAAATGAATGAATTAGAAGTTAATCTGTGTCTGGGTCCCAAGTTATGTGCACTTGTTTTTTCAAGACAACCACTGTGATATTTCTACAGACACTTTTAACTAAACAAGACTTGAAGAGAGTCAAAGACAGTTCTCTCATAGTCTCTAAAGATTAGGATATGGCATGATGGAATGGATAGTAGTTTAGCCTTCTTGATTATACGGCAAATAAGTCTCTGGGATATTTGTTCTGGTATCTTTCACAAGCATTGAAAATTTTTTTAATTATGATGACTGACTTGAAAGTTTTCTTCCTTTGTTAATTGAGCAATAAGTATAGTGACATGTAACTATTTACATGGTTAAAATAGATGGAAGTATTTTTAAGACAGCAACTTTCACAAATCTTTTGCTAGATGAAATAAAAATATATATTTTACCATTATGTAGTATGATGTCTTTTGTTGCTTAAATGCTTAAACAGACTAGACTGACATCAACCTGATTAAAATATTGAGTGCTGATATCACTAAAATTTAATGATCATAAAGACAAATTTAATAGAGACCTGTATGATATATTTGCTCTACATGACTATTACTATTAGCCAATAATAACTTTCTAGTTCAGGGAAGAAGTAAGAATCAGGGTTTAATGGTGCCTGATATAGGGTAGGAAGCCACGATTTTGCTAGGCTTGAATCCAGATAAGTAAGCTTAACTCAGTCTTCCTTTCCTAACAATCCTTTTCACTCCCACATTACCACTCTAGCCCCAACACAACCTGAAAGTTCACCCACAAGTTTGTCTCTTGAACCACTCTAATTGAAGGACTAAGTTCGACTGAACTCTCATATGGAAGGTCCTATAACTTAGTTTTTAAAGCTGGAAAGGGTCGTGAGAGCATCGTTTAGTTCAACAGGTAAGTATTGAACATGTAGGTAAAGAAATCCCACTGTGCAGCGGGAAGGAATGCTCAAGTTCTCTCTGCTTGCCAATTTTAAATTGGGGGAAAAGAGGAAGTGCCTTTTTATAATATTCCCTGCTGAAACATTTAAGGTTGATTTTATTTTGTGAGAGGTTTTTGGAGGAGATAAGGGGAGGAAATACAATTCTAGCCTCTGAGGGGCTAATAATTTATGTGGTCCTCAGATCGCATTTCTAAAGCCTCAATTTCTTCATCCATCATCTAAAATAAGAGTAAATGGTTTCTAAGATACCTTCTGGGTCTATAATGGGTAAAATAAGTGGCCTGTGTGTGTAGGTGTGGTTTTACTGATGCCTTTTTTTGTTATAGTCCAGTAATTTTCTGGAGCACCTACATGGACAGAGTTCCAAGTCTGGAGTTGGGAAGATTAATCTTCAAGAGTTCAAATCTGATCTCAGACACTTAATAGTTGTCTGGTAGCTGAATAAGTCACTTAACCCTATTTGCCTCAGTTTCCTCATCTGTAAAAAGAGCTGGAGAAGGAAATGGCAAACCCTTTTATTATCTTTGCCAAATATGGTCACAAAGAGTCTGACACAAAGAGTCTTACTTTAGTTACAAAATAACTAAATGACAAATTTTCTACTATCAGTCTACTCTATCTTGAACCTTCCCTCCTCTGGGACAAAGAAAATTCAGGAAAAATAACCCAAACAGAGTTAATTTCTGATGGTGTGTATGCTAGTATTCTAGTAGTACTTCATCTTTGCTATGAGAGATAATGTTTCATTATCACTTCACAATCTTCATTTGATTTTTTCCTATTATTTAGAATTTGACTTCTTTTAAATGGTATTTTGCAGTTATAATTCTATTGCTTATGCTTATTTCAGTCTGCACTGATTCATATAAATCTTGCCATAGTTCTTTGAATTCTTCATGTTTGTCATTTTTTTTTTTCAACGTTTTTGGTTTGTTTTTTTGCTGAGGCAATTGGGGGTTAAGTGACTTGCCCAAGGTCACACAGCCAGGAAATGTTAAGTGAGGTCAGATGTGAACTCAGGTCCTCCTAAAACTTAAGGGCTGGTGCTCTACCCACTATGCTACCTAGCTGACCTGCATTTCTTTTTGCATAGTAATAATATTCCATTATGTTCATAAAGCCATTCTCTAACTGGTCAGCAACCACTTTGTTTCCAGCTCTTTACTACCTTAAAAGTTGATGCTAGAAACATTTTGATGCATTGCAACTTTGTTTGCTTTTTGACTTCTCTGAGGGAGACGACTCATAGGAGGACCCACTCACTACTGGACAAAAATTGCTGGGAAAACTAAAAAGCAGTGCAGCATAAATTTAGACCAATATCCCCCACATATATACAAAGATAAGGTCCAAATGGATTTATGACTTAGATATGAAAGAATAAGTATTTATTGTGTGCCTATTAAATGTCAAGCACTGGGTTTGTATAAACAGTACTCTTTTACAGATGTCTTACTTTATCTTCACAACAACCCTGTGAAGTAGGTGCTATTTTTATCCTCATTTTACAATTGTAGCGGGTAAGTGATTTTTCCAGGTTCATACAGCTTACTAGTTAGTGCTTGATGCATATTTGAACTCAGATCTCCCCAAATCCAAACCCATCACTCTTTCCACTGTGCCACCTAATTGGAGTTTAAGATCTTAATAAAAAATGACATAAATTAGGGGAGCAAGGAAGAAAATACTTTTCACATCCATGAACAAGGGATGACCATGAACAAGGGATAAAGAAAATCACAGAAAATAAAAAGGACAATTGTAGTTATATCTTATTTATAAAGGTTTTGCATAAACAAAACACATGTAGTTAACTGAGTAAACAGTTAATTAGAGAGGAAAATCTTTGCACCAGGTTTCTGATAAAAGTCTCATTTCCAAGTTATATAATGTACTCAGTCAAATTCATATGAAAACCATTCCCCCAAAAGAAAGTCAAAGGACATATGAATAGTTTTCAAGGAAGAAATCCAAGTTATCAGCCACCATGAAAAAAAGTAACAACTCTGAAGGTCTGTCTCACACTCAACAACTTTGTTTTTATCAGCAAAGTTGATCAAAAAGGGAAATGACAAACACTGGAGAGGCTTCCAGAGAAGGGATACATAAATGAACCGTTATTGGATCTGTGAAGTGAATTGATTCAATGATAACAGGTCTATACCCTAAAGTAACTAAAAAAATCTATATGTATTAAAGTATCACAACTTTTTTGTAAAAGGGCTGGAAACTTAAGAGGATTGGATCTATCAACTGGTGATGAGCTGAATCGATTACTGTAAATGAATATAATGGGGTATTTTTTTTCAGCATAAGAAATTATAGTGATTTCAAAATCACAGATTGGCCAGGGATCTGAGGGACTCATTGAATTAACCTATACTTGTGGAGAAATTCCCTCAATATCTGAAAGTGGTAGTTTATCTTTTTTCCTGAAGATCCCCAATATGTATTTTTGTGGAGGTCGGGTATTGGTGTGGTAAGGAGGAGTAAATAAAGGGAGACATCCCATTATAGTTAGTAGAATGTCTGGAATATAATAAATACTGTATAAATTTTAACTTATTATTAGGATTTTTTCCTTGGCAACAAATATAGATATGTCACTAAAAAAATAAAGGAAATTATAAAAGTGACAATTTCAGAAAAACTTAGGGAAGTTGTCACATCTAGAAAAGTAACTTACATAATTACAAATTGGAATCCAAAATAGATGGACTTCCAGTAGTACAATATACCTCTCTTTTGCCCTTATAACATTGTTCCCAAAATTTCGTATTATTTGCCAAATTGCATAATGAGATAAAACCTCAATGTTGTTTTAATTTAGATTTTTCTTACTTCTAAGATTTGTTCATCTTTTGTTTGTAAATCTTTTGAAAACTGACTGCATTGGACTGAATTGGATGGCTAAATTGCACAAATTACAAGTCTGTTTGGCAAGTTTGCAGCAAGATCATGTGCATATCATCTTGTAAAGCAACTTCAAAAAGTATGGGAACACAATTATTTTTACACTGTTCTTTTTGTGCTGTCACTTGACTAGTTTTTTTTTTTGTTTGTTTTCGTCAATGAGGAGGGTGCTCATTTGTGAGCCTTCATCATTTCAAAATGAAATGGTTAAAAATTCTTACCCTGTAGGCCGCACCTTTTTAACAACTCATTAAAAAAAAACAAACCTCTAACTTTTGAGATAATTAACACTGATTTAAATTGTTTACCATGCCGTAGTGTTTTAAGAACACTATTTAAAAGCAAAATAAACTTGGTTTACATTAAAAAAAAACTTTTTGTAATTTTTGAGCACATATACAATGAGGATTGTGACTCGGTTATCTGAGCCAACTATTTTTACTATTAATATTTAAACAAATTTTAAATAAAAATGTGCATTTTAAAATTAATAGTTTTATCAGACTTTTTTGTTAGTGATATTTGATGTAAATATTTCCCCTCTACCACTTTTCATCTATCACTTTTATTCCAATTCAAACAAAAGATTTTTACATTTTCTGTAGTCAAAACTGCCTATCTTGTGTTTAATTATTTCCTTTTCCCTTACTTGGTTAATTATTTTCTAAAGAGGGTTAAGGGAAGAGGAGTTATTTATAGTAATTGCCCCCCTCCAAAAAAAGAGATTAAAACATTTTTAAAGGATATAGAAAAGAATAGAACTTCAAAAGAAAACACAAAAAGTAGTTCCTGAAGTAACATGGCAATTATATTTAGTATGAAATGGAGTCACAGTTTCATATGGAACTATTTTGTGTTCTGCTATGTAGTGTAGAAATCCTTTTTTTGGCAATTTCAAAATGAAAAAGAAAATTTAAAAAATAATTATCCATATATGTGATTCCTGATATCTCATTTACTCTTTTTTTTTTTTTCCATCTAATTTTTTGGTATGATATTTTACATTCAGATCACATACTCATTTTTAACTTGTTATATATATAAACTGCTGGACAAAACAATAATTTCCACTGTCCAATTTCCCCAGCAATTCTTGTAGAGTCCTTTCCCTATTTTGTTTTGGTTCTTAAGTCTATTAAACTCTGTTCCATTGCTCACCTTTCTTGTTGATGTAATATCTTTACCTGATTTATCATTATTTTTGTTACCACTTTAAAATTATGTATGTTAATGCCATCCCCTTTATTCAGTCTTTCTTATTGTCTCCCTTGAGATTCTAGGCCTTTTGAATATATTGAAATTGTCTCCACTTTTTTCTATAGTTTTGAAGTTATAATAAACTTTGAATATCCTTTTAACTCCCAGATATTTTATGTATTATTTTGAGTGGAATTCATCATGTTTTCCTAGTTTTAAGGTTGTATAAAAATACTGAAGGACTTGTTAGTTTCTTCAGTGACCCTCCAAAGTTTTCTAAGAAGACCATTAGATCATCTGTAAATATTGATAAATTTGTCTCCATTTTGCTTATTTTTAAATCTTTCAATTTTATTCTCATTTTATTGCATTAACTAGTATATCCAGAACTGTCAACAGTGAAAAATATTCAGCATGTCTTTATTTTATTTTTTTGAACTGAGAAAGCTTCTGGTGTTCCTCCATTACAAACAATGCTAATTGGTGGTTTTAAATACATTTGTCCATTCTTTAAAAAAAAAAAAGAGAAAAATCTCTTCTGGGCTGATGCTTTTTAGTGTTGCATTTTTGAAAAAAAGCTTTTTCTTATCAGATTTTGTTTTTAGTTTGTAATTATAGTAATTTTCTATTGTTGAAACATTCCTCCATCTATGGTATGAATTTGTTTTATTTTTAGGATTTTTTAATAGTTTCCTGTGAAATTTAGATTTACAATTTTTATATCAGTATTTGTTAGTGGATGGTCTAAAGTTATTTTTCTCCCTTGTATAGGTGTCAGAATAGCTCTGACAACTGGTAGAATACCTTCTGTCTCTTTACAGAATGAATATTAATTGCTTTTTAAGTATTTGATCAAATTCACTTGTAAATTCACTTGGTGGGGAAGGATTCTTTAAAAATTCACTTATGACTTATTCAATTTGTTTTTCTGAGATTAGTGCACGCAATTCTTTTCTTTGGCATTTTCTATTTTTACAGTTTGTTTCCTTTGAATTCTTAAATATAATCATATGTAATAATTTCTAGTAAGTAACATTTCCTATCCTGGATTCACTGTTTTTTAAGTAATCTGATTTTGCTTTCTCCTTTTCTTGATCGAGTTAGTGAATTGCTAGGCTTTTCAGAAAAAAAAAAAAAAACAACTCATTTTTCTCAAGGTTTTACAAATTTTTTTGAATTTTTCTAATTCTCAAGATTTTTTTTATACTGTTAGAGATGCTGATTTATTTTCTAGTCTTTTTAAATGCTCAATTTATTGATTTTTTTCTATTTTGTTAAATTTTCAGAGATATAAATTTCCTTAATTGTTTTAGCTTTGTCTCAAAAGTTTCATTATGTTTTCATTATTCTTTGATTCTATAATTCAGTCATCTTTTGGTCCTATTGTTCTTATAACTTTGTTGTGATATGGCTTATAAAGGATGCACTTATTATATCTGTTTTTTAAATTTGGCCTGGATTCTCAGCATATGCTCATTTTCTGTAAAGTTTAACTGATTACTGCAGAATATTTTTGTTAATATACCAGTCAGATGAACAAAGATCAAACATTAATCTGCTTTACTCAACAAAATCATTCACCTCCTATTTTCATTAGTAGGCATTAGTATTTGTCCCTTTCATTAACTACACTTTGTGACTATATTAATATTACATATATTATAAATTTATCTTCTTTAACTCCTATCTATTACATTGCTTTTTTCTTTAACCCTTTTTCTAGTTCAGATGGGAACATCATAACTAATTTTCAAAGCCCTTTCTCCATCTATCTTTGCTATTATTACAGTGATATTAATATGTAATGTTCCTGGGTCCCATATACACTAAAACATTTATGGCAGCACTTTTTGTGATAGCAAAGTAGACATCTGTTGACTGAAAAATGGATAAACAAATATTTGGTACATAAATGTAGTGAGATTTAGTGACATTAATAAACAGAATTCAAAGAAGCAAAGTAGAACATATACTGATACAGCAAATTAACAGAAAAATGTACATTGTGATCCCAATGTAAATGTGAAGGAAAAAACACTAGATAATCATAGTTATCAAGCTTGACTATGGAAAAGATTTGATTATGGGGAAATTTTTACTTTTTTTTTTTTTTTTTTTACAGAAATAGGGAAGTACAGGTATAGGATATCATGAACTTTCCAAAAATTATGCTCCTAACAAATGTTTCCCTTACACTTTTTTTTTACTCTTCCTAGGATTTTCCAAACTGTATTCCCAAGAATGCCAACTCTCTAGACAAGTGGGGTTCGAGGCAAGGGGAGCATTCCTTAACTCTAGTGTTAGAGAGATTCCAATTTCATTGCTTCTTTTCCCACATCATTTGTCCCTCTTGATGCTATACAATCCCTCTTGATGCTATACAATCATTTTAAGCTTCTCCGAGCTGTGCCTTTTAGGTATACTTCATCTGACCATTGAATTACTGAAGTTCTGAAATTATTGAGAAGTGAAAGGAACCTAGATCATCTGGTTCAATCCCCTCACTGTTCAGCTGAGGAAACTGAGGCCAAGGAAGTATTAAGTGACTTGCCCCAAGGGGGAAAGAATCCGTTAAGAATTTAACCAGTTTCTAGCTCCAAATCCACATTTGGATTGCACTCATACACAACCTTCCCTATCTCATAGAATATCTCAAAAAATATCCAATCCTTCCGCCCTAAGCATAACTCAAGACCCTCATCTCACTCTACTTCGACAGACTGATTGTTCCCTTTCTGCTGACTAAAGCCATCTTCTACTCTTCCATCTGTGGTCTGCCCCATGGTTCTATCCTTACCTTCCTTAAATCAGAGGGAAGAAACTAGAAAGTACTTACATGACACTACTCTCAAATTCTGACCAATCATTACCTGAGCCTCCTTACATCTGTCCCACCCCCAAAATAGTATCTTTTTTATTTTGATGAAAAATTTCCCCCTAACCACTCACACATTTTTAGAGCTTCCAAAATCTTTTAGATTGTTTCTTGCTTTACATAATACTAAAGTTGAAAATATACTAGGGTCTATGAGTAATAATTTTAAAATATATAATAAAACAATTTAATGACGATAAATGTCTCCTTATCAATAGCCCATACAACCTAAATTATTATAAAGGAATATCTTATTGCGGGTAGCTGTATTGCAAATAGAAGTTCTTATCAGGTAATATACATTATAGAAATGTTCATTCCTAATTTACATGTAAGTTAATTTTGGAGAATTTTTAAAAATTAATTTTTGAATTTATTAAAGAATACCATGTTCAAAAAAAAAATTCCTCCTAAGTCATTCACTTTGATTTTTGTGATGCTTTTTTCCTCAAATCTTTAGTCTATCAATTTTATTTGCTCTCTATCACTCTGACATGTCAGATAAAAAAATACTACCCCGATTTTTACTATTTTGTTTTTAATTTTGTTCAATCGATTTACATTGAATACCCTGCTCACTCTTCTGAGTTCAATTCTTTCCTTTGCTGAATTTCAGACCTATTCATTGATATTTAGCCTCAATAGGATAAATACTGCTGTGATGTAGGAATTGATGTCTTCTGCTCTTCAACATATATTTGTTTTCCTGATTTCATAATATCCACTGATTAATCCTGTTATTTTTCCTGCTTGTATTATGAAAGCCCACTTTGCTTCCTACAATAGTTGTTCCTTATGTTCTGAAATTTCATTCTATTTCTTGCTGATTTCAATTTTGGGATTCTGGAGATTCCCTCTATTTGAACTTTGCTATCTGCTGTAAGTCCAATACATTGATCTTCTCTTTATTTTATACAAGCATATAGAGATGTAAAATGTCCCATAATAATTGCTTTGGCTGCATCCCACAAATTTTGGTTTGTTGTTTCATTTTTGTCATTCTCTTAGATAAAGTTATTGTCTATGATTTGTTTTAGCCATTCATTCTTTAGAATTAGATTAGTTTCCAATTAATTTTTGGTCTATTTTTCCTGGCCTTTTATCACGTGTTTTTTATTGCATCATGATCATGCATTTACTATTTCTGCCTTTCTGCATTTGATATAAAGGTTTTTATGCCCTAATACATGGTCAGTTTTTGTATATGTTCCATGAACTGCTGAGAAAAAAGTAAACTGTCTCCATTCAATTTTGCCATCTGCTTCAAATGTTCTGGGGCATCTTTTCTGCAAGATTTCTTGGTGTACAACATTCAAATTCTTTTTCATGTTTTTCTGGAAGAACTAAAATCCTCATATCTCTTTGTACCCTCAAGTTCACCACTCCTGTCTTGAAAAGTACTCATATGTCCTTCCAATATTTACTCTTACATCTGTACATTTTTCCATTCCAATTCTACAATTTTAAAAAATTGTTTTATTCATTTAAAAATGTTCTGTTTCCCTTCCCTCCCCATTGAGTCATTTCATTATTAGGAATAATTATATATCACTGTATGTTAGTGTGTATATAGAAAAGCAGAGGGGAAAAAAGTCAGTAAAACTGATCAATATGTTGAAAAAATTTGAAAATAAATCCAATATTCCACCCATGGACCTTTCATGTAAAGGAATGGGGTAGGGACATTTCTTCTTTGGCAACATGTTTGTTCTTTGTAATTTTTCCATATTTTTTATTTTGTAGTAGTAATTTCCACTTCAGTTGTTGCAATAATTGTGTATATTTTATTTGTTTTCTTGGCATTTACCTCACTGCAACAATTCATTTGTTTCAATAAATCTCTATATTCATCATATGCATCATTTCTTGTAGTATAGTAACTTTCCTTAACATTCACGTACCACCACAATTTTTATATTTCCAATCAACAGGCATTTTTGTTTCTAGTCATTTTATTATCCTGCACTAGGGTGCTGGAATTTGTATTAAATTCTCTAATCTCTGGCTAGTCTTTGTTCCTTAAAGAGTTCCAATTTCAGTTCCAGTTCTTTCACATTTTTATTTAATCCTTTGGTTGCTTTTCTAAAACAATTTGGTAAGAGCTGTTCCACTCTAATTCAGAGAACTTTATATCATTTATCAAACTACTTTACCTTCCTTAGGAGACTGAGTCAGTTTTGTTGTCAAGCATTTGTTTTCTGAGATGGATTCTGAGAAGGAACACAATCATGTGTTCACTTCTCAATTTTGTCTATTTTCCTAAAGTAACCTTGCAAAAAATGTACTTCTTGTTAATTCCTTGCCTTCAGAGCTCATGACTTGTCTTCGCTGTCTGTTCTCTCAGATCTCCCTAAAGTAGTACACTTCTCAAAATGGACTCAGCTCCCCGAGATACCGTTGCGAGAATTCAAGGGGCCATTGTAGTAAAGCTCCATTCCACCATTACTCTTACCGTTTGTCTGGGTTACTCTTATCTTTACTACAAATGTTTTTCTTTGTTCCCTAAAATTGCCTTCAGGCTAGTCTTAAGGGATGGAGGAAATTATTCACAACACTGCTGAGGAATGCTGAGCAATTTTTCTTGTGGCACCTCTTCATAACTCATCCAGTCAATCCTATTGCTGCCAGTTTCCTTCTGTTCTATTACTTTTGGTCAACTGTGTTTCTGTTCTCTTCCCTTCTCCACAGTGTTCCTCAAATGCACCTTTTCCTTCTCCAGGACATAGAATTGATCTGGTTCATGAGGCTGTTCTTCTAGTAATAGGATTTCCTCTTGGGATATTACCATTAGTTAACTACAGAAGTAGGATGCTAAAAACCATAGCAAAGTGATGATATCACAGTATAGCTCTGGGCTAACATGCAACCTAGTTTTGGGAGCATAATGGAAAATGCTGGGATGAGTGGAAGCTCTCAGCCAATTTTCTGTTATATTTTTCCTCTTTCATCACTTTGTAGCAGATTCTTTCAGGTTTTTGTCACTGTTAAGTTTTCTGAATTTCAGGGGTTTAATTAGGTGTACTATTAAGGAGTTTGGGAAAGATGTCCCAATAAAAAACTTTTTATACCCATCTTTTCCTGGGATTCTCAAAAGTTGTTCTCTCACAAGTCATTTTTTAATTTTTTTGGGGGGTAAATAGTATTTTATTTTATTTTTCCAATGACATGTAAAGATTGTTTTCAACATTTGTTTTTTAAGATTGAGTTTCAAATTTTTTTCCCTCCCTCCTTCCCATCCTTTGCCCCCAAGAAAGCAAGCTGATACAGGTTATACATGTGCAACCATGTAAACATTTCCACATTAGTCATACTGTGAAAGAAGAAACAGAACAAAAGGGAAAAGCCACAACAAAAAAGACCCCCCCCCAAAAAAAAAAAGAAAAGAAAGAAAGAAAGAAAAGGAAAAGGAAAAGGGAGGAAAAAACCTAAAGTGAAAATATTATGCTTAAATCTGCATTCAGACACCATAGTTCTTTCTCTGGATGTGGACAGCATTTTCCATTATTGAGTCTTCTGAATTATTCCAAATCACTGCATTGCTGAGAAGAGCTTAAGTCAATTAATCATATTTGATCATTGCACAATGCTGTTGTTACCACATACAATGTTCTCCCAGTTGTGCTCAATTCACTCAGCATTAGTGGATATAAATTTTTCCAGGTTTTCTGAACTCTGCCTGTCCATTATGTCTTAGATTCCATTACATTCATATACAATTTTTTGTTCAACCATTCTCCAAGTGATAGACTTTTCCTCAATTTCCAATTCTCTGCCACTACAAAAAGAGCTACCAAATAATTTTGTACATCAAAGTCCTTTTTCCCAAGTCTTTCAAAAACAGCACCAAGAACATAAACTTGGTAACTAGAGCTAAGTTTTCCACCAAATATGAAAAACTATCCAAAGGGAAATTTTTACATGAGGATAACATGAAATAAAAGGAGAAAAATAAAACATAATGCACTTAATAGGCCATTTAAGGACGATTTTCCAATGTTAAAGCACCATATAAAGGACTGAGTATCTCATGTTGCTACTGGTTTGAAAATGAAAATATGAGGGAAGACATTGAAAGAGGAAGAACAGTTTTATCAATACCTCCAGTGTGGAATATTAAGAAGAAATCTCTTAAAATCTAGAGTTAAAGGTGATAGTACATTAGCTGAACTGTTTGAAGACTAAACAGTCACAACATTTAGAGAGATCAGTGATCACATGGAAGTGATTAGATTTTATTTGTTCCTAGAGCAATAAACTCAAGCTGTGGAGTTTTAAAGTTAATGGAAGAAGTAGTCCAAAAGTGGAACTGATAACCTCCTTAGGTATTAGTAGGCTTCTATTGGTAAACCAAGTAATACAAAGGTTTATAAAATGAATGAATGTTGCAGAAGAGACTGTTTATCAAGTTGGAATAACTTTGCAAATGTAATGGGTTTCTTTTTTGGGGGGAGGGGTAGGAGAAGGGGAGGTAAGATATTAGAAAAAAGATGTCAGTTGCTATTAGAATATGTGGTAGGGATGTCACATATATATAAAAGTGTCATAAGAATCTTACTTCACAAATTCCTAAGTAGTAATCCTTTTTAGTACAATTTTCTATATTAATTTTAACTTGCTAATTAAATTACTTTGCTCTAGACAGTCACACATTAGCCATCAGTATATGTGATTGAAGCTTAAATTAAAAGAGCTTCAACTGCTTAAAGCCAAAGCCCATACTGTTCTCTTTCAGGAGATTCAAGGAAAGAACATTTTTCCTCCTCTTCCCCCCAAATTTGAAAATTTTGCTGTAGTTATATGATTCCTTCAGGACGTTGGATTTCTGTATTAGAATCATTATCTCTAATGGGGATGCAATAGTCTCATTAATACATATAACTTATGGAAGCTCTAGATGAAACTCTGGAGCTATATATTACTGGATTCTTAATTTCTTCCTTTCTCCCTCATTACTGCCTTGAACACACAAAAACTGTGTACACATAGGCATTAAAAGGTTCTCAAGGCTAAGATATCTCCCTTAGTTTCAAAAAGAAATTGTCTCTAAACTGATTGGTTAGATAATAGAACATGTCCATTAAAACTAAACTAATGATATAAATTTGAAAAAAGGGATCTGACTTTTTTTCCCCAGAAATTTAAAGTATAAATAAGTACTAAAATAGTCATTTACCAAAAAAAAAAAAAAAAAAAAAATTACAAATTGTTAAAACAAACAAGCTTACCATTTGATTCCTAATTTTTATATTTCTTATAAAAAAGTTGCTTCTACCCTCTATCTCATTTCTTTTGAATGAAATGGAATAATACTGCCAGTTACCATAATGGCCTGTGGAGAATTTAGACAAAGGAAACTACTAGGTTAACAATGATTACTAAATTTTAAAGGTTCTCTTCTACCAAAAAAAAAAAAAAAAATGCCCTTTATTTCCTTTTTACCTTTTCCAGGAAGGTAAGCATCCTAAGCAGGTTAACAGATGATGAAAATGTTCGGAATGATAACATTTTATCAGACTAGTTGGAAAGCCCAAATAATTGAATTTTGCTGTATTTTAATAATGTGGTTCCTATCTATATTAGAATCATTATGTTAGACTCTAATGGGAATGCAATAGTAATATTAATGCATATAACTTATGGAAACCACAGATCACAGGTATTATTCAGTATGCTCCTATGCAATGTGATTTATTTGTAAGCTGCCATGTTAGGAGAAGGGTCTTTGCTATATAGTTTAACTATAGCATTATAAAGATTCCCCAAGCTTCCAACTCCACGTAGGGGATATGGTGATGAGAATCCTTTGAATCCTATTGCTTAGGAAACCATTTAGTCAGCCACCAACTGAAAAAAACTCTAAATAAAGTCTAAATAAATAATCTAGTACTTAGCAAACATGGCTCGACCTATGGAAGAATCTTTTAAACCATCAGTTTATCAAAAGTCTTTGTATGTCATTCTCTGTTGAGTCTGGGTAAAGGCAGAAAAAGGAAGTCAAAAAAGAACTTTAAAAGATTTCACAATAGGATGTACTTTTCTATTCTCTATGTTGCTCCAACTAAAGCAAAGAGAATAATTTTCTACATTACCTTATACTTCAAACCAAAGTTTATGGCTAGAGATACTGTTAATTATCTAATTAGACCAGAGGTTCTTAATTTATTTAATTCCATGTGCCATCTTGGCAGCCTATTGAAGCCTATAAGCCACTTCTGAGAAAAATGTTTGACTACATTCAAAATTGAAGGAAATGCTAAATTTTAGTTGCAGATTAGTAAAAAAAAAAAATAAGTGTCATTCCCCCTCACCTAACTTAATAATAGCTCTAAAATCTTTATAGAGACCACAGGTTAAGAACCCCCCTGCTAGAACAATCATGTGTGTATACAAATGCTTTTTGTTGTTATTTGATTGTTCATGAGCCTTTAGGGTTTTCTTGGCAGATATATGAGTGGTTTGGAGTTTCCTTCTCTAGCTCATTTTACAAATGAAGAAACTGAGGCAAACAGGGTGAAATGACTTGCCCGGCAGCTATTAAATCTGGCTAAATTTGAAACTGGGAAGATGAGTCTTCCTGACTCCGGGCCTAACACATTGTCCACTGTGCCACCTAGCTGACCCAAGCTATACGTCCATTACTTTGGGGAGAAGGCATGCCAAATGCTTACTACCTAGGATAATTAGGCACATCATGTAAAAATATTATGATTTTACTCAGAAATAATTTTCATCCTATACTTCTATTTTCTTTACCTTGGCAGAGAAAGGCAGTTGTTGTCAAGGCACATAGAGTGCTGGGCTTTAAGTCAGGAAGATCTGACTTAAAATCCAGCCTCGGACACAAACTTTCTAGCAGTGTGACACTGGCTAAATTACTTAATCCATTTGTCTCAATTACCTCATCTGCAAAATGGCAATAATAATAGCACCAACAATAAAGATTAAGTGAGATAATATTCATACTTAGTAGTACCTGGCACCTAATTACTTAATAAATGTTTACTGTCCCTCCCCTACTTTGGGATTAAAAAAATATATTGCATCAATTGATACAGCTTGGTACTTGAAGGTATTCTTAAATTTTGATTCTTCTAGTATGTCTAATCTTTTAGGCTACTCTTATCTTCTGCCTCATGCCATCATCTTCCCTTCCCACTCCTCCAAAAAAGAGAAGAGAGAGCCAAATATGAAAAATGAGAACAATGGAGGAGAGAAAACAGGACAAAGGGTAAAAATGAGTATAGTCATGGCTCCAAGAAAGAAAATAAACTGACCAGAATTGGATATGAGGAAGATACAAGTATGATTTTACATGCACATTATACAAGAAATTAAGTCTAAGAGAAAACCTGAGAGTAAACATGATATGAAAAAAATAACATTCGAATACACAAAAGACTGTGTATAGAAATAGTTAAGTACTTATTCCTATCTCCGAAAACAAAGGCTTATGCCACAGTTAAAACAAACTAAAGCTACCCTTCACACTTTATCTTTTAAAAGTAAATGCCTCACCATCCATTCATGGTAGATAATACATCTAACCTGCCGAAAAATAAGAAAATTTGAAAGGATTAGAAAAGAGAAAGTAAATTTACCCAAACTGACATTCTCACAGAAATGAGGTTCCTATCTTTTTTTTTATTTTTGATACTGCCAGTAACTGTTTCCCCAACAACTAGGATGCAGAAGTGTGTGTTAATTATTCTTTATGAGGGATTAGAGAAGAAAAAAAAGGACAGCTCACATTTCAGAAGGAATATTCCTTTATAACAGTTAATTTAATAATATACAGTTCTAGAAGGAGGGCGTCAGCCACTGTGCTATAAGACAGTAAGGGAACAGGTCTCTGAGTGGGACCCAATTCTGGCTACCCATGATCATGAACTGTCTCTCAAATAGGATGCCCCCTCCAAAAGACACACAACACACACACAACACACACACACACACACACACACACACACTCTCTGTCTCTCCTCTCATTCTCTTTCTCTCTCTCCATTATTAAGGGGCAAACTTTCCATTTAGTTCAGTCCAGAATTTTGTTGCTTTTTAATGAGTTTTTGGCCATAGAAGATAAAATCCACCACGGAAGATTATTTTAGCACAAACAGTCTCTTTCCAGTCACCTCATGGTTAGGGATGGAAGTCTAGTACCTTGATAAATAGAAGTCCATTTGATTTCTCTTGCAAGGACTGAAGAGATGATGGAATTTTGTTTTCTTATGTGCTCTGTTGTAACATATATACATGTATGCATGTATGTGTGTATATATATATATGAATATGTATACACACAGATATAGATATATATATGTTTTAATAAAACTTTTAACAGTCCAATTTGTGCTCTTTGTCCCTGGAAGATTACTCATGGTTATCCCTCTAATAATTAGAGGGCTCATGTTTTGGGAACAAGAATAAGACACTTTAAAACAAGCATTAAAATCCTAGGGCAACACTTGGAAGTAAGTCACAGGCTTTAAGGAGAAGTAGGTAGGCGAGGGAAGATACTCAGGGGCTAAATTTTGGAGAAGGGTCCCCTGCATCTTAGAAAAGCCTAGACAAAAACCCCAACAATAAGTAAAGATACCTTTTTTAAAAAGGAGCAGAGGAGAACGTATCTTCTTCCTGTGCTCTCAAATACAGGAGGTGGCCTGATACCCACACCCTGACTTTCCTGGAGGTTGAAACCTAATTCCAAAACCACAGCCCTCACCCACCATTGATTCTAGTGACCTGCACTTGAAGGTAGGTGGTTCCTGACTGAAACAGGCTTAGCCAGGGAAATTAATTTAAGTCCTCCTGAACACCAAAGGATAGAAATCCCCATACTGCTGTCCAAAGCATTATTATACCATAAAGCCTTAGTCTCCATAGCAGCTGGAGGAGTCTAACCTTTAAGTGAGGAAGATGAGATAGGAAGGAAAGAAAGGCTTTTAAATGCTTTAAGAGAACAAGCAAAAGGCTAACAAGCAATGCAATGGCTTTGGACCTAGCCCAGCCTCGCAGGGAAGAATTCTTGCTACCATTTTTCCCTGCGCCGGTAACTTGTGTTAAGGATTCAGTAGCCAACTGCATCCTTAGCACTCAATATCTTTGTATTTATATATATATTTATTTATAATTATAGATATATGTATTTATATTTTATTTTTAAACTGGAATAAAATGCAACGGATTCTGGTTCACTCACCTTTAAAATGAGCTGCCCAGTCCCCCCACCCCGAGGGATTTAGGCCTTCAGCCCTGATCTGATGTATTCACCCCCAGCTTGACACTTAGCCTCCCAGATGGAGGTGGTAGAGCCCCAAGAATATCTAGGAAAGAGGGCACACACTACAATAGGCTACCAGGTCAAGGAGGGGAAGACCCCCAAAAAGATTTGTTTCTAACCCTGAGAACCTAAGGAATTGTGAAGGACCTGGAGAGGGAGCTGGCGTTAAAGATCACCAGGCTTTTTATTGCAGTTAAAGCAGACTCGGACTGGGTGGTCCCAGCCTCGAGAGGGGACGGCTCGGCGGTCATGGGAACACTCATCGCAGAAGCCTTGGCCACAGGCCCGGCAGTGATGTTTGGAAAGTTTTATGCTGAATTCCTTTCGACAATTGTGGCAGTGCAGGATCTCATGGTCAGGCACCCAATAGGCTGGTCTGGCAGCATCTTTCACAAGACCTACAAAAGAGAAAGAATTATGGTTAGAATCAGCATAGAACAAGACTCAAGTCAGCACCCAGGCTATGGTACCTTCACACAAGGTACCTGGCATAAGCACGTCCCCTAACATCATAACATCTAACATCATAAACCAAGTGATCCATGGTGTACTTATCAGGAAAAAATAAGAGGGTTCAAAAATATTTTCATTTTACCTCTGAGTTTTTTCAGTCATGTCTGACTCTTCCCGATCCCATTTGGGGTTTTCTTGGCATTTGCTTCTCCAGCTCATTTTACAGATGAGGAAACAGGCAAATAGGGAGAAGTGGGCTGCCCAGATTACAAAGTTAATGAATATCTGAAGTCAAATTCGAACTTAGGAAGATGAGTCTTTCTGACTTAAGGTCCAGCACTCTGTCCAGGTGCCATCTAATTGCCCCAGATAAAGGTAAATACTATCTCTCTGACCAATAAATCATAAACTCTTGAAAAAGGTTTCCAAGCTCATTAGTTAAAATCAAGAATAGTCTACCCTGACTCAAACACAGTGATGACTGAAAAAAAAAAAAAATCAAGTTTCTTACAATTCCAATTCTCTAGTCTCCATTATTAGTTTATCATATCTGAACTCTATTATAGAGCACACACACTTCAATTCCAAAAATCCAGCTTTTCAGCAAAAAATGATGGTCCGGATTTGCAGCTTTTGTTGATGTGATTATATGCTTCCCAGAGATACCATGAAACCACTAAACTCAAGACCACTAATAAACTTAAAGAGAAGTCCCTGAGAGACAGGTATTAACCAATTTGTCATCCAAATGAAGGTTAGCATGGTAGTCTTTAATTAATAATTATCTATGCTTTTGAAAAGAAGTTGGATATACTAATTACTTCCTGTTAAGGAGCTGATAAAGAGTATAAAGTGAAGTATACTTTCTCCTTAGGTTTTTTCTGAAGAGGGTAAAGGGCAAAGCTAATACAGAAATTTAGTCTGATTATATGGGTTAAGGAGGGGAAAGTAGAAGGGGAGAAATGAAAAAATAAAAATGAATTTAAAAAGAAGATTAAGAGAATGGATAATTTGCTAGGAATACGCCATGCTGGGAGTAAATAATTGTCCATGCCCACCTAGTGGTATGTCGATGGCTGTTACTACTGCTCCCAGGGTATTCTGCACTGCTTCGCCCACCTTCCTGGCAATCAGTGTCCCACCTTCTTCATCCACCTGTGCCTCCGGGACATCTGTACAAAAAAATAGTTCTTATTAAAGGACAAGCCTAATGATAAATACTCATTCATCTCCAATAGAAGATAACCAGTTTCTTTGTGAAAGCATGAAATATGAAAGAAAAAAAAAACTTCTAGATTCTTCTCCCAGCACACTACTATTCAATTCTATAAGGTTTAGAGCATACCATCAGCTGAGGATAAAAGATTGGGTAAAACCTGTCCTGTTTTGTTATCCCACACCCTTATAATATGTATTAATCTATCTTCAAAATGAAAGAGAAATGTTTTTGCTTTAGATTCTCTCCCACAAATAATACTGCCTTTCCAGGACTAAGATACTCATAGTACTATAAACACAGAGAAGAGGAAATGCCAAAACCAGAGACATGAATCACCCTGAAAAAAGTGGTTTAGTCTGGGAGTATACCAGTGTGGAGATATCTAATCTGGAATGCCCAAAGGAAGAAGGTCCTCCCACTATGTTCTTGTGGGCCCACTGTCCCACATTACCTAAATGGACGTTTCTTGCATCAAAGCAGGTGTCACACACTCGAACTGGTGCAGGTCCCCAGCCCCGCTCAGGTACTGGCCGTGTCTTGGATGAACAGCTGTCACAGAAGCCCTCCCCACAGGCCCTGCAGTGATGCTTGGTGTCATTATCTTTAAACGATGTTGCACACTTGTTGCAATTCTAACAACCCAGAAACAAAAAAGAAGCAGATCATTTGTACCAGTTCAGGTAAAAGGGGCATGACACATGGAATAAATGTCATGGAGCCATGCTGGGGTTGACTTAACTATGAATATTAACTGGGAATCTCCTTCTCAAAAGTAGATACCCTCAGGCATTCACCCCACCTGGCACAACTACACTATTCCCAAGAGAGAATGGAGTAGTAATGCATCCAAAGCAATAATATAAGTGTTTTTTTTTTTTTTTAATCAAAATTGGGACAATTTTCCAAAAAGATTTCTTGGAGACTAAGATACCACAGAGTTAAACTAACTACTTGAACCTAGAGATTCTAGTGCCTTTTACCAAAATTAATTAGTGCCTTTGACCACGATTAATTAGCTCACTTCTAAGCAGAGAAACAAAAATCAGCGAGGAGACATGACTTGTAATCGCCAAATTAAAATAGGAAAAGAAAACCTGGTAGATTAGTTCACACTGCTGTACTTCTCTCCAAGCTATAGATTTTGACAGGGAAAAACAAATCTCCTTGGCTCCTCCCAATAAACAGCAGGTAAATGATATAAAGTTTAATGCACATAAAATGACATGATTGATGGGACTGTGCAGATGACACTACAATACCAGGATTTGGGAGTTGGGTCTCCAATAGGCAGGGGCAATCTGGTCGGTCAGCCAAGATGTCACTGCCTTTGTGGGCCCAAGGCTCAGCTCAGACACTGACTGTGCCATGAAGTTCATCCCATCTAACAGGCGTTGGGCAGCATTGTTGTTATCTTTCAAAAATCCATCTGTCTGAAACAAACAAATGAAAGAATGAAAAAATGCCTCCAAATGAAAGGAGTTAATACTTCTGATAAGCTGAATATTTGTCATTAATTAAACTTCACAAATCAATCAGCAAACATTTTATTATCTAACACTACTATCTGCTTAAATTCTGGGATGCAAATATAAAGAATGTAATAGTCTCTATGCAAAAGGAATTTACATTCTAATGAACACAAAACTTTTTGGAAAGATTTATAGCCCCAAAACCACCACACTCCTATACAAATGTCAAATCCATTGAATTTATTAGACATATCATCAACCTAGGAGATCAGGATCAATAGAATACCACCCAATGTAAAGCACTTTGCAAAGATACAAGCACTATATAAATATTGGTTATTATATTTAAAGTAAAACAAGGATTAAAATATACTTTAGAAACATTTTACTGAAGAAACTACAATTATGAAAGCACATAAGCACAATAGGAAAACAGTTTCATCCTTGTAAAAAAATTTGAACCTTAAAACAATAATTGCAGCTGATAATAATACCCAAAAAGTATCTCATTTGATCCTCATAACAAATCTAGCATGTGGGCATTGTAGATAATATTATCCCCATTTTATGGATGGAAAAAATTTAAATGACTTAATCAAAGATATTCATTTTGGGGAATATAATCTATATCCTATGATGATGATTGGCTTAAAGAAGAGATCACAATCAATCTTAGGTTTTGGTGATGTTAAGAGCCCCTAGGAAAAATATCCAGCCCTTAGAGGAGCCTAATCTGAAACAAAAAGCAGAATGTTTCTAGAAATGAGATCAAAGTATAATTATCAATTCAAAAAGCAAAGGTGTTCAAAGAGAATAAAGAAATCCTTTGAATTGTGATGCTACATATGATGCAACAATTAGCTCTTAAGACATAAAGGTTCAGTTTAAGAAACACCTTGTAGAAGAACCAAAGAGTTAAGATTTTAGTGTTGTGACAACCTATCATATTCCTATGGGTAAAGAAGTTTAGGTTTAATTTTTGTTTCTCAACTATTTCATTCTTTCCTTATAAATAGAAAGGTTTTCTTCTAATGTTGTGAATTCAAAAGAAAACTTTAAGGACAGAGAAACAAGAAGGCTCTCAAGGGTCATTCATACCTACCACATCATGAACATTTATTTCTAAAACTTTTAAATTTTGGTATAGGCAACTGAAAAATATCAAAATGTGAACATTTCTTTATACAAAGAAAAAACAGAGTAAGAGGTTGCTGGCAAGATGATATGGATCTCATATATAACTTGGTTGCGGGAGGGGGATTTGTAATATATATATTAAGTTTAACATGGCAATTCCAATACTGCTTTGCACATAATTGTGTCCCCCCCCAAACTTCCTTTTATTCTCTTCTGTGTATTTTTTAAATGTTTCATTAATACTTTTTTCTTTCTTTTCATACATTACATTTATATGCCATCATCTGTTTAGCCATCCTCTAATTGATGGTTGCTGAGTTCTTAGCTTTTAAAAAATGCATTAGATGTATCTTTGAACACATCAGCCTTATCTCTCTTAAAAAAAAAAAAATCTCATTGGGATATGACAGTAATTAACCATTATCTTGGGGTTAAAAGTTATGCACAATTTAACAATTTGTGAAGGGAGTACAGTTCCAAAGTACTTTCTATAATGTCTGATCTCAGTTCAAAAGGGTATCACTATGTCTGTTCTTCCTATTATAATTATCTCAGCTTTCCCACATCCCAGCTCAACATTCATCATTATCTTTTCCTGTCATCTTAGCCAATCTGAAAGGTGTGTAGTGGTATATCAGAGTTCTCTCAATTTGCATTTCTCTGATCAACAGTGATTTAGAACACTTTTTTATATGATTAGAAATGGTTTCAATTTCTTCATCTGAAAATTGTCTATCCTTTGATCATTTATCAATTGGAGAATGGCTTGAATTCTTATAAATTTGAGTCAATTCTCTATGTATTTTAGAAATGAGAACTTTATTAGAACCCTTGAATGTCAAAAAATTTTTCCCAGTTTATTGCTTCCTTTCTAATCTTGTCTGCATTAGTTTTCTTTGTACAAAAACTTAATATAATCAAAATTATCTATTTTGTAATCAATAATGACCTCTAGTTTTTCTTTGGTCACAAATTCCTTTCTCCTCCATAAATCTGAGAGGTAAACTATCCTTTGTTCTTCTAATTTGCTGATATTATCAGCTGTCTAGATATTTGCAGATATTATCACTGTCTAGATCACGAACCCATTTCAACTTTATCTTGGTATATGGTGTTAAGTGTGGGTCAATGCATAGTTTCTGCTACACTAATTTCCAATTTTCCCAGCAGTTTTTGTCAAATAGTGAATTGTTATGCCAAAAGCTGGGGACTTTGGGTTTGTGGAACACTAGATTGCTATAGTCCTTTACTATTTTGTATGACTCCTCTTTTTAAAAAACCTCAGATATAAAGGTATATAGGTAAAAAGTATATGCCAACAATAGTTGTGACATTGTAATGGGATCAAAAAGTATGCATAGTTTGATGACTTTTTGGATATTGTTACACATTAACTTTCCAGAGAATGATCAGAGCTATTCACAGCTTTAATCAACAATGCATTAGTGTACCTGTTCCTTGTCTTCTACAATCATCACTTTCCTTTTTTGATGTCTTTGACAATCTGATGAATATCAGGCAAAACATCAAGTTTCTTTAAATTTCCATCTCTCATCAAAACATTTTTAAATAGCTATTGATAATGTGCATTTCTTCTTTTGAGAACTATTCCTTCATTTATCTTGTACATTTTTGGATCAATTCCCTAGGCAACTTGAATATCAGATTTCTATCAAAAATCTTTCTCATGTCACCTCCCATCCTTCAAACATCACCTCCCTTATTTTTCTATGATGTTATATAAGAATTGAATGCTCTACTGTATATAAAGTGCTTTGCAAAATGCTTTGTAATGATAACTTTAATTTATTTCTATACCTTTATCTAGGGGACAAAACTAGCTGGTGCACCAGTCCTGAGGTTAGGGGAACCTCAAACATTTAACACCTACTAGTTGTGTGGCCTTGGGCAAGTCACTTAACCCCAATTGAATCACCAAAAATTAAAATAAAAGATTTCTACAAAAATAGGCTAAAAAAAAAAAAAAAAGATCCTTAAAGGTCAAATCCAACAAGACAAGTCATCTTGTTCAACCAAAACCTAAAGCACTGGTATCAAACCAAAATATAAATGGATTGTTGCCATAGAACACTGACTTAGAAAAGCACAAATTAACAATACCCATGTGTGTTGTGTTTAAAGATTTCCCATAAAAAATTTAAGCTGGCTCCACAAAAAAAAGATAGGCTTTTAAAAATCTGTAAAAATATGACTGCAGTTCTTCCCAAAGATATGAAAAAACTGAAAATGGGTTCTGTTGTAGAAAAGTGATAGCAGACCATTTTATTGAAACAGATGTTGCCTAGTATTCACAGCCAGTGGCTGAGTCTTCTGCAACTTATGATTCAGACACTGTCAAGAGAAAAAAGTGGGAAGGGATAGGGTCTTATGTGGTCTTTCAAAATGTAAGCTACATACACTTCACAGAAGTGATTAGAAACACTTTCATTTCTGCAGCTTGTGACACTAAAATCACAGCTATTGGGTCTATTTAAATTATATAACCTGTTGGCTCCCTTAATGCTACATTGAAAATTGAAAGTCAAATCCAAAGCATCTGGAGAAGAAAGACTTTTATGCAACTGGATGCTTATTTGCCCTATTATTTTTTATTACCCTTCAATACCGAAATGTGTATGACTTGCACATTGCCAGAATATATAGTATTTTCTTCCAAAAAAAAAAATTACACATATATATGTATGTGTATGTACTTTCCCTCTAAAATTTTCCCCTAGCTAGCTATTTTCCTTTTAACCAGAGTAATGTTGTTAACACAAAAAACTTTCAATTTTATGTAATCAAAAGTGTTTATTTTATCGGCTGTGTTGCTTTATATCACTCTTCTTTGTCAAATCTTTCCTCTCCAGACTACTTTCTAATTTTCTCAGAAGATTCTGTCCAATATTGAGTCTTTCCCCAGGAGTTTAAGAGTCCTTGTGCTCACTGGACACCATGCTATGAGAATTAATTCTGGGACCTGTGTATCTAACTTGTTTCAGTAATCAATTTCTTTATTTTTTAACCACAGTCAAATAGTTTTGTAATTGTATTCATATAATTTCTATCTATGTCTTGTAGATGCAGATATATCATATGTTCTAATATTATTTTGAAAGGAATCTATTTTTTCAATCTCTTTCTACTGAGTTTCACTGGGAACAAACAAAAAGACTAATTAATATGGCCAAGGGAGAAGGAAGAAGGAAAGAGAAAAGGTTATTTTATATCCTGCTACATTTATTTAAGTTATTGTTTCAATTAAACTTTTTTCACTGAATCTCTCTAAATTTACAAATACTAATAATTAACTGCAAAAAGTGTCAATTGTTTCCACTTCACTTATATTTATTCTCACAATTTCTTTTTGTCTTCCAATATTGGTTGGTTGATAATGATATAAATGAAAAAAGCAAAACATTCTCACACACACACACACACACACACACAGTTAAGCAAAAGAGATCACAGCATTGGCCATTACTGAGAACACCTATCTGGTTCTGTACCTTAATTCTTCTCCTCAGTACCAATAGATGCACTATCAGTCTTTTGAAGTCATGATTTCAGTAGATATTTTACTCAAAATTCTGATGTTTCTCAGAGTTTATTTCCCCTTACATTATTGTAATCATCTATTAAAATATTCTGATTCTGTTCACTATACTTTGCATAAATCCATATAAGTCTTTTTGTATTTCTCTGGATTCATAACAAAGGTCATTTTTTTTAGGCATGATAAAATTCCACTACATTTATGTAACACAAACTGTTCAGTCATTCCCCAAATAATCATCACCTATTTCATTTCCAATTTTTTGCCACAACAAAAAAATGCTGCTATAACTATTTTTGTACATAGATTTCTATTCCTGATCTCCGTAAAAGTAGATTCTAATATCACTATTTTTATGGAAATATTTTGCAAAACTTCACATGTGCTTTCTCAATGTGGGGGGAAGGAAGGAAAAGAAGGGAAAGATATTGAATTCAAAGTTAACAGATATTAAAAATTGTTTTATATGTAACTGAGCAAAAATAAAAATATTAAATAAAAAAATTAAGAAAATACACATGCATATATGTTGTTTCCTCCAATAAAATGTAAGCTTCTCAAAGCTAAAAAAAAAAAAAAAAAAAAAAAAGAATCTAATAGTATCATTGGATCCAAAGACAGTTACACCTATACTGAAATATGTAACTCCAAATAGTTTTCCAGAATGGTTGTACCAGTTCACACTAAGTATCCATCCTGACACCATCATTTCAAAATTGCTATTTACTTCTTTTGTCATCTTAGGCAAATCTGATGGACATGAGGTGTGAAGTGAATCTTTAAAAAAAACTTTTTTAAAGTATTTTCCTTATTAGTGAATTGGAGCATTTTTTCCCACATGATTCATTATAATTTCCATTTCATTTGAAAATAGCCTGTTCACATCCATAGACCAACTTGCAACTGGGGAATGGCTTATTATTATTATTATTATTAAAGCTTTTTAATTTTCAAAATATACAAGGATAATTTTTCAACATTAACCCTTGCAAAACCTTATGTTCCAATTTCCCCCCCCTTCTTCCCACCTTCTCCTCTATATCCAATATATGTTAAACATGGTAAAAAAATATATGTTAAATCCAATATGCATATAATAAATCCAACATATGCATACATATTTATACAATTATCCTGCTGCATAGGAAAAATCAAATCAAAAAAGGAAAAAAAAGGAAAAAGAAAATAAAATTCAAGCAAACAACAAAAAGAGTGAAGATGCTATGTTGTGATTCATACTCAGTTCCCAGTTTTCTCTCTGGGTGTATATGGCTCTCTTCATCACAAGATCATCAGAACTGGTCTGCATCGTCTCATTGTTGAGAAATGCCATGTCCATCAGAATTGAACATCACATAATCTTACTGATGTCGGGTACAATGATCTCCTGGCTCTACTCATTTCACTTAGCATCAGTTAAGTCTCTCCAGGCCTTTCTAAAATCATCCTGCTGATTGTTTCTTATAGAATAATAATATTCCATAACATCCATATACCACAACTTATTCACAGCCATTCTCCAACTGATGAGCATCCATTCAGTTTCCAGTTTCTTGCTACTACAAACGTTTTTTGCACATGTGGGGCTCCAGGTCCCTTTCCCTCCTTTAAGTAATGGCAGTATTCTTATGCATTTTTATCAATTCTCTAAATAGCTTAGATTAACAGACCTTTAAGAGATATTTGTAATGGAAACTTCTCAAATTGTTTTCCTTCTCATTCTAAATCAATGCATCAACTAGCACTAAAGCTAATCAACTATTGCTTTTATCTTTTTAGATAATCTCTATTCCTTGTTTAGCTAAGAATTCTCCTCCTCATAGTTGGATTTTCATGAAATATCCTTTGGTATTTCATTCATTTTTCCATGAGGAGTATTGTAGGATATAGTATAATGTTACTCTAAAACTAATTACTGCTAAAAGTGCTTTCCACTTTTTCCAGGAATTTTGATGAAAAATAGTGTTTAGTAGTATCTAGTAGTTAGTGTCCCTGAATTTATCATACACTATATTACTATGTAAGATTAATTATTAGATTGTCCCATTGATAAACATTTTTTTCTTACCAGCATCAAATTATCTTATTACTTACTACTTTATCATGTACTTTGACATCTAATATAATTAGTTCCACTCAATTTGAACCTTTTGTAGTATCCCCTTGAAATTCTTGGCCTTTATTCCTCTAGATAAATGTTATAATTATTTTACATAATTCTACAAAATAATTCCTTGTTAATTTAAACAGTATGGCATTAGATCTGCCTAAATTATTCATGCATTTCCACCACATTTTTTATGGAGTTCAATCACAAGCAAATTTCTTAATTTCCACACAAAGTACTTTGTACTTTTGTACTTTTATTCATGAATAATGACTACATAGATATCAAGGCACAGTTATTTGAAGTGAGATTTTTTCTATTTCTTTCAAATTAATAACATGTAAAATGGCTATTGATTTGTATGGGTTTATTTTATATATTCCTACTTTATTGAAGTTAATATTTCAAACTGATGTCTAGTTGAATCCCTAAGATTCTCTATGTAAACAGTCATATCGTTTGTAAAATGGCATATTCATTATTTTCTCTTTGTATATACATGTTCCCTAAATTTCTTTTTCTTCTCTGACTAGGCTTAAGTGTCAATACTAAAGTATTACATATCACTTTCATTTCTGACTCCTCCTCATTCTATTTCTCCCACCTCCCCTGCCCTTCACCAGAAATGTCCACATTCAAAGTGCCTACTGATTTTGGTCCTATTTACCAAAGCTTGCAGTATTCCTTAACACTGCTCTTTTCTCAGATCTCCCAAGCTTCAGACCTATTTACTAGAGCTTCTGCTGGCATCTCCAAGCAGTCTGGCTATGCACTTGTACAGTCCTTGAACCCTAGATTAGATAGAGGAGCTTCTGTTCCTTTTCAGTTTTCTTTATCATTGGTATATATCTAGAGCCCTTTTCAGCTATCTGCTGAAATGCTAAAGAACAAGGCTCCTTCACAACCTTTTACAAAACAATCTTTACCAGAAGTCATCATTACCAATGTATTAATGACAAATTCTGACATCAAAAAAATAACCTTCTGCCACATTTATGTATTACTAGATAGCCAGGAAGAAAAAAGAAAAAAGAGAATACTTACTCCAGGCCAGACATGTTCAATTTCTGTCCGTACAACTGTGTCCACAGGATCTTGATTCCCAAACCAGTACTGCCGACTACGATATACCACACCACAGTTAGGACACTCAATCACATACCTGTAATGGAGGTAAAGAGTAATCCAGATAGGCATAAGGAGGAGATGGGTATATACTGAAGTATCTGAAACTTAGCTACCTCTACTTACCCAGACCATGCATATTTTGCAAGACCCATCCAAGGGGAGTCAGTGGAAGCGGATGTTTTAGGTACCACACTGACCTCCTTTCCTCTTTCATAGCAGGCCTGGAACATATAAAACTCCATCAGCTTCTTGTGGATAGAGAAGACCCCAGCCCCTCATGAATACTGATGAAATTTGGGATCAAATATAGGTCAGAAAAAAAGGACCACTTTTTTAAAGATGCCAATTCTCTGGAAGTTAATCAATAGAACATAAGCATACACATGAATATAAAGTCTAAAAATGATTAGATAGTATATTATGGCTAAAGAAATTTTGAGTGAATATGTAGCCTTAAGACCAATCTCTAAACTGTAGATCTAGAGGACATAAAAGTAAAAAAAGAAGTGTCTAAAAAAAAATCCCATCTGAAAATGAACACTTAAATACCTGACAAAAGGTACCAGTAACATTACAACACACTTGGAATTCTGACTCCAAAAGCATTGGGATAGAATAAGAGATAGCTTGTGGATTATTTCAAGCTTCAATCTCTCAGAGGAGAGAAAAAAAAATGTATATCTGTAGAAAAAACAAAATCTCTCAGTTACTTACTTTACAGGTATAAACCCGGTTATCATACTGGTGGGAGTATCTACACCGGCTCTTTGCTTCATGAGGCACTCCTTCTTTTCCATGATTCATGCTATTTTTACATCCAGACCTATGATCCAAAAAGTAACAGTGATGCAACAAGCAAGGGAACTTGTTTGTTGCCTGGAAGATATTTTAGGTCAAAAACAGTCATAAGATATTGTTGTGGTGCAATCATTAGCATTACTATGACTAGTAAGCGGGAACAGGGAAAAATATGTACATGCAAATTTATACAAGTAAAAAGAAAATATAGAAACTACAGGTATAAAATAATTTGGGAAGAGGCTCTAGCAACTATTGGAGGTAATCAGGAAAAAACTAATTTGGAGATAGGTCTTAAGCTGGGATTTAAAGCAATCAAGAGAAAGATTTCTAAATGACAGAGGTAAGAAAAGAGTGCATTTCAGGCATGGGGCTAACAGCTTCTGCAAAGGCTTGGGGATGGGAAATGTAATGTTGTGAAAGAATACTAATTAGTAAGTCAGTTTGACTAGACTGTTTGGAGCATGAAAGAGAGCAAATATTTAAGACTGGAAAAAATAGGCTGAAGACAGCTTGTCTGGAGGGCTTTAAATGCCAAACAAACAAGTTTGTATTTTATTCCAAAAGGAATAAAGAACCACCTGACATTACTGAGCCGACAAGTGACATTGGCAGATCTCTACTCAAGAAATATCAATTTGGTAACTGTGGAAAACAGACTGGAAAAAAAGATTTGAAAAGCAGGGAGACCAATGAAGAGGTTATCACAACAGTCAAATGGGAGGTGATAAGGACAAATTAGAGTAGCAGCTCTGTGAGTTCAAAGAAGAGGAAAGACAGAAGAGACATTATGAAGTGAAAAGAAGAAAAAAAAATCATTTCCAAGGTGGGACAGCTAAAGGAGGACTTGAAGTTTCCCATTAGGAAAAAGAAAAAAAAAAAGATATTAGATACTTAATAAGAGATGAAGCTTAATATCATAGGATCATTTTAAGAGCTACATGAAGCCTTAGCGCCATTAAGCCCATTACCCTACTTTTACAGATAAAAAAATAGGCACAGAGAGGTTGGGAGATCTGCCCAGACAAAGAGGAAATGTCTGGGTTGGAATTTGAATCTGGGTCTTAACTCTTGAATCCACTTTCCAATAACCATCTAGTCCAACCAATACTGGAAAAAGAATTTCTCTGCCAACATACCTGACAAATAGTCTTTACTTAAAGGCTCCAATATCAAGCAATCTACCACCTCCAAAGATAGCCAGTTACACTTTGGATAACTCAAAATTTTTCCCCTCTTAGAGAAAGCTTAGATGTGACTCTGAAACGTCTTCTAAGTTACTTATTTTTACTCTGAACCTTGTTCAACCAAATAGAGCAAGTCTAATCCTTCTTCCATATTATAACTTTCCATATTGAATAATCCTTCAATATGGTTATTATGATATCCTTTCTAAGTCTCACTTTCTTGAAGCTAAAATATCTCCAGTTCCTTTAAGTGATCCTCATCCAGAATTAACTCAAAAAAACCTACTATAATTGTCCTCCTCAAACCATTGTCTAAACTTAACAACAATGTCCTTCCTAATATGAGACACCCATAACTAAACAAAATATTGAATGAGAACTGATGAGGGCAGAATAAAACACAACAAAAATTGCCCCCAGTTCCTGAAACTATACCTCTATTAATGAAATCTAAAACTGCATTAGCTTTTTTAAGCTGTTGTCTCTTACTGAGCAGCTTTTTTAGTCAACTAAAACTCCAAAGCTTTTTCAGAAAAACTATTTTCTATCCATGTTTTCCCCAATATTTGTGAGATTAATTTGTTAAGTTTATGTATAACACTTTACAATTTATCTCCATTAAATTTTATCTTATTAGATTCAGCTCAATCCTGTCAAGATGATTTTGGATACTGATTCAAATAATACAGCATATCCTTGCCAACTTTGTGTAATCTGCTGAGGTGCTGTTTGTTCTTTTTTTTCCCAAAAATGTTAAACATGAGTTTTCATTTTGCAAATGAGGAAACTAACACCCAGTTAAGTGGGTGATTTGCTTAGGGTCATCCAGGGAGGTAGTAATCAAGGAAAGGACCTGGGATTGAATCCCAGATGCTACACTAGCCAATCACTTAACCTTTTTATGTCTCAGTTTCATTTATAGAGCAGAAAAAATGCTGTCAGTGAGGATTCAAGTGAGATAATTTTTATGAGCCTTAAAACACTATACAAAACATTAACAAAAATCTGTAGAATATTTCTTTGAGAGGAAGGATTCTTTTTTCTTCAGTGCCTTGAAAATAATACATACTTAATAAATGTTTCTCCAACCCTCTAATAAGTAGCAAAATTAAAGTCAAATTTAATTCTCCTACAGGAACCCCACTGCTTTTTACCTTATACTGAACTCTCTCAGAGATTCAATATTCATTAGATAATTCAATATGATATTGATATTTAGATTTTGAACCCAACCTCTATCCCACCTTGCCCAAATGCCATTCTGATTTGGAATTTTCCCAGGTTAATCCTAAGGTAGGTTTTGAACTTTATAAGATATTATGTTCCACAGGCTATCTTACAACTTTAAAAAATTGGGCTTCATTTAATTTGTCCTACAAAGGAGGCCAAGCCTACTCCCTTATTCTTCTGGTAATAGGTAGGGTGAATTGTTTTCTTCACTTACCCACAGCTGAGGCAAATGGAGGAGCAGGTGAAGTACTCGTCTGGAAAAAAGGAACTGTGAGCCATCTGGTCATCAGGGATTTCACCGCTGAAGCGGTCACTCAATGCCTGCCAGAATTGAGGGGGAAGGCAAGAAACTCCTAAGTAACTCAAGAGAAAACCACTTCTGCCCTGTTTTCTCTTCAAAGGGGAGGTAGTTTCCATAGAAAGGCTAAATTACTAGTCTGCTCTGAGAGATTCCCCACCTAGGGAGTGGAGACCAATAGAATGCAAGTGCTGCTATCATGGCCTACAAAGCATTAAGCAATATTTCAATAAGCCTTAGTAAGAAATTAATATTACCCTCTTTTCCAAAAGCCATGAAAGGATCAAAATAAGCTGACAGTTCCCCTTTATTCTATTTAAAGTTAAAACATATTATACACTAGATCTTTAATCTCAGACATTTACAAATCTAAGTGGTCAATTTTATCACCGTCAGTTGACAATAAGAAAATAAGGCATAGAAAGGTGACAGTTCTCATAGTGAATATAAAGTTGAGGATTTTCTGCATTCCTTACTCTTTCTTTTCCCTGCCCTCATAATCTACATAGATGGCTTATTAATGCTTGGGCCAATGTCAAGATGAGGGAGAAAACTATTCCAAAAAATAAGGAGGAAATATCATAATATTTGGCAATCTTTCTTCGGTACAATTAAGCCAAAAGCCAAGAAGCAGCTGAGCCTTTTTGAAATTGAAATAAGTTTCAGGTCAAAGGATAAAGTTTTTGCAGAGACAAATGGAAAAATCTATCTTGAAAGATATCTGCCATTTCTAACCCTCTATTTACTTAGTACATTCTAGGAGGTCATGCTTTCAAGCTAAATTTTGTTTTCCTCTCTAAGTCTTAGACAAAGTTGAATCTGTGAAAAAAGCAATACAATTTCAATCAGCTATTTCCAAAGTTATGCAAATAAAAAAATTAGATTCTGTAGTCATTAAAAGGCATCCAATTTCACTTTAAATTCCAGGTTTTCAATAATTAGCTTAATCATTTAGGTTACCTTGCAAAAGGGAGAGGTTTTCGTTTTGGTTTGTTTTTGGAAGAAGGAATAATTTTTTTAATGAAAAGAAATTGGGCAGAGGCAAAGAGATTCCAATGTCAATGCAGAAGCTTCAAACTCTGGAGAGAACTTTATACAATGGGACATATTTAAATAAATAAAAGCTTAGACAAGTATAAAATGATCCAATTTAATGATTAAAATGTAACAATTATCCTCTGGAGATGATTTTTGAAAAAGCAACAAAACCATTTATCATAAAACTTGAAAATAGTAAGGTACACACACCAAAAAAAACCCATTATAACAAAAATATAGCTTTAATCTAAATATGAATTCTTTTTCTTGGAATAGGGCCTCTCTCTTCTCTTACCCCTATCTTAACTATTCATACTTAAACACTCAAATTCAAATCCCATCTTCTGCCCTATCACGAAGCCTTCCTGAATCCTCCAACCCAAATCATCCCCTCTTCCTGAGCCCTATAACTTAGTCCAGGTATCACATAGCTTGGTCTTTAAATTTTCTTGTTTTCTCAACTATAGAATAAGCTCTGTACAGCATGGATCATCTGTTTTACTTATTTTATATATGCCTAGGATAGTGAAATGCACACCTCAGACATTCAAAAGATACTTGTTGAAAAGATCAAGTGCCACCGGAAACTTGTCTTCACTCCCCAGTAAACATTCTTTCCTCATATAGGGAAGTTGCTGACCATAATCAACAGGTTTCTCTTACAATTCCCTATAAGATCTGTCTCAAACCATCCCAGTTTCATGAACAGTGGTCCAAACTCCTGCAGACAGTCTGATTATAGGCCAAGCAAAATGTTTGTTGTTCTAGGGGGAAAGTTGGGGGGGGGGGGAGGGAAGAGGATTCCCTTGCTATATGTTGAATTGACTAAGTAAAACAGTGAGATAGACAAAGTTTGTGTTTGAGGCCCTCTTTCCTTCCCTTTTACAGAACCCCTCTCTCCTGGAAACTCTCTGGGCTTCCTTCCTTGATCTGTAAAATGAAGGGGTTGAGACTATATGATTTCTACATTCCTTACTGCTCTGAATTCTATGCTCCAACCCCTCTCTCCTAGGGCATTATGATCCTATCCCACCCATCCCCCACTCCCTCTTCTTCCTCTCTTCCCTTCTCACCCCCCCCTTTTTACCCTTCTTCTTCCTGTCCCTTCTCCCTCTTCCCCTCTCTTTCTAGGACACATAAGTTGAATTTAGGCAGCAGTCATGCTCTTCCATCACTATCAATATCAATTATTTAGCATTCTGCATGACTTAAGTTGCTTGCCTGCAAAGAATCTCTGTGGCAATGGAACTTGAAAAGGAGTCCAGGATGGGTGGGATAGGATAGAAGAGGGAGGAAATGAAAGAAATGAGAGGGGGGAAAGGGAGAGAGGGGAAAACAGGAAGGGAAACAGGGAGAAGAGAGAGGGAGAAGGGAGAGGGAAAAGGGAGAGAGAAGAGGAAGAAGAGGAATAGGGAAGAGAGAAGGAAAGTGAGGGAGGGAAGAGAGAAGGGGGAGGAGGAGAAGGGAAAAGGGAAAGGACAGGGAAAAGAAGGGGAGGGGAGGGAAAAGAAGGAGAGAGAAGGGAAAGGAAGAGGAGGGAGAGGGGGGAGGGAATAAGGGGAGTGGGGAGAATGGAAAAAGGAAAGGGGGTCAGAAATAATTTATTTAGTGCCTGTGATCCATTCCATTTATAAGCCCAGGGCCTAAGAAGGGGAAGTGTGAGTCTACTTTCAATTATCTTCAGTTCTTGCATGCATCTCACAGTGTGAGCATCTTAGTAGATTGCATGATTCTAGAATCTCCTCCACATCACATTCATACATTCATATCCAATCTAGTCATTCTGCTTCAGCTGGAAGAACTTCCTGGTCAGCCAGAAGGTTCCCCGATATGCTTCCTTTGACTTTGTGGTTCTCTATGACTTCAATCATTAACTAAGCAAAAAGAGTAAGTTATATGGTGGTGTGCATACTCTTTGATATTATTATATGTACAACTTACATGTGAAGAGTTTTCAAAAGTATTTTTCCCTAATCATCAATTTCCCTGCCAGCTGAGTCTTTACCTGTTTTTAGTTTTCTTCTATTTGAGTAGAAGTCCTGGTTCCAGCCTGCCTCCTGATCAATACTTTAGCTGGGTGTAGTGAAAAATAAAATTTACATTCAATTGTTTCCATAGCAACCATCTCAGATCCATCTGATTGTTGATATAACGGTCCTCTTTTAAAAGTCTTAACCCCTCTTTCCAACTAAGAACTTTTTAAAGATATTCTGCTATATACATTTCACCTTATAGGCAATTTAAGATAATTTTGGCTATAGACCTTTTCCTCTTACCACTTATCCTACTATATTTCACATTATAAGTAAGTTAAGGTAATTTAACTATAGACCTTTTCCTTTCCCCACCAACTTTAAATTCTAATCCCCATTAAAGAACCTTAACTGTAATCTCTTAAAAATGTTAGTTTTACAAGAATTTTCATTCATTCATTCAACATGCATCAATTAGGCAAGCTAGCAAGCATAGGAAAGATACAAATACAAATAAAATGGAGTACTACCCTCCAATAAGCTAATAGTTGTAAGGCACATATTTATACTTACAAAAAAATTAATACAAGTACATGAGAAAAGTATGAAAAATTGTATCTCAAGATCAGAAGGAAAGAATACTCCTAGATAAGGAGGGGAATTGGAAAAATCAAGAAAGGCATCAATACTTAAAAGTCTTGTCCTTAAAGTTGTATCCAGAAGCTGGTAGGATTTGCATCGCATTAGGGAGCTCTCATATTGGTCAAAACCCAAAAGAAAAAACAAATGTGGAATTTCAGGATTTAAGATATTATTTAGGGAGTTGGAGTGCTGAGCCCTACTGGGTATAACTCTTAAACAACACCAGAAAAGCCAGTTTCCTATAGATGAAGCCAGCTGGGAATCTGGACAAGTATCATAACTTTCACTGTAGATAGAATCTTAGAAATGTTAACTTTTGATGAAATCTTTAGAGAACATTACTAAATGATAACACCCAGGAAAACTATGTACTTGGTCTACCAAGCATATCATTTGTTATGGAATTTTACTTTGGAAAATTGTAAGCATAAATCTAATGGCAAGGAAAATTGTGACCCAACAGCAATGAAAGTTCAAGAATCATCTTTGCTTCAAATACTTGCTGGTCTACTCTTTTTTATTTAAGAAAGGGTGATGACATTGGATTTCCTGGATAATTCTAAATTTCTGGGCTCATTTTACAAGAAGATTTCCTATGAAGTAAGCTCATAAAAATAACTGTCATTTCCAGCGACATGTTTCTCATAGCTGTATCTCTGCTAAGACAATAATTCCTTATGACATCACAGAAGAAGGCAGACTGCATTCAAAGCAAACCAGATTTTACTTCAGATGCCAATTGCAAAGTATTTCCTAAGGATCATCTTCTGGAAAGTGGATAAGGTAATCAATAAATATTTTCCTACGGTCATTTAAGAACTAGATGATGTTTAACAATACTGCCATGTTTCAGCTGGTTTATCTGACCCAAAGAAGAAAAATATTAGGGAATTTAATAAGTACCAAAGTGAATGAAAGCTGTCCTCCTCCCTCAATTGCAAACTGAATTTTCTTTTCCAATGTAGATAATACCACATGATCCAAACTTGCTCCCCATCCAAGATTCCAGATTTCACATCATTCCTAAGTTTCTTGGGTTCTCCTCCTCCCAAGGTCCCAAGTTTGGAGGAGAAAGTCAGGGAAGGGTCTCCCTTCTGAACAAAACCTTGGAAAAGCATTTGTAACATGTCTGGGAATGGTTGCTTGGAGACCAGATGATCCTGAACTTCAATTGTCCTGGCAACAACACGGCTCTTTCTCTATTGTACCCCCATGGCTAGCACTAAACAAGAGCATGCAATACATTTCCTATTTCAAAATTGTGGAGTTTTAGACAGTAAACCTTAAGATAAAGTTTGACTCTCCCTCATTTCCCTTCCTGACCCAATAATGATTAAATAGAGACACTGGTAAATATCTCATGATGGAATTTGAGGGCCAAAGATTTCTCTTTATTTGCTAGCCTAAGGAAGGACGATGTCATATAAAGCCAGTATTAATTTTTAAATGATTGCCTCAATTACATAGCAGCAGCCTGGACTCACAAGGAATATAATGTAATAGAAAGTCCATTAGATTTCTCTTCAGTCAAAAGTCCTGGATTCCAGGACTTAATCTCTTCTACCTCTGTCATTTACCCAATGTACAAACTAGTATTAACTTGAGCAAATAACTTCACCTCTTTGGGCCTCAATTACTTCATCTTTACTATCAAGGTAATTTCCCACGCTAAAAGCCTTAGATTCTGGTACTGATAACCTAATTCTCATAATACTGGATTTGTCCTCTGCCACTAACAAGGTAAATTTGCCAACTCTGCTAGAATATATTTCTGCTGAGGCAGTTCCTGCCAACACAATGGTAAACAAGGGCAGAAAGCATAAAACAAGTAAAACATATGATAAATAGAAGGAGACATAGACTCTAGCTAGACAGAAGGAAATTTCACTAAAGGAAGTAATACCAAGATTCTTGCTGGGTGACAAGGAGATTATTGTGAAGCCCACAAAGGACAAGGACACTGTTTCTGGATGTATTGTAATAATGCAATATGTGTAAAGGAGTTGACTACAAGTTAATTCTTCTGTTCTTCTTACTAATGTATTTTTCCCATAGCTATCTTTCTTTTTTAGTAAGAGATGAAAGATGAAAGATGAAAACCACTCTTGGCGGTTATGAATTCTAATGCAGAATAGAGGTAGGAGGATGTCAATGATTTTAAATGTATTTTTTTTTTTTTTTGCTGAGGCAATTGGGGTTAAGTGACTCGCTCAGAGTCACACGGCTAGGAAGTGTTAAGTGTCTGAGACCAGATTTGAACTCGAGTCTTCTGACTTCAGGGCTGGTGCTCTATCCACTGCACCACCTAGTTGTCCCTGTAATTCTCTTTTTAAAAATATTTAAGAGGTTAACCTACATTAGGAAGGACTATAAGGAAAATGAAAGCAATATTTAGGATACTGGCAAAACCATTAGATTTCACAGCATGTGAACCCCTAAGAGATCTCTGATTCACTGTCACAATTCTGAATTAGGGGTCACTCATTAAATGAGAATATACTTCTAAAAACTTCTTAAACTCATCCTCAAATCATATTTAAACACTCAGATTTTGAAAATTCTATTATGACATGAGTATCTATCTCTCAAAGTTTACTAAACACACTAATGAGAAGTTGAGGAAGCAACAGACTAACATGGAAAAAGGAAGAAGTTAGCAAAATAAAACAGATCTGATGGGGGTAGCTAGGAATCAGGAAAAGGAACTACAATCTAATAATCCCCCTGGATCCAATTTTAACCTCTAGTAGTCACCCTGACAAATAAACATTAAGCTATGCTTTTCTAACAATAACTGTATTGCTCTTTTAAATCCCAATTTGAAGAACAGCCCTAAACTATCTTTTACAGAATATTTCAAAGATTTAAAAATTTTAATAAACTAAATCATTGCTGAAAAAGAGCCCCAACAACTCTGTTAAAATCAATCACTCAATATCATATGCCACCACTTCAGCAAGAAACCATTATGTCATTAGGAAAACAAGGATTGTCATAACTACAATTTGGTCAGAATTCTTGTAATCACACAGCTGTTCAGACAACTTCTATGCATCTTAAACCTAAGAGACCTCAGCAGTTGCCCCTATTCTTCAATATGCCTAGCAAATAAGGCTGGAGGAGATTTCAGAGACTTAAAAGTCTCAATGTATTAGTGTCCTTTGATAGTTTCATCTAAATATTAATCCAGGTAAGTGTCTGAGAAGGGCTATGATGGCAGTCTTAAGCTTTCATGAGCAAGAACTGACAAGGGTTTTTAGTTTTCTATATTCCTGGATCCATTTTAGTTAAAGAGAATATCTAACTAAAATGAATCCAGGAATATTTGACAGGTATGTATAGAGTTACTTGGGGGAGGTAGTAGGGAGGGAGAAGAATGAGGGAGAGAGGAGTAACCTGTATGCACATAAGTAAAACAAAGTAGTGGATATGAGAATTATATTAGGTGCCTTAAAAATATAAAAATTGCTACTTTTCCAATCATTCTGACCTGGAGGAGCTATTCCTTTGTTGCACCAAAGTTTCATTGTTTTTTCTTATATAGCAGGACAGGCCAACTGACTAATGACCAATATGATTTCGAGGTATTGATATGTATGTGGATGTTTCACAAATTACATCTCATGAGGAGATGGAATGAGCAGTAGCAAAATTATGAGCTTTCCACATAGGTATAGTTAGAATACTACAATCTTAATGTTGGAAGGCAAGAACTAAATCTAAGCTACAGATTTTCTAAGTGAGAGATTTTATATCAATCATGATCTGAAATGACATCATTAGTTCTATAATATAAATAAATTTGCAATATAAAAAGATTCTTTAAGAGGATTAAAGCTGATTGAGATAAAGGATAAGGGGGCCTGGTGAAAGGGACCAGTAGCACAGTTCAGAGTTGAATTTCCTTTTCCTATTCTTAAAATGTCTTCTGAGACAAAGGAAGGAGTGCTGCTACCTGTTGGATTTTGCTAATGTAGTCCAACTACCCAATTCTTTCCCAATAGCTGCCCTAGAAAATGAATACTAGGAACTTAATGAGTACTAGTCATTGGGAACCCACTGACCTTTAGTGCTTTGTAGATGACCCCTGGGTGCCTGGGAGAACGGGTGGTGTTGTTCTCCAGCTGCTGCTCCAAGGCCCGCCTGAGCCCAGAGAAATCTGTAGGGGGATTGTAAGTCCTCGTTCCTTTGTAGTGGATGGAACTGAAAGCTTCAGGGAATCGACCCAGCTTCCGAAACCGGTCCTGGATCAGCTTCTCAGGCACCTCAGAGGGGTGATCTGTGAAGGCACACATAGGTTCATGAGCAAACAGCTTAAACAACAACAAAAAAAAAAAAAAAAAAAAAAAAACTTTTTGATAAACTGAAGACTGCTAGGATTGGCATCTTCCTTAAGTTCATAAAGGAAGTTATTAGTAAGACAGAAAAGGAAATCTCTCTTATCTATGTCTTAGCTATTTTTTTCTTATATGCCCTTTCGATTTTTTAAGGGAACAACACAAGGAATATTACACACATACAATGGGCCTTAAGTCCCTGTTTCTCTCACTGCTAATCAGAAGCCAGAAAGTAAAATGAAGCAAAGTAGGGTATAAGTACAGAATAGGCCCTTGGCCAAAACACTTCTCCAATAATTTTAGCCTGTATCATTTACAAAATTAAGATCATTCATTTACCTCTAAGCGAAGAAAGAAAACCATATCAAGTAAAAAAGTAGAAATCATATGTAATAAAAGAGGTGACAAATCAAATCATGTTTTTCCTCAGTTCTACTCTCTATCTAAAATTTGTCTATTCTATTCTCATATTTCTATAAAGAATTCTTGATAATGCAACATACTACTGGTGACATCGAAAGACAACTACAGACCAAAAGGTAGCAATGAACCTCTTTCCCAAAGCCCTGAAGATTAAATTACAATATTTAATTGTAGCAATTAAGCAATCTTAGAATAGTCTCTCTTCTCCTGTTCCTTTTCTTAAATTCATAATTGTAGAGCTGAAAAGTATCATGAAAATCATTTTGCTCAACCTTACTATTTTCCAAGAACTTCCTTTCTCTTACTCATACAAGTCCCCTGAAACAAATACCACTGATTTTATATTATTCCTTCCTGGTTTCTCTGGTTTGAGTAAAATATTAATTTAGAGTATTTAATTGGCAAACAGGAAGATATGCACCCCCACTCCCCTACCAGAATTCAGGCCTGCCATTAAAACTTTAATGAACACGTGTTCGAACCACATTTACCTTAGAAATTGACCCCTTTGTAATGCTAGATTAGAGGATGGGATCAAAAGTATACTGCAGAATATTTTATGTCAAGTTTTTACTAAATGAAGTATGATATGATACCTATGATATTTCTAAATTCATGAAACAAAACCATTTTGCAAAGAGGTTCTGCTACCAATCATCAAATAATTATTCCCAATTCCCAAATTATAAGGATAGATTATGTAATATATTGGTGGTAATGTTCTTTAAAGTCATTTTTAATTTTTTATTAGTATGAAAAACATCAGCAAACATGAACATTTCCTTCAACAAAAAATGAGACAAAAGAGGATTGTATAGGATACAAAGTAAAAATACAACAGATTTCCCATGTCCTTTTTCTGAATTTACTTCTATTTTTGTCATGTTTCATTGATACTTTTTTCTTTTTTGCTCCTTCCCCCAGCCTTTACCCACTCTCCACCATAATAGTGGAAATTCTTCCTAGATCAGAAATAGTAACTGTTCTTATCCTATCCTAACCAATTTAAAAGATAAGTATTTAATAGCATTATTCATACAGAGCTCCATAGTAGACTCACTCACTATTATTTAAAATATGGTAACAAATATTTGATACCAAGCATGAGGGAAAGCACCTCAAGAAGTATGCAATTTAAGAAAGGATCTAACATGATCAAGGCAAACTAACATAGATCAAAGGACTTAGAACTAGAAGTTATCTTAATGATCATCTAGTCTAGCTAACTCACTATGTAATCTGGGAACTGACCCTTTCAAGTTCCCAAAATCAAAACTATTTTCACAATACTAAGACATTATTTGCCTATTAAAATGTTCTTCCAAGAATTACAAAATGTTTAACCCATATTGGCTTACTTGCTATCTAAGGGAGGAGGGCGGAGGAGGGCGGAGAAAGAGAGGAAGAAAAATTTGGAACACAATGTTTTGCAAAAGATAACTATCTTTACGTGTATTTTGAAAATAAAAAGCTCTTAAAATTTTTTAAATAAAAAAGTAAAATGTGGAAGATTCCCTTTATTAGTTAAATATTTGTATGAAGCTGGATTTTCTTCACATACTTCAAACCAAAACAACATATTGCAATAGACTGAATGCAAAAACAGAGATGAGAATCCAACTGTCTATTTAGCCAGGCATTAGACAGATTCGCAAAAAATACATAAATCAATACTACTCATCACTTTTTTTGGTTTGTTTGTTTTTTTTTCATAAAAAATATTTATATTGACATGCAATGGATTGTTTTTAAATAAGTTAATGTTTTAAAATTTTATGAATCTTAATTTCCAATATAGTAAATCCTTATATGTGTAAGCCATATAAACAAAAATTCTTTGGGGTCCCTAATTAATTTTTTAGAGAGTTAAAGGATTCTGAGACCAAAAAATTTAAGAAACAGTGATCTAATCTATCTCCCTCGCTTTATAGATAAGAATAGAGAAAAGTGAGTAATCCACAAGGAGGCACAAGAAATGGGCAGTCTCATTATTCAAACCCAGATTTTCTGACTTTAAATCGAATATTTTTTATATAAGATAGTTAAGTAAATTACTTGGGGAAAAAAAAATCCAATCTCTTAAGATTTTTGTTTAAAAAGTTTCTCTTCTACATATTCTTTTATTTGTTCTTTTGAGGAAAAGGAAGAAAATCAGCCAACATTTACTATGCCCATTATATATGGGAGAAAAAAATATACAGAAAAGAAAATACTAGCAAACTAACAACTACATTTTTTCTCTTTTATTTAGGCAAAATCAATATGCTTCTGTAATTACTCACCAGAACCCAACAGTTGGGTATGTACTGTTTCATGGAAAATGATGACTGCAGGACCCAGAGTAGATAAAGGGACATCTAGACCACAGCGGGCAGAGGTGGCCTTGAGCTCCTTAGTAAAGTGTTTCAGGTAGGCTTCTGAAGCATCTCCAAGGAACTTGAACAGGTCATTATGCAGCCTGTCGGCATGAGTCCGATAGATGACCAGATCAGAGATGGCTAGAACCTTGAGCAGCAGCCGTGTCCTCTGACTTAGGTTGACAGTAGCTCCCAGAAGCCCTTCTGTATCTACTACCGCCACTTTGTGGACTGGGTCATACGCTGCCCAAACCCCCACTGTGCAGGACTCCTGTGCTGGGGATGTTTTGAAGACCTCACGGCCATAGAAAAAAGTATGGTTAAGGGTATGAGACTTTCCATCTCCAGTATTTCCAAATATGGAAACCACCTTCAGATGTTGATCAGGTTTGCAGTCCAGTTTCTTAATAAAGTCTTCTTCATTTATTACCTTATAAAACAAGATAATAAAGCATGAAATGGCTAGAAATAAAACGAATCAGCACTTAAACTAAAGCTCCTCATCAGCCATTTAAGATGGGAGAAAAAACTGAGCAAAAGTCATCAACAGCAACTATATCATATAATCACTATTCAGTACTACCCTCCAAAACCAACTTTGAGCCTCTCCTGAACAAACTGTTGATTCAGTAATTGGTCTTTCATATCAGTGACATTATCCATGTATAAATTATATGATGAATTGATCATTTCATTTCTAAAAGTTTCAATTTTCATCTGAAAAATGGGGATAATAATTCTTACATTAGCCTATCTCAAAAGGTTGTGGTAAAGAAAAACCATTTTAAAATTTAGCTATTATTAACTAGGTATTGAATTTCATCAATCCAATATTTCAGCTGACTCCTAGTTTAATTAGACCATCTAGTTTAAGTCATTCAATTCTTATGGACAGGGAAAAAAAGGGACATAAAATAGATACAATCACTAGAAATGAAAAGAATCCAAGGATTTAAAGGTGTTTGTGTTGCTCCCTACTCTCAGCCAACTCTGAGGGTAAATTGACTTTGGCAGGATTAAAGAGGAACATATGTTAATTTTGCAAGAATCCCTGAAGAGGTGGTCAAGGGCTAGTTGAGGCAGCAGAAAAAGGCCCAGAGAGAACTTAAGGCCAATGACACAGAAAAAAGCCATGTCAGTTTCTACCTTCCAGGTCAAATCAGAAAGTGGCAAGGGCTTGACTCTTGAGATGTGGAATAGATGCAGGAAGGGAAGATTTGGAAGGTTCAGATAATTTGGATATAACAATTTCCCTGCTATTTTCAAACTACACCCAGGTGTGATCCAGTGTTGCTGACTATCCATCCAATCAAAAATAGAGCCATTGAGTGCAATCTATCCATTATAAATGGCTAGAGAAAAATCTATCACAGAGGGGTAATGAAGAGGGAGAATAGGGAATAAGCATGTAGATAGCACCTACTATGTGCCATGCCCTCTGCTAAGCACTTCTACAAATTTCTCCTTCGATCCTCAACAACAAACGCTATAAGATGTTACAGCATCTCAAAACTGAAGAAAACAGAAGCAAAAAGAACTTGAGTGTCTTGCTCAAGGTTATACAGGCACTAAATGTCAGAGGCTAAATTTGAACTCAGATCTTCCTAACTCCAAGTCCAGCATTCTATCCACTGTGCCATCAAATGCCTCTACATAAAGAGGCAAGGGATAAGGTCAGTAGGTCCCAGCCTGCACCATGTACAAACCCCAGATATAATACAGAAATACATATATTGAATAATTGACACAATCTCCATATTGTTCCTTAACCCAAAATATTTTTTAAAAAGCTATTTTCAAAACATATGCATGGATAACTTTTCAACACTGACCCTTACATAGTCTTGTATTTCAGAGTTTCCCCTCCTTCCTTCCCCCCCGCAACATGGCAAGCAATCCAATATATGTGATATATGTTAAAATATATGTTTAACCCAAAATATAATAGCTATCCTGATTGGCAAGGTGAAGAAAAAGCTAATAGTATTTCTGCCAAGTCTGCAGGAGACCTTCCTAGTCCTACCCCACCTGTTAGCATATTTTTCTTTACAAATTTTATCATCTCTTCTGTATATACTTTGTATGTACTTCGTCATGTGTCGTCTCCCCCTGAAAATTTAACACTTGAGAGCTGGGATTGTCTTTTGCCTTTATATCCTGAGAATTTAGCATGGTGACTGGCAGACAATAAGCACTTAATAAATATTTGTAGACAGATGAGCTTTCAAAAAATGTAAATAAAAAACAGGATCATCTCCTAATGGAGAGTAAGACATAACTGCAGTCATCAAAGAACTGCAGGGAAAAAAAGCCTTTAAAAGTCTTATTTCACCATTTAGTTCTCTTCTTTAGTTAATAAAGACAGGACAGGGGTTACCAACTCCTTCCACCAAATGGTACCAGTGGTTTCTTCAATAAATCCTAACAAATGAAGATGTTCTCTAGGAGAGCATGTGCAGTAATAAACTAGACTCATGCATTCTTCTCAGTCACAGTATATTCAGGTCTCTAGAAGCACTATGCCCTCATCTGGGAGCAATACACATTTACTGTACTTCCCCCCAAGGGCATGTAAACACCCAAATTATCCATAACTTGATCTATCAAAACACAATCAAGTGAGGAATAGCTCATACATCACACTGAGGTATTTCAACAATAGTCGACCAGATCCTAAGGGACCAAAGGTAGGTTGTTAATGCAGAATTACAGGTTATAAGGTCCAGAAGATGTCAGCATAGGTGAGATAGTCCCACTAGTATTAAACTGCAACATCCCATTCCACGGACCCAAATTTAAAAAAACACAACAAAACCCTCAATGGCTGATTGGCTTAAGTTCTGACAACAGTACATTCTTCAGCTCCTAATAAGGATTTACTGAATAATAAGCAAAGTCATTCAGTGGGGACTGCCTGAGGAACAAAAATAACAGAAATAAAAGTTGCAAAGCACTTTAGGTAATCTCACTTCAACTTCAAAACTTATCTTATTTAGGTACTATAGGTTTTTCAGATGAGGAAACTGAAGATCAGGTTAAATTATTTCCCTGATATTACACATCTAGTAAATGTCAGAGGTGAGATTTGCATCTAAGACTTACTGATTCCAAATCAAGGGATGTATTCCTGCGTCCACATTTGTTTTCAGCAAGGTAAAGGCTACAATTCAGATAGTCTTGTCTTTTAGGTGCATGTTCAGATAAGAGCATAACATTGAAGATCTCAGTGTCAAATTAGGATTTAATGTGACTCTGGAAACCTCTCACAGATAATGGGCAAGATTGACCAATGGGTTTTGGGGGCAAGACAATGCCAGAGGTCACTGGGTAGTATCTTTTAAGAGGTAAAACTGATAAGAGATCAAAGAAAGAGGAAATGGACCTATATGGACAAAAATACGTATAGCAGCTTTCTTTTCTGTAGCAAAGAACTAGAATCTGAAGCAGTACCCATCTAAGTTATGATATGTGAATATGATGGAATACTACTATGCTAAAAAAAAAAAGTACAAAGGACACACACACACACACACACACACACATATACATATACATATTGCTTTTTCAATGATAAGGGAGAGGCAAAAAAAGGCAGAGAATAATGGAACCAAAAGAAAAAGAAAAAAAAAATTATGAAAGGGATGGTGGTTTCAGTGAAGCTGGAAAAGTGAACAGATCCAAAAGCACAATGTAAACCATAACAATATTATAAAGACAAACAACTTTAAAAGATAATGACCAACCATAATTTCAGGAGACTAGTGTTGACAGCTACCTAATCATCTCCCATTAAAAAAGTGACGGACTCAAAGTACAGATTAAGACATACATTTTTCTGAACACAGCCAATGTGAGCAGGTTTTTTTCTTGACCATACATATTTGTTATAAGGGTTTTATTTTTTCACTGAGAATGAGGAAAGTAGGAGGGAAAAGCCACATTTTCATAAATTCAAAAACTGTTTAAAAAATTGCAAAAGGCAACTGGTAGTTTGTTATTGGATCCAACGGGTGAGCAAAAGGTTAAATGATACTTATTATAGTATTATATTACTGTGAAACCAGAGTTGCCAGAGTTGGACTGAGAAATGACAGCTCCTTCATTAAGAAGTCAGAATGTAAACACACTATTATCAAATGATGATATATCAATTACTTGGCTATATCCTGGCCTCAACAGGACAGTAAACCACACATTCTAGTAATGAATCCTTGGCAAACTACTACATAGATTCTACAGATCACTGCAGGAAGTTCTCTGATCTAATAATCAGAAGAATGGGGATATTTTAAGCTTTACAGATGTCCAATATGTCAGAGTCACTCAAAAATGAATAGCTACCATCTTCTAGTCAAAGTCACAATTCAAGATAAAGGGAAAAGGAAATGGTCCCTATGGGTTGACCTCAATGCTGTTCATCTTGTAGTAAAACATACCAAATTCTAGATCTAAGAAATAATATATATTGATCCATAAATTGAATTCAGTTAGCTGATCTGAAAATAGCAGGCTCAAGTAAAACTGGAGATAAAAAAATAGAGACAGGACTTTTGAGGAGGACTTTCTTTTGATATCATCCTATCTTCCCTTCCTATCTCAAATTCCTAGAAAAAACTATTTACACTAGCTATTCCCACTTCCTCTACTCACTTTTCAACCCTTGGCAATATGCTTTCTCACATTTGTGATACACTGAAACTATCCCTTTCAAAATTTACTATTTGAATATGCAAATCTGATGGTCTCTTCTCAAATCTCATCCTTCTCCACTTGTTTCATATGTCACTGCAGATAACCCTCACCAGCTACATATTCTTTTCCTCTGGGCTTTCATGACATGAAAGGAAGAAAATAAGAATTTCTTAAGCAGTATTAGGCACTGTGTAAAGCATTTTACAAATATTTTCCCTTTTGATCCTTGTAATTATTGTGGGAGGAACATATTATAAATCCCATTTTACAATTAAGGAAACTGAGACTGAGGAAGTAACTTGGCAGGGTCATATACCTTCTAAATGTCTGAGGCTAGGACTGAATTCAGGTCTTTCTGATTTCAGGTCCAGCATTCTAGCCATTCTTATCTTGGTTTTCCTCCTATCTGTCTACTCATTGTACTCTGCTGCTTCAGCACTGTCCAGATCACACCTCCTTACTGTGGGTATATTTCACAAGGCTCTGTCATAGGCCCCTTTGTCTTTTCTCTCTACATTCTCTCTCTCAGGACCTTATCATGTCCCATAGGTTTAAATTATTTCTATGTTGATGATTCCCAGATCTGACTATCCAGCCCACTCTGTCCCCTGAGGTTTAATTTCATATCACAAATTGGATGTCTTAGAGACATTTCAAATTAACATGTCCAAAACAGACCCACCACCCACCCTGACCCGGATCACACTCACCCTCTCTTCCAAACTTATTTCTATTGAAGGAACCACAATTTTTCTAGCCTTCCAGATTTATAATCTTGGAATTATGAAGTTTCACTCTCATTACATATGTTGATCAGTTGGGAAATCCTACATTTATATTTCTATAATATAATAACTAGAACTTTTGTAGAACTTTAGTGTTTGTAAAATACTCTACAAATATTCCATTTAATCCTGACAGCAGCCCTGGAAGGTAGGTGCTATATTTTTCACATCTAATCCCTTCCCTCTAACTCATATACCTATCATTCTAAGGTCCCTCTCATATTAATTACTACAATAACTTAATGGAGTCTTTAACACAGATCTGACCATGTCACTTCCCTATTCAATTTACTCCAGTGGTTTCTTCTATTGCTTCTAAAATCAAATATAAACTCCTTGGTTTATCTTTTAAAGCCCTTTTCAAGTTTTAAAGCAACTTTACAAGCTGACCCAAATCTATCTTTTCAGCCTCATTGATCATCAACTCCCCTCCTGTATTCAATAATGGAACCATTTACTTCTCTTAGTGGAACACCCCTTGATTCCCAGGTGCATTTCCTCTGACCAAAGAAGATATTAAATCATATGATTCAGAGCATAAACTGCTGCTGTGATAATGCCTTCTCGACCTTGTGAGTTTTGCTTTTCCTAAAAATTGTGAATCTTGAATGGACCTGTATAACATCATTCCAGAATGCCAACTGTTGGAATCTGATTCAGTGTGTAAAAAAAGGCTCATTTTATTCTGTATTGCCAGGTCTATTCTTGAATTTATCTAGGGACAAAGTGGGATCACTTACTTGGGTACCTTGTTAGCCCTTATTTTTGCAAGTGCCTATTCAATTTACTCCACTGGTTTCTTCTATTGCTTCTAAAATCAAATATCTCTATTTCTCACATTTCATTTCCTGTCATAGGTCTTTTCATTGGGTGTCCCTAATAGCTGGGATGAACTATTCACTTCATTTTCACAGAATCCCTCTGTCCCTTCAAATTACAGCTCAAGCAATACCTTCTGATGAAACCTTTCTTGGCCCCCCATTTCCTAGTACTTTACCTCTGAAACTACCTTGTATTTCAGTACATATTTAATAATTGTATTTGTTGTCTTCTCCATTCAAATATAATTGTATCATTCGTTGAATTTTGGTCTTAATACACCTGGGCACAGTGTCATATAAAAGGTACTTAATACTTGATTTTTCATGGCTGGAGGTCTCATTTAACCATGTGTCCCTCATTAGTTTCCCCTAAAAATGCCCTAACAAAAGAAAAGGAGCACAAAGGTGGCACACTAAACCTAAAATAGAAGCAACTAGAGCAATCTGCCCAGACAGTCACACCCAATGGACCCCATAAACAGATCGGACTTGAAGAAATCATAGAAAGTATGGAATACAAAATTATAGCATGCAATTAACTAGATCCAGTCTTGCCACATCAATAGCCAAATATATCAGCTGCCAGCACACATAAACACCCCTGAACTCCGAATATGGCAGTATCCCCCAAGAACAGCCATATTTCATGTTTCAATGTAGGGGAGAAAGGAGAACAGAGTGATGGCTGGAAAGTCTCATGGTACAAATAAAGTCTAACAATGGATTTGTAGTTAAAAGGATCTGAGTTTTATTTCTTAGTTTTCTGTGAGACCAGGGGCAAGTTATTTAACCTTGTTTTTGCTTTCAGTTTTCTTAACTATCAAAGGATCTAGATTAGATGATCTCTAAAGTCCTACAACACCTCAGGATCTGGCTCTGCATTCCTCACCCACCACGTACTGGCAAAAATAAGGGCTAACACGATACCAAGTAAGTGATCCCACTTTGTCCCTAGATAAATTCAAGAATAGACCTGGCAATACAGAATAAAATGAGCCTTTTTTTACACACTGAATCAGATTCCAACAGTTGGCATTCTGGAATGATGTTATACAGGTCCATTCAAGATTCACAATTTTTAGGAAAAGCAAAACTCACAAGGTCGAGAAGGCATTATCACAGCAGCAGTTTATGCTCTGAATCATATGATTTAATATCTTCTTTGGTCAGAGGAAATGCACCTGGGAATCAAGGGGTGTTCCACTAAGAGAAGTAAGCAAGTCAACAAGCACTGTGCTAAGTCAACAACTTAGCTGAGACCTGGAGAACCAAAGAAAGGAAAAAAGAACCCTCTCAAGGAGCTCACAACATAATGGGGAAGACAACACACTACATACAAATTAAAACTTTAAGTAATCTCAGAAGGAAGGCACTAGCATTGAGAGTGGCCAGAGAAGAGATTTCTTATACAAAGTGGGTCATGGGTCTTAGCTGAAATGCCAAATATGTCAGAAAATCCAGGAGATAAAAGATGAGGCAGAGCACTTCAAGCACTGGGGACAAGTAATAAAAATCTACATCAATTTCAATAGACTTGTGATGCAAAATGCCATCCATATTCAGAGGGAGAACTATGGAGAATGAATCAAAGCATAGTATTTTCACCTTTTTTTGGTTTGTTTGTTTGCAAGGTCACTTTTAAAATTGAGACTGAAAAGGAAGGAAGATGAAATCAGACCAGGGGAAACTAAATGAGAAAGTACTGAGGTATGAAAGAAGTGTAGTAACAGAAAAGGAGAAGGCAGAGAAGTTGGAGGAAGCAGTTTAGGGAAAAGAGAAGGCAGAAAGAGAGATAAAGTGATTAATACACAGGAAGAGGTAGAGTGATCATAATCAAGTAGAGAATGATGTCAGTTTTTAATCCTAAAAGTGGAACATTTGTGATAGCAAGACCACCTCTGCTCTTTATGGTTAAGGTGGTATAAATGTTCTTGGTTCCTAAAGTGATTTAATGTAAACATTAAAGCTTTATATAAATACTAGTTATTATGTTGAGGGCAGCTGGATGGTACAAATGTAGCAGTGGATATAGTGGTGGACTTTGGGTCAGGAAGATCTGAGTTCCAATCTAGCCTCAGATACTGGACAAGTCATTTCATCCTGGTTGCCTGTTTCCTCATCTGTTAAATGAATTGGAGAAGGAAATGGCAAACCACTATCTCTGCCAAGAAACCTCAAATAGGGTCACAGTCAGTTAGACAAGACTAAAATGACTGAACAACAAATTGTTATGGTGTAGAGAAATAAAGTAAGGTTTGCCATCTGAACAGGTAAGAGTGAGAAGTGCATAATTCTAAAGTTATAAAGATGGGAAAGACAATATAAAAATGGTAGTTCCTTTAATTGGATCAAAGGCCTATCATGACTATGCAACCTGGACAAGTCACTTAACCTCTGAGGACTTCCATCACAGCGGGGGAAAAAAAACAAGACAAACAGACTAGAAATGTGCTCTAATCCGTAATTCTGGGCCAGAAACTGCTAATAGCACTTAGACAGTCTTTATGGTTTAGGGATTAGAAAAATGATCAGGAGAAAATACAATACTCTTAGAGACTTCTTATCCAGTATTTTAAATTCCATGGTATTCTGATATACCAACTCATTAAATTTAGACACCAAACACTGAAGTTTAACTTCATGAGATATTTACATCATTATAAAATGCCATCAATAACCCTCCCTATAAAATGTTGGGGGGAAGAGGGAGAGATTTAGGAGCAAAGCTCAAAACAAATTCAGAAAATGCCAAGGTGGAATTGTTATCATGTAACTGTTACTGTGGTAATCCAGGTCTGGGACATAAAAAAGGTTAAAAGATCGGGAATGTTTTACATCTTATAAGGGAACAAAGCAGCATCTCAGACCTTTAGCGTTGGCATAAAGTTTGGAGAATTATGTTACTACTATTGCTATATGTATAAATTGTATATTTGATACTCTGCTGTCCACAACATGGAAAACACAAGCAAAGGAGAAGGCACACACCTACTGCAGATCCCTACCATGCCTATGTATAATGATGGGGAAACAGGGACAATATGGAGGCAAGCTTTACCTACAGTAATGAAGTATTTTTAGAATGCTGAATCATGTTGTGTTTTAATAACTAGGGTCAATTTGGTATTGCTACACATTTAATGTTTTTCATTATATTCTTGATCTTATAAAAGTTTAATACATGTGATAAGCAATGGATAAAACATGAGAACTACATGACTTGAAAATATATGTATATGTGTTATCAGAAACCTAAATAAAAATCAATAACCTAACATAGTTCTAGACTGTGAAAGATCATGAGTAACTAGACAGAGGAGTCTGAACATGGGTCAGAAAGCTAGATCATGGCAATGATGTTGTCAAAAATGATATCTTTCCATCAAACATCCTAATTCATCAATTTCCTCAAATCCCATTAGGATACAGCCATGACCTAATATCTCAGTCACACAAAGGGGTATTCCTGCTATCACTCATACTTCTATGATTAAAAAATGTTGACATCCTTGTTATTGTTCTATAAAAAATAATGATCAAGCTAATTTTAGAAAGACCTGGAAAGACTTACACAAACTGATGCTAAGTAGAACCGGAAATACATTTTACACAATAACAGCAAGATTATGGGATGATCTCCCCAGGATAATACACCATAACCAAGTAGGATTTATAGCAGGAATGCAGAACTGGTTCAATATTAGAAAAACTATTAACATAATTGACTATATCAATAACCAAATTAATAAAAACCATATTATTATATCTCAGTATATGCAGAAAAAGCATTTGATAAAATCCAACATCCATTCCTATTAAAAACACTAGAGTGTATAGGAAATAAATGGACTTTTCCTTAAAATAGTCAGTAGCATCTATTTAAAACTATTAGCAACCATCATATGTAATGGGGATAAACTAGAACCATTCCCAGTAAGATCAAGGGTGAAACAAGGTTGTCCACTATCACCATTACTATTCAATATTGTATTGCTAGCTTTGGCAAAGAAAGAGAAAAAGAGATTAAATTAGAATAGGTAATGGGGAAACCAAATTATCACTTTTGGCAGATGATATGATGGTATACTTAAGAGAACCCTAGAGAATCAACTAAAAAACTATTAGAAGTAATCTACAACTTTAGCAAAGTTGCAGGGTACAAAATAAATCCACATAAATCATCAGCATTTTTATACTTCACTAACAAAATCCAACAGCAAGATACACAAAGAGAAATTCCATTTAAAATAACTATTGATGACATAAAATACTTGGGAATCTATCTTTCAAGGGAAAGTCAGTCACTTTATACACAAATAAAGTCAGCTCTAAACATTGGAAAAAATCAAGTGTTCTTGGATAGGTTGAGCAAATATAATAAAGATAACAATATAATAAGTAATTTATTTAGTGCTATACCAACCAAACTCCCAAGAAACTATTATATTGACCTAGACAAAATAACAAAATTCATCTGGAAGAATAAAAGGTCAAGAATTTCAAGGGAATTAATGAAAAAAAAAAAAAAATCAAATGAAGGTGGCCTGGCTGTACCTGATCTAAAACTATATTATAAAGCAGCAGTCACCAAAAGCATTTGGTATTGGCTAAGAAATAGATTAGTTGATCAGTGGAGTAGATTAGGTTCACAGAACAAAATAGTGACTATAGTAATCTTTGACAAACCCAAAGATCCCAGCTTTTGGAATAAGAATTCACTATCTGACAAAAACTGCTGGGAAAATTGGAAACTAGTATGGCAGAAACTAGGCATTGACCCACACCTGACACCGTATGCCAAAATAAGGTCAAAATGGATTCATGATTTAGACATAAAGAATGATATCATAAAAAAATTAGAAGAACATAGGATAGCTTACCTCTCAAATATGTGGAGGAGGAAGGAATTTGTGACCAAAGAAGACCTAGAAATCATTATTGATCACAAAATAGATAATTTTGATTATATTAAGTTAAAAAGTTTTTGTACAAACAAAACTAATGCAGACAAGATTAGAAGAGAAGCAATAAACTGGGAAAACATTTTTACATTCAAAGATTCTGATAAGGGCCTCATTTCTAAAATACATAGAGAATTAATTCAAATTTATAGAATTCAAGCCATTCTCCAATATCAAGCCATTGATAAGTGGTAAAAAGGATATGAACAATTTTCAGATGAAAAAATTGAAACTACTTCTAGTCATATGAAAATATGCTCCAAATCATTATTGATCATAAAAAAAGCAATTTAAGACAACACTGAAGTATCACTACACACCTCTCAGATTGGCTAAGATGACAGGAAAAGATAATGTTGGAAGGGATGTGGGAAAACTGGGACACTGATGCATTGTTGGTGGAACTGTGAACAGATCCAACCATTCTGGAGAGCAATCTGGAACTATGCTTAAAAAATTATCAAACTGTGCATACTGTTTGAGGCAGCAGTGTTACTACTGGGCTTATATCCCAAAAAGATAATAAAGAAGGGAAAGGGACCCATGGGTGCAAAAATGTTTGTGGCAGCCCTTTTTGTAGTGGCTAGAAACTGGAAACTGAATCGATGCCCATAAGATGGAGAATGGCTGAACAAATTGTGGTATATGAATGTTATGGAATATTATTCTGTAAGAAATGACCAGCAGGATGATTTCAGAGAGGCCTGGAGAGATTTACATGAACTGATGCTAAATGAAATGCGCAGAATCAGGAGATCCTTGTACACAGCAATAGCAATATTTTACGAAGATCAATTCTAATGGACATGGCTCTCTTCATGATGATTCAAACCAGTTCCAATTCAGTGATAGAGTCATCTACACCCAGAGAGAGGCCTGTGGGAACTGAATGTGGACCACAACATAGTATTCTCACCTTTCTATTGATGTTTGCTTGCATTTTATTTTCCTTCTTGAGGTTTTTTTCCCTTTCTAGATTCAATTTTTCTGTGTAGCAAAATAACTGTATATGTATACATATATTGAATTTAACATAATATTTTAAGATATTTAACATGTACTGGACTACCTGCCATCTAAGGGAAGAGGTGGGAGGAAGGAGGGAAAAATTTGGAACAGAAAATTTTGCAAGGATCAATGTTGAAAAGCTACCCATGCATATGTTTTTTAAATAAAAAGCTTCAATTGAAAAAAAAAAAAGATTATGGAATGATCATACAGATCATGGTTCTTAACAGATCTGGTGGTTCTCAGCAGTTCAGTGAACCAAGGCAATCCCAATAAACTTTGGATAGAAAATGCTATCCACATCCAGAGACAGAATTATGAAGACAATGTAAATCAACACATATTATGTTCACTTTTTTCTTTTTCTTCTGTTTTATTTTTCTCTCATGGTTTTCCTTTTGTTTTGATTTTTCTCTCCCAACATGATTCATAAGCAAATACTTATTTAAAAAAATGAATATACACATATAACCAAAAATTTTTTTAAAAACCATTGACATTCTTCTACCTGATCATAATCACTGTTTTTCCCTATGCCTCAATCATTCCATTTTTCTTTATGCTTTACCTTTCCCCTAAACTATCATCTCCTCCTCCTTCTCATCTTCCTCCTCCTCTTCTTCCTCCTTCACTGTTACCTACTACTCCATACTCTCTCCACATTTCAGAACTTTCTCCTTATTCTAACTTCACCTTCCTTCCCAATTTGGACCTTATCATTAACCACCATCTACCTCTACTAATCCTATTTACATGCTATTGAATAGAGAAGGGAAAAAAAATCATACAGAAAAAGCTAAGTGGATCCACCACAAATTTATGTACTCTAACCTCAATTAGACCCTCTCTCAAAGAAGGTAGTCCTTTTATTCCTTCCTAATGGATTCCCTACCCTTCTTCCCCATAACCTTCCAAACCTTCTAGAAAGTCATCCCATACATCTATATTTACACAGCATCAAGACTGAAGCTGACATAGGTATTTGGTGACCGATTAGTGGAAGCAGCACAGGACACCATCTCTGGAATCTGAGGAACTACGTTCAAAGTCTTAACCTTTCTGGATCCCAGTTTTTTCATCTGTAAAATGGCCTCTTAAGTCCCTTCCAGTTCTAGGTCTATGATCCTATATGTAACTAAAATCATCTCTTCTAACTACCCAGTAGGACTACTCTGAAGATTACACAGGGAAAAAAAATTGGTAAAGGACTCTGAATCAAAGTTAAAAGCCCTATACAAATGATACCCAATGATTTGGTCCTAATTTTATCTTTTACATTCATCCTTACAGAAAGGTTGCTTTGTTTTTATGGGTTTTTGAAGAGAAATGCAAATTAAAATACTTCATTATTTCACACCTAAATACAACAATATAAGACGGGGTAGTCAATCCTGGAGGGGTCATGAAAAGACAAAAACACTAACTCTCAACTAGTCCAACCATTCAGGAAAACAATTCAGAATTGTGCAAGAAAAGTTTCTAAATTATTCACACCCTTTGATCCTGTGATCACACACATACCCCCAAAAGGTCAATGACAGAAAGGTCCTACATACAACAAAATATTGATTATCAGAACTTTTTGTTGTAGAAAAAACAGCAAACATGAGAGGAGTTCATCAATCCAGTAATAGCTGAACAAATGAAAACATGTTAATGTTATGAAATATTGTGACATAAGAAATAACCAATATGAGGAATGAGGGAAGTTTGCATATGAACTGATTGAAAAGTAAAGAAAGCAAAATCAGAAAAATGTATATATTTCCCTAAGATAATATGAATGACTACAAGGCAAATGACACCATATATAATTCTGGTCAAATATAATGGCCAATTGACTAGTACAGATAACAGAGATTAAAAGAAAACTTCCTTCTTTTTGTTAGGAATTAATAAGAACATGTACCCCATCAGTAATGACTGCTTGAGTGCTTTGCTTATTTTGTTTTTAATCAAAAGGTATTAAGGAAGTTTATTATGAATTAATTGATGTGTCAAAATAAAATATATCAATCAATAAATTCATTCTTGGGCTCTGGCCCAAGTCAGACCTTGTGCCAAAGAAGAACAACAGTCCTGTGATGGTAGAACTGGTTATTCAACTAGGTCTGAGAAAGGTAAAGAAAAGATAAGATAGGATTCAAAAGCATGCATTTTCAAAGTCTATGAACAGTGAGGTTTTAAAAAAAGGAAGGCATGTTTTCATCAATGGAAACAATTCTCCAAATCACTAATAAGAAATATAAATTAAAACTGGCAAAGCTGACAAAAGAATTAAATGATAAATGTGAGAAGGGATATAAAACAGATATACTAATGCAATGTTGGAACTGTCAGCTGATCTAACTTATGTTCCAGGAAACAATCTTAGAATTATAATTTTATATAAGTAACTAAAATGTATAAAAATTCTTTGAATCAGCAATACCACTTACTAAGCATATACTATAAGAAAGTCAAAGACAAAAAAATCTCATATACATATGAAAAATGTTTATAGCAGTACATATGAAAAATATTTATAGCCATACTTTTTGCAATAGCAAAGAACTGGAAGAAAAGTAGATAGCCATCTATTTTGGGATAGCTTTAAAAAGTATGGCATATGAAATAACTTCAGAGAAATTTTGGAAAGACATATATTACTAATAAAGAGAGTACGAGTAAGAAAAATAAGGAAAATAGCTTTTATGATGACCACATCAAAATAAAGGCGAACACAACACTGGAATCTTCCAGGACATTTAAGTCTAAAAGATTGGCAGAGATGGTGGTGTGGAATTAGGCATATATTTTCAGATGAGGCTGTGGATCTTTTTTGCTCAGCTATATTTATTTATTGCAAGGAAGAATTCTATTGTGGCAATGGAAAGATCTACTGGGTAATAACAATGATATAAAAAAAACAAAAGATTTTTAAAAAAACTTAAGAGTGGAATTGAACTTGCTTTCTTAAAAGGGAGACAAAAGAGGGAGGAGAAAAAATTTGGAACTCAAAGTCTCACAAAAATGAATGTTGAATATTTAACATATATAGGACTGCTTGCCATCTTGGGGGAGAGGGGAGGGAGAGAGGGGAAAAAAACGAAACATAAGTGATTGCAAGGGATAATGATGTGTAAAAATTATCCTGGCATGGATTCTGTCAATACAAAGTTATTATTAAATAAAATTAAATTTAAAAAAAAAATGAATGTTGAAAACTATATATTATTTAGGAAAATAAGATATGAGTTTTTTTAGGGATGGGAGGAAGAATTTTTATTTGCTCTGAATACATTTCAATGGTCTTACCTAGCATCACAATCAAGAGAAAAATAGTCAGACAACCCCATACTCATTAACTTAATAACTATTTTTATCTATATAGTGTTTTACTTACAGGATCTCATTTAATCCTCCCAACTCCTGAGGGTAACTCATTAGAAGTATTATCACCCCCACTTTGCAGATTAGTTAAGTGATAGAGAAATTAAGTGATTTGTCCAAGGTCTTGCAGATAATTATAATAGCAGCATGTAGTTTTGTAGTTTCTATAGTTAGCATATAAAGCAACTGACAGTTCCCTTCTCTGGATACCACTTTTCGCTTTTGGAAAGCAAACTATTAGAAATTTTCTCCTTACATGACAATCCATGGCTAAATGTGCAAATATCATTACCATTTTTTTTTAATTTACAAAACATATTCATGGATAACTTTTCAACATTAACCCTTACAAAACCTTCTGTTCCAACTTTTCCCTTCCTTCCCCTCACCCCCTCCTCTCCTAGATGGCAGATAGTACCATATATGTTAAATGTTAAATCCAATATATATCATTACCATTTTTACAAAGAAGATGCACAAGCAAAATAATTGTACAAATGTGTATGCCTATATTCGATTTACATATATATTTTACCATCTTTAACATATATTGGATTGCTTGCCATCTGGGAGAGGGGGTGGGGAAATTGGAACACAAGGTTTTGCAAGGGTCAATGGTGAAGGATTGTCCTTACATATGTTTTGAAAATAAAAAGCTTTAATAAGTTAATTAACTTTAAAAAAAAAAAAAAGAGAAGGTGCACATACAGGTTAAATTACTTCTTCAACTACTACCATATCCAGGTCTTCAAGCTAAGTCTTCTGTCTCAAAGTTCAGGCTTCTTTACACTTACATCACACCATTATCTTTTTTTTTTACATGATTATTAGTTCAATACAATCTATTTGGATCCTTTACCATCATAGTAGAGTGAAGTAAGTAAAGAAGAAGCAGCACCCCCATCTCATTACTACCTATCACCTCCAACTGGGCTCCCATCTCCAGTTAGATTCAAATAAACTAGATTTATCTCAACTGCTTCCAGCTCTTCTACAGGGTTTACCTAAGAAATATGACTGTCCCTAACCATCATCTTACCAGGACTGAGAATTCAGACAAGACCATGTTGTTGAGAAGCATCTGGCTATTAATTTGCAGGCAAGAAAAATTATAAGAATCCCTCACATGAAGCCTTTCCAAGGGCCTTCACCTTTACTATCCTGATGATTATAATAGCTATATCTATATAGTACTTCAAGACTTATCTCATTTTGAAGTAGCTATCATTGTTTCCATTTTACAAATGGGGAAAATGAGGTTTTCCCTATGCTAATGCAGTTTTTGGTTTTTTTGGGGGGGTGGGGGGTGCAGTTATCTGAAAGACTGGTAAGGGGACTCATAAGGGCTGGGGAAGAAGCTCAAGTGAACTGTCCTGGGAGCAGAAATCATGGCAGCTACCAGAATCTAGCAATTCACTTATTATGATTCTTCAGTCACTCTCCACAGAAGACTTTCTTCACACTCTTCACAGAAGTAGCTAGTACACATAAATTATAATCACCACAGCCCTAAAAATATGGAAGTTTGTCCCTGAGACAATGAAAAAAAATCAACTTTACTAGAACACTCAAATTGCTAAGAGAACCTAATACCAACGACAACATAATTCCAACAATCTGAAATAATTTCTAATCTTTGAGCCAATCAGAGATTGTTTCTATATTTCTCCCCCTTCCCCATTTTGAAGAGCAAAGTTGTAGCAGAGTTCATATCATATCTCCGGAAGATGGATTACTATTAACTTTTACCAGTGATTCAACTGTTACTTTTACTTTCTTGTGAACTTAAAACTACAATAAGTAATGAAAGGCTCAAAATCCAGAGAGGCCAGACAAAAGACAATTAACATATGGAGGGGATGTGGGAAAATAGGGACAGTGTTACATTGTTGGTGGAATTGTGAATACATCAAGCCATTCTGAAGAGCAATTTGGAACTATGCTCAAAAAGTTATCAAACTGTGCATACCCTTTGATGATCCAGCAGTGTTTCTACTGGGCTTATACCCCAAAGAGATACTCAAGAAGGGAAAGAGACCTGTATGTACCAAAATGTTTGTGGCAGCCCTGTTTGTAGTGGCTAGAAACTGGAAAATGAGTGGATGCCCATCAATTGGAGAATGGTTGGGTAAATTGTGGTATATGAACATTATGGAATATTATTGTTCTGTAAGAAATGACCAGCAGGATGAATACAGAGAGGATTGGCGAGACTTACATGAACTGATGCTGAGTGAAATGAGCAGAACCAGGAGATCATTATACACTTCAACAACAATACTGTATGAGGATGTATTCTGACAGAAGTGGATTTCTTCAATAAAGAGAAGATCTAACTCAGTTTCAATTGATCAATGATGAACAGAAGCAGCTATATCCAAAGAAAGAACACTGGGAAATGAATGTAAACTCTTTGCATTTTTGTTTTTCTTCCCAGGTTATTTTCTACCTTCTAAATCCAATTCTTCCTGTACAACAAGAGAACTTCAGTTCTGCACACATATAGTGTATCTAGGATATACGGTGACATATTCAACATGTATAGGACTGCTTGCCATCTGGGAGAGGGGGTGAAGAGAGGGAGGGGAAAAGTCGGAACAAAAGTGAGTGCAAGGGATAATGTAAAAAAATTACCCTGGCATGGGTTCTGTCAATAAAAAGTTATTTAAAAAAAAAAAAAAAAAAGACAATTAACATCTCCATGTAGATGACTCTGTCTTTCTAAACAGTCTAAATCACAGTACTCAGTTAATATTTTTCCATGCTTGTCAGGTCAGGGGCATCTAGCTGATGCAATGTATAGAGTGCTGAGCCTGGAGTCAAGAGAGACCCAAATTCAAATTCATCTTCAAGACAGTTAACAGCTGTGTGACCCTGGGCAAAGCATGTAATCCTTTTTGCCTCAGTTTCCTCACATCTGCAGAAATGACAGGGAGAAGGAAATGGCAAACTACTCCAGTATACTTTGCCAAGAAAATCCCAAAAGGATAAAGAATCAGACAGAACTAAAAACTAAACCAACCAACTAGATCTAGGAATAAGACCATAGATTTAGTTGAAAGGAATTCAATAAAATATCTAATCAAATCGCCTTTTCGCCTCCACTCCCCCACCCCACTCCACCCTCCAGAATCTCCTGAAATCTCAGCAATATCTAGAATGACCCAGGTTCTGATAATTTCTCACTTTCTAAACTCACCTTTAGTGGCATCTCCCTTGGAGATAGAGGACTAGAGAGTAAAAGCACTAATCTCCCAAAGTATCTTTATATATAGGGCTCACAACCATCTGGGTACTACCATTTTTCATCAGCTACTTTGCTTGATATGTATGTCAGCTCCAGGGTATAACATATGCCCCCATTCCAGATACCTGGGCCCTTTATTTCTTTTCAGTTTCCTTTTTTTTTGTGTTGTATTTCCCCAATAGACTGTGAGCAGCTTGAGGGTAAGAACTGGGTTTTTTTTCCCCCTTTATTTGTACCCTGGCAATTAGTACAAGGCACAGAACAGAGTAGGCACTTAAAGATTTACTGAATTGAAATTTTAATAAATCAGTACATGATGTGCCCAGAGAGATTAAGTGATCTGTCCACAGTAACAAAGATAGTTAGAAATAAGGCTATAAACTCAGTCCCTCTAAGTCCAAAGTTAGTGCTAGGTAGAACTCAACATTCTCAAATTCTAGCTCAGAGAGCAAATTTCAAAACAGTACAGAACCAGGAGAGAAGCAGTCTATTGGTTATGTAGGTGGGGGCACAACCACCAGGCCAAGCCCCACATGGTCAAGGTTTAGGTCCTTATTGCTTCAGATTGAATGTAAATAGCAATCATTTCAGTCTTCGCCAAAAACCCTGAGGGTCTTCCCTTCCCAGATTTAATTAGTTAATTTGGATTAGGTGAAAGAGGCCATTTTTTGCCTCAATTGCTACCTAACCTCCATCCCTAAATGGGTGGGGGCCTCGGTCAAACTGGGATCTTAGTTCATTAAAAGCCTAGGTTTCCCACTGCATCTGGGGCCATCTATAGTTGTCCGGATCTGTGTCTGTCCACTGAACCCCGATGGTTCTGAAGGAAAAAGTGAGGCAGGTGACCTTGTGATCTTCCCTCACTTCCAATTCACTTGCAAGTCATGGCCTCACCTCCCTGATGTCATGGTCCTCTTTGAGAATTGACAGTCACAGTATCATGGATTCAGATCTGGAAGGGACCTTGACTGAAGCAATCCAGGAAGAGACCAATCCCTTCATTTTAGAGTAGAAGAATCAAGATTATATCATAAAGGTTAGTAAGTAATATGTCCAGGATCCCCTAGCCACTAAATGTCCAAGGTGTGATTTGAATTTAGGACTTCCTAACTCCAAGATCAACACTATCTACTACATCATGCTGGATCACAGGGTTTCATTTCATTATCATAGACAAACTGAAGTAGTCTATGAAAGCTGTCTCACAAGATGGAGACAGTGTTGTAAAAACTGAGTGAAGGCCAGTTGTGCCCCAGGGCCCAGTTTCTTTCTCCAGAAATCACCGGTTTACATGGAGTAGGACCTTTTCTTTGTGAGACTAAGTTGGGGCCACCTTGGCATCGAAACTCCCATAGAAGGTAATTTAGTAATCCTAAAGATGTGGTTGGTTAGAAGTTTTTCCTCATTTCTGACTTAGAATGTGAGGTCATTTGTCCTGACTAATCAGGCAAAGATCCAGCCTACAAGGAGTGTTAACCCAGGCCCCTATATAACTCTTGTCTATTAACTAGGCCTCGCCTCTCCTTGACCAACTGCTTGTGGAGAGAGAGATGCCCTTTCCCTCAAGATAATAATAAAATTCCTTTCTGCTTTTGCTTTGAGAAATGTTGATTTATTTGATCTAGTGGTCCCACACAGTTTATTGGGGGGGGCTTTCCAGGATCATGTGGCCTGATGAGTGGGTGGGGTCTCTAGACCTAGCAAGAGGTCGTCCTGCCTAGCTTTAGGCAGTCTGTCAACTTCCGGTACCTTTCCCTGCTTCCAAGATCTAGTGACCAGAAGAGGAGAGACTTAAAACAAAACCAGAGTCAGTAAATCCGAGGCAAATCCCAAGTGGCAGGAGTTGGATGGCATTCAGGCAGGCAACTTTTGTGAACAGAACATCAAAATGTAAATGATCTGTGAGTCCTTGAGTCGAGAGACTATGGAGGTGTGCTCTGAAAATTCTTGTCAAATATTCATGATAGGGCTTAACCAATAGTCTCCTTCAGTGGAAAATGCTTAAATATTGTTGATGGGGAGAACATTCCCAGGGGTAATTGAGTATGTCCAATTTAAATCTGTATGTAAAATAGAATGTGTCTGCTTTGCATTCCGTGTTCTGTGAGAGTTAAGGAGTCAGTTCTGTTGCTAGTTTGAGAAACATCAGGCTGAGTTGGAAAGGTATCTATAACAGACATATCTAGAAAGGTTAGAGAAAAAGCTTAAGTATGTATGAATGAGAAGAGCATATATTGAAAAAGATTAGAGAATTTGAGAACTTTGGGGAAAATAGAAAAGCAATGTACTACCACTTTAAAAAATCTAAATAAAATGAAAAATGACATTTCTGTGGACCCAGAACTGACCAATTTAAATCTGCAAAAATAGTTAAGCTATACAACTATTAAAAAACATTTTAGCAGATTTTGGGGTCTGGGGGAGTAAGTTTCAAGTTACTTGGCCCTATAAGCTAAACTAAGTTGGTCTATAGAGTTTTTAAGTAGGCCTAATTTACATAATTAAAAGCCTCCAGAGGGAAACTGGCCCAAGGAAGGGAAAAAAAAAAAAAAAAAAAAGAAAAGAAAAAAAACATGCTTCCCTTCCTGGGTTTTTCCAAGCTTTTCAAGTTTGTGGAACCCATCTTGGCTAGGGAGGTATCCTTGGCTTACCTGAATTCTTCTGGGGTTTGTGCTGGTGCCCCAACATCTTTAATATGGGCCCTCTCCTCAGCATTTTTGGCTCAGAAACTGAGTCACTGGATCACAGACCAATAGCCAGATACCTAGGCCCAAATTTCTCCAACCCTCTTCCCCCGGGTCTTAGAGTCTGTTAATTTCTTAAAGCCCTGTGGTTGGATTTGAAAGAGCAGTTTTCTGCTACCTTAAGTTTGGGGATTGTGTATTTACACTGGAATTCTGATTCTGAAATTGTAGGGGATAATCACTATTAACTCGATTTCGGATCTTGTTTATTCTGGTATAAGCATTTAGAAATGTGTGCATTGCTAGTGAAGTATCATTACTAGAAATTTACATCCGTATTTGATTTGATTTTAAGTTAAAATTTTTGATTTTCTGGGAACTTACCTAAAGAGATCACATGTTTGTATCCTAATTAGATGAAATATATTTAAGCTACAATGTTGCTTGCTAAATAGTATATTGGATAGTTTGTAAAAATTGTATGTGTGCTTTAACATTTTGTCAGCCCAGCTGGATATGTAGCATAAATTTAGTGAAATCTGATTCAAGGCTATTTAGGATATTAATCTTGTTTATCTTGCTTTCTCCCTTAAACAAAGAAGTAAAAGCAAGAAAATTTGACGAATAGGGATGTGTGTAATTGCAGAATAAATTGTATCTGAAAGGTGTGTAATATGTCTAAAAATAAATAAGTATTGAGGTGTCCCCCGGAGAGAGAAGGGAGCCTGGCTCCAGAATATTTAGGTTAGGTTTTAACGAAATGATACCAGTGGGGAAACTGAGCATTCCCCTGAGCTCTGCTGCTAAGGGTTAGTGGAATAACATTGGAACAAACTACCTAAGTATGGATTGGTAGAAATAACTGATTCTGATTTTTAAAAAAACAAAAAATAAATAAAAAGGGAATTTTTTACTTTTAAGTCTGTATAAGAAAGAATGGGGAAGGACTGCAAAATGAGTGGCAATTCCAGATACCTGGGCATCTGCTCTCATCTGGCAAAGTGGAAAGAATGAATCAGATTCTTAAACTGATTACTAAATTCATGTTAGGGACTAAACTGTCTTGGACCAAATGTTTGCTTATTGCTTTGTTAAAGAATTAGAATTGTCCCCAGAAGTGACCTGGGACTTTCCTCATATGATATTGGTTTATTTTATTTGGGAGGATAAAGGGAAAGGCCCTTTTTTTGAAACAAAGGATAAGTTTTTAAGGAATTATATATACTGGCAGTGTCTTCATTCCTTTTTAGCCTTTAGGAAACAAGGTTTGCTAACCCAGACAACATCTTTGGAGTTTGCAATTTGCAGGAGAGTGAGCTCTTACTAAGTCCTGGAAGTAGAGTGGGAAGGACCTTACCAGACTTGAGTACTAGACTACTACTCAGTCATCTGAGACTGCAATTTGGAGGCTGAAAACACCAGGCTTACAGGACCTGTAGAGGAACTTCAAGAATGAATGGTCTATTAAAGACAATTTATAACCTCTAAAATTGACTTTGCAACTAGGAATGTTTTGGTTAGAGATGGGAATATTTGTACTTAAGAAAATTTTAACAATATTTGTGTTGTACCCATTATTTATATTTCAAAAAAAAGTTTAAAGGGACTCCTCAATTGAAGGAAGATGAATTAACATTTTTTTAAGAATGAAGAAATCAATAATTATTAATTCTAATAAGGTTCTTTTATGTGAAATTAGGATATTCTATATTCTGTATGAGTTTTATTTGGTTGTATTGAGTCATCATAAAGTTGTATTCATTATTTAAAGAGATTCCGAGAATAATAGTTTTTGCCTTTGTTCCTTTGAACATCTTTCTGTTACAGACAATATGAAATTTAGAATTTTTCTATGTATTGGGCACTTTAAAAGCAAAATGATTTATGTAATGTTGAATTTAAAACCATCTACTTAAATATGAAAGATAAGCTGTGAACCTTCTAGGATGAATCTCTTTACTGTTATCAATGTAAGGTCAGAGTTGATACCTATTTAGGATATGTGATCCTTGAGAATAAGATTCATCTGAATGTTTGATTAATGAGATTTGCTATTGGAAATAAAATCCCTTAGACTGTAGCTGATATCATTTGGAGTTTTAAATTCAAGTATGATTGTCTGACAGATCATCAAGCCAGTGATCCATCTGAAAAGAATATGTCACAAGCTACTCAGAAGAATGTGGTCTTGAATTGTTACAGGTGGTAGTAAGTATCTGGGCAAGAATTAGGAGGATGACCTTGGCCTCTGTTGATGTGGGATCCTTCTGACTCAGTTTCCCCATGGTATTCTTTTGAATAAGAACCCACCAGATTATTCCTGAGTCTGGCTTAAGGTGGAATTGTTACTATATGATTAATTGAAAACTGGGAGAGTTACCTGAAATAAAACTGAGTTAAGAACCTGTTTTGATGCGATCATGTCCCTGCTTTTTTCCTCTAAAGGCAAGTTTTTATAATCAGCAAATAGTCAGTAGAAGCCATGAGCACATTTTTTTTTTTTTAATGTGCTCATTATGTCCTAAAGTAGGTAAATGAGTATTTGGCCTAGTCATCTATCTGTTGCTAAGTGCAGTTTTGTCTATTTTAATATCTCTGTTGTGACATTTGTGGAAGGCATCTTTATTTGTGAAAGGTTACCTATTCCAATTATAGTGAACATAACTAGTTGGAATGATAGATGATCCTATTACCTGAGGCCAAGAAAAAAACTCCAATCAATAAGATGTTTATGGAAGGCTAGCCTCATAGCACTTGGTAGGTCCTCCTATTCCCATTCTGTATTATCCAAAATGGTTAGAATGAAGGGCCAGGAAGGGAGGAAACTGTCTGAGTGATTTCATAATTAATACTCCCATGAGAAAAGACTTTGTTTCCAGGAGAAAATACTGACTATTGCCTTGGTAAAAGATATAACCAAAGACATCAGAAAATTAGCACATGTTCCCTTTTAATACCTCTTGGTGGTCTTGGTTTGGAGTAGCCTGTTGAAGACAGGTTTTATGATTTCTCCTAATAGCCCTCAGTTAAGTCTTCTCTGTATGATACAACTTATTACCAATATGGTTCAGAAAATTGTCCAAAATGATTAAAATAGAAGGTAAAGTCATGGGATCAGCAGAATTGATGGTGCTCAAGAGACAAGGGTAGAAACTGGAGCCTGGGAGGAGGTTAGATTTCAAAAATAAAGTCGATCATGAAATTGAAGAAATATATAAACTTTGCTATGAGAAGCTTTCAACTGATGAGAGAGAGGGGAGAATTGAAGGAAGTAATGTGTGAAAGCTATCTCACAAGATGGAGACTGTGTTCTAAAAATTGAATGAAGGTCAGCTGTGGCCCAGGGCCCAATTTCTTTCTCCAGAAAGTTTACAAGGAGTGGGACCACACAGTCTTTTTCTTGTGAGGCCACCTAGGCATTAAAACTCCCATAAAAGGTAATTTAGTAATCACAAAGATGTGGTTGGTTAGAAGTTTTTCCTCATTTCTGACTTAGAATGTGAGGTCATTTGTCCTGGCTAATCAGGCAAAGATCACCCTATAAAGAGTGTTAGCCCAGGTCCCTACATAATTCTCATCTGTTAACTGAGCCTTGCCTCTCCTTGCCCAACTACTTGTGGGAGGAGACACCCTTTCTCGGGAGATCTTAATAAAATTCCTTTCTGTGTTTACCTTGAGAAATCTCCTTAATTTATTTGAGCCAGTGATCTTGTCCCACATGAGGAAATTGAAGTTTTTTTAGAAAAACTTCCAATTCCTTATCATGAGACAGGAAAGTAAATTCTAAGGTTGGGATTCTGCCCTTTAATTCCATCTCTCTGACTATTTAGTCAGCAGCTTCCATTTACCTTAACTACCAAATGGAGAATAAAAATCATTTCTTGTTGTGTGTGTGTGTGTGTGTGTGTGTGTGTGTGTGTATACGTACATACATAAGTATTTTCAATCGCCAGCTCAGATCCAAATGCCTTTGTTATGTTTGTTTCTAGGCCCCAATTTTAATTCTGTTGCACCGACTTCTTGGCTCCTGATTCCTGCTACCTAATCTGACTCCCTATTTATTTGTTCTCTCACTCTGGTGACCCCTGGATGCTCTCTTCGCAGCTTCTGCAGTGTGCAGTCTTGTCTGGATTTTGGTCTTTGGATCTGAGAGTTTGAACTGATTAAATATATGCTTGCCCTTCCACACTTAAACATGACAGCATAATAGAAGTTAAAGGTAGAAAAACACCTTAAAAGTCTAGTTCATTTCACTCATATAACAGATGATAAAATTGAGGCCTACAAAGTTTAAGTGACTTATCAAGTCACTAAAAAGTAGGAAGCAGCAAAGGTTTTTTAACTTCATTTTAAAGTTAACACCATGTTAACATGATCAAAGACATTAGCATTATACCTATGTTGTATTTGCCTCAGCATGAAAAACCCTAGAAGACAGAAGTACACATTTAAAAAAATGGGATAAATTTCCCACTTCTTCCCACCTGTTTTTATTGCCATGGAAGGAAAGTGGGAACAAAGGAAGGAAGAAAAAGGAAAGAAAATTCTGAATTTTGATTATAGGTTAAAAGTACTTTGGATTATCCAAATTCTTCATCATCTTTTAAGCAAAGTTTCAATTAAATCATGTCCAAGACATGAAAAGTAGTCCTCCTTTAAAAGGTCAAAATATTACTGAAATAGAACTTCTTAAATGATTCTTACTGTAAGGAAGTCCCTTCAACCTCAACATTATTTTTCCCAACACAACACTTAAGATTATAAGTGTATGTGTGACTGGATGATAGATGGGAAATGCATATCTAGCGTTCTACATCTGTGTATATACATATAAACATCTGTATCTGTATATGTATATATATATATTATATATACATTTGTGTGTGTGTGTGTATACACACACACACACACACACACACACACAGAGATTGACCAAGATATACATGTACATATATATGTACATTTTCATATATAACACATCACACATTCACAAACATCATTTCTCAGTTATTTTTTTCTTGAGACCTATGGACTACAAAGAAACAAATATATCAAATGTTAACTAGGGACCAAAGTTCACTTTCTTCCAAATCATTCTATTATTTAGAGGGTGGGTGGGCATTCCCTTTGAATAATTCACTTAATTACCACTGGCCACATTATCACATAGTCTCATATATACTATTCACAACATCCCTCTTCCTCTGGTAGGAAAGAACTAGACATCTTAATGAAATGACCCACAAGACCGAATCTTTGAAGGACTTTATTTTTAGAATGGTGATTCAGTCTCTTAGACCACACCTAAGTCACCCTATTCCGTTCTACAAAGAATGAATTTTCCAAGGCAAGATTCAACTCTAAGAACTAACTAGAACACCCAGAGGTAAATAACAAAATAGAAAACATTCTCACAAATGTCTTCTAAAACACTTGAAGACAATTATCTAATCCACAGTTTCTGAAGCTATAGCCCTTCTATGCTTTTCCCAATTGTCAACAACAAAGTATAGCACAGGCTTTCCTAGTTACTATTCAGAACATTAGACTTGAAGTCAGGATACTTGAAGTCTTATCTTGACTCCAAAGATCACAAGACCTTAGGGCAACTTATTTTAATTCCCTGTAGACTCAAATTCTCGGTTAAAAAGGAGATAACTCCTATCTTTTTTTCCTGCTTTCAAATGCCATTTAAAAAAGCAAAATCAATTTATGCTTTTCAAAAGAAAGATGCCATGTAAGACACCAAGGGAACATTATTATTATGTGGCCATTTTACCTTTAAATGACACTTCAGTGCAGGTACTCGATTCAATTTAACAAGTATAATAAGCACCTACTTACCAGACACAGGGAATAAAAATTTAAAAACAAAACAATTCTTGCCTCTAAGAGATTAAATTATACTGGGGGAAGGAGGAGGAGAGAACAGCATGTACACAGTTAAGTAAATATAAATTAATACAAAGCAATTTTTTTTTTGGTAATGGTGGTGGGGAACAATAGGTAGGGGTATCAAGAAAAATAGTCTGTAGGAAGTCAGCACTTGAGTTGAGTTGAGTGAAGCTAAAGACTCAAAGAAAAGAAGGTAAGAAGGAGGAGTATCTGAGGCATGGGAGACAGTCTTAGAAAGTCATAAAGATTGGAGGCGGAAAGTCGTGTACAGGGGAACAAGCAGCAGGCCAGTTTGGCTGGAACAGTGTGTGTTTGAGGGGGAGTAATATGAAATTAAGTCTGGAAAGACAGGTTGGAGCGAGGTTTTGAAGGACTTTAAATATCAGAGAAGTTTGTATTTTATTCTAAGGGCTAAATAGGAAGCCAGTGAAGCTTCTTGAGCACATGGTCAGACCTATGTAAGCAACATAGATTCTTAACTTGTGAAATGATGAAAATGGCTCCTTAAGATTTTCAGCTCTGTCAGACTGTTTAAATAAATGTGCAGAGCAGTGTCATGGGCAGATAATGAGTAGATAATAAAATCATTTATGCCTGGCTGGGGAGTATAGATTTATTTTCCCAAATATTTTGTTTAAAATAATGTTCAAATTAGTTTGTACTTAAGGTACTTATCATTGGATCAATTGGATAGAAGCTAATCTAAGATTAAAACTTTGTTGCAGATAATCCACATATTAAAGAGAGTTGGCTGTAACAGGACTTATTTTTTTAAAGGAGGAAAATAAAAATATAGAAATGAAATGAGTAAAAAATAGACACATATAAGAAAAAAGAAGTGGGGTAGAGGCTCTGGCCAAAAGAGTGTTCCTGAGTTTGAGAATCCCTTATTTCTTCCCCCAAACTGGCAAACTACAGCAAATTACTTTAATCTCACAAAATAGTATGTATTTTCCACTACTTCTAGACAATTCACCACACAGTAATAAAAGCTGTCTTTTTCATATTATAGAATTTCTTTAAGTACCTGATTTTCAATTTCAGCTTTGCCACTTAATTACCTGTATGATTGTGGCAACTGATTTAACTTTCCCTGCGCCCCAGTTTCCTCATCTGTTAAAACAGAGGCTGAACTAGATTACCTCAAGACCTTTTCTGGTCCCAAATCTTTGCTACATAACAGTCCTGCAAGCCCAATTAAAAGTATATATGAAAATATGTTTAACATGATTGTACATGTATAACCGTTTTGGAGAGAGGTGAAGGAAGGGAGGAAGACAAAGATGGAACTCAAAATCTTACCAAAAGGAATGCTGAAAATTATACATACAATTGGAAAAAAACCAATATATTATTAAGTGGGAAAAAAATTAAATCATAATCCAACAGGCCAGTGAAATTGAAGTTTCCCTATATGCCAATGTTAGGTTCCCAGTTCTTTTGTGTCAGATTCCTTGAAAAGTTGATGGCTATAGTCCCAATCCTATGGAAAAAGACTGACGCTCTCCCTCTCTCTCTCTTCCCTCCCCACCCCCTAGCAATACTGAAAATAGAATCATCCTTTAGTAAAGTCAAATCAAAGATTGAGTGATAAGAGATGAGTGAGCTAATATATACATACATGTATGGAGCACCACTAAAGTGGAAGTACAAAATGGGCAAACAAATTTTAATCAATGCTCAAAGGTCATTGAAGAGGGTTTGAGGGGGAGGAATCACAACATTCTTTCTAATCTCCAAGGCAACAATATCTACTTTCTCCTGCTTTAGGGTCATTCCCTCTCTATTCTCTAATTTTTTCTCCCCCAAAGGTCTTTTCATTTTTCCTCAGCTAAAACAATCATTTCCTTATTTCAACTCCTGTTAGAGTTCTTAATTTTCTCTTATCTCAACTATATTGATAAAATTAGTTAGGATTTCTAACTTAAGTGACCTTATAAGAAATTTCTAAGGCCAAAAAAATTCTCCAGAAAATTCTGTAGTAGGAGCAAAGTTCTCAAAAGGGCCTCCAGGTCAAAGTCAATGGCAGCACTGCAAGCAGCCCTATCTACACAGAAAACATTCAGAGCCAACTTAATAAACAGCCCATCTGTTACAGCATTTTATGGCTCAAAAGAGTTTATTATAAACATAACACCCACAGAATCCCCTTCTCCTGGTCTCATTAATCCCTTGTACAAATCCAAAAGATCAACATTTTCAAGTTAAGTGATTGACTAGAAAGAACTGAATCAAGTTGAGCAAAACAAACTAGAAGGAACAGGAAATATGTCAAAGTGGCCCACTGAAAAGCTGAGTCATAGCAACTCATATTCTATGTAGGTCAACTTTTAAGTGGACCCTGTACTGTATAGAAGGCTACTTAAAGTCCTATGATAATATTTCTGGCACTAATAAATGAGTGAGTCTGAGAAATCTCATGTTATTATTGAGCACAGATTAAAGACATAAGAGGAAGTTTCAATGTCTTTCTGATTACTGTATTCATATTTAATGTTTCTCAGTAATCCTACCTAGACTCTGTCTACTCCTTAGATAACAAAAAAGAACCCTTCACTCAGCCTTTTCTCCCCTACAGGCAGGAAAACCATTAGGATGAAGGGAACAAAACCCAAAATGCTCTATGCTACATCCATATATAAAGGGTTGGTATCAATTTAATGGTCCATTATTCTGCAAAACATTTTGAAAATATTTTAAAGCAAATCATGAACAATTTAAAGCCAATATAGAGAACATGGCAGTGAAGAGCTGGAAAAGGTTTTGGGTTTTTTGTTTTGTTTTGTTTTATGTTCTCTGATAATAATCACCTGGACAATGTTTCCCATTGCCATGGTTTGGGGCATCCTACTGTCTATACATCTTTCTCTATTTTGCTGTCCCTACTTGTTTCTACTTCTTTCTCTTCCCAACCTTATTCTACAGAGGTCTGTGCTGTTTATAATGCTTTCTCTTATAACCTATCTCATATTCTCAATCTTCTTTGCTATATCATCATTCATAATCCATCCCCAGATTAGGTTTACTACCAAGACTCTGTCCTGGCTCTACTCTGTGCATTCTCTCGGTAAATCCATCAGTACCAGTGCATTCAACTCTTATCTCTAGATAAGCAACTCCAAAATCTTCACATATATTCCTAATGTCTCTATAGTAGGTGCTTAATAATAATGGTTCTACCAGGAGATCATTATACACTTCAACTACAATACTATATGAGGATAAACTCTGATGGAAGTGGATATTTCTGGCAATGAGAAGATCCAATTCAGTTCCAATTGATCAGTAATAAACAGAACCAGCTACACCCAGAGAAAGAACACTGGGAAATGAATGTGGACTGCTTGCATTTTTGTTTTTCTTCCCAGGTTATTTTTACCTTTCTGAATCCGATTTTCTTGTGCAACAAGAGAACTGTACAAATATGTACACAGATATTGTATTTAAGATATACTTTAACATGTTTAACATGTACGAGACTGCCTGCCATCTAGGGGAAGGGGTGCAGGGAAGAAAGGGAAAAGTTGGAACAGAAATGATTGCAAGGCTCAATGTTGAAAAATTACCCATGCATATGTTCTGTCAATAAAAAGCTTTAATAAAAAAAGAAAAGAAAAAAATTAATAATGGTTTTAACAATCTGTATTTATATAGCACTTTAAGATTTGCAAAGCACATTCTATGTTATCTCCTTTGACCTAATCCTTGTGACAACTCAGTGCAATTACCATCCCCATTTTACAGATGAGGAAGTTATGACCGAGAAATATTAAATGACTTGTCTGGGGTAACATAAGGAGGCCAAATTGGAACTCGGGTTTTCCAGACTTCATTTCCAGTGTTCTATCAACCACTATCTTCCAGTGTCTAAGGTAGCATTTGAGGTCACTTCTTCCTAATTCCAAATCTACTGCTCCCTATGCCTATGTATATCATATTCTCACATGAGGCTGCAAATGTTCAATCTATTCTCAATAATGACTCAATCTTTTAAAAAAATTGGTCCATGTTTGTTGAACAAGGCAAATACAGTATGCCAAGATTTGAGTGATTTGGTTGACTTTCCCCAATCCCTGATACAAGAAATGGCTTGCTAGGTAGAAGAGGGGAAGGGAAATATGTGGAAATGAAAGTAACATCTCCTTATCAATAATATATACCAGCACAAGTTCAGGAAACCAACATTTTTAAAGAGATGACTGAATAGAAAAAAACTGAATCAAACTGAGCAAGCAAACTGGAAGAACAGCAAATGTATATTTTAAATGTAATATTTATTAAATAATTTTTATATTAGTCCTCTAAGACTCTCTCTTCATCAAACAAAATCTAAACAAGCAATAACGAGTGTACCTGTGGCTTAATAATTTTTTTCTACCAAGAAACATGGAAGAGACCTATGTATGCCAATAGCTTGAGAGAATTTGGGAAAGGGGAATGTCAAAGAAAGGTTTTATAAGGATGGAAAAATGCATCACAAAAAGGAGAAAAGTTGTAGCATGGTAAATATACTGGAAAGTGCACTTAGAATATAAAAATGTAGCTTAAATAAAGTATTATGCTTACACCTGAAGATATTTGTAGACAGCAGATAGAAGACAAGAAATAAAGGATGATTTGAAGAGACTGGTATGTGGAAGATTTTTGTTAATGTAATTTAAATGAACAACCATCTCATACACAGTAAATAGTAATATTCAAGTCATAATCTGATTTTTGTCTAAGCATTTTACACATCACCCAAAACGACTTTCAAAGTTTAGACTTTTACCAAAGACATAGGAAATTACAACTCCACCTGTTTATTACTCCTTTGGCCCACAGGACATTTGGCCTGAATATCAGGGTAAGAAAGATGGCAAAAGCTAATGTTCCAAGTGCTTCCCTGTACTAGAAACTGAGCTGAATTTTACTCCCTCACTTTGACTAAAAGTCAAAGAATGTACGGTTGATAGGACTAAAACAAATTGAACAAGTGAATGTAGTAATCTGTAATAGCAAGTCTGTGGTAAGGGATTCTCCATGAAATAGGAAAATATCTTCTTCTACTTTTCATTCTTTCATCCCACTATATTCAAACTTGGTATAACCATAGTGGGTGGGGAAATGGAAAGAAGGGAAGTGAAGCCCTAGCATTCTGAGTTGCACTATTCTGGGACAGTAAACAAGTGAAGCAGCCAAGTATATGATGGTCTCCTTAAAGGAGCAGTCTTACAGAGACAAGGACCATCACTAGCTTAAATGGGGAAAATAAGGAACATTCCATTTTTAAGCAGCAGTTATCAAAAAGCTCTTCAACTCAAAGGTCATCATCTATCTATTCTAAGGAAAGTGTCTTCTCCAGTGTCTACTCCTTACCCTTCTATTAACTATTCTTAGGTCAAATAAGGCTATGCTTCTTTATCATCCTGCATGTTCAGCAGCAACTGATAGTACCTAACCTAAGAACAGGAGATTTCTGGCAGGAAAACTTCTTTGGCTTTCTTAATGATGTAGAAAGGATGTCAGTCAGCAGAAAAACAAACAAATAAAAACTGGTAAATTCTCTTGTCAATTCACTGCTCTCTAATCAGATCCAGGATGAGTACAGTTACAATAAATTTGTAAAAGCAAGAGAAAGATGAAAATGGTAGTGAGAAAAATGTCAATCATGGTTCAAGAGATGGAAAAAGAAAACCTTTCACATGAGAAATTCACAGAAACATGGGAAGACATGGCAAGTGAAGCTGAGCAAAGACTGCAAAAACAAAGCAATAAGAAACACAATGATTAAAATATTAAATGCAACCTGCATGAAAAGACCATTAAACTCAAGGCTACTGAAATGACCAGAAAATATCCAGGGGATATTTCAGGATCCAGAAATGGTGATATATAGCAACACATATTCTTCCACTTAGTGGCAAACAACAGACACTGAATGCAGCATAGATTTTCAAGCTTGGCTGTTTTACCAGGTATAGTTAACTACTTTCCTCTTTTACTAGGGACAGTTCAATAGCAGAGGAGAAGGGAAGAGTCATTTTTTTGGAAAATAACTAATGTTAAAAGAAAGGGTATTTTTAAGGGTGTTTGGCGCTTTTTTTTGTTTTGTTTTGTTTTTAAGAAAAGGGTCTTTTTTTAGAACAAGTGAATCAAAAATTTTGTTAGAATGAAATTTGCTTTAACTAAAGATCAATCTAAGAGGTAAAATATTTATAGGTATACTTCCCTTTATTCCCTCTTCCCAGTTACTTCCCTTATTAGTAGAGTTGCTAGAACCTCAACTGCTGCCCTCTGCCTACAAGAGGCCATTTACTTATTATTGTGGAAATAAAGTAGTAATCCTCAGTATCTCAAATGTATCATCTCTTGGGGTCTTTACCCATGAACACTCTAATACTACCTTCTACAACAAATATTTCCTAATACTGGGCCCTGCCACTAATTCTTAGTTCTGTCCTCCTCAAGTTCCCCAGTATTCACTTATCTCTGAATACACTGTAGGGTCCCTATAAAATGAGTTTCTTTTACCTTTTTAGCTTAGCTTAATGCTTTGCACTGATCAGCACTGAAACATTTACTGAATTGTTGAATTTGGGTTGAAGATAGTATAAAGATGGTATCTGCTCAGGTAGGGATTGTACTAGATGAGAAGTTTAGAATGATGATTTTCATTTAATGCCTAAAATGTCTCTAGCATTGTTCAAAGTATAGTAATAGTGAGGCAGCTGTAATTTAAGAAATTATTCTGATCCTCAAGGACTTTACAATCTAGTTGAGGAGTTAATATAGTCCTTTTTTATGTTTTTAACTGAAAAATATACTAATATGTCCCAAAGAAATAATGACTGTCAGTGTGGGAACACTTTACACTTTATATCCCCAAAAATTTCCTAAAGAAGAATGAGCAATGATCTGTAGGAATTGCTTGGACCTATTAGAAGACAAATGACTGAAGTAGGTCTTTTCTGGATCTATGATGTTTTAAAAAGAAATCTCCACTTAAAAGAATCTTATTTTAGTTCTGATTTAGTAGTCCATGTGGTCCAGGAAAAGTCCCTTTCTTGCTGTCTCTAAACTTGGTGCCAACACATCATGCATAAATGACAGTAGTATTTGGTTCAGCTCAGTTCATCCTTTCACTTTAAAAGTATGACATAGCAACTAGAATTGTGGCTGCATTCCAAAGAAAAAGCATAATTTATATATATATATAAAGAAATTAACAGGGATCACACAGATCCAAGTTGTTTCCAATCAAGATTTTGTCAGTAGGTATAAATTATAACCCTCCCACTCCCACCCCACAGTGCAAAGACACTGCTAATTAGAGGCAAAAATGGGATATGGATCGCTTCAAAATTTTATTGACTCCTTCAGAGATAAGGAAGTGGAGAAAGGAGGTTAAGGATGAAATCTGTGTGGACTGGGAGAGTACACATTAGAAACACAAAACAAGATAAAGCATAGATTATAATATAATTTCAACAAACTTGTTAAAGAAAAAATGTTCTGGATTATGATGAGGTTTTTTAGTTTGATCATAACAAGTGAATGTAGTGCCATCACTCTTATTCCACCATCTCACAAAGCGTTTCATATTAATCAAGTTCCAATGACCCCAGATGCTTTTCCATTACAATTAAAATGTATGACATTACAATGAATAATCATAACTCTACTGTAGATGAACTAAGAAGTCACAATCTGTAGAGATGCTTTCCTGAGCAAAGCGCTTAAGATCACTCAAAATTCAGATAGCATTTCTAAGTTTTATTTCCTAATATTACCATGGGATGCTGTTAGTATTCCTTCTCTGCTCCATACCTATGCACACACAATTCTTCAGTGACACCTATTCATGAATTTAACATTTAAAATCTTCTTATAATCTTGCACAACCTGAACTTTTCCACCTTTTAAAAAGGTATATACATGTGGACAACCACTGCCCCAAATCTCAAGATTTGAGTTATTGGCACTAAAAAATTAATCCAGCTATAACCAGAGACTTACCTGAATTTCTTCAGTTTCATCCACTAGGAGAAAACTCACGACTTTCTCTGTCATCTTCTTTCTCTTGGTTTCTTCATCCATTCCTTCTCCTTCCAGCTGTTCTTGTGCCTTACTGACATGGTAGATGGTAACTGGATGTCTTCTTTTGCTACCCCCAGAATGAGTCCTCTTCTGACATTCCAGGCACAAATTGATTTTGCAAGTCTGGCACCTCACTGCTGCCCTCTGTCTAACCCCAGGGGAGTGTCCATTGGGGCCCTTACAGGGGTCACAATAAGGGACATGGCCAGGCTTGAGCCTAAGTCGCTCATGATTCCGTAGCCTTTCCTGCCTATGCAGTTCCTCTTCACAGCGGGGACACTGCAAGCTGCAGCACTCATCACACTCAAAGACAGCTTCATCTGTCCCACTGCAAGCATAGCTTTCCTGGCACATCAGTCCAGGGTTCAGCCCCTTTTCTGCTGAGGAAGCCTGGGCACTCATAATGAGTTCAGAAAGGAGACACACACACCATACAATGCTTATAAACTGCTCCCTAAAAGCAGACTATAATATTTTCCTACGGATGACTGCACAGAAATTTCACAGGATTCTGCAGATCTAAAGGATCTGTTTCACTTAAAAAAAATAAAAAATAAAAATTATGATTTTTTTTCCCCCACTTACAGATGGGTTATATTTTCAAACCTTCTTTATCCAAGACTTTTGTATCAGCAGAAATATTGATTTGGCTTGATCTCATTATCCATAAAGTGCAGATGAAAAAGTTATCAAAATTCAACTTTTAAAATCTATTTTTTTCTCACACAGGCCTGATTTGTCAACCAAGGTGGATTCCTCTGCTAAGCCTCTGGCCTGTGGCTTCAGTGATGTAAGACAGTGGTCAGATGGATTTCAAGATAATTCAACCTCAAGTCAATAATAGTTTCATGGGATGCCTAGAATAAAAGAAGATTACACTCATGTAAAAACAGAAATAAACTTTTAACATAACACTTTGATTAAATGTCAGGTCAGACTCTTCTGAGGATCTCATTTTTACACCCATACTCAACCAAAAAAGTTCAAGTAGGACTGTATCAATACTTGATATTAATACCTTTCAAACTATTGCTAAACTCATGTTGGGTCCAGAGCCTAATAGTAAGTACTGATTTGAAAGGTAACTGAGAGAGTCCAAGACCAGGGCTCAGGGTATGTTTCCTGACTTCTTTTCCAGTAAAATATGCTTTACTTATCTACTCTAGAATTCAAAATTTAAATAATTAACCAAAGAGTTCAGTACCTTTGAGGTAGCACCAAAAGGAAGAAAAGTGTCACCACTACTATATATTCTCCTGAACCACAAGAACAAAAGGAAAAAAAAAAAAAAACCCTAGAAATTAAAACTCCAGATCTAGCTACAACTAAAAGGCCTGGGTAGCTCTGGTTAGACTTGTAACTAGATTGTTTCCCTTTAACTCCAGACAGATGTCTAATAAAAGACAAAAACCATGGGTCACCATTTAAAAAAATAAAATGATTGCTATTCCTTTCATCCCTTTTCTTAATTTCACAAAAAGTGACAGAATCTAATAAGCACTGTTTACTTTTCTGTATGGTTGCCCCAAAAGACAGGCTCATAATTGCCTGTCAATATGAATTAAGGACGCACATTCCACTTCAAAACAAAACAAAAAACAACAGTCCTTTTCTCTAGAAAAAGGGATTTTTTTTTTAAACTTCCCCTAACAGTTACATTCCTAAGTAACTCTCCCAAGCCTTGCCCCACCCCACCAACTAAGTTTGAAACAGTTTTCCAACAAAAACGCATATTCACTTCTCCCTTACCAACAATCCATCAATCAATCATTTTCCCTATTTCCAGATAAACAAGGCAGAGCAAAGGAAGAGGAAAACCCTTTTCTCCCAGTGGAGTCTTGTGCCAAGTTGGCCATCCCAACCTCAGCCAGGGTCAGGGTTGAGGAGTGGAGGGGGTGGGAGTTGGGGGTGATGGGGGAACAAATCAGAACTACCACCACTCCGCCCCCAAACTCTCATAACTAGTGGAGGAGGAGGGGGTAAACAAATAAAAAACCCACCATCAAAACAACTCACTCCCCACCCTCCTCCCCGGCCCCGAGAAAACAATTGGCTCCTCTCCTCTCCTCCCTCCCTCTTTCCTTCCTCCCAGGCAGCAGCAGCAGCAGCAGCAGCAGCAGCAGCAGCCGCCGCCGCCACGACCCACCCACCCCCACCCCTTCTCAGCCGCCCCGAGAGGGTCAGGAGCAGCGCCTAGGAACAAAGAAGGCTCTCCCAAAATACCCCTCCGCACCCTGGCTGAGCCCTCAGCCCCATCCATTGTTTACACAACATCACCGTCCACCCCACCCCCACTCGCCGCGGCCTCACTCCCTGGCCCGACCCTCCTACCAAGCCCTGGCGGAGGCCTGGGCCCCCAGTACTCGTCACACCCGGGGACCCCACCATAGAGCAGCTCGGGGCCCCTCGGCAAGAAACAGCAGCTGCGACGACGGCCTGGGGGGGAGAGAAGGGGGAAAGGGTCCCGGAGGTGCGTGGGAAAAGGTGGGGGCTGCTCCCTAAGGCACCGGCTGCTCCAGCTCCAGCTCCATCTCCCCTTTCCCCGATCCCGACCGCCCGCTTCCTCCTCCTTTTTTTTTTTCCTCCTCCCCTCTTGTTGTCAGTTCGGATCAGCTGATCCGAGTGAACTTCACCCAGCTCCGGCTAACAGGAAGGCACGAGCTGGGCAGTGCCGGGCTCCGGAGGGGAGGGGAAAGCGGAGTTAAGCCAAGGGAGAGCGGGAGAAGACGGAGAAGCGGGGTGGGCGGTCGGAAGGAAAAATGATCGATGGCGCGTGGCCTGCTGGGTTTTGGAGTCCCGATCTGGAGCCGGGTAACTTCTGCGTCTTCTCAGGCCTGTCTGGAAGAAACTACATCTCCCAGAAATGGAGAAGACGAGGAAAGGAGGTTGAGCTAAAGTAGAAACCAGGAGGTCGTTGAGGAGTAACGGGTGAAGAAGCACCCGGAGGCTTTCGGGATTTAGAGTTTGGAAGTGGTAGTGAAGGCTAGTTTTTAACAGGTTTGAGAATTGGGGATAGTTAGGATTGGAGAAAGAAGTGGGATTGTATTAGAGAGCTGAATAGTTTGTTATGATTAGTCTTTTTGTTTGTTTACATTTATCCAATTAATTACTTTGCAGGGAGCACTACACATAAATACAGCATTCCCGAACACCCAGTTTCAAAAATTACAAACAAAAAGACTAAGGGAGTAAAGATGATGAAAATCAGCCTGTTGATTTCGAACTTTGTTCAAATGTATTTCCCAGGGCAATGATGATTTCTCCCTCTCCCCACTTAATTCTTCCAACCTAAAGACTCACAGAGAATTTACTTTTCAATTCAACAAACAGTGGGTGCTAACTAAATGCCAAATACTGTGGTAGGTTTGCTAGACGATCAAGACACTTAAGGAGTGGATTTTATTTTATTTGTTTGTTTATTGCTGAGGCAATTGGGGTTAAGTGTTTTCCCTAGGGTCACACAGCTCGGAAGTGTTAAGTGAGACCTTATTTGAACTCGGGTCTTTCTGTCTTCAGGGCTAGTGCTCTATCCACTGCACCACCTAGCTGCCCCCAGTGGATTTTTATAATAATAATATCTTACACTTGATTAGTGATTTCACAGATTACTTCATTACAACACTATTAGTCCAGGTAATCCAAGTATTATTATTTCCCTTATATACAATGAAGAAATTAAAGTCCAGAAGGGTAAATGAGTTTATTACACAGAAGGATATAGTAGCAGTACAGGGCAGTCTTGCATCACATGTATGAGAACTTATCCAGTCCTTGTCAGTGTTGTTCATCCTCTGTTGGTATCAAGCTGCCATCTACCTATCACCTGGTGCTCCAAAAAGCTTTAGCATACGAAGAGACACCACTGCAAAACCGTCTGGGCAAATGGGCTAAATCAGGTTGAGGATAATCTACAGGTCTTAAATTCTGGCAGAGAAACTAGAGTGATCTGCCATTTCCTTCTCTGGATGAGGATACCGGTGCACATTAAGTGACCTTCCCAGGATCACATAGCTAATGCATGTCAGAGGCTGAATTTGAATTCAGGAGGTCTTGACTCCAGATCCTGCACTCTATCCATTCCACCACCTCGTTTCCTTCAATTGGCATTTACTAAGTAATTATACTATGCGCCAGGCAGGGTGCTAAGCAAGCTAGGAGGGATTAAAAAAATAAAAAAGCAAAACAACCACAACAGATCCTGCTCGAAGGAACGGTGCCCCTTATATTTCGAAGGCAGGATATAATCAATAGTAATAAGAATAACTAGCATTTATATAACACTTTAAGTTTTAAAGCATTTTATGGCTAATTCATTTGGTCCTCATAATCACCCTGTGAGGCAGATGCTTTTATTATCACCATTTTTTTTTTTTTACAGGTAAGGAAACAGGTTGAGAGATATGAAATGACTTGTCCAGCTAGTAAGCCTCTAAGAGAAAATTTGAACTCTGATTTAAGTCCAGTGCTATTTCCATCTGGCTGCCTAGCTATCTATAATAACTGACATTTAGATAATATTTTAAAGTTTGCCAAGGTTTTTAATAGTTATATGTATATACGTAGATATATATACATGTCTATGTATATATGAAATGCTATAGCATTTCAGTTTACAAAGCCCTTTATACTTATACATGCATATGTATATGCATATCCACATATACTGATATACATACATATAAGTATATACATACATACATATGTGCACTATGCAATCTCATTGAATTCTCATAACAGCCCCATAAAATAGGTGCTATTATTAGCCCATTTTGCAGGCGAGAAATGACATAACTAAATATGTGAACTAGTTCTGTATTATAGCAAAGTTTTCCTGCTGGCAATGATATATATTCTTCAAGACAAAGCAGAGACATTCAAGAGTTGGATAATATATTCAACACCAAAGTTTTAATAACTTTTTATGTCAATTAAGTATTCACTACATTCGAACTGAAATTAACAACTATGCTTTTTTAATTTTAAAAGATGATTTGAGTTAAAAAGAGGAAGTTTAGCAGGGAAATTTTTTTTTTTTAACATAGTTCAGGTCATACATTTGAGGTTGGTTACATACAGGTTTCCCTAGATTTTCTAGAATTTTCTTTTTTTGGATTGTCATTAACATTTTTTCCAACATTTATTAAGAACCCAAAAGTTATTTTGAAATATTAAAGTGTTTTCTAAATGTCAAGTGATACCTATTAGGATCCTAAACTCCTTTTAGGATTGGGCATATAATGCCAGGTCTTAATAGCATCTCTGCCAGAGAATGTGTTAATTGCAAACAAAACAAAACAAAACAAAACCTTTTTCTTACTAAAAATCTTATGGATTGAGCCTGCTTTTAGGTATATAATAAAATCTTTGCTCTTAAGTTGAAAAATAATAAATAAATGTAGATCAGAGGATAGTAATGGTGATGGTGTAGGTGATAACAGTATTAGGCAATTGGTGATTACAAAAACTAATAAAACTAGGTACTTATAATTTTATAGAGTCATAAAATGTAACACATAAATATAAAAAGAAATAAGCAAGACTGAATGGTATGTGACATTGGTTAAAAAGAAATGCTGTGGAAGTTTCTTGGTAGCCTTGAATACGTTTCTTTATTCTTCAGTGACTTTTAATTAATTGGTTTATAAAAAAGTAGATATAAATACTTCCCAAGAGTATGATAAGATTTAATAAGTGTTTCTTTAAATGTAAAAGGCCATAAAAGTGTATCTTATTCTCTCATAATAATTCAAACAAAAAAGTTAGCTATGAGGAATAAAGTTAAAAATCTTTAATTATATAATTGCAAAAGTGAGTGTCCTATATAATAGGATCTCTTGGAATCAATACTGGTCCCTTTTTTATATTGGAAACACAAGTCTCTCCCGATATGCCCCATTAGCTGAGTAGCAATGATCACAACCTATCCGGAACCTTCTACCTTATTTCTACCTTATTGTGAATCTCCACCCCTAATTACATCATTACTCCTCCCTTAGCTTTTACCTTATTTGGAAGTAGTTCAATGCTTCCCCTAATTCCCTATTGGTTGAGTACTATCCTATCTGAAGAATCTAATTTCCCAATTTGAGTCTCAAATCTTCTTCTCTAATCAAGTCATTATATCTGCTTCCCCCACCCTACCCCCAAATAAAAATGGTTCTCTACCTTCTCCATCTCTAATAACTTCTGAAAAGTATTTATTTGAAATCTCTACCCTTGATTACATTTTTTCTATATTTTCAAATCTAACCTCCCCCTTCCTATCCTCCCCCCTTACATTCTTTTATTTCCTTGATTGGCATCTTAACCTCCATTTCTTGGGTTTTAATTTTATTTTTCTAGTATTTCTCAAATTCAGTTTTCATAACTGTGGAAACTAAACCTCTATTCAATTCTCACTGCCTCCTGAATGAAACTTATTTTTTTTATAATAAGTTTTTATTGACAGAACCCATGCCAGGATAATTTTTTACAACATTATCCCTTGCACTCACTTCTGTTCCGATTTTTCCCCTCTCTCCCTCCACCCCCTCCCCTAGATGGCAACCAGTCCTATATATGTTAAATATGTTGCAGTATATCCTAGATACAATATATGTTTGCAGAACCAAACAGTTCTCTTGTTGCACAGGGAGAATTGGATTCAGAAGGTAAAAATAACCCAGGAAGAAAAACAAAAATGCAAATAATTTACATTCATTTCCCAGTGTTCTTTCTTTGGGTGTAGCTGCTTCTGTCCATCATTGATCAACTTAAAACTGAGTTAGGTCTCTTTGTTAAAGAAATCCACTTCCATCAGAATACATCCTCATACAGTATTGTTGTTGAGGTATATAATGATCTCCTGGTTCTGCTCATTTCACTTAGCATCAGTTCATGTAAGTCTTGTCAGTCCTCTCTGTATTCATCCTGCTGGTCATTTCTGTGATGAACGCGTATTTAAAATCAGCCAGAGTTAGGAATTCAAGTTAAGGGGAAAATCTTCAATCTTTATTCTCAGTAGAGGTGAAGAAAGATATGGGCAGCTGCGACAGGAAGCCAGCTAGCAGAGAGTGATCGGAGGTCAAGGGCGGTCGCGATAGCAATGCGAGCAGCTGTCTCAAGACACCAGCCAGCAGTCTCTCCTTCCGCTTCCCTTTCCCACTCCCCTGCCACCACCAAAAACATCATTTCCTATACAACACATCAGGACTTGCCCCAAGAGTGGGCGGGGGCCATTCTTTCTCCAAGCATATATATTAATAGAGTATAGTCCAATTACTATTTAGCCTCATATGCTTGGGACCTCAGTGCATCAACTCGAGCCTCAGCCCATTACAATTTCTTACACAACAATAATATTCCATAACATTCATATACCACAATTTACCTAACCATTCTCCAATTGATGGTCATCCATTCAATTTCCAGTTTCTAGCCACTACAAACAGGGCTGCCACAAACATTTTGGCACATACAGGTCCCTTTCCCTTCTTTAGTATTTCTTTGGGATATAAGCCCAGTAGTAGCACTGCTGGACCAAAGGATGTGCACAGTTTGATAACTTTTTGGGCATATTTCCAAATTGCTCTCCAGAATGGTTGGATTCATTCACAACTCCACCAACAATGTATCAGTGTCCCAGTTTTCCCACATTCCCTTCAACATTCATCATTATTTTTTCCTGTCAGCCAATCTGACAGGTGTGTAGTGGTATCTCAGAGTTGTCTTAATCTCTGATTTCTCTGATCAATAGTGATTTGGAACACTCTTTTATATGAGTGGTAATAGTTTCAATTTCATCATCTGAAAATTATCTGTTCATATCCTTTGACCATTTATCAATTGGAGAATGGCTTGATTTCTTATAAATTTGAGTCAGTTCTCTATATATTTTGGAGATGAGGCCTTTATCAGAACCTTTAACTGTAAAGATGTTTTCCCAGTTTGTTGCTTCCCTTCTAATCTTGTTTGCATTAGTTTTGTTTGTACAAAGGCTTTTTAATTTGATATAATCAAAATTTTCTTTTTTGTGATCAGTAATGGTCTCTAGTTCATCTTTGGTCATAAATTTCTTTCTCCTCCACAAGTCTGAGAGATAAACTATTCTATGTTCCTCTGATTTATTTATAATCTTGTTCTTTATGCCTAAATCATGAACCCATTTTGATCTTATCTTGGTATATGGTGTTAAGTGTGGGTCCATGCCTAATTTCTGCCATACTAATTTCCAGTTATCCCAGCAGTTTTTATCAAATAATGAATTCTTATCCCAAAAGTTAGGATCTTTGGGTTTGTTAAACACTAGATTGCTATAGTTGACTATTCTGTCTTGTGAACCTAACCTATTCCACTGATCAACTAATCTATTTTTTAGCCAATACCAAATGGTTTTGGTGACTGCTGCTTTATAATATAGTTTTAGATCAAGTACAGCTAGGCCACTTTCATTTGATTTTTTTTTTCATTAATTCCCTTGAGATTCTTGATCTTTTATTGTTCCATATGAATTTTATTGTTATTTTTTTCTAGATCATTAAAATATTTTCTTGGAAGTCTGATTGGTATAGCACTAAATAAATAAATTAGTTTAGGGAGTATTGTCATCTTTATTATATTCGCTCAGCCTATCCAAGAGCACTTAATATTTTTCCAGTTGGTTAGACCTGACTTTATTTATGTGGAAAGTGTTTTGTAGTTTTGCTCATATAATTCCTGACTTTCCTTTGGTAGATAGATTCCCAAATATTTTATGCTGTCAACAGTTATTTTGAATGGAATTTCTCTTGCTGTTGGATTTTGTTGGTGATATATAAAAATGCTGAAGATTTATGGGGATTTATTTTGTATCCTGCTACTTTGCTAAAGTTATGAATTATTTCTAATAGCTTTTTAGTAGAATCTCTGGGGTTCTCTAGGTATACCATCATATTATCTGCAAAGAGTGATAGTTTGGTTTCCTCATTGCCTACTCTAATTCCTTTAATCTCTTTCTCAACTCTTATTGCAGAGGCTAGTGTTTCTAATACAATATTGCATAATAATGGTGATAGTGGACAACGTTGCCTGAATGAAACTTCTTACCAAACTCACTTATTCAATTAATTCAGAAAATATATATGTATATATGTATACAAGCAATTAAATATTGCAATAGATACAGTGCCAGGCCTGGAGTCAGGAAGACCTGAGTTCAAATCTGATTTAGAATTATACCTATTTGCTCCTCCCCTCCTCCTGATATATATAGTTAGTAAAGGAGAAATAACCTTTAAGTTCATCCATTTAATGTTTAAGTTGATATCCATTTAATGGGTAAGGAGTGCTACAAGTTATATGTGAAGATTTAACTCTCAACCAAATGTCAGTTACACAAAAATCACACATTAAATATGAAGTGATAATAAAGGTACCAGAAGTGGTAATATACAGTAGGGAAAAAAAAAAAAAAAGGAGAAAATGGAGTGACAAGGCTATCTATTGAAATGTTGAAACTGTCTTAATGTCTGGAAAAATTGAGTTCCCATCAAGGATGTCTCAAATATGCTAATCAATATAGTCTAGGAAAACTTGAGTTCTCATGGTTGACAATAGAAACAAGATGGGCTGTTTTAGCAATTCCTGAAAATAAACCCGTACAACCCACAAGCTGGTCCAGAAATCCCATCAGTAAATAGTAGATGAATCCATTTATTCAACCTAGTACAAACACAAATAAGAGAAGTTATGCTGATTATAATATACCAGACACCATACAGAGTGAAGGTACTATCCTACTGGGAGTAAGATATTTTAAAATGAGAATGAGAGGGGAAACAAGGGGAGGAGGAAAAGAAAAGGGGTGGGGGAGCTCAATCTTATCTAAAGAGAAATTATCTAAGGTTTCTAGTGTGGTAAATTGCTACCAGACATGATATGACTCCCTATATGCTGACTTCTTCCCAGAACCTTTCTTTCCCAGCAGGGATCTCTCTCTAAAGAAAGCCTATAACTATATATGTGTCTCTTCTCTCAAACATGGAAAGCAGAACAACTGATCTTTCCTCTCCTAAGTTCTTACCATGTTCCTCATGAAGGAACAGAACACTGACTAATAATTTTTGTTGGAATCTTTACAAACTACTAACTCATTAGAGTTGATAGATTATTGATCTGATCTTACAAGAAGATGTTTTGGGCCAGAACCTGAAACAAGGTACTAAGTAGAACTAATTGATACAATGCTTGTGTTTGCACCTTTACTCATTGGAGTTCACACGTTTGGAAAATTTCAGGGTTTAGTATGAGATATCTGAATTCTCACCTCCCTTGAAGCTCTTAGGGCTAGAGAGCACTATGGGAGAAAACCCATAATCCCATTCTCTCAGAAGAGTCATATATAAGCCAGTGAAGAGTGATTCATTCAAGAATATTTTCCACTTGGCTAGCTGGTGGCAAAAGAAGAGTTTTCAGAGGAAGAAGCTATGAGTCGAGAGTTCAGTGAAGATTGAGAAGGCTCTCTCAGAGGCAAGACAGATTCAACTTGGTGCTGGCTCTGGAGGCTGAAGAAAGCAGAAGCAGAGAGGCTGAAGGAAAAACCTTTGGATTTGGAGACATTCGGAGGGAGCACTTGGAACCAAGCAGAGAGAGAGGCCTCAACTAACCAGGCTACTTTGGAAGGAAAAAATAAACGTTTGTATTTTTACCACTGGCTGCATTCGGGGTAATTATTGATCTGAACTGATACTAAAGCTGCCTCCCAGAAAACCTCCCCTGAGAAACCTGCACCTTCTCCCAGAGAAAATCATCTTATTATTATATATTTTAAAGAACAAAAAGAACACCACATTTTGGCGCCCAAACAGGGACTGATTCAGATCCTGATCCAGTGGAAAAGCCTCTGATCCTGATCCAGTAGAAAAGTCTTCTCAACCCAGAAATTAGAATGAGTACAACAAAGAAATTTTGTTAAAAGAGTTAAAGTAGAATTTCAGCTAAGATGGGACAGATATTTAGAAAACAGCCTGTTTCTGTTCAAGGAAAATATTTAGAGAGCATTGTCAAAGTTATGGAAAGCCAAGGTTTAATTATAATTTTACAGCAGATCACTGAACTTTTACAAACTGTAAAGCACATATGTCCTTGTTTCTCTCTGGAAAAGGAATTAGATCTAAATGAATGGCAATTAGTAGGAGAAGATCTTTGTCAATTCTATAATAAAAATGGACTTAACTCAATTTCCAAAGACATACTTAATACATACAATTTAATACAATTGACTATAAGAAGTTCTTTAAGTGTTAGAATGAAGAAAAAGAAAGTGCAGGAAGAAGATGTACCAACTTTACAAGGTAAAAAGAAGGACGAATCAGATGAGAATGGAGTTAATTACAACTCTGAGTGTGATACTTGACAGCAGGAGAAATTAGATCATTCCACATCTCATGACCCTCCCCCCTCAATTAACCCTTCATGGATAGAGGAAGAGGGGGGAGGAAGAGAGGTAGAAACACAATCAGCGTCTCCTGTAAAGCAGAATATGACGAGATTAGAAGAGGCATTAAGTAAAACAAAAAATAAAGGAGAAGATATATCTGATTTTATAAATGCATATCCTGTGATTGAAGGGCTCGACTCCTCAGGTCAAAAAGGGAGAAGACACACTCTTTTTAATTTGGAAAAAATTAAAGATTTGAAAAAGGGTTGTACTCTTTATGGGGCTACATCCTCTTATGTGAAGATGTTACTAGATAATTTGTCTTATGAAATCTTAATGACTGGAAATCCATAGCTAAGACATGTCTGGAACTAGGACAAAATTTATTGTGGCTTTCGGAGTATCATGAATTATGTAGGATTCAAGCCCAATACAATAGGCAAACAGGAGCTATTGTATAAGTTGCTTTTGATCAACTAGCTGGTGAAGGTCAGTATGCAGAGAGTTCAGAACAGATTTATTATCCCATAACAGTGTATGAGTAAATTTCTAAGGCTGCAATAAAAGCTTGGAATTCTCTCCCTGGACAGCAAGATGGAAGTAAAGCTTTTATAAAAATAGAGCAAGGTCCCAATGAACCTTTTGCAGATTTTGTGGGATGTTTGCAAACAGCTGTAATAAGAACCATTGGAGACAATGCAGCAACAGAAATAATGACTAGACATTAGGCTAAGGAAAATGCCAATGAGGTTTGCAAGAGAATTATATGGGTGCTAGACAAAAATGCTCCTTTAGAGGAGATCATAAGATGCTGTGCCACAGTGGGCACAAATGCTTATTATACCTAAACTATGATGAACATGGAAAGACAAGGTCCTTTTTGGCAAAGGAATTCTAGAGAAACTCGTTGATGTTTTCAGTGTGGAAAAGTTGGACATTTGAGAGCTCAATGTAGATACAGAGATACAATGAGAAGACAGGGTGAGAGAATAAAACCCAAAACCCCATGTCCAAAATGTAACTGAGGCTTTCACTGGGCCTCTGAATGTAGAATGACCCAGAGAAATGAGAGGCAGGACCCAGCTCTAAAGTATCAAAGGACAGGTGGGGCATGATAGCAGCTGAGGTTACACTCAGAGAGACTTTAGAAATTCAGGACTCTGATGTCATTAACCAACAGAAAAGCAATCAGGATTACAGTTGGGGAGAATACAGGCCTTTTAAGACAAGGCAATATCCAGTGCAAACAGCTCCAACGTAATTACCAGATGATGAGGAGAAATCCCAGAAGTGGTAAATAAAGGGAATTAGGTTAACTGCTTGGGGAAGAGGGTCTACTTATATTTCCACAGGTGGAGAAGGAATCAGATGGCTGGCAATGAGACTGTCAAAAGAACTTTAAAATCTTCAGCTTTCAGCTCCTGAAAAAACTGCAACAATCATTGGATTTCCTGAGATGAAATACAAAAAGAGAAAAACTTCAAAACAAAGGAGATTTAAGAAGCATCTGACACTGAAAGAGCATGGCTGACAATGAGACTGTTAAAGGGACTTTTAAAATCTTAAGGAATCATTGGATTTCCTTACACAAGATGAGACTGTTTTAGTTCTTGAAAAACCAGCAAGAATCATTGGATTCCTTGAGATGAAAAATTGTTGATGAGACTATTGCAGTACTTCAGAGCTTACAGGAATTATTGGATTCCTGGCACATGAACTAATGGACAATGGAATCCTTTTGGACTATTTCTAGGACTTATGGACATGTATAAATTTTCAGGTTGATTCATGTTATTTGTTACATTACTACTAGCCTGTGTTATATTGCTATATGCTTATGTATTTTATGTAATTGCAAGAATCATTGGATTTCTTGAGATGAAAAATTGTTGATGAGACTATTGCAGTACTTCAGAGCTTACAGGAATTATTGGATTCCTGGCACATGAACTAATGGACAATGGAATCCTTTTGGACTATTTCTAGGACTTATGGACATGTATAAATTTTCAGGTTGATTCATGTTATTTGTTACATTACTACTAGCCTGTGTTATATTGCTATATGCTTATGTATTTTATGTAATTGCAAGAATCATTGGATTTCTTGAGATGAAAAATTGTTGATGAGACTATTTTGCAGTACTTAAATTTTCATGTTGATTCATGTTATTTGTTACATTACTCCTAGCCTGTGTTATATTGCTATGTGCTTATGTAAATTATGTATAATGCCTCCCATATTGATGGATTTACGTATACCACATATATCTGTTTCAAAGTTCTGGCCCATATTGATGGATTTATGTGTACCTGTTTCAAGTGGGCCCCTTCAGAAACCCACTCATCTGATTTGACTTCCTTTGGTGTTTTCATCTCCCTTCCTGAGGTGTCAGGGAAGGCGTGATCATCTTTTTTGGAGGGTTCTCACCTCCTTGAGAAGTCAGGGAGGTCATGACCACCCTATGTTCTAAAACAAAAGAAAGGGGTAGATGTTGGAATCTTTACAAACTGCTAACTCATTAGAGTTGATAGATTATTGATCTGATTTTACAAGAAGATGTTTTGGGCCAGAACCTGAAACAAGGTACTAAGTAGAACTAATTGATACAATGCTTGTGTTTGCACCTTTACTCATTGGAGTTCACATGTTTGGGAAATTTCAGGGTTTAGTATGAGATATCTGAATTCACACCTCCCTTGAAGCTCTTAGGGCTAGAGAGCACTATGGGAGAAAACCCATAATCCCATTCTCTCAGAAGAGTCATATATAAGCCAGTAAAGAATGATTCATTCAAGAATATTTTCCACTTGGCTGGCTGGTGGCGGAAGAAGAGTTTTCAGAGGAAGAAGCTATGAGTCAAGAGTTCAGTGAAGATTGAGAAGGCTCTCTCAGAGGTAAGACAGATTCAACTTGGTGCTGGCTCTGGAGGCTAAAGAAAGCAGAGGCAGAGGCTGAAGGACAAAACCTTTGGATTTGGAGACATTCGGAGGGAGCACTTGGAACCAAGCAGAGAGAGAGGCCTCAATTAACCAGGCTACTTTGGAAGGAGAAAAGAAACGTTTGTATTTTTACCACTGGCTGCATTCAGGGTAATTACTGATCTGAACTGATACTAAAGTTGCCTCCAAGAAAACCTCCTCGAGAAACCTTCTCCCCCAGAGAAAACCATTTCATCTTATATTATTATTATAAAGAAGAACAAGAACCCAACAATTTTCTAGCAAAGAGGAGAATCTTATATAAATCAGTTTGAAATCCAGGTTACACAGGTTTGCTGGATTCTCCTTCATACAATCCACACCCAACCAAATTGGCATGTTTCCCATGTAGGATATTCCATCTCCCCAGTTGTTCTCCATGCTATGGAATGCATTTATAGGTCATCTCTACCTTTTAAAATCTCTTGCTTCTTTCAGTGCTCAAATTTCAGTGACTAGTATAATCTTTGTCCAAATTACTTTGTATTTTTTATTTGCTCATTTGTATTGATATTGTTTCTTTCCCAAATAAAATGTAAACTCCTTACTGGAAGGGACTTTTAGTCTTTGGAGCCCCAGTATCTTGTATAGTGACTGTTACATAGTGAGTGTTAAATAAAGTTTGGTTGGACAAATGAATAAATGAATGCATGAATTGTAATGAAAATAATCAGCTCCCCTGATCTGCTGAATTGGGGCCTTAGGAACCACCCCATGAAGTATGTTTAGGTATGATCCTATACTAGAAAGACACTCTGGCTCAACAATGAAGGACTTGCACTTGGGGATAATGCAATGATCTTTTGATACTTTTGGAACCCATGATATGGAGGTATTTTGTGCCAAAAGCAATTGACCTCTGAGTCAGGAAGAACCTGTCACTCAGTAATCTTTAAAAGGAGGTGATTGTTTTCTTTCCACTGGGCCCAATTACTTGGAGCCTGGCAGCAATTATATATGCTACTTAGTAAGGAAAGCCAGAGGTCTGGTCTCAACCCCCAATCTTCCTCTTTGTGTTTTTTGCCTTGAGCACCAAATGATCAAATAAAAATCTTGAGAGAAAGTCCTTTCTAGCCATGGTAGCTAATTCATGAAATTCGGAGGTACAGAGTTATTTTTTCTACTTTTACTCTTCTCAGGGAAATGGCTGACTCCAAGACAATTGAGTTGTTTTTGCCTTAATGGCCAAAAGATAGGAACCTTAAGTGAATGTCTGAGGATTTTGAAGATATAAGAGAAAGTGATGTATCTATTCAGCAGTCTCATAAAATCAAGTGTCAACCTTACAGGAAAAAAATATTAAGGAGTAATGAGCTATTTCATATTTTAAATATTTGTCAGGTCATGCTTATGAATATTTCTTGTTTTAAGTATTTATTTTATAGTGAAGGAAAAATATAGTTGATGTGATCTATGGTGTGAAGTTTGTCAGCAAATGATGGCAGGCACCAAAAGTTGAGGTTCAGTCATGTGAAGAATTCATAATGGCCATTCTCTTTGGCAGAAGATAGATTTATTTAGAGAAGAGGTTACAGACAAAATGAAGAGATACAATAGACACTGGGAATTGAAACAGAATGGGAGAGCATATGAAAGACAAATTCCTTAATAGAACTCATAATTACCCAGTAGAAAAGTAGCATCCCATGAGGTTTGGGGCATGCCCTTAGCTGGCAGGCTAAATCCTGAAAAAGACTTAACACTCTAAAAGAGTGAGTTAACTGTAAGGAGGAGAAGTGGGGTTGGGAAGTATAATGGAGTTAGGGAAGATCCCACGTGACATGGAGTGGGGCGGTAAGGGGAATGACACCATGAGACAATGCCATGACAGGCTAGCAGCCCGTAGCTGCCATGGGATGGCCCACAAGTAGATTTTTATAGAGAAAATTTAACCTCAGGGACATGAATGGGATTTCTGACAGGGCATGGAAAGGTGAGGCTGTTCAAGATCTCTGTAGAGGGTGGGTCTCAGGGGTTTAACCTAACTTGGATTTCAGACTGGACAACCTCCCCAAAGGTGGAACCGTGAAGCTAAAAACTAGTAGAATCTTCTGTCTGCTTGGCCTCAGGCATCAATTCTTGTTTCTCTTGGTCTAAAACAATATTCAGGGTCTCATCATAGCTGTCTTCCATCTGATCTACTTTATACATTTATACAAGAAACTCTAAATCCCTTTTGGGAAGATCTTAAATTTAAGCTATTACTAAATGTTGTTTCCCCAGAGTTCAGCTCTGGAGTAGGAATATAATGAGCCAGAAAATATTAAAAAAATCTGGTCCCCTCTTCATAAGGAGTCAGGCTTTCATGGGACTTGAATTCAATCAATATTAGTTCAGAGCCAGAACCCTGTAATAGAAAAGGAAATCCTCCCCCACCCAGGTCAAGAGTCTTTAAAGAATGAATGAATAAAAGTTCTTTGTAAACCTTAAAGCTTTATGTAAATTTTTTGGAGGTCAGGCTTGATGTAAATTGATCTAAATTCAGGTATGGGATCAGGGTTTATTTAATAAATGGAAAGGATATTTAACAAGGACATGGTATTGAATCCACTGAATACAGCTCTTTTCACCTTCATATTTGTTACAGTAGTGTACCAGGCCAGATGTAAACCTGAGGACCACATAACTCTTCTCATATACTCATATACATACTCTCATATACTCATATACATATATACTATATATAAATATATGTATATATATAGATATGTGGATGAGATACTCAGTAATGGTGCGGTTGATAGAGAGGGAAGAAGCTTTGGTATAATTATTTCCTCTGGCAAACAAGGACAATGATAGGGATCTGTTGGGGGTCCCACCCCCTGAGGAGGTTGTGGGTGGCCCCACTTTGTTGTTGTCAGCCAAGGAAGCCCAGTTATGTTCAATATAACCTCATTTCACCTATAAACCTGTCCCTGCTCAGACCCCAGGTGTCTTTCTCTTCACCCCCTCCCTCATACTGCGTCTCTCCTGACCTCCCTACCATACTTCATGTTGTTTCCTCTCCACCCTGTCACCATGCCTCATGGTATTCTTCTAACAGCTAACTAACTCTTTTAGGATACCAAACTCCTTTATGGATTTAGCTAAGGGCGTGCCCTAACCTCATGGGGTGTTTCCTTTCTCCTAATTAATTGTAAGTTCCACTAGAGAACTTGTCTTTTCCATCAATTGTTAAAACCCCTTTCCTCATTAACTATAAGCTCTCCCAGCACTATTTCATATTTATCACTCCTGGTGTCTATTGAATCTTTTCAATTTGCTGTGACCTCATCAGCCTACCTTTTTTTTTTTTTAAATTTAAATAACTTTTTATTGACAGATCAGCTTACCTTTTGCCAAAGAGAACAGATATTGTGAATTCTTCACAAGACCAAATCCCAACATTTGGTGCCTACAATAATCTCAACATTTGGTGCTTTCCTGAATCACAACACTATTATATTTACATGACCAAAAAAAGTGATCAACAAACTGAACCTTACTTCCCTGGACCTATTGAGTTTTGTGAATGATTTCATTACCTTTTAAGAAAAAAAAAAAAAAAAAAAACTTGCCTAGTAGATATTCCCATTACTTGATAGGAAAGTTATAAAAGTCTTTTAAATGTCTTTCAACTATTTAAATGGCTTTTTCACATTAGATAATAAGCATATCTTTGACAAACAGTCCATTTTCCCAAGTTCAGTCTTGATTACAACTCTTGAGTTTTCTTTTTTTTTTTTTTTCCTTGAGGCAATCGGTGTTAAGTGACTTGCCCAGGGTCATACAGCTAGGAAGTGGTGTTAAGCGTCTGAGATCAAATTTGAACTCAGGTCTGCCTGACTTCTGGGCTGGTGCTCTATCCACTGCGCCACCATGGGTTTTCAATGTTTTTAAGTCAGATACATTTCCAGACTCTTGAAACATGCTTATGACATGGTATAAGGACTTTTTTTTAATAGTCTATCTCTGTTTGGAAATTTCTATAATTCTAAAACAATTCCATTATTTTTCTAATATCAGTATATTTATCAGAACTCATCATTCCCTGATTAAGAGACAAGATTTTTCAGGCTCACTAAAAAGGGGGGAAAAAGCAACATCAACCTTTTTAGGATGGGTTTTTACATGCTAATGAAGATTCTCAGAATTTGTATGCTTACTTGGACTACTACAATTGTGATATAGTCTTTTTGTATCACAGAAGAATCAATAATAACATCTCCAGTTTCCAGGTCCCTTTGAAAGCCTTTGCTTGCTTTATGGGGATTAGATAGGCTGTTTCACAACGCTGTTTTGTCAATTTTTGGCTGTATTTTTCATTTTGGACTTTATTTTCTTTTGTGCTTTACTGATACACTTGGACTTGAATAATGAATTACTTGTCTTCTCACAACTACAGACACTACAATATTTTTAAGGCATGAAAAGTGTACTCTTTAAAAACTACAACAATTGCATGTTTGCATGGATTAATATTAGAGTAATAAAATCCACAGAATCAAAAACACAGCAAAAGAAAATAATGATACACAGGTATATGTGAAATTCAGCATTTAACTGACAAAGAACTAAGGGTGAGGATATTAGTTTATTCTTTCTGCCAAAAACATCTCATCTCTCACACTCTTCTTGCCCTTTCTTTCATTTCTTTGACAGCCTAGACTAGAAAAGGCATTTTTTTATTCCTGCTGCCATTTCTATATCCTCCCTCCTGTGTTACCACTAGTCAAGGTCAGTTATTCTGGGTCTGCCTAGTATCAGTGATACACTGGGTAAGGAGAAGGATTCTTTGTTCCCCAATGCCTTGTCTGTCCTCCCTCTGATACTGTTCATCTAGTTAAAGATAGATGTTCTGATTTAACGTAGTATCAGTAGAACTAGATAGACATGACTATTACTACAATAAGTAAAGCCATATCAAAATAATTGCTCATCCCAAGTAACTCACAAAGCACTATCTATTTTAGCTGATAATGAAAACAGGAATTTCTTAATATGTTATATATATTTTAGTTCATGGTAGTTAGTCATGGTTCCAGTTCATGGTAGTCAGATGGTTCTGAAGCATCCCACTACACATAAAACACCACTCCTCAACTATTACTCATCTAATTCACAGGAACAAATGTGGTCCATGGACAACTTGGACTCCATCCTACTTTAATGCTATCTTTATCAGATGTATAGGAAAAACTCTTTCTTTGACCTTACATGAGTAATAATTTGGTCAGATCATAGTAGCTCCTGGTGACTGAAAGTAAAGGGTCTTTGCAGAATCTTCCAACTTTATTAAAAAGAAGGAATGTCTTCTATTTCCATTAAAAAGAAAAACAAAACCTAACATGCTAAAAAGGTCTATGACAGTTTGAGCAACCATAAAGAGAAATATTTGCTTTTATCTTAAGGCTGGGAAATTCCTACTTTTTGCTTCTCCAATTACAGTGACTTCCAAGTCTTCCAAGGCAATTATTCTTTCTCCTTTTCCTTTTTTTCCTCTTTGTTTATTTGAAATGTATAATTTCTTACTTTGTGAATGTCCTCCCCGCCAAAAAAGAATAGCAAGTCTTGTAACAGATATGCATGGTTAAGCAAACTAAATTCCCATATTGACCAAATCCAAATTATTAATTACTTGCCTTTGTCACAACAGACACTGAAAATTTTTTTAACAGTCATTAAAGGCTACTTTTTAAGAGTTACAACTTTAACATGCAATTTATGTTATATTCTGCATCTTTAATTTATCATCCTCTGATAGCAGATGAACATTTATGAGCATCTGTCTCAAGATACCTAGGTTGGTCATTGCATAGATCAGAGTTCTTCATTCTTTTAATATTCTTGGTCTTTATATAAGAGTGGAATCAAAAAATATCCATTTGGCTCTGGTCCCTTGAGTACATGCAAAAACTTTTAAAAATTTGAATTAATCAGAATTAAGAGTGAAAATTATTATAACTCATTGAATCAATCAAAACTATTCTGTGAGAGACCGAGTCCTGTCCTAAAGGCTTTACATAAAAGGGAGAAGCTATCTCAGGATCAAAAAAAGAGATTTTGAGCATCTAGACTCCAGAAGTTGGAGGAAGCATAGAGAAAAGAGAAGGCAGATGGGAGGGGACTACTGACATATGGCAAAGAAGGAAAAATTTCTAATATGGGCATCATGGAGAAGAAGATCAAGCCTGATGGAAATCCTAAGAAAAGTTCTATTCTTTCCCCAACTTCCCCACCTGATACCTGTCTATTCACAGATATTATAATTTCTTTACCTAAATGTTTCCAATAAATTGAATTTTGCTTCAACCAAAATGAGGCCAGAGAATCCAACCTCTGCTGACATATTAGGTATTTTCTTTACTAAGAGCTCAGAGTGATTGTGACTGAACTCAAAACTTTTCATTTAAAGTAAACTCTCTAAGACCAAAGAAAGGGAAACTAAAGGACCTTAATCCCATAGGCTTAAAATCAACCAATTGTTATAACTGGACAGCTAGGTTCTGATTAGTGTAATAAATTCCATGAAATAGTCACATTATTCATATTTGGACTGCATAATTCCACTGAATTAGGACTAATACCATATTTTACACATAATTCGTGCAATCACTTAAACAGGATTCAATATTTCAGGATATACTGTATTGTATATTTTTTTACTATATTTTTTATCGTATAACATGTTCTCTTCATTCTGCTCATTTCAATCTGCACCAGTTCCTTTAAATATTCCCAAGGTTTTTTTGAAAACTATCCCTTTTGTCATTTCTTTGGCACCAAAGTATTCTATTACATTCATATCCTATCATTTGTTCAACTATTTCCTAGTTGGTGGATATTTTCTTAATTTCCACTCCCCTACAAGCTTCATCCACATTCTCAATCCTTTTCAGGCTCTATTATCTTCTCTCATTTCACTGTGCTCTACAGGATTCTGAGTGTATTGGATTTTGTTTGTTTTTCCAAATATATATAAAGATAGTTTCAACATTCACCTTTGTAAAACCTTGTGTTCTAAATTTTTCTCCCTCTCTCTCCAAGACAGCATGCAATCTAATAAAGGTTAAACATGTGTAATTCTTTAAAACATTTCCATACTTATGTTGCACAGAAAAAATCAGATGAAAAGAGTAAAAAAAAAAAAAAAAACCATAAGAAAATAAGCCAAACAAACAAACCAACAATATAAATAAAAAGTGAAAATACTATGCTTTGATCTATGTTTAGTCTCCATAGTTGTCTCTCTGCTTGGCACTTTTCCATCATGTCTACTGGAATTGCTTTGAATCACCTGAATCACTTTGAATTGTTGAAAAGACTTACATCCATCACAATTGATCATAACATAATCTTCTTAATACTGTGCATGAGTGTTCTCTTGGTTCTGCTCATTTCACTTAGCATCAGTTCATGTAAGTCTCTCCAGGCCTCTCTGAAATCATCCTGTTCATCATTTCTTACAGAACAATACTATTCCATAACATTCATATGATATAACTTATTCGGCCATTTTCCAATTGATGGGCATCCACTCAGTTTCCAGTTTCTTACCACTACAAAGAAGGCTACTACAAACATTTTTGCACATGTGGGTCCCTTTCCCTCCTTTGTGATCTCTTTGAGATACAGACCTAGTAGAAACACTGCTGGATCAAAGGGTATGCAGAGTTTGATAGTCCTTTGGGCATAGCTCTCTTTGGATCTATTGCTGGCAAACTCTCCTTCATTTTATATCTTTTCTCTCATACTCTTTTCTTCTGATGTTGAGAGGAACTTGGCTTTCCTCTAAAGACACATGCCTTTCCACCTTTCCTGTTGATAGCTGCTCCTTCTTTCAATCCCTTGACATACTGGATTAGGGGAGGGATTCTTAGCTCCTCAGTGCCACTTCCATATCCTCCCTCTATCATTATCACTCAGGAACATCTTCATTTGGGGAGTTTTTATTTCAGCTATATAATCTTTTTTTTAAAATAACTTTTTATTGATAGAACTCATGCCAGGGTAATTTTTTACAACATTATCCCTTGCACTCACTTCTGTTCCGATTTTTCCCCTCCCTCCCTCCACCTCCTCCCCCAGATGGCAAGCAATCCTTTACATGTTGAATAGGTTACAGTATATCCTGGATACAATATACGTGTGCAGAACCGAACAGTTTTCTTGTTGCACAGGGAGAATTGAATTCAGAAGTTATAAATAATCCGGGAAGAAAAACAAAAATGCAAGCAGTTTATATTCATCTCCCAGTGTTCTTTCTTTGGGTGTAGCTGCTTCTGTCCATCTTTGATCAATTGAAACTGAATTAGCTCTCTTTATCGAAGAGATCCACTTCCATCAGAATCCATCCTCAAACAGTATCATTGTTGAGGTATATAATGATCTCCTGGTTCTGCTCATTTCACTCAGCATCAGTTCATGTAAGTCTCGTCAATCCTCTCTGTATTTATCCTGCTGGTTATTCCTTACAGAACAATAATATTCCACAACGTTCATATACCACAATTTATTCAACCATTCTCCAATTGATGGGCATCCATTCATTTTCCAGCTTCTAGCCACTACTCAGCTATATAATCTTGTACAGATTCTTGCTGATATTGACCTTTATGTAACTCTCCTTCCTTTCTCAAGTTCAATATCTAGCTTATCATCTTTCTCTTCACTCTATCCCCTGACCACATCTTTGATGATTTTGGTGTATACAGGTACTGATTATTTTTACAAGAACTGATTTTTTTTTTGGCCTGGTCTCTTGTTCATCAGCCTTCTCAACTTTCTTTTCTTTCTTTCTTTTTTTCCTGAAGCAATGGCAGGTTTTTTTTTTTTTTGTTTTGTTTTGTTTTTAGTAACATGTCCTTCTCTGAAGATGAATTCCAGGTCTTCCCTATTCCTATTATGTTTCAATGGTGGGGTTCTTTGCAAGTTCTGCGTTTTTTAAAATAAGAGGTAGTAGTGTAAGCATCTCTAATCCTGGCATGTGAGGACAGTGTCTCAAGCTTCCCCTCAGCTCTTCCCCTTGACCAGGAACCCCAAACCAAGAGCTCCACCCTCTAGCAAGGGCCCATGGGGATGCTGCTGGTCATCCCTCCCCATGCCTCTGCACTCACTGGTGCTGGCTCCTTCTCTCCAGGATTGCTTTCAGCAGCTTACCTGGGCCTGGTGTTCCCAATCAGCTGAGCTTCCCTCAGTTTTCCTGGACTCAAACCTCAACTCCACAAACAATCCAGGAGGTGAGGATCTCAGTTCCTGCTGAGGCTCCAGTCCCAGGGCCCCCAAAGGGTGTTTCTGAGGAGCTGGTCTGGAGGTGTGGGCACTTCAGACAGGTTACTCCCAGCCCAGGATCTTTCTTCAGATCTTCTGGCTTTGTACATGGAAGAACCCAGTTCTACCCCAAGTGTTCTTGATCTTTCACCAGTCTATGTTTGCCTTGAGGCACAAATTTGTTCTACTTGTGGGGAACATCTGTAGAGCTTGAAAAGCCACCTTCCCAGAATCTTCCCCAGGGCCTACTCTTACGAACTCATGTGGAACCTCTGTAGGACCAACTCACATGTCTTGTGCAGTAGCATCATGGATGTCTTCTAATGATGTCATCCCGTTGCTGCCTCTGAGCAGTTACTATGTTGGGAATTGATTCCTGTTGGCACCTTTTGGGTTTCTTTTCAGGACTACTAGATATCTCAACTTCAATCTATTAGGATATGAATGCTAGAACTTTTTTTTGACAAGAATAGAAGGAAAACTTTTTTTTTCATCATTTTAACTTTTTATTGACAGAACCCATGCTTGTATAATTTTTTACAACATTATCCTTTGCACTCACTTCTGTCCCGACTTTTCCCCTCCTTCCTTCCACCCGCTCCCCCAGATGGCAAGCAGTCCTATACATGTTAAATATGTCACAGTATACTTTAGGTACAATATATGTGTGCAGAACCGAACAGTTCTCTTGTTGCACAAGAAGAATTAGATTCAGAAGGTAAAAATAACCCAGGAAGAAAAACAAAAATGCAAATAGTTTACATTCATTTCCCAGTGTTCTTTCTTTGGGTGTAGCTGTTTCTGTCCATTATTGATTAATTGAAATTGAGTTAGATCTCTTTGTCGAAGAAATCCACTTCCATCAGACTACATCCTCATACAGTATTGTTGTTGAGGTATATAATGATATCCTGGTTCTACTCATTTCACTCAGCATCAGTTCATGTAAGTCTCTCCAAGTCTCTCTGTATTCATCCTGCTGGTCATTTCTTATAGAACAATAATATTCCATAATATTCATATACCACAATTTACCCAAACATTCTCCAATTGATGGGCATCCATTCATTTTCCAGCTTCTAGCCACTACAGAAAGGGCTGCCACAAACATTTTGGCACATACAGGTCCCTTTCCCTTCTTTACTATTTCTTTGGGGTATAAGCTCAGTAGTAGCACTGCTGGATCAAAGGGTATGTATGCACAGTTTGATAACTTTTTGAGCATAGTTCCAAATTGTTCTCCAGAATGGCTGGATATATTCACAATTCCACCAACAATGTATTAGTGTCCCTGTTTTGAAGGAAAACGTTTTAATCATAGCTAACATTTGAAAGCCAGGCTGCATGCTCCCAGCCTAAAAGTATGCTTTCCTTTTGACTCCTTTGTTTGTAGAGAGATATAATAAAACAATTGTCTTATTTAAGGTTCTGTCTTAGCAATCAAATGAATTTGAGTAAGAGAAAAAAGATAAGCTAAGGAGAAAAAGTCATTATTTTCCATCCATCTAATCTTAAGAATTACACATCTTACATATCTGTCAATAGCAAAACACCAGCAAAACATCTTTTGGAATTATATATTAGCTAGTGGAAAAGCTTGTTTTATGTCTAGTTAAGTAAAAACTTAAAAAGAAATAGAACAATTATTCAACATTAATCCTTGCAAAAAATTTTTGTTCCAATTCCTCCCCCTCCTCCCTCTATTCCTTCCCCTAGATGGCAAGTAATCCAATATATGTTGAAAATGGTAAAAAATATATGTAAATCCAATAGAGGCATACATATACATTTATCTTGTTGCACAAGAAAAATCAGATCAAAAAGGAAAAAAAATGAGAAAAAATTCAACCAAACAACAAAAGAAGTGAAAATGCTTTATTGTGGTCCACACTCAGTTCCCACAGTCCTTTTTTTGAGTGCACATGGCTCTCTTCATCACAAGATCATTGGAACTGATCTGCATCATCTCATTGTTGAAGAGAGCCACATTCATCAGAATTGATTATCATATAGGCTTGTTGTTCCTGTATATAGTGGTGTCTTGGTTCGGCTCATTTCACTTAGCATCAGTTCATATAAGTCTCTCCAGGCTTCTCTGAAATCATCCTGCTGGTCATTTCTTACAGAACAATAGCACTCCATAGCATAAATTATTTACCACAATTTAGTCAGACATTCTCCAACTGATGGACATCCACTCAGTTTCTAGTTTCTTGCCACTACAAAGAGGACTGCCACAAAAATTTTTGTACATATGGGTCTCTTTCCTTCCTTTAATATCTCTTTGGGATATAAGCCCAGTAACAATATTGCTGGATCAAAGGATATGCACAATTTAGTAACTTCTTGAGCATAGTTCTAAATTGCCCTCCAGAATAGTTGGATCTATTCACAGTTCCACCAAAAAGGTATCAATGTCCCAATTTTCTCACTTCTCTTCCAACATTCATTATCTTTTCATTATCTTTTCCTGTCATCTTAGCCAATCTGACAGGTGTGTAATGGTACCTCAGAGTTGTCTTAATTTACATTTCTCTGATCAAGTGATTTAGAGTACTTTTTCATATGACTAGAAATTCATCTGAAAATTTTTTGTTTTCTGTTCATATCCTTTTACCATTTATCAGTTGGAGAATGGCTTGAATTCTTATAAATTTGAATCAGTTCTCTATATATTTTAGAAATTAGGCCTTTATCAGAAACCTTGAATGTAAAAATGTTTTCCCAATTTATTGCTTAGGAAAGGAAGTCTTTAATACTTTGTGTTAAAGTTAAAGAAAAGGTCACGATCAGTTTTGGTAGTTTTTGAGTGTATGAACCACTCTAAGTTGGTTCAAGTTTTCAGGGGACTTATTCAAGACATCTTGCTAATGATACAGCTATGATTATGTGGGCAAAAGGAACAATATTCTAATATAGACTAGTATAGTCAATCTGGCAAATATAAAGGAAGAATCTACGAGTAAAGAGAGTAAGCTAACCAGATCAAAAAATGACCTTGTATGGTTCTAAAATATCTTTTCAGATGAGGCCCTGACATCAAATAAATGATCATTCTAGCTCCATGGTTCTCAACTTTCTCAGTATCTTTATTATTATTATTTTAAAATATAATTAATATTATTTAATTATTATTTGTCAAATATTTTTAATTAATTAAATATTATTGGATATTATTACTAATTTCTAATATTAAAAATTATTGAGGATCTGCCCAAAGAGTTTTTATGTGGGTTATATTTATATTCAGCACATTAGAAATAAAAACTAAATTTGAATTTGTAGGCCCTCTGCAAAGGTTTCAGAGACTCCCAGGATTCTTTGAACCATGCTTTGAAAATCATTATTCCAGATCAAAGCTTCTTAAACTGTGAGATACAACATCATATTGAGCTACTTAACACTGTGGGGGTCAAGAAAAATTTAATAACAGTAAAAGATAATCAAGATTTAATTTTATAGGGGCAGCTAGATGGTGTAGTGGATAGAAAATCAGGCCTTAAATCAGCCTTAAAATCAGGAGGACCTGAGTTCAAATGTAGCCTCAGACAACTTAACACTTCGTAGCTGTGTGATCCTGAGCAAGTCACTTAACCCTAATTGCCTCAGCAAAAAAGAAAAAAAAAAGATTATATAAGAATAAATAAATACATTGCATTAGTATGCAAATTTGCTTTAGTCTTAATGGTAAAATTATATGTATAACAAAGAATCATCATAAATTTTGTTATGATTTATTAACAGTAAATGTTTGATTTGCATACTTATTTTATATACCTATATATCTGGGGTTACATAAACATTTCTTGGGCAAAAAGGGGTTATGAGTGGAAAATTTAAGAATCTAAGTTCTAGATCACTTAAGTGTTATGTTCTGGTTGGTTTTCTGGAGGTCTTGGACTAGCCTTCGTTTCAGCAGAGTAATCACCATGAGAATAGCCAGGGATAAAGTCCAAATTCTTTATTATCTCCTTCACAGTCTAGTTTCCTTGCCTGGGGCCTGGGCTAGCTTTCTTGAAGTCCTCCTGAATGTGTCTTCATTTCTGTGGGGGAGGCAGGAGGACTACCACAATGGTCTCTGTCTTCAAGTCTGTCTCAATCTGAGAGCTTGTGCTCCAGCCTCCTGCCTTCTATCTTCTCCAAGTCTGTCTCTGAGCCCTCTGTCTTCTTCGAATCCTCTGAGTCCATCTCTGAGCCCTTCTGAGTCTTACCTCTAGCTCAGACGAGCCTTGGTCTCAGTGGAGAAATGAAGGAGGACAGGCCTGCCACCACGGGTGGTGTGAGATGGACTGAATGAATCTGGCTGAGTTTGTCCCAGCTTATATACTCTATTATAATTACATTATCATAGGTGTGAATCTTGTAGAATAGGTGTCAATCTTATAGCACTACATTAAGTACTAAGTACATGTACTAAACTAGAGAACTATTAATCACCATGCTAAACTAGATAACCATTGTCTTATCAATTCCCCTGAGTTAGCATCTTGTAAGAATCCTTGTTTCAAGTAGAATTCTGGTCCATTACAACCTAGTCTGCTCTGAAAGAGATCAAGACACCTTCTGGGAGATGGTCTGGTTGGTGAAGACATCCCTACTAAAAAAAGCCAAAGCAATATCACGTGAGAACAGCATGGCAGATTATATCCCAAAGAAATAAAAGGAAAAGGACCTGTTTAAAAAATGTGTAACTCTTTTTTCTGTGGTGACAAAGATGTGAAAATGAAGATATTCAACTGGAGAATAGCTGAAAAATCTGGTAAATGAATGTAATAGAATAATATTGTTATACCATAATAAATGATGAAAGGGACAGTTTCAGAGAAACATAGAAATATTTGGATAAATGATGCAGAGTGAAGTGATCAAAACCAATAAAAAAGATAACATCCTCAAGACTTTTTAAAAATTGTTTTTTTTCTAAATACATGCAAAGATAGTTTTCAACCTTTGCAAAATCTTGTGTTCCAAATTTTTCTCCCTCTTTCTCTCTCTCCCCTTCCCAATACAGCAAGCAATCCAATATAGATTAAACTTATGAAATTTTTCTAAACATGTTCATATTTGCCATATTGTGCAAGAAAAAGCAGATCAAAAGGGAAAAAAATATGAGAAAAAAACAAGCAAACAACAAAAAGGTAAAAATACTATGCTTTGATGCACATTCAATCTCCATAGTCCTCTTAATTTGGATGCAGATAGCACTTTCCATCCCAAGTCTATTGGAATTGCTTTGAATTATTTTATTGTGGAACTTAAAGCAATGAACAACCATGTTTCAAGAGTACTAATGATGAGGTATTCTACCTACTTCATGACAAAGAGATAATAGACTCAAATGTGCTGAATCATTCCATAAACTTTTGGATATAGCCAATTTGAAAATGTTTTCAAAGGGGAGAAGAGAATTATGAACCATCAATAGGGTCTTGAAAAAGAAAAAAATCATAAAAGCATTTTTTTTTTTAGATGTGTAGAATAGACTGAGAAGGACCAACCATATGGCCTACCTTGGTATGAGTTGAAGTTCTCTTAAGAAATCATGAGAGTGTTAACAGGAAGGTATAACTGCACTTTGGGGCCCACAGGCCTAATCTGTGATTTGTCAGCATGGACTGGAACCAACTCTGGCAGAATTCTGCAGTTGACAAGCTGGGGCCCATATGTTAAGACATATTGACAATCCATTCATTGGTGACTTGCTCTCTTAAAATTCCAGTTTTTCTGTTCTGCCCATTACTTTTGTTGTTCATATTTATAAATATTCACCATATTAGAAATAAAACTAATTTTTAATTTGTAGAACCTTGGAAATTCTGCTTCTATTAATCTCATTTCTCTTTTGAATTACTGAGAAACAGCGTGTTGTGATTCCTTGTTCTCATGTTCCATAGGGTTTTCTGGTGTTTTGTTTTATAGTATTTGTTCAAAGATGTCAACTCATTTGCTAGATTTGGAGGCCAGATTCCTCTTTTATCATTAACATTTTCTCCACTGATTTACCTCTTCATGTTATCAAGGTCTTTGATTTTCTTCTTCCTGAGATCTTTGGTAACTTCAGTCCTTTCCCTGCCCCCACCCCACCCTTTTAATGCTCACCTTGATTATCCCCTTTAAAGGTCCTTTCTTTGGGGACCAGATCCTAAAGATCCCACTGAGCATCATTCATTCACCAGTATAAATCTCTGCCCCACATGACTTTTGGGCCAGAAAACTGGTCCTGGTTGGATCCTGAGCTCATTCCCTTCAGGTTACTTCCTTTCTTCCTGTCTAAGAGACCTGGCTGGTTTCCATTGTTTCTTAGTTAGGAGAATAGGCAGTTAAGAGAAAGCTATGCTGGTACTATGGGGATATCCCCCACAACACCAACAATCAGAGCTTTGTAATGATGGGGCTTTGGGGTTATTGTACTGTTGCTCTGGGTTAGCAATCACTAGGTTGTTTTGGCTTGAGCAGATATTCTGAAACCAGAATCTCCACAACACAGGAGTTGAGGAGAAGACTAGGGTGTAAGGTTAAGTTTTGTTGATAGCCCAGTGGATTGGCTAGTGCAGCCTTGAGGCTAGTAGCACACACAGCATATAAAGGAGGGAAACTATGGATATTAGTGTGGATGGACAGTTCACTTTTTTTACTTTTTGGATTTTGTGTCCTACAGACTACATTTATCTTTGACACATAATTTTGGAGAGGTCTGAGAGGATCAAAGAAAATGTCTAGTCTATCTTATTAAACATGTGACCAAATCAAATTCACTGCGAGGTGGTCTACTTTCATGCAATGCTCCTCTTTGACCTTAGCTAAGTTTAGTCTCTTACTTCTTTCAGACAACTGGAATGATTTCCACTTCTAAATTAAGCACCCGAATTGAACATTAAAGGAGGGATTAATACCTACACAGAAAACAAACATGTTTAGGAGCAATGTGGAAATGTCTGTACATAATTTTGTTGGATTTTATATTTCTACTCTTAGAAAAATTAGATGAAACATACTGAATTAGAAATTCTAATTCACATAAGCTATACCCAATTGCTAGAATTACCTTTCTCTTCCACCTTTTAGAATCTCTAGCTCTCTTCAAGGCTGATCAAAGTCTACTTTCTGCAAAATCTCCTCTGATTTTCTTCCTTTGTTAAGGTTCCCCTGAATATATGCTCCTGAAGAAAGACACAACTTTCTTTGACTTATCAGTATCAAACTGAACTTCATTCCCTGGACTATCATTACCACATTTTTATCTTTGTATTTATCAGTACCAAACATAAGATCTTTCTTGTGGTAAATGATGTTTGTTGGGATAAATTTATTGAAAAATTATATATAATTTAGCACTTTCAAAAGATGTCAAAAGTCTATCAACAAGGAAGTTTTTTTGAGAAAGAGAGGAAGAGGGGGAAAACTCAAACTAATAATAATGAATGCTAACACAGTATTTTATTAAAAAAATTTTACTGATGCTTTTTTTAAATAGCTTTTTATTTACAAGATATATGCATGGATAATTTTTCAGTACTGACAACTGCAAAATCTTTTGTTCCAATTTTTCCCCTCCTTCCCCCACCCCCTCTCCCAAATGGCAGGTAGACCAATACATGTTAAATACTATATATATATATATATGTCCATGTAGTTATTTTGCTGCACAAGAAGAATCGGACTTTGAAATAATGTACAATAACCTGTGAAGGAAATCAAAAATGCAGGCGGACAAAAACAGAGAGATTGGAAATGCTATGTAGTGGTTCACACTCATTTCCCAGAGTTCTTTTGCTGGGTGTAGCTGGTTCTATTCATTATTGAACAAATAGAACTGATTCAGTTCATCTCATTGTTGAAGAGAGCCACGTCCATCAGAATTGATCATTACATAGTATTGTTGAAGTATATAATGATCTCCTGGTCCTGCTCATTTCACTCAGCATCTACAGATGCTTTAAAAAACCCTTATCACCTTTACTTCTCAATACTGTCCTACCAAACCATAGAATCCTCACTTTTGATGAAGAAAAAGAATTAAGCAAAATAAACCTACACATCATGCTATATTCTGAAATGTGAAGCCCACAACTGCTCTCTTACAAAGAGGCAAATATGTCTCATTATCAATTTCTGGAAAAATATCAATTATATCAATCTGAATTATGACATTTTAGTGCTATTTTCCTTTTATAGTATCATTGTGTATAATATTTTCTTACTTCTGATTTATAGTGGAAATGAACCTTGGATGTTTGAGGTCATATAAGACTTTTTTGAGTTTCTCTGAGATTCCTCATATTCGTTTATTATAGCACACATTATAGGAATGAAATACTATCACAATCAAATCAATTGTTTTACAATCAATAGAAACAGCACACCCAACAATGTACTAACATTCCTGTTTGTCTAATATCTTTCTACAAATATGGTACATCTAGGAGATTTATCCCAAACTTAAGAATATATATTGTATGGAATATGGACTCTATAGAGTCCATTTTGAAGCTACTTACAGCATGTGTACCTATCTAAAACAGGAGCTTTTAATCTAAGAGTCCTTTTAAATATTTAGAAAATAGTATTCTGCATAGTTGATTTTATGGATGTAAAACCATTTAAAAAGATTTACCAGATTGTCAAAGGAGCGTGTAGCACATACATAAATTTTTAAGAATCCCTAGTCTATGAATGTGAAAGCCTAATATTTTAATCTTTTTTGTTTGCTTTTTCTTGTTTTCTCCCTTTTGGTCTGATTTCTCTTATACAACATGACAAATATGTTAATATATTTAAAAGGACTGAACATATTTAATCTATATCTGATTGCTTGCTGTCTTGGGGAGTAGGGAGGTAAGGAAGAGAAGAAAATTTGGAACACAAAGTTTTATATAAAAATAGATGTGAAAATTATCTTTACATGTACTTGGAAAAACAAAATATTATTGACTTAAAAAAAGAAAAAAACAAAGACTAGTCTAGAGAGCAAGTCAGTTTCCTGCTGAATAGAGTATCTTCTACTGATTGGGTCTATCTTGGACAAGCTACTGCTAATGGGAGTAGGGAAAGAAAAAGAAATCTTTTTTCCTCCAAGAGATGTTTCCTTTTTGTGCATTGAATTCTTCAACTCCTGGTTCCTACTTAAAATAACTACTGGAGTTGGTGAGCTCAGCTTTTTGATTCTATCCCACAAATTTTGGTATGTTGTCTCATTGTCATTCTCTTAGATGAAATTATTGTGTCTATTATTTGCTATTTCACCCAATCACTCTTTAGGATGAGATTATTTAGTTTCCAATTACTTTTTAGTCTGTTTTTTCCCCTGGCCTTTTACTGAATTTAATTTTTATTGCATTGTGATCTAAAGAAAATATATTTACTATTTCTGCATTTGATTTTGAGGTCTTTATATCCTAATATATGGTCAATATTTATATAGGTTCCATGAACTGTGGAGAAAAAAGTGTACTCCTTTCTGTCCCCATTCAATTTTCTCTAATATCTATCATACCTAACTTTTCTAGTTTTCTATTTACCTCCTCAACTTCTTATTGTTTTATGGCTTGATTTATCTAATTCTGAGTGCAAGGTTGAGCTCTCCCACTATTACAGTTTTGGTGTTTATTTCTTCTTGCAGCTCTCAACTTTTCCTTTAGGAATTCCCATGCTATACTACTTGGTGCATATGTTTAGTATTGATATTGCTTCATTATCTATGCTACTCTTTAGCAAGATATAATTTCCTTCCTTATCTCTTTTAATTAGGTCAATTTTTGCTTTTGCTTGATCTGAAATTAGAATCGCTACTCCCACTTTTTTTTTTACTTCATCTGAAGCATAATAGATTCTGCTCCAGCCCTTTAATCTTCACTCTGTATGTATCTCTTTGCTTTAATGTGTTTCTTGTAAACAACATATTATAGGATTCTGGCTTTTAATCCAGTCTGCTATGCATTTAACACCTTATGGGAGAGTTCACCCCATTCACATTTACAGTTAAGACTACTAATTCTGTATTTCCCACCATCCTATTTACCCCAAATTATACTTTTCTCTTTTCCCCTTTAGCTCCTCCCAGTATTTTTACTTATGAATACCACTTGCCTGAAGCAGCCTTCCCTCTTTCTTAAACTTTGCCTTTATGATTCCTGTTTTCCCTTCTATTGAGAACTTGGCTTTTTAAGGCTTCAGAGTGAGGCCAGTTACCATATTCTCCTTTAAGTTCAGTCAAGGCAAACACCTTGACATTTTGTAAAGGGATGACAGGATAAGTACATCAAGTGCTTGTCTTATTCTCTCAAGGAAAAAAAGGATACAGGTTATAGATACATCTTTACTCTAAATCCCTTACTTATTTCAGAGTATTATATATATTCTGGGCTAAGAGTCAGAAACTGTCTCTCCTACATAGATTTCTGTCAATTCTAATAAAATAAGTTGTCAAAGTACGACTTTCTTAAAAAATTATAACTGGGAGTAAAAGGGAGAATATTCTCTCCTTACACCTGTTTTTCCTCTTTTGTTTTTAGAACATGCAAAAAACACACAAGGACACAAGATCTACTTGGAACCAAGCTTTGGGGTATCTACTAAGGTGATCACTTTAAGCTCAGGGCTGGAAGTCATTAGCTTTATGCTAGATAATATAAGGATTCTTTCTCTTTAATGCACACCATACTCCAAACTATTTTATATGACGTAGGAAAATGGGTGGTTTTAATTATCCTTCCTCTGTTCCCTTTTCCCTCCCTCAAGTGTCAGTGCTACCAAGTGCTCCAAGGAAAAGAAATGGGAAAAATCAAAGAACCAGTATAATATTTTATGAACAGAGGTCTCTAAACCTTTTTGGTTGTGCATGTCTATCAGCAATTTTTTTTGACTATACTATGTATATTTATTTGGGAAAATATTTTTATTTATAAATTATGAATATATTTATGCATTGTAAGATATATAAAGTGGACCTTTGATTTCATTGATACAGGAAACTCTTAAAGAAATTCCTTCTATTAATGCAGACTGGTACCTTTTCTGCAACATAAAGTCTTAGTTTACTAGGGTACTGAGAGTTCAAGTGATGACCTCAGAGTCACACAATATGTGTCAGAGGCAAGACGCGAAGATAGGATTTTTAAAAAATGTATTATTCTATGCAACCTAAACCAAAACAAATAAAATTTAAAAGGATAATACAAACATGAAAAACAATATTTAAACTTTTTATTTCATTTACTGATGTAAAACTTTTTTGTTCTCACAAAAATAATATTTTTATAAGAACCAGACACTTCATTATTTTTGATAAATATATATTATTGAGGGATAGGGAATACTTGTAAACAATAATTATGTTAATAATTATTTAATTTTTAGCAGTGTTGCTAGACCAGTACATTTTTTCCTGATTTTTTTTAAATTTAAAAACATAAAAGCGATAACAAATCACATCATAACATTCAATGATCATAACTATTCAGCAGGAGTTATGATTCCCTTTGTGTATATATATTCACCATAAAAAGCAAAATGAATTGTCTGATTTCAAGTCAGCAAAAGTCTTCAGGATACTTTTCTTTTTTGCTTACTGGACAAAATCATACCTTAAGAGTCCTTTTCAGGTATGGACAGTCTATTATTAGTCAATAAATATTTACTAAGCACCTACTATGTGCCAAGAATTTTATCAAATGCTTTTTATGCATCTATTGAGATGATCATATGGTTTTTGTTAATTTGGTTATTAATATGGCCAATTATACTAATAGTTTTCCTAATATTGAACCAGCCCTGCATTCCTGGTATAAATCCTACCTGATCATGGTGTATTATCTTGGGGATGATTTTCTGTGGTCTTTTTGCTAATATCTTATTTAAGATTTTAGCACCAATATTCATGAGGGATATTGGTCTATAATTTTCTTTCTCTGTTTTCAACCTACCCGATTTAGGTATCAGTACCATGTCTCTGTCATAAAAGGAATTTGGTAGGACTCCTTCATTCCCTATTTTTTCAAATAGTTTATATAGCATTGGGGCTAATTGTTCTTTAGAATTTACATGTAAATCTATCTGGTCCTGGGAATTTTTTCTTAAGGAGTTGATTAAAAGCCAAATGCTGAGGATACATATTTTAACAAAAGAGTTCAAAAATCTGATGGAGAAAACATACACATTACTGTACAAACAAGCTATACACAGGAGAAAAAGGAAATTAACAGAAGATACCAGAATTAGGCGGAATCATGAATGGTTTTCTGTAGAAGGAATTTTAGCTGGAATTTGGAGGAGTACATGGCTGCCAAAGCAGAGTTTACAGGGAGGGAAGAGGGTCCAATGACATGTCTTTCACTTTAACTCAACAAATATTAAATACCACTTATGTATCAAGGTGCTGTGTTAAGTGCTGGGGATGAGGGTGCAAAGACAAAAATAAGTAAATAAATACAAAGCCTATCACATAGTATAATATCGAGTATTATCAATATCAAGTAGTATAAAGGGATTTCAAAAAAGGAGAGAATGCTAAGAATCAGGAAAGGTAGAACCACCATTGCTTTGTAGAAAGCCAGGGATTTTACAAAGTAAAGTGGAAGACAACACAACATAAACACAAGAAATCATCTATGCAAGGGTACAGAGGCAGGAGATGAATGTGCAAAATTAAAATATTTCCACAAAAGCAGGGATTGTCTCAATTTTTTTTCCTATTTGCAACCCTAACACATAATGCAGTAATTGGATCAGAATAGTATAGTTCACAGTAGTATACAGAGAATAGTTAGATGGCCAGTTTCCTTGGAAAATGCAGGAAAAGGAATAATATAAATTAAGACTGGAAAGGTAGAGGGAAAGCAGGTTGTTGGGGCCTTAAATTCCAGAATGCTCTACAGTGTGTGATACAACCAGATCTGTGTTTCAGGAATATCAGTTTGATAGCCATGTGGAGGATAATGAGGGAGAGAGACTTTAAATAGGGAAAACAAAATTAGGAAATTTTTGCAATAATCCAGAGAAAAGGTGATTAGGATCTCAACTACTACGGCAGTTTCATGAGTAGATTATGTGGGAGATATGGAGGCAGGGAAGGTGAAAGGAGTAAGCATTGACATACTGTGCTTTTAACAAATATTATCACATTTGATTCTCAGAACAGTCTTTTGAGGCAGCTGCTATTATTATCACCAACTGACACATAAGAAAACTGAGGAAGACTGATTAAATGCTTTGTAGAGTTACATTGCTAAGATCAGATTTGAACTCAGATTTTCCTGACTCTGGGACCATTGCTTTATCTGTGCCACCTAGCCATTTTCAAGATTTGGTAAATTATTGGCTATGGAGAGAAATTAGAAGTTGTAAATATGGAAGACTCGAACTATGGGGCTATTGTAATAATGGAGATGTTTCTAGGAATAATGGAGACGTTTCTAGGAGGGAACTCATTTTGAGTTTCATTTTAGAAAAGTTGACTGTGAGATGCTGAATGGGATATGCATGTGGAGATTTCCAGGAAGCAGCTGGTAATAAAAGCTAGATTTCAGAAGCGTAGAACTGAATATATAGATTTGGGAGTCATTTACATAGCAATGATAACTGAACTGATTAACCATATAGAAGAGGGAATAGTTTTGGGGAACACAGGGTTAGAAAGAAGACTATGAAGGTGCAATCAGGACAAATAGGAGAACCAAATAAAAGCCAAGAGGATATCTAGAACAATTTTGATAAATGTATTTAAATATAATTGGTTTCCTTTGTAATTCTATGCATTTTATCAATTTAAACACATTCTGAAGAGGGGGTGGGAGGGTCCATAGGTTTCACTGGTAAAAGGATTCATGATACAAAAAAGGTTAAAAACTGATCTAGTAGGAAGTACTCCACAGTATCAAAAAAAAAAAAAAAAAAAGGTCAATAAGGAAAAAGTTAGAAAAGATCACTGCAAAACCATAGAATTTAGAAGTATAAGGGATCTCAGAAGCCATTTAAGTACCCATACTGAAAAGGAGTCTTCCCTAAAGCACAAGTGACAAGAAGTCATTCAGTCTTTCACAGAAGTATTTTAAGGAGGGGGAATCTAGAACCATTTCAAGGAAGGCCATTCAACTTTTGGACAGCTCTAATTGTTAACACATTAAGGTAAATTTGCCCCCAAGTAACTTCATCTATTTTTCTAGATTCTGTCCTCTGGGGCCAAACTGAACAAACTTTGTGAAAAGTACTTTTTCTACAAGGCTACCTTTCAAATACTGTACTTGAAGATTACCATCATGTCCCCACTATATTTTTCTCTTTTCCATGTCAAACTTTAATTAAACCTCCTATGAAAAGGATATTTACCATTCTGTTTGCCCTCCTCTCTATGTTCTTTAATTTATATCTTTCCTCAATCATGGTACACAAAACTGTACAGAGTACAGAGGGGTCATCGCATCCTTATTTCCAAAAATTACTCTTCTCTTCATATAGCTCAAGAATGCATTACCTTTTTTTAGTTGCCTCATACTGAATTTGTAACTCATGAAAATCCCCAGATCTTTTTCAAATTGCTGCATAGTCATCTCTTTCCTATTCTGTACCCATGTAGTTTTATTTTTAAGAAGTTGCCTGTTGATGTTTCAATAGAAACAGGATGAAAGCTAGATTACATGGGGAAGAGTGGGTGAAGAGAAGAGAATATAAGATTAGCAGGGAAGAGAAAGGATTATATATAGCACAGATAGCATGAAAGAATGGCAAGGTCAAGAAAATGCTAAGGAAGATTTAAATTAGGGAAGGCATTAGGGAAGAAAGAGGTTGTAAAGGAAGAGACTTACCAACGGAGTAGGCAAAAGGAGAATATTTTAACAATTGCCAAAATAATTTTTATGAATTATAAGTCTTACCCCCATTTTTTTTTAATCACACCAGCTTCAAGAATTATCAGTGGCTCTTCCTTGACTCTAAATGCAAATTCTTTATATTGGCATTTGTAGTGCAGGTAGTCTATCAGTTTAACCATCCCAAATCATTACTCTTCACATATTCAAAGTTCCAGATGGTATGCTCTACTTGTTCTTCATTCCCCAAACCTAATATTCATTTTCTACGTCCATGCCTTTGCACAAGCTATTTATCATGCCTACAAAATAGCCCCTCCTTAACTCTGTCTCTTAGAATATCTAGAAATATGTTTCACATTCCTTGTCAAACTATCAAATAAATGTATTTGCAAATAGAGTAAACTCCTTGAGATCAGGAACTACTTTCTCTTTTATCTCTGTACCCCTGCTATCATCGAGTGCCACAAACTAAGCAGATTCTTAGTAAACGTTTGTTGAATTGAATTGGATCAAAGATATAAGCAATAATTGTTGTTTGGTTGTTTCTGTCATTTCTAACTCTCCAAGATCCCATTTGGGGTTTTGTTTTGTTTTTTTATAAAGATCTTCAAATAGTTTGTCATTTTTTTATCCACTGATTTTACAGATGAGGAAATTACAGCAAACAGAGTGATGTGACTTGTCCAGGATCACACAACAAATAAGTGTCTGTGGCCAAATTTGAATTCAGGAATATGAGTCTCCCTGACTCCAAGGCTGGCACTCTATCCACTACACTACCTAGCTTTCTACAAATGACAATAGCTAGCATATATATGTAGTAGTATATTTAAGATATGCAAAGGACTTTATATGCTATCTCATTTGGTTTTTACAAAACTATTAAGTAATATAGTTATCCCCATTTTAAAATTGAGAAACACTTCAGCTCAGTTCAGAGGGTGAGATTAGTGCTAGTTCAATACCCTCTCAAAAAGAATGTAAATCGGGAGTAGAAACCACATTCATCAAGGTTGTGAGTAGAGGTGCTAAAATTTGAACTAGATCCTCCATTTCCATTATACCACTATGCAATAGGATCAAAGAAATTGAGAGTTTGAAGAGACCTTAGAGGTTGGCTGTATTTATGGGTAAAAGGGAGAGCTAATCAATTCAAATAAATAAAAAAATGTTTTGCCATCCTCAAAGTACTAAATAAGTACATACTATTATTAATCTTCTTAGAGGAGTTGGAGAAAACTCAAGAGAAAAGTTAACTAGGTATAGCACGGGATTTGAGCTACGAATGACAAATATTAATCATCATGATAAGGAGAGGTTTCTGGAAGGTGTGACATCAACATCAGCTAAAAAAAATGTTTATCTTGGAGAAGAGATTTGGGTTAGGACTCAGGAATAATAGGAATTTTCTTCAAGGATTTCTTGACACTGGGGAGTGGAACCAAGAACCGATAGATCAGCAGAAAACCTGGAGTTATGATTGAAAATTTCCTAGAAATTATTTTAAAATGTCCTAGTCTCTCATTCTCCATTCACTCTCCCTTAATATATCAGCATAGCCTACTTTGAGTGAAGTTTAGGCAGGATAGTTCACATTCTGGTTCTAAGTAGATTGATTAAAGAAATAAAGCCAGTAGTGAATAAGAACCAACACTACCAAAGAAAATGTCCTTTCCCCTCCCCTCCCCCAAAAGAGAAAAGAATTGCCAAATCTTAAGCAAATATCACCAATGTGGTAGATGTAATTGATCTTTCAATTAAAACACTTATTAGCTGTCTGAACCAGGGAAAATTACATTTAACTTTTCAGTCACCTAGGCAACTCCCTAGTTAAGAGGATAACTGGTAGATTAGGGATCTTGTCTATAATGGGAGAGAGCACACAGAGAAATTACAAGTCCGACTAAACTCTTACTCCCCCTTACTACCACCTCCTCTCCCAAACCCCCAACAGCTCAGTCAGAAGTTACACGGGTCAACAACGGAGCCTATTTGTTGGCCTATGGTACAAGTGTACGTCTTTGGACCCAGCCCTCCGGCCAGTACTGACAGGCCTTACACAGCTGACACAGCTCTAAGATCCCTTTCAGCTTTGATCCCAAAGTCGCACTAATTCCCCCTATGCTCTTTCTTTCTTTCTTTTCACCAACCACAACCTGGGACAATTACTTCTCGTAGAAGGAACAGCTCATAGTAGCCAAGGCTTTGACTTCGGGTTGGGATCGCTGGCCCTTGGAGTTCAGTCTTGGGAGTTATCAGCAAGCCCTCTAGGGAAGTGTCCCAGGCGCTATAAGAGAGTGCTGCTTTAGCAAAAGCAGTCCGAATTTCGCGGAAATACTCAAAGGCCCGAGTAGGGCCCAATGTCACGCGTAAAAAGAGAATCCTTCAACAGTTGATCCCTCCAGCCACTTTGACCTCAAGATGGCGTCAAGCCGTCGCAAACGTCAATCGGCCCCAAGCAAAGATGGCGGCGAGAGACGGAAGTTACCGCCCCCTAGATCCGGGTCTTTCTAGCTTTCCCAGACTTCTCTATGATTATCCGCCTCCTGCGTGGTGAGGCGGCGCTCAACGGAGGCGACTCTTGAAGACGCTGTTCTCTATGGTTCCCGCCTCCAATTCTTTTGGGCCGCAGTGCACGCCGGCCTAGCGGAGGACGTCCGAGAGCACCCCGCGCAGCGCGGCTGGCTCTGCGGCCTATGCGAACAGGCCGGCGCCTCGGTAGCAATCACACGGGCGAACGGCGCGCAGAAACCTCAGGACCGGTCGCGGCCACTCGTAATTCGGAGCCCTAGAGGCCGCAAAGACGGTACCATTTTCTCAGCGGCGGGTGAGTGGGCTCCGCGGAGCGCACGGAAGGGGAGGGGAGCTGAACAGAGCGGAGCGAGGCGGGCTGGGCCCGGCCCTGGGAAGAGAGGCAGGAAGGCGGGCGGCGGCGGCGGGTGTCGGAAATGGCCCGGGGATAGGAGAGTAGACGGGCACTAGATAGTCGTCTTTATCTCTACCACCTTAAGCTAGCGGCTTCGCCTCGGGCCACACAGCCCCCGTGGAGACCCTAAACCTCCTGGCAGGGCTTTGCAGCCCATTTGGCCTGGTGCTGCCCGGCCTCGCCGCCGAGGGCCCGGCTGCCGTGCCACGAGGAGGTGGGTGGGCAGGCAAATCCCCCACCCTGTTCTCTTCCTCCTCTCCCTCTTCCTCACCCCCGCCCCTCACCTTGTCCCACACACGCCCTTGCAAAGTGTATGCCCGCTGCTACCAACGGACTCCCCTCCCTGTGTTTCTCAGTCAGGGATCTGAACCCCACCCCCCATCTTGCCACCTCCTCCCCTTCGTCCCCCCCCTTCCGCATAATATTTCTCCCTCCCTCAACTCATCCCTTTCCCCGAATACATACAGTGATCCCTAGCAGGGCCTTGTACGAGCCATCAGAGTTGATTTTGATTTGACAGAGTTCTACCCTTTAAACGTGATCCTATCTACCATTCATTCGAGGCACCTGCCATTCTCCAAAATGTCCTGGTGTTTCTCCTTCCTTGTCCCCTACCCCCAAAAATCTCCCCCCCTCCCCTTTTTCCTCTCACTACCTCCCTCGTCTCCTTTCTTTGATCAGGAGTCTAGTGTGACATCTTTAAATATTTAAGACAAATATATGTATATCTACATATAGGTGTCAGTCAATATTAAGTGCCTACTATGTGCCAGGCACGGTACTAAGTCCTGGGGATACCAAGAGAGGCAAAAGGCAGACCCTGCTCTAGGAGCTGGCAGACTAACGGGGAGGTAACCTGCAAACAACTGAGAAGATTAGTTCTGAAGTGGTGGAATGTAGATGTATCACGTGGAAATTTGGGCAAAGTGTGAGGTGGACACCAGAAGCCAAGAAGTGCTTACCTCTTGGGCTTGTTTTCTTAGAATCTTAGAATTTTAGACTTGGAAGGGACCTTAGACATCATCTAGTCCAACCTCTTCATTTTACAGATGAGGAAACAGAGGCCCAGAGAGGCAAGTGGCTTGCCCAACATCATGCAGCTAGTTAGTGGCAGAGCTGAGACTAGAGGCTAGATCTGCTGACTCTGTCTGCTCTTTCCACTACACCAGCTCCTGGACCTGACTGCCACAGTAGGATGAAGTAATATGAATAAAACATGGTAATATCAAGTAGTTGTTAACATGGGAGGGGACTTCTTTCAATAGAAAATAATCAATGGAGGGTTTTTAAAAACATTATCTTGACATTTTGAGTTTTTAAAAGGTTATGTTGAAAGATAATTTAAGCCTCTCTGCTTCCCTCCCAGGAGAATTCATTAGGTTATCTAGTCCTATCTTCTACCATTCAGTTACAATATACTCTATTATCACCTTGTTATCCTTAAGTATCTCCAAGAAAGAACATAATTATATTCTTGACAACTCAATTGGTAGCCTAAACAGACTTTTAAACATAAATTTGACATCCTTTATTTACACAATTGAAATTTATCATTGCTGAACTTTAGTTAATGGTTTTGTGTCCTTGTTAATGTTGTTTTTTGGTCGGGGGAGGGAGCAGAGGATAGAAGTTAAGTTTCTTTCTTTTTTTCAATTTAGTTGGTAATTTAAAAAAATAATTAGTCATTTGCTTGACCATGGAGACAGAATCAAAAATGAAGTATTTCCCTTTCCTTAGTAAACTTATATGTATCAGCTAAATGTATGGAACTTCTGCTTATTTCTGGAGATTGAGAGGCAAAAATGGAATACTACTTTTTTTCAATGAGCTTTTTAGGAAAAACTTGTATGGAGATAAGTATATTTTTTAAAAATTGTATAAAGTAAAGTAGGGTAGAAGGGTATCTGGGGGAGCAGTGAAGGAGGGGTGGGAGGATTAGATGATGAGAGCAACCCAATCCTTTCATGTGAAAAGTGGCTTGTAAAGAAAACCAGGTATTTTGTGTGTGTGTGTTGGGAGTGGAGGGGTTGGTAGTGAGGGATTGCTGTGAAAAAGGAGTGCATTTCAATTAGTGCAAACTTAGGACACTGAAGGTGAAAGATCTGATGAACTATAGGAAATTGGTCAATAGAATGTTTGAAAGGGGGCACTGTGTAAGAAGACCTGAAAGTTAGGAAGTGGCTAGGTGGGTTGATCTAAAATGCTGGTGTACCAGAGGCAACAGGGTTTAACCAGGAGAGAAGATTCAGCATGTTCACATAAGCAGACATGAGGAAAATTGAGGAGGGAAAAATACTGATTTGAGGGGAAGGGAAGGGTTATTTGTATAGGAAGTGGCAGCTCAGCTGAGCTTGAGCAGTAGCATGAAAAATGATCTGAGGTCGTCCAGTATAAATTTTGAGATCTGGAGATGAGAGTGTATTCCAAGAATGAGAGATGGTTTACACAAATACAACAGATAATATGTTGAATTTGGGGAACAAACAACTAGTATTCCAATTTGGTTCGAGCATAGAGTGCACAGAAAAGGAGAAATGTGAAATAAGGCTTGAAAGACAGAGGTTATAATGCCAGACTGAGGAGTTTGAATTTTATTTCGGGTGAGAAGGGTAAATGATTTGAACTCTGAATGATTTGAACAGTGAAGTGACATGGTTAGATCTCTGATTTACAAAAATTATTTTGGCAGCATTGTTGGGAGATGAATTAGAAAGAGTACAAACTAGAAATAGACCAACTATGATGTTGTTGCTGTAGTCTAAGAGAGGTGGTAAAGACCTGAATAGAATAAAGGTGGAGTCATCAATTGGCTATTGGTGGAATATAGGGAGTGAGGCAGGGAAGAGATAGGGATTATTCTGAGGTCTTGAATTTATGTGATCTGAAGGATTGATAACACTTGACAGAAATAGGGAAGTTTAAAGAGGGGCAGCTTAAGGAAGAAAGATGACAAATTCTGTTTTGGACATATTGAGCTAGAGATTTCCTTGAGATATCCCAAATAGAAATGTCTAGGAGGTAGTTAATAATGTAGAACTAGCATTCAGGAGAGGACTTTGGAATCATTCTAGGAACCATAGGAACTTGTGAGACTACCAAAGGAGAGAATAGAGAGGACCCAAAACAGTCTTAGAGGCATCCATATTAGGAACTGAGAGTTGGATGATAGAAAAAGGAGGCAGAAAAGCAGTTGCTGAATAGACAGAAACCAAAGGTAGAGTGAATGTCTAGGATCTACAGTGTTATAGGCTTTAGAGACTTTCAAGAGGAACATGATTGAATATATTTATTTTTATTCTGAACTTAAGAAACATCAAATAAAATGAACTTTTATGTATACAAAGTAGAATAGAAAGGACTGGACATGAAACCTTGAATACCTGTTATATACAACTTTTCCTTATATTTATTAATATCTAGATATCAACTTCAATAAGTAACATTTAAAACTATCTTGCCTATCTGTATTTGATTCTGAATTTTCCTTCTCTCTTCTGTGCATTAAAAAATAATGCTTCAATGATTTTTCTTTTGGGGGGAAAGTGGGGTAACCTGTCTCTAATATTTGAAAAAAAAATCCCTTTTAACGAATCTATCATCAAGCAAAACAAATTTCTACATTAGCTTTGTTCACAAATAATATGTCATTGCACATCTCTGTTAGGAGGTGGGCAATATATTTATCATTAGCCGCTGGAATTGCACTTGGTTCTTTCATTGATCAGAATTTTTAAATCTTGTGTCATTATTGTATAAAATGTCTTTCCGTTAATTTCATTTGGTATTAGTTAATACAGGTCTTCCCAGATTTCTCTGAAGCTGCCCCTTTTGTCAGTTCTTATGGTACAATATTCCATTACATTGAAAACCACAACTTGTTATTCCATTTACCCAATGCTGAATCCCATTAGTTTTCAATTCTTTGCCATTACATTTAAATGTGTATATATGTATATTTTTTTTGGATGGGTCCTTTTTCTTTTTCTTGATCTCTTTGGAGTATAGGTCTCCTCTACTGTTGGGTCAGAGTTTGTCAAACTGTGGGTCAGATGCAGTATTTGGTGACTTTGGGTGCATATTTCCAAATTGCTTTCTAGAACATTTGGAGCACTTCATGATGCTAGTGCATCTGTGTGCCTGTTTTTATGCAGCTACTCCAACATCTATCATTTCCTTTCCTTATCATTGCCATTCTGATGAGTGAAAGGTAGAATCTCAGTGTTGTTTTAATTTACTTTTAATAGTGATTTGGATTGTTGTTGTTTGATATTGCAGTTAATATAGGTTGAATTTCTTTGAGAATCTATCTGTTCATAGAGGAGCAGATTCAGCAGTTAAGAAATTGGTAACCATGGAGAGAGCAGTTTCAGTAAGTAGGATAGAAAACCTGATTAAAGATTCACAAGTATAAGTGGGAAGAGAGGAGTTGAGTCTGGAACACTCAAAGGAGTATTGGATTTGGAGTCAGAAGACCTGAATTCACATCCCAGCTCTGCTACTTAATGCCTGTGTGAACTTTGGCAAGTCCTCTAACCCCTCCAAGTCTCAATTTATTCATCTGTAAAGAAAAGCACTTGGACTAGGTGACCTGTACAGTCTCTTCCAATTCAAAATCTGTGATCATAAGTGAGGATAGCAAGAGTAGTTTGCTTTCTTAGCAGCTTGGCTCATGAGAAGATTGCCTTTGTTATAACTGTATTAAAGAAAGTGTGAAAGAATAGATGAAGATGTTGAGGTTTTGAGGTGTGGCATGGGTATAGTAAAGTTGAATGGCCTTGGCTTTTTTCAGTAAAGGAAAGGAAAGAAAGAGCAACTACATATCGAGCTAAGCTATTATCTCCTATGACACAAGTCCTGGGAGTTAGGTGCTATTATCCCCATTTTACAGTTGAGGAAACTGAGATTAGAACTTGCTCAGGACTAGAACTTACTGCTGCTGCTCTATAGCTGGATATAGATTCAGTACTTCTGACTTGAGGTCCAACCCTCTAGCCACTACTACAAATGCCTTTAAACAAAGTGGAAAGCCAGATAAGGTAGGGAGGGATATGAGCAAGTAGATTTGGAACTAGAAGGATAGAGCCTTATACGTGATCTAGCCCCTTAGTTTTAATTTTTCCTTTAAAAAATTGATCCCGTTTTCTATCAGTCATTTTTGAACATACTTTTCTTTATAATAGAAAGAGAATTAAACAGAATCTACCTGATGCAGTGAATATGTAACATTCATACCCATAGCATTTCACCTTCACCAAAAAGGAAATGCTTCCTCATTTCTTTTACCAAGATTAATATTATTTTATTATTAATAATTATAAAATAATTATTATTTATTTTCATTTAGTATTTGGCTTCATTTTAGTTTGTTATTACTGTTGTAGAACCTTCTGGTTCTGTTTACAACACTTTTATTTCTGAGTATATTATCTCTTTCTTTCCCTTGCCCAGCAAACCATTCCTTGTAACAGATTTTAAAAATAATGGGGAAAATAAAAGCTGTTTAGTAAAATCAGTCACTAAATAATGGGTATTGAACAATTATGCAATATTTCATAAGCTTAATCCCTTCTTTAATAAAGAGGAATTACTTTTTTTTAAATAACTTTTTTTCCAGGGCCAAATTTGTTCATTATAATTATGGTTCTGAGCTTTCCCCCATCCCTCTTTAAACTGTTATTTTCTTGATTCTGTTTAATTTAATGTGGCTTTCCCCTTTTCTGAATTTTGCATATTCATCATTTTGTAGAGTCCATAGATATTTCATTATAGTTATAGACCACAATTTCAACCCCTCTTTTTAATTCATAGGATCTTAGATCTAGATCTGAAAGGGGCTTCCAAGGCCATGGTTTTCAATTCCCTCATTTACAGATGGAGAAACTAAGGCCCAGGGAGAAGTGATTTGCTTTAGGTAGTTAGTGGGAGAGATAGTAGTTTTTCATTGAAGTTTACTGGAGAATTTTGAAACAGTTGCCTATTGGGATAGAAGATTAGGAATAAAGAGATCATTGTAGTGGTGAGAATCCATTTGAGGTTAGAAATAACTTTTGCATTGTTAACTGAGGAATATGAAAGGAGGTGAATGGTGGGGGAAACTCAGAAATGAAAATGTTGAGGGCTTAAATAGCAATTGAGAATGTGCAAAGGGATTGGAGAGTGAATGAGACATTACAGTTGTTGATAATGTTTTCTTGGTTCTGCTTATATTGTTTTGCATTAGTTCTTATTTATATTCATTACTTCTTATCCCACAGTAATAGTCAATTACATTCATATATAATGTGCTTAGCCATTCTAAAATTGATGAGAGAACAGGCTTATGGTAATAGATCTAAATGTGGAAGGCATCTCAAAGTCCTGGATCTAGTCCATTTCTTCATTTTTTAAGAAAGAAAACTGAGATGCAGAGAAGTAAGAATTTCAAAGGCGAGACTAGGTACCCTAGAGCAGAGCTGTGATACTTAGAGCTGGGTTGTAGTAAACCCACAAAATTCCATAGTGCATAGGATCCAGATTACAATGTAATTGGGAAATGTTTTAACAAAATTCATAAAAATACAGTACAGTAAAGATAATGTCATTATGCTACCCTTCAGAGTCTCTTTCTGTTTGAGTTTGATACAGCTGCTCTAGAACAGAGGTATCAAATCTTATCTCAAAAATCATTGGTGGCCTGTAGTCTTACTGTAGTGAACTGGGCCAGATTAAAATGTAATTGGGAAATATTTATCAAAATAAAAACAAATAGAACATAAATAATGTTAATATGTGGTTTTCTAAGCTAGTAGATGCCCTTTAGCAGGGATCCTTATGTATGGTTTAATATTTTTCATTTTTCCCTTCTCTCTTTCACCTCCCACTCCCCATTTGAATTTAGTATCACTTAAAAATCTGGCAGATTGCATATTGATTTAGACAACATTTAGATTATTAGTATCTGTGTTCTATTGAATTTTTATTTTGTCATACACTTCCTAGTTAGACTTGAATCTGGTTCATCTCAGAGGAGATATTAATTACCTTACCCTATTTTGTTTTCTATTCTTTGCTACCTAAAAAAGGGTTATTATGCTGGAGTTGTAAACAGATCCAACCATTCTGGGGAGCAATTTGGAACTATGACCAAAGGGCTGTCAAACTGGGTATACCCTTTGATTTAGCAGTGTTTCTATTGGACTTTTATAAAACTCAAAGAAATCTTAAAGGAGGGAAAGGGATTTACATGTGCAAAAAATGTTTGTGGCAGCCATTTTTGGAGTGGTGAAAAACTGGAAACTGAATGGATGCCCATCAGTTGGAAAATGACTGAATAAGTTATGATAGATGAATGTTATGGAATATTGTTCTATAAAAAATGATCAGGATGATTTCAGAAAGGCCTGGAGAGACTGATACTAAGTGAAATGAGCAAAACCAGGAGATCATTGTATACAGCAACAACAAGACTATATGATAATCATTTTTGATGGACATGACTTATCAACAATGAGGTGATTCAAGCCAGTTCCAATGGTTTTGTGATGAAGAAAGACATCTGCATGCAGAGAGAGGATTGTGGAAACTGACTGTGGACCACAACATAGCATTTTTATTTTTTGTTGTTTGCTTGCATTTTGTTTTCTTTCTCATTTTTTTCCCTTTTGAATCTGTTTTTGTGCAGCATGATATTTGTGGAAATGTATAGAGGAATTGCACATGTTTAACATATATTGGATCAGTTGCTGACTGGGGGAGGAAGGGGAAAAATTAGAACATGGGGTTTTGTAGGATCAAAAATTATACATTTTGCAAATAAAAAGCTATAATTTAAAAATAAAGGGAAAAAACACATTTTTAATATTATAAAGAAAAAAAATAAAAAGGGCTATTATGATTGTTATTTGCATGTATCTGTCTCTGTCTCCATATGCATGAAACCTTTCTGTCATTGATCTCAAAAGATGTATTTCTAGCACTATGGTCTTTGGGTTAAAGCATATAGACTTTCCCCTCACTTTCATTTTATATCACTGTCATTTCAAATTTTATTACTCCTCTTTCTCTTGTCTGGCCCTTGTAAGAAGGAATTTTTAAAAAGCAATTTGTAAAACTAAATATATCAACCATACCTGCTTATTCATTGTTTTATATCCATAATCCCCTACCCAAAGACCTGGAAGGGAGTTTCAGAGTTAAGCTTGGTCAGTCTAATTAGATGCTTGATTTTTTTTCTTTTTTAACATTATTTCCATTTTCATTATTGTAATAAAAACTATCTGTATATATCTAGATATAAATATATTTATGTGCCTATATATCTTGTCTACCTTTGTGCTTAGTTCATCTGGGTGTGTGCATGTTTCTCTGAATTGCCAATATTTATAATTTCTTATGTTGCACTAATATTCCATTACATTCATATGCCACAATTTATTTATCTTTTTTTCAATTGATGGACATTAACTGTGTCTACTTCTATGCTGTTTGTAATATATGCCTAATAACTGGCTGAGTTAAGTCCACAAACATTTATTAAGCACCTAATGTATATGGATATTATAGTCAAATTTGTTTATTTTTTTTTTTTAAAGCAAATTATTTTCCTGAATGGCAGAACTCACCAGTAGGGTAGCAGTAGTCTTGTCTTCCTATAGTGTCTTCAGCAGTTTGCTTTCAAGATTTACTTATGTGGCCTGTGAAATAAAAGAATTAATCATTCAAATCTGAAGTGCTTTCTTTCCTTTTTTTAAGGAAGAAAGATACAGTACAAGGCATTCTAAAGATTATCATATTTAATGTTAGTATACAAAGACATTTCTATAATGTATATATTTCTTTAGATAATTTAAATCATTTAATGTTCACAAAACTTGACAAGTTTTTAGCATATTTTGAAATAGAGGTTTTATTAGTTTATTTTCCAGAAACATATCTCTCTCTTATCTCTTGAACAGTTTATTACAAAGAAGCTTATTAAAAATTGTTGTTATACTAACGTCCTTCTAGATAAAATGTTTGGGGGAATATTTAGAGAATCTCTGATAAACGATCATGATGTTGAGTGCTGAATGTTAAATACTGTTTTATCACATTTATCATAGGATGAAATATTATCTTTTTTATTTTTTAGTCTGTAGTTTATTCTGCAGCTGTATCTTTAACCACAAGTTCAGGAGAATAGTTTGGTGTCTAGCAGGCACCACAGCTAGTTTACTTGACCATATAAAGGCCAGTAAGGTGGGTACAGTGGAGTCAAGAAGATGCATTTAAATGCAGCCTCAGACATTTATTATGTGACTCTGGGCAAGTCACTTAATCACTATCTGTCTCAGTTTTCTTCACTGTAAAAATTGAAGTAATAACACCACGTACTCCGTGGGTTTTTATGAAGATCAATTGTAAAGTGCTTTGCAAATTTTCAGAAATTTTACATAAAGCTCTTTTGAGGGCAGAAACTCTTGTCTTCCTTATGTTTGTCTGAGTAGACAAACATTTTATTTTCCAGAAATATATTATCTCTCTTATATCAAAGAGTTTCTTACAAGGAAGCTTACTGAAAATTTTGTTTCTCTATATTTGTTAATTCAGTTTAACAATACAGTGCTTTACATTTGGTAAATATTCCTTTGTTGAAGGGACTGACTTGGAATAAATTAGCTTATATTTTGGTAGGTGATATCTTAATGCTGAGTCTATTATAATATTCTTTTGTGAGAACTAATTGATATCAAATTTAGCATTAATGCTTTACTAAAAACAAAATTTAAACTCAAAAAGTACTTTGACTATATGAGTAACTTTTCTTTTTATTACAGATAATGTATATGGATATATTTTGTGGGCTAATATATTCTTAATCTTTTTCATGACTTCAAATTTAGTTTTGTCAGAGCCCGAAATTAAAAAAAAAAATCTTTATTGAAATAGATGATTGCCTCCTACTTTTAAGATTTTGAAACGAATACTTTGAGGTTAATAGTTTTCATAAATTCATAACTTTAATTGAAATAAAAATAAGTTTTCATAAAAATGCTAAATGAACCAAGGTATCTGTTTGTTTCATTTTCCTACTATCTCCAGCTTTGAACTTTCTCCTTATGAGATAATCTGCAAGTCCTATTAGAAGATCATATTTGATGGCTGTTCTTTTAGAAAATCTTCTTGTGAAATGAAATATCTCTTAAGTTTCAGATTTGGATTGGATAAGGGGAATCATTTTTTCTGCAGTCCCCTGAAGTGTTTCCTTCTACCCCACTTCCTCCTCCCTGCCCCCCAAAATAAACAAATGTACATGTTAAAAGCATAATGTTTAAGGGAGAAAAATGACTAAAAAGGCATAGAGATATGATTTCCAAAAAGAAAATATTTGCTTAAGTAATAATGAGACATAAAAAAAATCTTAACATTAAATACAATCTAAACACCAAGAAAAAGAAAATCTTTGTTTTAGTGTAAGGGAAAAATCTTAAGTGATTTGTTACTTTTAATTTTTAGAAAGATTTGATAAGTTCTATCCCTATATTTTATACTAAATTAAAAGATGACTATACTTTTTTTTTTCCTTGACTAGGAGCTGAAAAAATATTGATAATGCCAGGAGTTATTAAATATTGTTGGGAAGAGCAAAGTGATTTATTTTATAGCTATTTCAGTAACAACCATTTTTAAATGTGAGGTACCTACAGCAGGGGCATCCAATAAGAAATTGTTTAGATATCAGCTTTGCCTGTAGAAAAAGTTCAGAAGTATGTACCAAAATTCAGATTTTAAAAGTGGGTATATGTATATGTGTGTGTATTTGTGTGTGTCTGTGAAGTAACTGCTGTTTCCCAAACTTTCTAAACAAAAATAAATTCGAATTAAAATGTGATTGAGCAGAGTTCTAGGAAAAGTAATAGTTCCAAATGAAAAGGACATTTTTTTCTTTATCTTAAATTTTCTTACAGCTATAAATGTCCATGTAGTTTTTTAATAGGAAGATTTTCATAAATACCTATTCTTAATTCCTCCTGATAGTCAAAACACTTTAGCAGGACCAAAATATATTTTTTGCAATCAACTATGTGGTAAGCTACAAAGCTGTCTTCTTGTAACCCCGCAGCTTTGTTTTTTAATCCTTTCCCAGTAGTTCTCTCTCCTGAGTGAAATAAGAAAATAGGAACTTTTATCTTTGTACTTTAAAATGTTTTTGGTTCTTATGTTTACTTTATTAAAAGTGCAAATATACTTTTTAAATTTTTAAATAATAGATTTTTATTTTCAACATATATGCAAAGATAGTTTTCAACATTCACCCTTGCAAAGCCTTGTTTCAAATTTTTCTCCTTTCCTTAGATAGCAAATAATCCAATATATGTTAAACATGTGCAATATATAATTTCCACAGTTCTCATTAGGCTCTGCTTTAAAAAAAAAAAATACTTGAAAGCTTGTTGAAATGATACATAGGGATCAGTTTTAGAGCCAGTGAATAGATGCCATAGGTCATCCCACTTTGTTACGGCTGAGGAACCTGAAATCCAGACAGCTTACGGACCTGTCCAAGGTCACACTGGTAGTAAGTAGCAAACTCAGTGATATTACATCTGAAGCAGTGTTAGTGGCCTAGACATATCTAGTAGAATCTTAGAAAGGCCATCCAGTTGAACCCAAATCTGAGCAGGAAACCTTCTTTGTAAATTTTAAATAGGGACAGGAATAACTACTTGATAGATTGAAAAAAAAAATTTGGCCTGTAAATAATAATAATAGTATTTGTATAGCACATGAAGGTTTACACAGTTCTTGACATATATTATTTCATTTAATTCTCACAATCCTGTGAGGTAGATGCTATTTTACAGTTATGGAAACTGAGGCTGCATGAAATTATGGTAGCTTACATTTTATATATAGCCCTTACTGTGTTCCAGGCACTGTGCTAAGTTCTTTATAAATATTACCTCATTTGGCCTCATATTGACCTAGGAGGTAGTAAGTCCTATTTTTGGCACTATTTTACAGATGAGGAAACATACTGAGCAATTATATGATTTCCCCAGAGTCTCAGGCTAGGTTCAAGTTCAGAGTTTTCTTGAGTCCCAAATCCAGTGTTCTCACCCATTCTTGCTTCTGTCAGTTACTGAATGACTAACTACAAAATGCAACTTTTAAGGCTATGATTTTTTTGATTCGAATCAGATTTAAAGTTTTACCTAACTGATTGTGTTTGAAAATCTGGAACATTTTTTCTTCTTGATCTTGCGCTTAGAATGTATACTAATGTTTTAGAAAAGTATTAAAATGAAAAGATAAAAAACATCATTTACTGACACATTTAAGGTGACTTTGGAATAATAAATGTTAATGGAATATGAGGAAAAATAGTTGTAAGTATTTTGAGATTTTTATTTTATTTTATTTTATTTTATTTTAAGATTTCTCCAGTCAGAATGTCTTTCCCTCCTCACTTGAATCGACCTCCTATGGGAATCCCGGCTCTCCCACCAGGTATCCCACCCCCACAGTTTCCTGGATTTCCTCCACCTGTGCCTCCAGGTAAGCTGATTCTGTTATTGTGGAATATTTTTGTGACCATTATAGAACCAATACTTTCTGGAGTGTCAAACTCAAATAAATTTCTGATTTGAATGTGCTGATTTTGAAAGCTTTATTTATGCTAATTTAGACTGTTAGAGAGTTTATCAAGAAATGTTTGTGGATTTTTTAATCTCCTCTAGAACATAATTTTATCATAACCACTAAGAAGTTAAAGGCTCATTGTGTTATATTTTAGATATAACCCTGGCAGTAAGATAAAAATAGTTGATAATTAAGACTTTTTTAAATACATAGAGCTTTCTCCACTAACTTGCATAAAGTTAGTGTGTAGGTAGTACATTTTATTGGATAATTGAAAAACAAAGAATTTAATTGGATACAGTTCTTTCCCACACAGACCTAGTTTTGAAGTTTGGAGTTATTCTAATTTCTTTATAATGACTAGTTATCTCATCATTTTATTAGAGAGGCTTTAAATCATGTTCTAATTTTTTAAATTGGAATTTTATAGAGTTTCCATATGAATATCTGTTTCATTGACAGCTCTGTTGCTTAGCAAACTGATATTGTAACTTGATATCTGTGTTCACAAAGCAATTACAACATGATTTGATGTTAGAAGCTCTGCAAATCTGAGATTCAGCAATTATGTTCCCTTCTCTTAGAAAGCCAACCAGGTTAAGCCTGATCTATTAAAATTGGGGGAGAGGGGAGCAGATTTCACTTCACTGAATGTTTGAACTTTGTTGTATCTATGTGGTTGTCCTGTTTTAGAAGTTAGTGTTATCTCTTTTTGAAACCAGACTCTGGAAATCAACTCATTTATGTATAGTGTTGTAATCCTCACACACCCACTTACGTGATCCATTAGATGACCAGTATGCTAAGTAACAACTTTTAGTTTCCCAATCTGAATATAAACTACTCCTGGAAGATAATCTTCTTAGCTTATTATCAGTTCCTTCTAGGCCAATCTTCTTATACATGCTTTCTGTTCCCAAGGAAATAAATTTGTTAGTCTAATAATAAATGAAGGTGATATTCAGTATCAGAAATTAACATTAAACATCGAATCAATAGTGTTATATTCATTTGCATAAATGTAGTTAGAGTTAGTTCCTCATTCTTGAGGGCAAAAGTGGAAAATTAAGCAGTTTTCCCAGCTTCATACAACTAGAAAAAACATGTTTTAATTTTTTTCATTAACCTAAATTTCAAATCAACAACAATCATTCCACTTCATCAATAGATTTGGAATGGAAAATCTGAAAGATATGGTAAGGTAGGAATGTTTGGGGATCTAAAGGGAAAAAGAAAGGTTAGAGTAAATAGGATGATTGAGACAGTAAACCCTTCAATGACCTCCTAATTAGTAATTAAAATAGTTCTTTCTGACTTAACCTTATTGGATGGTTTAATGAAAGATCTAATCATAATGCTCTTAAATAAAATGTTGTACTTGAGGTGTATTTAATATTAATATTCTTCTGGATCGCTTTGTGAAGATGGATACATATTGAGAATCAGGGCTTTCTGGATGTAATTTTCAGCCTGAGTGTTCAGAATCACAGAAAGGTGACCCTTGGGGAATTAGTGTTCTAAGTATCCTTGGTCTAGGTAAATATTCATTCTATATCTTATAGTGTTTTTTTTTAATGCAATTGAGAAATTTTAAATCTCTTTGAGATGATGGGGAAAAATAAAATTAAGTGTAATGTATTTTTCTGATGAACACAATACCAATTTAAAAAGGGAGATAGAAGGTAAGTAGGGCATGTTTTTTTTTCAAAGAAAAAAAAACCTGAACTTTATTTTCTTATACTATGGGTCAGCATACCCCCAAACCAGATGTCCAATCCAAATCCAATAAAGTTAAGCCATTCTTATTTCATTTAGGTAATGGTAATTCTGTTACACTTCCAATTCCAAGGGGGACAATAATCATTTCTTCTGGGAAACAAATTTTACTTAAGTGGTCTCTATATTATCAGTGTTTGCTGTATTCCTAATTAATAGATAAAAATGTGGAAAACTGATATACTAAATCAAAAGTGAATCAAAACTGAAGTACCTGATTTGACATGTACAATCAGTATAAAACACTAATAATTGATCTAGTTTAACACTTATATGCAGAAAGTATAAAATATTTAAAGTATTGAAATGTTTCTTAAGGTATTGAAGTTGTACTTGAGAAGTAGGCACAGTTTCTTTTAATTATTACATTTTATTTCAGATGATATTCGTAGGTTCTTGGGGGGGGAGACATACACCCTTAATATTTTTAGATTGTTAAAAAAGAGGAAATGAATTTTTTTCTTCGGTCTGCTGACATTTTATATTTTATGATGTGATTAAGTATGATGCTTACATGTTTTTGAAAGAATAATGTTTAAAATCTTGGGTGTAAAGCAATTCTTTTGCTTTTTTTTTTTTTTTTTTACTTATATGTTTTTGATTGGGAGTTTAAGATAAAGAATTTCAGTGCAAAAGTTGGTCTCTAATTTAGGAGTTTTATTTAGAAAATTTTTTCATAAATCATAAGCTGCTTTATTTCATGAATTTTTAAGTCATACTTTTGAAATGCACTAAAATTTTTATAAAATGGCTTGATAAAATATTATTTTTTATAAACTGTATTAACTTAAGTGAACATAATCTCTCTTCTGTATCTTAACTTCTAGTTGCATTGATAAACATAATGCAACAATTGCATAATTCTTGGTATAAATGGTCAAGGTAAAGGCTTTTAAGATTTTTTAGAAACAATATTTTTTTAAACCTTCCTGAAATTGCATTTAAAGTTTTACTGCTATCTTGTTTTTTTGTGCCAAACAATTTTCAGTTTTACCCCTCTTTTCTCTCCTTTATAACAACAACAAAAAACAACCAACTACTCTGTAACCTTCTTTGTCAGTATTAGTAACATTAAACATTTTTAGATACTCACTGCATCCTCTCCCCTCTCCAATTTATCCTAATGTTTCATAATTTATTCTTTGAAACCAGTATTGGTCACTGTATTACATTTTGTATATATTGCAGACTTAGAGTATAGTTAACTTGATGGCTGCTTGCCAAGTAGATGGTTTTAAAAATTAGCCTTTGGAACAATTTATTGTATTGCTAGATCTAATTAAAACATCTTTGATTTATCAATAATCCCTAATTAAAGCTAGCAGTCATCACTTAAAATAATAAATTAAGAATAGAAATGTCAATACATAGAATTTGTTGATTCTTTATGAATGTTAGTCTGTTAATAGACTTGATTTGTCAGAATTTTTGTAGGTTTAAAAATGTCTTAAACATAGCAAAATCTAAGGTTTTCTTTTTTATTAATGGCTTTTAGACTAATCTTTAGTCTTTTGCTTGATTTTTTTTTTTTCTTGATACTGTGTACTATATTATTTTTGTCAGTCCAAATTAATTTCTCAGTGGCCTCTTTTTTAATTTAAAAAGAAAATTCTGTAAGTACTTTTAATACATAGGTGAGTCCACATTTATGAAATAGGTTGATTTAACCAAACATTAGTTTTGGGGGCTCTGCTGAACCTGGTAAATTGACAGTAAAATACTGAATTTCAATCAGTTACTACAAAGAAAACCGCATGTTGTAAAACTGCTTGCTTTAACATTTTTTGCTGCATGTAATGCCATTTGGATTTGCCTGGTGGTAACTTGCATTAAAAATGATAGTATTTGTATGACTGCTGCCTTTTCATTAGTTATATTTCAAACAATATATAGAATTTTAGTAGTGTGACAATTTTCTGAGTGATATTTTCAGTGCATGTAAAAGATAAAGATTTCGTTTTCTAAGAATTTTGTAGATATAATACTTTCTCCTCTTCTTTTTTTAAGGGACCCCAATGATTCCTGTACCAATGAGCATTATGACACCTGCTCCAACTGTAAGTATTATTTAAGGAGGAGTAAGAGAGTACCCTTTTTTAAAAATTAAAAATGTTATTAAATAAAGTTGATTTTTTTTTTTGTGCTTACACATACTTTAAAAATAATTGTCATGTATGATTACTGTAGTTAATATTGTCAGGTGTGTGTATATGTGTGTGCATATATAATGTCTTTTTTTCCCCCCTCTTTTTCTTAAAAAAATCTGTTATGGTATGGCTCTCTGAGGGGAAGGGAGATGGTTACAAAGGGAAATTTAGGCAAGGACAAAAAGAAAAGTTAAACATTTAAAATTTTATTTGAATAAAGAATTTGAATTCTTAACTGAAACCTGTCGTTTGTATCAATTTATTTAAATAGGCATAATTTGTGTTTAAGTTATAATAATAGTTCACTTTTATGTAGCACTTTAAGGTCTATAGACTTTTATGTATTATTTAATTTCCTATTCCCTCAAAGCATCTCAACTATGTGAAGATATGAAAAATTTCTCATAACCTATCTACCTTGGCTTAAGTGAAAGGATAGTTGTTTTCTTTTTTCTCCCCATTGATTAGATATCAGCATCCAGAGAGGAAATGGGTAAGGGAAAAGGGGATAAGGAGAGTTTGTGTGCCATAGATGACATCTTCTGGGAAAAATCTAATTTCCTGTGAATTATGGATCTAGGATTTCCTTAGAGCAACTTTCTGTTCTGTTAAATTCTTCCTCTTTTCCCCATTTAATCCTAGAAATCCTTGGCTTGACTAGAAAAAATATTAATAATATATAGGCTGTTTTATCATTTATACCTTTTTCTTGTACAACAATATCTTTAATTAGATTAGCTTAGTTACATTATATTTGATAACGGCTAAATTCTTTTTTTTAATTTCATATTTCATAGTTGGTTGCCTGTGGAATATTATTTCTTTTTTCTTTTCTTTTCTTTTCTTTTTTTTTTTTGCTGAGGCAGTTGGGGTTAAGTGACTTGCCCAGGATCACACAGATAGGAAGTGTTAAGTGAAGTGTCTGAGGCCAGATTTGAACTCAGGTCCCCTTGACTTCAGGGCTGGTGCTCTATCTACTGCGCCACCTAACTGTCCCCTTGGAATATTTAACTCTCAAGTGCTTCACACTGTTTTATGAGAGTCAGTTTGATTTTTGAACCTACCTCCCCTTCCCCCATTCAAAACAAATAAGAATTTTTTTTCTTCATTGACATAAATAAGTCATTTGTTGAAAACTATAACTCGTCATTTGTTTGGTTCAGAAAATAATTGGATCAGAAAAGGAAGAAAATAGTAAAAGCATAAGACAGCTATTTGTGAATCTCAGGAATATGTGTACATATTCATCACACTAGGTTCATTTACTCATAATTTAGTATAAATTGTGGCAGTGCAAATTCCAGCTATAATTTTAGCTCCTGATTATAGAGTGCTTCAGTTTCCAAAGCAATTTCTTTGCCATAGTCCCATGAACTATGGGGTAGTATGAACATTGTTCTCTTCATTTTACAGATAAGGAAACTGAGGCTAAGAATGGTGAAGTGATTTAAATTCATAGGTTGGTAGATTTAGAGCTAGAAGTCACTTTATTTAGTCCAGCCTCTCCTTTTACAGATCAGGAAACTGAGGCCCAAAGAGATTAAGTGTCTTGCCAAGACAGCTAAGTAAGTAGAGAAGCTGGGTTTTAAACCTAAGCTCTTGGATATCAAATTCAGTGTCTTCCAAGTTTATATGGCTAATAATTGGCTCAGCTGGGCTTTTATTCTAGGTCTTCAGATCCCAGTATTTTTTGCTGGTTCTCATTATGGTGGCTCTCAATAGAGTATCTTCCGTGATAGAAGCCTGGTCAGAGGTATCAATAAAATTTAGATTTAAAAAAAAGTCAGTATTTTAAACTGTATAATGATACCTTCTAAAAATGAAAACCCATGTCTGAGTTGTAAAGAATATGTAGTAATGTTTTATCAATCAGTAATAATTTATGTTTTATAAAGGGGAAATGGATTAATTTGAATTTTCCTGATGGAAAAAAATAGAATCCTGTTCATTTTGGTGTTATAGGAGTATTGATGATAATTTTGTACTGTCCCTTTTGCTTTTTTTCCTTTCCTCAGTGCCTACTTTACTTTTTTCAAGTTTAAGCATTGATTGAAGAAATATATTATATGCCCACCATCCCATTTTCCTTTAAAATTCTTAGGTAAATCATTCCCAGAATGGATTTTTCCTTTCATTATTTTTCCTTTCACTTATGTATATTGTTTCATGTATTTCTGTAAGTTGTGATGTGGAAAGCTCCTCTAATTATTAGGCACAGTTTGCTACAGAGTTTTAAACTATTCACTTCTTGAACAAATCTTCATATTAACATGAATAATAAGAAATCATGTGTACCATTAGTTTCTAATTTATGTCTGAATTATATTCAAAAGTTAATTTTTAAGTGACTTGTTTGGAACTCGGGTCACATATTCCTAAAGAGACATTGCAAGTGATGGTTAGGTTCCTGAGCCAGACTTAATAGCTTATCACATAACCAGGTTGTAGTACTAACAATAATAGTCAGAGTTCTGAATCCTGGGAGAAGAGTTAATAAGGGTTTCATTTTTTCTGAGCATAGAATCAGATCTAGGCAATATTAGAATAGATTAAGGTTTTCTTTTTGTACCTTCACATTCCTCCTTGTACATACTTTTTCCCTCCTTATTCATGTGCTCAATATTTTCATACTGGCCTAAACTGTGGCATCCTACCCAGGCTTCTCCATTCTCTAAAAATATACCTTGTTACAAACTCCAGAATTGTATACACTTTTCCTTCTCTCCTAATTAGTTTCCATTCTCAGTCCAGTTCAGGTGTCAATACCTCACACTTATGTCTGTTGGAAGGTTTTATAAAGTGCTTACTTCACTGCATCATTATGAAATAAGTAATGCAAGCATTATTGTCATTTTAGATATCAATGTTAAAAGGAAAGTAATCTAAATTAATCCACAAATATGTAAAGTGATTGATGAATATATTCAGTGTTCCTTAATCCTCCCAGATGATACAAATCTATACATTTCTATAAGAGATGATTGATTCCTAGAATTTTAGGCAATGAGAGGGGGAGGGGGAACTAAGGACAGTAAGTTCTGCAGTTTGATCCCTTGATCTGTTTTTGCTTTTTGTTTTTCCATCTTCCTTCTTCCACTTCTGAAGTTGGAGATTCTCTAAAATCCCCAAATGTTCCCCTGCAAAGGATTCAAATTTAAAGGGATTTGAGCTGGCAGTGGGAGTGCTGCTATGAGGCAGGGACCTGACTTGCACCAATCCTTTTTGTGAATTTGGGTCATTTTAAACTCGGGGACTGCTTGTACTGTTCCAATTAAACTCCTAAATTCTCCTGAATTGATCTACTGTTTGATGAATCATTGGTTTTTCTTTCTGAACTAATAGGAAATTTTGAAAAAAAAAATTCTTAATCTTGTGCTTAAAAATTAGAGGTATATGCAACTTCTGTTGAAAATAACATGCTTGGTTTAATAAAAAACGGAATAAACATTCTATAGAGGTTTTAGGAAGATATTACCTTGTTATAAAACAGTAACTAATAATAGCTATATGGTAAATTATACTGCTGAAGCTTTTACTTTAGTTCGTGTTAAAACTGGTAAACAGTTGTTTGAAAGATCAAAACTATATTTTATTGTTTCTTTTCCCCTCTTTAGGTTTTAGTACCCACTGTGTCGATGGTTGGAAAGCACTTGGGAGCCAGAAAAGATCATCCAGGCCTAAAGAACAAAGAAAATGATGAAAACAGTGGCCCCACGACTACAGTTTTTGTTGGCAACATTTCTGAGAAAGCCTCTGATATGCTCATCAGGCAGCTTCTAGCTGTAAGTTGTAAACTCTAATGTTTAGAGCTTATATTTATGAACCATTTATATACCCAATTGATCCTCACAACAAGTTTGTGATATAGTATAACTTTTATTACCATATTATAGAGACTTAGAAAGATTAAGTTATTGATGCATGGTCACATAGATTGTATCACAGAAATGGGATATCAGTTTTCTTTAGTTTTTTTTCCCAATACCTTATTCTTGAAAATGATGATAGTAAAAGTTGTTTAGTTTTTATGTTATACTTCTAAACAGTTTTAATAATTAAATACCACATTAATTTAAAATTTTTCATTTTTACTTGTCTGAAAAGTAAGTCTTTGTACCTTTTTCCGGTTTTTCTTTATTTTAGTTTTATTATATAAACTTTTTTGCATTAAAAATCTAATGTTACAAATTTTATTTCTTTTTTTAAATAAAGAAATGTGGTTTAGTTTTGAGCTGGAAGAGAGTTCAAGGTGCATCTGGAAAACTTCAAGGTAGATGAATTTTTTTTTCCCCTTTGTTATAAGTTAAATAACTAATTCACTTCTTTTGGTATGCTGGATAGATATAATTCTTTATAGGAATTTTCCTCTTTGGCTTGTGATTGGGAATGGAGTAACTAAGGGTTGGAGCTAGATGGCAAAGAAAGTAATTACAGCCAAGTGGAGGCAAAAGAAAAAAACCAAAACAAAAGATTAATTTATGATTTTTGTGGGGTTTTTGGTATTTTTCTTCCTGTATCAGAAAGTTGCTAAGCAATGGTAGGTTTGAAAAGGGTTTTCATGATCAGGATCGAACTGTTGAAGATAAGCAGCAGCCAGAGTTTCTTGGTGCTCTGGAATAAACCAAAAGTGAACCAGTTGTCTCTTTGTACTTTTCAGTGCAAATCTAACCATACAAGAGCCCTTTTATTTGGTACTCAAGGATTCTAGTGATAGTAAAGTTGTTCTACCGACAAAAAGAAATTTACCTTTTTTTTAAAAAATCTCATGAAACTCAAGAAATTGAGGAAATAGCAAACATTCTTTGTTTTTAACCAAAATTTTCATTTTACCTTCTTATTTTCTTTTATTAAAGCTGTTTATTTTTAAAACATGCAAAGATTTCAACATTCATCCTTGCAAAACCTTGTGTTATGATTTTTTTCCCTCCCTCTCTTTCTCCACCCCTTTCCCTAGATCGCAAGTAATCTAATATATGTTAAACTTGTGCAATTCTTCTATAGATATTTCCATAATTATGCTGCACAAGAAAAATCAGACCAAAAAGGAAAAAAATGAGAAAGAAAAAAAAAAATGCAAGCAAACAAAAACAGTGAAAATACTATGTTGTGATTCATTCAGTTTCCACAGTCCTTTCTGGATGCAGATGGCTCTTTCTATCACAAAACCATTGGAACTGGCCTGAATCATCTCAGTGTTGAACCTTTTTAAAAATATAGAGAATTTTCCCATTTCTCAATGAGCATTTTAATAGTTTTTTATTTCATTTTTTTCCCAATTGAAAATGTTTGTTTTTCTTATGTTTAAACTTCAGTTAGCCTTCAGTTAATAATAATAATGTGGAGAACAGGAATATTATGAATTAAAATCCATAAGTGAAATCAAACCCCATTTTAGTCAGTAAGTTGCGTTCCAACTATAATTTTATTAGTGTGATTAATATAGTAAATCATCTGATTTGAGTTTCTTCTCTCCCTCTGCCCCCTTCCTTTTGGGGGGAATTGCTAATAAATAGTGAAGAGTCCATAAAAGGGACATGTAAGACTATGAGCATATGCCCATAATGAGTTTGCTTTAATTATGTATAATACTCTTTTAAAGAAAAGGCATTCATTAATGCATTGATATTTTCATGTATTCCTTTATATCCATTGTTAGCCTTTGGGTTCTGTGAATATAAAGAGCCTGAATCTACCCTCCGTGCCCTTCGGTTATTACATGATCTTCAGATTGGTGAGAAGAAGCTCCTAGTTAAAGTTGATGCGAAGACTAAGGCACAGTTAGATGAATGGAAAGCGAAGAGGAAAGCGTCCAATGGGGTATGTGTCTCAGTGAGTCACTCTAGTAGGTTAGCTGTCCTGTTTGGAGTGAAATGTTTCTTTTCTTGAAATTTTTATGTAGGGCTTCAATAGGTCATATTGATCTATAGTTATGACAAAAGTACATACTTTAAAAAAAAGTATGCAGATATTTTAAATATTGTATCCATCCATAGTGGGTGGATGACTTTTGGTTTGCTTGTTCCAGGTTGGGATGAAGGTAGGAAGGGGAGGCTGGACAGTGTTAACTTTCCAGAGAAAAATTGTTACAGACTATTCCAAACAGAACTAATTCAATAAGACATCCTTATAAGTAAGTACGAATTATAATTAAATCTACACAATTAGAAGGAATTGGTCCTCCCCTTTTAGAAGTACACAGGTTCTAAAAATGCAAATTGTTGTAGTTGTTATTTATACTTAGTATTACTACTACTTGTCTGACTTAAATTATTAACCTTATTACCAGGTAAGTAGGTGGAAGACCTATTCAAGGGCATTTAAAGGTACCCTAAGAAGTGGAGATGTTGAGTGGAGGATTTTACTTGAAGATAGGGGGGAAATATCTTTCTACTAATCCAAAATATAAACATCTAGTTCTTCCATTTTTGTTCTTTTGTGATAGTAGATGTGATTCTGTTGTGTGTTCTACCATCTTGGCTACAATCTTTTACCTAGCCTTGTAAACATGTATCTTTTGGCTCACCAAAATTAGCCAACCTGTAAATAATGCTTTAGCTCACTGATCTTTGTATATAACTTGCCCGTTAGGAGTAATATACTTTGTATATTACTACCATTTTTCCTATTAATCAGCTAAGAAAGTAAGAGTGTTCTGCATGGAGCAAGTGGGCTCAGGGTTTCTCCACAGATTTGTCTGTTGTTCTATATCTACTACTAGCTTTTCTCTCTCAATCCATGGCATGTGGGAATGAGTTCCTTGTATGACTTAACTAAGGCAAAATGTTGTTGGGTCATGAAAGTATTTGAGCCTAATTTTTAGATTTTCAAAACATCAGCATATACTATATATAAAACCATGAATCTTAAGGAAATCATTTATTTTTAGATATATTTGAGCAAAGCTAATTACCTGACATTGGAGCCATGTCTATTAGCATACATATAATGACTAAAAATTAGTAAGTTATAAAAGGAGCATTCTCCCCCTGCTCAAGTTATTAGAAAATATGTAGTTTGTATCTTTGTGTTTATCACAACACTTTACATAGATGCTCAGTAAATAATAGTCCAATTAATAATCATTATTGATTTTTAGTTATAGAGTTAGATCCTCAGGTAGTTACAGCCTTTTAAATGCTGAAGGTAGAATTCCTGCTTTTTTTTTTTTTTTTTAATCAAATTTATCTTATCAAACTACATGAGGATGTGATTTGTGGAGCATGAGACACTACGATCAAAGTATTTATTCAGGAACACCATCATGGCTTTTGGTTATAACTTGGAGTTACTGTAAGCCACTAGTGTAAGGCAGATAAATTGATTTGTACTTTATACTTTTAAGAAACAACATACAATAGACATAATTTATTTTATGTTTATCCCACTTATCACTTCTTCCTCACCAAGTTTTGAGGATTCTATGACAAATGGAAAATTTAATATTGAGAGCATTCTCTAAATTGTTAATATTTTGAAAACATAACTAATTGAATAAGCATTAATTTTTGTACAACACAAATCAGATTATGTCCTTAACTAGTAGGTTTAAAATTGAAACAAATGTAATTCAAGTGCAAAGATTAGGGAAGTTTTAGGGACTTTTTTTTTTTTAATAGAAGGAAGTGGTATTAAGTACTAGGCCTACCTTGAAGAACAACTTTGAAATAACTCCGGGAAATATTGATTTATATTGGAGAAACAATAGAATGTATGGATTTTAAAAGTGAAAAGTGAGCTTTAAACAATAGTTTTTCAGAAATATGGAGATTTTGGTTTAAAAAAAAAAAGCTTTGGAGTTTACCTAACTTTTAAGAAAGAAAACATGGGGATCTGTTGTAGAAGCTTTATCTTTTTTTTTTTTTTTTTTTTTAAATACACAAGGTATGTGAATTGATCATATTGAGATTTTTTTGTGTGTGTGGTGGTCTAGGACCTAGCATTCTTAAGTATTAAAATGGAAAAGGAGTGGGAAGAAAATGACGAGATAAGAAAATTCCAAACATTAAGCCATATTAAGTCATAGCCTAGTTTTGCTAAGTTGATAACAAAAATAGTGCTGCATACAAGGACTCCCAGACAAGTGTTTTGGAGAAAACACTGGGTTTTACCAACTCTTGCTTCAAAATAAATTTCACTTTCTAGGTTGGTGATTTTTCTGAATTTGCCTTGTTTCCCAAGAATGCCAGGCCAGAGACTACAAATGATGACGATGAAGCCTTAGATGAAGAAACAAAAAGAAGAGATCAGATCATTAAAGGGGCCATTGAAGTGTTAATACGGGAATACTCCAGCGAGCTCAATGCCCCCTCCCAGGAATCTGACTCTCACCCCAGGAAGAAGAAAAAGGAAAAGAAGGAGGACGTATGTGTTATTGATTTCGGACAAAACAGATTTATTTCTTCAATTTACTTTTTATGATCTCTGTTATCTTATACAGTTGCTCTAATTTCAAACTTCTGATGGGAAAAGAAACTGACTAGTGTTTATATCAGAATTTAGTAAGCTTTTATTGCTTTATTTTGATAATACCTTAGGAAGTTGGCTTCCTAATTTTTGTGACCACAAATTTCATTTTTTTGTCATTGAAATACACCAGCATGGAGGCTTATGCCTATGTATGGGGTCACCCTTCTAGTTCTGTTTTTTTTTTTTTAAATTGTGTCATGAAGGGTAAACCAATAACTGATAATGTGCAAAGTAAGTTTTTCTGTTATGGGGGCTGGCCCTAAAGATCTTAGAATGGAGATTATCTCACTTTGCCTTATCCCCTTTTCATGGTTGTTTTTTTCTCTGCTCCAAGCGGGAAAGCAGGTCTCATTCACTGAGGATCTTCACTCACCTTTAATTTTCAGCTGCCTTTCCTTTAGAAACCTTGCCTCATTCCCCTCCATGGACAATAATGCTGTTGAACATCTATCTAGCTGGAGGAATTTGAAAGAGCAGCGCGAGATGAAACACTCCTCCCCAGGGTCTTGAGTGTCACATCCCTACTTTGTTCTCCACTTCAGTTAGTCTGAGGAATAGGAAATCCAGGTTGAAAAGGAAATATTCAGGTCTTTTCCTACCCTTTTCTTTGGGCATACTGTTGAGAAACGTTGATGGAAATAACTATCTACATTTATGGGAAATACTTTATATGCATGAATAGTATTTTATGCCATTTTAGAAGCATTGTAAAACCTTTATAATGTGATTATTTACCAAGTCACACTTAAGGTTTATGTTATTCTTTGGATTTCAGTTCCTCACAGATGATCTTGAGCAGTTTTCTATGTGGCTAAATGCCTTCATTTTCCTTGGTCAGTTCTTTCTGATACAGCCTTAAACAGGGCAGATATAATGCAGAGCTACTAGGCCCTAGTGTGCTGATCCCTGGGTTCTCTCAAAGACCCAGTGAAAGCGGGACTGTTGGGTTGACTCCCTTAGCACGTCTTCCCTTAATAGGGAGGGAGAAAAATACTCAAAAGCTTCCATAGTTTGCTTGGGTTGGGAGGGAAAGAAAGAAAACCTGCCATATGGAAAGAATTATGGGAGAACTTTGCTTATATCAGGACCACTGTTTCCTGGAGGGGGAGCAGGAAAAAAGTTCTGCTTAATTGTTAGTCACTGAGTCCCTCCCTGTTCCATTGAATGAGGGGGGTGGGATTGTGGGAGGGGGTGTGTGTGGAGAGTGAGTGAAGTCTTATTTTTTAGTATCAAATAACTTTGACAAGGAAATGATATCACAGCAATACAGTATTGCTTACAGTACAAACATACAGAACATTGTTTTTCAGAGTAGTGTGAACTCTATTTTTAAAAAAAAAAATCTTCGTGGATTTTTCCGCAGATTTTCCGCAGATTTCCAGTGGCCCCACTGATCCCTTATCCACTCATCACCAAGGTTCGTTTACATTGTAGGCTTTGACAATGACTATATTTACTGCTAGTTGCCAGATTTGTGACTCTTGTCCATCTGATTTTTCACTCATTAACATCAGATTGTCAGGTTTGATACTGCAGAAGGGCTTTTTTTTTTCTCTTACAAGACTGGTACAAAACCTCTAACCTTCGACTTTTCTCTTGTCTCTTTGTATTGATGTTGATTGACCTTCATTCTTTTTTCCCTCCTGTCCCCCTTGTCTTTTAGGAAGATATAAACGCTATAGAAATGGAAGAAGACAAAAGAGACCTGATATCACGAGAGATCAGTAAATTCAGAGACACACACAAGGTAGTATTCTTGTTTTTGCAATTGATACAAACTAGACTTTTTGCAGAATCCAAAAAGAAAAAAAAAGACCACTTAAAATCAACATTACATTAGAATTCATTAAAAATGCTATTTATATTAGGTCTAGTACATAGTTAGAAAACAAGAATCAAAGAGCAGTGCCACATTAAAGTGGTCCTGTACATTTTGTTTAGTTCTTTCAGTTATTTAATGATTGCTCTGCAGTCATTTCACTTTAATATGAATAAAGAATATTTGTTTTCCATAAATTTCAACCTAAACATCAGGTTCAGGATTTATAACAATTCAAGGGGGCAGCAGGATAACATCCACTATAGTGTATTTCTGTGGGCAATTGTGTAGCTTAATCAGAAGAAAACAGTTTGATTTAGAGCTAAATTTAAGGGTTATTATTTACATAGATTTAATTTGAGAGGGGGAAAATTTTAAAAGTAGGTCAGTGGTTACCAGACTTACCAAAATTTAGATGCATGGAAGAACTGTAAATTCCCATAAAGCTAATCTATTCATTGACCCCCACCATTATGATAGAGATCATATGGTGACTAATGCAAGATGAAACTCTCAGCTTGGAAAGTAACAAGGAATAGGATGTAAGTATGAGCTTCTGTTTTTTATTATATTTATGGATGCCCCCTCAGAAAAATATGCAAAGGGGTAACTGGCTTGGAAATGAATATTTGTGTATAGTAAATCCCTTTTATAAGCCTTGCCTACAAAAGCTTCTCAATGTTAGCGCATCTGTGAATGTTTTCTGGTTTTGAAGGTGATGCTTATGGACCATTAAAAGCAAATTCTGCATGAAATGTATTTTAATGTTTAAGTGGTAAGATGGTACTAGCTCTTCCCCTAGGACTGAGTAGCCAGTAACTCACCAGTAAAATGTTGATAAGTGTTTTTTTTCTTCACATAGTCATGTTGTGGGTTTTTTTTTTTTCTTCAAAATTCAAAGTTGGAATTTGGTGAAATGGTTTAACCCCACAAATTCAAGTCATCTGTTGTGTCTAGCCCTACCTCTCTTTTGTATTACTTCATTCAGTAATTACAAATATGACTAGAAACATGTTATTTTTTTCTCCCAAAATTAATTTTGGGAATGAAAAAGTGGGGAAATAAGAGTCTTTTTTGGCAAAGTTCAGCATTCAAGTTTGGGGACCAAGTAAGAGTGAAAATGTTATAGAAGTGTGTGTGTGGTTTCCCCCTTCCCTTCCCCTCCCCTTTTTTGTCATCATTGATTTATTCAGTAAGCCCTGTCATGTCAGTAGCATATTAATGATAAAATCATGTGGTTAAAAAATCAAATCTAAAATATATATGCTTCAGAGTTTGAGAAGCTGTCAGGCATATTACTGCCTTAGACATATTTCATTGGGGACTGTTTTGGACTTCCAAAAAGATTAAAAAATAGTTGTTCCTTTATTTGGGTGGTATGGTTAAAGGGGTCTTTTGGAACATCAGTGAAAAAGTAATGAGCACAGTGAACCTTTGCATGTTTTGGTATGAGTTTATTAAATAAGCACAGACTGTCAGGGTAATCAGCGTGGCAGGGGGCGTCCATTTACAGCACGGACGAGTCTGAAGAGAACACAAGGTAAGATTGATGATTCTTTTACCTCTCTTTTTCTGTTCCTTTCCTACATCTGTGTTTCTGTTCCTAGCCCCATTTCATTTTTCTCTAGACCTTTTATCTTATAGAAATACATTAGATAAATACCTTTTGTAAATTAGATTTATCTGTTCTTCCATTGGCTTTGCAAGAAGAAAACTTTTGAAATGAGTCCTAAAAAAACTAAGCCTAATTTACATAAGCCAAAAGATACACTAAAGAAAGAATTAGTACACTGAATAAAGTGTGCTTTGAGGAGAAAAATCCAAGAATGCTACCAAAGAAATTACTATTGGAACAGCTAAAATAATCTGTAAGTATTCCTCCTCTCAGTATTTAAACACATTTCTTTATATATAAGTATATGAAATTGAGGTAAGTTTACTTTCAAAGTTTTCATGTAGTCTAGCCCCATCTTGTAAATTAAGACGATATTAGGAACTTTTAAAGGATGAATTTCCTTGCCCCTTTAAATAGGATTTCAGTTTTGTTCGTCTCTGTCAGCTTTCTGCCATTTTTATTCTCTTCCTTTTGTAATCTCAATGTATTCGGTGCTGGGTTTGCCTGTATTTCACATTAAATACAGGGTAGCACAGTAGCTGGATAGATTGATCCCTTGTGAATTAGCTTTATTTCATAATTCTCTGTCAGTTCTCTGATCCATGGACAAGAGGGAAGAGTGTCTAACAGGTAAGATTGCTTTTTAAAGTTTTTAAATGCTTTACATGATGAAGAAAAGAAAAATGCACATTTGTTGTTGAAGTTTTCATTTCATTGCAGTGGCACTAAACATGGAGCCAAAGGGATAAACGTGGTTTTTTTTTTTTGTTTTGTTTTGTTTTTGTTTTTGTTTTTGTTTTTTTTTTTTTTTGCTTTAGTTTTGTTTTGTTTTGTTTTTGTTTTTTTGGTTTTTGTTTTGTTTTGTTTTTGTTTTTGTTTTTTTTCCTGTTTGGGGTTTTTTTCTGCTGAGTATGTGTAAAAACCGTGTGGTGCACTGGCAATCTGTCAGGTTGACAAACTTTGTCTTTGTTATTTGGTTTATTTGTGAACCATGTACTTGCTCTTCCTCCCAGAAACATAGCTTATAGGCAAGGTTAATCCAGTGTTGGCGGTCCATGTCCTAGCACAGAATCTGTAAGTTAACACACAACAATTGCTTCCAAGGATGGATTTATCATTATCTTGATGTATTTTTATTGTCTTATAGGAATTCTGGGCATAGATATGTTGCTTTGCTTTTTATTTTATTAAATGGAAAAATACAGTTTATAGACATTTCAATAAAACTGTAGCAAATAACCCTTTTTAGCCTTTGTTTGAAATAAGTGATTTCCAACCTTTTTGATACTTTGTGGGCTGTCCATCTTGTAATGGTGGGAATAAAATAGATAATAATATACAGCTGTTGCCTGGATGTAGTTAGATAGCTTTCTGGTGGGTGGGAAGACCAGAGTATAGTAAAGTATTCTGGTTGTTTTGTGCTGACATTCATGATTTATTTCCATTCTTTTCCAGAGCCCCCACATTACAGTTTTTTTGGGGGGTTGGGAGTTCTTTGGGGTTACAATTTGTATTTTCCAATTTTCAAACTGCTTTATAGTTATTTGCACAAAATACAGTTGTAGTCAAGTGATGTGTGATTCATTGTATTTTTGGAGACTTTTGTCTCAAGCTTTGAACCACCATGCTTTTTGTTTGCAGTGTAGCCATTACATACTTACTGAAAGGCCAGCCACACTCATACAATCTCCCAGCATTCAAGGTTGGAGATTGCTGGTCTATTTTAGAGTCTATGCTTTTGCACGAATTCTAGTCTTGTGATTGCTGCACTTTGATTTATCATTTATAAGATATAAAGTTAACATGTTAAATATCTAATGTTAAAGCACCACTGGTTTTGGTGCATCCATTCCCATTATTGGGCGTTGCGCCGGGAAAAATCTTTTAACTGCAGCTGAAGAATTAATTCTGAAAGTTCTCTTATTGATTTTTAGAAACTGGAAGAAGAGAAAGGCAAAAAGGAAAAAGAGAGACAGGAAATTGAAAAAGAACGGAGAGAAAGAGAGAGGGAACGTGAAAGGGAACGAGAAAGGCGAGAACGGGAACGAGAAAGGGAAAGAGAACGTGAACGAGAAAAGGAGAAGGAACGGGAGCGGGAACGAGAGCGGGATAGGGACCGAGACCGGACAAAAGAGAGAGACCGAGACCGGGATAGAGAGAGAGACCGAGACCGGGACCGGGAAAGAAGCTCAGACCGCAATAAAGATCGGAGTCGATCACGGTAAGTGCAAGGGATTCCTTAGCACTGGTGGGTGTTTTCCTGATGCCATGAATGAAAGGCACATTGGCTTCATCATCTTTGTTTTAATTTCTTTTCTCTCGTTTATTTAGAGCTTGGGTTAATAATTTCTAAGTCATGGATTTGATCTCCTAAGAGGGGTAGTTAAGTTCACAGCAAAATAAGAGTCTTTTTAAAAATTTTTTCAATAGTTTTTTGTTTTTCCAAATACATGAAAAGATAGTTTTCAACATTTGTTTTTGTAAAACTTTGTGTTCCAAATTTTTGTCTTTCTCTTCCTTATGTCCTCTCTCCCCAAGACAGCAAGCAATCTGATATAGATTAAATATGTACAATTCTTTTAAACCTATTTCCATGTTTGTCGTGTTGTGTAAGAAAAATCAGACCAGAGGGGAAAAAACCATGAGAAACAAAAAAAAACAACAAAAAAAGAGGTGAAAATACTATGCTTTGATCCATTCAGTCTACATAGTTTTCTTTCTGAATATGATTGGCATTTTCCATCCCAAGAATATTGGAATTGCCTTGAATCCCTCCATTTTTTTTGAAGAGACAAGTGTGTCCCAGTTGATCATCACACAATCTTGTTTTTACTGTGTACAGTGTTTTTGGTTTTGCAGCAGCAATATGTATTCTTACATAACCATAAACTCATCTTCAGTCTGACTATATTTTTAATATGTCACATGTATATAGTTGGTTATAAGATGGATTTAGTCATGCACTATTCCCTCTTGCCCTCTGCAAAAGGCTCAGGGCAGCTGTCACAGTGCTGAACAACTTGTCATGCCTTAGTGATAAAGTGCCTCCATATTATACATATGCATCTGCATGTTCACATGTGTATAGATACAGACATATAACTATTTGATAGAATTTGTCTCACTTTTTTTTCTACCATATTCCCAGTGCTTTGATAGTCACAAACTAGAGAATAAGCTTTCATCTCAGGTGCTACATTTTAACATCAAATTTTTCTTAAGAGGTGATTGGAACATAGCTAACTATCTCATTCTATTTAGGGTACTTGTTACTGGCTTAGCTACTGTTGTTTGTCCTTCGTTCTTAAAGAGGACTATGACATCTGGCAGGTGATGACATGGAAGTGAAGTGATTAACTGAGGGAGAGCTATACAGAGCCATCTGAGTCCAGTGGCAAGATATAGATCAAGATGACTGGAAATGGCCTTGAATTTTTTAAGCTAAGATCTTCAACAGGTCTCAGTTTGATTGAGGCTGCACCCATTCATTGATTAAGGCTAGGTAGAAATGGAGGCAAAGAATACTGGCTTAGCATGTACTGGTATAAAAATAAAAATAGGTAGGTAAGTATTGGTTCCCAAGGTATTAAATTTGTTATCTTGTAATCATAAATTTTTAAAGCTAAAATGGATCTTAACATAATCTGTGAGAATTCTTTGTTTCATCGATGAAGAAGCTGAGAAGTTGACTTACCTAATTTTGGGTATGTGACCACATATATACCTCATTGATGAAAACCTGGACAAATTTCTTGATTTTTACTTCTGTGCTCTCTTCATTATGATCTTTTATATTCTAACAGCATATTTAAAATTTTTTTAAAACATAATTTCAAGGAATTCTGTAAACAGTTAACCCTAAAAAAGTAATTTCTTTGATCCTCTTTCCTTGATAGAAAGTTAATCCCGGGCAGCTAGGTGGCGCAGTGGATAGAGCACCAGCCCTGAAGTCAGGAGGACCTGAGTTCAAATCTGGTCTCAAATACTGTCTAGCTGTGTGACCCTGGGCAAGTCACTTAACCCCAATTGCCTCAGCAAAAAAAAAAAAAAAAAGAAAGAAAGAAAGTTAATCCCTTTGACAAAAGAACTGAATACTATCCTGTTTAAGTTAATTTAATTCAACAAGCATTTATTAAATATTTATCTCGTATAATAAGGCAGGAAAAGAGGTTAGTTACAGCTGAGCTCCTTTTGTTTCTTTTTCCCACCATCAATAGCATTTACCTTTCTGTTGACTACAGCTCAACACTTCAAGTAGTCCAATTATGCAATAAATAAAAGTTAAGGTACACAAATCAAATCTTTTAAAATGCATAAACCATGTCTTCAAATACCTGTGATCCTGAAATGGGGGGGAATGAAAGTGATTTGATTATCTATTAGCTATTTTTCCTATATCTGTATGAAAACACATGAATTTAAGTGTCTTTAGGTGGATCCATGTAGTGTCAAAGGTGAGTCACTTGAAACTCACAGAGGTACCCTGGATCTTCCTGACATCTGGTCATTTAGTTTCTTTTTCTCATACCCAACTTCATAAGAATAAGAAAATACTTTCTAATAAGGTACTAATTTTTGACAGGCTTCCAATATGGTAAGCAAATCTGGTTGTAATTTAAAATTTGTAGTAATTTTTTCTTGTAGTATTTAGTTTAATTTTCGTTACTGTCATTGTGTAACTTTAAGCTGTTGAGTAATTATGAGAAATAATGCATAGTTGCTGATTACTTTTTAAAATGCTATTTTTAGTCTCTTTGGAAAGCTAGGTTTTAAGGAGATCTACAAAACCTTTTAGCTGTGTTTTCTGTTTGAGGCATAAGTAGTTCAGTTAGATAGGAAAGTTGTGATATCATTCTAGATTTTTATAGTGTTAAAAAAAAAAAACTTAAATATGTTTACTTATTAAGATATTTTGATTAATTACATTCAGGATTAACCAGAACTGCCATCTCCCCATAAGCCATTATTGATGAAGTTCTTTTACATTAAACTTAGTTGTTTTGGTATATTATTAAGTTAGCTACTTTTGATAATTTAATATCTCATTTGATGGTCAGAATAATTATCAAGGCTATCCTACTGCTACAATGAAGTTTAAAAAATAAGATAAACTGAAAGAATGATGATTGGTTTTATTAAATTTCAGGAAGGGGATGGGGCATGTGGTTTGTTTTTATTGTCTGTTTCTGTCTCCTAAAATAGGAGTACGCTGAAGTTTCTTCACTTTTACAATCTGACTTATTGACCATTTAAGTTGCTCATTTCTGCTCTTCTACTCTATGGTTTATGTAGAAAATACCATCATTAAACTAATCATTATATTGTCTTCCAAATAAAGAGATATAATAAGTATCATTAGAGAATAGTGAAAAGATGCCTGGATTTAGTTTCTGACAAGATCTTGATCTAGTTTTCTTCTCTGTTCTTTACCAGCTTGGTGAACTTTCAGGCAAGTTATTTCTATTTTCTAAGCCTCCGGTTGACTTGTAAAATTATAGAAATGAAGTAGAGCAGTTGTGTCAAACTCAAATAGAAAACCACAAATTAACAATATCTATAGTTATGTTATAGTCCTAGTTATTTTGTAAATGTAAAATTATTTACATTTCCCAATTACATTTTAATCTGGTTCAGGCCACACTCAGAGGGCTGGGAGTTTGACACTTCTGGAGGAGATGATCTCTAATGCCCCATGTAGCTTTGAATCGTATTATCTTAAATAGAGCTATTATAATACATTATCCAACTGGTTGGGATCTTCCATGTACAGTTTTACTGAGTAAGTTATTTTGTTCTCTTATACTCTTATCTACTTTTAATGTTTGATGTGAAATTATAATGCAATAGTGTAATAGCTGTTACCTAAGAATCAGGAAAACTTGTGTCTTAAGATCCTTTCCAAGTGATCTTTGACAAATCATTTAATCTCTCAATGACCAGGCAACTCGGTAAAACTATAAGTTGCAGAATTGTTGCAAATTTGCATTGTTAGAAGCATTTTTCTCATAGGGACTTCCTTTACCCCTGAATCAGTGAATCAGAGGTCCATACTAAAAATGTCAAGTGAAATTCTTGGAATACCAAGACGAATGTTAATAGAATACTTATATTGATTAGAATATGGTCCAGGAATGTAACTCTTCCTCAGTATTATTGATGAAGTCAAGTAGTAAAAATAGATTCCATTAGAATTCCACCAGCTGTTTCTCCTAATTTAAACGATTCTACTATCAGGTTAGTTTTTAAAGAAATGAGAATGATTTTTTTGTTACATGTTATATAGAGAGAAGAGCAGAGACCGTGAACGAGAACGGGAGCGAGAAAGAGAAAGAGAACGGGAGCGTGAGCGGGAAAGAGAACGGGAACGAGAACGAGAGAGAGAAAGGGAACGAGAGAGAGAAAAAGACAAGAAAAGAGATCGAGAAGAGGATGAAGAAGATGCTTATGAACGGCGAAAGCTGGAAAGAAAATTACGGGAGAAGGAAGCTGCTTATCAAGAGGTAATGGGAGGATTCAGGGCACTTTTTTTCTTTCTTTCTGTTGCCAAGGGGCTCACTCTGTCACAGTCAAGGACGAGGTCATTTTTTTTTTTTCTTTAATACTTCTGACATCTTCCTCTAGCGACTTAAGAATTGGGAGATCAGAGAACGGAAGAAAACTAGAGAATACGAGAAAGAGGCTGAAAGAGAAGAAGAGAGACGACGAGAAATGGTAAGCATCCGTGCCCAAGAACATTAAATAGGAGCTTCTGTCTAGTAAAGATTGATATGCCCATTTGGCACTTTTTATTCATTGTCAGGTTTGAGAAAAAATTCTGGTACAACAAAAGAGTTTGTGTGGTATCTTAGAATTCTTTAACTTCAGATGACACAGTATCCTTTTCTGGCTTTGGAATTGTTCATATCTCCTTTCTATTTACTTTTTTAATACTGTGTAAGACAGTCATAAAAATAGATTCTGTCCTGTATTTAAACTCATTCGATAATCTGTAATCCCAAAGGATTTGTGATACATGGAGCTTTAAAAAGTAAAATGTTTTAAATTTTAAAAATAAGTTTTAATTTGTTTTACTATTGTATTCCATGTGTTCTTTCTTTACTGAAATTCTTTAATTTTTTTTTTATTCTCCTCTTTGGAGAATATTCTTATAGTAATTCCACTTTGTGTTTCTATCTGTTATAGAGGTGATCCAAAAATCTTAATGCAGTTTTAAGTTATTGAAGTTTTAAAATAGCTACTTAGATTTTCATACCTTAAACTTGCACTAAGATTTTTGGGATTCCCTTACCTTAAATTTTAGGGAGAGGAATAAGAAATCAAAGTTTTAAGTTCTGTTTCATTGATAAAATTAGTGGACTTTGCTTCCAAATGAATTTTTTACAGATGACTTTTATGTCCAATATTGTATTGTACAGCTAATTCACTATACTTCCAAAGATCTCCCTACTAATAAAGTTAGACTATATATTTAGAAATTTTGGGGTGGTATCATGCATGATTCTTATTTTGCTGATTGTCACCTTGTATATTTTGGTCTGACCCAGAATTTAGAAAAATAAATATAATTTATTTCGGTTTTATCAGAACTTTATGATAATTGTAAAGGTTTTATTGTATGTGTGTGTGTGTGTGGTTTTTATTTTGAAGGCAAAAGAAGCCAAACGGCTAAAAGAATTCTTGGAAGATTATGATGATGACAGGGATGATCCTAAATATTATAGGTAAGTAAACTTCTTGAATAAGCATTATAGTTTCTTCTATTTAGAAATTAATAAAAATGAGCTTTGTTTCCCCAGGGAAATCTAGGGTTGTATACAGACACCCCTGTTGCCAAAGTTTTGAAAAATTTGAGCATAGAAACCATGTGAAAAACTGTTGCCTATCTATGGAGCCTGAAGCAGAATCTTATCCCTATCCATAAAACCAGGGGACTTCCTTCTGTAGCATTGACATCCATCTTTTCAACCTGTAATTCAGAGTTTTTGACAGATTTCTTAACACATTTTGCTGATGCCTTTTGGTTTTTATATTACTTGCTAACACCTCAACCAGGAGCATCTCTGATACTGTGTACAACATTATGTATCTGTGGTCTCCCTCCTTGAAAGGAGGAAGGTGGCAGTCTTTCTAACATCCTTAACCTGATTTCTGTTAATGTAGCAAAATGGAACAGTACAAGATTGTATTCCATAATGATATGATGCATTTAAGTTTGATATGCATCATGTTAATTGATGCAGGTAATGTTATATGAAAACAAAGGCAGGGATGATATTACAAGATTTGGGTAATTACTTGATTATATACTGTTCCCATTTTTTGTCCTGCATAGCCTAAGGAAAAAATCTTCATCCATCAAACAAAGTTTTAAGAATTGTGTTAATAATAAGGTAGCGGGTTTATGGTTGAGGCTATTCAAAACTGCTGGCAATTTTCATAGTATTGATATTTTGCTTTAGAATCAAAAAAAGTTAGAATTATGTTATATTCCTAGTCAGTTTGCCAAGAAATGGCCTTTCTCTCATTGATGATTGAAAATCATACTAGATGTTGCTATCTAACAATCATATTGGCTTATTTTTTTTTCTTAATATAGCTTAGTTTTAAGAAGAAATCCTATTCTTGGTGGTACTTTGTTGATGAATAAATCTTTATTAATGTATGTTATGATTCGTTTAGATGTTTAGGAAATATCAAAGAACTTTTAATCTGTGGCCCTTATTCTCAGGAATATAGCTTTTGTTTTTATTTGGAAAATAGGGTTATTTGGAAACATTCTTTCTATGGTTTGCTTATTAGCTTTGGAAGAAAAATAACTAATTCATTGAGACTCTTCTCTTTTATAGGGGTAGTGCACTTCAGAAAAGATTGCGTGACAGAGAGAAAGAAATGGAAGCAGATGAACGAGATAGGAAGAGAGAAAAGGAGGAATTGGAAGAAATAAGACAACGTCTTCTGGCAGAAGGACATCCAGACCCAGATGCAGAGCTTCAAAGAGTAAGAAATAAACTGCAATATTTGCGAAAAGAAATATTTTAAGTGTTCCTTCACTAAGTGAAATCAACCAAGAAAGAATTCAGTTCCTGCTTAACAGCAATGGTGCATGTTGCATTCTTTGCAGTAATTTAAAAAAAAAAAACTTTTTATGTAGCATTTTAAGACTTCCCTCTGTCGTAATTAAACTATTACACAGCTCATTTTACAGATGAGGAAATTGAGATTACTTTATCTTTCATGTCTTAAGTATTTGTTTCTAAAAACTAAGTTAAAAGAAGTTTACATTTCTAAAAATTGTCTCTGTAAAATTCACAATGTGATCCACAAAAATCATACTTTTGAAGTGATTTTGCAGAGAAATTTTGAAAACTTCTGTTATTTTTGGGATATCTTTATTTGTCATACCTTTAGTATTTCCTATAAATCATTCATATTATTGTATACATATAATATGATTTATTTTTATCTGTCATACCTGTTGTATTCATTATAGGTAGTTACTCTGTTAACTATATTCTTAGTAAGCAAGGACTGAGCATGAATAAATCAGTTGAGATGTCCTATTATGATGGGTGGATCACTGAATTTAATACTTTTTGTCATTAATTTTCTTTATTTTAAAAGTTTTTTACGCCTTAATTTTCGCAATGAAAGTTTGAAAACTGTTGCTTTGTTCTCCTTTCAAAGACAACACACTAAAAACTTTGTTTTGTAACATTTTGTGTAATGCTTGGCATAGTTCTTTGTGCAGCAGAGAAGGTATTTTCAGATTATCCAATACAAAAAATTATTACTTTTAAAAATTCTTGCCTTAAATGTTCCATTGTTTGGGGGAGGAAAGAGAATTTGAATTCCAAACTGTTGCAGTTCATTTTCATCAATCCATTTTTTACTTGGTTATATAGATGGAACAAGAAGCTGAAAGGCGTAGGCAACCACAAATAAAACAGGAGCCAGAGTCTGAGGAAGAAGAAGAAGAAAAGCAAGAGAAAGAAGAAAAACGGGAAGAGCCCATGGAAGAAGAAGAGGAACCAGAGCAAAAACCTTGTCTTAAACCCACCTTGAGACCCATTAGCTCAGCCCCATCAGTTTCATCTGCTAGTGGCAATGCAACCCCCAATACTCCTGGGGATGAATCTCCCTGTGGTATTATCATCCCCCATGAAAACTCACCTGATCAACAGCAACCTGAGGAACATAGGCCAAAAATAGGATTAAGTCTTAAGCTAGGTATGTTGATATTCTTTTTGCTCTCTTAGGATAAAGGATCCAAGAACTTAAGAGTTATCACTGCCACTTCTAAATTTTATCCTAGACTTACAGAAGTAATTGGAAATTTTAAATTGATTTTTAATCAATTTTTGTGTACATGGGTAAAATGCTTTTCTAATTCACTTTTCATAGTTTTATTTAGGCATATATATATATATAAAATTCTGAGAAATGAAAAGTGTAATTATCTGGGATTTATGAATAGTAAATTTTTTCTCAAGAGCAGGACGTCTTAACCTGGGGTTTTTGAATTTGATGTTTTAAATATTTTGATATAATTGGTTTCCTTTGTACTCGTGTATTTTTTTAATTTGAAAACTGAGAAAGTATGCATAAACCTCTCCTAATAGCCAGTCCATCTCATAGCTCTGCTCTATTTGGATTTTTCTGAGAATTGTGCAGGCTATGATAATATGTATTGTTATTGAGGGAGAGAGAGAGAATAGTTTTATAAGGAAGCATTTTTTTTCTGGGAGTTTTACTAGATCATCCTTTTTCTTTAGGTGCTTCTAATAGTCCTGGCCAACCTAATGCTGTAAAGAGAAAGAAGCTCCCTGTGGATAGTGTCTTCAACAAATTTGAGGATGAAGACAGTGATGATGTGCCCCGGAAAAGGAAACTGGTTCCTTTAGATTATGGTGAAGATGATAAAAGTTCCACCAAAGGCACTGTTAACACAGAAGAAAAGCGCAAACATATCAAAAGTCTCATTGAGAAAATTCCGACAGCTAAACCTGAGCTTTTTGCATATCCCCTTGATTGGTCTATTGTAGATTCTGTGAGTTGCAATTTTATGTTGTTTATATCTGGCACTAATCAGTTAAGGTCTTTGGTTTTGATTAGTGGAATTTGTAGAGAAGATCATATAGTTCCTATATGTTATACTAAATAGATGCTTGTGATTATGGTGGTCAGGTAAAATCTAGTACTTAAGCTTTTCAGTAGTTTTTCCACACTTTGTAAAGGGGAAGTGTATGTGTTTACACAACCATATCTGTTCTTACTGGGAAGAAAATTAGATAAGAGTGTCAGAGAGGTAATGTAATGGAAAATTGTGTATTAAGTGCTTATTCTATGCCAAAAATTGGGGACACAAATGGAAAAGTGTCTCTTAAAGAATTCACCTTCTCATTAGTAGACAAAGCATCATTAAGGAAGCTTCAGTTTCATGGCACATGGAAAAGCCAAGGAAGGGAGCAATACCAGAGTATTAGTTCACAATCAATCATTGTTGGGACTGTAGTATACACAAAATGAATAGTGGGTTGGGACTCTGGACTATCTCCAATGAAGGTGCCCCAGGGATAAAGGAAAGCGTCTAACTAAGTATAGTGGGTGTGGAGATTGAGGGCAGGGAAAGTCAATGCAGTTTGGGACAAGAGAATGGAATAGTTCCCCAGAGTGTATTGCTTCTAATGGGCAGTTACGGGCTGAAGCTAGGTACTCAATGAGTAACATGTCACCATTGAGGGAAATGATAGTAAAGTGTATAATAGTATTGTATGATGATTAATTGTTACATAGTTGAATGAAAATCATATATTTTATGTTGAGGTACTATTTTTGTTGTAGTCCCATATGCTAGAATTTAATCTATTATAAGTGGCATAACAAAGATGAAAATGTTGAAGCAATTTAAATAAACATTATCTCTTTTTAATGCAGACATTAATGGAACGTCGAATTAGACCATGGATTAATAAGAAAATCATAGAATATATAGGTGAAGAAGAAGCCACATTAGTTGATTTTGTTTGTTCTAAGGTTAGTGCTTTATTCTTTCATTCTCATAACAAGATTCCAAGGATCCAAGGTTTATATTTTGTATGTGATCTTTAAGAATTGCTCTGAGGGGCAACCAGGTGGCATAGTGGAGAGACTGCCAGCCCTGATATCAGAAAGTTCTGAGGTCAAATGCAGAGACACTTAATGCTTATTAACTGTGTGACCCTAGGCAAGTCACTTAACTCATATTATCTCACCCCACAAAAAAAAATTTTACTCTTAACTGGAAAATTGACCACCTTGAAGTTAACTTAGTGATGTACTTCTTTGAGCTCAGCAAGGCAGCCTTTTCAACTTCAATTGTGTCTGTCCATGCTTGTGCTCTGCTCTTGAGATCTCAGGTTCACCATTGTGTCAAAATAAGGCATTTGATAGCAATCTCTGTATATTGTTCAATCCTTCTTGGGCCACCAGCCCTCCAATCAGCACACTCAAAAAATGCATTTGCAACTATTTTTGCTTTTTTTTTCCTCTTGTGATTTTTCCTTTTTGGATTCTTCTTTCATAACATGATTAATATAGAAATATGTTTAACATGATTCTTCATATATAACTTTTATTAGATTGCTTGCCCATCTCGGAGAGGGGAAAAGGGAGAGAGAAAAATATGAAATCTTGTAAAAGTTAATGTTGAAAACTTTATTTACGTGTAATTGTGGAAAAAAGATACTATTAAGTGGGGGGAAATTCATGTACTACCAAGAATTAAAGCAAACAGGATGATTGGAGACTGCCTTGTCTCTTCTTTTTGTATGGTGATGAGGAACAGGAAGCAGTATTTGATTACACACATTGTTGGAATGTTGCTGAGACATAGAGGTATAGTCTCTAATTGCAATTGAGAAACATTTTTCACCACAAAAAATGTTTGGGTCTTCTATCACAAAACATCTGATTAAGGGTATATAACCATTCTTTTTTTTTTTTTTTTTTTTTTTAAACTAAAGTTTTTCATTTTTAGAACATATGTATGGATAAATTTTCAACATTGACTCATATAAAATTTTGTCTTCCAAATTTTCTCCTCCTTCCACCCACCCCCTTCCCTAGATGGCAAGTAAGCCGATATTTGTTAAAAATGTATAACTATTCATTTCAGACAAATGTTATTTTTTTTAAAAAAGTTTTTATTTAACAAAAATTTCCCCGACCCATCTTAATTTCTATCGTGAGGCCGTGTGAGTCTTCCTAGGTTTCTTTGAAACTGATGCCTTCATCATTTCTTACAGCACCATAGTAGTCCATTCATAAATGATAATTTTTTCAGCTTTTATTTGTTTGATGGGTGCTCTGTTAATTTCAAATCCATTGTCCATTGCAGAAACTGCTCAAAATATTTTTTGTACTCAAGGGTCCCTTTTCTCTTTTCTAATCTCTTTGGGATATAGACCTAATAGTGGTTTCTCTTAAACAATCAATAAATGATTTTAAATATCTGCTATATGCCAGTATTAACCCTGTACTTCGTGTTAATAAACAGTTTTATTTTGCATCAACAAGATCTACTTACTACAATAAAAGCACATCATTCTAAAACTGAGTAGTGGCATAGGGGAAAGATGCTATTATTTTTCCATCCGCCTGTTTGGATCATAAGAGCAAGATGGGGCAAGCCTGTACTTTTATTTTCATCTGTTGGTACTGCAAAATAAAGAAGATCAGCAAAATGAAGTTTGTTTTCGTGATGTGTGTGTTTGTAAATAAACTATCTGAATCAGTTGATAAAAGTAGTCAGTTTCTAAAAAACCTAGGAAGGCTTATTTGAACAGATTCAGGATAAAGTCAACAGGAAAACAACTTATGGCCTTTATAGTTAAAGAATTACCACCCATTAATTACTTTAGTACCATATCCCCATCTGGAGATTTCTCATAGCTGGTCTTAGTGGCTTAAACATTTTTTATTTTCCTCCAGTTTGTTCAGCTGGAGGTCTTAAGAACTTAATTTTCTTATGAATAATGTATTTCCTTAAGTATAAATTTTTTTAAAATATTTAAGTTTAAATTTATGTTTTTAAAAGTATGCTGTTGTGAGTGGCATTTCAAGGATACTAAGTGTTCATTACTCATTTCTAGAGACTTCTTAAAATGAAGTATATTCATACAGGATGTTTTCCTGCGTGAATGTTGATTATATTACCATTAAGCCCTGAACTAGAATCAGATAAGGAGGACAAAATCAAATTTAAATTCAGTGGGAAATCATTTAAATTATTTTAATATTTTAAAAAATCACTAACATTATCATCTTTTCCTGTATTAAAAGTTTTCAGACTAAAGGATTTTTGTTTCTTTCAGGTTATGGCTCATAGTTCACCACAAAGTATATTAGATGATGTTGCCATGGTAAGTTGGATTTTCTTATCTATAAATGTCTACTTTTCCCATTTCATTGGTATCATAAAATTTCCATCTTTGAACATCATGTATGTAATAAATTTCACTAAATGTTGACATACACACATCAAAGCTGCTTTCTTTTTAAGCTGCTTTAAGATTTGCTGCAAGCATCATTGCATATTACTATGTATAGTCAGGAATTTTTTTTCCCCTTAAATGTTACTAAGCCTGATCAAATTACTGGTCCATTTGGTTCTCTTCAGTTTTAGTTTGATGTAGTTTAGTCAGTTCTCATTAATTAGTGATCTCATTTTTTCTGAGCATGTGCTGTTCTTTCTTCAGCTTTCTTTTGACTATCTTACTGCTAAGCAGTACTTCGGGGACAGGGCAAAACAAAGAAAAAATACTGAGTTCCATCACATTTGTCTATTCATAGCATCTCTAGCAAAAGTTAAGCTTCACATTTTCTGTGTATGAATTTTAGTCTCAACTTAAATAGTAAAAGACATCAGGTTGGAAGTATAATTTTATAAAAAAGGAATACCTTTCAACCAGCAGGTAGGAAAAGATAACTATTGTTAGCAAAGGTATTTTCTTAAGTCATCAAATGTTCTGTTTCCCTCATCTGCCAAATGGAAAATAACATTTATTTTTTGTGAATGTTATGGGAGAGACTAAGAAAATATAAATCAAGAACTTTGAACAAAGGTATCTTTAAGCCAGTTTGGTAATTGTTTCTTCTTCTTTGGATAAGTTTTGTAAGCCTTTTTTTGTAACACATATGGATTTTTCCTATATATAAATTATTTAAATTATAGAGCCATGGCCCCTGTAGACAATTATAATCTGTCAGTGCAAAGAAGGCCTGTAATGCCATAATTCTAAAGTATCTTGTTAAAAGTCAGTATTGTTGTTAGTGATTTAATATCTGTGTGTAGCCTCTATGACATGAGAAAGCTCTCACAAGTCTCTGCCATCAGAATGTAGGCTCTGACAGGTCCTGCCCTTGCCTGAACTAAGAGTTCACAAAAAAAAGAGGCTTCTTGCCAAGTTGGCCACAGGATAATGAATTTTGAGGACACAACCACTATCAGAGATGATTTATTAACTTATAAATAGGTTGCATTTTGTCTCTAAAGAGTACTCAAAGGAATGAGAGTATAGTTAAAAGTAGTAAAGTATTAAAGTACTGTAGATGATTTATTCTGATACTAAAGTACTTCTTAGACAGTTTTCCTTTTTAAATTGTTGCTGGAAATAAAATATTTCAGTGCATACTCCTTCAAACTTGTGATGACTATCACTACTGAAGACGGTTGTGATTATTTGTTTTAATCACATGTGTTTTTTCTTTCCTGTAGGTACTAGATGAAGAAGCAGAAGTTTTTATAGTCAAAATGTGGAGATTATTGATATATGAAACGGAAGCCAAGAAAATTGGTCTTGTGAAGTAAAACTGTTTTTACATTTAGGTTCCATTTCAAATTTTTTTCCCCTTTTCCGCCATTCAAAGGACTTTGAATTTTATCTGTCCTCAAAGACACTTGTGAGATCTGTAATTTTTTTTAATGTAGAAAATGTGAAAAAAAAATTTTGGTCCTCTGCTCTGTTAAGACCCCTCTGTTCTCCCTCGGTTATAGAGTTATCTGAATCCTACATTGGTTCTCTTTATAACTCACCAGGTACAATTACTGGTATGTTTTATAAGCTGCAGCTACTGTACAACGCCTCTCTGATAATCTTGTTCTGCTAATTTGTTCCTTGTAAATATTAAAGTGACTCCCTGGTTCTTTTGCAAAATTGCACTTAATGTTGAATTGTACCTGTTAGAAAACCAAGATAATCATTTTTTATTGCAAGAATATCAGCCATCTTTTATACCTTCTCCCCATGCCCTTTTTAATTTAAAAACTGATCAAAAATGGCAAGTCCTGTTTAAGGTATAGAATTTAAATTAGAATGTAAGAATGTGTCAGGTGGGCAACCCACTTTTCTCTAAACTATGTATGTATGGGTGTGAGTGAATGTATGATTGTCTCCCCCCACCCCACCTCCCCCACCCCCCCTTTGTCTTAGGGGCAGCTGCCTTAAATATTTCGTGATTCAGGATCCTAAAGGGAAAGTAGTGATATTGTGCCAACCTAAATGTCTTGGACAATTGAATTGTCAGTGTCCCAGTGCGTGGGATTTTATTATGGTGCAGCATTCTGTTGAACAGGATGGGGTTCCCCTGTTTATCTGGCTCCTTCAGCTTTTCTCTTAAGGGAAAATGAGTCATGCAGAGCTTTTTACATTTCTTTAGGCTGATCATTAATTTCTAGAACACATTATTTTTTACATTCATTGGCTTTAACTATTATAGTTCCATTTAGTATCTCCTTGTAATGACCTTTTTTTTTAATTTTTAAAAAATTGTTCTTTTAAAGAAAACAAATATTTTAAGAAATGTTTTTCTTTAAAAAAACAAAAGCTAAAGCCAATTTCAGTGGCTTTTTGGGAGAAGTAGTACAATAGATTTGGGCATAACAGTTCAGAAAACATTTTGGCATCCATTTAATACCATTTTTTGACCACTCTTGATTTTTCTTTTTTTGACCACTCTTGATTCTCTCTACTCTCCCCCCCCCCCCTTTTTTTTTTTAAATTGTAAGGAGACTATGGCTTACCTTTTTTTTTTTAAAATACATAAATGGAAACTTAGTTTTACCTCTTCTCCATATCCAGGTTAAAAATATGATGATGTGCATAAAGACATACCATGGGCTGTCTTTACAGTAGGACGTAACTTAACCAGGGAGTGAAACAGGTTGACCTGTTTAGAAGAGTATAACTGTGACCCTGTGTTACTAGATTTCTTTCATCTTGAGGGGACATTTGAAAACACTGTTCTTAACAAATGGGAACGTGAAAAGGTTCCACCATGTAAATATTTCGAATATTAAAAATGTATATATTTGATCTGGGGACTCAGATTCTTTTAGAGTCTTGTTAAATAAATGGCATCATGTTATAATTGTGTGGTGCAGACTAGAAAACTTAATTTGAAAATATGGGATGAGTTTTTGTGGGGGTTTCATGAACATTTTATGGGTATTTAGTAAAGATAGAAGCAATACCTTGTTTGGATTGGACCTTCTTTACATGTGTGGAAATGCCTTTATTGTTATAATGATTTAAATTCTGGTTTCTTAAAGAGTGAAAACTGAAGGAAGATATCCAATATTAATTGTTAATTTCAAAATAAGATTTCTAGAAAGGGCCTCTTTTCTTCTCTATTATACTTTCTTCAACCTTTGTCTCATTTCAGTGATAGAAATTGTTTGGATAATAATTATAACTATGTTCTCTTAATTAACACCTCTTAGACATTATATTGGAGAATTATTTTATAGTTCATTGGTCCAGCATGTCAGTTTCAAAATTTTATCTAGTATATTTGAAAGATCTTGTTTTTTAATCTACTTAAATTTGATTTTTATTTGTATCATTCTATTCAAGTTATATTTATTTTTCCTTTCCACACTTAGTGTATATAATTGCCCTTCTAGAAATATTTGCTTCCTATCCTTTGGAAAATTGGGGGGAAAGCTGCACACATGAAAAACATGAAAGATATAGGGTTTTTAAAACTGATAGTACATAACTGAAAAATTTTAGTTACAACTTAAGAAATTTTTCAAAAAATGTCAACATTAAGAGACTATTTAGAGGGTTTTTTTTTTAATATATTATTTAACGTACTTTTATTTTGTGTGTGTATTTTATGTTCATTATGGGTTTTTTTGTACTTACTAAGTATTTTTTTTCCAATTACATGTAAAGATAATTTTCAACATTCTTTTGGAGGCAGAGCACAAGGCATTTGGGGTTATGTAACTTTCCCAGGGTCACACAGCTAGTAAGTGTTAAGTATTTAAAGTTGTATTTGAACTCATGTCCTCTTGACTTCAGGGCTGCTGCTCTATTCACTGTGCCATCTTGCTGCCCCCATAGCATTCATTTTTCCAAGATTTTGAGTTCCAAATTTCTTTCCCTTTCTCCTCAAGACAGCAAATAGTCTATTATAGTTACATGTACAATCATTCAATATGCTTTTATAACTGGTACTATGTATTTATTTGATACAGCTTCCAGAGAAACATGCATGCAATTTCCTAGGAATGGATTGGACTTCCTGGATTGTTTTCCTAATTAGAACATGCATTCATCACTTAATCGATTTTTATCATAGTTGTATAATTCCATATGAGGGATCTGTGAAACAGTTACACTGCTTTTAGTTAAGCAACTGCTATGGGAAATATAGTATAACTTTTCTGCATAATTGTAATTTTTGTCACCAATACTCTTTTCCCTCCTCTCAGCATCTAAAAAAAATAATTTTAAATATGCAATTTATGAAAAAGCATATTTTGAAAAATTCCCTCAAATTCTCATTGTGTTCCTGGTTGAATTCCCAATGATAGAAACCCTCAAACATTCAAAAGTAACAATATTGAAGTGATTGTTACTGTTACTGAATCAAACTTTTCTCTATAATAGACTCATGTTTCTTAAAAGGAGGATTTAATGCTGTATAAGTTAATATCAAATTTGTTTACTTGTTTTTCATCTCTATTTGTTTCATTTTAAAGTCTTCATTAATATCTAGATACTAGTAGTAATTGTGTATGATCATAGAACCATAGATCTAAATTTGGAAGGTACCTTAGAGATTATCTAGTCTGGCTGCCTCTTCTTTTTACCAGGGTGGGAACTCTGAGGTAGGACATTATGACTTTCTTGAGTTCATACAGATCATAAATGTTAGAAGTGAAATTTAAACCTAAATCTTCTGACCTCTGAGCTAATGGGGCTTCTGCTGTACTTTGCTACTGGCTTAAACCTCTAGCTCAATTCAGTTCCCCAAATAGTTTATTTAATGCCTTCCATTTTCCAGACAATGTTAGGATCTGAGGATAAAAAGACAAAAGTGAATGGAGCTTGTGCCAAATGAAGAGATGGAATATAGAGGCTAAGGAATAGTTGTCAGGCTAGTGTGGCCACAAATTTTTTTTCCTGCTTTGTATACTCTGCATTACTTTATACAAGTCTTCTTATGTTTCTCTTGAGTTCTTCATGTTTGCCATTCCGTGTGGTACAATAATGTTATTTTACATATACACCATAATTTATTCAGCCACTCCCCAGTCGTGCATTTAAGAATCCAATTTTTGCTATTAGAAATAATACTACTTTAAATATTTTCATATAAATCATTTTTTCCCTTATATTGTTTCCATGTATGTTCATATAAACCCATTAGTAGGATTGATGAGCCAGAGTTTTGAGAGGTTTGCTAATTTTGCCAAACAAAATTCTACATTTTGATATTATAAATTAAGATGTGGATCAAAATCATTTAAAAACTAATGAATTTTATGAGCCCCTTTCAGGAATTAAGATGCCCATTGAAATGACAGTGGAAGATTTTAAAAGCCTAATTGAATTGCTGCTTTTTAAAAATTATTCTAAAGAAAAGGTTAGTGGTTAACAAATCAAACTTGCTTTAGATTTAAGCTATTGATATTTTAATTCAGATAGTTTAAAAGGTGTCTTTACTATTTTCAGCTTCCTCAGCAGTCACAAATTTTCATTTTCAAGCAGAATCTTTTTTCAGAACAAGGATGTTCAGTCCTTATTATCTTTAGCATTTGGTACTGTTTGTATATAATAGGTTTTAAACATTTGTTGAATCAGATTTGTTACTCTTGGACACTCAACCTCTGTCTGCCTCAATATCCTCAACCATAAAGTGAGGGTAATAATAGCACCTACCTCACAGGGCTGTGAAGATCAAATAAAAAAATACTTGTAAAGTGCTTAGTATAATGCTTGGCACATGATAGGCAAATAATAAATGCTTGTTCTCTCCCGCCCTATCCCAAATTGATATCTTCAACTTTCATTGATAAATGATAGCTGGAAGCTAATTATATGTGGAGATGAATGGCTGATGCCATTGCCTATAGTACATTCTACCGAAATTTAGGGTCAAGATTAAGTGCTGCTTTCAAATAGAAACCAATATGTGGCAACAGCTGTGGAAACTTTCAGAAGGTAATACATCCTAAGAGAAAGATTGTGAATGTATTGGCTCTTATGCTGCTGTTTTAGATCCTAGTTTCTTTAAAAAGCTCCATCATTTGTTACTTAAAATGTCACTGAAAGAAGATTAAACTTTAATCTAATTTCAGCATTCTCATTGAATATAGCCTTTGCTAATTTTTTCCCCCAGCAAGCTAACTTTCTCCACTGGGTGGGGATCCAAAGATGTATCCTTGCCCTTAGGAATTACAGTTCATTCTATGTCTTGTAACTAATATATAAGTATCAAGAATTAGCTGTCTGACCTTTAGAAAGTCACTTCATTTCTCCTATCTGACAAACTTTGGGTTGTCTTAAATGTTTTGAAAAAGTAAAAATTTTGGTGTCATTAATTTTTTCCATCAACAAAATATTTTTCTTTCTGCTCTCACCTCCCCTCCCCTCCATGTTTTTTTCGGGGGGGGATTTCTTAGCAAATATGCATAGTCAAAAGAAATATTGCTATTTCTTTAGCATTGTCCAGTGAAGGGGGTGTTTGGTTTTGCAGTCCAGACCAAAATTTTTAGAATGAAGAAATAAAATTGATTAGATAGGCTAACATGGTTTAAAAGGAATATCTTACTACACTTAACTCCCCTTGCTTTGATTTAATTGCTCGCCAAGTACCTTTTTTGAATGAATGATAAAATATAGGAAGAAGCATTGAATTGTGATTCTTAAGTTTATCTCAGCTCTACCACTCATAAAACCATTTGTAAAATGAAATAGTTGTACTAGATTTATATAGACCTTCCACAAAGTTAACATTCTATAATGAATTTCTCTGCTATCATGCCAAATATATCTGCTATTGAAAACTGGTGTTCTCATTGTGTCACCTTTAAGATTTTAGCATGAATCAGTTCCTTAGAACCTGACCCACCATCATGCAAACTGTCTAGTTGACTTATTAGACCTGCAAGATCGAGGATCAAACCCACCTTCATAAAGTCACCTTTGGGGATTGCACCCTTTGTTCCCAAGTGAGCCCCATTGAGGTTCAGCCAGGAAAAGCTTGACACATTAATCCCTTACCATCTTAAAGACAATAGCACTGACCAAGATTTGGTTATTGTAATAATCTTTCCACAACTAGACATTGTAATTTAGCAGGAAAACTGAAGGCAACCCCATGGTATAGGTGGTTCTAATCAGCAAAAAGTCTTAAACACTATCACAGTGATTCTTGGTAAATCCTTTGTATCCCTCAGTCTCATATACTAGTAATTGACCTTGTATAGCACTTTATAGATAATATTATTTGATCCTTAAGAATGTACAAAAGTTAATTATGGATCTTTGTAACTAAAGATATTAAGAAGTTATAATAATAGAGTAGAAAACTAGATTAGCATTGAAAACACCTGAATATTCATTCTGTACTGTCTATCACTGCTATGTAGTGATTTGCAGTGGTTTAGGTAACCTTTATGAGGATAGTAGTACTTCTTCCCTTATCTATCTCAAATATGTACATACTTAACTAAGAGAAACGGAAATTTATAAATGTTAATTTTCACTTGAAAATAAACCACCTTTTTTTCTGAATCTAGGATTGTCTTGAGAAAGGCTAATGTCATTTAAAAAAATCAATTATGACAAATAATAAAAATACTAGTGAGGAGAATAGCATTTCTTTTTGTTTATCTTTTCACATCAAACCCTATGAGGTCAGGACCTTGAGGCTGGGAAGCTTTAATAGTAGATGTGTGATCTTATTGGTGTATGGATTATCTGTGAGAAAATCCCCTTTACAAATGCAAATGTTACCAGTTGTACATTTAGAAACTTTTGGATCCAAGAATTTCCTGAGTCACTGAGTAGTTAAGGAATTTGCTCAAGTTCACAAACAAAAAATCTATGAAAGGACTTGAACCATAATGTTTCAGATTTAAGGCCTATCTTAGACAATATAGCATCCTTAAATAAGGTTGATGGTATTACTTGATTTTGGTTTCAAAACTATGTATCATTCTCTCTAGTATCATTATTAGTAGGAAATATCCTAGAAATCTAAATTGCTAACACTGAAATAACATGCATAAAATTTGTTCATTTTTCTCCTAAAAGAACCTACTTCATTACAGTCTCTGGATAAAATACAAAGGTTTCCTTCATATTTAAAGCTGTTCAGTGTGGTTCTGATCTTTGGGGCTTTTTAAAATCACTCTTCTTAAGCCACTCTTTATTCTAGGTGAACTGTGTTCACTAGTTTTTTTTTTTTTTTTAAATTAAATCTTATTATGAATTAAATAAGTGTGTGACATTTTGAATGTAAATGGGATTTTTTTTTTTTTTTTACGAAAAAATGTACTTTTTCTGTTATAGCTTTAAAAAAAGATTATCTAAATTTAAATTTAACAGTTTTAGTTCTGCTTACTTGTTTGTGTCCTCTTTGGAATTCCTGTACCAGTTATTTCTTATTGGTCTATCGATGCTCGTTTATTTTATGTTTTTTATGTCACTGTCCTTTTCCTCTCCTCCCAAAAATAGTCTCCACACACACATACTAACTTAATCAAAAAACATATCCACAAATTTGCTGTGTCTAAAAATAGCTCATTTCCACTTATAGTTCTTTCAGCCAAGAAATGGGAACCGTGGTTCATCTTCTCTTCTAGGTCTTTGCTATTGTCCTAATTTATCCTAGAGATCTTTCAGAATTGTTTTCTATTACATTGTAGTAGTCATTGTACAGATTGTCATCCTGGTTCTTTGCTTCAGCTCTTACAAAACCACTTAGATTTCTCTAAATCAGTTCTTTTTGTTATTTCTCAAGAGACAGTTAAAAAAATTAGTAAAAACCATGGGTTTCAACTAGCAATAAAGCCCAATTTCGACAATAAATGAACTAGAGATTCTAACAAAAAGGAGAAAATTTGATCACTGAGAAGTTGGAGTAAAACCCATGAGTCTATGATTCTGGATGGGATTACTTTATTCAAAAGACAGAGAAAGTAAAAATGAGAAAGATAACATATTTTTTAGTCAGCAAAAATTTGCCTTCTTACCCTCCCATTCCAACTCTTCTCTCCTCCAAGCTCCAAAGTGAGGACTTAAGAAAAAATCAGTCAAAACATTTTTTACATTGGCCCTGTCCAAAAAAATAGAAAAATTACCTCATTCAAATTCTTAAGTCCTTCCCAACTATATCAGGAGATGGCAAGCCTGTTTCATCATAAATCCTCTGGAATTATGGTTGGTTGAAAAGAGTTCCTGATTCTTTCAAAATTATTGCCTATACTGTTTTGTTGTCGGATAAGTTATTCTGATGCTGTTTACTTTGCTATGCATGATTTCACACTAATATTTCCAGAATTCTTTGAAATCATCTGTTTCATTTCTTACAACCCAGCATTCCATCACATTTCTAAACTAGAACTTGCTTATCCATTTCCCAATTTATAGGCATCCCCTCAGGTTCTCTTTTTTTAAAAACTGCATCAAAAGAGCTATAAATATTTTTGTTAATTTTTAAGAGTCTTGTTTTGCTTAGGATTAATCCCTCCTCCCTGCTTCCCTTTACCTATTTCCCTTGTTGAATGAAATGTATTTCTGTACCCAATTCTATGTATTTGTCCATATTCTTTCCTTTAACGATTTTACATGAATGAAGTTGAAACCAATTATTGCTCCCCCTTCCCACTCCCTCCTTTATATGGACTTCTATATTATAAATTAATTCATATAATTAGGTGAGATCATTTTTCTTAACTTTCCTGTTCATTGTTTTATTCTTCTGTTCTCCATTTTTCTCTTGGTGATTAGCATGTTTTAGTCTTCTGGATTAACAGAAAATGACTTGTGGTCATTACATTGAAGACTTCACCACAATACTATTCATCACACCCCTATCCCATAAGTTGTCATTCATTCTCCAATTTTTGGGCACTCCTTCAGATTTTATATTTTGTACATCTTTAAATTTGTTTTGCTTAGGATTTATCTCTTCCTTAAACTACCTTCCATTTTTTCCCTTTCCCTGTTGTGAAATGTTTTTTCAATACCCATATGTATAGTCACCCTTTTGACCAATTCATATGAGGGATTCAAGTATCTGGTATTCTTCCCAACTCCTCTTTTATTGTATAGAAATCTTTTTGTGTATCCTGATTATGTAATTATTCCCAACCTTCCTTTCTCTTCTCCTTTTTGTGTATTACTCTACATTTTTATGATCATCAAGACATAACCACTCCTAGGCCTTTAAATTTAAATTTCAGTTTCTATCAGCTTTGGCCTTTATCAGGAATGTTTGGAAATCTTCTATTTCATTAAAGGTCCATTCCCCCTCCTTTCCCTGCACCTACCCATCTCTTACTCCCACTGCTCTCTACCCATTCCTTCTTTCCTAGGAGAATAATACTGAGTGTTGCTGGGTAAGTTATTGACTGTAAGACTATATCCTTTGCCTTTTGTAATTTCATATTCCAAGTTCCCTGCTCTTTTATAATGATGACGTAAATAATTTATGATCCTGATTGCTGCTCTTTGGTATTGAATTCTGCCTTTCTGGCTGCTTTTAGTATTTTTTCTATGATATAGAAGCCTCTGGATTTTGGTTCTGATGTCCTGGGAATTTTCACTTCATAAAAAGATCATTAGATTCAGTCTCTATGTCAGCCAAGAAATTCTCAGAACAACAGAACTGCAGATTTTGCTTATTTCTCTGCAGTCTGGAACTGAGATTTCACTTACTCTTGCCCTGAGCTAAAGTTTTGCTGCTTGCTTCTGAACTTCTTTCATACACTGTATTCCTATCTAGGAATGACACCACATGGGCCCTTCTCAGTCTTGTCTTACACTAAAAACTGGATGTGAATGACAAAATTTCAAGTTGGCATTTGTCCCCTCTCCAGTATGGGCACTATATAGTGCTCTATATAGATACTTTTGCCTAGGTGCACAGCCTCTCCATACGCACCAGTGTCCCACAGAATTAATATGTTCCTGCCTTAACCCAGTTCCCAATGTTAGCAGATTTGTCTCCCTGTGCTGACCTAGGTTGAAAAAAGAAATCCTTGTGATTTCTGGATTTCCCCATCAGGATTCAAAGCATTTTTTAGGTTGAAAAAGTTTTGTGGATAGGTGCTTGGCTACATTGCTTGCTATTTCACCATATTAATAGCATTTTGATGTTATGTATGTTGATATGAAGAAATTCAGGAATCAGAGGGGGAAAATAAGACTTTCAGTGAAGGTCAAAGAAGACGCTTTTCACTGGAGGATGTTAATAGATCTAGACAAAGAAAATAAATGAGTTTGGGGAATATAACAAACCTAGCATAGAGATATGCTTTAATAATGATGAAAGACTTAAATTATTTAGACATCTGTTGAAGTTATCTGTTGTTAGACATTGAGAAGTTATCAAAAATAATTTCTTGATTTGCTTTAGTGATAATTTCATCCTTTAAAAGATCATAGAACCAAAAAGGAAAACTCATTCTGAATTTGATTCTCCTTAAATAGGAGTTGATTACTGGAATGGATAGATGGGAAGCTTCAAGAAATGTGGCTATTCCAACCAAGACGTAGAAATGTGGGTATTGAACTGTCTAATTCAAATTTTGGAAAAGCAGGTTTTAAAGGGTAGATAGTGATTAGTTGGATATCACGACTAAAACTGCTTCAAGGAAAGTCAGCAGCCCTTGGAAGAAGAGATGCTTAAAAGTAAAATTCTGAAGATTCTATGGGAAACTGTTCGGGGCGGAAGGGGGAGGGGAGGAATTTGAAGAAATAAATGAGAATACATAAGGGAGTTCCTACCTACCGGCTTAGATTCACTCATTTTATTTAGATATATAGAAGATGGGAGGCCATGTAACAAATGAAGATGAGTATGTGACATAAGGAATGTGAAAGCTCAGAATAAGCTGGGTGATCTAAGTATACCAAGAAAGTCTAGCTACATTGTGAGGAGAATCAAGAAGGATAGGATTTTACTTTGGGATAGATGGGATCACTACTGAGAGGGTAGAGCTGCTTGATTCTTTTGATGCTTCACTGAAAAGGGTCTTGGCAAGTGAAAAGGCAAAGCAAGAGAAATGAGCAACGAGGAGTTGAAAGCGCTTCAAGTAGAGTTGTTAAAGGATCATTTATTTAGCAGTCCTAGAATGAATATGAACACCTGGTGCAGATGAAACACAGCTTGGAACGGCAGATATGATCACCGAGTCATCCATCAGTCATTTGAAAGATTATGGGTGGGACACCTCGTCACTAGAAGCATAAACTGACTTCAAATGGAAACTGGGGAACACCCTAAAGTAGATCATTTAAGAGATAGTTGGTGAATATATATCAGAAAGAAAAGAGGTGATTACAAAGAGCCACCATGGTTTCATCATAGGGTCATCCCAAACCTTTCTTTTTTTGAATGGGTTTATCAAGTGTATGTGAATGCCTTGGAAATAGTTTACCCAAATTATTTAGCAAAACTCTTTGGAAAGTGCTATGTCATTCTTATGGTGATAGAGAGCTATGGAATAGGAAATGATAATAGGTAGGTTCAGAACTGGTTGGATTACCAATCAAGATTTATTAATGGTTGTTTGGCAAAGTGACAGATGGACTAGCTCAGAAATCTGAACTTGACCCTGATTTGTTTGACATTTGAATAATGGCTGATAGATATGCTTTTCAATTTAATAGATTATGCAAAACTGGGAGGGATACAGGACTCAAAAGAATTTTGACAAGATTTAGGGGTTCTTTTGGGGGGTCTCTACTGAAGAAAATGCTAAATTTTAGCTAGATAATAGTGAAAACAAAAACGTTTCTTTTCTCATTTAGGTTTACAGATTCCCAGAAATCTACATAATCTAAGACCCTCTGAATTAAAGCATTGGGCTACATCTAATAAATGATTCAACAGGGATGTAAGGGCTCGCACTTAGAAAAAATTCAACTTTACAAGTATAATGTGTAGAGATGGACAGATTGCACTTATTAAGATTTTAAAGTACTAGTGAAATGCAAGCTACAGTTCAAAAATCCCTAATGCAATTTTAGGCTGCATTAGAAAGGGCATAGCTTCTAGTAGTCTGTCCTGATCAAACCTAATCTAAAGTATTATATGTGTGTCTTGGTGCCATTTAAGGATATAGAAAAGGGAGATATGAACTCTCTGATTATTTGGAGGGATGTCACATGGAAGAAGAATTAGACTTCTGGTAGGCTCTAGAGGGCAGGATCAGTAGCAGTGTGTGTATGTTGCAAAATAAATTGAGTTAATGTCGGGAAAAGTTTCCTAGGAAGAATAAATGTCCTAAAATGAAATGGGCTTCTTCAAAGTAGTGGGTAGCCCTTCAACAGAAGTGTTTAAGCAAAATTTGTTATATTGTAGGATTCTTCAAGTATGAGTTGGACTATGGCCTCTGAGTGTCCTTTCAACAAATTCTATGTGGATACTTATTAGTTATGTGACCCTGGGCATGTCACTTAATCTCGATTGCCTCACTAAAAGTAAATAACATCAAATCAAACTATGTGGCAATAATTAAAATAGCATTAGAAATAGTGGTATCTTGGAAATTTTCAAACAGAGCCTAAAAGATGACTTGTTGGGTAGTTATAGTAGAGATGCTTTTTGTTAGTTTGGACTAGATGGCCAATGAGATCAATAAGTACATCTATGAACATTTATTGAGCATCTACTATGTGCCTTGCACTGTGCTAAACATTGGGAATACAAAGATAATGGGGAAGATCACATGCAAACAACTAAGTACAAACAAGGTACATAAAGGTTAATAAGAGTAGAATGGCTATAGAAATAAAGGGGAATAGGAAAAGCCTCCATAGAAAGTGGGATTTTAGTTGGGTCTGTAAGGAGTTAACAAAGCCAGTAAACAGCAATAAAAAGGGAGAATAATTCAAGTACACTGGATTAATAATAGTGAAAATGTTGGAGCAAGCAGATTGAGCATTTTATGTTGGGAATAGGAAGGAGGTAAACGTCTAGATTACAGAGTTCATGGAGGGGCATAAATAAATGAAACACCAAGCAGGATTGTACAATTGATCCTGGTTATAGAAGAACCACTGAAGTTTACTGAGTTAAGGGAGTGATCTAGTCACACCTGTGCTTCAGAAAAAAAAATCACTTGATAGCTGGTTACAAGTACTGGAGAAACTTGTGGGAGGCAGACCAACCAATGGGTTATTTGAGTAGTTCAGGTATAAGCTAATGGGGACCCGGACTAAGGTGGTAGTATCAGAGGAGGGGCAGCTAGATCGCACAGTAATGGAGCACTGGCCCTAGAGCCAGAAGGACCTGAGTTCAAATCTAAACTCAAGATAGTTAACTCTTATTAGTTCGGTGACCTTGGAGAAAAATTAATATACTTGATGGCTTCCTCCTCTTGCCCCTCTTCCCAGCAAAATCAGAGATTATTCAAGGGATATTACAAAAGTAAAATTGACAGGTTTTAGTAAGAGATTGGATATGGAGAGAGAGGGAAAGGAGTTAGGAATGACACCTGGGTTGGAAACTTTTGTGTCCGGGAGGATAGTGGAATTTTTTTAAAGCTTTTTATTTTCAAAACATATAGTTTTCAAAATTCACTCTTGGAAAACCTTATGTCCCAATTTTTTTCTGCCTTTCCCCATCCTTTTCTCTAGATCGTAAGTAATCCAATATATGTTAAATATGTGCCATTCTTCTATACCTATTTCCACAATTATCATGCTACACAAGAAAAATCAAATCAAAAAGAAAAAAATAAGCAAATTTAAAAAAAGATGAAAATACTATGTTGTGATCCAACTCAGTCCCCACAGCCCTCTCTCTGGGTGCAGATGACTTTCTTCATCACACAACCACTGGAACTGGCCTGAATCACCTGAAAAGAGCCCCATCCATCAGAATTGATAATCGTATAATCTTGTTGTCATGTGTAATGATCATCTGGTTCTGCTCATTTCACTTAGCATAAGTTCATGAAAGTCTCTCCGGGTCTTTGTGAAATCATCCTGATGATTGCTTCTTATGGAATAATATTCCATAATATTCATATACTATTAACTTATTCAGCCATTCTTCAACTGATGGACATTCAGATAGTGATATTCTTTTAAGTAAAGGGAAATTTCGAAATAGGGCAGGGTTTTGGGGAAAAGACAATTCAGTTACGAATATTCTGAGTTTAATGTCTGTGGAACATACAGTTTGAGATTACTATTAAGTCAGTTGGATATGAGAGTCTGGAGGTTAGTGGAGAATTTAGGTCTGGATTAAGATTTATTACCAGCAGAGATGGAAACTGAGTCTATGGGATCGTGATGAAGCCTGAAGTGAAACAGTATAAGGGAAGAAAAAAGGAAACAGGATAAAGAGCTGTAAGATTCTAAGGGCATAATCTGGAAGGAGACTTAGCAAAGGGCGACTGAGGAATGGTCAACTAACTGTAGGGAAGAGAACCAGAAGAAAGTCCCAAGGATCAAATTTTGTTATTCTAATGATAGTTAGAATATGACATAGAAATGTCATAATTTGTTCAGCCCTTTCCTAATTGCATACATGGACACTTTCTCTTAGATCATTTGGAACATTAAAATAGTGAAAACATTACTGGTTGAGTGTGCAGAGTTTAGTTCCATATTGTTTTCCAGAGTAGTTGACTTGCTTCACAGCTCCAGTAGCAGTGCATTAGTGTGTGTGTGTGTGTGTTTTTTCCTTGAAACCCCTGATACAAGTGGCTTTTTTTGGGAGGGGCAGAGTCATTTACTAATCTTAAAAGTTTGAGGAAGAACCATAAAATTTCCATTTCCACTTGATATTAAGTGACATTCTGTCTCCTGCCTTTTTTTCTGATACATTTCTGCTTCTTAGAGGATCTTGACTTTATTCAAAGCTTATTGTGTTATCTCCCTAGCAGAAAACTTTCCTGATTCTTTAATAGTGCCCCTCCTGTCTCAATGTTTGTACAGTTTAAGTTTATACATTATAACCCAGTTATGGCAGTAACTTTTTGTGTTATTTTTATTGCCTTGTACCTAGGACAATATATATAACATAATATGTATAAAATATAATAATAATAATAAATACTTGTATAATTGGGCTGTTTGAAAAAAGGGATGAGAAGATAGGGCCTAAAAAAGGTTCAGTAATTTGCCTTGTCTGAGTCTGGCCTCTCCTACTTCACAAACCTAGGGCTCTTTCCACTGCCACAGGGGCAGAAATAGGTTCTGTTGACTGGAGAAAATGCATCAATTCAACAGACTTCAATTATTTGCAAGGTGCTCTAGTTCTTTTGAGTTTCTGGACAGTTTCCACTTTTAACTTTTTATCCATATCACTTAATAGAGTATTGCACACAGTTAAATTGGTTAAACTACTGTCCTTATGGTTCAGAAATATTTTAGCACTGTGTGAGGCTAAGTCTCTATTGTTTAGTGTAAGACTACTTTAACATACAAATTATTTTGCTAGTACTTTGCTTCAGAGAAACTTAGGCTTGATGAAACAATATTTTGTCCTTAAGTTGTAATTTATTCTTCAGTTGTCTGACTTTTATGACTCCATTTGGGGTTTTCTTGGCAGATACTGGAGTGCTTTGATATTTTCTTCTCCATCTGATTTTACAGTTGAGGAAACTGAGGCAAAAGGGGTTTAGTGACTTGCCTAAGATCACACACATGGCTAGTGTCTGAAACCTTTTTTGAAATCTGGGAAGATGAATTTTCCTGGCTCCAACCTCAGCACTCTTGTGCCATCTAGTTGTCTGTGAAAGGCTTTGTGTTATAGTTCCTGGCTTAGTATGGGAGACATGTATAAAAAGGTGCTATCCTGTCCTTTAAAAGTGTGTATTCTTATAGACTGAAATAAGCAGAAAGCACAGAACAATTTATATAAGGACAAGAATTTTGAAAGACTTAAATCTGATCAATGAAATGACTCTAACATTGCATTGAAATTTATGATGGGAGAGCACCTATTAGATGAGGCATATTACTTGCTTTCTAGTAGAGAATTGACTCAAAAGTGGAAAAAAAAAAAAGCTTTTGGTGGGAAAAAGTGTGTATTCAGTTCCACACGAAATCATTAAACATCGTGGAAAAGAAATGAAAAGTTTCTGCCACACTCTAGACTAACATATTAATACCAGCCTGCACAATTTAAAGCATATTACTTTCTAGACAGAAACATAAATCTTAGAGCTGAATGATACATAGGGATACGTGGGGAGGCTAAATGACTTATCCATGGTCACACTGACAAAGCTATAATTCGAATTCAGGCTCTCTGACTCTAAAAGCATCTCTTACCCGTTTTCAAGGCGCCTCTCGGCACGAAAATGTGCGTGGGGAGGTAATGGAACGGGGCGGCCCGAGTTCCACGTGAGAATTCTACCCTGGAACCAACCATTCGCCTAACTTCACCACTGTACGTCCAAAACTAATATGTAAAAATGAAAAGGTTGGGCTAAATGACCACTAAGGGCCCCTTTCCCCTGTTTAATTACGGGAGTACCCACAGCCTTTGAAAACATCTATAACTAAACTTAATATACTAGCAACTTCCGAGGCCATCCACCACACTCTGAAACAAAGGTGAGCAAACGATGGAGCACCGCAGGGTGGAAGGCTGGGGGCAGCGGCTTTTCTCTGCATTCAGATGTACCTCTTGAAGGAACATAATGAAAAGGTGGTTTAGGAGATTCCCGCCGTCTGTTCCAGGTGAGGCGTGGCGGGAGGGACAGAAATACTCTTATGAGACCGAGAATGGCGTCAGGGTAACTATCAAAAACAACGGCCACCCGCCACGTTCCCGCAGGCACTACGGCTGTACCGGAAATTACGATAGAAAAAGCGGCCGGGAGGCGCCCGGGAACCGGAAGCTACGGCGGCTGAGAGATCCCGTTGGAAACAAAACAAGCGACTCCTGTAGGGCGAGACTCGGGAACTGATTTAGCCGAGCTCTCGTTGGAAGGAAGAGTAGGTAGGATAAGGGAGTAGGGCTGGGAATCTGAGGGGACTTCAGGGAGTGGCGAATACCCTATGGGTCCGGGCCAGCCCGAGCAGCCGCTGACCCGGAAAGGTGGTCGTGGCCCTGGTCTCCCACTGCTATCTCGAAAGGGGTGCCGGGTGTCTGGGCTCGGTGGGGCGGAGAGGTCAGAGTCTCGTTTCTGGGCTGGGGGCAGGTGCCGGAAAACCGGCCGTGTGGGAAGCCCATGGTTCGAGGAAGTGGAAAATATATCAACCTCGAGAGTATCTCAGTGTAGAGTAATAGTCGCCCACTAGCCCGGATGGTGCGAGCCCTCTGGATGGGCCGTCCTTCTGGAAGTGGGGCGGTTTCCGAGGGGAAACCGAGGAAGCTGAAACTTTGCGCTTTGGTTCCGATCTTGCAGCTTGTGCAGAACTTTTTTCCTCGCGCTCCCCGTTTTCCCCCATGTGTCCTTGATCTCCCCTGTTCCCGCTCTGACCGTCTTGGCTTGTGCTGCCACCCAACCAGGAAACACAGGTTTATTGCTAATGGTTTAACTGAGTCACTGGGGACGTGTAGGCAATTTAAATTTTACTGTAATACAACCGCTGGACTCTGGACTCCTTAAGTCCTCAGGCTTTTTAGAAAAACAAGCGTATTTCATTTTCGTGTAAGGAAGAGTATCGATGTCAACAAAGCATTTAGATAATACTTTCGTGTGGGGACATTTGTGCTGTAACTTTAATGAATATTTTCAGAAGCATAAAGTGTTTTTGGAGGGAAGGGAAATGCTGTGCATTTGTTTCTTTGAACTTAGAAAAAGCATAAGCAAAACAGTTTTTGGTTTGTTTTTCCTGCCAAGAAGTTATTGGTGGTTAATAATGATATTTGCATAATACTGTACGGTTTGAAAAATTTACCTCATTTTATCTTCACAACAATCCTGGGAGGCAGGTGAAACTGAGGCAGATAAAGTTAAGTGACTTGCTCAGAAGGCACATACTCAGTACGAGTCTGAAGCTAGATTTGAACCAAGGTATTTGACATGCCAAATCTAAATACTATCAACTGCACCACTTATTTGCCTCCTGATTATTCCTGGATTATAACCTCAGTAACAAGTATTATTTCTTATACATCTTTGTATCCCTTAGAATTCCTCATGGTATCTTAGGTTGATGCTTAATAAATTGAACCCAAGCCAAGAAAAAAGAAAACTAGAAAAAAATAGTTTTTGTATGTATCAGTTATTATTTTGGTCCCTTTTATTGTGGCAGCACTCATTAATGTTCAGTGTGTCTGACTAGGCCCAGACTTGAACTTGAGAAGATGAGTTTTCCTGACTCCAGACCGGGTACTACCTGTTTATGCTAATATATATTTAGAGTAAACCAGGAAATATACAGTGAACAAAAAATTGTAAAGTTCTCATTTGATTTTTGGCTACTAGTAGTTACATAAAAGACGATTTAGACTCAGTAAGATCTAGAAAATAGGGTAATTAAAAAAAAAGGAAACTTAGTGACTTCAGCATTAGCTTTGTTGACTCCGCAAAGTTAGCAAGTCTTTCCTCATTTCCTCAGAAGAAGAAACAAATAAGGCTTGCTTAATATCATAGAAAATCAGAAGTGACATTATAATCGAGGATTCATGTTTTGAACATTTCTATACTGAATTATGCTATCTGAATTTCCCATTCCATCAGCTTTGTTCCAGGCAAATAGTTGATTAGGAATTATTAACTTCTTTGGATTTAGGTTGTTTTTTTTTTTTTTTTCTCAAACTCGTAAAATATTTATAAGACATATGTATTAAAGAAGGTAGGAACCATTGTATATTATCCAAGCCAATTATATAATTTATTTTAAATGCTGATTTTGTATCATTGTCAATAAAAACTAAATAAAGAGCCCGTCAAATGTAATATGCAGAAGGCTGGCTTTGGCACCAGGTAAACTGGAGCTCTAATACACATTGGGTTAAAAAAGAAACTAACTTCACAAATATGAGATGAGAGGTAATAGTAAACAAAAGCTAATATGAAAAAAGATACTGATTAAATTTATTTTATGGGCAAAGTCAGCTCAGGGACATGGTAACTAAAAAACATTTAATGCTGTTTTAGACCACATTAATAGAAACATTTTCTCTGGAACAGGAGAAATAGGTTGAATTTCCTTTGTGAAATTGGGCAGGTCTTTAAATGACTCCAAATTTGTTCTGAAAACAGATCTTTTTTGCATCACTTTTTCTAATGATGTTGTATAGGTGTAAGTCATGAAATATTAAATAACTCTGAAGATTGAAAGTTGAGAATAAACCAAAAGACAATGGAAAATAGCATGAATAGGTTTCAGTACACTTACAATATGGAATTTATACAGGAAAAACTGTTTATAAGGTGCCATTAGACAAGTGTATGATAGGAAAAGATGGGTTGGTCACATAGTGGGCCCCATTTATGTCCCCCCCCAAAAAAGTAAAGATAACATATGAGATTTTTAATACATTGTAGGCAGCATGTTGCACCAGTTGAGCAAACATGTATAGAAGCATCCAGTTGGTGAAGTGGATAAAATGCTGAGCCTAAATCAGACCCAAGTTTAAATCCAGGCTCAGACACTTAGTAGCTATGTATAACATTGAAATAGTTATAACTGTTGCCAAATTTCTTCAACTGTAAAATGGAATTATTAATAGCCTCTACCTCCTAGGCTTGTTGTGAAGATAATCTGGCACATAAAATACTATATAAAGGCTATTGTTATTGTTAGTTGTATCTGCTTTGTTGAAGGATACTTTCATCAAAATCATAAACCCATTGGAGTATAATACCCAGAACAAAGAAAATGGTAGTCTTTTGATAGTCTGCCCTGGTCAGACCACTTATGAGATATGTTCAAGTTTAGAGTCCCCATTTTAGGAGACATTGACAAACTTGGAGGATGTTCAGTTGAAACCAGTTAGTTCTGGTGAGATAGCCAGGAACTATGCCAAACAAGGGTCATTTGTAAATAGGCAGTATTTATCTTGGAGAAGAGAAGACTTACTAGTCAAGATGGGAAAAGAATATGATTTAGCTGATTTCAAGTATTTGAAAGGTGGCCTATTGAAGAAAGACTAGATTTGTTTACCTTGGTCCCAAAGATCAGAATTAGAAGCACGGGGTGGAAACTATAAAGGTAGATTTTAGTTTAACATAAGGAAAAGCTTCATACCAATTAAAAGTTGCCCCAAAGAAGGTAATAATTTCTCTATCACTAGAAGTATTTCAAGTAGAAGCTGGATGATGAGGCGGGGATGTTACGGAGAAGATTCCTGTTCTGTCAGGATAAACTGAGCAAGATGATCTCTGAAGTTTCTTGTAAATGTAACATTTTTGGGTTGAGAGCAGTTAAGCTAGGTGAGAAAATGAATTAGAGTGTTGATCTTGAAATGAGGAATACTTGGAATCAAATCTTGTCTCGCACACTCTCACTTAATTTTACTCCATCTCAGTTTCCTTATCTATAAAATAAGGATAAGAATAGCACCTATCTCATAGGTTGATTGTGAGGCTCAAATGAAATAATATTTGTAAAATTAGCTCCTTATCTTGTTCAAATGATCCTACTCCAATCCTCCCTCCTTAAATAAAGTGCCCCCTCTGTCACCTCCTCTCATTTATTTTTGATCTCTCTCTAACCACTGGCTCATTTCCTGTTGTCTACACAAATCCCTGTGTCTTCTCTATACTGAAAAAATCCTCATTTGATTTTTTCATTTCCACTGTCATCCCTTATCTCTTCTTCCCTTTGTAACTAAACTTCTGGACTTCTGGAAAAGGTCATCTGTATTAGATGCCTCCATTTTTTCTCTTCACTGTCTCGCATCCCCACCCTCTCCCATCCAATCTGTTGCCTGAGCTTTGTGTTTCCACCTCTGCCACATTTCTTGAATACCACCTTTTTTCTCCTCTGATTCTAGTGCAGACCCTGTCACCTCATGCCTGGATTATTTCAGTAACCTGCTAGTGAGTCTGCCAGCCTCAAGGCCTATTCCAATTTATATTCTATTCAACCTCTATTCAGATTTTCTTCAAACAAAGGTCCAATCTTTTTTTCCACTCCACAAACACTGGTGTCTCCCCACACTTCCCACCCCTTTTACCCTTAGCAGAAGTCTTGGTTTTCTCACATAGACATGTTTTTCAAATCCTATTTGCCACATGCAAAAGCTCTGCTTTCTAGTAAGCCTTCTTCCTTTTTTCACATTATAACAAAAAGAATGTTATAAATATCACCGTTGCTAATGCCATGTCTGTTGAAATAGTGGAGTTTTTGAATGTTCCATTGTATGTTATCTGGATGTCTTTTCCTTGTTACTAGACCATAACCAATTTGAGTTGCCTGCCCTTTTCTTCCTTCTCTTCCTATCAATTTATTTCAACCCTCTCTCCCCAAAATTGTTGGTTGGTTTTCACTATATTTGACTAAGGATGTACTATTAGCAAACACTGGTTTCCATATAAAGAGAACGTCTATATAAAGAGAAATGTTAGCCTTGAGATAATTGTGTTCTTGACAAAAGGCTTGTTTAGAAATCAATGTTATATGATTAATTCAATTACAAGCATTTAATTAAGCACTTCCAACTTGCTAAGCATTAGAAATGCCTATATAAAAATGAGACAGTCTCTGCCCCCAAAGACCTTACATTTTTAAAACAGAATATAATTCACAGATATCTTAATTCAGGATGTATGTAGAATAAATACATAATGATTTTTATGGAGTCACTAACATTCTTGAAGAAAGTTCTTGAATTGAACCTTGAAGGGACTGAGGGTTTCCAAGGGCTGGAGGTGAAGAAAGAAATTATTCTAAGCATGGCCCCTTGTAAAGACATGGAAGCAGATGTTAGCATGCTGTTTTACGGGAATAACATATGAGCTAGTTTAGATCATGTTTTATATATGTATATAGTATGGTGAAATCATTTCCCTTAGATTCGATGATCATTTCTGTGTTCTTGGATGAATTATATGTCTCATAAACATCTTAACCTCAACATGTCCAAAACTAAATTTGTTATCTTTCCTCCCCAAAACACTTCTCTTCTTCTGGACTGCTTTATTACTATCCACTTAGACTCAAAAGTTTGGTGTCATTCTTGACTCCTCACTCTCTCTTCCCCCTTTATATGCAGTCTGTTTACAAGATTCATTGATTTTTTATAACAGCTATCAAATATGCTCTCTTCTTTCCTCTGCTGCCATTCTGGTATAAACCATCATCACTTCACACCTTTTTTGCAATAGCTTATTGTTTGATCATCCTCAAGCCAGCTGTGATCATGCCATATTTATAAAATCCTGTTTGGTATTGAGCCCATCTTCACTCTTTTTTCTTTTCCCCCCTTTTCCTTAACACCTCCCCCCCCTCCCCCCCTGCCAATCTTTCCATTCAATACTCCAGTAACATTGACCTATATGATAATACTCTTTCTTCCAATTCTGGGCATTTTCATTGACTGTCCCCTGTGCCTGAAATGCTCTCTCTTCAACTTTATCTTCTGGCTTCTTTCAAGTTCCATTTAAAATCCTGTTTTTCATGTTCATTCTGGTGCCTTCCCTCTGTTGATTATTTCTATTTATAGCATGTTTGTACAATTTTTTTGCATGGAAGCTCTTTGAAAGCAGAAGTTATATTTTGCCTTTCTGTGTATCCCCAACACTTAACACAGTGCCTTCCCCTTTCTTTTGGGCTTATACCTCCTAGGACAGTTATAATTTAACACTGACTAAAATACCTTATAGTAGCAGTTGCACAGGACAAATTCCTCCAACTTAGCCAGCCCCCCCTTCCCTCTCCCCCCCCACCCCCCGGAAAGTTGGGCTCTCTTGTGTGTTAGTGACCTGTGTATAAGAGTCCTACCTCTTTTCATTTTAAGTGCTATTGATACGGTTCCTAGGGAGGATGTATCAATAACCCTAACCCTACCTGGCTTTAACCCTAAAGTCAGCTGGCCTTGGGAGTGCTGTAGTTCTTGTTCTACTACAGAGATCACTCATAGAAAGCAGAATTATTTATTAAAATTTTGAGAAGCGGGCCCCATCCTTGTCTATGAGCCAAATTTCACAGCAGGATAGGGCTAGAGCCTTGAAAATGCTTACGGCTTTTATACATTTCAGACAAAGAACCTCCAAAATCCCACCCTCTATCTGTTGTGATTCGTCACATTGATGAGGTTTAGATTTAGGGTACCCAAATGAAAATAGGGTTTTTGGTGATCAGGGAGTTAAATGAGGTCCTGGTCTCACTATGTGTAAAAACAGAATGTGACAAAAAGAGGCCTTTTTGCCTGAAATGCAAATATTCTCCACGGGAGAATACTGCCCATAGTCCAGACCCAGTCTGGATGCCCACTGTCTTTAGAGATAGGGTCAGACAAAAGAAGGAACACAGATATTCTTCCTGGAAGAATACTGCACAAACAGCTCAAAACCCAGATTGGTTCTGAGTTTGGTCACCAAATTATATCTAGGTTTTGGGGATTTGGTCAGGGAACCAAAATGATGAGGTTTAGATTTGGGATATCTAAATGAAACTAGGGTTTCTGGTGGTCAGGGAGTTAAGTGAGGTCTAGTGGCGCAAGTGTAGAGAGTTCTGAGGATTCCATTTCTGGTGGCGCAAGAGTTCCCTGTAAAGGAATTTACAGACTCAAAAATCTAGATTGATAAAAGAGGTTTATTATGGGGATTGAAAGTAAGGTTAAGGTCTGGTTAAAATTTAGTTAAGGAAATAAGTGAGGATAAAGAGAGGAGGGCACTGGAAACAGTATTTCAATGGACAGAGACCCTTGGTATGCCACGCATAGGGCTGCCATGTTTAGAACCTCTGCAAAGAGAGGGTTTTAGTTTGGCTCCTTTTATAATGAGATATTTAGCTAAAAGGGGCCTGTGAGTAGAGCTGTGAGAGCTCAAATTGACTCAGATCCTCTGGGTGCTGGGACAAGCCCAGATCTCCTATTGGAATTCAAAGGGGTGCTTTTGACCAAGATTTGTGAATCAAAGGTCCTAGCTTCTTGAATTGATAATGCATCAGCCAGGAGGGGTTGGGAGTAATCTGAATCACAAATCAATCAAAGGATTGAAAGGATCACAAATCAGTTTCTTAAAGGGACCACAAATTGTTTCATCATAAGCCTGTATTCCCCTATTTGGTCAGTGGAATGCAGTAAATAAGGCGATGAACAGCTTCTTTGGCCATGTATATGTTTTTAGTCCCTCCTTTGAACAATGGAATGTAGTCCAGGCTTCAATCTAAAATCACGGGACTCCAGGGAAGCCGAAACTTTGGCCTGTAGGCTTGATCTACATTAGCTAAGAGTCTCTGATCAATATGTGCTTAATCTGTAAGTTTTTCACCTGTCCACACATTCTGATGAGAGTAAAACTACTTGATCTGAGTGAGCCCTGTAAAATTATGTAAAATCATCAAAAAAAAAATGTCTCCTTTGATTTACAAACCCAAATGGTATTGCATCCTCTCAGAGCAAGATAAGCTTTCTTGGAGGAAGTCATGTCCCCTGCAAGATTTCACATCCACTGGAGACTTCCCTTAGACTCATGCATAAAATGGGTCTTCAGAAAATGACTCTTTGCAGATCACTTCTCTCTCTTGAGAATGATATGCCTGCCAAGAAAATCCTTCTTGGTGTTTCTTTAACAATAAAGCTTTTTTTTTTACCATACATAGTCTTTGGGTTTAGTGAATTCCTTCTTCAGAACTGGTACCTTGGAGAACTCAGAACCTCACCCATTCCTCCTTAACCTCTTCTTTGGTAACCTCATCCCTCATCACTTCCACAAACAATGCTAGCTATCAAATAACAATCTCTTGGTTAGTAATAATAAATTTTCTGAGACAATCTAAGCTATGGAATTCAATAATGGGGTGCAACTCATCTCTAAACCATAGAATTGTGTGGCATGCAAAGATCCTAACTCAAATTGATTGCTCAAAGGCATGGTACAAAACAGAAAGTTTCTTTATTTCAATTCTCAAGAGAAGCAGGCAGTCCCTTCACCAGAAAGTCTGGAGCAGGGAAAGCCAATTTTACAGTAGTAAGGAACATAGTTGTATAAAGGTTTTACAGAAACTATCTGCCCAACCATCTTCTCTTATCCTTCTAAAATCATTGGCAAATTCGACCTTTATACAGGCGGGTTTTTTTGGTACCAGGGTATTGGTTAAGCAGTAAATATTATTAAGAAAAAGGGTTCTGTTTTCCTTCAAAGAGTAATAATCAATTAAGCCAGAGGGACTTGAGGCAAAGTAATCAATTAACTGATAGAATTAGCCAGTTTGGAGATTTCTCTGATATCTCCAGGCTATTAAACAATTGGTCGAGGTTTTCTCCTTAATCAGTTGAGTAAAAGTCAAGGTTATCTCTTAAATGTTTTCTGCTGGAAGAACAAGTTCTTGCTCTTCTCCCAGAGCCTAATGATTAAACAGATCCTTGATATTGAGTCTTGAATTACCTAAGGTTATTATTCTGAGAAGTCCTCAGTTTCCCATTTCACTCAGAATTAAGGCCACTACTCAGTTCTATTTCTTAAGCCATAAAATTTCTATTCCTATAGCACCTTGCCTCTTCCAGTGTCCTAGGGAGGGTGAAAAGGTGGCAAAGGTTACCCAGTTGGTAGGGAACTATCCCAAGAATTGCAAGAATTCCCAAGACCAGGTGGCATCAGTCAAGGAAAGTTTGCTGAGCGTGGAGCTCCTAATGACCCAACAAGCCCTCCTGGGTGCTTAGAATGTTCCAGCCATAGAATAGAAGTAGACTGGGGGGGGGGGGGGTTAATCTTGACAAGGAGAGGGTGAAGCCAGGGGAGACCAGATTCTCTGTGTATGGGCCACCAAATATCAAGATTCAAAGGTGATCCCAAAAAATTTGGAGTTCCCGATCAGTGTCAGGGAGATGTCTCAAAAGAATTTGGTGGCTTGGATCCATCTCTTAAGTCAAGAGGCAAAGTTTATTATGATTTTAACACCAACTAAAATGGGCCAAGTTCCAAAAGAATTTAGCAAAAAACCAGGAACAAGAAGATAAATTTATAGGAAAAAGAGAAACCTGGTGCTTCTTGTCACTGATATGCTAATTTTATGGCTTAGAGGTGAATTTGAGGAGTGGTCTGGTATGTAACTCATTTTTGTCTCAGAAACTTTGTTGTCACTGATCAAGATTTTTATCTGACAATTAGCATTAGCATTGCTTGTGGAACTACTGCACTCCCAATACTAGGTATCCTTAGGGTTATTGTTACATCTTTCCTAGAACAGCCTACATGACATCAGTACTGTGACTTTTACTAGATGAGTCTGCATGGATGAAATGATATTTGTAGCATAGATTTCATTATATTTTCTCTAAAACCTATTTGGTTTTTACTCTGTATCCAAACTGGACTATCAGAGACCATGCCTAGAGGGAACTAAGGCACTTTGCTATGCATTCCCTGGGATCATTGAGCCTTGACTTCATCCTGGCAGTTTTTGGTCTTGCAAAAATTGGGGTAGGGGGTAGGTGGTTTTCTTTGAGAACTACATAATCTAACATATTCTATCATTATTATTTCTGGAAAAGATGTCAGGTGATTATCCTTTTGTTCCATTCATGACTTCCCTGTTCCATTTATTATCTTTGTGACTTTCCAGACCATAATGTGTTTCCCTGGCCACCAACAAAACAATTTGCTTTAATTATGTATTAATTACGTAGTCTTCTCTCATTATAAAGTAAACTTCTTGAGAACAGGGCTTGTCATTTTTGTATGTGTATGCACAGTATTTAGCACTGTGCTTGGAATATAATAAGCTCTTTAAAAAGGTTCTTCCTTTCTAGTTTTTTCTTCCTTTCTTTTTTTCTTTCCTTTCTCTCTCCCTCCCTTTCTCATTCATTCATTCACCATATTTCTTAGAACATGCATAGGGATTTTTAAAAGATAATATATTCAATCACGATGTTCTCTTGATAAATACTATTATTATTAAAAAAGGATTTCTGTACCACTAATAAAGTTACAATCTTTAAAAATTTTTATTTTCATCTTATTTTAAAACTTCTTATTTTTGTATTACATGTATGATATGTACATATATGATATGTACATAAATATACATATATTTGAGTTATATGCTCAAAAATTTTTACTGATAGAGTGAGCTAACAAAAAGAGAACATTTTACTTAAAATGCACAATTACTAGACCATCCAATGCAGTAGCTAGTCCTAAATAATTTATTTTTTATTTACAGATTATTGTATTACTTTAGAATATAGGACCTGTGATTTCATGAGGAAACTCCCTCCACCAATATAATTGTCACCTTCTCAGCAAATTACAATATTAGAGGGTTCCCCGGAGTACTGAGGGGTTAAGTGACTTCCCCAGGGTCACACAGTCTTTATGGGTCAGAAGCAAGACTTAGAACTAGGTCTACCTGATTCTGAAGTCAGCTTTCTATTTACTACCCTATGCTTCCCATCTTGTATTATTTTAATAATCATAACATATTTTTATAGTCATTTAATTAGTTATGTCCCGATAGTTAATATATAAGTAAACCTGTGATCTGATCAATCTGGGTATATACTGTCTGAATGGATACAAAATTCAGCCTTTTTATCTGATATGATTCTTGTTCATAATTTTCTATAAATCCACTCAGCATACTGGAGACCTTCTTCTGACTTGTTTAGTATCTTAAGGTATTCCATTGTAGCATTCAGAGTTAGTTAATATTAAGATTTATTGATTTAATATTAAAATTATTATTACTATAGGACAAGATATTGCTGGTGATCTATTATTGGAGATTGATATCTACTATGTGACCTGTTGATTTAGAAGGTGGCCTGAATACTACTGATTGAGAATCAGTGTTTTGCCCAGTCTTTCAGCCAGGACATGCAAGCTTTTTATATGCTTGCTTTTCTATAATTAAAATTATGCTTGGTTTAAAAGCACAGGTAATATTAAAATTAGTTTCCAACTGGTCGTTGGGTCAGGTAGCATAGAAATATGTTTTCAGTTGGCAGGAAAGCTAGTCTAGGACAAAAAAATCGTGATGAATAATCTATATACTAATAACCAAGAGCTAAATGTAATTAAAAATTGTCATAAGGAAAAGAACAGCTGCTTTTATGTGGTTTGAGTGAAAAAAAAAAAAGATTGTAGTGATTCCTTATGGTAAGTAAATTCTGGAATTGGGAAATTGTTGAGTGAAATAATTCTCATGTGTAGCAAACTTCAGTGGTCAGAGCTCTTTTTTTGAGTTTGCAAACTAGACTCGGCTGGAGCTCCATAAACTTTCCATGACAGATTATTTCATTTATGAAATAATAAAAATAAATAATAATAATAATAATAAAAATAGTCTTTTCACTGATGCAGCTCAAAAAGCCTCCACAATTCAAAGAAGGTCATTGAGTTTTGCTGATTATCCTGCACCCAACCTGGTAATTGTAATTAGTCCCACTAAACCTACTATGAGGCCCCAGGCTTAGGATTTTTGTAACACAATTTTTTTTTGATCTTGTGTTTTGCTGGCATGACGTTTGAGAATCGGGATTCCTCATCATACTGCAATGAAGTATCAAAGTAGGATTTTAGTGAAATATTAAAAATCTTAAAAATGATAGACCCTGTACAAGTAGAATTTCATGATAGTAAATGTCTAGGTGACTTAATGCACACATTCATCTTTTCAGTTCCATAAGGAGGCCTCAGAGAGAAACTAGGTTAAAAGTTTCTGATTGGAATGAAGACAAATGGTAAGATCAATTAGAGGAAAATTTGAGTAGTTATCCCTTCCATGTTGTAGGAGTTAAGGGTAATCTGGAAAAATAGTTTAAAATTTTTTGACCTTCCCTTTGTACTAGAGAAGAAGTCTGAATTTTATCTTTTTCTTTTATGGGTTGTTTACAGTACCTTATGGTCAAATATAGGTCAAATATGGTCAAGTATTTGGGTATTTGGTCTGTCATCTGCAAAATTCCCCCCAAATTCATTTAACTTTTTATACCATGCCATCATATATCAGAACCTCAATAGTAAAAGTCATATGATAGCATAGTACAGAGGAAAGAACCTGGGGCATCAGAGAAAATTTGCTTGACCCTTTCCCTTCTTTAACAGTATGAGTTTATGGATATCTCACTTCTGCAATTTTTTCCTCACCTGTCATATGGGAGTAATAATATCTGCCTTAGCTCATTGTTGTTAGAAATATCAGGTGAGATAATGAATGTAAATGAATTTTAAAGATTATTTTTAAAAGGGAGACCTAGCGTGGAACCCAGATAGAGTAAAAATTTACAGCATTGACTCAAGGAGAGAAAATACTTTGATTTTTAAGTTTACTGTTTCTTTAAATAGATAATAGAGATGGGTCACTAATTAGTTTATTGTAGTTTAAAGAACACTTCTCTAAATATTAGCTTCCTTTACCCTAATTTTACATTCATTAGCCTTCTGATCTTACAAGTTTTATTTTAAATAGACTCATTAATCACCTCCTACTCAAAGTATATTTTTAATTTTATATTAATAGAATAAATTTCTGCTTATTGCCTAATCTTATGAGTATTTGATTAGTGAGGGTTTAGATTACCAGGGTGAATTGTTCAGCCCTAATTGAACTGATAGAATCCAGTCTGAGAATCTTGGTATAATCTGAAGGTGTGCTTCAGGTATTATATATATATAATAGTAAAAAATTCAGTAAATGCATCTAAATAATTTGGGTATATTGAAGAGTACATTTAAATTAAGAAAAAATTTTTAAGGATTGCTTTTCTAACATGTAACTTATACAAGGTGTTTTTAAAGACAAATATAACCTTAACATGTAAGTATATTTTATTTTTTCCCTTTTTCAGAACTGCAAGAGGTTTTGTATTTTTGTGGGAAAGTGAAGTGTGTGCATAAGGCTGCTCTAATGACGGAGCTATCTGCACCCTTACCCTACTTCCAGAATGCACAGATGACAGAAGATAGCCATATGAGCAATACAGTACGAAACCAGGTATAGTGAAAAATTTTCCTTTAATTCTTTCAGTTTTTCATCAGATTGTAGATTCATCTCTCATGTAGGTTTTCACATGCCCTGAGAGAACTCAGGGGAAGGAGGGAAGCCAGCTGCTTGTTACTACCCTTTCTTACAGCTCATGATACTCCAACAGTACAAAATCATAACCAACCTTGAGTTATGTGGTGCTATTATTTCTACAGGCCTGCTGTTGTAATCATTGTATGCCATTTTTGTGTTTCCCTGCTTTTGGTTACTTATTCTTTAACCACATAATTTCAGGACTGAAGCTCTTGATTTCGGGATTGAAGCTCTTGCCATAGGTTGTGCATGGTTTGTGTGACATTTGCTGCTCTAGATTTTGTTCTCCCCAAGATAGTGACTTCAGTTTTAAGATTTTCTCATTTATAAAACACTGTTTCCCTTTACTTAAATGATGTCACAGAATAGTCCCTATGATGAGAGTAGGTATTTCTGCAGCTTTGAGAAAACATTTTACCTGTCCACGTGGTAGCTTCTATCACTACCATAGCTTTAGCAAGATGGTCTTAGGAGGCAATTTAGTCTACAAACTAAGATGGCCTTAGGAGCTGGTTGGAGGTGAAGGATGAATAAATAAGTGAAAAAAACATTTATCAAGCATTTATGTGACACACAGTGTGCAAAGCACCATTGTACAAAGCATGTGAATACAGAAATAGAAACTCAAACATTCCATTTTCTGAAGGAACTTGCATCTTACTAGGAAGAGATAGCATCTTTTGGAGAAGTGTTGGCTAGGGAAAAGAATTTTGATTAAGAAAGTAACAGGAATAATGAGTTGATTTATAAAGCCTTTACCAACAGTAATTCTATTGTAAAGTAATTTTCTTTAAATACAGAATTTACTATGACTTCCCTACCCTGTAAATGATTTCTCAGTAAATGATAAAAAATAAACATCTCTATTTAACTTTTAAAGCCTTCTGTAACCTGTGCTAACTTTTTTATTTCCCTCTCCACATTTGGTGATTCAACCAAATATATCTTTTTCTATTCCTTAGATATGACATTTTTTTTTCCTTCCTCCTCTGCCTTTGCTCTGGCTGTCTTCCATGTCTGGCATGCGCCCCTCTGCCTACCCTTTCTTTCTTTAAAATGCAGTTCAACACCCTCTTCTGTAGTAAGCCTTTCTTGTCTCTCACTTCTGCCCCTTAATCTGCTAGTGTCTCCTCCCAATTACCTTGTATATATTTGTATTTATTCATTTTATTTGTATCTATTTTTATTTATTCCCCCATTAGAACATAAGTTCTTTTCAAGTAGGGACTTTTCATTCTTTGTACTTGTATAAAGTACAAACCCAAAAATATGAAGTGGGGTCTGTGATATAATGCCCTAGATAAGTTTGCATTCACTCAGACCTTAATCAAGCTGGCTGGGATCGTGGATGGGAGTTCCATGAATAAATGAATTAACTCAGAAAATGGAGAGTGATATATTGCAGATCCTTCTCCTTCCCATACAGAGAGAAAGAGGGAATAAGTATTAAATAAATGCCAGTGCTTTTCAACTGTGAACTCCTTCAGTTCTCACAGTAATCCTGGGAGTAGGTGCTGTTATTATATCTTATCGTAGGTATTGTATATTTTATGCTTTTTTGTATCTTCCACAGCACCCAGCCCAGTGCTTAGTCAAAAATTTCTTGTTGTGACTGACTATGGTAATTAAAATCTTCAGTAAAATAACATTTTCTGTGTAGACCAGATCTAGGATAACTGGGAAAGCTAGCTAACTTCTTTATTCTATTTCATTCTCATGACATGCTAGAAATGGAAGGCATCATCTTTTAAAGCACTGGCCAAAGCTTCCTTCCCTTCTCTCTAAATTTGCCATTTATTTCCATTCAGTTCAGCAAAAATTTATTAGATATTTGTTACATGCAAAGGACCAGGCTAGGTTCTGGATATATAGAGATGAAATTGGAAACGGGTTATTTTGTGGTGTTCGATACAGTGTGAACACTGTAAATTGAGATGAGAACTGTTGGCTGGAACAATTGTAGGCACAGAGATGTAGAAAGTCATGCTTGAAGTGAACCTTGAATGAAGATTGTGAGAAGGGAGCTGCTGTGTTTCATACCTGGGCAATGGCCTGCCTAAAGACATACATAGAGTCAATAAATGTTGGTGCTAAGTTTAGAGAAGAAGCAGCAAATCATCTAGTAGACTCTGTACTTACAGGTAAGGGAGGCATATAAATGTTTTGATGTTAAAGGCTTTTGCTGGTAGTTGATTCTGAGTGTCAGTAACAAGCATTAATTCATATGAATAGCTTAATAAATAACCTAATAATAAATAGCTTAATTTTCCTGGCTTTTGGCAAGGAAATAAAAGTAAACAAGGGACATGATAATGTCACTGAAGTTAAGAACAACTAACTCTCTTTATATCTTAACTCCAGTATCCACTGGAAGTTGAGAAAGGTGTACTGTATTCCTTACAATTTGATAAGAATAAGAACATAATGAAGGCAAGTGAAGACATGTCTGATCTTGAAATCAGTAAGACCTGGGTTCAAATATTGCTTCTCACATATATTAGCTTTATGACCATGAGTGATTCACTTACTGACACCTATCCAGGATTATCAATTAACAGTCATATTGCTGATCTGGAGTGGTATAGGTTCCACACACTGGAAGATTTCCTACATTGATGCAGTCACACATCTGTACCAGCCAACAAACATACTCAAAAGTCCACACAAATCAAACATATTACATCCATATTACTGAAGTTTTGCTCTGAAACCCTGTTGTTATGTGAAGGTGACTCAGTTCTCAAAGGTTTTACCAAGAGTACATGTTTTTAACGTGTTGGAAATACTTTGAATATGAGCTTAGCAATATATCTTTCATCAAAGGACAGATTTGGAAAGGCTCATCCTTAAAGGGTTGGCCACTGGGTGATTTATTTTTTCTTTTCTATGTTGGGAAGAGAAATATCTACACTGATTTTTGAAATTGAAAAACATACCCATGTTCCTTAATGATGTCAACTGTGTTCCACTTTCACCTTTAGAATTTATTGGTTGTCACATGTCCCTAAATAGCTTAATGTAGACCCTGATGTTCCAGAATTAAAATAAGCCAAACTAAAAAAGCTTGTGCCTTTTTTTTAGTTATTGACAAAATTTTTTTTAATTGTCATAAATAAAAAGTTGATATCATATTGATTATCTTTAAGCCTTCTTAGTCTTTCTTTAAGGGACTGCCCTCAATTGACTATTTTTTTTCCTCAATAGTATTTTATTTTTCCAAAAATATGTAACGATAGTTTTCAAACTGTCATTTTTGTAAAACTTTGTGTCCATTTTTTTTCTTCTTCCTTCCTTTACCTCTCCTTTCCAAAACAGCAAGCAATCTGATGTAGGTTAAACATTCGCCATCCTTTTCAACAAATTTCCATATTTGTCCTGTTGTACAAGAAAAATCAGATTAAAAGGGAAAAAATGATAAAGAAAAAAGCAAACAAACGAAAAAAAGGTGAAAATACTATGCTTTGACCCTTATTCAATCTCCATAGTTTTCTCTCTGGCGTCAGATGGCATTTTCCATCTTAAGTCTCTCAATTGACAATCAACTTTATTGTATTAGATAATAAACTTGAGGGCTATTGTTGCCATATTAAATGCTGTAGTTGAATTCACTCTAGAAACTGTAGTTTCTAACACTTGTGTATGCTGGTGTTAAACCTTTGGCTAAATTTTTTAATTTTTGTGTAGATTTGCCAGTATGACATGCTTAAATTAAGAACAAGGTGAAAAATCTATCCCATTGCTTTTGTGTCACCCAGTCTCTAACCATCCTTTTTTTCGAATAATATACATGTAGGATTACAGTACTTCTATTTTGCCCTCTGCCTCCCATACAGCATTTTTATGTGGCATGCCTGTGCAGCTTGTAAACAGTTGTTAAGTTGGAAAGATGGGAGACTAATAGGTAGAAAGTTTAATGGTTTGATTGTCAAAAAGCAAAGTTTTTTATGTATTTGTAAGTTATGAAAAAATTAAGATTTTTGTTTCCTGAACTTCTTTATATATTTGGCTTAAGTACCAGATTTTTTTTTTTTTTTTTGGTCAAATGCTTTTTCTATTTAGAAGATCATGTGATTTCTGTTAGTATGGTTATTGATGTACTCAATTATGCTAAGTTTTCCTAATATTGAACCAATCCTGCATTCATGATATAAGTCTTACTTGATCATAGTGTATTATCCTAGTGATAAGTTGCTGCAATCTTTTTGCTAATATTTTATTTAAGATTTTGCATCAGTATTCATTAGGGAAATTGTTGTATAGTTTTGTTTCTCTGCTTTCACTCTACCTTAAATATCAGATATTAAAATAGTCTTGAAAACAAGGACTTGAGGTTTTTCATTTGGTGAGCTAACTGCTTGTCTAGTCAGTCAATCAGCCCAAATTGTATGACAACAAAAAATATAACCTATTTCTTCAAGGAGTTTATATTCTAATGGGACAATATATAACATATAAAAGAAACCTGAAAACTGGGAAGGTATGTTGCATGTGAGTGACATGATGGTAGAGAATCTGGATTGCAATCTGATGAGAAATGGAAAGCCCTGGGCACTCTTCTTAAATGGAGGGTCACAAAGGAGTTGTCTAGATTCAGTCAAAGAAAGGGACACAGGGACAGAGGATACTTGCAAGATCTGATTTCCAGAGCCGAAGTATTCTCTGCAGATTTGTAATAATTTTGTTTTCCTATATACTAATATACACATCTGTGATAGCATATGTAATATTTTCTTTTCAAGGTGCTTGTTTGCTAGATTGAAGCTGTTGACAGAGAACAGAACAGCTATGTTACATTAGCATTGGCCTCATTATAGGAATATGCACATACTAAAAACCAATTCCCAAACAATTCATTTGTACTCATATCTTCTAAAACTGTGGATGGTTGAATAATAGGCTTCAGAAGAAAAAGGTTAGAATACATGTTGGAACTTTTTGAATTGGTACAACCTGATATGTTGTCTTGAGGTATTTTATTTTCACATCGATACAGTAGCAGCTTGGTGGTCCAGTGGATAGAATGCTGGACTGGGAATCTGGAAAATCCAAGTTAAAATCTGGACATTTAATAGATGTAGATCCCTTTCTCCCCTTCCCCCATTCTCCACCTCCAGTCAAGTCACTTAACCCAATTAGCCTCAGTTTCCTCATTTATAAATGAATTGGAGAAGGAAATGGCAAACTATTCCAAATCTTTGTTAAGAAAACCCTCCAAAAGGGGTTACAAAGGATTGGAAAGGATTAAGCAACAAAATGGGGATAATGATAGATAATATTTAGCTCCCAGAGTTGTTATAAGAATCAGATGAGATTTTTTTTCTTTTCAGCTAAATAGATAGAACATTAGGCTTAAAGACTCATCTTCCTGAGTTCATATTTGACCTCAGACACTGTTGTGTGACCCTGGACAAGTTACTTACCCTGTTTACCTCAGTTTCTTCTCTATAAAATTAGCTAGTTGAAGGAAATGGCAAATTACTCTAGTATCATTGCCAAGAAAATCTCAAGTGGAGTAAAAGAATTGGACACGACTAAACAACAGCAGCAGTAGTAGTCAGTTTTCCAAAATGAGTCTGAAGTCAGGTGTGTTTGTTTTTGTTTTTTTCCCCTCTCATGATTATGATTTATCCTCATGGACTATGTCAGAGTGAGATAATAAAGGGAAAGTGACTTTAGAAAAGATCTTAAGTTTAAAAATTGAATCCTTGTTTTTGTTACTAATTTTCAGCTTATTCTACTTAAATTTTTCAAGTTCTTTTAGGAATAAATTTTAGGTAGCTTGATTTAGTATAGATGAAAGGTTTTTTATCAAAATGGAAAAAAAAAAAAAAGAAATTCTTCTAGGCATAATCCTGCTTAGGAAACAGATGTTTTCAGTATTTGTCTCTTAAGTCAGTTTACAAAGAGTGTGTGTATGCTAACACATGTTCAGCTGTTAATAATTATTTTCCACTAAAATATGTTTGCTTTTTTGTAAACAAAATCCATCTGTTTACTTTCTCTTTTAATATGAAACAATGAATTTCCCAAACTTCATTAGTTAATTTTTCAGCAAATAAATTTTTTTCTTTTAAAAACGAATAAGAATGAAATTTAAAACAAACATAGCTTAATAAAACTAATGGACATATCTTCTGAGTCTTAGCAAACATGTAGTGTTGTTGGTACCCACAGTCCCCTGCCCTTCTTTTTCAAACTGGATTTAGGTCATTATCCATAATCATAGCATATTCAGTTTCATTTTGTTGCAATTACTTTTTACATTGTTTTGGGGTTCCTTTTTTTAATTGCTGTTTTTATTTTTTCTGGTTATATGTGAATATTAACTTTAAATACACATTTCTTTATGAATCATGTTGAGAGAGAAAAATCAGAACAAAAGTTAAAAACCATGAGAAAGAAGAAGGAAAAAAAAACAGAAAAAAAGAAGTGAACATAGCATGTGTTTACATTTAATTTCCATAGTTCTTTCTGGATGCAGATGGCGTTTTCTATCCAAAGTTTTTAGGATTGCCTTGGATCACTGAACCCCTGAGAAGAGCCAAGTTTTTTTTTAATATTTGATCATTGTACAATCTTGCTATTACTGTATATGGTGTACTCCTGGTTGTGCTTGGGGTTCTTTCTTTTAAAAAAAAATCTTATTTTAGGGAGTGAGGAAAGAAGAAATCATGAAAAATCTTGGAAAATTGAAATAAATAACTAACTTATAAGTTTGAATGGTGTATTTGTAAGATGATAACTTTGGAGAGAGAAAATAATGAAGATATTACTCTAAGTCACTTGAATTATAACCAGAGCCCCAATTAGTTGCTGAAAGTGATTAAAAATATTATTATTATTTTGTTACAACTATAAATGACTAATTTAGTAATGTCAAAGAGAAAGGAAAAATAGAAAGCCAGATTCTGAGTAATCTTCAAAGATATAAGCTATAAATTGTAAATGTTCGATCATAGTGATCTTGATAGTTTTGTAGACATTTTAAAACTCAAGACTGCACATTGACAATTTGTAAAAGTTCAGTAATGTTTTTAACCAGTTATTTTAATGGCTTAAAAATGTTATCCTTTCCTAAATGTATAAAAATAGACATTTCAAGAAAGTCTCTGTCTTTTGCAATCCTGTTGTAGAAAGATTGCTTTTAATGCATAAATGTTTTAAATTTTTCATTTGACATGTCAGATTTTTATTTAGGATTCTACTCCAGAATAAAGAATATCTCAACTCTAATCAAACTATATTCTGTACAGAGAATGTATAAACTTTTTTAAAGATTGATTTAATCCCTGCTAAATTCAATTCAACAAGTAAGCATTTATTAAACACCTACTGCATGCTAGGCATGGAAAGGTAAAAATGAAACAATCCTTCTTTTCAAGGAGGCAAAGCAACATGTGTGCAAATGAGTGAGTACAAAATATTTAGAAGGTAGTTGCAAAGGTTTTTTTGAGTGGGTAAGGAAAGTACTAACAACTGGAGAGATCAGGAGGAAATTACCACTTAGGAACAGCCTGATGTAGAGGAAAGAGGAATGGATTCATTGTCAGAGTATCAAAATCCAAATCCTAGTTCTGTTACTAATAACTTCTCCTCTTGGAGTTTTGTTTCACTGCTGTGATCTCATCTTTCTCATCCATAAAATGAGAAAATTGGGCTACATCACTTGTGGGGTCACTTCCAGTTCTACATCTATGAAGGAAGGGGCACTTGAACTGAATCTTTAAGGAACTAGGAAGTCCAGGAAGTGGCCATAAGAAGGGAGAACAATCTAGTCATGGTGTTTAAGCCTGTTCAAAATCAGAGAACTGGCAAATAGAAGGTTGTAATTAGGGAATAGCAGAAGGAGAACTTTGTATTTTGAAGATAGTGTGTGTGAAGGAAGAGGGATGTAAAACTATTTGGAAGATAGTATCGTAGACCTATAATTGTAAGACTCCTCAGAAGCCACCTAATCTAACTCTGGCGCTTTACAGTTGAAGAAACTGAGGCCCTAAAGGTGAAGTGATTTCCCCAAGCTTGAGAGATGAGATTTAAAATCAGGTTCTCTGATTCCAGGACCAGTACTTTTTGCCATACCATAGGCTGTAGCCAAATTTTAAAGGTCTTTAAATGTCAAAGAAATGTATTTTATGTTAGATGCAATAGGGAACCACAAAACTTCTTGAATAGGATAGTCACAGTATCAGGTCTGTATAAATGTTATAGAGAATGGTTTAGAGAGAGGAGAGAATTTAGACAAGGAAACAGCTTAAGTTATTGCTTTGCCCAAGGGAGAATTGTTGAGGGTCTGAATCAGGGCAGTGGCCAAGTGGTAAAGAGGGACAGTTGCTGGAGATGTGGTGGAGAAAAAATTGACATAACTTTGCTACAGTTGGTTATGTGGAATGAAGGAGAAGAAAGAGTCAAGGACAGCTCCAAAGTTGAGAATCTGGATGACTTTTTGGAAGCATGGTAGGATCATCATCAGATATAAGGAATTGAAAGAGTAGGGAGTATAGAAAAAGATCTTGACTGATGTTTTGGATGTTTTAAGTTTGAGGTGCTTATGGGACATCTGGGTGAAGATGTCCAATTGTAGTTAGTGATGTGGGACTAGTACTCAAGAGAATTGAAGGTGGAATTTGTCAATATGGAAGTCATTGCATATATAACTGTAGAGATGGAAGCTAATGAAATTGTTATAAAGAGATTGGGGGGAGAAAGAAAAAGGGAGAGAGACAGAATGTATGCTCAGGACAGAGCTCTGGGATATATCTATAGGGTTGTGACATGGATGTTGATTCTGTGAAAAACAGGTGGTTTTCATTTTTATAGATAAGAGAAGGAACTTGGAAAAAGTAGTCAAGAAAATCTGGAGAAAAGACAACATTTGGGTTAGATTTGGAGTAGGGTGGGAAAGGGTGACACCACTGGTGTCAGGTGCTACAGAGGATAGGAGAGGATTTTAGTCAAGTACTGAAGTCAGGTTACAAGGGGGTTGAGTAGTAGAAGTTGAAAAGGAGGAAGTAATGTGGTTTTGTGGCTTTTTCTAAGAATTTGGTTGTGAATATACATTAAAATAACTTAAAGGGAGGAGAGGATCAATGAACTTTGTGGATTTTTTTTCCTAAGGATTGCAGTCTGGGCATATTTCTAGGCAAGAGGAAAGGAGCAAGTAGACAAAAATTGAAATTAGGAGTGGTAGGAAGAAATGGGTCACGTGTTTGGTGATGAGGAGATAAGATCAGATAAATAAAACTTTATCTAAAATCATCAGCTACAATTTAATTACCATACGATTTCTGCTTCTCACAGCATGAGGACATTGGGACTTTGACTCATGGCGCCTACTCTGTCACTCCCTGCAGCAGAATGAAAAGGGAGTTGAGAAAGGGGACAAAAGTGAATGGTCTTCTTTCATAAGGAAAATAACTAAAACCTTGGACCCTGGGAATCCTGATATCATAAACAAATTTGCCAACAGGACTTAAATCTTCCTCAAATATCTCCTCCCTGTCTGAGATGATATCATTTGTATTATGAGAAGTCATTCCTTTTAATTCTAAAGTCATTAGAAATGAATCATTTTTTTCTTTTTACTTATATTTTCAATTTTTGCTCCTGAAATGGTCAATACAGCAGCATGGTATTTGCTCTAAAATCATTCATACTTTTAGTTCTCGGTTACTGTCATTCCTTGAGTGTCAGCAGCATCCACGTCTTACTGTGTCAGGTTATAAGTCTACCACAGGTGACTTTTGCCTCCCTTCATTTATTTCAGGATTTATGTGCTTTTGTTAAGAATAGCAAAGTAATATTTTTTATTTTACTAGCTTCAGAAATTATAGGGTTTTAAAATCAATTTAAGATTGAGACTCTACTGCAGAGAGAGAAAAAGGTCATAAAGAAAGTAGCTTGTCTAGTAGTCAGGGTGATTAGGAGCTATTGTGTATATAATAAAGATTTCTTTGATAAGAATTTGGCAAGGAAGAGGAGAACAAACAGGCTGGAGCTATCTCATACCATGAGCGCATTGTTAAATTTTGAAGGAATGTGTATACCTCAAAAATTGACAATTACACATGTACATAGAGGATATAGTTTTGTTGATTGTCTAGATTTCAATAAGTGATGGAGAAAATGTTAATAAAACTGTTTAAACTTAAAGTTTTATCATGAATACATTTTGTCCTCCTTCGAGATCCACTTTTTAAAGACTTACCAGCATATTCCTGAGTATAAGATAAATAAGAATAATAACAAAAAAAGATCAAAAAGAAGACAAATGTTCTTGACTTCTCAGGGCTCAAACAATATTCAAGTTGAAGTAAAACAAAAGCAGAAATGCTGGCTTTTCTTTAGGTGGAGGATATTGGGTTTGGGGAGGGGGAGGGTTTGGGAAATAACTTCTCAGTGACAATAGTTGCTCTAGAATGGCATGCATTTTTCTTTGACAGGTTCCCTCCCTTGCCAACCTCTACCAGCTGGCAGAGGTAGCCAGTTGGTAAATTTCAGTTTCGCAGAATGGGAAAAGGTTTAGAAAAGTGGCTAAGGAAGTCTGGGAATCATATTGTATGGGAATGTAACATTGAATAGGAGGAAAAGGTTTTGTCTTTTTTGTTTTTTAAAGGTAAGCTCAACCAATCTTTCCCCCAGATCCTTGAAGTAATTTTTGGAGAAGAGGATTATATTAAAAGACTATTAGGAAGGATGTTTAGAGTTTGGAAAATTTGTTCTCTGCCTTTTTCTTCAACTCCCCTGCTCAATTGCAAAATGTAATCCCTATCTAGTCATATAAGAGGTTAAGTTAGTATTTCTCGTGGGAAATTAGAAGAATGGCTGAGTTTGATTTCCAAGGAATATTAAGTGTGACTCAGTTCTAGATATTTCTCCCATTTCTTTTTCAAACCAAAGTATGATGTTTGAAGTGGGGGAAAAGATGAACAGGAGTAGACTCTAAAGTCAGGAAGCTAGGAATTCAAATATTCTCCTAAAACCTTATTAGCTTGGTGACTTTGGGCAAGTGACACAACTTCTTTGCCTTAGCTTCCTCATCTAGAAAATGAGGCAAGTAGTACTACCTCTCTTACATGTTGTTATCAAGGTTCAAATGAGATAATGTAGATAGAACATTTTTTATTATTTTTATTTATTTTTTATTATAGCTTTTTATTTACAAGATATTTATTTACAAGATATATGCATGGATAATTTTTCAGCATTGACAATTGCAAAACCTTTTGTTCCAGTTTTTCCCTTCCTTCCCCCCACTCCTTCCCCCAGATGGCAGGTAGACCAACACATGTTAAATATATTAAAGTATTTGTTAAATACAATATACGTATACATGTCCATATAGTTATTTTGCTGCACAAGAAGATTTGGACTTTGAAATAATGTACAGTTAACTTGTGAAGAAAATAAAAAATGCAGGCTGACAAAAATAGAGGGTTTGGGAATGCTATGTAGTGGTTCACACTCATTTCTCAGAGTTCTTTCGCTAGGTGTAGCTGGTTCTATTTATTACTGAACAATTGGAACTGATTTAGTTCATCTCATTGTTGAAGAGAGCCATGTCCATCAGAATTGATCATCATATAGTATTATTGAAGTTTATAATGATCTGGTCCTGCTCATTTCACTTGGCATCAGTTCATGTAAGTCTCTCCAGGCCTTTCTGAAATCATCCTGCTGGTCATTTCTTACAGAACAATAATATTCCATAACATTCATATACCACAATTCAGCCATTCTCCAACTGATGGGCATCCACTCAGTTTCCAGTTTCTGACCGCTACAAACAGGGCTGCCACAAACATTCTTGCACATACAGGTCCCTTTCCCTTCTTTAAGATCTCTTTGGGATATAAGCCCAGTAGAAACACTGCTGGATCAAATTGTGCAGTTTGATAACTTTTTGAGCATAGTTCCAAATCACTCTCCAGAATAGCTGGATGTATTCACAATTCCACCAACAATGTATCTGTGGATACCTGTACCCACTTGTACCCATCTTGAAAGTGATATAAACAAAATGCTAAAAAAGTTGTAGGTAAAGTGCTAAAGAAGGCAAAGTGTGCTGAGTAGATTTCATAGGATAAGATTTTCAGTAGGCAGGAACAGGAGAGCATATTTGGCCAAAAGAATGGTCTGGGGAGAAATATGAAGAAGAGAGACAACAACATATATGTAGAATTTGGGTGAATAATCTAGTTTGGCAAGTACTTTTAAACTCCAAATCTCTTAGAGTTTTCTTATCTTTGATGCTTATTATAATCATTTTATTAACATTGATTCTTCCAGCTTCATGACCTAACTTTACTAAGAATGTGTTTTATTGAAAAAGGATTCTTTATGTTTTTTAGAATGATGGCAGGGAAAGACAACGCCATGAACATAGTGAAAGGCGGCGGCACGGTAACCCTGAGTCAGAGACCAATGGACAACCCCAGGGTGGCACAAGGCAGGTGGTGGAACATGATGATGAAGAAGATGAAGAGTTGACTTTAAAATATGGTGCCAAACATGTGATCATGCTGTTTGTGCCAGTTACACTCTGCATGGTTGTGGTTGTGGCCACTATCAAATCTGTCAGCTTTTATACCCGGAAGGATGGACAATTGTATGTATGATATAATTTATTTTATTATTCTCTAAAACAGGGATGTTTTTTAAAGATTCCATTATCACTTTGAGAGGCCTCCTGTAATAAAGGTGCCTTAATTGTAATCTTCATGTGATTTTTCAAAAGCAAATTGTTTCTTGATAAAGGGAAGAGAAGTTTTGGATCCCAATCAAAGAAGGAAAATGGAGAGGCTGTATTGGAAATCTTGAAAATATTTTTGCAGACATTAGTCACTACAAGATTAATCTTTGTTTTCTTGTGCAAGGTGTTATAGAATGGAAGGTTTGGAGGAAGTGGCTTGAAAGGAGGATCATATGAGAATAATAAATAAATCAAGGGATAAAACTTGAGAATTTTTGCTATAGAGAATACTCTATTGCCAAGTAAAATGAATGCCTTGTAATATTATCTCAGTAATTAATTTAATTTTCAGTTATGAAAACAAGTCCTTTTAGTGGTGAAAATCAAGAATTAAAAGTGCATTTGATCAACCTTAGCTTGTTTATAGTGTAAATCTATTTGTTTTATTTATAGCAAGTGAATGAAGACCATTTGATTTAGATAGATTTGTATAGAGAATCCACTAGGTGGAGCCAATACTTTTCTTGAAATCCTAGCTTTGAAAATCATTTTGCTTGGTAAATATTGTGCTTTAAAAAAATTAATATAATAGGTGAGTTGGGAAAAATGTTAATTTCTAAAATTAACTGAAAAAATTATAGTCTCATTTTGTATCATAGAGGAGGAAGACAGAATTATTATGGTTTGGGATATATTCTGATATAACAATGAACTTTTATTTTCTTTTAGAATTTATACTCCATTCACTGAAGATACAGAAACTGTAGGGCAGAGGGCACTACATTCCATTCTGAATGCTGCCATCATGATCAGTGTTATTGTGGTTATGACCATCCTGTTGGTGGTACTTTATAAATACAGGTGCTATAAGGTGAGTTGAAGAGCATAAAAACCTGGTTTAAATGTCAATGACATTTTTTTAAATGAGTGTTTCCTTCCAAACTTGCCAATTTGCCTTATGCTCATCTCCATTTTAGACCAGGAAAAGTCAAATCATAAATTTTTTAAAAAGCTAATTTAAATTTTTTATTGATAGCTTTTGTTTTTATATCACTCTTATTTTTGAATATGTTCTTCCTTTCCTTGACTGCCCAGCAAACTATCACTTATAACAAAGAATTAAAAAGAAAAAAGGGAAAAATCATCCCATAAAACTTAACCAATAGATCAGTGAATCTGACAGCATATCCATCTACTAATACTTGCACTCTCTTAAATATTAGGGATGCTGTTCCATTTTCTCAACTTTTCTTTGAGGCCAACTTTGCACATTATAATTTCAGGAATTCTTCCCTTCCTCCCTCCCAGATTTACTTATTTTGGATGACTTGATTTTTTTTTTCTCAACAGTATTTTATTTTTCTAAATATATGTAAAGATAGTTTTTATTTTATTTTATTTTTTGCTGATTTGCCTAGGGTCACACAAGTAGGATGTGTTAAGTGTCTGAGGCCATATTTGAACTCAGGTTCTCCTGACTGTGGGAATGGTACTCTATCTACTGTGCTACTTAGCTGCCCCCAAAGATAGTTTTTGACATTAATTTCTGTAGGACTGTGTTCCAAATTTTCCTTCCCCTCGTCCCCTCTGATATAGATTAAACACATACAATTCTTTTGTGCATGTTTCCATATTTGTCATATTGTGCAAGAAAAATCAGACCAAAAGGGAAAAACCCAAAATAAAGAAAAAACAAAAAAATAAAAAAGATGAAAATAGTATGCTTTGATCAACATTCACTCTCCATAGAGGATACCGATGGCATTTTTCATCCCAAGTCTAATGGAACTGTCTTGAGATCAGTTGAATTGCTAAGAAAAGCCAAGTCCATTATGATGTGTTCTTTCCATTTATGTTGTTGAATTTGTATATGTTATTTTCACTTCTACATTAGTTCACATAATAAATCTGCTATTCTTCTCCAATGAAATACAATACATTGATCATTTCTTTTTATTATTATTTTTTAATTATAGCTTTTTATTGATAAAACATATGCATGGGTAATTTTTCTTTTCTTTTTTTTTTTAAATAATTATAACTTTTTATTAACAGAACCCACGCCTGGGTAATTTTTTACAACATTATCCCTTGCACTTATTTCTGTTGCGACTTTTCCCCTCCTTCCCTTCACCCCCTCCCCCAGATGGCAAGCAGTCCTATATATGTTAAATATGTCATAGTATTTCCTAGATAACAATATATGTGTGCAGCATGGGTAATTTTTCAACATTGACCCTTACAAAAACTTCTCTTGCAACTTTTCCCTTTCTTCCCTCTACCCCCTCCCCTGGATGGCAAGTAGTCCCATACATGTTAAATATGTTAAAGTACATGTTAAATACAATATATGTATACATATTTATACAGTTATCTTGCTACACAAGAAAAATCAGATTTAGAAAAAAGGTAAAAATAACCTGGAAAGAAAAACAAAAATGCAAGTAAATAATAACAGAAAGAGTGTAAATGCTATGTTATGGTCCACACTCATTTCCAAGTATTCTTTTGCTGGGTGTAGCTGGTTCTGCTCATTAGTGATCAATTGGAACTGAATTGGATCTTCTCATTGTTGAAGAGGGCCACTTCCATCAGAATATATCCACATATAGTATTGTTGTTGAAGTGTATAATGATCTCCTGTTTCTGCTCATTTCACTTGGCATCAGTTCATGTAAGTCTCTCCAGGACTCTCTGAAATCATCCTGCTGGTCATTTCTTATAGAACAATAATATTCCATAACATTCATACCACAATTTACTCAGCCATTCTCCAATTGATGTGCATCCATTCAATTTCCAGTTTCTAGCCACTACAAAAAAGATTGCCACAAACATTTTTGCACGTGTGGGTCCCTTTCCCTTCTTTTAATATCTCTTTAGGATATAAGCTCAGTAGTAACACTACTGGATCAAAGGGTATGCACAGTTTGACAACTTTCTGAGTATAGTTCCAAATTGCTCTCCAGAATGGTTGGATCCATTCACAATTCCACCAACAAGGTATCAATGTCCCAGTTTTCCCACATCCCCTCCAAAATTTGTCATTTTCTTTTCCTGTCATCTTAGCCAACCAGAGGTATGTAATGGTATCTCAGAGTTGTCTTAATTTGCATTTCTCTGATCAATAGTGATTTGGAACACCCTTTCATATGGCTAGAAATAGTTTCAATTTCATCACCTGAAAATTGTCTTTGACCATTTATCAATTGGAGAATGGCTTGATTTTCTTATATGATTTCTTATATGATTCAGTTCTCTATAAATGAGGTTTTTATCAGAATCTTTAACTGTAAAGATGTTTTCCCAGTTTATTGCTTTCCTTCTGATCTTGTCTGCATAAGTTTTGATTGTACAGAAGCTTTTTAACTTGATATAATCAAAATTTTCTATTTTGTGATCAATAATAATCTCTAGTTCTTCTTTGGTCACAAATTCCTTCCTTTTCCACAGATCTGAGAGGTAAACTATACTGTGTTCTTCTAATTTAGTTATAATCTCATTCTTTATGCCTAAATCATGAACCTATTTTGATCTTATCTTGGTGTACAGTGTTAAGTGTGAGTCAATGTCTAGTTTCTGCTATACTAATTTCCAATTTTCCCAGCAATTTTTGTCAAGTAGTGAATTCTTGTCTCAAAAGTTGGGATCTTTGGGTTTGTCAAACACTAGATTGCTGTAGTTATTGACTATTTTGTCCTGTGAATCTAACCTATTCCACTGATCAACTAGTCTATTTCTTAGCCAATACCAAATGGTTTTGGTGACCACTGCTTTATAATATTGTTTTAGATCAGGTACAGCTAGGCCACCTTCATTTGACTTTTTTTTTTTTTCATTAGTTCCCTTGAAATTCTTGACCTTTTGTTCTTCCAGATGAATTTTGTTATTTTTTCTAGGTCATTAAAATAGTTTCTTGGGAATTTGATTAGTATAGCACTAAATAAATAGATTAGTTTAGGTAGTATTGTCATCTTTATTCGCTTGACCAAGAGCACTTAATTTTTTTCCAATTATTTAGATCTGACTTTATTTGTGTGGAGAGTGTTTTGTGGTTTTGCTTGTTATAGTTTCTGACTTTCCTTTGGCAGATAGATTCCCAAATTTTTATACTATCGACACTTATTTTAAATGGAATTTCTCTTTGTATCTTTTGCTGTTGGATTTTGTTAGTGATGTATAAAAATGTTGATGATTTATGTGGATTTATTTTGTATCCTGCAACTTTGCTAAAGTTGTGGATTATTTCTAATAGTTTTTTAGTAGAATCTCTGGGATTCTCTAAGTATACCATCATATCTGCAAAGTGACAATTTGGTTACCTCATTATTTGCTCTAATTCCTTTAATCTTTTTCATCTCTTATCGATAAAGCTAGCATTTCTAACACAATATTGAATAGTAATGGTGATAGTAGCAACTTTATTTCACTCCTGATTTTATTGGGAATGGTTCCAGTTTATCACCATTACATATGATGCTTATTGATGGTTTTAAATAGATACTACTGACTATTTTAAGGAAAAAATTGAACATTTCTTACAGCACAATAATATCCTATTATGTTGATGTGTCACAATTTGTTTAGCCATTCCATAATTAATACATGTCTACTTTGTGTCCAATTCATTAAGTGTGGACATCATAGTCACCTTCTTAACAGAATTGCTAATTGCTCACCAAACTAGTAAACTCACATTTACCAATAGTATATTATTAGTGTCCTCATCTTCCTGAAGCCCCTATTTTATTTCCATTTGTTCTTTCCCAGTTTTCTGGATGTGAGGTGAAATCTAAAAGTTCTTTTAATTTGTATTTTTCTTTTGCTATGGTTAGTCTGGAGCAATATTACCCCATGGTTTATATAGTTTGCAATTCTTTTTATAACTGTTATTCTTAAGTTGACCCATTCTGCTTTGGAGGGAAAAAATAGAGGGTCATCTCTGTTTCTTGATCTGATTAAGTAGAGGAGATAACTTTACTGAATACTTGTACTTGTCTCTTTATTTGCAGATTAAGAAAATTTAAGAGAGTTGTGGCTTTAAGTTGATTTGGGGAAGGAGGGAACTATCCACGTCTTTGCTTCTCAGCCTTTATTTCTGTCTCCTTATAAATTTGCATGTAGTTGTTTGCCTGGAACCAATCTTTCTCACCTCTTTTTGTAACACTATATCTGAAACATATTCTTTTCTAGTCTTTATGTATTTCATATCTTGATCTTTCTTTCTAATTAAGGCCAGATGGGTCAGCAGATAATCAGGAAGGCCTGAATTCAAATGTGGCCTCAAAAATCAATGGTATCACCTTGGGCAAGTCACTTAGCCTTTACTGGTTTCAGTTTCCTCAACTATAAAAAGGAGATAATATTAGTGCTTACCTTTCAAGGTTCTTATGAAGATTAAATGTTTATTTGTAAAATACTTAGCATAGTGCTTAAAAACTATGTAAATGCTAGCTATTGTTATTAATTTTGGAGCAAATTTCTCTCTTTTATTTTTTTATGTGTTCTGTGATGTTAAACTTTGGATTTATTTCCTTCTGTTTTAAACATATTTGGGTCTTCCTAATGTCTTTTAGGTGGGCTTCCTCCATTTTATCATAACTTAGGTCCCTAAACCCTGATTTCCTTTCTTATCTCTCCACAGAAATAATTCCTGTTGAAGAATTTATTGACTTCTCTTTATAAAATTTATGTCTTCTCCTATTTCTTGATTTTCTGTCTTTGACATTCTCCTCTCTTCCTTGACAGTCAAGAGAGACTGCTCTTTCTGCCCCTTCTATTACTATTTGATACCTTCTGTTCTTCTTCTCCTCCTGATGCTGTTTGAGTGGTCTAGATTCCTGATGGTCTAGAGGTTAGTGGTTACAAGAGAGTTATTAAGCATCCCTTTTAAATCAGCCACAGGTTTTAGGAGTGAAAGAATTCACTCATTCCCAACATGTTAGTTGCAAAATGAAAGTTTATTGTTAGATAGAAATCAGTTTACCAAGAGACTGACTTCTATAGTGGAAGATCTATGGAAAATGGAGTTTTGCACTGAGAATGCAGTTTTCAGTGGACAGAGGGTCCTGGCAGTAAAGGAAGCTACCAAGGTCCATCTGCAAAAGACCTTCGTTGTTGGAAGCTATATATTAAGTGTCTTGCTGGGGGTTGGGAGCAGGTCAGACTCAGTGGGGGCTGAGACAGCCCAAGCAAATCAGACCTAATGGGGCCTGGGAAATCCCGGATTGCCTATTGGAATTCAAAGGGATGCTTTTTGACCAGGATTTGTAATTGAATCAAAGGCTCTGGCATCCTGGAAAGATAACTTATCTGAGGAGGATATGCCTCAGCCAAGAGGGACTGAGAATCTGAAAGGGATCACAGATCAATAGGAAATACAGTTTCTTAAAGGGACCACAACCCACTTCACTACCTACCTCTTCTTTTTCTCCTACCTACCTGGGAAAATTCCCCCTTGATGTCTTTTATGTTCTTCTTAAAACTTCTTCAAGTATACTATACTTTTCCTAAATCATCATCTCTAGCCTGGTCTCAGCACATTCTCACTCACATGCTCCTTATTCTCTGTAGAAAATCTCTTCTTAGATAGCTGCTAATATCTAAAGTTCAGACTGAGATTGAATTTACTGATCTTTCTTTCCTCAATTCTTAACCACTTTCCAGTTTCTCAATTATTGTCAGCTAAGAGTCTTTATTAATTATTAGTATATATAGTTATTACTTTATTAGTTATTAGTACATATTTTGTCTATAATAGAACTACTGTTTTGAATACTGGGATACAAAGGCAAAATGAAATGGACTTTACCCTCCAGATATTTGTGTTAATTTGTGATTGTGTTGTGATAATTTTATTTATTTATTTTTAAAATACTATATAAAACTTATTTTCAAAACACATGCATAGATAGTTTTCAACATTCACCCTTGTAAAACCTTGTGTTCCAATTTTTTTTCTCCCTCCCAATCTCTCCCTCAGACAGCAAGTAATCTCTACTGTATGTTAAACATGGGCAAGAATAGCTTATCTTTATGCTTAATTGGGACCATAGATCCTATTCTACCATCAAACTAGTATTTAGAGTGGTGTAGCTCTAATCCCTGTATCACTCTTGGATGCTGTGATCTCACAAAAGCCATATATTTCAGTTTTACAAACACTAATTTAGCATATCCCTATCTTAACTTATTCTTATTACATGAGATAATTATATGCAAAAGTACTTTATAAATATAAGGTACTTTACAAATCTAAGGAATTGTTTTTTATTAATGAGATCATTGTGGTTCACATGAAATGCTAGGCCAGGCTATAGTCAGCTTCTCTGGGCACCATTAAGTATAAATATTTTAGAGCAACATATAATCATTCCTACCTTCAACCAAGTAATAGATTGGTTATTAGCATTAGATGGTCAAAGTGCGCTGTAATCTATATGCCACTGCATATATAGGTTCCTATGATTTACTGCCCTATATTGATTAAGATACATTGTTCAGATTAAAATGAAATTCTAACCCATGCTGAGTATCCAAATAAAATGATCCTCTTATTGGGAAAATAAGGATTGTCCTTGGGGAAATGTATGACTAGAAAAGAAGGTAGTCTAGTCACATAGGATAGGTTGGTTAGATAGTAACCTCTTTGAGGGCAAAGACTACTTTTTGTCTTTTTCTGAATCTCCAATTCCTAGCATAGCGTCTAACACACAATAGGTGGTTAACAAATGTTAGTTGATTGATTTTGAAGGATCACTGATAACCCATGTGCATTATCAAGAGACCAAGAGGAAGGTCTACACAACATATTGAGTGTAAGATTTACAAGAGAATATAAAAAGGAAGCATACAGTATGATCAGACATGGCTGCATTACAGTCTGGATCATTACAATATGTTCTCTATCATTAACATCACAGGTCTATTGTAGTATTGGATGAATAAGAATTCCTCACCATTAAAATAGTATCACTAACTTTCTTGCCTGTGGCTATGGGAGACCTGTGAAACTTGCAGATAATTTAAAAATTAATTTATGCTAATAGTATTAACCTTTGGTGCTACTATTATAGCTTTTAATTTTAAAAAATTATTGGCATTTTTTGTTTTTACATCATCGTCATTTCCAAAAAATTTCTCTTCCCTCTTTTATCCATTAAGCCATTCCTTGTACCAAACAATAAAAAAGAAGGGGAAAGTGCAAAATTAAATAATATATCAAACAAATCTAATAGACTATGCAATATTCCATTTGTACAAGCCCCTATCTCTACAAATAAGGAAGGAATTTGCTTCTTCTCATTTCTTCTTTAGGGCCAAGTTTATGTCATATCTGTTAAAAAAATTATTTTACTCATTTTCTGTCTCTCCCTCCTATTAATCCCTTTCCCCAATTTCACAACAAAGAAAAATGAAAACTTTAATAACAATTGTGCATAGCCTAGCAAAAACACATTGATCATGTCCAAAAATGTACATCTTGTTCAGCATTTGGCATCCTCTCTGGTAGGACATGAATAGCAGTGTCATACTTTTTTTTTTTTTTAAAGCCAGTCACAAGTTGCCAGGTTAAATTTTGGAAGGATAGCGATCCTGAGATTAGATTATAGGATTTATAGCTGAGTGAGAATTTAGAAATTGTTCCGTCTAATCTGTTCATGTTGTCAACAAGGAAACTGAAGCTTAAGAAAGTGATTTTATTTGTTCTAAGGTACATGGCTATTATATGCCTCATTTGGGATTTCATTCCAGGTTTCCTGATTCCTAGTCCAGTATCTTTACCTTTAACTCTCTATTAGTTAACTGAACTGGTTAGTTAAATTTCATTTCTCTCTGACTTTAGAACATATATAAATGAAAAGGAAAATGGCCCAAGCAGACTGCAGAAGCGGCTAGGAAGCCAAATAATCCATAAACTGGATTATTAGTCCATGAACCAACTGAATAATTTTGTTTCTAATAGTTTTTAATGCTAAGTATATCCTGTTTTTTCTTTTTTCTTTTTTTTATAGTTTTGCTTTTTTAGCCCACACATTCTCAGACTGCTTAAAGAAAATTTGTATACAGAAATGCACACTTTATTTTGTCTTTTTTTTTTTTTTTTAATGTTGGCATCTAAATTTGTTCAGGTTTTATTACGTAAAATTGACTGGAGAAACAAAACACTGTGGGTAGGATTGTGAAATGAAGTATAAACATTTGAGTCTCTGAAGTTTAGAGACTTGCCATGACCTGTTCTGAAAGTCACCAAATAAAGGCTTGAAAAGGTTTTGTAATGTCCTTGTAAAAGATACAGAACTTAAAAGAATTAAAACAAGTGGAGTATGGAAAAAAAAAAAAACTGATAATATATCCTATGTACTTTGTTACAATTCTGTTCAAACATTTTTTACATACTAAAGTTGCAAAAGTTTATTAATACAACAATGTTCCTGGGAATACTGTTGAAGGAATGTTAAAATGAATTACTCTTTTGTGTTAGAGTAATAGCTTTTTTATGTGAAATCAGAAACAGTGACTACATATCCTATTACATGGGAAAGCTGAGGGGACTTGACAATTAGTTTAGTTACCTATCTCTGATCCCAAAAGAAAATGTTAAGTCATGGAGATAAAAGGTTTTGAATTTAGGGGCAGCTAGATGGATCAGTGGATAGAGAACCAGCCCTGAAGTCAGGACAACCTGAGTTCAAATCTGGTTTCAGACATTTAACACTGCCTAGCTTTGTGACTTTGGGCAAGTCACTTAACCCCAATTGCCTCAGCAAAAAAAGGAAAACAAAACTTTTGAATTTAGATATACTGTCTTCTATTCCTTGTTAAGCTATTATTTACTTTATTATTATTAGTCATTTGTTATTATTCACATTACTTAAAAATCTTCACTAGATCATTTAAAGTACTATTATTTCTTTTTATTAGAAACACAGTTGGGAAGTGAAAGTATGATAGATTTTGGGGTCTTAATTACATGTTTTAATAACTTTGGGATGCAGTTTCTCTTTTAGATAATATATAGTATGAATCTTTTATTATATAAATATAGGTCAATGAAAATAAAAATAATTGAAGAAAATTGAGTTTCTGCATTTCATAACAAACATGACTGCTTGATTTGCAGTAAAAATGTCTTCTTCCTTTTAATTGCATCTCATGCTAATGAAACACTTTTTGAGAGAGGTGGATTTATCAGTATAAATCACTTAACACTCCACATGCTTATTAATGTGAATGGTGTTAGAATTATTTAATGTGTGTGCCATTAAGAATTTGAATTGAACTTAATTTTTAGTCATTGTTTCTAAGAAGTTGATGCACTTGTTACTTGTTACATCTGAAGGTAAGCATAGATGAAAATATTGCCTAAGCATCTCAAGAAAGATTATTTTCTCATAATATTATGAATTTAGAACTAGAAATACCTTCAGAGACCATTTATATTTCCTTTTATAGAAAAGAAACAGGCCCCTCAAATCCTTTTAGAAATGTTTATTTGTACTTTTAAAGAAGTAGAAAGATTGGTGGCCAATTATTATTGTTATTATTGACAATCATTATTACACTAATCAAACTAAAAGTAATAATATAATGGTATGGAGTAGAAATTGAGGGCTGACCTTTGAATCAGGAGGTCCTAAGCTCTGCATCTGCTAATGGTGCTGGCTGTGTGACTTTAGGCAAGTCATTTAATTTCTCAGTGCTCTCAGGCAACTGTCTTGAGTATTTCCTTGTTATAGATGTGGTAATTGAAGTTCAGAAATAGTTCTTCACACATCTTCTGACTTTTCTAAGAGATATATGACATTTTAATGTTCTAGAACCAGACCAATTTAGAAATTAAAAAGTGATCACTGAATATAATAGGACAGAATTATCTAGCCAAGCTCTAGGCAGAGAGCTACAGTCTGAAAAAATGGCTGCTCACAGTAATCACTATTCTACTTTAGGTTTAATTTTGCAAATTACTTAACAGCTCTTGTCTCTCTCTTGTTCTTGATTTTTTTTCACATGTAAGAAATCCCAAATTTATCTTAACTAAGCCTATTGATTTATATTATTTAAGTCTGATCAGCTTGTTTCTTTTGGGAAAAAAGTTCTTCCATATTCTGTATTTATACTGAAAAATCAAATCGTTCTTCATACTACTATGAATTTAAGAAGGAATACATGAGTAGTAGAATTTGTAAAGTACTTGTTAGAATGCTGCATAAATTTTGTGTAATGATAATAAATTGGTAGATGTGTTTTATGGAGCTCATATATGATTGCTTGTTATTGAATCATATAATAAAGAATTCAAGTATTGGAAGTCTTCTCTCCCCTTCCCCACCTCCCCAGGCAATTGGGATTAAGTGACTTGGCCAGGGTCACACAGCTAGGAAGTATTGAGTCTGAGGCCAGATTTGAACTCAGGTCCTCCTGATTTCAGGGCTGGTACTCTATTCACTGCATCATTTAGCTATCCCCCTTGAAAATCTTAATGATATTAATTTCAGCCTCTAAATTTTTTTATTGTCAAATTGATAGCTGACTTGCCCTGTCCTGTTAAGGTGTAATACTCAGAAGTCCATTTATTGAATGTTCCTTTGACTTAGATTTGCAGTGATGCATTGGGCTCATTTCAGAAATAAAATAAAGCTTCAATATTTCAAACATTACCACCTTAAATTTTAATGGCATGTATATCTTCTGCTAATGATTTGTTAAGTTAGAGTCAACCCTTTTTTAAAATTTTACCACTTCTGAAGGAAAAAACTATATCTCCAGGGCATAAGCTAGGGAGAATCTCCATATTTATATTCCAGTGAGTTTCCTACTATATATAGTAACTAACTCAATGTTTGGTCTCAAATTTTTAACCAAATCAAAATCACTTATTCTAGCACATGTGAAGTCAGCCATCGCCCAGATATGATTTATAGGCATAATATACAATTTTACATTTGGAGTCTGTCTTTGATTAAGTTTTTTTTTTTTTTAAGGGAAAAATGGAATATGAGTTTTTAAGGAACATTTCTGTTCATGATAAAAATGAACCTCTTTCTTTTTCAGGTGATCCATGCCTGGCTTATAATTTCCTCTCTCTTGTTGTTGTTCTTCTTCTCATTCATTTATTTGGGGTAAGTACCTAGAAACCTAAATGCTTTTCAGAAATTTCCTATCTGCTCTTATAGACTTTACTTAGGACAATTTATGTTGTTTTGGGGCCCTTATGAGGTCTAACTAATAAGTTCAAAATATTTACAGGATTGTTTGTATCTGTGTTCCTAGTCACTATACCTTTCTTCCTGCCTGTTTTCTGCAACTTAGTTGAATGGACACAGTGATATAATCTTAGATTCTGCTAGCTTGGATTTATTATTTTAAAATGTTTAATAAATTTAACTTAATTTGACTATTTTGTAATGGACTTCTCTTTCTTGTCCAAATCTGTTATGCTTTTCAAATTTATTCAAAACTTGGAAGGCTGGATGATCTTTGCTACATGATCAATAGTTTGAAAGTGTTGTAGAAAGTAGATTAAAGATTGAGTTACACATCCCAAGTTGTGATTAGTTTCAAACTACCTAGGAAATTTTTAGAAAGAAAGAATGAAAATTTCTTAGCAGTCTCTTTCTCATTTGTTACTTTATGTTTGTAGGTGCTATACTGGGTACTTAAAGGGGAGAAAAAGACTGGACTTAGTGGTGCATGTCTATTATTCCTGCTGCCAAAGAAGATAAGGCTGGCAGTTTCTTTGAACTCAGGAGTCTAAGTTACAGTAGGCTAAGTTGGTTGGGTATCTGTACACTAAGTTCATTGTTAATGTGGTGAGCCCTAGGAGCAGGGAGGAGCCACCAGCTTAGCTAAGGAAGGCAAATTACTCCAGAGGAGTTCAGAACCTTCAATACTAATTGTAGAGGAATTAGCCTTTGAATCTTCTTCACTTTTTCCAGGCTGAATAGGGAAACTCAATCTTTAAAATTAAAGAAACACAAAACTTCCACATGGTCCCTTGCCTCAAGGAGCCAGATTCTCAGGTGGAGTTTTTCCTTCTTTTCCTTTTGGAAACTAATGTAATATTTCAACAGAACTCAAGAACGACATTACATTTAGTTGCCCTTCTCTTAGTATGACTGACATTATGATTACTGATCTTTCAACTGATAACCTTAGATAGCTAAGAGAGCAAGAAACAAAATTGTTGGAAAACAGTTTTTCACGTGATTGTCAGCATACAGCTCAAACATATTGTGTTAATATTTAGTGATTATAGCTAACTGCTAAGCATACAGCTAACGGGCAAATAAATGGATCTTAGAGTAGGTGATTGACATTTGTCTCTCTTTCCTTACCCTCTTTATAATTTTATCACAAATTTGACAAAAGGTAAATTAAACCTAGAAGGGGCAATGCTTTTAGTGAACTCTTGAATGTAGCTTGGAATTTTCTGCTACAAAGTTATTGTTCCTTGAAGTCTGGAAGCATTATGGTAGACTAATAAGAGAACAAGCTTGGGCGTTAGGAAGACAGGATCAACTCTGCCTTTGACACAGAATCTTTTTGTGACAAATTTACATAGATAAATCACTTGATCTCTCCTTATCTAGGTTAGAGCTTCCTAAACTTTTTCCATTTTTGATTCCTTTTCACCTGAGAAATTTTTACGTGACCCTAGGCATATAAGCATATAATCAAATAAAACATTTACTGATAATAAATCATAGGTTTTTGACATTCCCCCCACATTCAGTTGGGACCTCAAATAGGGTCATGAACCATAGTTTAAGAAGCTGTGCTCTAGGCAACTAAAACTCTACTTGCACGTGTGTTGCCAACCTGTGGGGCTGGGTGGAGGCAGTTTTCACAGTGATGAAGTCACAGGTTTGGATTTCAAAAAATAATGAAGCTGTAAATTGTCCCTAATGTTATGCTTTGCCTCTAGAAAGTAGTTGTGTTTTGTTTTCTTCAATTATTCAGTACATTTTTGCACTAGATCCTTTGTTTTTAACTCTGCTTTTCAGTGAAGTATTCAAAACCTACAATGTTGCCATGGACTATATCACTCTGGCACTCGTGATTTGGAATTTTGGCGTGGTAGGAATGATTTGCATCCACTGGAAAGGACCTCTTCGGCTCCAGCAAGCCTATCTCATTATGATCAGTGCTCTCATGGCTCTGGTATTCATAAAGTACCTTCCTGAATGGACTGCATGGCTCATCTTGGCTGTAATTTCGATATATGGTAAAGTTTTATAAAAACATACTGCTCCTTTAATTACGATGGTTCTACTTTGATTTGTTTTATCCTCCTTGTATTTAATCATTTTTATTTAGGGACAAAAATGACTTGATGTAACTGTGGGCCAGTCACTTGTCTGAGCCTCAGACATCTCTCTTTAACACTTATTCACGAGATTATAATCAGATTGCATCTTGTTTCAGTGGAGGAAATTCCCATACAGATGTAATTATAATTTCTTATCTTATTAATTTTATGCCATAATTGTTCAGTAAATAATAATTTAATATTATTGGTGGTAATAACTTAGTCTACATGCTAGACTGAGAGAATGCAAATTGTTGTGCATTGTCTAGACCATAATTTTACCAATCATGAAAGTGAGAGCTTTTATAATTTGTAAAATATCTTTACAAGAGGGTTTATAGAAATACAATTTTCATCACTTTGGCAAATTTAAGCCAAATAGTATTTAATACAATATGCTCTTCTGATATTATTCTATTGCCACCTTTTCATTAAGTAGCTTATGTAGCATTGTTTTTTTTTTAAAAGAATACCTCAGGCAAGAACAATGCCCATTTCAGTGAAGCTACTCCTTCAAACCATATGAATATTGCTACATGTATTTTATGATAATAATGACTTTCCTATTGGCTATTCCAATGCTGATCACTTATGTACCACTCATATCACATATCACCCCAGTTTGATTGTGACAGAATTTGGTTATTTCAAATTACACTATTCTTTTACTAGGACCACAGGATAGGATAGACTTGCAAAAATAGAATTGAAGCTGAAATTAAGATCTGTTGTTTTCATCTTCAAATTTAAGATATCTTTAGCATAGTTGGAAGTCTTGCACCTGCTTTGCCTTCCTACTTCTCTCTGGCAATATTTTCCTTTGCCATTTGTCTTCCTCATTGGTATGCTGAGGAAACTGTTAGACATCTATGAAGTGCTTTGAGCTTCTGGGGGAAAAAAAGAGCTTCTCTGCCCTGCTTTTGCGTTTCTAATCTGTTGAATCAGCACAAAGAATGTAAAAAAATTCTGAAATTCTTAAGCTACCACTAATTTTAGTATAGCTTAATTTTAAAAATTAATTGTCATCATACTTCAAGAAAGATGGCATATCACAAAATCAATCACCTAGTAGTATACAATAGAAAACTAGCTGTTTTTTAGAATGGGACAAACCCAGTCCTTTTTTTCTTTTACTGGCTAATAAATCATGCTGACAGTGGGAAATTGTTGGGATTTTTTCTTCCCTTGTCCAAGGAGTTAGCACAAGATCTCTAAACATATTTTCCTCCTCTAGATATTTTGAACATTTATTTAAAAAAAAATAATAATAGCTTTTTATTTTTCAAAATATGTGTAAAGATAGTTTTCAGTATTCACTCTTGCAATATTTTGTGTACCAATTTTTTTTCCTCCTTTCCCCTCTCCCCTGCCTCTAGACATTATAGATTAAACATGTACAATAATATTTCATAACATTCATATGCCATATCTTATTCAACCATTCTCTAATTGATGGGCATCCACTCAGTTTCCAGCTTCTTGCCACTACAAAAAAGGCTACAAACCTTTTTGCATAGGTAGAGTCTTTTCTCTTTTTATGATATCTTTGGGATACAGACCCATTAGAGACACTGCTTGATCAAAAGATATGCATAGTTTGAAAGTCTTTTGGGCATAGTTCCAAATTGCTCTCTAGAATAGTTGGATCAATTCATAACTCCACCAACACTCCACCAAAGTGTTCCAGTTTTCCCCTTCATTATCTTTCCTGTTATCTCAGCCAGTCTTAGAGTTGTGTAGTACAACTCTACTCAGGTACCTCAGGTGTCTTAATTTGCATTTTTCTAATCAGTGGTGATTTAGAGCCCTTTTTCATATGACTAGAAATGGCTTTAATTTCTCCATCTGAAAATTGTTCATATCCTTTGTCCATTTATCAATTGGAGAATGGTTTCTATTCTTATAAATTTGAGTCACTTCTCTATATTTTAGAAAGAAGGCCTTTATCAGAAATTTTGGATATAAAATTTTTTCCCAATTTTCTGTTCCCCTTCTGATCTTGGCTGCTTTGGTTTTGTTTGTACAAAACCTTTTTAATTCAATATGATCAAAATTATCCACTTTGAATTTCATAATGTTAAACATTATTTTTAAAAATTATTTAGCATAAATGTCCATGCTTTGAATTTTGAATTACATTTAAGAAATATAAAGATTAATATAATGGTTTGAAATGAATTGTGAAAAATTTGCTCTTGGCTTCATTACTATTTCATAGCTAGATGTCTTTGTATAAAAAATTTATTGCTACTTGACATTTGTCGGTCTCACATACTTTTTATGAGAATCTAATTCTGTAAAAGGCATGTCAGTTGACTGCTTTTTATTCCACTTGACATCTTCACCTCCCAGAACATAATTTTCTTCCCTAGCCACAACCTCTATAAGTGCTTTATCCTCCATAAGGATGTTAAACTCTTGAGCTCACAATCTTTCATTTATATTGGTATCTCTAGTGCTTGCCACAATGCTTGAGGCACAGAAGAAATGCCTTGATTTATTTAATAAAGTCTTTTATGTTCTACTGATCAACTACCTATAGAAATAAGACTTTTATTTTGTGCTTTTTCTTTTGTTTTTTTCTACTACCCTCTAATTTCAAGATCATTAAGTTCACATATAACAGAAAAAAGGAGTAAGACTAATTTGTTTTATTCTGTTGATTACAATCTTGAAACACTCCATCAAAATCTTTCTCATTAGATTTATTAAAATACATTAATTCCATATTTGGAGCTTATATATTTGATTTTTTTGTGAGAAACAACTTAGTGGCCTTATTTCTATTTATGGTACATTGACAGCTTTTAGAGAAGAGTTTCATCTTATTATCAAGACTTTTTTTTTCCACTTAATAGTATTTTAATTTTTCCAATTACATTTAAATAGAGTTTTCATTATTCATTTTTGTAAGATTTTAAGTTCCAATTTTTTTCTCCCCAAGACAGCAAACAATCTAATACAACTTATACATGTATAGTCATTTTAAACATATTTCCGTATTAGTCATGTTGTAAAAGAAAATTCAAAAGGGGAAAACCACAAGAAAGAAAAGTGAAAATTCAGTATTTAGGCTCCATAGTTCTTTTTCTGAATGAGAATGGTATTTTCTGTCCCAAGTCTTGGAGTTGTCTTGGATCATGCATTGCTGAGAAAGATCTAAGTCTGTCATAATTGATCATCACATATTCTTGCTGTTACTGTATATAGGGTTCTTCTCACTTCCCTTGTGATTATCTTTTTCTTGCAATATGGGAAGATTTATTCATAAAATCCAGTTAATTTTGCATACTATGTAGTAAGTATAGTGAAGTCAGTGTCAAAATGGAACATTTATAGATATTCTATTACTGATTTTTTATTTTGGAGTCATTTTTATTTTTGTCCTTCACATCCTATTAAGAAACATTAAGATACCTAGATTTTCCTTCCCTTTTGTCCGCACAATCGACCCCAAATCATAGGCAGTGTAGTTCAAAGTATTTTTTGTTTTTTTTCTTTTTTTCAGATTTGGTAGCAGTTTTGTGTCCAAAAGGTCCATTACGTATGCTTGTTGAAACAGCTCAGGAAAGAAATGAAACTCTCTTCCCAGCTCTTATTTATTCCTGTAAGTATTTCACAAAGACTTTTGAGTTAGTTATCATCTATTTATTTATGAGAGGCCAAATCCAGTTACATTGACTGTCACAACGATCTCTTCAACTTTTAACTTTAATTTTGTCTTCTGATCCCTTTCCTACATAGTTTGGTCCTTGACCTAATAATAATTTATTTAGGAGATGGTGTGGAAAGAACCCTGAATTTGCAGGCAAGAGATGTGGGCTTTATTACTTATCATCTGTGGGACCTTGGGTGAACCATATCATTATTTTATGACTCATTTTCTTCATTTATAAAATTTGAAGTAGGATTAGATGATGTGATAGCCAATCCTATTTTTTTTAAGTAATAATTTTTTATTTTCAAAATACATGCAAAGTAACATTCACCCTTGCAAAATCTTGTGTTCTAGATTTTTCTCCCTCTCTTCTCCCATCCCGCCTCCCTAGATGGCAAGTAATCCAATATAGGTTAAATATATGTACCTCTTCTATACATATTTCCACAATTATCATGCTGCACAAGAATAATAAGATCAAAAAGGAAAAAAATGAGAAAAAAACCAACCAACAACCAAAAAGGTGAAAATACTCTATAATGATCTACATTCAATCCCCACATCCTCTCTCTAGATGTGAATGGCTCTCTCTTCTAAGTCTATGGGAAGTGGCCTGAATCACCATATTGTTGAAAAGAACTATGTCTGTCTGATAGTCAATTCTAGACTTAAAGCTGAGAAGGAGAATAATCAGTTGAATTTAGGCTTTATGTTGTACTCACTGCATTTTTTTTTTTTAAGCAAGAGAATGATCTAGTCAGAGAAATATTGTCTAAAATGATTACCTGGCAACATGTATGAACTTAAGTTGGAATTAGATTCAGAACTAGTGTGGTGCAACCAGGGCTATTGTTGTTCAATCTTTGTTCTCAAAGAGGACCATGACATTAGGAAGGTGATGTCATGATTTGCATGAAAGTTGAATTTAAGTAGGAGAGGACTGTGTAAAATCACTGGTCTTACTCTCTTCTGGAGCCAGTGGAAAGAAATAGATCAGGATGACTGGAGGTGGCCCTGGATGCAATGGGAGACATTGGCCTTTTTAAGCTAAGATCCTTCCCAGGTCTCAGTTTATTTGAAGCAACACCTACTCAGTGATTTAAAGCTTGGTAAAAAATGAAATAAAAGATGATCTGGTTTATTCAGTAGCTCAGATGAGAGGTGATGAGAGGCTGGCTGTGTGAATGGAAAGAAAGAGAAATAAATGAAGTAAATGAGACAGAAGAAGATTTTGCAACCATAATCCTCATGCCAGAGCTCCAATAGAAGCAGTTCTTTCAGGACAGAGGTTATACTTCCTATCTCTCTTTGATGGTGCTAGCCTAATCCTTTGCCACCTTTCTTTTCCCCTTCCCCAATATCCTATGATCGACATCATTTCTTGAGATGTCTTTTTGCTGGGATGGAAAGGTTTTCATCTTCCTCCTTAATTCCATGAGCCACTTTTCTTTCATATCTAGTCATTCAATTAGTCAGCAAACATTTCCTTAGGAATTACTATATGCCATACACTGTGCTAAGAACTGGGGATACAGATAGAAGCAAAAATAAGACCCCTTCCCTCAAGGAGCTCCCATTGTAGTGAGGGAGATAATATGCAAACTATTATGTATGGACAAAATATTTAAAGTGTAAGTGGGAGGTAATCTTTTTTTTTTTTTTTTTAGTAGTGTTTTGTTTTCCAAATACATGTGAAGATAGTTTTCAACATTCATTTTTGTAAGACTGTGTTCCAAATTTTTTTCCCTTCCTTCCTCCCTTATCTCCTTCCCCCCCCCCCCCCCAACAGCAAACAATTTGATATAGGTTAAATATTCTTTTACAACAAATAAACAATTCTTTTAAACATTTCCATATTTGTCATGTTGTACAAGAAAAATCAAATTAAAAGGAAAAAAAAACCATGAAAGAAAAAAATAAAAAGTAAAAATACTATGCTTCAATCCATATTCAGTCTCCATAATTCTCTCTGGATGTGATTGTCATTTTCCATCCCACATCTATTGGAATTCCCTTGAATCAATGCATTGTTGAGAAGAGCCAAATTCATCACACTTGATCTTCAAATAATCTTGCTGATGTGTACAATGTTCTCCTGGTTCTCCTTACTTCACTCTGTATTATTCAGCTTGCTGATTGTTTCTTATAGAACAATATATTTCATATACCATAGTTTATTCAGCCGATCTTCAACTCATGGGCATCCACTTAGTTTCCAATTTCTTGCCACTACAAAAAGGACTGCCACAAACATTTTTGAACATATGAGTCCTTCTTCCTTTTTTATGATCTCTTTGGGATATAGACATAGTAGAGACACTGCTGGATCAAAGAGTGTGCCCAGTTTGATAGCACTTTGGGCATAATTCCAAATTGTTCTCCAGAATGGTTAAATCATTTCATATTTTCACTATATGAGAGATAATCTTGAAAACACAAGCAGTGGAGAAAGGGGATTGGGAAAGGCCTCTTGTAGAAGATATAATTCTTTTTTTTTTTTTTTTTTTTTATAATTATAACTTTTTTATTGACAAAACCCATGCCTGGGTAATTTTTTACAACATTATCCCTTGCACTCATTTCTGTTCTGACTTTTCCCTTCCCTTCCTCCACCCCCTCCCCCAGATGGCAAGCAGTCCTATACATGTTAAATATGTCACAGTATATTCTACATATAATATATGTGGGTAGAATCGAATAGTTCTCTTGTTGCACAGGAAGAATTGGATTCAGAAGGTAAAAATAACCCGGGGAGAAAAACAAAAATGCAAACAGTTTACATTCATTTCCCAGTGTTCCTTCTCTGGATGTAGCTGCTTCTGTCCATCATTAATCAATTAAAATTGAGTTAGATCTTCTCTTTGTCGAAGAAATCCACTTCCATCAGAATACATCCTCATACAATATCGTTGAAGTATATAAGGATCTCCTGGTTCTGCTCATTCACAGCATCAGTTCATGTAAGTCTCTCCAAGGCTGTCTGTATTCTTTCTGCTGGTCATTTCTTACAGAACAATAATATTCCATAATATTCATATACCACAATTTACCCAATCATTCTCCAATTGATGGGCATCCATTCATTTTCCAGTTTCTAGCCACTACAAACAGGGCTGCCACAAACATTTTGGCACATACTGGTCTCTTTCCCTTCTTTAGTATCTCTTTGGAATATAAGCCCAGTAGTAGCACTGCTGGATCAAAGGGTATGCACAGTTTGATAACTTTTTGAGCATAATTCCAAATTGCTCTCCAGAATGGTTGGATTCGTTCACAACTCCACCAACAATGCAACAGTGTCCCAGTTTTCCCGCCTCCCCTCCAACATTCATCATTATTTTTTCCTGTCATCTTAGCCAATCTGACAGGTGTGTAGTGGTATCTCAGAGTTGTCTTAATTTGCATTTCTCTGATCAATAGTGATTTGCAACACTCTTTCATATGAGTGGTAATAGTTTCAATTTCATCATCTGAAAATTGTCTGTTCATATCCTTTGACCATTTATCAATTGAAGAATGGCTTGATTTCTTATAAATTAGAGTCAATTCTCTATATATTTTGGAAATGAGGCCTTTATCAGAACCTTTAACTGTGAAAATGTTTTCCCAGTTTGTTGCTTCCCTTCTAATCTTGTTTGCATTAGTTTTGTTTGTACAAAGGCTTTTTAATTTGATGTAATCAAAATTTTCTATTTTGTGATCAATAATAATCTCTAGTTCATCTTTGGTCACAAATTTCTTCCTCCTCCACAAGTCTGAGAGGTAAACTATCCTATGTTCCTCTAATTTATTTATTTATAATCTCGTTCTTTATGCCTAAATCATGGACCCATTTTGATCTGATCTTGGTGTACAGTGTACAGATAGAAACAATCCTTGATGTCTATAACCCAAAAAGGCCATTCTCTAGGCAGCTGAGTAGGAGATGGAAGTCCAGGCTGAAGAGTTCCCATAGTTTCCATCTGTTCGTTTACCTTTCTTAAATCACTTAACCTATCCTCCATTTTCCAGATTTCTTTTTTATAATAAATACTGGAGAATTCCAAGGACTTAGAGAAGGTTGTAAGTGTCCTTGGTCAAGTTGTTCTTGCACTATCTCTACTAAGGCCTGAATTTTATCTCTTGTTAAGGACCACTGTTCTACCCACACTGGTGTATCAGTTTTCCACTGAATAGGAACTGGTGAGAGTGCTAGCAGGTGTGGGTCAGTGCCTAGTTTCTGCCATACTAATTTCCAGTTTTCCCAGCAGTTTCTGTCAAATAATGAATTCTTATCCCAAAAGTTGGGATATTTGGGTTTGTCAATCACTAGATTGCTATAGTTGATATTTTGTCTTATGAACCTAACCTATTCCACTGATCAACTAATCTATTTCTTGCCAATACCAAATGGTTTTGGTGACTGCTGCTTTATAAGATAGTTTTAGATCAGGTACAGCTAGGCCACAGAAGATGTAATTCTTGAAGAATGTCTGTTCCGTGAGAGCCAATGCAGAATCTTTAGCAAAGACAGGTTTATGCTTGTCTAGTGACCTCCTCCCAGATGATAATAAACTGAGCTCTGGTGGTCCCTCGAGTTGTTAACCTTCTGTATCCCAGGAACATTCTGTTGTAGTCCAGTGAAAAAGGATCATTGGATTTAGAGTCAGTACACTTGAATTTGAACTCTGACTCTGCTACTTTATTAATGGGATCTGAAGGAAACACATATTCCATATTTCCTCTGTAAGTTTCAGTTTCTACATCTATAAAATGAGGAAATTCGACTTGATTACTTCCCAAGTGTCTTTCAGCTCTAAATGCATGATCTTGGATTTCTTCCTTTCATATTCTTTCAGATTTCTGCTATACACTAAAATCTTAACTTTCTTCTTTGTCACACCCTCTAATAGACCAAGAAAGAGAATTGTCATCCTCCTTAGTCTTTGTTTATCATTTTTAGACCCACCGGCACTTAGCATTAATTTCTCCTTATAAAGTCTATATGGATAGTTGTTATTATCATCTCTCTACCTCCAGGTCAGTCCTTGGCTTGTGGTCTTCTTTGACTTAGTCTCTCTCCTTGGAGTAACCTAGCTTCCACTGCCTCAAACTATTTGTACAGGAATGGTCAGAGGCTAGGTTTCCCTCAGACTCCACCTCTACCCACTTCCATCATCCTCAATGCAACTTATTTGTTCCAAATGCCACCATTCCTAGAAATAGCAACAGTTGGAGGTCAAGAGAAGCTGGAGACAGTTTGGACTATTGTAATAATCCCCCAAAAGGTAACAGAAACCTAAAAAAAGCAGCAGCAATGAAAAAAGGAAGAAGCAGGTCTTTGCCAATAATAGTGGACCTTAAATCAACAAGATTTAACAATTGATTGGGTATAGGGATTTGAGAAGCTGAAAGAGTCAAAGAAACTACTGATGATCTGAGCCTGAGTGATCAGGAGATGATAGTGCCATTAACAGAAATAGGGAGAGGTACTGGTTCAGCAGGAATAGAGGATAAAGTCAGTATGGTTATCACAGGTTTTCAAGGGCTAGGAAAATGGCAGGCAGACATTTGGAGATGAAGACTGAACAGTGGGTCAGGCCAGAAGATATAATTCTAGGAATCATTTTAATAAAGCTTAGAACTGAAGCAATGGGAAGTCATGAATTCACTACGGAGAAGAAAACTGAGGACAGAACCTTGGCAACTCTTGCATTGAGGGAGCAGGAAGAAAAGTCATTAAAAGAGATGTAATTATCCAAAGATAGGAAGATGATTGAAATGGTGATGAGTATTGTAAAAACCCAGTGATGGGAGTGCATTTGGGAAAAAAGAGGAGAAGGATAAACTTCGGTAAGATGTTACAGAAAAGTCAGGAAGGAAGAGGACTAACAAGAGGCCATTGAATTTGGTAGTTAGGATGTCATCTGTGACCTTGGAGAAAGTAAGTTCAGGGGTAAGTGACAGAACAAAGTTAGAAATCAATGAATGGAGGTAAAAGAATAAGTATAGATTTTGCCTTTAAAGAAATTTGGCAGTCTTTAAAGGCAAGAGAGAGGATTGTAGTAATAGCTGGAAAGGGCATCATTCTTTTTTTTGGGGGGGGGGGACTTAAAATGCAAAATATATTTTGTTCTTTTTTATTAATTCTAATTTTATTTATTTAATATTTTCCCCCAGTTTTACATTTATAGCAAATTTTTCTTCTTCTTTTTTTTTTTTTAAAGATTTTTGAGTTGAGATTCTCTCCCTTATCCCCACCCACAATTAAGAAACCAAATATGAAGTTAAGTAAAACATTTCCATAAAAGACAAGTTGTGAAAGAAAACATCGATCTCCTAACCTAATGAAAATAAAAACTGTTAAGAAAAATTAAGTTCAAAATAAAGAGAGATATATAGAGAGAAAAAGAAAATTCTTTGGTCTGTATTCAGACTCAAACAGTTCCTTCTTTTAGTATGAATAGTATTTTTCATCATAAATCCTTCAGACCAGTTGTGGATGATTACACTACTGAAAAATGACAATAATTTATAGTTGGTCATAAGGGCATCATTCTTGAAAGGAAGGTTTGTATTTAGTGTGGGTGAGACTTGACTATGTTATATTTGTAGACAAAAGGAAAGGATCTATTAGAGAGGAAATTATTGAAAATACTAGAGAAAGCAGAGATAATTTAAAGGAACAAGGCTGTAGAGGAGGCAACGGGCTCATAGAGAAGAAATTAGTCCTGAAAATCAGGATGAAGTTTGCTTCTTCCTCAAAAGTAGAGAAAGAAAGGTAGGTAAAGGTAGAAATAATTTTTTATATGTGAGAGGTAAACATTGAGGGTGTTTACATTCCATTGCTATTAATTAAGTTGGAACTGAAATCACCATTTGAAAGTAAATTGAGTTGCATTAGGGCCTTCAGAATGGCAATGATTTAGGACCACCATTCTGGGGAATACAGAGATATGTATTTTGCTTTTGAGTTATGGACTTCTGTAAAGAATATGCTTGTTTTCATTTTAACAGAAAAAGACTGATCCTGGGGGATTAATGATTGTATCTCTGCTAAAGGACATTAGAATATAAACTTCTAGTATGATATTTCTAGGCATTAAAATAAATCATATATAAATATATTTTTAGTTTGTTTTAAATCTGTGAAAAGATATCAGGATAATGCTGATATATTATAGCAATCTCACCTTATTTGAAAAAATTTGAATAGAAAACTGCACTTTGTTTGTCAGGTCAGAACATGAAAAAGCCTTTTTTCTTGTAGATTGCCAAATCTGTATCACACAGCAGTCTTACAAATCATTGGGGAGTGAGGATTTTTCTAATAGAATATTGATTAACACTTTTTCTTGATGTTAATAAACATTCATCCAAAAGTGCTTTAAGCAATTTTATTATTTATTAGTTGCTTTTAAAGATAGCCACTTTTTGATTTTTCAGGGGTCACTGAAGTAATAAGTAACAAAATAAAAATTTAAACTTGGGTCTTTTGGCACCAAAGACATTACAATATCCCAACAGGTCATAGTGCTATTCCTTCACTATATCATTACTTTATTTGGTTCAGGGATATTGCTGTTCCTTTGCTTCAAATGAATAACCAGTTTTTAAAACTCCAAAACAAAATCTACTTTTATGAGCTTTTTGCTTGTTTCATAGTAGCTCTATTATTCAGGGAACAAGATTTTTTTTTATATGCCTTCCATGTTTTAAGCACTTTGTAAAATGGAGGAGATGAAAGACAAAGGTGAAATAATTTCTGCCTTCAAGGAATTTGTATTCTATAGGAGATAAATAACATGGAAACATACTTACACTACAAAATCCACAAAATTAGTAGAATTTAATTGAAAGTGGAAGAGGAGGCACTAGCATATGAGGTGATTAGGAAAGCACTAATAAAGGAGGTAGTTTGAACTGAGTTTTAAAGGAAATTAGGAATTGTAGGAATTGGATGTAAGGGAAAAGTGCATTCCAGGCATGAGGAAGAGCCTATGCAAAGATCATAGTAATGTCAGAGATAAGGTTGAGTGAAGAACTGCAAAAAGGAAAAAGGGAGAGGAAGGGAACAAATATCTATTAAGTGCTTACTGTGTACTAGGCATTGTGCTAAATACTTTATAGATATCTCATTTGATCCTCACTACAACCCCAGGAAAATTAGGGTGCTATTATTATCCCCTTTTTATGGTTGAAGAAACTGAGACAAATGAAGCTTGTGACTTAACCATGATCACACATTTAGTAAATATCTAAAATTGGATTTGAACTCGTCTTCCTGACTTTAGACCCAGTGCTGTATCTATTATGTCACCCATCTACCTCACCTGGTCAGTATGACTGATTTATAGAATCGTAATGTATAAGACCAGAACCAGATTGTGAAAGGTACCAGTTTGTAGCTTTTCCTAGAGGTAATAGCCAAAGGAATTTGAATAGGAGAGGTATTACCCTAGGGGAAAAAAAAGACTTCAAGAAAATGTTTTCTCAGATATTGATAATAAAATTATATTTTCACCTATAGCAATACACTTCAAAATATTGGATGATTAATCAAAAAGATACCTATGTATTATCTTTTTATAATAGGAAGTCTGAAAAATCTCAAATGTCTATTCAGGTGCAGAAAAACTTAAATACTTCTGAGCATAGTAATTTTGTTTTCCCTTCCATTCTCCCTCTTTTGAGCCAATTCTTGCTTCCTTTATTATTGTTATTCTTTCTTATTATTTTGTTATTCTGCTCTTTGGCCAGTAACTTGCTGAGTTATTTTATTATGCCATCAGGGTGTTTAGCTGGTTCATATTCAGCTGTTAAAACACACTTTAATAGTGTAGAGAACTATACTTGTTGTGGGAGAAAGTTTAGTTAAGGCATGATACCTGCCTTGATAAAAGTTATATAGGCTACCAAGGGGAGCCAAGATGGTGGAGAAGGCACACACAACTCTCTAAGCTCCTCTCATTCTCCTCATAACCAACTATTTAATCCAGCCTTAAAAATAGCTCTTCACTGCTTAAATTCATGAAGATTAGAAGCACTACAATTTACCAGCCAAAGGCAATCTGGAAGATACCAAGGAAAGGTTTGTCCTGAAGGGCCAGGAACTGGCGAGAGACTAGCATCCTGAGCAGACCAGGGGCGGGGGTGACACCTCTGTGGCTAGAGAAATTATAGAGACCACTCTGCTATAGGCTAACCGCTCTGCGTTGACTACAAAGCAGTAAACTGGCAGAGAAATTAAAGCCTAAAATAGAGGGTACTCTAAAAAACCCCAGAACCTAACGCGTTCTGGCTGTAACCCCTCAAACCCGGAAGTAACTCAGGCAGACTGTAACGCAGCTCTGCAGTCACATTCTGCAGTTCGGGGCAGTTACTAATCTGCATGGCAGGGGGGCACAGCCTGGGCAGCCTGTAATCGGTACAGTGGGGGGCTCGGCATGGGGCAATAGAACTTCCTCAGCAGACTGTGCTTCCCCGGCAGACACTTCCAGTCCCTGCAAATCCATTCACTGCTCAACTGCTAATACCCACAGCCCCAAGGCAGGCTTTGGCTTGGGAAGTGAAACTCTCACTGCTCAGTGTCTAGCCCCAGCGAAGTCGTTATCTCACACAGCTGGGGTTCTTTGAAGGGCAGGATCCCAGCTTGGCCCTGCTGTCCTGAGTTACTCCTGGGTGGGGAACTCCTTCCCAGACCACTCCTGTACTTTGCTGCTTTTTGTAGCCAGCTGGCAGGACAGCTACCGGTCCATACACCTTTCACTGCTCTGCAGAGGAAGCTGGTAATCTCCTGGCTCTGAAAGCAGACCTTACAGGCTTTAACAAAATGAGTAAAAAAATCAAAAGAACGATTGATAGTTTCTGTACAGAAAGAGAACAGCTTTTCGACCCTGAAGAGACTAATAGCATACAGTCTCCAGACAATTGTTGGTCCCCAATACAAAAGGCTCTCCTAGAAGAGACTATTAAAAACCTTAAAAGAGAACTAGAAGAGAAATGGGGAAAGGAACGAGAAGCTATGCAAGAGAGCAACAACTTCCTAAAATGTGAATTAGAAAAGATAAAAAAAACTCCCAAGAAGTGCAGGGAAATAGAATTTGCAAATTGCAAAAAGAAAATAACTCACTAAAAAAAAAATAGTGAAATGGAAAAAAATTCCATAGAGCAAAACAACTCAATTGGACATATACAAAAAGAAGTTTAAAAAGCTAATGAAGAAAATAACTCACTAAAAATCAGAACTGAACAAATGGAAATGGCTGATTCATTGAGACATCAAGAATCAGTCAAGCAAACCAAAAAAATGAAAGATTGGGAAAAAATGTCAAATATTTATTTAGAAAAATGACAGACCTGGAAAATAGATCTAGGAGAGATAACCTGAGGATCATTGGACTACCCGAAAATTATGATGAAAAAAAGAGCCAAGATACTATTTTACAGGAAATCATCAAAGAGAACTGCCCAAAAGTAATAAAACTAGAAGGGAAAACAGGTGTTGAAAGAATTTATCGAACACCATCTGAAAAAGACCCTAAAATAAAGACTCTGAGGAATATTGTGGCCAAACTTCAGAATTTTCAGACTAAAGAAAAAATTTTACAAGCAGCCAGGAAAAAACAGTTCAAATATTGAGATGCCACAATAAGGGTCACACAAGATCTGGCTGCCTCAACATTAAAGGATCGAAGGGCCTGGAATCAGATATTCCGAAAGGCAAAAGAGCTTGGAATGCAGCCAAGAATAAACTACCCAGCTAAGCTGAGTATTTTTTTCCATGGAAGAAGATGGACATTTAATGAAATAGAAGAATTCCATCTCTTTCTAAAGAAAAAACCAGACTTAAACAAAAAATTTGATCTCCAACAACAGGACTCAAGAGAAGTAGAAAAAGGTAAAAGTTTCTCTTGAGAACTATATTTCTGTTGTGGATATACATAAAAACCACATGTATAATTTGATTTTTCTGATATAACATAAAAAAGAGAAGTAGAAATGGAAAGGGGATAGTGTCGGGAAAAGGGGAGATAAAAAGAGAGAAACTACATGTGATGATGAGGCAAAGGAAACCTATCATATTTGAGGGAACTTAGAGAGAGGAAGGGACATTGTGTGAATCCTACTCAAATCAGAGTTGTCTCAAAGAGGAAATAATTGACATATTTGTTTTACAGAGATTCTTCTCTCCATTAAAAAGTGGGAGAGGAAAAGGGAGAAGGAAAAAGAATAATAAGGGAAGGGTACAAGAAAAGGGAAGGGATTCAAAGGGAGAAGGGAGGGATACTAAAGAGGGAGAGCTACGTGATGTAAGTGGGACCAATAAGTTTAATACTAGGAAAGAAGGGAAGGAGGGCAAGAAAAAGTAAAGTATAATCTGGGGATATTAGGATGGCAGGAAATACAGAATTAGTAATTTTAACTGTAAATGTGAATGGGATGAACTCTCCCATAAAGAGAAGGCAGATAGCAGACTGGATCAAAAGTCAGAACCCTACAATATGTTGTTTACAGGAAACACATTTAAAACAGGGAGATACATACAGAGTAAAAGTAAAAGGCTGGAGCAGAACCTATTATGCTTCAGGTGAAGTCAAAAAAGCAGGCATAGCCATCTTTATCTCAGATCAAGCAAAAACAAAAATTGATCTAATTAAAAGAGATAAGGTCTAACTTCCTAAAGGAGAAGTTAAGAGAGTTGCGAGAAGAAATAGACAGCAAAACTATAATAGTAGGAGATCTCAATCTTGCACTCTCAGATTTAGATAAATCAAATCACAAAACAAATAAGAAAGAAATTAAAAAGGTAAATAGAATATGACAAAAATTAGGTATGATAGATCTCTGGAGAAAACTGAATGGTGACAGAAAGGAGTATACTTTCTTCTCAGCAGTTCATGGAACCTACACAAAAATTGACCATATATTAGGACATAAAGACCTCAAAATTAAATGCAGGAAGGCAGAAATAGTAAATGCTTTCTTTTCAGATCACAGTGCAATAAAAACTACATTCAACAAAAAGTTAGATGTAAATAGACCAAAAAGTAATTGGAAACTAAATAATCTCATCTTAAAGAATGATTGGGTGAAACAGCAAATTATAGATAAAATTAATAATTTCACTCAAGATAATGACAACAATGAGACATCATATCAAAATTTGTGGGATGCAGCCAAAGCGGTAATAAGAGGAAATTTTATATCCTTAGAAGCTTACTTGAATAAAACAGAGAAAGAGAAGATCAATGAATTGGGCTTGCAACTAAAAAAAACGCCAAATTAAAAACCCCCAATCAAATACTAAATTTGAAATTCTAAAATTAAAAGGAGAAATTAATAATATTGAAAGTAAAAAAAAAACTGTTGAACTAATTAATAAAACTAAGAGTTGGTTCTATGAAAAAGCCAATAAAATAGATAAGCTTTTGGTAAATCTGATTAGAAAAAAGAAAAAGGAAAATCAAATTAGTAGTCTTAAAAATGAAAAGGGAGAACTTCCCACCAATGAAGAGGAAATTACAGAAATAATAAGGAGTTACTTTGCCCAACTGTATGCCAATAAATTTGATAACCTAAGTGAAATGGATGACTACCTTCAAAAATAAGAGGAGGAAGTAAATTGCTTGAATAGTCCCATTTCAGAAAAAGAAATAGAACAAGCTATTAATCAACTCCCTTAAGAAAAAATCCCCAGGACCAGATGGATTTACATGTGAATTCTACCAAACATTTAAAGAACAATTAGCCCCAATGCTATATAAATTATTTGATAAAATAGGGAATGAAGGAGTCCTACCAAATTCCTTTTATGACACAGACATGATACTGATACCTAAACTAGGTAGGTTGAAAACAGAAAGAAAATTATAGACCAATCTCCCTAATGAATATTGATGCTAAAATCTTAAATAAGATATTAGCAAAAAGACTACAGAAAATCATCCCCAGGATAATACATTATGATCAAGTAGGATTTATATCAGGAATGCAGGGCTGGTTCAATATTAGGAAACTACCAATATAATTGGCCATATTAATAACCAAATTAACAAAAACCATATGATCATCTCAATAAATGCACAGAAAACATTTGGTAAAATCCAACATCCATTCCTATTAAAAACACTTGAGAGTATAGGAATAAATGGACTTTACCTTAAAATAATCAGCAGCATCTATTTAAAACCATCAGTAAGCATCATATGTAATGGGGAAAAACTGCAACCATTCCCAGTAAGATCAGGAGTGAAACAAGGTTGGCCACTATCACTGTTACTATTCAATATTGTATTAGAAATGCTAGCTTTGGCAATAAGAGTTGAGAAAGAGATTAAAGGAATTAGAGTAGGCAATGAGAAAACCAAATTATCACTCTTTGCTGATGATATGATGGTATACTTAGAGAACCCCAGAGATTCTACTAAAAAATTATTAGAAATAATCCACAATTTTAGGAAAGTTGCAGGATACAAAATAAACTCACATAAATCATCAGCATTCTTATATATCACTAACAAAATCCTACAATCAGAGTTACAAAGAGAAATTCCATTTAAAGTAACTACTAATAGTATAAAATACTTAGGAATCTATCTGCCAAGGGAAAATCAGAAACTTTATGAGCAAAACTACAAACCACTTTCCATACAAATTAAGTCTGATCTAACCAATTGGAAAAATATTAAATGCTCTTGGATAGGGTGATCAAATATAACAAAGATGACAGTACTACATAAACTAATCTATTTGTTTAGCACTATACCAATCAAGACTCCCCAAAAAACTATTTTAATGACCTAGAAAAAATAACAACATTCATGTGGAAAAACAAAAGGTCAAGAATTTCAAGGGAATTAATGAAAAAAAAAATCAATTGAAAGTGGCTTAGCTGTACCAGATCTAAAATTATATTATAGAGCAGCAGTTACCAAAACCATTTGGTATTGGCTAAGAAATAGACTAGTTGATCAATGGAATAGGGTAGGTTCAAAGGACAAAACAGTCAATAACTTTAATAATATAGTGTTTGACAAACCCAAAGATCCCAGTTTTTGGGATAAGAACGCATTATTTGACAAAAATTGCTGGGAAAATTGGAAATTAGTATGGCAGAAACTAGGCATTGACCCACATTTAACACCATACACCAAGATAAGGTCAAAATGGGTTCATGACCTAGGCATAAAGAATGAGATTATAAATAAATTGGAAGAGCATAGGACAGTTTACCTCTCAGACCTGTGGAAGAGGGAGGAATTTATAACTAAAGAAGAACTAGAGATCACTATTGACCATAAAATAGAAAATTTTGATTCTATCAAATTGAAAAGTTTTTGTGCAAACAAAACAAATGCAGACAAGATTAGAAGGGAAACAATAAACTGGGAAAATATTTTTGCAGTCAAAGGCCTCATTTCCAAAATATGTAGAGAATTGACTCTAATTTATAAGAAATCAAGCCATTCTCCAATTGATAACTGGTCAAAGGATATGAACAGACAATTCTCAGACAAAGAAATTGAAACTATTTATAGACATATGAAAATATGCTCCAAATCATTATTAATCAGAGAAATGCAAATTAAGACAACTCTAAGATACCTCTAACACACCTGTCAGAATGGCTAGAATGACAGGGAAAGATAATGTGGAATGTTGGAGGGGATGTGGGAAAATAGGGACATTGATACATTGTTGGTGGAATTGTGAACACATCCAGCCATTCTGGAGAGCAATTTGGATCTGTGCTCAAAAAGTTATCAAACTGTGCATACCCTTTGATCCAGCAGTGTTTCTACTGGGCTTATACCCTAAAGGGATACTAAAGAAGGGAAAGGGACCTGTATGTGCCAAAATGTTTGTGGCAGTCCTGTTTGTAGTGGCTAGAAGCTGGGAAATGAATGGATGCCCATCAATTGGAAAATGGTTGAGTAAATTGAGTATATGAACGTTATGGAATATTATTGTTCTGTAAGGAATGACCAGCAGGATGAATACAGAGAGGACTGGCGAGACTTACATGAACTGATACTAAGTGAAATGAGCAGAACCAGGAGATCATTATATACCTCAACAACGATACTGTTTGAGGAGTATTCTGATGGAAGTTGGATCTCTTTGATAAAGAGAGCTAATTCAGTTTCAATTGATCAAGGATGGACAGAAGCAGTTACACCCAAAGAATGAACACTGGGAAATGAATATAAACTGCTTGCATTTTTGTTTTTCTTCCCGGGTTATTTATACCTTCTGAATCCAATTCTCCCTGTATAACAAGAGAACTGTTCAGTTCTGCACACATATATTGTATCTAGGATATTGTATCTATTTAAAATGTAAAGGACTGCTTGCCATCTGGGGGAGGGGGTGAAGGGAGGGAGGGGAAAAATCGGAACAGAAGTGAGTGCAAGGGATAATGCTGTAAAAAATTACCCTGGCATGGGTTCTGTCAATAAAAAGTTATTTTTAAAAAATTGTCTACTGGGGAGTAGAATATAGCATACAAAATAGCTTTAATGCTGTAACTTATGTTAATAAGGGGTAATACTTCAGAGAATAAGTAAAGTCATGTCTCTTTCATTGTAAGCTTTCTTTGATGACTTTTGTTCAAGAAATTTACAGATGATTTCAGTAGTAAAATGATGCCTTGAAGTCTGTCAAGTATTTGTTTGAAATACTTACCTTGACTTTCATCTTTTTTCCAACAGCAACAATGGTGTGGTTGGTAAACATGGCAGAAGGAGACCCAGAAGCTCAAAGAAGAGTTTCCAAAAATTCTAACTACAATGCACAAAGTAGGAGAAACTTTAGTCTTCATGTTCATTTTTTTCCCCTAGCTTTTCTAATTTTCTACTTACATTGTCATCTTATGGTAGAATGATATGCCATTATTAGAAAAAATTCTAGTGAAATATGTGGCCTCAAGAAAAATGCTTTGGGGATAATCTTACAAAATTCTAAGTCATGGTTCAGGTGACGGGAGAACTCGGACTTCCTTATTAAACAAAACTGCTAAAAGAGAATTCTGACATTGGGCTAGAATTAGAAGGGTGGAGATAATATACTGGATCTCCTGTTTAGAAGTTAACTTTGGAGTTAAGGTGACTAATAGGATTTTATAATAATTTCTCTACCTATACCTTAAGATCCCTTCATCATTTCAGTCTTTTGAAAAAAACAATATCCATGGGACAACTAGGTGCTGCAGTGGATAGTGCACCAGTTTTGAAGTCAGGAGGACCTGAGTTCAAATCTGGTCTTAGACATTTAACACTTTCTAGCTGTGTGATCCTGGGCAAGTCACTTAACCCCAATTGCCTCAACAACAACAACAAAAAATAATAATAGAAATAATATCCACTTCTCTGTGACCCCATGTGGAGTTTTCTTGGTAAAAATATTGGAGTGGTTTACTATTTTATTCTTTAGTTCTGCATTTTACAGGGGAGAAAACTAAGACAAACAGGGATAAAGAACTTGCCCGGGATCACATAGCTAGGTTAAATTCAGAAAAATGAATTTTTCTGACTCCATTTCTGGCACTCTATCCATTATGCCACTCAGCTGCCTAGGATCCCTACATACTAGAATAAAATAATCTAATCCATCCTATATTTGCATTTTCTTTTTAAGATAAAATACCTTTCAGTTTTATGGATTTGTTTTATTTCTAATTTAGGTTCCAGTCAGGTGAGCTTCATCTGTATAGAAAGAAACTTGAACCAGAAGTATATTGAAAAATGTTAATAGGAAAACATTCCTATTTATTTACAGTTTGCGTTTTTAAAATAACTAGTCTTCTTATACAACAGATGCCAGTTTAGAACAAAAGTTGATGAATCTTAACAAGTAGTTGCTTTCACCAAACTGAAGATATCTCATAAACTAAAGATATAATTTTTTGCTACCATTTTTTCTAAAGCTCCAGTAAACCAGAATTCCAGCAATGTCACTGACAGTGATGATGGCGGTTTCAATGAAGAGTGGGAAGCTCAAAGGGATCGTAATCTGGGGCACCACCAGTCTACTCCAGCATCCAGGGCTGCTGTGCAGGAGCTTCCTGGAGGACCTTCCCATATGCATGATGATCCTGAGGAAAGTATGTATCTGCTTCCTTAATTAGAGCAGCTATTCAAATGGGACACTATCAGTACCACCAAAGGAATCACTGAATTTAAGGAATAATGAAGTAGCTGCTCAGATGTTAAGCATATTTTTTTTTAAAATAACTTTTTATTGACAGAACCTATGCCAAGGTAATTTTTACAACATTATCCCTTGCACTCACTTCTGTTCCGATTTTTCCCCTCCTTCCCTCCACCCCCTCCCCCAGATGGCAAGCAGTCCTATACATGTTAAATATTAGGCATATTTTTCAAAAGTAAAGCTAAAGACATTTGGCCAGTGATATAGGCTGTTTCTGAAAAATGATAGTTTTACTGTTAAGCAAGTGACTATAATAATGATAATCATTATTATCATTATTATTATTAACAGCTTATAATAATATCTTGATGTATTTCATGTTGCTGTTTTGATAAATTAACCAAATTCTGCCCTTCATTCTCAAATGCATGTTGTTAGTTTTTATAAATCTATTGTTATTTAGCATTTTTAAACAAATGCTAGAAGAGAGAAAGGGAAGTTTGGCTTTTTATCTTTTTTGTTGGATGTTGTGCCTTACAGTTTGTTCATTGATATATTTCTTTTCTATAAGTGAAAATCTTATGTTTTAGAAGTTTTTTGATTTGTATTAATGTTTGGTATTTCCCAAATTCACAACCCTTTTTTTTTTCTGAGAAAGTTTTGCATAACTCCAGGTACACAGAAACAAAAAATAAGTATACAAATCAGTTACTGATAACCATAATTTTGTGACCCCCACATTCAGTTATGAGACCCCATATGGAGCCAGAAACCACAATTTAAAAAACTAGACTTTAGAGGTTATTCAGCTAGTTTTAAGGAGAAGAAAAGGAATTTAAAATGTCAGAAATGCAAATAGCCATGGATAACATCAGTATCACTTTGTAAGTTAAAGTTTGCAAGCATGGCATTCAAGACACTGTATCTCCTCTTTGATATTTCTAGTGGTACTTATTTGGTGACTAGGTAGTAATTATTAAGTGCTCGCTACATGCAGCTAGGTACCAGGGCTACAGAACACAAACAGCCTTTACCCTTCAGAAGGAGGGAGGAACATGTATATAGATAAGTAAATATAAAATATATAAAAATCATTTAAGATGTAATACATAATATAAAAATAATAAAATAAAACACGTAAAAAGTATCCTTGCTAGGAGTGAGGTAGGAAGTTTTACGTTCTCTGTCCAATTCTTTAGTCATTCCAGATTTCTTCTTTTTAAAAAAATCCGTTTTGTTACTGCTTTTTGTTCTTACATTTCAGTCGTTTCTAGAGGAAAATAAAGTCTTCCCCCAACCTATCAGACTGAGCCCTCCCATATAATAAAGAAAAAAATTGATCCAGTACCAGAATGACCACATCTAAAACATATGTAGCATTCTGCCCTAAAAGATTGTCTCTCTGCCATGAAGAGAGAAGTATATTTTATTTTTCATTCCCCAGGACCTCATTAGTTTTTCATTTACCCAGAATTCATCTTTTAGTGACATTTGCTATCATTTAATTCATATAATTCTCTGAATTCCTCATTTTCCTCATGTATGACACAGTAACATGTTATTATATTAATATGTCATAGTTCTTTCATCCATTCCCCAATCTTTGGGCACCTACCTTGTTTTCAGTTCTTTGTTACCACAAAAGGTTTTTTTTGGTTTATAATAGACCTTTATTTTCTGTTTTTAGCTTCCTTAAGGTATATATTCCATAGTAGAGTTAGTAGGTCAAAGAGATTATTAACAGTTTTCTCACATGATTTCACATTGCCATATGGAACATTTGTGCCAATTCACAGCTCCATCAACATTCTTGTCTTCCTATAACCAATTTAACATTGACTATTTCCAGTAGTACAATGGGAATAGTATGTCATCTTTGCCAGTTTACAAGGGGAACCTTGGAATCGTTTTGCTTTGCATGACTATAAATAATCATTTATAGTTTGTAACATTATGAATTTGTAGCAATTTTAGGAATTTTTGGATAATTTGATATATCTATTGGGCCAGTGATTCTTGATGTCAGGATTTATGTCATTATAAATCTTGGAAATCAGCTACACCCAGTAAAAGAACACTGTGAAATGAGTGTGGACCACAACAAGAGTATTTCTACTCTTTCGGTTATTGTTTGCTTGTAGTTTTGTTTTTCTTCTTAGATTATTTTTACCTTCTTTCTAAACTGATTTTTCTTGTGCCGCAAGATAACTGTATAAATATGTATACATATATTGTATTTAACATATACTTTAACATATTTAACATGTATGGGACTATTTGCCATCTAAGGGAGAGGGTAGGGGAAAGGAGAGGAAAATTTGGAATAAAAGGTTTTGCAAGAGTCAGTGTTGAAAAATTACCCATGCATATGTTTTGTCAATAAAAAGCTATAATTTAAAAAAAATTAAGTCTTGAAAATCAAACTTTTATTAGTAATATGATACAATTTTTTTTACTCCATAATTTTTCTTTTGCTATCTTCATTGATTTTCTGTTTGTATAAAAAAAACTTTTTTTTTTTTTTTTTTTTTTTTTTTTTACAAAATTGAAATTGTCTATTTAATTTTGTCTTATCTCCTTTGTCCTTTGGTCAAGAGTTCTTCTCCTGTCATTGTTACCTCCTCTTGTTCTTGTCTGATTTTTTATGATTTTATTTATTCAGCTCACTTAGTCATTTTGAATGTATTACAACATATGATATAACTGTTGAATTAAATCTGATTTCTAATTTCTGTTCATTGTTTTCCAGTTGTTGGGTTTTCTTTTTTTTTGGAGTTTTTATGAAAAAGAATTCTTTCCAGTAGTAATTTATATTCTTGAATTTCTTAAAACAGTAGGGTATTTTTTTTATTGCATTTGATTCTTATTTAGTTTGTTCCACTCATCTACTCTTGCTTTTAAACTAGCATCCAATAGATTTGTTGACTACTGCCTTGTAAATACAGTTTAAGGTCTGCTGGCACTGCGTTCCTTTCCTTCTTTCCTAGTCTTCTCTCCTTTCGTTATATGCCTTGAGATTCTAGACCTTTTATTTTTCAAAAGGAATTTTGTTAGTGCATTGTCTAGTTCAGTTGTGTATTCTGTAGGCAATTTTATTATTTTATAATATTATTAAATCTGTAATTTATCATTTTATAAAATTACATTAGTATGACCTAGTAATAAGCAGTGAATATTCTCTAATTATTTAATTGTCTATATTTCTATCCATTTCTGTATATTTCTTGCTGCTGGACTTCATTGACAATATATAAAAATGGTGATGACTTATGTGGTCTTATTTTGTATCCTGCAACTTTGCTAAAGTTGTGAATTGTTTCAGGTAGTTTTTTAGTTGATTCTTTAGGGTTCTCTAAGAATACCATCATATCATCTGCAAAGTGCGATAATTTGGTTTCCTCATTACCTATTCTAATACCTTTAATCTCTTTTTTTTCACTTATTGTCAAAACTAACATTTGTAATACAACAATGAATAGTAATGGTGATAGTGGGCAATCTTGTTTCACCCCTGATCTTATTGGGAATGGTTCTAGTTTGTCCCTATTACATATGATGCTTGTTCATGGTTTTAAATAGATGGTACTGATCATTTTAAGGAAAAGTCCATTTATTCCTATACTCTATCGTGTTTTTAATAGGAATGAGTGTTGGATTTTATCAAATGCCTTTTCCTGCATCTATTGAGATAATCATATGATTTTTGTTAGTTTGGTATTGTCAGTTATGCTGTTAGTTTTCCTAATATTGAACCAGCCCCTGCATTTCTGGTATAAATCTTACTTGGTCAGGGTGTATTATCCTGGGGATGACTTTCTGTAATCTCTTTGCTAATATTTTATTAAAGATTTTTGCATCAATATTCATTAGGGAAATTGGCCTATAATTTTTTTTTCTCTATTTTTACTACCTAGTTTAGGTATCAGCACCATATCTGTATCATAAAAGGAATTTGGTAGGACTCTTTCTTGCCCTATTTTTCAAATAGTTTATATAGTACTGGAATTAATTGTTCTTTCAGTGTTTGGTAGAATTAACATGTAAATACATCTGGCCCTGGAGATTTTTTTTAAGGAGTTGATTAATAGCTTGTTCTATTTCTTTTTCTAAAATGGGACTATTTAAGTAATTTATTTTATCTTCTATTAACCTGGGCAATCTATGTTTTTGTAGATATTTCTCCATTTCACTTAGATTATCAAATTTGTTGCTATATAGTTGGGTAAAATAACTTCTAATTATTGTTCTAATTTCCTCTTCAGTGGTGGAAAGTTCTCCCTTTTCATTTTTTAGATTAACAATTTGATTTTCTTTTTTCCTTTTTTTAACCAAATTAGCTAAAGATTTATTTTTTTATGAAACCAATTCTTAGTTTTACTTATTAATTCAATATTTTTCAATTCTCAATTAATTCAAATTAATTCATTTTTATTAATGTCTCCTTTTATTTTCAGAATTTCAAATTTGGTATTGTGTTGAGAATTTTTAATTTGTTGTTTTTCTAGCTTTTTTTTCCCTAGCCCAATTCATTGATCTCCTCTTTCTCTATTTAATGCAAATAAGCATCTAGGGATAAAAAATTTCTCCTAATAATTGTTTTGGCTACATCCCACAAATTTTAGTATGTTGTCTCATTATTGTCATTCTCTTGGATGAAGTTATTGATTGTGTCTATGATTTGTGTTCACCTATTCATTCTTTAGGATTAGATTAGGAATGTTAATTCTTAATGAAGACATTTGGATGCATTAGGAAATATTCTGTAACGTTAATCCAGTAATCCCAGTCTTGTTCTTAGTCTCTTCCCTTATTGCTCATCCTATTTGGTAGTATGCTGTTCTCTCTTTGAATCTGTGACCATCCTTCATTCTAAAACTTAAGCCACCTCTGTTTCAACTATTTCTTTACCCATGATATAGTTAGTACTTTTATATACATCTTCATTTTTTAGAATCTGATCTCCTTAAATATCTAAACCCCATCAATATAGGTCAGTGTAAGTCCTTAGTCTTATCCCATTGCTTGTTTCTGTAGGCTCATTTCACAGTTCTATCAGATGATTCACTTCTAGGCAGCATTATATTATTATTATTTCTTTCTCTGATTCCTTTTGTCTTCTACCCTAATGTCCCCACCCCCATCTCACTGTCATCTTTCTTATTCTTATTCTTATTTGAGAGTGAAAGTATAGTTCTTGGGCTCTCTTGTTTCATCTTTTTCTCTATCCAGAAGGAATTCCTCTGTATTATTCTACCAACCAATTCTACCAACTAGTATTGATTGACTTATTAAAAAGAATAAGATTTTCCCCCTTGATGTGCTAAGTCATTTTTTATATCTACTTTCTTCCTGATTTTTCCTGTTACATATCTTTGATTTCTTTAGCCATGTATAGGATCTTTTTGTCTTCCTACATATATCGTATATTGGCTTATTGTTTTGCTTCCTTTTTAAAAATGTATTTGTTCTGTTTGGTCAGTTTGCATGTTGAATACTCATCTTACCTCTAATTTATTTTGAAGAAATGATTCTAATTCTTCCCTTTTGTTTAAAACATATTATTCTTTTTTTAAAAAAAAATTATTATAACTTTTATTTACAAAACCATATGCATGGATAATTTTTCAACATTGACTCTTGCAAAACCTGGAAGTGTTGGCACTTTACTTGGGTTAATCCCCACCTCCAGTCTTTCTTCCAACCTTCTTCTACCTTCTTCTTGGATTGTTGCAGAAAGACCCCTATTTTACCCCAAGTCTTTCACCAGTCTGTGGTCTCCCTGAGGTGCAAATTTATTCTATTGGTGGTGGAAATCTGGAGAGCTTGAAATGTACCGACCTACTCCACCATCTTCCCAGAATCCTCTCCCCTAAATGTGGTATTCCTGATTCTTTTGAGATACATTCTCTCTTAAGCCAAAGCAATCAGTGGTAGCGTGGAGCCAGATAACCTAAGTCCAAATCCCAGCTCTCTTTTTCTGCTACCTCAGTATCTTTAACCTCACTGGGCTTAATTTTCATATTTAAAAATTAGGAGGTTGAACTAGACAGTTTCTCTAGTCCCCTCCAGCTCTAGCTTCTTCAGTACCATCTGGGTAGTCAGATTTTCCACTCTTGATTTTCTCTTTTTTCTTTTGAGAGTCTAAATTCTCAAATGGAAGCCCAGTGCGTCCTTGGCATCTGTCCTGGAATTTCTTTTATACTTTCAGTAATCTCCTCCTTAGCTCCCAAGGGTTCAGTAATCCTCTCTGTGCAGTTAGCTCCCAAGCATACACGGCTGTGTCATCACCACTTGGGCTCCAGTCCTCTATTACCAGCTGCCTGTTGGACATCTCTGTTTGGATAATGCCATAGATATTTCAAAGTTGGCATGTCCTAAATAGAGTTCATTATCTTTCTGCCTGAAGCCACTCCTATACCTAACTTGTCTGTTTTTGTTGAGAATACTGTTGAGAAGTCACCCAGCTTCTTAAGGTTGGTGTTATACTTAACTCTTCATTTTATCTCCCTGTTCCTCCTCTCTTCCTACCACCATTTGAATCGGTTGCCAAGTCTGGTCACATTTAATTCCACAACATCTGTCATATCTCTCCTCTTTTTACTCACATGACCACAACCCTCATTAAAGCTCTCATTACTGCACTGTTGTATTAGCTTCCAAATTAGTCTCCTTGCTTCTAGTCTGACCCTTTCTAATCTGACTGTATCACTCTCTTATTTAAAATGCTTCATTGGCTTCATTTTCCCTTCAGAGGTGACATACAGATTCCTTTCTTTGACACTTGAGTTCTTTACAGAATCTGCATGTATGTAATTTCTAGCCTGATTACACATTTTCTCCCAATCTGTGTTCCAACCAAATAGGTTTGCTTGCTGTTTACCATGCATAACATCTCTGCTTTCATCTTCATGCCTTTTTGCTGATTACCATGCACTTGGACTGTCTACCTCCTCACTTCTGTTTTTTTGGAATCTTTATGGCTCACTTCAAATGCCATTCCCTACAGGAAGCCCTTCCTGATCCTCCAGTGCTTAATGATTTTTCTCCTCTCTCCCTATAAAGAATTATTTGAGCATATTTGGTATCTGTATGCACGTTGTTTCCCTCTGGTAGAAAAATAAGCTCCTTGAAGGCAGGAAGCATTTTGTTTTCTCCTTGTGTCCTAACACTGTCATGCCTTGCACCATATGGACACTTAATAAATGCTTCTTGAATTGGATTTGTCCAAGTCTTTCAGTTTCCTATTTAAAACATTATAATACAAATATGTGGCAGGTTTCTTCTGGCAGTGTCATTAATCATAATGCGTCAGATTGCATTTCCTAAAGCTGAAGTTAATACTGTTTGTGTTTTCTATAACATTTCACCCAAATTCTAAATAACAGCCTTCTTTTTTTTTGTCTCCTAGTACCATTTTGTTAAGAGGATTCAGTTTTACTTATGTCATTCATCAGTAACATTTTTTAAAGAGGATTCAGTTTTCTTGTGTCATATACCTGCTCCTTACCCTTTCCAGCTTAGTAAGCATTATGGATTTGATTAAATGACAACAAAGCATGATTATCTAATTAAACAGAAATCCTAAAGTTTAAAATAATAAAATTTTTAAAAGTATATATTGTTTTTATATTTTCTGTAATTGAGACCTTTAGACAAATATTTTTCTTCATGTTCCTCATCCCTTCTTTTCAGGGGGAGTGAAGCTTGGACTAGGAGATTTCATTTTCTACAGTGTTCTGGTTGGCAAAGCCTCAGCAACAGCTAGCGGAGACTGGAACACAACAATAGCCTGTTTTGTAGCCATATTAATTGTAAGTATAACCTAACAAATTATATCTCTAAGGCTGCAACATAGTAGTCATGTGGGGAAGTAGCCATGCTAGAGACCTATTTTAAAGAGGATAATCAGAAGTCAAATATGTTCAGGGAACTGTGTTCTAAGTTTATTATAGTTCAAGTGGTGTCATTTTTAACAGCTTTGTGCTACAATTTTTGGCCAGCTTTTAGAACACAATGGTTATAAATCTACATGACTGTCATTTTTTGATACCTTTACAAAAAGGTAAGCACTGATTTTTTTTTTTTTTTGAGAAATAATTAGGGTTAAGTGACTTGCCATGAGTCACACAGCTACTAATTGTTAATTATCTGAGGCTAGATTTGAACTCAGGACCTTTTGACTTCAGGACTAGTGCTCTATCCACTGTGCCATCTAGCTGCCCCCTAAGCACTGAATTTTCTACTTATATGTTTTGAGCAAATTAATTTCATATGATATTTTTGTTTGCTAATTTTTCTATGAAATATACCATCTTTGTTGTGCATGTGTTAGCATGATGAGATATTACAGGAGCCACTTGTTAGTGGCCACTGGGGATCTACTTCTGACCAGCAGAATAGATTCCTTCATGTGAGAAGATGATAAGGATACAAAGAGACTGAGAGGAAGGTATATTCTCTGACCTCTCTCCTCTTCCCTCTTGCCTCCATTTATTTCATTCTTAATTCACAAGCAACATCTTCCTCTGTAAAGGCTGCTTTGCATGTCCTTCAGGGGTGTTATGATTCACAACTGTGGGGGCTTTCAGAGGACTCCCCGCCTCTTAATGGTACAGTCCCCTTTAACCCTTTACAGGCTTCCTGGGTTTTGCACTTAGACAAGGTCCCTTAACAATGAGAATATTAAATAATAATAAATATTAATTTATATTATTAAATTTTGTTGTTATTCAGTCATTTCATCCATATCCAATTCTTTCTGACTCATTTTGAGTTTTCTTGGAAAAGATACTGGAATGCTTTACCATTTCTTTTTTCAGCTCATTTTACACATGAGGAAATTTAATTACTTACAGTCATATAGCTAATAAATATCCAGGACTGGATTTGAACTCAGGTCCTCCTGACTCTGGGCCTCATGCTCTATCCAGTGGGCTACCTAGCTGCCCTCCATTATTAAATCTACTTTAAAATACCTACTATAATTTGTTTTTTTCTTCAGAGAAAATTTCTTCTTCTTTTTTTTTTTTTAAGTTTTTTATTTACAAGTTATATGTATGGATAATTTTACAGCATTGACAATTGCCAAACCTTTTGTTCCAATTTTTTCCCTCCTTCCCCCCACCCCCTCCCTTAGATGGCAGGATGACCAGTAGATGTTAAATATATTAAAGTATAAATTAGATACACAATAAGTATACATGACCAAACCGTTATTTTGCTGTACTAAAAGAATTGGACTCTGAAATATTGTACAATTAGCCTGTGAAAGAAATCCAAAATGCAGGCAGGCAAAAATATAGGGATTGGGAATTCAGTGTAATGGTTCTTAGTCATCTCCCAGAGTTCTTTCGCTGAGTTCCATTGGAACTTATTTGGTTCATCTCATTGCTGAGGATGGCCAGGTTCATCAGAATTGATCATCATATAGTATTGTTGTTGAAGTATATAATGATCTCCTGGCCCTGCTCGTTTCACTCAGCATCAGTTTGTGTAATTCTCTCCAGGTCTTTCCTTCAGAGGAAATTTCATGCTGCATGCCCTTTCCCCAAAAATTTTGTATTTAACTTTTAAATAGCTAAGGAAGAGAATGAATTGTACAAATTACTTTGAGTTTCACAGAAAGCTTGATCGTTTTCTCTAAATATAACCCTTGTTTCTAATTTATCCCATTAGCATCACTTCTCCTTGTAATATAGAGCACAAAGACTAAAGCTTCTATGCTGATGGTCCAGGCAGCACCAATAAAATTTCAGGGACTGAAGTCTTTTTAGAAAAGAAGAGTCCATTTTTTTACTGTTAGAAGTGATAGAATTTAGTGATTTGTGTTCTCAAGCAATGAAGTTTTATCACTTTTTACTTTAACTATTTCTTTCCAAGACCAATCTGAAGATTGTAAAAATTTCAAGTATTTTATGTCAATTAAATTTTTTCCTTTTGAAAAATTTGTTTCAATTTTATTTTTGTTTAAAATTGTGTGTGTATGAAATAGACTGAGTCATTGCAACTAGGTTGCTGTAAATCAGTGAAATGAGTTTTGTTTTATTTTATACTAGATTCCTCAAAAAAATTTTTAATGACTTTCTTCCACAGTGTTAAAAATATTAGGATTTCTAAAATTTAACCTAAAAAAAGTGTTCAATTGGTAAATGATTACATGAAGCAAAACCTCCCGAGTTCCATAACAACATTGAATTGTAAAGTGGTTGTATAAGTGCATTTCAGCTTATGGCTTCTTTCTACTTTCTCTGCAGGGTTTGTGCCTTACCTTACTGCTTCTCGCCATCTTCAAGAAAGCATTACCTGCTCTTCCAATCTCCATCACCTTTGGGCTTGTTTTCTATTTTGCCACAGATTACCTTGTGCAGCCTTTTATGGACCAGCTAGCATTCCATCAATTTTATATTTAGCACATTAAAAATTGGAATCCCATGGATTTTTCTCCTCTGACTGTAGTAAAATCTGGAGAGGACAAAAAAATTTTCCTCTTCTTCATGGAACAGTTTCAAGATTCCCAGATGGATTCATTGCAACTTTCTCCCAGTTTTTTGTGAGAACTTGCCTCCCTGAACATTGAAAGGCAGTAAATGGTTTTAAATGTTCATTTTTAATTTTTTTTTCCTACAAGAAGCCACCTGGATTTGTGAATAGAAATAGGAGGAAAACAATAGGCTAAAAAATTGTTAATGCTTCCACCAGCAATTTATCCCTTGGTAACAGGTAGATATTACCAACACTACAGACTCTCAGGACTACTATTGCCAAGAGGTTAAATGAGGGAAGTTGTTAAACCAAACAGTAATCTTTATTTGAACACACATGTTGAAAAAAGATCAACCTAATAAATCTGTGTTAGTTAAGTGTTGAGCCATTTGGGTGTATCATCAGGTGGACAGACATCTGCAGCCAAATGGAATGGAGAAAAGGGAGGCAGCTTGCCACTTCCAGATTTTTATGCTAGAAGTTCAAGCCATTTTCAAGTAAAAGAATCTCTTCCACCTTGGGTCAAGCCAGGTGCTTAGACAGATTTTAATGGTTTTTTTTTTTTTTTTTTTTTGGTTGTTCTGAAGCACTGAAGTTTTATCACTTTTCACTTTCACCATTTCTTCTCAACCTCAATCTAAAGTTAAAAAAAAAAAAAAAACAACTAGTCCATCTCAAAGGACTTTGGTTCAAGATTCAGTAGATATTGTGGTAAGGGGACTATTCAAAGCTTGCTCCTCACCAGCATTCTCAAAATGCTTCGGCTGTTCAACTAAATTTCTGTCCGTCCTTGCTGTGATGGCAGCACACAATTAATCTTTGTTTTTCAACAGGTACAGCATTCCAAGTTCATGTTTCCCCACATACCTTCCATCTTTCCCCTTCACTCCAAATTGCATGTAATTCTTCTAAGACAGATAATCCATCATAGCAATGAATGGATGACCTATTTATTTTAGAATTTAACTCAAGCATGCTTATAAATTGCTGCAGTTAACCTTTTTCTTGTAATTTCTTCACCAATATACAGACTTCATCCAAAGTTTGTGGCCAAAAGCTGGGGAATTAAAAAAATATGATGTTTTGTGATATTCTTTTTCTTAGTCTGATTCAATATTTCTGGCAGCTGTTGAGAATTAGAATGCACTGCTGAAGGCAAATTATTTTTTAAGTACTTTGTGAATCAATTTTGTTTAGCAAAGTTAGAAAGTAGTAGGTAGAAAGATACTATTTTTAGTCTAAAGCTTGGCCTATGGAGAACATGGGGTTAAGAGGAGAAGTCACTGATGAGTGAAAAAGAGGCCTCAAACAGCGAATAGGCAAAATAAACCAAATACTAAAGAGCAGATACCAAATCATTTATCAAAGACTTTACAATTGGTTTTTTGTGATTACACCTCTCCTATTGCAGGTTGTTTCAAAATATCTTTGTTTGAATTGAGGACAGTGAAGACTGTGAAAGCATTAAAATCCAGGTTCTGTACAAGTATGCCAAACAAAAAAAATCTGATGACTGCCCTTTTTAGAGGTAATCTCTCTAAAGTCTGTGTGGTAGACAGCAAACTCTGTTGGCCTTCTTTACCTCAGAGAACCTTTAGCTTTAGTGATGAAATGATGTGATCTGAAGGCGTGGCTCAGGAATGGCCAATATCATCTCTTCTCCTTAACATGTTTCTAGCTGTAATATATTTTCTAGATTGGAGCAATTCCCTGGAATATATATACCCTGCCAGTGGATGACTTCTCTGATTTATTATGGTAATAAGTAAAATGTGTGTATTCACCTGGTTTGGGATTTTATGTTTAGATAATGCTTTTGTATCTAAGTACTTGCTTATATTGGATTGCTTTGGGAATTTCAGTGGAAATGAAGGATGCAAAAAAAAAAAAAGGATGAATTTCAGAATGTTTGATTGTTTTGCTTTTTTAAAAAAGTCTGAATATTTTCTTCACTTAATACTTTTCTCTTTCTTTCCCACTTAAATAATTTAAAGCAGGAATATTATTTCCTGTAGTTTTACCTGTGATTCAGAAGCCACTTATATATCAATTCATCATCTCAGGAATTAAGTGAAGCATAAAATAGGTTCTTTTAAAAAAGGCTTCCAGATAAACCCTATGTATTATAGATTTTGACTTCAAACTAGAGTTTACCTAAGAGAGATTTTATTGTGTGTTTATTGGCCACCCTGTATTTTAGTTTTTCCCCTTGAAAGGCTTGTGATGCTACATGCAAATCTAAGCCATGTCTAAATCAAACTGTATAACAACAAACAGACCATTATGTTCCATTAAGTAGAGCCAAGGATATCAGTAGTATGAATTTGCCCCCAGACACTCTGTAAGGACAAGTTTAGACATCCCAGAATATGAGGTCATGGTATGAAACAGAGGAAGTTCCAGATGCATGCTTTAAAGTCATTCAGGAATGGGTAGTCACAGTATTCATCTCATAAGTGGGAATCTGGGGATAGCTAGCAGTGGGGCTCTTCCACAATGGGAAGAGCACTGCATTGAACTAACCAACAAAGTGCAACAGATTCAGAAGTTAGATAAATTTCAAGTTTAGTTTAAAATTAAAATATCCTTTAAAAGAAAGGAGTTAATAGGTGAGAAAATAGTAGATTTGTATTTAGTTTTGACACACAAAATAATAGAGTACATTTTTGTAGAAAGTAGTTTACAAGAAGATTGATGTTGTTTGATTCCCTGGACTAGAAGCCACAGGTTTTGTTGTTTTTGTTTTTGTTTTTGTTTTTTGTAATGGCCAATTCAATATTGTACTTCGAGGTTATTTTCTTTCTTTCTTTTTTTTTTTTTTTTTTTTTTAGAAAACACCCTTATCTTTTACTAAAGTATCTTCCTACTAAAAGTTAAGCAAAACCAACTATTAGAACAAATTGCAGGTACCACAACTTCTTATTGATTGCATTTTACATTTAGAAAAAATTGGAAATCATGATCTTTGCAGAGCTTAGAAGAAAAGTATGGGGAAAGGCAGCAATTTATTATTAATTTGTCTACCCATAAAAGCAACAACTGAATATATTGTTTTAAGTTCTGAATGTTGGATCTCCTCCCTGTGTGTCATTTACATCTAACAGGCTGCAAATAATATTATATTACATTTTGCTCTTATCTAAAGCCGTTTCCCTAAAGACTTCAAAGCATTTTTCATAGAAACGCATCTGTACCCCACTGGCAAAAGGGGAAATATAAGAAATTAAGCAATTAATGGAAGTCAGGTGATGTCAGAAGCAGAACTAGAGCTATGTTCTGTGATTCTTGACTACAAGTTCCTCATTTTATTTACCACACCATGCGCTCAATCAGCAACATTTTTTTCCTGGAAGGAAGAGGCTACGTTACCTTGGACTTTTCTAAATTTTTCAAGAGTTTCACTTGAACTGTGTTACTTCTTTCCTGTTTTCTAACATACAGATAACTTTAAGCTCTTTAAAACATTGGAAACTTTAGGCATAATGACTGTATACTCTGATCTGTAACCACTTTTTCATGGTTGTTAAGGGCTCTTGCCACATGAACATAGTTGACACTGAAAATTGCAATAATGCTGTCAGAGCCTTATGTAGCATATGCTGTCACAGCTTCTCTACCTGTACCATCTCTGCATGAGAAGCAGGCTCGTGAACTGGATTGTGCTCATTTCAGGAATGAGTCTTCTGAGTGAACTAAGGCTTCTTTCCTTCTCTTCCTCTGAATTTGCCCTTATCATAGGAAGACAGTACCCTACCTCCCTCTTCCCCTGCAGATGTCCTAACACTGTGTTGGATCCTAAACACTGTGTTGGAAAGGAGCTTTCAGAACTGTACAGATGATCTCACTGATCTCATGGCAGAGACTTTTGTATCTTCAACTTGAGCATAGAGCATATATCTTCGTAACGTCTCTAAAATCCCAGAATAGAGGACTTTGAAAATCACTCGCCAACTTTCAACTCTTTGCAGCCCTGCCATAAAAGAATGATCTCTGAGTAGCTTATTTGGATGCCATTAGCTGGTGGTCTTACCTGATTAGAGGAAACACCTCCCTAAGGAGAGGATTATGTTAGGTATTGCCTTGACCACCAGTATAGTCCTGATCAGAAACCTACCAATTTTACCTGCTGTACTTGAAAGCTGCCTCCTGCTGACATCACTCAATGTCTCTGTCTACAAAGCAATTTCAGAATATCTCAGAAAGGTACCACTTCCTGGATGCTTGCTCTGTCATTAATAAGAGGAGACGGTTGGGTCCCTCCTCAAATGTGCCTGACTAGAACTTCAGGTTGGACTATGCAGTGGGGAAAGTTTCCTTCTTAGGACATTTTCCTTTTTAAAAGAACAAGTATTTATTGGAACCATTGGCAGCAGCTTCAGAACTTTGAATCATGCAGTGGTGGCTACAGGGTTGTGCACACTGCAATAGTGGCTTGGTTTACAATGCGATTGGACATGCTGGAATATGGGCTTCATTGGGATTCCTTTACTTTCAAGTGTTTGCTGTTTTGTTTTTGTTTCTACAGATACTGATTTGTACATAATCCAGAAAGAATGTGAAAACATCTTTTTGTAACACCTTTCAAATTCTTGATAAGATACAATTTTGATAGATTGCAAAATTTTCCTGTATTTGTCAGATTAATAAACTAAAGATCGCATGAATCCTAACTGCTAGTTGTCTTACCTTAAGTACCATGGTATAAAAATTCTGGAATGCAGAAATTAGTGTAGAGCAGGTCAGAAGCCCATTTTTATTCTGTGCTGTTAAGATAATATAGATTATATGGCAAGCTATGCTCCCAAGTGATAAAATTTTATAGATCTTTATTAAAAACTTCATTTCCTTAAAAAACTCATTTCAAACTTGTTTCCTAAAGAAAAAATTTATAATAATTTAAAGACATTGTCAAAACTAATTATTGCATGAAATAACCCTGCATGAAGGTTTCTTGCAATCCAGATGTTTCTTATGTTAGAGAAATATTTTTAGCTGGGAGCTTGTCTGTAGATCATACAACAGCATTCAATACAGATTTTATGGATTTGACAATACACAGAATTTCCAGTCCACTTCCCCATCCTCTCTTGCAAACATTACAACACCTCTATTTACTTAACAGTGAATGACATCCACTTTGTATTATTCTACTAGGAAGAAAATGAAAGGGAAGTTGCAGTCTGAAGAAGGAAGCCAGAGGGGGAAGCACTCAGAACTTTTTTGCCAAGGGTATTTTGAAAAACTAACAAGTCCCAAAACTTGCTTAAGAGTCTTTCTTTTTTCTTTCTTTTTTTAAAATTAAAGATTTTTATTTACAAAACATATGCATGGGTAATTTTTCCAACATTGACTCTTGCATAACCTTTTGTTCCAAATATTCCCTCCTCCTCCCAACCCCCTCCCCTATCTGGCAGGTAGTCCAAAACATGTTAAACATGATGAAATACATGTTACATTCAATATATATATACATATTTATACAGTTATCTTCTTGTACAAGAAAAATCAGATCAAGAAGGAAGAAAAAGAAATACTCAGAGAAAACAAAATCCAAGTAAATAACAACAGAGAATGTTAGGTTGTGTTCCACACTCTGTTCCCATGGTTCTCTCTCTGACTGTAGATGGCTCTCTTCACTCCACAATTGGAACTGGTTTGAATCATCTCATTGTTGAAGAGAGCCTCATCCATCAGCATTGATAATCATATAGTCTTCTTGTTGCTGTGTAATAATGATCTGGTTCTGCTCATTTCACTTAGCATTAGTTCATGTAAGTCCTGAGAGTCTTTTTGAACTTAATTCAAACATTTTTCAAGCACACACAATATGTGAGGCACTAGGCACTAATGACACGAAAAGATAAAGTCCTTAAGAAATTTATATTTTTATTAAGAAAACCCATTACAATTTGAAGAGCTGGAGTTGGGAGAGGGAAAGACAGGACAGACAGGGACTAAGGAAAACTTAAAAGAAATTACCCCTATGCTGAATGTTAAAAAAAAGAGGTTCTCCAAGAAAGAGATGAAGAAATACATTCCAGGCATGGGAGATGGCTTATGCAAATACTCAGCAATAAGAAATGGAAGATCAAGTTGAGAAGGAAAGTTAGTTGCTTGCTCTGACCAGAATATTTTATTGTTTAGTTATGTCTGACTCTTCATGACCCCATTTGAAGTTCCTTGGCAAAAATATTGGAGTGGTTTGCCCTTCAGCTCATTTTATAGATGAGAAAACTGAGGCAAACGGGATTGCCCAAGGTCACACAACTAGTGTCTGAGGCCAGATTTGAACTCAGAGAGATGTATCTTCTTTAGGCCTGGCACCTTATCCATTGCACTACCTAGCTTCCCGTGTGGCTAAAATATGGATGACATGAAAGGAATAATTTGGAAAGGTAGTTTGTAGCCAAATGATGGAGATCTTAAATGTTTCTAATAAAAGGTATTTTATTGTTGAAGCAATTAGAACCTCCTGGAGGCTTTTATATAGTGTAGTGACACAATCAGTGCTGCTCTTTAAGAAAATTAATTTTGTCAGTTCTGTAAATGGAAAGCCTGGGATGGCTTGCCAAGGGAAGAAGATGATTGATCAGGAGTTGATTAAAATAGTAAAGATGAAAGGTCATGAGTCCCTGAATTAGGATGGTGTTCATGTAACTGAAGAAAAGGGAATGAGATATGAAGGGAAAACTGACAAGAATCAGCAGTTGAATGGATGGGGTTGGGGGAAGGATCAGCTGAGGAAAAGGAAGAATCATCAATGACTTGGATTTAAGAATGTGGGTGACTCAGAAGAGGCTTCTCTTTGCCAGGGACCCAGACAGTGATAGATTTGTGTTCTAATAATGATATCCCTAGATAGAAGTGCTTAACAGAACAGATTAAAATTGGATTTCCTAAATTGATCCAAGCCAGATTTTTTTTTGCAGCTGTTCAATGTCCATCATATATATATATATGTATATATATGAGATACACATACATATGTGTATATATAGTTAGGACCTATGATTTCCTCCATTTGAGAAATTGTGGAGAATTGTATCTCCCATTGTGGAGAATCTCCACCAGGATGAAGGAAACTTAGGTTTCTTCTAACTTATCTTAGGACCTAGTACAATGAGGGGCAGTCAACAAAGAGTAGGTTGCATACTATGTCTGTTCTAAGTCTTGAGAATACAAAGAAAATTAAAACCATTTCTGACTTCAGGGACCTTTCATTTGAATGGGGGAGACATGTTTAGTCACTCATTTATCCAGTGCTTGGTCTCAGAACTAGGAAGAACAAAAGAGAAGAATTGTGTCTAGGGGTGGCCTTCCAGAGTGGAAGGTTGTCATGGATCCTAGACTCTGTACTGAGCAAGGACAGGTTCACTCAGTCTCATTTCTGGTCCCCAGCCAATTCTGAAACCTACAGCAGAATAATCAGGGCAGGGAGCTCCAGATTAAAGGGGAGTCTGCAGTTTGATATTCAACCTGAGTCTTCCATCTAGCAAACTGCTAGAGCCCTCACCATGGCAAGCTGACAACGACTAAGAAAAAGGAGCCTGGACATCATATTTCTTTTTTTTTTTTTAGTTAATTTTTAAAAAATAATTATAGCTTTTCATTGACAGAACATATGCATGGGTAATTTTTTACAACATTATCCCTTGCACTCACTTTTTTTTTTGTCCTATTGAATTTTATTTTATTTTATTTTAACTTTTTATTGATAGAACCCATGCCAGGATAATTTTTTACAGCATTATCCCTTGCACTCGCTTCTGTTCCAATTTTTCCCCTCCCTCCCTCCCTTCACCCCCTCCCCCAGATGGCAAGCAGTCCTTTACATGTTAAATAAGTTACATTATATCCTAGATACACTATATGTGTTGCACTCGCTTCTGTTCCGATTTTTTCCCCTCCTTTTACCTCCTCCCCTAGATGGCAAGCAGTCCTATATATGTTAAATATGTTGCAGTATATCCTAGATACAATATATGTTTGCAGAACCGAACAGTTCTCTTGTTGCATAGGAAGAATTGGATTCAGAAGGTAAAAATAACCTGGGGAGAAAAACAAAAATGCAAGCAGTTTATATTCATTTCCCAGTGTTCTTTCTTTGGATGTAGCTGCTTCTGTCCATCATTGATCAATTGAAACTGAGTTAGATCTTCTCTTTGTCAAAGAAATCCATTTCCATCAGAATACATCCTCAAACAGTATCGTTGTTGAGGTATATAATGATCTCCTGGTTCTGCTCATTCACTCAGCATCAGTTCATGTAAGTCTCACCAGTCCTCTCTGTATTCATCCTGCTGGTCATTTCTTACAGAACAATAATATCCCATAACATTCATATATCACAATTTACCGAACCATTCTCCAATTGATGGGCATCCATTCATTTTCCAGTTTCTAGCTACCACAAAAAGGGCCGCCACAAACATTTTAGCACATACAGGTCCCTTTCCCTTCTTTAATATCTCTTTGGGGTATAAGCCCAGTAGTAGCACTGCTGGATCAAAGGGTATGCACAGTTTGATAACTTTGTGAGCATAATTCCAGATTGCTCTCCAGAATGTTGGATTCGTTCACAGCTCCACCAACAATGTATCAGTGTCCCAGTTTTCCTACATCCCCTCCAACATTCATCATTATTTTTTCCTGTCATCTTAGCCAATCTGACAGGTGTGTAGTGGTATCTCAGAGTTGTCTTAATTTGCATTTCTCTGATCAATAGTGATTTGAAACACTCATATGAGTGGAAATAGTTTCAATTTCATCATCTGAAAATTGTCTGTTCATATCCTTTAACCATTTATCAATTGGAGAATGGCTTGATTTCTTATAAATTTGAGTTAATTTTCTATATATTTTGGAAATGAGGCTTTTATCAGAACCTTTAACTGTAAAAATGTTTTCTCAGTTTGTTGATTCCCTTCTAATTTTGTTTGCATTAGTTTTGTTTGTACAAAGGCTTTTTAATTTGATGTAATCAAAATTTTCTATTTTGTGATCAATAATAATCTCTAGTTCATCTTTGGTCACAAATTTCTTCCTCCTCCATAGGTCTGAGAGGTAAACTATCCTATGTTCCTCTAATTTATTTATAATCTCGTTCTTTATGCCTAAATCATGGACCCATTTTGATCTTATCTTGGTATATGGTGTTAAGTGTGGGTCCACTGGACATATTTCAAAAAAATCACAGAAGAAAATTGCCTAGTTTTCTTCCAGAAGATAAGATAAAATAAAATGAACCCACTGGTCACCTGAAAGAAACTCCAAAATAATTCCTTCCAGGAGTATTTTGGTCAAAGTCCCTAACTTCCAAGTGAAATGAAATCTATTGCAAGCAGCCAGAAAGAAAGACTTCAAGTACCAAGTAACTGCAATCAGGATTGAACATAATGTAGTAGCTACTACTATAATGAAATGAACTTGGAATGTATTTCAGAAGATAAGGGGATATAAGCTTACTACCAAGAGTAGCATACCCCCCAAACAGTGTAATTCTGCTGGGAGGAAAATGAATCTTTAATGAAATAGAATATTTCCAAGAATTCCTAATGAAAAAAAAGTAAATATGAGTAGGCAATTATAAGGGACTAAGGGATAAATTATTTACATCCTAATGTGGGAGAAATATATTGCTCCATATCAAGGATCATAGAGGAAATCTAATAAGACAGAGGATCTGGGAGTGGTTTTGTGATGTTTTCATTATCTTAAAAGAAGAAAAGGGAAAGGGAAAAGAAGAGAAAACATCATAACCAATATTCGGAGCTTCTAAGTTGTGCAAAAAAATTTTGGAACCACAAGCATTTAGAAAGGCAGAACTCAAGGACAGGCAACCACAGTCAGGATCACAAATGATTTGGTAGCCGCCATTACAAAGACCGAGAATTTGAAAGATGAGATTATAAAAGACTAAGAATATATAGCCTTACAGTCAAGAATAATGAACCTGGCAAAACAGCTACAGGAGAGGAAATGAATCTTTTTTTTTTTAATTTTTATTTAATAATTACTTTATATTGACAGAATCCATGCCAGGGTAATTTTTTTTTTTTTACAACATTATCCTTTGCACTCGTTTCTGTTCCAATTTTTCTCCCCTCCCTCCCCTACATGGCAAGCAGTCCTTTATATGTTGGATATGTTGCAGTATATCCTAGATACAATATATGTTTGCAGAACCGAACAGTTCTCTTGTTGCATAGGGAGAATTGGATTCAGAAGGTATAAATAACCCGGGAAGAAAAACAAAAATGCAGATAGTTCACATTCGTTTCCCAGTGTTCTTTCTTTGGGTGTAGCTGCTTTTGTCCATCATTTATCAATTGAAACTCAGGTCTCTTTGTCAAAGAAATCCACTTCCATCAAAATATGTCCTCATACAATATCGTTGTCGAAGTGTATAATGATCTCCTGGTTCTGCTCATTTCACTTAGCATCAGTTCATGTAAGTCTCGCCAGTCTTCTCTGTATTCATCCTGCTGGTCATTGAGGAAATGAATCTTTCCTCATGGAAAGGTAGATTCCTTTCCAGTAGTAGCACTACAGGAAACACAGGAATGAAGAGAAGAAGAAGAGGTAAACATGAATGAATAATGATAAAGAACTAAACAAGAATTGTTCAGTTTCAGTCAAGTCTGAATCTTTTTAAAGATCAACTCACCTTTTGGTGGGTTTTCTTGGCAAAATACAGGAGTGGTTTGCCATTTCCTTCTCCAGTTCATTTTACAGATGAAGAAACTGAGGCAAAAAGGATTAAGTCACTTGCCCAGGGTCAGTGTCTAAAGTCAAATTTGAACTCAAATCTTCCTGCCTCCAGGCCTTATGTTCTATTTATGCCATCTAGTGGCTCCAAAACAAAAATAAATGTTTAATTTTAAAAATGGGGATATACTATTCCCTCTGAACCCTGTCATCATCACCGTTCTTAGAAAACAGTCTAACTACACAAATTCTGAGAATGATTCTGTTATGATTCTTAAAAGAGTAGAAGAGGAATACATCAGTGGGGAGAAATGGGGAAAAGAAAGAGAGATTAAGGAAACATCTTACATAACATTCCCATGAATAGAATACACGGAGGAGGAGGTAGTTTTGGAGTGACTAACATTTGAACTTCATTCTCATCTTAACTGGATGGAAGGAAGAATACACAGAGTTGGATACAAAAATACATTTCACTCTGAAATGGGAGGGAAAGGGAAGAAAGGCAAAATGAGAATTAGAGGATGGATCAATTAGTCCTAATTCCAAGGATGTAGACATTTCTCTTTTTGTAATATCAAAGAATAACCAAAGAGGTAAAGGTCTCAGAATATAGAATGAGGCAAGTATTTTTGAGACATAGCCAATTTGGAAATTTGATTAATTCTATAAATTATATATATATATGTATGTATATATACATGTACATATGTACACATATACACATATATGTATAAAATATAAAAATCTGGGAACTCTGATTTACAACACAATGACTTATAATTCCTGAGGACTTTTGATAAAACATACTGCCTATCTCTTGGCAGAAAGGTAATGGACTCAGAGCACAGATGGAATTGTAGGTTTTTTAAACATAGCCAATGAGAATTTTTTTGTTTTGCATGATGATACATGCTTGTAAAAGGGGTTTTGTTTGGGGCAGCTAGGTGGTGCAGTGGATAGAGCATCAGCTCTGAAGTCAGGAGGACCTGAGTTCACATGTGACCTCAGACACTTAACACTTCACACTTCCTAGTTGTGTGATCCTGGGGAAGTCACTTAACCCTAATTGCCTCAGGAAAAAAAAAGGGGGTTTTATTTTTCTTACTTTCTTAAGATTTAGAGAGGAGGAAAATAGGAGGGGAAGAAGGCTGGTCTTTGTTTAAAAGTAAAACAAAATTCAATTTTAAATTATGAGTCAAAGAACAAATAAAAACAATAATTTCATTAAAGATAGTGACAACAATATAACAAGATGCCAACATTTTGGGATGTTGTTAAAGTGGTACTTAGGTGAAAAAGTATTATCTTTAAACATTTTGATAAATAAAAGAAAAAAAATGAACTTTGAATTTGAAAAACAATGGTAACAAAATTTTCTTGTTTTACTCCTGATCTTAGTTACTGATTCCTAGTTACTCACATTAAAGATAATTTTGGCTTTTGGTTTTAGCTAGATATCATTTATTACATTAAGGAAAGGTTCATTTGTTATTATACTTTCTAGTGTCTTTTTTTAAAAAAAAAAAACAGGAATAGATATATGCTGCCAAAAGCTTTTTATCCATTTAATGACATAATTTTATGATTTTTTAAAAAAATCAAATTTGAATCAAATTTTAAAAAATTTTCAAATTCAAAAAATGAATCGAATTTGTAATTAAAAAAAACCTGACTAGAAACCAAATAATTAAACACCAAAATAGAAATCCTAAAGATAAAATAAAAAATAAACAAAGTTGAAAGCAAAAAAAAAAAAAAATCCATTGATTTAGTAAATAAAACTAGGAGCTATTAAAAAATAATAAAAAAATCCCCAGATTAGCAAGAAATTAAATATAGGCTTTAAATAACTTAAATGATAAAAAGAAATTAAAGAAATAATAAATGAACTACCATACGAAAAAAAAATCCTGGACCAGATGGATTTAGAAGTGAATTCTATCAAACATTTAAATAGCAATCCTTATATCATAAAACTGGTTTTTTTTTTTCAAATTCCTTCTCTAATACAAATATGGTCTTAATACCTAAAGCAAGAGATAATATCCAAATCAATCACTAAACATTTATTAAGGAACTATATGAATACAAACTCTACACAAATGAAAACAGATAATTGGAAAAATATTTATTTCTAATAGGTAGACCAAGCCAATATATTAAAAATCACAATACTATCTAAATTAACTTATTTAATATCATATCAATTAAAATACCAAACAATTACTTTACACAGCTGGAAAAAATAATAAAATTAATCCAGAGGGATAAAAGCTAAGTCAACAAAGAATTTATTAAGCTACTATTATGTGTAACAGGCACTGTACTAAGTACAAAGGATACGAAAAAAAATATTTTTTTTGATTTCAAGGAACTTACAACCTTTTAGGGTAGATAGCATACAAATAACTATGTATAAACAAGTTATATATGGCATACATAGGAGGAAATTTCAGAGAAACAATTGAATTAGAAAAACTCCTTGCAAGAGATGGAACTTTATCTAAGAGTTAAAAGCCAGGAAGTCCAAGAGAGAATTGATGAGGGAGAGAATTCCAGACATGAGAGACAACTTGTGGAAATGTGTGGAAGTGAGTGATGGTATATCTTGTCTAAGGAATAACTAGGAAGCCAGGAATGGCAGAGTTTGAGGAAAGAGAGACCAGTAAGGTGTAAGAAGATTAGAAATATAGGAAGGAGTTATAAAGGGCCTTAAAAACCAAAGTAGGATTTTACACTTGATCCTGAAGGCAATAATAAGCCACTAGAGTTGATTGAATGTAGGGCAGAGGAAGTGAGGGAAGGAAACTTGCACTTTAGGAAGATCGATTTGATAACTGAGTAGAAAATATCCTAAAATAGTTCATTTTTCAGTCTAATTCTTTGTTTGTTTCTTGTTGTTGTTGTTTTTTAACAAGATACTTGAGTGCTTTGCATTTCCTTTTCGAATCCAGTTTTCCTCCAGTTGAGGAAATGCAACAAAGTTAAGTGATTTGCTCAGTCACACAGCTAGTAAGTATCTGAGGCCAAATTTGAACTCAGTTAATTCAGGTCTTTCAGGCCCAGTGCTCTATCCACTGTGCCATGTAGCTGAAGAAAGGAGAAACTTAAGTCTATTGCAGTTATCTGAGAGTGAGGTGACAATGGCCGGCACCTGTTTGGTGGGCAGGAGCAGAGGAAAGAAGGAGCTATATATAAGAGATGGTAAGGTATAAACAATTGGAGTTGGCATCTAATTGAATATGAGTGTTGAGATTATTAAAGATAATACCTAGGTTCAGAGACTGAATGACTGGAAGGATAGTGGTATCCTCAATAGCAATAGAAAAGTTTAGAAGAAGAGAAGATTTGAGAGGAAAAGAATGCGTTCAATTTTGGACATGTTGAATTTTCAAATAGTATTTTATTTTTTTCCAATTACATGCAAAGATAATTTTATAAAATTGATATTTAGAAGCCTTTGAATTGAGCATTTTTCTCCCTTCTTCTTTCCCTTCCCCCTTTACTCTTTCCCCTCCCAAGATAGCAAGCATTCTGATATAAATTATATAGGTGCAAATATATGTAAAACATATTTTTACATTAGTCATGTTGTGAAGGAAAGAACAGATCAAAAGAAAAAAAATACACTAAAAAAGCCAAAATGGGTGCTTCAATCTGCATTCAGAATCAATGAATTCTTTCTCTGGGTGGGAATGATTTTTTCCATCATTAGTCTTTTTAAATTGCCTTAGATTGTTGCATTGCTGAGAAGAGGTAAGTCAATTACAGTTGATCATCACACAAGATTGCTGTTACTGTGTACAATGTTCTGGTTCTGTTCACTTCACTCAGCATCAGTGCATGTAAGTCTATTTAGATTTTTCTGAAATCCACCTGTTTTTTATTGCACAATAGTATTCATTACAAGCACATACCACAATTTGTTCTGTTATTCCATGATGAACATCCCCTCAATTTCCATTTTTTGTTACCACAAAAAGGGCTGCTATAAATATTTTTGTTCATGTGGGTCTCACAATATGCCCTTTGAGCATAATCCCAAATTGCTCTCTAGAATGGTTGGATCAGTTCACAATTCTACTAACAACACATCAGTATTCCAATTTTTTAACATCTCAAATGTTTATCATTTTCCTTTTCTGTTATAGCCAATCTGATAGATGTGAGATGGTACTTCAGAATTGTTTTAATTGGCATTTCCCTTATCAATAGTGACTTAGAGCATTTTTCACATGACAATGGTTTTAATTTCTTCATCTGAAAACTGCCAGTTCATGCCCTTTGACCATTTATAAATTGGGGAATGGCTTGTATTCTTTTAAATTTGACTCAGTTCTTTATATATTTGAGAAATGAAGCCTCTAAGTGAAATACTAGCTACAAAAATTGTTTCCCAGTTATCTGTTTTCCTTTTCATCTTGGTTGTATATCCACAGACAGAATTAACGTTATCTGAATACAGATTGAAGCACACCCTTTTTAAAACGTTATTTTGCTTGAGTTTTTGTTGTTATTTTAGTCTATCTTTTATTTTATATTATGAATATTATGGGAAAGTTTTGCATGACTACACGTGTATAACCTATAGAGAACCTCCCCAATGAGGATTGGGGAGAGAAGAGACAGAATTTGCAATTCAAAGTTTTCTAAAACAACTGTAAAAAATAGTTTTTACATGTAGCTAGGGAAAAGAAAATACTAAATAAATTTTAAAAAAGAAATATTAAAAAAATTTTAATAGGAAATGGGGGAATATGTATATTTGTGCATATGTATATATACAGACTTATATTCCCCCAATTTCCTGTTAAAATGGAAATTAAAATTTCCATTTCAAGAAAACCTATTATTATTCAGACTCGTGGATAGGAAAACAATGATGAATACATTAGGAAAACAAAATCGAGAACACTCTGAGGCATAAAATGGTTAATTTTGATTACATTAAATTAAAAAGGGTTTTGTACAAATAAAATCAACCTAGTCAAGATTAGAAGGAAAGGAGATAAATTGTTTTAAAAATTTTTATAGGGGGTAGCTAGATGGCAGAGTGGATAGAGTGCCACCTTGAAGTCAGAAGGACCTGAGTTCAAATCTGACCAGATACTTTTTACTTCCTAGCTGTGTGACCCTAGGCAAGTCACTTAATCTCAATTGCCTCAGCAAAAAAACAAATAAACAAACAAACAAAAAAACAATTTTATAGACATTTTCTTGGCTAAAGGTCTCATATCTCAAATATATAGAGAACTTTGAGAAATTTACAATAATATTAGTCATTTCCCAATCATTAAATAGCCAAAGAAAATTAGGCAATTTTTCTTTTTTTTCTTAAAAATAGTAATTTTTTATTTTGAAAATATGCACATTCGCCCTTGCAAAATCTTGTGTTCAAAATTTTTCTCTCTCCCTTCCCCCACCCTACCCCGGACAGCAAATAATCCAATATATGTCAAATATGTTCAATTCTTCTATACATAATTCCCATAATTATCATGTTGTACAATAAAAATCAGATCAAAAAGGAAAAAATGAGAAAGAAAACAAAAAGCAAGCAAATAACAACAAAGAAAAGATGAAAATACTATGTTGTGATTCATGTTCAGTACCCACAATCCTCTTTCTAGATGCTCTCTCCATCACAAGTCTACTGGAATTGGCATAGACAGTTTTTCAATGACAAAGTCAAAGTTATAAATACACTTATGTGAAAATGCTTTAAATCGGTATTGATTAAAGAAATGCAAATTAAAACAACTCTGAGATGTCATCTCATACTTATCAGATTGACTAAAATGATAGAAGGGAAAAATACCAAATGTTGAAGAGCATATGGAAAAATTGGGACACTAACAAACTGTTGGTGAATCTATGAATCCATTCAATCATTTTGCTGAGCAATCTGGGATTATGCCTAAAGATTTATAAAACTGTGTTATATGCTGTGTTAAAAACAAACAAAATAAAACTTTTTTTTTTTAACCTGGCAATAAAACTATTAGGTCTGTTTCTTAAGGTGATCAGGGAAAAAGGAAAGGAACCTGTATGTTCTAAAATATTTATAACAGTTCTCTTTTGATGGCAAAGGATTGGAAATTGAGGGGATGCCATCAGTTGGGAAATGGCTAAACAGTTGTAGCATATGGTTGTGATGAATACTACAGTGCTGTATTAAAATAGTGAACAGGTTGATTTTAGAAAAACATGGAAATATTTCCATGAAATAATTAGAGCAGAACTAAAAGAACTTTGTATGCACTAGCAGGAATATTGTTAGAAGAATAACTGTGAATAATTACATCATTCTGAATATTATAAATACTCAAATCAACTATAAAGGTAGTTGCCTTCAGAAAAAGAACTGAGAAATAGAAGTATTGTTTTAAGTATGATAAATAATAAGTAGGCTTTACCTACCTACCTACATACATGTGTTGTTGTTTGTCCTTCATTCTCGAAGAGAACCATGATAGCAAGGAGATGATGCTTTGACATGCAAGTGAATTGGATTGAAATAAGGGAGAGCTGTGAAAAATCACCAGCCTCACCTTCTCCTCCAGAATCATCTGGATCCAGTGACCAGGATCAGGATGACTGGAGATGGTCCAGGATTCAGTGAGAAACCTTGGTCTTTTTAAGCTAAGATTTTTGACAGGATTCAGTTTGACTGAAGGAATGCCCAATCAGTGATTAAGGATAGATAAAAAATAAGGCAGAGAATATTATTGTTCTATAAGAAATGATCAGCAGACCAGGAGATCATTATACACTTCAACAACAATACTGTATGAGGATGTATGAGGAAGTGGATTTCTTTGACAAAGAGACCTAACTCAGTTTCAATTGATCAATGATGGACAGAAGCAGCTACACTCAAAGAAAGTACACTGGGAAACGAATGTGAACTATTTGCATTTTTGTTTTTCTTCCCGGGTTATTGCTATCTTCTGAATCCAATTCTCCCTGTGCAACAAGAGAACTGTTCGGTTCTGCAAACATATATTGTATCTAGGATATACTGCAACATATTTAACATATATAGGACTGCTTGCCGTCTAGGGGAGGGGGTGGAGGGAGGGAGAGGGAAAAATCGGAACAGAAGCGAGTGCAAGGGATAATGTTGTAAAAAAATTACCCTGGCATGGGTTCTGTCAATAAAAAGTTATTATAAAATAAAATTAAATTAAAAAAAAAAAGAAATGATCAGCAGGATGATTTCAGAGGGGTCTGGAGAGACTTACATGAGCAGAATCAGGAGATGATTATACCCGGCAACATCAATATTATACAATGATCAGTTCTGATGGATATGATGATGATGATGGGTGGCTCTTTTCAACAGTGAGGTGATTCAAGCCAGTTCCATTGATCTTGTGATGTTGAGAGCCATCTACACCGAGAGAGAACTGTGGAACTGTGGATCACAACGTAGCATTTTTACTTCTTTTGTTGTTGTTTGCTTAAATTTTATTTTCTTTCTCATTTTTTCTTCTTTTTTATTTGATTTTTCTTGTGCAGCAAAATGATTGTATAAATATGTATGCCTATATTGGATTTACATGTATTTTTAACATGTTTAACATATATTGGATTACTTGCCATCAAGGAGAGAGGTGGGGAGAAAGGAAGGAAAAATTGGAACACAAGGTTTTGCAAGGGTCAATGTTGAAAAATTATCCTTACATATGTTTTGAAAATAAAAGGCTTCAATAAAAAAAGGGGAAAAAATCCTTCCTTTCAGCCATTTAACTCTTCCTTTAGCTTTTCCTTGACTAATACCCCACCCAGGTTACCTTGAGGAGATTCTGTGAAGGACCCTGTGACACTGTGGTCATGGAAGGAGATGAGATTCCTAACTAACTGAGACTAACTGCTTTATATATGCAGGGAAGGATGACTTTGTATTATTGGAAAGATTTCTAGAGGAGAGAGAAATCAAAAGAGACTGAAGACAAAAGGTATAGCATGAGTTTTGTGGTGTTTTTTAAAAATAATATTTTACTTTTTCAAATACCCATAAAGATACTTTTCAACATATATTTTTGTGAAACTTTGTGTTCCAAATTTTTCTTCTTTCCTCTCTTACCTCTGTCTTCCCAAGACAGCAAGCAATCTGATATAAGTTAAATAAGTGCAATTCTTTTAAACATATTCCCATATTTGTCATGTTGTACAAGAAAAAAATCAGATCAAAAGGAAAAAAAGTCATGAAAAAGAAAAAGCAAATAAGCAAACAAAGAAAACATGAATATACCATACTTTGATCCACATTTAGTCTTCACAGTTCTCTCTCTGGATGTGGAAGGCATGAACTTTGAATGGCAGCTAGGAGACAATATCAGAGCTTCAAACATGTAGGGAAATCTGGCCCCTTAACACATTCCTTTGCTCTCAGCACCAGAGATTGCTAAGAATAGACGTGAATATTATTCTCTCCTTGAGCTGAGATTTCACCTTGTTCCTGAATCCCAAAACTATTCTGACTTGTTATTTTTTGTTTAATAAGCATTTGATAGGAAGAAGCTTAGCTGACTCCCCTTTATCTTAACCCCTGAAAAAACATTATATTTCTAGAATATAAATACCAAATTTTGAGTAGATAGATATAATTTTAACCCAACACCCCTCCTAAAGACAGGAGAGTAGAAGAGTGAGAACTGGTTATGGCCCTCCATCTTATTGACCCAAAGATAGAAATTGCAATCTTCCTTGGAGAAAAATAACGAGGCAATCGCCATCACATTTATATGAATATCTTCCTGTTGTCCTTGCCTGGTGTCTCTGGTTAACTAATTATACTTGTGATAAATAATCATAATAATGGTAACAATGGCTAGTATTTATACAGTGCTTAAAGATTTAGAAAGCACTTTATTAATTTCATTTGATCTTAACAACAATCCTGGGAGGTAAGTGTTTTTATCTTCAATTTACAAATGAGGAAACTGAGGCAGCTACAGATTAAATGAATTGTTTAGAATGAATTGATTTCAGGTGCAGCTGGACCTGCTTATACATATGGTACAGAAAAGGATATTCAGGATGCCCATCAATTGGAGAATGGTTGAGTAAATTGTGGTATATAAATGTTATGGAATATTATTGTTCTGTAAGAAATGACCAGCAGGATGAATACAGAGAGGACTGGCGAGACTTACATGAACTGATGCTAAATGAAATGAACAGAACCAGGAGATCATTATATACCTCAACAAGGCTGTATTCTGATGGAAGTGGATCTCTTCAATAAAGAGAGCTAATTCAGTTTCAATTGATCAAAGATGGGCAGAAGCAGCTACACCCAAAGAAAGAACACTGGGAGATGAATATAAACTGCTTGCATTTGTGTTTTTCTTCCCGGATTATTTATACCTTCTGAATTCAATTCTCCCTGTGCAACAAGAAAACTGTTCGGTTCTGCACACGTATATTGTATCCAAGATATACTGTAACCTATTCAACATGTAAAGGACTGCTTGCCATCTGGGGGAGGGGGTGGAGGGAGGGAGGGAAAAATCGGAACAGAAGTGAATGCAAGGGATAATGTTGTAAAAAATTACCCTGGCATGAGTTCTATCAATAAAAAGTTATTTAAAAAAAACGAAAAGGATATTCATTTATTTTTATTTTTAAAGCTTTTTATTTTCAAAACATATGCATAGGTAATTTTCAACATTCACCCTTGCCTTGCAAAATCTTGTATTCCAATTTTTTCTCCTTATTTCCCCCACTACCTCCCTTAGATGGCAAGTAATCCAATATATGTTAAACATGTGCAATTCATCTATGCACTGAAATGCATATTTAAGCAATCCATCTGACAGTGTTACTGAATTCCACATCCTTAGTCATCACCTCTCTTCTGAAAAGAAGAAACTGCAGTTCCTTATCAAGCCTAAGACTATTTTTCATCAGTATTTGATTCTTGTTAAGTGATATCGTTTGTACTACTATAGTTATTCTCTGGATCATTTTCTTGATCCTGTTATCTTCAGTCTGCATTACTTTATATAAAGCACAATCTCTAAATGTCACTGCTCTGGGCTCCAATTCATTTCAACAAGTAATTACTGGTTGCTTTCAGCCATAGCCTCTAGTTCTGGCATTGGATAAGACTTGCCCTTCACATATTGAGACTGTAATTGATAATGCATTCCTTCTGAAGAATTCATTTGGATCAGACAAGAAAGGAAGGCGTAACATATTCCTTATTTGCTCTACAGATCAGCTCCTACCCCTTCCATTGGCGTGACTGGCTAGTGGTAACTGTGATATAACAAATCCTTTGGCCATGGTACAGTGAGTGGGTAACAGCAAAAGAGAGAGAGATTCCTTACCTTATTGAAAATCAAAATTTTTTTCTATTACACATTTGGGGCTACATCCCATGATCTTTTCCTAGCCTTTTAGGATTGATTAAAGATATTTCTAGTATTAGTCTTATTACTTAATCTTAATCTTACAATCATGTTTAGGAGTCACTGAGTACAAACTCCATCATTTTTTTAAATGAGGAAATTAATGGATAACAAGAAGTCACAGGAATTAAGTGGCAGAATCAACATTCAAATCCAGATCTAATTAAATTCAATTCTCTTTTCATTAATAAAAATAACAAGAATAGTTACTATTTATATAGCATTTTGCAAATGTTATTTTATTTTCCTAATAACCTTGGAAGATAAGTATTATGATTATTCCTATTTTTAGATGAGAAAATAAAAGTAGACAAGTTAAGTGCTTTGCCCAAGATCACATAGGTAAGCATGTGGGATTGTATTTGAACTGGGATCTCTCCTGACTCTAGACTAGTACTGTATCTTCTTTGCCACCTGGCTATATAATCTTGCTACTAATGGAAACTCAGATCTTCTTTTGGGGGAAGGGCAGAGAAACAATTAGGGTTCAGTAACTTACCCAGGATCACACAGCTAATGTCTTAAGGCTGGAGTTGAATTTAGGTTTGACTCCAAGACTGGTGTTCTATCCATTAAAACCACCTAGCTTTTCCTCAGATATTCTTATGAAGAGATCTGGATTCTGCTTCTCCTCTAATCATCCCACACACATAAATATAATATACATATTAACTTTCACTGTGTCCTTGAGGATGTTCTCCCACAAAGGGTTCCTGACTTTGGGCTTACAGATTCAATTGTCGAGATCTTAACTCCTAAAAGAGAGAGAGTCAAGTTTTTTCCCTTGCTCTCTGATTCATTATAACCATGTCCAAGATTTCCATAGAAAATGCCTAAAATAAAATTTATTGACTTATTTAATATTTTATTATTTTTGGTTCCAAATTCTCTCCCTCCCTCTATTCCCATTCATTAAGAAGGCAAGAAATACAGTACACATTGTATATGTGAAGTCACATAAAACACATTTCCTCATTAGCTACGTTGGGATCAGGGAGAATCGAGAAAAATAAAGAGAAAAAAACATGTTTCATTCTATACTCTGAGTCCATGATTTTTCATCTCTCTATCTCTGTCTTTGTCTCTCTTTCTCTTTCAGCTAAGTCTGTCTGTCTGTTTATCCATCTGAGCAACAATGTTCCTCCATTAAAATCACTTTCCCCCCACAATGTCCAGATCTTTTTATGCAACTCCAGGGCACACATGGAGATCTGGAAGTAGATATCATTTTTAATTATGTCTTTTAGAACTATGCATGAATCATTTTGTAGTTTACTGAGTCTTTCACAAGTAATTATTTTACAATATTGTTATGTATATTTTTCTGGTTCTGCTCATTTCACTTTGCAAGGATTTCTCCTGGTTCTTTTTGGAAGAGGTATCCAAAATACAAAATAGATAGATATCTAATATTGAATAGTTATTTATAATCTTCCACAAAAGAAATACTTAAAATACAAATGATTCAAAAGTGCATATTAACAAAGCCACAATACCCATCATAATGTCTCAGGAGGTAAATATGGCTTTGTGGAACTACTGAAGAGAAATTCATATTTCTCTTAGATTTCTATTGTCCAAGCCACTTACAAGTCCAGACCTTCTGCCCAGAAGATCAGGGAATGTTCTGGCCTGTGACTCCATGCTTGTGGTCATGATAGCTTTCTCATTTCAGCTGTAGGATCTTATTGATAGATCAATTTTAATTCCTAGAAGTAATATGACTATAGGAAGCACCTACTGATCAGCCAGCAGTCACCAGCTCATCTTTTCAAACACATGAGTCCACTAGGACTGGAAATGTCCAATTTTTAGCAGCACTTTTGGGTGGCCTGAGCTCAGGGAAAGAAATATGAGAGAGAGAAAGAGAAAAACGATGGAGGGCAGACAGAGACAGAGAAAGATTAGGAAAATCAAAGGGAGGGAGATGATGGAATAATAATGCAGACAGCCTTCTACTCCTCTTCCCCATCTGAAGCAGAATCCAAGAGCAAGACAACATGACAGAGAGTGGAGGTTGCCAGAAGAGGAAGTCAAGGACTTGAGGGTCCATCTTAGAAGCACCTGGACAAACATATGCTTGAATTGCACCTTTCATTGTTGTTGTGGCCTAGACGAGATAGAAAAAACCCTTTCTTTGTTGGAAAATCCAAAAGAGGAGAACTGGCAATTATAACCTATTCCACCCTCAAACCTGCTGGCTGATTGGTGAATCCCTGACAGGAATTACAGTATTTTGAGGAATAAATCTGCTCATTTCACTTTCACTCTGTGTGTCTCTCTATTTCTCTCTGTGTTTCTGTCTTTCTGTCTCTGTCTCTCTGTCTGTCTCTGTTTCTGTTTTTCAGTTTCTCCCTTTCTCTCTGTCTCTGTCTCTCTGTCTCTCTCTTTCTCTCTCATTCTCTGTCTCTGTCTCTCTATCTCTGTCTTTGTCTTTCTTTCTCTCTCATCTAAGTCTGTTTGTCTGTCTGTTTATCCATCTGAGCAACAATGTTCCTCCATTAAAATCACTCTCCCCCCCCCACAATGTCCAGATCTTTTTATACAACCCCAGGGCACACATGGAGACCAATTAAGAGCTGATGAATCATCTCTGTCAAATGAAGTCATTCATTCACAGGCCAAAGCGAATAACCATTCCCATGAGACCAACACTGAGTCACCCCTGCTACAAATTCATAGTAATCACCATGACAACACTTTTGCAATTGATAGCATATCTGCAATTCATTAGATAACTGTTATTAATTATTGAATAATACTTTGAAACCACTAAGAATTCTTAGCACTTTATAATTATGGTATAAGGTAAGGGAGCGGAAGGGAGCTGAAGGAGGGTTGCTTCTGAGCAAGGATGCTTTTCTAAGCATTCCTTTGAGATGAATGAGAGGCAAGATGCTTTATTGCCATTGCAGAGAGGGGAAACAAGGAAAGACATATTACCTGTTCTAAGTCACCACTACTTAGCTGGAATATAGATGAGACTTGTGAGCTCCTTTCCTCTCAAAGGCTCCAAAAGCTTTTGTTTCTTTAAATGGTAAGAGAGAGAGAATCGGGCTATGTATGATCTCTGTTTCCATTTGCAAGGACAGTTTGGTACTGGACTCGCTCCAATAACTTCTAGGTGACTGGAAGGTAGCTGTTCACCGAGGCAGAGCTCCAGCTTCCTAATGGGAAGGAGGAAGCACCTTGGTATGGCCAAGCCTTGTTGATTGATGCCCTTGCTGCCCCCTTCAAAAGGCCCTCTCATTTCCAAAGATGGAGATGCGTCTGGGCCCCAGGCCATTTCTCAGACTATCACATGGGGCCCAGGCTCTTTGCCAGCACAGATGTTTCCCTGAGCTCTTAAGACACCCATCTTTTCTCCCTTCCCTACTCCTGTTTTTTAAATTCATCTCCCTAGAATAAAAAGAACAACCCTCACCCTATGCCATGTTGTCCTGCTCTAGGATTTCTCTGAGAGAAGTAGGAAGTTACCTACAGTATCACTCCATCATCATCATCATTATCATCATCTTCATCATCATCTCTCTCTCCACCCCTCCCTCTTTCTTTCTCTCCTTCCCTTTATCCCTCCTCTCTTTCCCCCCTACTTCCCTCCTTCCCTCTTTCTCTTCCTCTCTCTCCTTGTCTCTTTCTGTCCTCTTCCCTCCCTCCCTCCTTCTCTCTCTGTTTTTTCTGTTTCTGTCTCTTTTCCTTTTCAAGATAAGAGGAAAAAGGGAAAGTTGAGATGAATAGAAATTAGACAAAGTTCTAGGACTATGTTCCATTTGTTGATCATTCAATCACCTAAGTCTCCTTGATGTGACTCCTAAGAAATAAAGATTGAGAGAAAGGATTTGGGGATGGAGAGGGCATTGAAAAGAGAAGAATTTCCACTCTGGAAGAGAATAATAAATATACATATGAATATTTTAGAAGCAGACCATGGCAAGACATGTGTTGGGCATATGTGTTGGAGCAGAAGAAAGAAGGGCACAGCAGTGGAGATCTGAAGGGGACATATTTCTATTTATGGGTACATACAAGAGCTTTAAAAATAGACACCTGATGATGTACTTATACTTCAGTGTTACAAGGAGTCATGCCAGTGAGCCCATTGAGTTTGCCATGGATAGGAAATCTGCCTTTTCCAGCACCTTTAATTTGCATGGAATCCAAGAAGCATTTTTTTATGGGGAATCAGGGTTGCAAAGTTTCTTTGATAACTCAGCTGAGAGATATGTAAAGAATCTGAAAGAGAGGAAAGAAGAATCCATTCAAACGATATACATAAAATATCTAAGAATTTTTCTAATTAACAAATTTACTGGGTGCAACTAGCTTGTATATGGTGGGCTAGATCCCCAAAGTGCTAAATTTGGCCTTTTGCAGTCTCAAAGAAAAGAGCTGGCAGAACTCCTTCAGCCCCCAGCCACATTGTAGCCAAAAAGAGCAGCAACAGTAGCAATGAATGGATCCAACAGAGAATAATAGCACAGCTGATAGACCAGAGCTGCCAAGGATCCCAGCTTAGTAAAGAAAATAGTTTGCTCAAAAATATCACCAGGGGCAACACTGATTGTTAGTTGTCCTGACTATATGTATTCCCTACATATGTACTGTGTTATGTATGTTCCTTGATCATCTGTGTTACATAATGGTATGTTCTGGTAAATGTTTAACTGGCTCTGCTGAAAGGGAAAAAAATCCAGTTTGCACTTCACACCCTTAAGTTTAATCTTTATTATTATCATTTTCTTCATCAATTTCTTAAGTTTAGATAAACAAAATAATAAATCAAGCTCTGATTTATAGCATTTGCTGATTTCTGAAGTATAAATACTTATAATGAAAATTGAACAGTAAATTCTCTCAAGAAGGCTCCAGTATACTCCTGCTTGTATTTAGATGTATATAAATATGTATACACATATGCATATACATGTGTGTGTGCACGTATACAAACACACATGCATATGTGTACAATATCTGTCATCTATCTATACATACACATATATGTATATTGTTTCTTAAATTCCACTGGTGATGTAGTAACTTGTGGGAGAGTATAACACTATGGATATGTGGAAAATCATTTGTGTCATTTATCTTGCTATGTTATGTAATTTAATTCCTGTGTGCACGTATACACATGCACCCATTTTTTGAACTAATATTAATCTCGTTTGGCTAGTTAAAAAACATACTGGTGGGGGTTCATAAGCTATGTTTTTGAATGGATGTTGAACCATACCCAAAATGTGCCTTAAACAAGAGATTGTATTGGAGTGCTATGTTCCATGGAGTCATGAAAATTTGGATGTGACTGAACAACAACAGAGAAGTACAATAATCCTTAGACCTTAGACTATAGTAATGAAGCTTTAATCTCAACAGACTGAAATTATGTGTGAGTGAAAAGTCTTGCCCTGGTTTCTTAAGAGATCCTTGTTTTGCAGCAGATGGCTGGTACCCAATCCCAGGCAGAATCCTTTCCAGGAAATGAGTTGCCCTAAATTAGTACCAACTCAATTGAATATGAAGAGAATTTATATACGATGATCCTCTCATTTAATTAGCCAACTTCCACTGGAGTTTATTTGATTCACTTCTCAGAGGATAGTACAGAGAATTCCCTGTTTTGGGAATCTAGAAAACCATGATTTAACCCCAATTCTAGACCTATGCTTGGAGACTACTAAAGTTTGCAAAACCTTAGAAGTTCTCTACTTCAATCCCTTTATTCAACACATAATGAAAATGAGACCCAGAAAGGACAACTACTTTCCCAAAGTCACTCAGCTAAGCAGACACTGAATAGGGACTAGAAAGCAAACATTTCTCTCCAGGCTAACTATAACTTTGTGCCAATCATTCAGCTTCTCCAGGATTCTTTCCTAAGGACCTTTCCAATGTTTTTTTCTTTCCTTTAATAGCTTTTTAATTTTTCCAAAATAGTTTTCAACATTCACCTTTGCAAAATCATGTGTTTCAAAATTTTTCCCTCCCTCCCCTTCTTCGCATTTGCCCAGATAGCAAGCTAGCTGATAAATAGGTTAAATATGTGCAATCCTTCTAAACGTATTTCCATATTCATGATGTTGCACAAGAAAAATCAGATCAAAAGGAAAAATCATGAGGAAGAAAAACAAACAAACAAGCAAGCAAACAAATAACATCAACAACAAAGGTAGAAATACTATGCTGTGATCTACATTCATTCCCCATAGTCCTCTCTCTCTGAAGGCTCTTTCCCTCACAAGTCTATTGGAATTGCCTTGAATCACCTCATTGTTGGAAAGAGCCAAGGCCTCACAGTTGATCATCACATAATCTTATTACTGTGTACAATGTTCTTTTGGTTCTGCTCACTTCACTCAGCATAATTTCATGTAAGTCTTTACTTTTTTCCCCTGAGGCTATTGGAGTTAAGTGACTTGCCCAGGGTCACACAACTAGGACAGGTTAAATGTCTGAGATCAGATATGAACTCAGGTCCTACTAACTTCAGGACTGGTGCTCTATCCACTACACCAACTAGCTTCCCCAAGTCTTTAATTTTCTGAAATCAGCCTGCTTATCATTTCTTTTTTTTTTTTTTTTAATAATTTTTTATTGACAGAACCCATTCCAGCATTATCCCTTGCACTCACTTCTGTCTCGATTTTTCCCTTCCCTCCCTCCACCCCCTTCCCAGATGGCAAGTAGTCCTTTACATGTTGAATAGGTTACAGTATATCCTAGACACAATGTATGTGTGCAGAACCAAACGGTTCTCTTGTTGCACAGGGAGAATTGGATTCAGAAGGTATAAATAACCCGGGAAGAAAAACAAAAATGCAAGCAGTTTATATTCATTTCCCAGTGTTCTTTCTTTGGATGTAGCTGCTTCTGTCCATCCTTGATCTATTGAAACTGAATTAGCTCTCTTTATCGAAGAGATCCACTTCCATCAGAATACATCCTCAAACAGTATCGTTGTTAAGGTATATAATGATCTCCTGGTTCTGCTCATTTCACTTAGCATCAGTTCATGTAAGTCTCACCAGTCCTATCTGTATTCATCCTGCTGGTCATTCTGTACAGAACAATAATATTCCATAATGTTCATATACCACAATTTACTCAACCATTCTCCAACTGATGGGCATCCATTCATTTTCCAGCTTCTAGCCACTACAAACAGGGCTGCCACAAATATTTTGGCGCATACAGGTCCCTTTCCCTTCTTTAGTATCTCTTTGGGGTATAAGCCCAGTAGAAACACTGCTGGATCAAAGGGTATGCACAGTTTGATAACTTTTTGAGCATAGTTCCAAATTGCTCTCCAGAATGGCTGGATGTGTTCACAATTCCACCAACAATGTATCAGTGTCCCTGTTTTCCCACATCCCCTCCAACATTCCACATTATCTTTCCTTGTCATTCTAGCCAATCTGACAGGTGTGTAGTGGTATCTCAGAATTGTCTTAATTTGCATTTCTCTGATTAATAATGATTTGGAGCATATTTTCATATGTCTATAAATAGTTTCAATTTATTCAGCTGAGAATTGTCTGTTCATAGCCTTTGACCATTTATCAATTGGAGAATGGTTTGATTTCTTATAAATTAGAGTCAATTCTCTATATATTTTGGAAATGAGGCCTTTATCAGAACCTTTGACTGTAAAAACGTTTTCCCAGTTTATTGTTTTCCTTCTGCTTATCATTTCTTAATAGCACAATAACATTTCATTACATTCATGTATTATAACTTTATTCAACCATTCTCCAATTGATAAGCATTCACTAAATTTCCAGTTCCTCACCACTACAAAAAGGGCTGCTACTACAAGCATTTTTGCATGCGTGGGTTCTTTTCCCTTTTTATGATCTCTTTCGAAACAGACCCAATAGAGACACTGCAAGGGTAATGCACAAGCATGATAAATGTAGAAATAGGTTTAGAAGAATTGCATATGTTTAACCTATGTTGGATTACTTGCTATCTAAGGAAGGGGGAGTGGAAGGGAGGGAGAGAGAAAAATCTGGAACAAAGTTTTGCAAGGGTGAATATTGAAAAATATCTTTACATGTATTTTGAAAATAAAAAGCTATTTTTTAAAATGTTATGCACAGTTTGATAGCCCTTTGGGCATAGTTCCAAATTGCTCTCCAGAATGATTGGACCTTTCCAATGTTAACAGGATTAGATGACCCTAAAATTCTGTTGTGAGATTATTAAATCGTGGAATTTCAGAATTGGAAAGACCTTGGTAGTTTTTCAGCCCAATTTGTGTCTGAGATATCAAAGTTAGAATTTGAGTTGGAAGGAACCTCAGAAGTTACTCAGTCCAATCTGTATGAATGAATGAATAAAGCATTTATTAAGTGTATACTATTTGCAAAGCATTATTCTAAACCCTGGGGATATAAACAGAAATACTAGACAGTCCCTGCTCTTAGAGAAATCACATTCTAATCAGGGAGACATCACAAGTTTCAAGTAGGTTTCAGCTACAAGTCAAATGGAAAAATCCCATGGTCCTTAAGGTGAGTGACAAAGCTTCTTTAATTCTCTGTCCATTAATAAAATTATATCAGTTCTTGACTTTGAATTATTTAGTAGCGTCAAGGACTTTAGGGGCAAGATCTTTCTTTTCTGAGTTCTCAGTGGCTGTGGCTCTGGCAGAAACAATTTCCAGAATGCTCTCTCCAGGGACTGCTTCCCAGAATGTTGGCTAAGATCAGTGCTGGATTGGAAGTATAACTACCCCCAAAACTCTTGGGTTCAGGGTCCTGGCGTGTTTCTTTCATGGTCTAAGGGAGATGATGGTCAAGATAATGATATTAGCCCAGCATCTGCTGCCTCCCATCTATCCCTTACACGGCTTGGTACACCAGCTTTTTTGAATAGTCTGCCCTATATGGGGCATTTGGTTGGCAGTTAGTGGGAATGGCTGGTTCTCTCTCTTTGTCAGAGGATGGTTCCAAGATCTAGGTTAGAAGGAAGACTGATGGTCTAGAGGATACCACCATTCCCTGGATACCTCGGCCTATTTGATTGTTGGTAGCAGGTGATCTTCAGGTATCTCTGGTGGTAATGAGGAGTCCAGATCCTCCTCCACAATGATTTATTCCCTCAGTAATGGCCATAAGGTCTAGCTTAGAAGCAGGTCTGATGCTTTGGAGGTTATTGATATTTCCAAGGCTCTTAGACTCAGGGTCCTGAGCTGTTTCTATGAGGGGCAGAGAAGAAATGTATGTCAAGGTAATGATGGTTTGACATGCCTGGTAACATTGTCTCCTGTCTTTCCCTCAGGATACTTTGATATTTCAATGAACTCATTAGTATTCTAAAGCAGGGATCCTTAAAATTTCAGGAACATAAGACCTGCTAGAAGGTACAGAGGATAGAGATTGGCCCTGAAGGCAGGAGGATCTGAGTTCAAATTTAACCTCAAACCCATAACACTTAGTAGCGTGTGACTCTGAACAAGTCACTTAACCCCAGTTGCTTCACAAAAAAACAACAGACAAATCAAATTCAGGGGCATGGCAGTGTAAAGTAGTGAAATGAATACCAATCCCAAGGTTCCACAAATTTGGGTTCAGGTTCATGTTCTCATCCTTACTACTACTAATACCTCACATTTATATAATGCTTTAAGATTTGCAAGTAATACATAAGACAACAATCCTGTGACAGATATTATTATCACTCCCATTTTACAGAGGAGGAAAGAAAACCTCAGAAAAATTAATACTTCTAGGGACACACAACTAATATCTAAGACAAAATTTAAACTCACTTCTTTTTTTTCCTTTTTGCTGAGGTAATTGGGGTTAAGTGACTTGCTCAGGATCACACAGCTAGGAAGTGTTAAGTGTCTGAGGCCAGATTTGAAGTCCTCCTGACTTCAGGGCTGGTGCTGTATCCAGTGTTTCATCTAGCCATCCCTAGACCCAGTTCTTCTTAACCTGGTATAGTGCTTTATGTACTTTGCCATCTCTGGATATTCCATGATCTGTGGATATGTCAGCTATATTTTTAAAAGGACAATAATTCTTCATTACTTACCTCAGAATATTGTTGAAGCATCTAAGTGATAGACATTATTATTCTCTGACATCAAGAGATTATTATATTGTATTGTAATTGGCTTAATCTAGCAAAGGATCTTAGGGAGGTATTTTAGAGTGGCAGGGAAGACTAGGCAATATAAGAAAACATATAAAGAGAATGATTTCCAGGTAGCTTTTGGACTTCAAACTCTAGCAGGTAGAAGCTCTGTGTCAGGGAACCATGCCCTCCAATAACTATTATGTGCAAAGAGAAACTTGTACCTCTGGTAGAAAACATAGAAATAATGGTGTTTGGAGGTAAATCAGGTTAAAATCCACTGCTCCAAACACCCGGAAGAAGTGAGCTGGATGGCATAATAGCTCTAGTGGAGAATAAGGACTTGACTCAGAAATACTGTGCCTTTGCCAAGAACTGGAACAGGTAAGGGAGACCATCATTCAGGTGCCTCTAAGGCCTTTAAGTCCAAGGAAAGGGAAGAACAGTAGCTAAACCAGCACCTGTAAATGGGCCCCTGGCTGGAAATCAAACAGGGAGAGGTACTGCCAAGCTGCCTCACCTTTTGTCTCTCAACAGGACTGCAGCACCCACAAAAATCTATATATCAAGGATAGCTTTGTATGCCTTATATCTTATTTTTTGTTTGTTTCTTAATTAAAAAAATAATAGCTTTTTATTTTCTAAATACATGCAAAGATTGTTTTAAACATTCACCCTCACAGAACCTTGTGTTCCAATTTTTTCCTTCCCTCCCCTAGACAGCAAGTAATCCAATATATATTAAATATATGCATTTCTTCTATACATAATTCCACATTTCATAATGCTGCATAAGAAAAATAAGATCAAAAAGGGAAAGAAATAAGAAAGAAAAAAAGCAAACAAAAAACAACAAAAAAGGTGAAAATACTATGTTGTGATCCGCATTCAATTCCCACAGTCCTCTTTCTGGCTGTGGTATGTCTTGATTTTTTAAATCTCCAGAAAGGAGGACAGATAATGAAATACAGTTGACCTCCTGACCAATAATTGATAGATTCCTACAAGCAAAATGAGACCTACATTTATAGAAATTGTTAAAGTAGGAATTTGTTTTGCTGGAAGGTGCATGTTTGTTCCAAGGGTCCTATTTGTATTTTTCTTTTCAATTTGTAGAGAGGAGTGGGGGAGAAGAAGAGGTGGATTGGGGTTAGGGTTGCTGAAAAAAATAAATAAAACCATCTTTCTTTTAATATAAAGAGAAGAACAGAAGGAAAATCAGAAAGAATCACGGACAAGAAGGACAATTCTGGAAGTCACTTCTCAGCTTATTGGGGCAAAGAGCTCATGTGTAGAATGTATTTAAAAAGAAAACCATTTGTAGTGGTCATATGCAATTTCCTGTTCAGACCTTTTTTCTGTTTTGCCATATTTATGGAACTATTCATTTTATTTGATATTTAATTTCAGAATAAATAAAATTATACACAAGTCTGCAAAAGCCTTCTTTCTTTCTTTTCTTCTTTCCAGACATATCTTTTGTTTCCTGTCAAGTTCCCAGTCACTTGTATCCTGCCCTTTTCCCTCATTCCCCTCTGTTCTGCCCATTCTTTTTTTGCCATTCTGGGAAGCAGCACTTTGCTTTTCTACAGCTCCCCCTTTCTGAGTTGGTTTCTTCTTGTAGTCTCCTGCATCCAATCTAGTTTTCTTTCCTCGAACATGGGGGATGGACTCACTGACCAGATGGCATTAGTGAAGATTACAGCTGTTCCTGTCCTTTTCATTTAAAACACTGCAGTGTCACACAGAAGGGAGGGGGCTGGTTCTGCTGTATTTGTGCCTCAACTCAAAGAGTCTTCATCTTTTTTGTGTGTCAAGGACTCTTTCAGCTGTTTGGTGAAGTCTATAGATCCCTTCTCAGAATGATGTTTTTAATTGGAAACTCAAGGAATGTTTTGTTGTGGAATGGCTAAACAAATTGTAGCATATGAATGCAATGGAATATTATTGTGTTATAAGAAATGATGAAGACCTTTATGAATTTATCTGGAATAAAGTGAACAGAACTTTCCATTTAGTTTGTGACCCCATTTGGAGTTTTCTTGGCAAAGATAAAGAATTGATTTGCCACTTTTTTCCAGCAAATTTTATAAACAAGGAAACTGAAGCAAATGGGGTTGAGTGACTTACCCAGAGTCACAAAGCTCATAAGTTATCTGAGGGCAGATTTGAACTCATGATGAGTCTTTCTGATTCCAAGCCCAGCACTCTAGCCACTGTGCCACTTAGCAGCCCAGAACAATTCGTACAATAATATTATAGGGGAAAAAAAACTATAAAAGACTTTAGAACTCTGATTAGTGATAATCATGAGCCAAAAGAATGAAGATGAAATATGACACTTCCTGAGATAAGACTGATGAACTTAAGACTCAAAAAAAGATATGCATTTTTGGACATGGCTAATATGAAAATTTGTTTTGAAACACACATATATGTCTATATGTCTATACACACACCACACATATATAGACATATGTATATATGTCTAGATAGATTTTTTTAATTGCTTAAGGGGGGAATGGCAGTGTAATGTATTGATTATTTTAAAAAATGATTGTTACTTGAAAAAAAGAACTAAATATCAAACTTCACATTTAAAAAAGTTTTTAAATACATAAAATAAGATATATAGAATTATAAAGGAAACCAAATATACTGAGATATAATTATCAAACTATTTTTTAAAAAGAAACCAAGTTCATAGATCCTAGATTAAGAACCCTTAATGTTTGAAATCCTTTGCTCCAGGGCTAGTTCTCTGTTACTTAGAGGTTCAAAACTGATGAGGATTACTAAATTCATTTTTTCCTTTAGCACTGTACCTTCAAGGGATTGATTTGAATTTATAAAAATTAATTATGAAAGAAATGTTGAGAAATGTGAGTCCTCAGCTGAACTCATCTTCTAACCCCTATGATCTTTTGAGGGATTGGATTGGCTTGTGGATTCTCACTGTAACCCTTTCTTACCTTCCAACTGAGATCCAGTCAGATTCTCAGACTACTATTCTCTGGACTGGAGATCTGAGATGAAAGGAAATTTCAAAGCATTGCTTAAGGAAGTACAGAGGGACAACCTTTGTCCTAGTCAAGAAGACCATATTGGCTTGCCAAGTGTTCTCTGGCCCAGTAAAGAAGGAAAATCCTGACCAAGTCAGGATTTACTTCTGCTTTTAGAGTCTTTCTGCAGCAGGGACTTTTTTTTTCTTTCTTGAAAGTGCAAATTAGAAACCAGGCGAATAAGAGAAGGAAAACTAAGTGCGAAAGAAGATGGAATTTAAGAAGTAGGACACATCACCCATTGCATTGTGGCTCTGTTCTCTTTCCATCCCATGAAGGAGAGGGAGTCACTTAAGGCCAGCGGGTCGGGATGATTGGAATTAGTCCTAGCTTGGGAAAGTGGTAGAACTCCATGAAAGGAGAAAATGTTCTTAGAGGGACTGGGATATTTTGGCTTTCCTCTTTCTCCAAGTTTTGAAAGCTTTGACTAGAGAATTCAGACAAAGCCAGGGGCTTGAGAGGAGTTTAGTTCCTAAAATTCCTTTTGATTGACACAGGGCAATTGTTATTTTTTCATAAGAAAGAAATGAGAGAAAATGAGATGATTTTTTAAAAAGGGAATTAAGAAGTGCCTGCAAGAGCATGCATTAGGGGGATGTGTTGATGAAAGCAAAAGTTTTAAGGAGAACTATATGTGAGTATACAGGGTGATTGTGCACAGTACACTTCCACCTCCCAGATCCAGACTTTTTCCTCCACCCCCAAACCCATCAAATGGAGGAATGGAGATGGAAAATGATTTCATGATACATTAGAAAAAAACTGGAGCTTTTTCAGCAGTAGCTGAGTCCATAGCCAGAGGCCCTGGGTTCAAATTTACCTTCTGATGGCCTTCTAGTGTAACTTTGAGCCAATCACTTCCTCTCTCCAGGCCTGGTTACCATATCTATAAAATCCTTCCAGTTCTAGATCTACAATCTTTTGTTCCTAAGTCCTAAACCAATCCACAGAAGACTTGTTTTTTTTTTTTTTTTTTCATTTAATTCTATGCTATAAAGTCCAGTTTCCCAGCCCTCAGAAAAGGAAGAACCATAACTAGTTGAAGGAAAGGATCAGGGTCAGGAGGAGAGCCCAGGTATCCAAATCTTGAAGAAGAACATCTACCACTGGCCACACAGTGGAAATCCTAACCACTTCCCCCAGGACACTAATAGCTATGAAGAAGAGTGTTTCTGGAGTCCAAATCTGCCAGTCATAAAGAGATATGGCTAATGAACCCAGGACTGGGAAACCAGGAAGGCTTGTTTCTAGGAATGAATGAACCAGCCATGAGATCTAGAACAAACCAGACTTCCTCTATAAAATGAGTGAAGTAGACTGTATGATGTGTGACCTATTTTATTATTTTTCTGGTTAACAGTAGGACTCAATATTGGGAGGAACAGGAGGCTACGAAACCTAGAAGATACAGTGGAAAGTTAACCCCTCCTCTTCTCTCCAATTCTCTTGGTGGGTAAAGGAGATTTTCCACTTGGACTGGGAATAGAGGTCCCTGAGCCTTGTGTATTCTGGTGTGCCCAGAATGCCAGTGCCTGGTGTATGTTGTTATTGTTGAGTCGTGTCTGACTCCATTGACACTGAATAAGAGATTTTTTGGGTTTTTTTTTTTTTTTTTTGGTAAAGATACTGGAATGGTTTGCTTTTTTCTTCTCCAATGTACCCATTTTACAGATGAGGAGCTATGGCAAATGGGTTAAGGGACAAGCCCAAGGTGGTCACACAACCAATAAATGTCTGAGGCCGCATTTGAATTTAGACCTTCCTGCCTCCAAACCCGGTGCTCTATCTACTGTATCACCTGGCTGCCCTGCCTGGCATATAAGTGCTTAATGAATGATTTCTAATACATTGATCAGTTTTCTCTTCTCTAAAACAAAGTGTCAGACTGGACTTCTTTTAAAGTCGCTTTTCCTCCAAATCTATGATCTTACGGTCTTATTATGAACCCCCTTCCTTCCCCAGCTTTCTCCGGGCTCCCTACCGCCGGGTAGGAGAAGAAGGCGCAAGGAGGGTTGAGTTACAAGTTGGGAGCAGCTTCCTCCCTTCTTCTAATTGGAGGATGCGCAGTCTGTTAGCGTCCCGAAATAAAGAAAGCAATAAATACCTGCGAAAGAAAAACGCACGTTTGAACACAAGGGGTTTTTGTTCCGGGGGGATGGACTAAAAAGGAAGAAAAACAAAGATCAGGGCGAGGTCCTCAGGGGGATCCTCTCTCCCCCTTCTGCAAGAAAGGAGCTCTGGGTGGCAATCAAACTCCTAGATCGAGGGCTCCGCCCCAGGATATCTTGCAGCTGGGCTAGGAGAGAAGTTCCACGCGCCCACAGGACTGGAGCCTGGAAGGGCTTCACCGGGGGGCCGATTTAACTGCAAACGCTTTGGAGAAACGCAGCGAAAGAGCCCAAAAAGGATTCAAGAAAACCGAGACACTCCTGTGTGTCCAAGGGACTGGGGACGGCGGGGAGACGCGGCGGCTGGGGAGCTGGGAGAAGAAGCGAGCTTCGCAGGAGGCGCCGAGCGGCTCTCACCTGGGCGCCCTGCACCCACCTGGACTCGCCCACGCAGCCACACCTACACAGGCCGACACGCAGAAGAAACCGTACATCCCACTCCTCACACACAGTCCCACCTACAGACGCCGTCACACGCCGCACACTCGCATTCATTAAGTCTGGCAGATTGGCGGGCACGCGAGAACGCACGCCGGGGAGGTAAGGTTGAACTTGACTAAGAGCTCTCCTCACTTCGCTTTACCTTGACTTAATAGCACTTTCCTTTAATTTCACTCTTATAACTCAACTAACTTTGCTTGCTGCTTTTTGTGGGAAGTAGCTTTTCTTGCCTCCTCTTTAGAAGCAGCAGCTTAGAGTTGAGAAGAGAGGTCGGGAAGACCCGAATTCAAGTGCAATCCCTGGTGGTTTAATTTTTGGATGACCCTGTACACGTCCCTTAACTTTACAGTGTCCCCAGACTGCTCTCCAGAAGTTACAGAATTGTGGGTGTCCCTCGGAGGAGTACGGGTTTCTGCACTGGGAGATTTACTGCACCCATGACATCACAAGTCAAACTATTAATAATATCTGACCCTGATACTGCGACTCTAAAATTAGCAGTCACATACAATCTTTCATGGTAGCGTTACAAGGTCCTGGTGACAGAGGATAGGGAAGAGGCTTTTTTCTGGGTCCAAACTCCACCAAGCTCCTGTCAGGATAGGACTTTTCCCCCTGGAGTGAGCTTTTGCACCTATTACCTGCCCCCATGGTTAATGAGCCTGGGGTTAAATCTCAGTGGGGAACCAAACATTCCAGAGCTGTGGGTGAGGTGATGGGAGGGAGGAGTCCGCAGCTCCAGATCCAGCTGGATTAGACTTGGAGGAAGTGTGTGTGTGTGTGTGTGTGTGTGTGTGTGTGTGTGTGTGTGTGTAGGGTGGGAGGAGTAGTTTTGCTTTATAACCTGATTTGTCCCACTCAGTTCCTTATTGCAATTGTAGAAGTGTTTCAATAACTGTAGTGGGAGGAGTAGGGAGGAGGGATCCGGGATTCTCAGGTACACTGAGTTCTCAGTTCCATCCATACCTGTCTTCTTTGGAAAAAGCTCTTTTTGTTGCCTATTCAAGTACTTTTGGAACAAGGAATAAAAACGTTAGAAACATAGTCTTCTTTGGGGATCTGGCCCAGTCTGGAGTCTGTACTCCATCACGTCCCCTCGTTGGCTCTGCTACATTCCCCCATGGACAGGACCAGCCTAAGGAGTCATTAGAATTGGTACTTACTTAATTTAAACCATATCACATAAGTGTGATTTGCTCTTCTTATCTATCATTGTCTGAAATTATTATTCCAATAACAATATAATAAAAACACCTAAGATTTATATTTGGGTCAGATGCTTTACAGATATCTTATTTAATCCTCACAACAAACCTGGGAAGTAAGTGCCATTACAACTATCCCCATTTTACAAGTGAGGAAATTGAGGCAACCAGATTTGTCAAGGTCACATAGCTAGTAAGTGTCTGGGCTGAATTTGAACTCATGTCTTTTTGACTTCAGGTTCAGCTTAACCACTTAAACCGGCTTAAGTTTCTGACATTTATTAAGCACCTACTATGTACCAGACACTGTGCTAAACCTTAGGGATGCAAATTATATGTATCTAATCCCTGCTTTCCAGGAACTTCTAGACTAAATGGAAAAGACAGCTTACAAAAAGAACTATGTAAAAACAAGTTACATACAGGATAAATTGGAAATAATCAATAGAGGGAAGGCACTAGAATTAAGAAGGATAGGAAAGACTTCCTGTAGAAGGTGGGATTTTTAACTGGGACTTGAAAGTCAAAAGGAGTAGATGGGGGGGAGAGCCATGTGGAGAGTCACTCCATAAACTTTTATTAAGTGCTATGTACTGGGGATTAGAAAAAATTATATTAAAAAAGAGGTTAAAAAATAGTTATCACTGCCCTCAAAGAACTCAAAGTCTAATGGAAGAAATAAAAAATTAACAAATTGTGTACAAACAAGCTATTTATAGGATAGATAGGAAATTGTTAAAGGAGGGAAGACACTAGAATTAAGAGGTGATAGGAAAAGCTTCCTTTAGATGTGTCAAAAGCTTGGCATTTGAACACTCCCAAGTGCAGTTGAACCAGATTAATGTATAGTTATTATCTGATTTTAGAGTGTTGATGTATTTATTAAAAAAAGAAATATATAAGCATATCTGATATTTAAAGTCAACATATGTAGCTCTCAGAGCTCTATATGTACAAGTCAGTGCAGTGGTTCTCAAACTTTTATTCTCAGTATTTTTTACTATTAAAATATTATTAAGGATCTGTCCAAAGAGTTTTTGTTTATGTGGGTTATATTTATAGCTATTTACCCTATTAGAAGTAAAAACTGTTTTTGAATTTGTATACCTTCTGAAAGGCTTTCAGAGACCCCCAAGATCCCATGTTTTGGTGGACCCTATTCTTATTAATATTCATCCTTTGTTCTCAAAGAGGACCAACAAAATTATGTTGCTGATGACTTGTGAGTAGTTTGGACTTAAGTGAAGCAGAGTTGTGTAAAATTATCAGCCTCATCTTCTCTTCCAGGGTTATCTGAGTTCAGTGGCAAGACATAGGTCAAGATGACTGGCTATGGCCCAGCACTCTATTTCTATTTGAGTTTGACATCACGGCTGTAGATTTTAGTTGGGATTTGCAGGAAAACAAGAAAGCCAGTAGGCAGAGATGAGGAGGGAGAGCATTCCAGGTTGAGTTATGAAGGGTTTTAAATGTTAAATAGAATTTTGTATTTGATCCTAGGTGAAAGGGAGAGATGGGCAGGAAAAATGCCCAAAACTAAGCCATGGAGCATCTTGCTCATAGCCCAGTAATGAGGCCAGTGTCAGGAATAAGGTATAAGAAAAGCATGTGGGGGCTGGCTTATGAAGAGCTTTAAATGTCAGACAGAATTTTGTATTTGATCCTAGAGGTCATAGGAAGTCAATGGAATTTATTGAGTAGGAAGATGATATGATCAGATCTGCTTTTTAGGAAAATCACTTTGGAGGCTTGAATTGGATTAGAGTGGTGAGAAACTTAAGGCAGACAGGCAGGTCTATTTATTAAGTAAATAATTCATTTATTATTTGATTGTCACCCAGCAGAAAAATAGAGCTCTGAGAGAATGGGGTATATGTAGGAGGTTTAACCAATCTTACTTTATTATATCTCTATAGGTACACAGCTAGATATGCTCCATTATACTTCCCTCTTCCATCATTCCCAATTAAACAAAAACATAAATAATGACATGGATTAAGGACTGAGAGAGAGCTTCAGGTGCTATATAGGTTCCACTTTTGTTGAGGGGATGCCAAAGTGAGCAGTATGAAGGTATTGGGTGACAAGTGAGAGGATCCTGAGGACAGAGCATTGAGGGCTTGTTTTCCAAGAAGCAAATTCCCTAGATCCTCTGCTTCAAACCTCACAAGTTGCCTTTAGAAATAGTGGCTATCAGTTCCAATGATCTTGTGATGAAGTGAGCCATCTGCACCCAGAGAGAGGACTATGGGAACTGAATGTGGATCACAACATAGCATTTTCACTCTTTCTCTTGTTTGCTTGCATTTTGTTTTCTTACTCATTTTCTTTCCTTTTTGATCTGACTTTTTTATGCAGCAAGATAATTGTATAACTATGTTTCCACATATTGGATTTAACATATATTTTAACATGTATAACATATATTAGGGAGGAGGTAGAGGGAAGGAAGGGAAAAATTGGAACACAAGACTATGCAAGGGTCAATATTGAGAAGTTATCCATCCATATGTTTTAAAAATAAAAAATTTTAATTAAAATAAAAGATAGTGGCTATAGAATGTTAGTGGTTTGGGGATTGAGCACCCCCTAAAGCACAAAAAGGCATTTCATGAACGAGCATGAAAGGTAGTATCAGCCTGCTTTGAAGTCTGAGGTCTGGGTAATAGGCATTCTTGATCATTCTGTTCATTCCCATGTAGTTTGTCAGATGTTTGACATAGTCAATCAACAGCATTTCTTAAAGATTTGCTACGTGGCAGGCACTCTCTTAGATTCTGGGGTTAAAAAGTCCGTCTCTAACATGAAGGAGTTCACGTTATATGGGGGGGGGGGAATATACAAGATATATACAGGTAAATAAATACAAACTATACAAATATAGGAGGGGAATCAATCTGTATTTCGAATGGGGGTTATTTTACTCTTTGATTATTGAAAACTCTGCTCCAGCTTTGGGATTAATTGACAGTCTACTTCATGCTTAAGTCTGTCTCTTAGAGAAGCAGTTGAGAGTGCTCTCATATATAAGAGAACTGTGTGGGACATCTAGGTGGTGCCATAGTACACAGAGTACTAGGTCTGGAATCAGGAACACTCCTCTTCCTGAGTTCAAAACTGGACTCAGACACTTACTAGCCATGTGACCTGGGCAAGTCACTTAACCCTGTTTGCCTCAGTTTCCTCATCTGTAAAGCAAACTGGAGAACGAAATGGCAAAACACTCTAGTATCCTTGCCAAGAAAACCCCCAAATGAGGTCATGAAGAGTTAGACACAATTGAACAACAGTAAATAACAATTTGGGTCCTAGAAGTCTGGGATCTAAAACATTGAAAAAAATGCAGTATTTGCTAGTGGAGGAAAACCCAAGCGCTGTTCTTCTGCTATTGTTCTGAGAATGGGAGGTTCTGATTTAGCAGGGAAAAGAACTTGGAGTTAGAATATCACTACTCTATAAGAACTGCACTGGTACTTGGGACATTCTTGGGACCAACATACCTTGTTTCCCCGATAATAAGACCTATCCTGAAAATAAGCCCTCCCCTTACTGTGTAAGATTTCTCTAAAATAAGCCCTCCCCCGAAAATAAGCCCTATTGAGATTACTACTGCAGTGAAGGTGATCCCTTGCACTACACGCTACATTACAGTACCCTCTGTATGCACCGATCATTATTATTATTATTAGGACATGATCGTTATTGAATAAAGGTACTTTTTTTTGTTCACATTTACCTGTTTATTAAAATTGCTGTCAATGTTCATTAAAATAAGCCCTCCCCTGAAAATAAGCCCTCTGGTGTTTTTCTCTCCGAAAAAAAAATAAGACAGTGTCTTATTATCGGGGAAACACGGTATAGGTGGGAGGGCAGGAAAGAACTGTAGGCGGCAAGAATCAATTGGTGAACAAGCATTTATGAATCAGTGACCATAAACCAGGCAATTTTTGAGGGACTGGAACTTCAAAGACAACCAAATTGGCATTGGGTCTATTACCTCCTTGGTGCCTCATAAAAATGGGACTTTCAAATTTTGACTTAGGAATTCACTGGTTGTGTAACCCTGGAAGCAAATTACTAAGTCTCTGTTTGCCTTGATTTGCTCATCTGTAAAATGGGAATTATAATAATACCTATCTCATTGGGCCATTGTGAGAATCAAATTAGGTAATATTTGTAAAGCACTTAACACAGCAACAGGTTGTGTTCTCCTCATGAAAACAAAGGAACTGGATTTTGCCATTTCAAGAAGCTTCAATGTCTCTTCATTGCCTTTGGGATAAAATCCAATTCCTCTGTCTCTGCTTTGGTAAATTTTTCATTATTAACCTGCCAGTGAGATTGGCTATGTGGCTCCATGAATATCCACTATTCCTTTTCATCATGTCACCATAAGCTTTATCTTTTTTTTTTTAATAAAGCTTTTTATTTACAAAATATATGCATGGGTAATTTTTCATCATCGACCCTTGCACTCCCTCCCCTAGATGGCAGGTAGTCCAATACATGTTAAACATGTTAAAATATATGTTAAATACAATATATGTATGAATATTTATGCAGTTGTCTTGTTGCACAAGAAAAATTGGATCTAGAAAGAAAAAAAAAACCCTAGAAGGAAAACAAAATACAGGCAGACATCAACAGAAAACATGAAAATGCTATGTTGTGGTCCACACTGAGTTCCCATGGTCCTCTTTCTGGGTGTATATGGCTTTCTTCCTCACTGAACAATTGGAACTGGTTTGAATCTTCTCATCACTGAAGATGGCCATGTCCGTCAGAATTGATCATCTTATAGTCTTGTTATTGCCATGTATAATGATCTCCTGGTTCTGCTCATTTCACTTAGCATCAGTTCATATAAGTCTCTCCAGGCCTCTCTGAAATCATCCTGCTGGTCATTTCTTACAGAACAATAATATTCCATAGCATTCATATACCCCAATTTATTCAGCCATTCCCCAGTTGATGGACATCCACTCAGTTTCCAGTTTCTTGCCACTACACAAAGGGCTGCCACAAACATTTTTGCACATGTGGGTCCCTTTCCCTTTCCAGGATTCTTTGGGTTATAAACCCAATAGAAACACTGCTGGGACAAAGGGTACACAGTTTGATGGCCCTTTGGGCATGAATTTTTTTATCCTTATAGGATGAATTCTCTCTTTGCCCTTCCCCTCTTTACTTTGTACCCAGAGCTCACTGAAAGCACTGGTCTGACAGTATACTTTTTTCTTGTGTAGGAGATGAAGAAGCATCCCCTTTTGCTGTTGCTGCTGCTGCTTCTGTGGCCATCACCTTCATCCTCAGTAAGTGAAAATACCTTCACAAGGGTCCTCAAACTTTTTAAATAGGGGGCCAGTTCACTGTCCCTCAGACTGTTGGAGGGCCCGATTATAGCAAAAACAAAAACTTTGTTTTGTGGGCCTTTAAATAAAGAAACTTCATAGCTCTGGGTGAAGGGGATAAACGTCCTCAGCTGCTGCATCTGGCCCGTGGGCTGTACTTTGAAGACCTCTGTATAATAGGGGAAGGATGGATGGGAACCATCAGTCCCGGAAATAGGAAGTCCTGTATCTTAAGCCTGCTTCAAACACTTAATAATTTTGTGACCCTGAATGAATGAATCATTTAATCTCTGTGAATCTCAGTATTACCATCTATAAAATAAAAGAGTTGGATTGATGTCCCTTCCAGCTTGAAAACTATGTCCCAAGGATGCAGTATTATGAGCCACTGGGCAGTAACCATAGCTACTCTCTTACCTGTGAAAGGAAGGAGAAACTGGAGGAGGGAATAAGCATTTATGTAGTACCTACTGTATGGCAAGCATGGTGGTGAGTGCTTTTTATAAATATTATCTCATTTGAGTCTGACATCAATCATGTTTGATACATGCTATTGTTATCCCTATTTTATACTTAAGGAAGCAGAGAGAAGCTAAGTGATTTTCTGATTGCACAGTTGGTAAGTTTCTGAGGCCAGATTGAACTCATAGCTTTCCTGACTCCAAGTGGGAGAAAGCAGCATGGTACAGTGAAAAGGACACTGACTATGGAGTCAGGAAAACCAGTTCGAACACTGCTTCTGATTTTATTACCTGTATGAACTTGGGCAAGTCATTAAAACTCCCCAGACCTCAGTTTCCTTATCTATAAATAAAGTGGTTTTACTAGATGGCCTCTGAAGTCCTTTTGAATTTTAGATTTATAGTCCTATGACTCCTGCTGTTTCTCTCTTCCCTCTCTCACCTTTAAAATGTCTAAATAATGTTGTCTTATTCTATGTTTAGGCCCAGTCAAACACTGCTTCTTAAAAAATCAATGAATAGGAAGAAATCCAAGCTATAAATGGCCATCTATGGGGGGAGGGGAAATGTTCCAAAATCACTTATACTTAGAGAAATGCCAGTTTAAAAATCAGTTTCACATCCATCAATTTGACAAAAAAGGAAAATGACAGATTTTAGAGACACTACAAGAAGTTATATATTAATATATTCTTTTTTAATTATTATTTTTATGAAAGCTTTTTATTTTCAAAAGATATGCATAAGTAATTTTAAACATTCACTCTTGCAAAACCTTGTACACCAAATTTTTTCCTTCCCTTCTCCCTACCCCTTCCCTAGAAGTCCAATAGTCTAATATATGTTAAACATGCGCAATACTTCTATATATAATATTAATATGTTCTTGAGGTATAAATTGGTCCAGCCATTCAGGAAAGCAGTTTGGAACTAGTTACAAAAAGTCATTAAATTCTGAGTATCTTTTGACCCAGAAATACTATTATGAGGCCTATACCCCAAAAAAAAGATTTTAAAAAGGGGAATAGGACATGTGTTTGCAAAAATATTTATATTGGCTATTTTTGTTGTAGCAAAGAATCAGAAACTAGAGGAAGGGCATATCATTTGGATGATGGTATATAGATGGAACACTATTACATCATAAGAAATATTTTAAGAGATCATGTCAGAAAACTCTTGGAAGATTTATATGAATTGATGCAGAGTGAAAATAAGAAAATTACGATGATAACTTACTCCATACCTGCAACATTATAAAGGACAACAGTTTTTAAAGATTTCAGAAATTTGATCAATGATCAATTACAGCTCCAGAGGGCCAATAATGAAGCAAGCCTCTTGACAGAGAGGTGATGGATGTAAAGGGATACAATGAGATATATATTTTTGGACATGGCTAGTATATGGCTTTATTTTGCTTGACTATGTTTATTTGTTATAAAGATTTTCTTTCTTTTTAAAAATAGATTTGGGAGAAAGATAGACCAGGGATAATGTTGCAAAAGCTTAAGATCACTGAAAAATATTAAAGGCACAAAAAAGAATGGAAGGGAATTCAGAAAGAGGCACAGAAAACAAAGACAGCTTTGAAAGTAGCATGTTAGATTTATCATAAATCGTTTTTTGTTTTTTAAAACTGTATTTAGTATTTTAGTTTTCCCCAGTTATGTATAAAAACAATTTTTAATGTTTGTTTTAAAAACTGAGTAGCAGATTCTCTCCCCCACATTGAGAAGGATATAAGTTATAAATGTGTTGTCATGAAAAACATTTCCATATTAATTGTTGTGAAAAAAAAATGTAGGCCAAAAAAATCCCTCCAGAAAAATCAAGAAAAAAAGAATGCTTCAATCTATTTTCATGCACCATCAGTTCTTTCTCTGAGGATGGATAGCGTTTTTCATCATGAGTTCCTCAGACTTGTCTCAGATCATTGTATTGATAAGAATGGCTATGTTGTTCACCACTGGTCCTCTTACAATATTGCTTTTATTTTGTACACAATGTATTTCACTTTGCATCAGTTCATGTAAGCTCAGGTTTTTCTGAGATCATCCTGTTTATCATTTCTTACAATATTATAGTATTCTATTATAATCACTTGCCACAATTTGTTCAGTCATTCCCCAATTGATGGGCATTCTCTCAATTTTCCAATTCTTTGCCCCCAGAAAAGAACTGCTGTAAATATTTTTGTGCATAACTTCTTTTCCTTTCCTTTTTTTTTCCTCTGTTTTGGGATATAATCCTAGTAGTGGTATTGCTTGGACATAGTTCCAGAGTGCTCTACGGAATGGTTGAATAAGTTCACAACTCTATCACAGTGCATTAATGCCTCATTTTTCCCACATTCCATCCAACATTTGTCATTTTCCTTTTTTGTCCTATAGGCCAATCTAATGACATGAGGTAGTACTTTAGAATTGTTTCAGTTTCCATTTTTTCCCAATCAATAGTGAAAGCATTTTTTAATGTGGCTAGAGATAGTTTTGATTATTCCAACTGAAAATTGCTTTTTTATCACTTACCAATTAGGCAATGGCTCTTTTTTTTTTTTTTAAATCAATTTGATTCAGTTCTCTATATATTTGAGAAATGAGTCCTTTATCAGAGAAATTTGCTTCAAAAAATTTTTTTCACAGTTACTACTGCTCATTGTATTTTTCTCTATCCTATTTCCCTTCCCTATTTATTTTATTCTCTCTCCTTTTTACTGTGTCCTTCCTCAAAAGAATTTTATGACTTATGACTACCCTCTCCCCTAATCTGCCCTTCCTTCTATACATTCCCCTCCTCCCCTTCCCCCACTTTCTCTTATCACCTTCCCCTCCTACTTTCTACTACTGTAGGGTAAGATAGATTTTTATACCCATTTGAGTATGTATGTTATTCCTTTTCTGAGCCAATTCTGATGAGAATAAGGTTCACTAACTCAACCTCACCTCCTTCTTTTCCCCTTCTCCTTCCCCCAAAAGCTTTTTCTTTTACATTTCCATGTAGGAATGTAAACAGTTTAACCTTATTAAGTCCCATATGATTTACCTTTCCTGTTTACCTTTTTATGCTTCAGTTTTTCATTTGAAGGTCACATTCTCTATTCTGCTTTGGTCTTTACATCAAGAATGCTTGAAAGTTTCCTATTTTATTGGATATCCATATTTTCCCTCTGAAGGATTATATTCAGTTTTGCTGGTGGTAATCCTAGCTTCTTGCCCTTTGGAATATCATACTCCAAGCTCTCCAGTCCTTTAATGTAGAGGCTGCTAAATCTTGTGTTATCCTGACTGTGGCTTTACAATACTTGAATTGTTTCTCTCTGGCTGATTAAAAAAATTTCTCCTTGACTTGGGAGCTCTGAAATTTGGCTCTGATATTCCTGAGAGTTTTCATTTTGAGATCTCTTTCAGGTGATGGCTGTATTCTTTCAATATCTATTTTAACCCCTGATTTCAAAATATTAAGGGAGTTTTCCTTAATAATTTCTTGAAAGAAATCATCTTGTGATGTCTAGACTCTCTCTCTCTCTGTCTCTGTCTCTGTCTCTGTCTCTCTCTCTCTCTTAAAAAGTAAATTGTACATAGTAGAGATTCACAAATTCATGTTTAATTGTCAACCGGACTGATCCAGCCTTTTTGCTGTAGGTGGTTGGAACAGGCTAAAGACAGGAAATCAAGCAGAAGTTAAATTTCAGAGCGAAGAAATGGCTTACAAGCAAGGACATATGTGCCGGCCCCTCACCCCCTATTTGGGGGACCCAAACTTATAGCTAAGTTTCAATAATTATACCAATTGATTTGCAGTGAATTGTAGCCCTGACAATGAGGGGTAAAAACAATAATGTGCCAAGTTTGATTGCAGCAGAGCAGAATGTGGATGCAGCAGATGCTTGTCTGAGTTCAGAAAACACCTGGTGCTAGTCAAAGCAATACAATAATTATATAAAACAATTCTGGGGTTTTGTTGTGGCTGAGATCATCCAGAGGGTGAGCGCAAAGGATTGTTGTCATGCCAAGCTCAGGGCATAGCTTTGCTTGCTAGGATTTAGCTCTGGAAAACAGGTTGTTCCTTGACACAGTCCTTTTTTGTATTCTACTTTTTATATGGAAATGTTACTTCTTTTTTGTACCTGTTAAGTGAAGAAGAGAAATTATTATTTTGCTTTGGTAAGGCTCAGATGATCCATGTTAATGCATTCTCGTGGGATCTGGTCGTGGTGATAGGTGGAATGGTCTCAAGTTCTCCTGACAATATGGTGCAATTCCATTATTTATTATTATAATTATTACAGGCAGAATGGTGTGATGGTTAGAGAAATGGTCTGGAAGCCTGAAAAATATGGCTTCAAATCCCTTCTCTGCCACAAACTTACCACAAGTTACAAATAGTCTCAATTTTCTAGGCAGTGGAAAAAACATTTTTGAGAATATTTGCTGCATGTGGGTGGTCACCTATTCATTGGGGTTGCCCCTCTCTGGGATTCTCTGTGAGCCTGATTGTGGTAGGCAAGATGGTCATGTTGCATCAGCCTTCTCTCCTTTCTTCATCTTTCTTTACCCTAATACCTCTCCTTCTGGTCTTTCCCCCCAAACCTCACAATTCTAAAGATGAATTAGATTTCAGAATACTTGAGTTTGAATCTGTTCACATGGACAAGTCACAGGTAACCTTTCTCTGCCTCTGTTTCCTCCTCTGTAAAATGGGGATAATAATAGTATCTTACCGACTTGCTCAGTGGCAGCCACATGACACAGTGAGTAGAATGCCTGACTTACAGTAAAGGAAGATTCATCTTTCTGAGTTCAAATCTGGCTGGCCTTGGATACTTCTCAGCTGTGTGACTCTGGACAAATAATTTAATTCTGCTTGCCTCAGTTTCCTCATCTGTAAAAATGAGCTGGAGAAGGAAATCATAAGCCAGTATTTCTTCTGAGGAAACCCCAAATAGGTCATAAAGTCATAAAGTCACATAAAGACGTGACTAAAATGACTGAACACCAACAACAAAAACAACAAATGTTAGCTATTATTTTTAGCTAGCAGCAACTCCAGGGATGTCATTTCAGGCTCTGTGTCAGGGAGAGAAGGAGGCAGCTTGGACCCAGAGGTGGGGCTTGGGGTGGGACTGCTTGTGAGGTGAGGTCCAAGTCTGGAACCTGTCTGGTGAAGCTGAAGTGTGTGACTCTCTCCTTTAGATTCTGATTGTAGCCCGAGGCAGAAACCCCTGCCAGGACCCAGCAGTCAGAGGGTGGGAAAGTGGGGAAGGGAGGAGTAGAGGGTCACATGAGTCAAACCTGCCTTACCAATTAACTGCTTTCTTTCCCAGGAGGTATAGTAGGAGGCTCAGGTTACATGGAATCTCTTTATGAAACCTCCTTATTCTTTTCTGTTTAAAAAAAAAAATACCATTTTGAATACTCTTTTTTGAGGGGAGGTAATTTTTAAATTTTATATATTTTTAAAGTTATACATGTACATTCATTTTTTGCATATTTTTTATATGAGTCCAGTTGGGAAATAAAAATCAGAAAAAAGGAAAACCACGAGAAAGGGAAAAAAATAGAAAAAAGAGGTGAAAATAGTATGTGTTGATCCACATTCAGTTTCTATAGGTGTCTCTCTGAAAGTGATATGAATGTGAATGTGGATGCCGTTTCCCATCCAAAGTTTATTGGGATTGCTTTGGATTACTGACTGAATTGCTAAAAGAACTAAGTCTATCATAGTTGATTATCACACAATCTTACTATTGCTGTATACAATATTTTCCTGGTTTTGCTTGCTTCACTCAGTTGGATGCTTTTTTCTTATATTATTCCTATTTCCCAATATTCCTCTTCTCTTTCTTCCCCATCTCTAGAATGCTTCTAAAGAAGAAAAACAGTCATTAGGATTAGGATTCTGTACCTGTTCTATACCACCTCTCTCTCTAGAAGCAGTTACATGGACTCCCCTCTGGTGTTTCTCTTGGCCATTACACTGATGAGAATTCTGAAGGCTTCTTTGCTTTTTTTTAAACATCATTGTGTAAACCATTCTGGTTTTGCCTAGTTTGTTAAACTCTCTTTAAAAAAATAACTTATTGGGCTTCCCAACATGCAGAAGTCATGGAATCATAGGGTTGTAGATTTAGCATGGAAGATACTTTAGAGGGCAGAGTTGAACCAATTTTGAGGATGAAAGCACCTAGATAAGATCACACAGCTTGCCCAGGATCACTCAATTTGTAGGTATCTGAACTGGGATTCCAAGCCATGTCGTTCTGATAATCTTGGGAATTTCACGAGAAAGAGGAGAGGAGAAAGGAGAGGAGGGAGGAGAAAGGGTAGAGAGAAGAAGAGGGGGAGTGAAAGAGTTTAGAATTGAGTGAGAGAAATAATAATGATGGTACATTCCAGAGTTGAGATTTGACAGTAGAGCACGCCCTGAAGAAATGTAAGGGTGAGTCAAAGTTGAATAATTGAGCCCAGAAAGAGAATGTACAGAAATGGCTTTTTATGACACATAATCAAGGATTTATATTTTTGGTATATTGGGGGTAGATATGGATACATACCAGTTTAATGAGATCATGCCCATAAATTATCATAATTCACATTATTCAAGATTTTGTGCCTAGGGAAGTAGGGTGGATTCAAAGTATGTCCTATGTATAGATTTTTTGCTTAATTATTTTTCACTATTTTTTTAAAAAAAATTGTGGAGATTTTGGAAGGGAAAAGGGTATTAAAGACAAAAATGTTTTCCCTCCAAAAAAAGGAGGTGGAGAAAAGAAGATTATTGTGGCATTTTGTTTTTTTTATAATAGCAGCTTTTTATTTTTCAAAATATATGCAGAGATAGTTTTTCAACATTCACCCTGCAAAATCTTGTGTTCCAAATTTTTCTCCCTTAATGCCCCCCACCCCTGGACAGTAAGCAATCCAACACAGGTTCACAGGTTAAACTTGTGTAATTCTTCTAAATGTATTTTCACATTTATCATGCTGTATAAGAAAACCCAGATCAAAAGGGGAAAACAACGAGAAGGAAAAAAAAAAAAAAGCAAACAATAACAAAAAAAGGTAAAAATACTTATGATGTGATCCAGATTGGTTTCATAGTCTTCTCTCTGGATGCAGATGGCTCTCTCCATCACAAACCTATTAGAATTGCCTTGAATTACCTCATAGTTTTTTTTTTTCTTTTTAAGAATGTAACCTTTCATTTTCAATATACATGCAAAGGTGGTTTTCAACATTCATCCTTGCAAAATCTTGTGTTCCAGATTTTTCTCTCTCCCTTCCCCCCACCTCCTTCTCTAAACAGCAAGTAATCCATTATATGTTAAACGTGCACTTCTTCTATACATATTTCCACAATTATGCTGCACAAGAAAAATCAGTTCAAAAAGAAAAAAATGAAAAAAACACAAGCAAACAACAACAAAAAGGATGAAAATACTCTGTTGTGATCCACATTCAGTCTCCATAGTCCACTCTCTGGATGCAGATGGCTCTATCACAAGTCTATTGGAATTGACCTGATTCACTTCATTGTTGAAAAGAGCCACATCCATGAAAATTGATCATCATGTAATTTTGTTGTTACTGTACACAATATTTTCTTGGTCCTGCTCACTTCATTCACCATCAGTTCATGTTAAGCCTTTCCAGGCTTTTCTGAAATCAACCTGTTCATCATTTCTTATAGAATAATAATATCCCATTGCATTCATGTACCATAATTTATTCAGCCATTCCCCAGCCAAGGGGAGTCCATTTAATTTCCAGTTCCTTACCACTACAAAAAGGGATGCCACAAATGTTTTTGTTTATATGGGTCCTTTTCCCTCTTTTATGATCTCCATGAGGTCATGTCCATAGTGGACCCAGTGGAAAAACTGCTGGATCAAAGAGTATGCACAGTTTTATAGTCTTTTTGGGCATAGTTCTAAATTGCTCTTCAGAATGATTGGATCAATTCACAATTCCACCAACAATGTATTAGTGTTCCAGTTTTCTCACATCCCTTCCAACATTTATCATTTTGTTTTCCTGTCATCTTAGCCAATCTGAAAGATATGAAGTGATATCTCAGAATTGTCTTAATTTGTATTTCTCTAATCAATAGTGATTTGGAGCATTTTTTATATGACTAGAAATAGCTTTAATTTCTTTATCTGAAAATTGTTCATATCCTTTGACCATTTATTCACTGGGAAATGGCTTGTATTCTTATAAATTCAAGTCAATTCTCTATATATTTTAGAAATGAGGTCTTTATCAGAAACATTGGCTATAAAATTTTCCCCTAGTTTTCTGCTTCCCTTCTAATCTTGGCTGCATTGGTTTTGTTTGTACATAACCTTTTTAAATTTAATATAATCAAAATTAGTAATTCTGCATTTCATTAAGTTGTCTACTTCTTTTTTGGGCCATAAATTCCTTCCTTCTCCATAGATCTAAGAGGTAGAATATCCTTTGTTCTCCTAATTTCCTTATAGCATCATCCTTTATGTTTGAATCATAAACCTATTTCAACCTTATCCTAGTATAGGGTATTATGTATTGGTCAATGCCTAATATCTACTTCATTTTTTTCAGTTTTCCCAGCAATTTTTGTCAAAGTGAGTTCTTATCTTGGAGGCTTTAGGTTTATCTATTATAGCATTTTTTTAAAAAATCCCAGAAGAGAATAGAAAAAGGTTCAGAGGAAAATATAGAGAAGTAGAATCCAATTGAATTGATTGCAACAATTTGAATTTTATAATTGAACATATTAGAAAAATTTGAAAAAAAATGCAAGCTGCACATAATAGAGATTTGTAGTTTCATTTGCAATCCTTATTTTTTGCTTTTTGCCTATGGAGATGTTTATGTTTGTCAAATCTGAAAAATTATATATCAAAAACATTTAATGGTTACAAAGTTATTTATATGCATCATCTCATTTGAGCTGCACAGAAATTGTGGAATGTAAGTTGTTCAGATATCATTATGCCCATTTTGTAGATGGAGAAATTCAGGTTTAGAGCAGAGCTCTAACTTGTTTAAGGTAATACGTTAGGATAGGCAATCTAAGTATTATATTTAAGTACTTAAATCTTAATATTCTAAAAATGGCAAATCTTAAATCTAAGTATTCTAAGTCCAAGGCTATTTCCCCTGTACCAGACCTTTAACCCTGGTGTAGTGTGAATCTGATTAGTTGATAGACAGTCTCTATACTCTTGGTCAGCTAGATGATGTAATAGATAGAAAGGATAGGAATCAGGAAGACTCAGTTTCTTGAGTTCATATCTGGCCTTGAACACTTATAAACTTTGTGACTTTGAACAAACCGCTTATTTCTTATTTCCTTAGTTTCTCTACTTGTAAAATGAGCTGGAGAAGGAGATGGCAAACTGCATCATTATGTTTGCCAAGAAAACCCCAAATGATCACAAAGAGTCAAACCCAACTGAACAACAATTGTATTCTCTATTTGTATAATCAGGCAATAAACATTTATTAAGTACTTACTGTATGTCAACCTAGCACTGACAGTACAAAGAAAAGCAAAAACATTCTGTGTCTACAAGGAGCTCACCATCTAATGGGGAAGGGAAGGGAATAAGTGTTCATATAATGTTTAGTATGTACCAAGCACTGTGCTAAGAATTTTACAAATATTAACTCATTTGATCCTCATAGTAACTCAAAGGTTAAGTGACTTGCTCAGTCATACACACAAAAAGTGTTTGAGATGGCATATTAAGGTCTGCTTAACTCCATGTCTGACATTTTGTCTACATCACCACCAGCTGCCTCTGCTGGGTGAGAAAAATATAAATAATTATGTATGTACAAGATACATGCAGAATAAACAGCAGATAATCTGAGGGAGGAGACACTAACAGTTGAAAGAAACCAAAAAAAGGTGGAATTTGAACAGGAAAATCAGAGAAACTAAGAGGTTTTGTTCTTTGTCCCCTTTAGGGACAGAGCATTTTAGATATGACAGATCAAATAGAGCTGAACTGTCTCATCTGAGGAATAAATAGCAAATAGGCCAATGAAACAGGACAATAATGTGTTGAAAGGAGGAAAATGTAAGAAGAAATCAACAAATACACATTAAGTGCCTACTGTAAGCTAGGCACTGTGCTAAGCCCTAGGGATACAAAGAAAGGCAAAAGATAATCTGTTATTAGGGAGCTTATAATTTAATGAGGAAGACAACATGCAAACAAAGTACATATAAACAAGACAAATACAGAATAAGTTGATCTCCCTTTTATTTTCAGAATTTCAAATTTGGTATTTAGTTGGGAGGGGTTTAATTTATTCTTTTTCTAGTTTTTTTTTTTTTAGTTGCATGCCCAATTCATTGTTCTTCTCTTTATTTTATTCAAGTAAGCATTAAGAGATATAAAATTTCTCCTAAGAACTGCTTTGGCTGAATTTTGGTATGTTATCTCATTATTGTCATTCTCTTGGATGAAATTCTTGATTGTTTCTATGATTTGTTGTTTCACCCACTTGTTCTTTAAGATTAGATTATTTATTTTCCAATTACTTTTTGTCCTATTTTTCCCTGGCCCTTTAATACATATAATTTAAATTGCATCATGATCTGAAAAAAGATGCATTTCCTATTTCTGCTTTTCTAAATTTGATTTTGAGGTTTTTATGCCCTAATACATGGTCAATTTTTGTGTAGGGTTCATGTATTGCTGAGAAAAAAGTATATTCCTTTCTGTCCCATTCAGTTTTCTCCAAAGGTCTATCATTTTCTAATGATTTCTCACGTTTTCTAAAACCTGATTTCCTCCTTAATGTCTTTTTTATTTGATTTATCTAGTTCTGATAGAGCCACTGGTATAGTTTTGCTGTCTATTTCTTTTTGAACTCTTTTTAACTTCTCCTCTATGAATTTGGGTGCTATATCATTTGGTGCGTAATATTACTTCATTATCTATGATACCCTTTAGCAGGATGTAGTTTCCTTCCTTATCTCTTTTAATTACATCTATTTTTGCTTTTACTTGGTCTGAAATCAGGATCTCTACCCCTGCTTTTATTTATTTATTTTTTTACTTCAGCTGAAGCATAATAGATTCTGCTCCAGCCTTTACTCTCTCTATATTACTCTGCTTTAAATGTGTTTCTTGTAAACAACATATTGTAGGATTTTGACTTTTAATCCAATCGGTATCTGCTTCATTCACAGTTAAAATATCTAACTCTATTTCCCACTATTTTATTTTTCCCAAGTAATACTTTTCTCTTTCCTTTCTCCCTTTCCCTCCTCCCCAATGTTTTGCTTCTCCCCTTTTGTAGCCCCTCCCCCTTTCTTATCCCTTTCTCCTTCTACTAATGTTCTTCTTTCTATTACCTTCCTCTTTGCTTTCTTCTTTCTCTTCTTACTTCCCTGTGGGATGAGACAAATTTCTATATCAAATAGATATAGAAATCTTTGTCTGATATTCTTTCTTTGAACAAAATCTGATGAAATTAAGATTTACACAATGCTTATCCCCTTCCCTTCTTTCCCTCAACTATAATAAGTCTTTTTTGCCTCTTCATATAATGTAATTTACCTCATTTTACCTCTCCTTTCTTCTTCTTCCAATACAATTTCCTTTTCCACCCTTTTTTTTTTTTTGAATAAAGGATAAATTAGAGAAAAATCAATTGAGGGAAGGCCCTAGAATTAAGAGAGATTGGGAAATGTTTCCTGCAGAAGATGGATTTTAGTTGGAACTTCAGGGAAGCCAGGAGGTAGAAATGAGGAAGAGCTTTTTAGGGATGGGAGAGAGAGCCAGTGAAAATGTTCAGAACCAGAATATGAAGTATATTATTGAAGGAATGCAAGGAGACTGGTCTCACTGGATTGATGAATACATGAAGGTGGGAGTGCAGTAAAAGAAGTAAGAAGACTGAAAATATGAGGAAGGGCAGGTTCTGAAGGAGGAGTTTGAATCACTAGAGCTCATTGAGAAGGATGGGGATGATTCAGTGCTCATAAACTTAGAGGAAGACCCTTCATATGTTTGGGGACTCTCCCTTGCAGAGTATTTTTGAAAGGATGAGAAAAAAGTTTGCATAGTATTGGAGGGCAGTGATAAGCTACAGTCTGCACACACCTGTGCTGGAAATTCCATGGACAACTTGAAGTATCAAGATAACTGAATTGGAGAATCTAAAAACAACACACAAAAATTATTCTTGCACCTTGCCTTAGGCATAGGAACGTGCCTGGAAAACTAAGTTGTGCCTCCTGAGTACCAGAAGATCAGAAATTTGTTAGTTTAAGGCAAATAGCTCTTTGTGCTTCTATCACAGAATTCTAATCCCACCTCAGACTTGTTCTGTGTCCTTAGGCAAGTTAGTTTTATTTTCTGAATGTGGTAAAACAGGATCTTGAATAGTGTGAATGTGAATTTAGATAATGTTTTACTCTTGTAGATCACATATCCTTTTAAAATTTCTAAGGGCTTTTAAAAAAAATATTGCCTACATTTCTGAATACATCTTGACATCATCCATCCCCTGGACTTAGCAAATCATCCATTGTTCATAACAGAATGAAAACAAAAAGAAGAAGAAAATTAGTTCAGCAAAATTAACCCACACATTGACCAAAGTCTGATAATAAGCCTTGTTCTACAACTATAGTCTATAGTCCCCTATATCCCTGCAAAGAAAGTATGTACATTTTCTTACTCTTTTCCAGGGCCAAGGTAGAAAGTAAATACTCTCCTAACTTTTCTGTTGTCCCTCTTCCCTCCTTATCATAATTATTGTTTATGTTATTTTCCTTGTTTGTCTTATTTTACTCTGCACCAATTCATATAAGTTTTTTCATGTTTCTTTGAAATCTTCAATATCATCATTTCTTTTGACTCAGTAATATTCTATCATATTCATGTACCATAAATTGTTTACTGAGCCCTCAGTGTGTCTACTTTTATATACATATATATCTATATATATCTATATACCTACATATGTGTGTGTGTTGTTTAAAGGCATACATAATTTCTCTTTGATTTATGAAAGAAAGCCAAATGACCATCATTCTATGACCTATTCACTATCCATAATTAATAAAATGACTTTTAATTACATAGAAATTATCTTGCTCCCAATAGAAGAGTTTCTTCAAGAGTATTGTCTGGTATATATTCTCATATGTATACTTTTCTGATTTCTGTTCTATTTTAGACTCTGAAAAATGAGTTTATTTGCTATTTCCTATGTGTGTATTCATTATAGACTTGGCATCTGGTGAGAAGGGGCTCAAACCTTAGAAATAAAACTTGGGGCACTCCTTCTTTCTTCCTCATTAAAGAACAGTGATTGGGAGTTTAGCTTGAAACTGCAAACTGCTTCCCTTAGAATAGTAATATTTAAGAAAGCAAATAGATATAATTCTAGCCTGTTATCCTTCCTCCCTGAAGAGAGAACAATCAGCCTCTGGCCCCAGACTTTTGCTTTCCTTAACATAAGGAATCAAAATCTCTCTTGAAAAGAATGGGGAGGAGATATTACAGATATCTGTTCTTGTTTCCCTGTGAGCCACCTCTAAACAAATCCTTGAGGATATATGTAACATACATGGGCAACACATCCCCCATATGTCACTATTCCATACATTAAATTAAATTTTAATCTCATGCTATAAAGAATTGAAAATCGAGGGGATGCCTATCAATTGGGGGAATGGCTGAACAAATGTGGTATGTGATTATGATGAAATTCTATTGTTCTATAAGAAATGAGGAGCAGGATGCTCTCAGAAAAACCTGGAAAATCTTCCATGAGTTCATGCAAAATGAAAAATATTGTGTACAAAGTAATAATAATGCTGAGAATGACTTTGATCCAAGACTACTCTGAAGGACTTACATTGAAAAATACTATCCATCTCCAGAGAAAGGATTGATTGTATCTGAATACAGACTGAAGCATACTTTTTTTTTTGTTTTTTGAGGGTTTTTTTGGGGGAAGAGGGAGATCTATGCTTTCTTTTATATCATAACTTTTATGGAAATGTTTTGCACCATTGTACATAGGCCTTCTTAATGGCAGGGGATGGGGTGGGGGGAAAGGGGATAATTTGGAACTCAAAATTTTAAAAATAAATGTAAAACATTGTTTTACATGTAACTAGGGAAACTAAAAATATTAAAATATATTTTTTAATTTCATGTTCAAATTCTTTCTCTCCCTTTTCTTTTCCTACCACCTTGAGAAAGCAAGAAAAATAAAACTTCTTTTACAAACATGTATAGTAAAAAAAAAAAAAATTCCCTCTCTGGCCCTGTCCAAAACAAAATATAACTCATTTGAATCCATCATTTCTTTCTCTGTCAGGTGAATAGTACATTTTATCATGAATCCTCTAGAATTGTGGTTGGAAGTGACCAATTAATGTTAATCAGAGTTCTTAAATCTTTCAGTCATTTATCTTTATGATATTGTTGTCCTTGTATGAATTGTTTTCCAGGTTAAAAAAAGCAAACCAAAAAACAGCATTCCACTTATGTACATACTATAATTTATTTTTCCATTCATTCTCTAATTGATAGATACCCTTGTTTCTAATTCTTTGTCACAACAAAAAGAGCTGCTGTGTATTTTTTCCCTCAATAGTATTTTATTTTTCCAAATACACATATAGTTTCCAACATTCATTTTTGTAAGATGTTGTATTCCAGATTTTTCTCCCTCTTTCCCTTATCTTCCCCCTCCCTAAGATAGTGAGTAATCTGATATTGGTTAAACATACAATTCTTTTAAACGTATTTCCATATTTGTGATGTTTTATAAAAAAAATTAAACCAAAAGGGAAAAAATCATGAGGAAGAAAAATCAAACAAACAAAAAAAATGAAAATACTGTACTTTGATCCACATTCAGTCTCCATAGTTCTCTTTCTGGATGTGATTGGCATTTTCCATTACAACTCTATTAAAATTGTCTTGAATCATTACATTTATGAGAAGAGCCAAGTCCAGCAGAGTTGATCATCACATGGTCTTCTTGTTAGTGTATACAATGTTCTCTTGGTTCTGCTCACTTCACTCTGTATCAGTTCATGTAAGTCTTTCCAGATTTTCTGAAATCAAGCTGCTATAGTTTTGTGTATCTTAATTTTTTCAGTTCTTTGCCACCTGGGCATCTCCTTTGCTTCTAGCTCCTTGTCACCATATAAAAATTGCTGCTGGGGCTGTTTTGGTATTTGGGGAGATGTTTCTTTCTAGATCAGTTATGGTCTAGGGTGGTGGATGTTATCCATTTGTACTCCCTTTCCACTAACGCTCCTCCATGGCTTGGTTGGGGATCTTTGAAAGTTGCTGTGGCTGACAAACATATCTTTTCAGTATCAGTCTGGCACTGAACTTAATTCTCCTGAATCACAGGCAGCAGGTATATAATGTATTGTTGGACCTACGGTATCTCCCAGATCTTCTGTACTTTGCCATCAGAGCAGAACCTTTCAAAACACACAGTTGCTTCCATATGGAATGAGGTCATAAAGATATGTATGTGAAACAGAATGAGTTTCAGAGGCAACCACAGACAAGCCAATTAACTTTGGAACTAATGAATTAAATTTAGTATGTATATATATGTATATTATATATTATATGTGTATAATTATATGTGTATATTATATATCTAATATGAAAATGTATATTATATATTATATTTTATTTTCCCCAGTTATATGGTAAAACAAAAATTTTAAAACATTTTAAACAAGTTTTGAGTTTTAAATTCCATTTCTCCCTTTTTCTCTTCTCTCCCACCTCCCCAAAATGGTAAGCAATCCAATATAGTTTATACATGTATAATCATATAAAACACTTCCCTATTGGTCACTTTGTATAGGAAGTCTCAAAAAAAAGAAAGAAAGTGAAAATCAGCATGCTTCAATCTGTATTCAGACACTGTTAGGTGTTTCTCTGGAGGTGGGTAGCATGCTTCATCGTTAGTCCTTAGGAATTGTCTTGGATCATTGTACTGCTGAGAAGAGCTAATTCATTCGTGGTTCTTCATTGTACAATATTACTTGACTGTGTACAATGTTCTCTTAGTTCTTCTCACTTTGCATCAGTTCATATCAGTCTTTCCAGGTTTTTATGAAATCAACCTTCTTGTCATTTCTTGCAGCACAATAATATTCCATCACTATTATATATTATAGCTTTTTTTTTTAGCCATTTCCCAGTTGTTGATATCAGCCTTTTTGATTTCTAGCACTTAGCCAACACAAAAAGCTGCTAAAAATGTTTTTACACAAACAGGTCCTTTTCCCTTTTGGGGGATACATATACATATAATACATACATGTACATTGTATAAATACACAGTGTGTCATGCATGTTACAAACACGTCACAATTCGCATATAATGTAACATAAGTCACAGCTGTGATATCACATATGATATATATAACATTTATATACTCATGTGTATGCATATATCACAATCCATTTCAAAGCTGCTTACCTTATCTGTTTGCCGCTGAATCTACTTCTGCTTATTTCTGTACATTTAAAAAAATGTTTCATTGATATTCTTTTCTTTCCTTTTTTGTTGATGTTACTATCCCTAGTTTTTCTATAAAAAAGAAAAGCTATATTTTTTCTTGTCACAAATAAACATAGTTAAATAAAAAAAAAATACCCACATTAGTTATGTCCTTAAATATCTTCTTCAGCACTTGGTCAGATGACTTCTGAAGTCCCTTCTAATTCTTAAAATTTCATGGTTATGCTTTTGTTTTGCATTTTGTCCGGGACTTCTGGAGACGATGCTTTGGCTCAAAGAAATGGCTCTGATTAATAACAGCAATTTCAGTTGCTCAGCAGGCTGGTCTTTAAGTAGCCCTTAAATAGTAGGATTTGAAATTGGGGCTTCCTGACTCCAGTCCTGGCACTCTATCCACTGTGTCACCTAGTTGTCCTCTCTAGGTTCCTCATGGTCTACATACAGTGGGATGATGCTTTGGTGATACAGGTATAGGGAATGGAACACTTGATTTGGAGGCAGAAAAATCTGGGGAGATTTTCTATCTCCTACTAGCTACATGACTCAAGGCAAATTACTTAAAACAGTTTCCTCTTCTTTAAGATGGTGGTGTTAATAAAAAGATCAGTGAGATCAATATCTTTATATATTTAGTCCTGTCTGATTCTTTGTGACCCTAGGTGCAGTTTTCTTGGCAAAAATACTGGAGTGGTTTACTATTTCCTTCTCCAGCTCTTTTTTTACAGACGAGGAAACTGAGGCAGACAGGATCAAATGACTTGCCAGGGTCACATGATGTCTGAGGCCAGATTTGAACTCGGGAAGATGAGTGTTCCTGATTTCAAACTCTGTGCTCTATCCACCGAACTACCTTAACTGTCCTTTGCAAATGTCAAAGTGCAATAAAAGTAATATCCTTTTAAAAAATAATTTTAATTTAGAATCTAAGAAACATCAAATAAAGCAGACATTTTCAAATAAGAGGATTATCTGCACTAATCTGTTATATCTGTTACAGCTTGCTTTTCTTTTTTAAGTATCTAAGTTCAACCTGTAGCTTTCAAAGTGCTTATACTTACTTATCTGGGCTGTTTTTGGGTTATGCCTCTCTCTGCATGTTTTAAAAATATTCTGCACTGATTTTCTTTCTTTTTTTTCCTTACCTTATCCCTATTCCCTTCCCTCATGGTCTCTCCACCATTGGAAAAAAAGGCAACCTTGAAAGAAGGAAATATAGCCAAGCAAAACAAATTCCTACATTGGCTGCGTCTAAAAGTGTTGTCTTCCTCGGTCCCATGGAATCAATTGGTCTGAATTTGATCAGAGGCTCTCAAAGCTTTTTTTTTTTTTTCCTATACAGTTAATATTGTATAAATGGTTGCTCTGATTCTGCTTGCTTCACTCCGGAACCTGCTGGAGCCTCCCCCACTAGTCTGAGCCCGCTTAAAGCCAGTTGCCAGAAACTTTCCCCTCCTGAGTCTTGTGGTGTAAAAGCCCCCTTAGCCAACCAACCCACCCTGCTGTGTGTTTCCTTCCCATCAGGCAAGGAAGCTGAGAAGGCAAAGTGAAGGCTGGGGCCGCTGGGGAGAGTGGAGCCGATGCAGCAGGACCTGCGGCGGGGGTGTCAGCTTCCAGGAGCGACACTGCTACTCCCAGAGGTACTGAAAGTTCTGATTAAATTTTCAAAGACAGCATGACTCGTAAACTGTGACATCTAAGACAGACTAATTATTGGGTCTCTGGTCCACCTGTTATGGTCATGAAGCAAGAAGCAGTAGAAAATAAGCAGATCTCACTTTAAGCTCCCAGAGATGTGAATTGATTTTTTGAAAATTAAGTCATATTTTTACTCCAATATCTTCTGTTTTCATAGCTACATTGTCTCTAGATTTCTCTAAACCTAACCTTCCTTGTCAATACAGGAATGTCTCAATTCAGGTCCATAGGTACTTATGCAATGCTTATTATGCCAGATGTTAAGAAGATGTAAAAGAAATAATACTTTATATAATTCTTTGTTCAGAATCTGATCTTGGACACGTAACACTTCCTAGCTGTGTGACCCTGGGCAAGTCACTTGGCCCCAATTGCCTCAGCAAAAAAATAAAATAAATTCTTTGATCAGTTATTTTTCAGTCATATCTCTGATTTTGTGACTCCGTTTGGAATTTTCTTGGCAAAGGTACTGGAGTGGTTTGCCATTTCTTTCTCCAACTTATTTTACAGGTAAGGAAACTGAGGCAAACAGGTTTCAGTAACGTTGCTCAAGATCACACAGCTAATTCAGATCTGAAGCCTGCTTAGAATTCAGAAAGATGGATTTCCTAACTCCAGACCCAACACATTATCCACTGTGCCCATCTAGTTCTTTAAAGATGGGGGAACTGAGTCAGGCAGGTTTTGGGCAGAGTCACACAGCTAGCAAGTGTTTGAACACAGATCTTCTTAACTTGGGTTCAGGGTCTGATTATGGCACCATATACATAACTGCCTTTCAAAAATACAAAAATAACTCTACAAAGTACTATGTAAAGTTATAGTTTGTACAGTTATTTTTGTATTCACACCTGAGGAAAATTAAATAAAACCTCTTTTTTATTATTTTGTCAGACATAGCTATTCTCCTTCTCAAGGGAGTTTCTGAAGGGGCTGAGTTAGTAATGTGATCACTTCCAACCCCAAAGGCATCTGCTGTTAACCAGCTTGGGCTGGGCCCTCCAAAGGCTGGGACCCTCAGTTTTGTTTCCTTGGTAAACAGAAGCTTGGCCCTCTCCAGGGGCCGTGTCAAATGTCCCTGCTTTTCCTGAATCAAAGTTGGAGGTGACCTAGACTACAAGAAGGAGATTGCGCTGGGGAAATCCTGATTTTTCTAGCCAAGATTGCTCGAGGCAGCTGGGTCTCATAAAGTAACCGACATTCCTGAAGTGTCAGAGAGGGGTGTAATCAGCCGGCTACATCTGAAGCTTGTCTACTTTCCCTAGCTGCAAGTTGGTCCTTTCACAGGAGGATTGGGGTGGCTGTGGAAGGGGGGGAGCACATAAAGCCCTAGAGAGGAACTGGGAGTTATTAAACCTTGCTCCTCATGAGAATGTCCACCAATTGGGATTGGTCCAAATGATGCACTGTCAGCCAATAAGAAAAAAGACATTCCTAGATTTAAAAAGCCCTGTTGGCCCTCTCTCTGGGTTTTTTGGTACCCTTTTAGTACCCTAATTCCCTTTATTAAGTTCAGCACCCAATGAATAAGCTTATGTGTAAAATTGCCCTTTTGTTAAATTTCACTCTTGAGATGCCTTTGATTCAGGATTCATCTTGTCCCTGACTTCCCTTGCTTCTCACATCACTCTTTAAGACTATATAACACTGATCTGTATTGATGGAAGAACTTCCTTACCAGGAGTTCCCTCATAATGAAAATAGAGGCACATATATATATATATATTTTAAAGTCTCTTTGGTCCTAATGAATAGAAATCAAGTCTTTCAAAGATGTTTCTACCCACATCTTTGGGTACAGGGCTGTGTTCATAGTAGACATCCCATAAATGCCAAGTTTCTGATAGACTTCAGGAGACAGAAATTATTTTTGGTTCCCATAAAAAATTGGAGTCAGAATCTCAGAATCTGTCAGCAAGGTTAGAGAAAAACACTTGGCTAGGCATTTTTTAAAAAATGTACTCTTGTTTTAAACCAAATATTTTATTTTTCCTCCAGTTACATGTAAGAACAATTTTTAATATCCATTTAAAAAAAATTTGAGTTATAAATTCTTTCCCTTTTTCCATCCCCCTCCCCCATTAATAAAGAAGCACATAATTTGATATAGGTTATACATGTGCAGTTATACAAAACATATTTCCATGCTAGGCATATTTTTTTAAAATAATGAATTAGGAGAAGGAGATTGGACCTGTAATTTCACTGATCTAGGGAACTCCCAGGTGAGGGAACTCTGTCTACCAATGCTAGTGGCAACTTCTCTGAAACTTATAATTTTAGAAAAGAGTCCTTGGAAGTTGAATGAATTATTCAGTCACATAACCATTATGTGCCAGAGGACACACTTGAATGCAAGTATTTTGGACTCCAAAGTCAACTTCCTGTCATCTAGACCTCAATCTGTAAATAAATATGAATATAAAATATTACATGCATATAATATATAATGTACATATAGTACATGTATATGTCTGCTTATATTTAATGCTTTAAAAAATTGCTACTTCTCAATAACTCTTGGGATTATAGCTTTAGGCAACCTAGACCATCCATCCCATTTTCTAGATGAGGAAAGTGGACCCAGGGAGGTTAAGTGATTTGTCCTATGTGACACAGGTAATAAATATCAGAGATAAGATTTGGGCCAGGTCTTTTGACTCAAGAACCAGTAGATTCTTTCTACTATCTCATGCTTGCCCATTCTTCTCCCCATGAACCCTCCTTTATAATTCAGAGGAATATTGGGAGGAAGGAAAACAGTCAAAATATTTGATGTGACTTAGGAGAGCAATTTTGGCACCAAATGATGTGATTTAGGGTAAAGCACCAAATTTGGGGTCCAGTCATGTGAAGAATTCACAATGGCCATTCTCTTTGGCAAAAGGTAGATTTATTTAGGGAAGAGGTTACAGACAAAATGCAGGAATACAGTAGACACTGGCAATGGTAAATATGAAATGGAGTTGGGAGAGCATATAGTTAGCAGCAATTAATGATGGAAAAGACAGGTTCCCAAGTGGAATTCACAATTAACCAGGAGAAAGGGAAATGCCCTCAGTTGCAGGTTAAGTCCTAGAAGGAATTTAGCACCTTGAAGACTTCGCTGTAGGAAGGGGGTACCATGGCTGAGAGGAGAGATACTCTGCAAGAGGGAAGGGTGAGGGGAAAGGCAGAGTGCCATGGCGGGCCGTAACCCCCAAAAGGGTTCAGCAAAGATGGCGTGAGGAGATTTATGGGGGAGATTTAACTTTGGGGATTGACATAATTTGGATTTCTGAATGGACACAGCAAGATGAACATAACTACCTTCCCCGGAGGACTATAAGGTTGAACTGATCTCTTCCCTGCTTGCTTCATGGAGTAATTCCCTCAATCCTTCAGTCTTCCTATGTCAACCTCACCTAGTTACTCAGGACCTCCTCATACTGTTGGCTAAGCAGATTATGGCTACGCAAAGAACAGAGAAGGTTAGAGACAGTCTCATAGCTCCATGTGTCTGAGGAAACAGCAAGAGGGTTTCTTGGGAACTGGGCTGGGTGAGAAGATAGACAGATAACTACTTACTTGTGTGGGCTTGTCTCTCAGGAAAGATGGAAGCTCCAGCTGTATTGGACCCACCCGAAATTACCGTTCATGTAACACAGAGGTAAGATGCCTCAGACCCATATTTCTTCTCCCCTTCATTAAGCATCTTTATCTCCCGCAGGACCTCCTTTCATCATCAGGGAAGGAGTTCGTTGCTCTCTGGGTAATGTCGAAGTCCTGTCTCCCCAATAGAGACCCCACAAAAAGCAGGGCAGATTCTCCACCAAGGGCAACTAGCAGCTGCTCTAGTTTTTACTGGGACCTGGGGAAAGGGAGGAGTGAGTTCATTGTCATATCCCTCAGGCACATCTGTTGATTTATTGCTGAGACCATATCTTGATTATGAAGATTTTTGATTTCACTGCCCACCTCCCACCCCATTAGTGTTTTTCCTGAGGAACTTCCAAGTATTTTATGATAGGGGAAAAATGAATCCTTTGAAGGAAGATTCTAGAGGAGGCTCCCACATGAAATTATGCTATTTTAAATTCCTGTGGGCATATTTCATTTGGTGTTTGTTAAGTTTAGACAAATCCGGATTAAAGACTGAGTTTGGGAGTTCATATTCTCTACTGTGGAATTGCCTCTACAACGTTCTTTAGCTTCTGAGCCTGCTGGGTGAGAAATAGCTTCTTAGACAAAGGAGTTTCTGTGATTTGGAAGGGACTATCATTATTCTTTCCACATCCTAGGGGTTGGGAGGCAAGACACTCCCCTGGTCTGGAAAATTTGCATAAAATTTTTTGGCCCTCCCTTTGTACCGGAGAAGAAGTCTGAATTTTTTCCTTTCTCTTTTATGGGGTGTTTACAGTAATCATATTGTAAAATTTGGGCTGATTATACAATGCTATACATATAGTTGATGCAATTCTGAGTTCCTAAACTTCTTCTGTGCTATCTGCAGCTTCTATAAAATCCCCCCCCCCCCAATTCTCATTTAATTTCTTATGCCAACCCATGATATATCAAAAACATGATGGGGAAAGTCAAGATGCGGAAAGAAAAACTGTGTTTGGTATCCTCAGTGCTTTACACATGGTTGACATTTTAATACATGCTTGTTGGCTTGAATTCGATTGGATTCTCCCTTCTGCCTCTCACCTCCCAGGCAAAGTATAGCATCCTATTATGTCCCTCTGTCTTTTGTTCTCCCCTGCAGAGCTGTCCTCAGGGTGCCCGGGATTTCCGAGCTGAACAGTGTGCAGAATTTGATGGGAAGGAATTCCAAGGAAAGAAATACAAGTGGTTTCCATATTATGGAGGTAAGAGCTGGAATGGACTATTCTGTTTATTAGCATGGGCTTCCTTGGGATGTCCTGGGATTGCTCTTTTACACAGTTTAGTCTTTCAGGAATTTTGCTAGTCCCCTTTTGAAAGCTAGGACTCCCTCCATAACCTATGGGAGTAAAGACTTTTGTCTTTGGGGCATAGGAATCTCCTGATACCAGAGACCTGTGGAAGGAGAAATTCCCATGTCAATATAATCGCCCTTAGAAAGAGAGAAGGATTTTTTGCTTTTTCTGAAGGGCTGATGAGAATCTGTCTGAGTTGTTCTACCTTAATTATGATCATATCTGATTGAAAAATGCATCCATACACATGGCAGCTAGGTGACATCATAGTGCACAGAGTTCTGGATCTGGAGTAAGAAAGACTCATCTTCCTGAGTTCAAATCTGTTCTCAGACATTTCCTAGTTATGTGACCCTCCCAAGTCACTTATGCCCATTTGAGGGAGGGTTTGAAAGAGGAGTTTGATGAGATTTTACTTAATAAATTCCTATTTACTTACCCAGTGTAGCTTGGGATTTGGATGATCTGGTTAATAGAATATTCAAGCATTGCCATAGTTAGTATCTGTTTTTAGGGTAACTCCAAGGACAGACTAGTTTGTTTTTGAACAGGAAAAGAAAGCTCATCTTTTGGGATTTCATCTTCTTCCCTCTTCCCTCCCCAGCTGCCAATAAGTGTGAGCTGAACTGCATTCCCAAGGGGGAGAACTTCTACTACAGACACAAGGAGGCTGTGGCGGATGGGACCCCGTGTGAGCCGGGTAAACTCGATGTCTGTGTGCAGGGCACTTGTCAGGTGAGCCATTGATCTGTCCTCTCTCTCCCTTTCATGGTCCCTACCCAGAGCTAAGATTTATCTCTCCAAGATGATCAATTTCTACTTTATTGTCAAATCCATGGCCTTTTGGAGTCTTTTGTCTGCTGATCATCATTTAATTTTCTAGACACTGTCCTCCCTAAGTTTTTATGAGAAAGCATTGTCTGATTTTTCTTCCTCAGCTTCCTTTGATAGATCTGTGTCACATTTCTTATACATGATATATAAACTCCAGGATCCTATTTTTAAAAAATTTATTTATTTTACCTTTTAATAATATTTTATTTTTTCAAATATATGCAAAGATAGTTTCAACATTCATCTTTGCAAAACCTTGTGTTCGAAATTTTTCTCTCTCTCCCTCTCCCCACCCCATCTAAGACAGCAAGCAATCCTATATAGTTAAACATGTGCAATTTTTCTAAACATATTTCCATATTTGTCATTCTACACAAGAAAAACAAGATCAAAAGGGAAAAAAACCACAAGAAAGGAAAAAAAAAAAGCAAACAGAAACCACCAAAAAAAAGAAAAAAAGAAAAAGGAAAATACTATGTTTTGATCCACATTTAGTCTCCATAGTTCTGTCTCTGGATACAGATGGCTCTATCACAAGTCTATTGGAAGTGCCTTGAATCACCTCATTAAAAAGAATCAAATCTCAGGATTCTCTTAAGTCCTCTTCATTCTCTCTCTCCTCCCTCTCCTTTTCCCTTCCTTCTAGTCTTCTCTCTTCTCCTTCTTTAACTTTCCCCTTTCTTCTCTTTCTTCCTTTTTCTCCTCTTCTCATTCTCTCCCTTCTCCCTCTCCCCCTCTCTCTTTCTCCCTTCACAAATCTGACATGTCTAAAACTGAGCTCGTTTTCATTACTTCCAATTCTTTCCCCTTTCCTGACTTCCCTTTTTCTGTTGAGACCACCACTTTTCTTACAGTTCCCGGATTTGCAACTTCAGAATTACCCTCAAGTCCTTCATTTCCTTCATCTCTTATTTCAGTAAATTGCCAAATCTTGTCAATTCTGCCTTCACAAACTACACTACACCCATCCCCTTCGCCACAGCCACCACTCTGATTTCAGACCCTCTCATTTCTTGCCTGAACTATCTCAGCAGCGTGGCCCCTCCTCCCCAATCTGTTCTCACTTAGCTGAGGTTTTAAATTAATAGTCCTAAAGCACAAGCCCTTCCTCTGCTCAAGAAGCTTCTTCTTGTCTCTGGAATAAAATATGAACTTTTCTGACTGGCTTTTAAAGCCCTTCCTCTTCACCTTTTATCTTTTCTTTAATTTTTTTTAATTAACAAAAATTGATTCTATTTCCCTATCATCTCCTCCTCCAAAAAATTAGGGAAAAAACCCCCTACATTAATAAATGTCAACCTACCTCTTACACTCTACCTCCCAACTAATTTGGTCTACTTGTTATTCCCTGTACGTGGTTTTCCTTGTGCCATCTTGTTGCCCTGGCCATCCATTCCCCATGCCTGGACCGGATTCCTCTTCACTTCTATCTGAGGGAATCCCTGATTTCTTTCATCTCCTCCTAGAAGCCTAGTCAGAATCTGGTCTCTTAGAATAAGCAGGAGAAGAAAGAATTCCGTGACTCCATCATCCGGCGCATGGGAAGGTCTCATTTTTCCTCATCTCTTTTGTTCGGTTGGAGCTTAATGAGATCAGCTTCTTTTCTCTCTCACTCTCTCCTTCCTCTCCTGTGCTTGGGCCTAGGCAGGCCGTTGGCTGTGACCACATGCTTTACTCCTCCAAGAAGGAAGACAAATGTCTGCAGTGTGGGGGTGATGGCCGGACCTGTTATCCAGTCAAAGGCATTTTTGAGGCTAATGACCTCTCCAAAGGTAGGAGACCCCGGCCTTGACTAGTGTTGGAACTGGGGAGAGAGAACTTAAATATATTCTGTCTGATCATCTGGTGTGTGTGTCTGCATATTTATGGAATTTTTCCCCTTTTCCTAAAATCCAGTCCCAGATGTTTACTTCATGTTGGACCTAGACCTAGTGCCTTTTAAAGCACCATTTCCCCTTGGATTTCCTCTTTAGGTTTATGTCACTGCTCCCTTCCCGGATAGACTCAATACCTTGTGTCACTGCTCCCTTCCCTGGATAGCCCCAGTACCTTGGGTCACTGCTCTCTTCCTAGCCCCAATATCTTGGGTCACTGCTCTCTTCCTAGATAGCCCCAGTACCTTGCATCACTGCTCCCTTCCTAGCCCCAATACCCTGAGTCACTGCTCTCTTCCTAGCCCCAATACCTTGGGTCACTGCTCTCTTCCTAGATAGCCCCAGTACCTTGGGTCACTGCTCTCTTCCTAGCCCCAATACCTTGGGTCACTGCTTCTCTCCCGGGGTAGCTGCATTAGCATTGGGGATCATCACCAGGACAGGCTCAACTGCCCCAACATTCTTTTCAGCTTCCTCTGGGCAGGCTGTACAGCCTATGAGCTTAGAGAGGTCTGGAGTTTTTCCCAAGAACAGCACTTGAGCCTTAGCTAACACTTTCTGTTGAACAGAAACAAAACAAAAACAAAAGCCCAATTTTTAAAATTATTGATTTAATTGCTGTTGTTCATTTGTTGAATTGCGACTGACTGTGTCCCTGTGGAACATAGCATGTCAATACTGTCCATGTGGTTTTCTTGGCAAAGTTGCTCGAGTAGTTTGCCATTTTCTTCTTTAATGGACTAAAGAAGACAGAGATTAAGTTATTTCCTCAGAATCATGGAGCTAATAAGAACCTAGGTTCTTTCTGATTCCAGTCTCTATTCACTGAGCCAATCAAAGGGGTTCCCACAACTCCATGTCCTGCGCCAAACCTCATCATTTGGGGACACAACCCTGAACCTCTTCATTTGACTCCTTGACCATAGGGAATTGAGGGGAGCCGAACCTCATCACTCCCTCCTGAATTTCCCTTGTTACTCTACTGAATATTTTTAATTTAAGTTAAATTAAACCTTATTCTTTTCATTGAAAATCTATTTTCTCCTATCTCTTCCTACTTTTTCCCTCCCCTCCCCTCAAAATAAAAACAAGACCTTTGTAGACAAGTAAGCTGGGTCAATAAGCAAATTCCTGCAGTGGCCATGCCTTCTAAATTGATGTCTCAAACTGCTTTATTGTAAATAATGAACAAGTTTCTTTTTTCCAATATTGATTTTTATAAGATTTTGAGCTCTCAAATCCTGCTCCTCCTGCACCCCCAAGACAACAAGCAACTGATATGTTATATATGTGCAATCGTGTAAAATATATTTCCGTATTAGTTTTGTTGTGAAAGAAGAAACATAAGAGAAAAACACACACACACACATACACACACAGTTGTGAGTAATGTTTTCCAATATGAATCTTTTGGAATTGTCTTAGATTCTTGGGGAGCTGAGAAGAGCTAAGTCATTCGTAGTTGATCATGGCACAATTCAATGGTCTCTTACTTTCTGAGAAATTACTTTGTATTTACTTTTCGTTGACTTTATCCCTGAAAACTTTGGTTCACCTGGTAGAATGAAAGTGACTTTTTTTTTTTAACCTCCAGTGCCTAGAAAAATACCTTCTACTTAAATCTACTTATTAAAGGATTGTTGAAACTTTGAATGAATGGATACATGGTTTCTGATAGCAGAGGTGACATCCAGAACTAGATGCAGTAGGGACAAACTAGGTGATCCAGACAATTCCTCGGGCACTGGGTTTGGTGGGGGTCTCTCTAAGGATCGTTAGTCAGCTATCCAGGGAGTAAGTGAACATGTGTGTATGTGTGGGAACATTTATTAATCTTCTACAACAAAAAAATTACCCTGGCATGGATTCTGTCAATATAATAAAATAAAATAAAATAAAATAAAAAATCTTCTACAACATACCAGCTACTGTGTCAAGAGCCAGGGATACGAAAAAAGGCAAAAGATAGTTTCTGCCCTTGAGGAGTTAATGATCTGTTGGAGTCCAGCTCCTGTAGGGCAGTGAAGAATGTGACAACATACTGGGACCAGGCAGAGAAGTCCTGATTATGGACTCTTCAAAGTTTATTGATCAGAGAGACAAATATATATATACCTCAAATGCTCATAGACTTGATACAAAGTACACTCTTTGAAGTTTCTATAGTTTTTTCTAACAAACACCATCTACTGAAATGTAAACGAGTAAGCTCTGGATCTTGGTTAAATAGGCAGAAATGCAAATAATTGAGATACACGTATCAAGGTAAAGTTTATCTTGCCATTGTCTCAAGTATTTTTCTCCCAACTATCTTTAGTCTCCTTGTGGACATTCTTTCCCGTCCTAAGTTCAAAGGTTTAGCTTTCATCTGTTGAGTAGTGTTTGCATTTTGTTTCAGTCACTAGAATTCCAATTTATAGTATTACCAAGCATGTCTCTGCTGTTAATAAAAGAGATGTAGGTGAGCCAAGTTATGGTAAGATTTAAGACCTGGGATGGATGTTTGCCTCCTGGACCTTTACAATGATCCAATTCAAATGATTTTGTACAAGGAAGCTGCAAACAGGACAAAGTGGAAATAATTAAGAGATGGAAGGCAGTAGAATTAAGAAGGATCAGAAAAATCTAAAGGGATTTTAGTTGAAACTTGAAGAAAGCCAGGCAAGCCAGGGGGTAGAGATGAGGAGGAGGAGTATTGCAGACACAGAGATGGCTGATGAAAATGTCCAGATTTGAGAGATGTAGCATCTTGTTCCGGGAAGAACAAAGAGACCAGTGTCACCCAAATAAAGGGTTCATGGTGGTGGTGGTGAGTTGTGTGTGTGTGTATGTGTATAAGGTATAAAAAGACTGGAAAACTGGATCATGAATATGTGTGTTTGACTAATATGGAAATAAGTTAAAAATGATTGCACATGTATAATCTGTATCAGTTTGCTGTTTTGAAGAGAGGGGAAGTAAAGAGAAAAAAATTTGAAATTCAAAATCTTACAGAAATGAATGCTGAAAATTAAATAATAATATAATAAACAAATATATATTTATATATAAATAAATAGTAAAAATGATTATGTGTAATTTGAAAGATAAACTACTATTGAAGAAAAAAATAAATGAATGTGTGTGTTTGGGGTGCGAGTGGAGGAAATGCATCTAGGAAATGCAGTCTAGGAACTCGGCATCACTTTCCTTGACCTTCCTAGTCTCATCATGTTACTGTTTCCCTCAGGTTACAATCAGATTTTGGTCATTCCTGCAGGAGCCACCAGCATCCATATTGCAGAAGCCGCAGCCAGCAGGAATTTTCTGGGTATGGACTAACAGGTCCTGTAGCTGATGTTACCCTCAGACTTCCCTGAGGCTGATCCATAAGCAGAATCTGGCTACAGGAACAAATCCTGGTCCCCATTTCCCCTATACTCATGGCTTATGGGACTGGACCCTAGGGGAGGAGAAGCAGCATAGACAAAGCTGTGAGACATCAGCCCTTTTCTCTTGGGGACTTTCCTGGCTACTTTCTTCTTCCTCTCCCCCTTGTCATCCCACAGCAGTGAAGAATGTGCGGGGGGAGTACTATCTGAATGGCCACTGGACAATCGAGTTTGCCCAGGCCCTGCCCGTGGCCAGCACCATTCTTCAGTATGAACGAGGGTCCGAGGGGGATCTGGCACCCGAACACCTGCACGCCCGGGGACCGACTTCTGAGCCCCTGGTCATTGAGGTGAGTGGAGCCGGCTGCTTTTCTCTGTCCTCCACCTCTAACCCAACGAAGTAGGGATGATTCTTGGTTTGGGAAGAGGGCAATACCTACACTGAGAATGTGGAGCATTTCCTTATAGTTTGCTATGGCAATTGGGGTTCACATGGGAACATTTATTCATCCCTTGGTATTTGTCCTGTGAGGAGTAGTCATGGCCACCTAAGACAGAGGTGCTTTTAAAAAATATTTTAATAACTGTATTTCAGTATAATTGGTTTCTTTTGTAATCCTTTGCTTTTTATTTTATGCATTAAAAACAATTATTCCGAGAAGGGAAACATGAGTTTCATCAGACTTCTAAAGAGTCTGTGACACAAAAATACTACCTTGATCTTGAAAACCTTGTCAAAAAGGAGAGGGGAGCAGGAAGGGAGAGAGCAGAACAGAATGAATAGGGCAGATGGGGCCAGAATGGGCTCTAAGAGAAGGTGTAGGGTAGGATTTGAACCTAGGAATCCTGACCCTCAGGTACATTGCCCGGCTTCAAGTCTCGGTCCATCCTCTTCTGAACTCCAGCAGCAGTGTGGGCAGAGGCAGTGGAGGGGGGTAAACTGGAATACCAAGTAGCCTAGGTTTGAGCCCTGCTTGTGAGACTTGCTAATTGTGGCAATTATGGGCAAATCTTTTGGGTTTGGGATCTCTTTATCTGTGGAATGAGGAGCACAGAGCTCAAAGGACTCTTCCTATTTTGTTGTGGTGCACAAATGAGAGAATGAGAAGCTCCTTGTAAACTTGGAACCTGCCATAATTATTTCTATTAGGAAGGGAGAGAGAAAGAAAGGAAGAGGGAGAAGAGAGAGAAAGAAAAGAGAGAGAATAGCATGAGCACAGGAACACTACCCTAGGAAATGGGTCAGGAAATCTGGGTCTTCTTCACTGGTTTGGACATAGATGATTTCTTTTCTCTATTTCAGCTTATTAGCCAAGAGCCCAACCCAGGGGTGGAATATGAGTATTACCTGCCCCACCAGCCCTTGAACACTGGTTTCAGCTGGAATCACGGCTCATGGAGTGACTGCAGTGCTGAGTGTGGAGGAGGTGAGCAGAGAGGTCACCCAGGAGTTGAGATAAGAGTGATTGAGAGGAGAGAGGAGGTTCCAAGCTAGAGAAAGGACGCAAGGGAGGGTGAGGGTCCACAGAACCCAGGAGGTCTCCAGCTCCGTTGACATCCAGGACCCTTCCCCACCCCTCAGTGAGTTGTTGGACAAGACCCAGCCTGTGGGGACACGGGTCTCCAGGCTGTGCCCCGCTCACGTGGGCGCCCCTTCTTGACAGGCTATCAGACACGCCTGGTATTCTGTACCACCGACAATGAGGTGTACCCTGATCATATGTGCCGACATAAGCCCCAGCCATCTGACAATCGCACTTGCAACCTTCAGGCCTGCCCACAAACCAAGCGGTAAGCCCTACCTATGCCGCCTCCTTTGACCCTTTCTCCCTTCTCCCTTTGCCCTTCAGCAGAGTCCTAAGACAGAGGGTTTGGGTCAGACAGTATCAGGGTTAGTCCTTTCCCCAGGATAGATAACTTCAGGCGGGGTTAGGACTGGGAGAGGGACAAGATAGGTATTACCCATCTGACAAATATTGCCCAGGGTGAAATATCGAGCTGCTGTACTATATAAGGACTGAGGAGGAGTTAGGGGAAAGGGATTCTTTTTTCTGGCTTCCTGAAATCCAGCGGTTGCCCAACAAGCATTTATGAAGTGCTTCTTCTGTGTTAAGCACTGAGATACAAAGAAAGGCAAAAATAGATCCTATCCTCAAGGAGCTTACATTCTAATGGGGATGACAACATATAGACAATTGGGTAGATATAAAATATAAGCATATGTATATATATAAAATATAAAAATATAAAAAATATAATAAGATGGAAGGGACTCTTAAGAGGAAAAGGCAAGATGGCATGAATAGCTCACATTTCAGCCTCTTGATGTAATTATCTCCTGTCACCTTTTCTCCTGATGTGGGCAGATGGTACAAAGCAGGAAAATAGGCTTACAGTTTCTAGTTCTTCCTCCATAAAGAGATCCTGTTCAGAGGAATGTCAACCAGAGCCTTGTAGAGCTCAAAGGGAATCATTCGAGATGCAAACCACCAAACTCCCCAAATAAACTTCCAGGGTCCTTCGACAGCTAAAGTCCAGACTATTCAGAGAGTGGCTCTGAAGTGTATTTCCCCCAGAGTTCCCCTCTAGACAAAGGGCTTGGAATCAAGATAGGACTTGGTTGTGATCTTTACCCTTCCTTCCCCTCCCTCACTTGCCACATCAGAACTAAGGGGCAGCAGAAAAGGAATTAATACTTTCATATTGTAGAAAAAGCTCAGTCTGGCTCTTTGGTAAGCTTATTTAGGGAGTACGGTGAATTGCATCTCAGATGAGCTCTAGAAGGCTCCGGTTGGGATCCCTTTAGCCAGTTAGGTATCCTGTGGTAGGGATATGCATGGATGGAAGAGATTTTGCTTCTGAGCTATCCCAACTTTTGTGTGAAGCCCCATGGAATCATTGCATCAGAGACTAATCTGGGGAGCCTCCCAGGAAAGAGAGGTAGCTGGTTGCATGGCCCTTTCTTCCATGGTCTCAGAAAGAGAAATGCTTTTATTGGCCCTCGCAAACCCCTTTATTCTGTGCACAAAGGATCTCATACCTCCACCCGCCGGGAGTGTGGAGCCATGGCCGAGCCCGAGGCATGTGTGGGAAAAGGTAATTGAGGGCAAGGGTGGGCATCCCAGGAGTACCCTTCCTCTGTCAGCCTAGCCATAGATGTGGAAGTTCTAAAGCCTGCAATGGTGAGCCCACTGAGAGCATCCCTCAGCTGGGCAGGGGCTTTGGGTTAGTGTTGGAGCTTCTCTTACTCTCTGCCCCCTTAGTGGGGAAGGTGATGGGCATTGGAGCTTTGCATGGCTACTGTGGCATCTGGAAATCTAGAGGATCTTTGCTGTTTCGAGCCGTTTCAGCTTCTCCGTAGGCTGAGTTTTGTTTTCTGAAGAAATGCCAGTTTTTTTAAATTTTTAAAAATGTATTACTTCTCAACTATTTACTTTTATAATATTTTGATATATTTGATTTGGTTTATAATATTTTGATTTGATTTATTTTTAAATTTATTTATTAGTTTTCAACAATTTACTTTTATATTTTATTTTTATTTTTCCCTCCCTCTGTCCCTAAGATAGCAGTCAATCTGATAAAGATTATTGTACATGTACAATCACATTAAACATATTTCCACATTAATCATGTTGTGAAAGAAGAATCAGAAAGGGAAAAATCATGAAAAAGAAAAAAAACAACAAAAAAGTGAAAATAGTATAATTTGATTGCCATTTAGACTCCATAGTTCTTTCTCTGGATGTGGATAGCATTTTTCATCAAAAGTTTTTTGGAATTGTCTTACATCATTGTATTGCAGAGAAGAGCAAAGTCTATCAAAGTTGATCATCTATACAATGTTGTTCCTGTGCACAGTGTTTTCCTGGTTCTGTGCACTTCACTCAGCATCAGTTCATATAAAAATTTCCAGGCTTTTCTGAAGTCTGCCTACTCCTCATTTTTTTTGGGGAGGGAGGGGTGAGGCAGTTGGGCTTAGGTGACACACCCAGGGTCACACAGCTAGTAGGTGATTAGTATCTGAGGTCATATTTGAACTTGGATCCTCCTGATTTCAGGGCTAGTGCTCTATTCACTGTGCCATGTAGCTACCCCCTCTAGCCATTTCTTATAGAACAATAATATTCCATTACATTCATATACCACAATTTTTTCAGCCATTCCCTAGTTGATGGGGACAGGATAGTTTTAAAATCTAGTTTCCAGGAGCTGTGGGGGTCAGAAAGTGGGAAGAAGGACAGGCACCTGGAAGAGAAGGTTAAGACACTGAGATAAGTAAAAATACTTTAGGACTTAATTGTGTCCTAAACCCCTCATTTTATAATAGAGAAAACTGAGGGCTAAAGGAAAAAATTAATAACCAAATCTGCTTTAGAATCTGAATATGTGGTAAAAAGAATACTGAACTTGGAGTTTGAAGATTTGGATTCAAACCTAATTATTGTGTGACTCAGCAGAAGTCCCTTAACCTCTTTATAACTCAGTTTCCTCATTTGTTAAATAGGATAATAATACCACTATTATTGGTTAATATTATTAACATGGTTGTTGTGATGATCAAATGAAATAATGTATATAAAAGTGTTTCACAAAATTCTATATAAAAATTACCTGCTATTATTAATCATTTAAGCAGCCAACAAGCATTTATTAAGCATTTACTGTGTGCCAGGCTTTTTGCTACACACTGGAATGCAATAAAAAGCAAAAACACAGCCCTGACTCTCAAAGAATTCAAATTCTACAATTAGGTTTCAACATGTGAAAAATTGTACATCTAAATGTACAATTATATACATTATATACACTGTATATACAAATATATATAGTATAAAGTGGAAAGTAACTGAGAAAGGACACTTAAGGATATATACCAGAAGGGATAGGGAAGGACAGAAAGGCCTTCTGAGAAAGGTGGAATCTGATCTGAGTTTTCAAAGAAACAAGGGAAACTGGAAGGCAAAGAGAAGGAAGGAGACTAGACATGAGGACAGCCAGTGAAAAGGTGGGGAATGAAAAGACAGGTCATTTTGTTCACAGATCAGCTGAGAAGATCAAGTGCTGCTGCAAAATAGGGTATGTGGAAGCAATCAGTCAAATATTTACTAAGAACCTACTATGTACCAGGAAACAAAAAGAGGCAAACGACAGTAATAGGCGCCCACAGTCTAATGAGAGAACAAATGTATACAAACAAGCTATATAGAGAATAAATAGGAAATAATTAAAACAGAGAGTAGCATTAGAATTGAGAGGGAAGTTAGCTCTTCCACATTGTGGGGGTCAGGAATGCAGTGTGCCACCTGTTCTGAAAAATCCATGTGAAATTTTTTGGCCCTCCCTTTATACTGAAGGAGAAGTCTGAATTATTGTGGTATTAAAAGTATAAAATATGCTGATATTATACAATACTGTACATATAATTTTTGCATTTCTGAGTTTCTAAACTCTTATGTCTGTGGCTTCTGCAAAACTCCCAGAAAATTTCCATCTAATTTCTTATGCCAATTTGCGATCTATTGAAATTGCAATGGGGGAATTGATGATGTAGAAAATCACAATGTGGAAGTGATAATTGTAATATGTTGAGAATATTGGAAAAATAGGAAAGAGGCCACGTTGTGAAGAGTTTAAGAAGCCAAAGTATTTCATATTTTATCCTGGAGGGAATGAGGAGCCAATGGAGTTTATTCTCTTAGGGGGATGAGATAATCAGCCCTGTACTTTAGAAAATCACTTTTTAAATATTATTATATATTCATATCATTATAATTCATATTATATATTCATTTGATCCTCACAATAACTCTAAAATAGGGAGCTGTGGTATTATTTTTCTTATTACGTTTGTTATCATTTTGCAGAGAAGTTGGGTGATTTGTCCAAAATCAGACATTAAGTTAGTGATGGGGACAGAGCTGGAATCCAGGGTCTCCTTCCTTTTCATCCAGTGCCTTTCCAGTCGTGCCACCTAGGACTGACTTTTCACTGAAGATATATGAATGAGCAGCCTTAGTATACCAGTGGCAGCCTCCTGTTTAGGGAGATGGGCAGGAGGGCTAGGAGAGAGCCCAGAGGTGGTCTAGCTTCTTCTCCCCTTGCAGCTGGAAGGCTGGGCCATGGAGTGCCTGCTCAGCCCCATGTGGAGGAGGTTCCCAGTCCCGCCATGTCTACTGTGTTGTGTCTGATGGGGCAGGCACAGAGGAGGCGACAGATGAAGAGTCGTGTGCAGCTCTGCCAGGGAGACCCCCAAACACACGCTCCTGCAACCTGCACAGGTGTGCAGCATGGAGCTCAGGGCCCTGGGGAGAGGTGAGTCTGACTGGAGATGGGGAGTCAGGAGCCTTGAAGGCCAGGACCAAACAGGAATACAATGAGATCTGCTTTGTTCTAGAGACCAAAATGCCCAGAAATGTGTGTGTGTGTGTGTGTGTGTGTGTGTGTGTGTGTGTGTGTGTGTTCTAAACCATGCATTCTTGAATAGTGACCATGTGTGGTTAGGGATGGGGAGCATAGCAAGGAATTGACCATTTGCTGCCTCTGGTACAGAAGGCCTTCTTTGCTACAGCAGACTGGATAATTTCCATAAAGCTGGCAAAGTTCCCTGAGGATAGCCCATGAAACAGATGTAATGGGAGACTGGCTGACAACAAACCAGTTCTTATGAGAATGTATACGCTCTTATGAGCATGTGCAGCTTTCAGTACATGTGCTTTTTGATAGCTTGTCATATGATGAAGAAACAAACTGTTGATTGGTGGCTGAGCTGGAACAGGTGTACATGGAAAAGGCACTAAAAGAAAGTTTTTTATGGCTTTCCTGCCTGATTGTGTTCAAGTGAGGAGGCAGACTGCTATAAATCTCTGGGTGGGGAGACCCACCCAGTCTTGGACAGAATTAGGGTTACATGGGGTTTTCAGAGCTGTCAAGTCACTGTGCTCAGCACCCAATATAATAAAAATGCAAAGTTGGGGGAGCCTGAAAGTTAACAGTGCTCAATGCTAATCCCACAAATCTTGGTGGGATTGTCATTTGGGAAATGTACTGTTTCTTCTCTGGATCTTAACTGTTATTGTGTCATTTCAGTTTTGTCCAACTGTTTGCAACCTTTGATGGAGATATTGGAGTAATTTGCCATTTTTTTCTCCAACCCATTTTATAGATGAGGAAACTAAGGCAAACAGAATTAAGTGACTTGCCCAAGATCACACAGCTAAGAAGTATCCGAGGCCAGATTTGAACTTAGGAAGATGGATGAGCCTTCCTCATTCCCAGCCCAATGCTCTATCTACTATACCACCTAGCAGCCCCAGGGCTATTTGGAAATGAATGGATGGGACTAGATGATATTTAAGGTTCTTTCAAACTCTAACATCGACAAGTGATGGTGATATTTAAGGAGAAGGGATTAGAAATTCCATTAGCAGAGTCTGTATCTCTAAGGCTTTCTAGCAGATGTCCACCTGTCATTTGGGGTATCTGACTTGAGCTCCCTCACTAGAGGCACAATGGATTAGAGTGCTGGGGCTGGAGTCAGAAAGTCCTGAATTCAAATCTGGCTTTGGATATTTACCAGTTGTGTGGCCCTGGGCAACAACTTTACCTCTATTTTTCTTAGTTTCCTTATCTGTAAAATTGGGACATCATCATTACCACCACCACCACCACCACCATCATCGTGATGTTATTGTTGGACAGTTTAGGTGATGAAATGGATAGAGAACCAGACTTGGAGTCGGGAAGACTCATCTCCCTGAGATTAAAACTGGCTTTAGACATCTTATTAGTTGTGTCACCATGGAGAAGGAAATGGCAAACCACTGCAGTATCTTTTCCAAGAAAACTCCAAACGGGGTTACGAAGCGGTAGACTGACTGAACAACACCAAATAGTTCCTCATTTGTAAAATAGGAATAATAATACTTCTCAGAGTTGTGTTGAGGATAAAATGAAATAATTGTAAAATGCTTGATATAGTGCCTCGCACATAATAAATACTATATAGATGTTAGCTATTATTATTGTTGTTATTGTTGTTATTATTATTATTATAGACCAGAGTAACTCCTCAAGGGAAATGAGAGGCATATGATAATGATGGGGTTCTCCCTGTAGTGCTCTGCCAGCTGTGGGCCAGGAATTCGAAGCCGGACTGTCACCTGTTGGGGTGATGAAGGTGCTCCCCTCCAAGATTTTGCCTGCTCCTCAGCAGACAAGCCCCTCCCGACTGAAGCCTGTATGGGAGAGAACTGCCTTCTTCAGGAGCCCAGCTGGCATATCGGTGACTGGGGGCTGGTGAGTATCTGAATTTGCCTGTATTCTCAGCCCTGACACCTGGGTGCTAGAGTCTTGTTCTCTAAAGTGCTTGGTGCTTGACATGTGTCTTTAAATGACATGTTTGAAAAAATTGATGGGGAAATAGATAGAAGATTAGATTTGGAGTCAGGAAGACCCAAGTTCAGATCTAGCCTCAGTAACTCTGTAACATGAGCCACTCTGGACGTGTCACTCACTCAATCTCAATTTGTTTCATCTATAAAATGGGGATAATAACAATATCCACCTTCCAGGGAGAAAGTTATGTTACAGGAGATTTCTTGCCTTGTTGTCATGGAACCATTAACAACTCTTCTTTGAGTCCAGCCATCTAAACAGTATTGAAACAATCTGAATTGTCATCCATGGTTCTCTATCTTTTCTAGCATGAAATGCTTTATCAAAAGTTTCATTTATGTTATGGGTAGAGGCAAGATGGATGATGATTAAAGGCAGTCACCTAGTTGAACTCATCCAAAATTCCCCTCTAAACAATTTTAAAATAATCCTCAAATTGAATTTTGGAATGGCAGAGCCAACAAAAGGTCAGAAGAAGACATTTTTCCAACCTAAGACAACTTAGGAGGTTGATGGGGGTGGTCTGTCATCCTGGTGTGGGGGTCAGCCCAGAGCTTGGCAGTAGCATCGGTTCTGAAGAAGGCTAGACAGCAGCTTTGGGAGCTCTCAGCCTTGAATGGGTATGGGGTCAGATGACTGGTCAGAAACAGATTACAGGGGATCTTGCTGACATGGGTGCAGCTGGCACTGATAACTCTTTTGTCCATATTCAGTTCTGTGTCACGTTCTAGGGCCAAATGGAACACTAATATTTGTGTCTGAAGGGGAGCAAGGTAAAAACCAGAGATCAGACCAGCACCAGCAATTTGTATCACACTATCTTGGAAACATTAAAAACTTGCAGATTCCCTAGTTCTTTTTTTTTTTTTTAACTTATTGAAGCTTTTTTATTTTTAAAAGATATACAAGAACAAAATAACTGTATGGATATGTAAATATATATTGTATTTAACATATATTTTAACATATTTAACATCTGCCATCTAGGGGAGAGGGGAGGGGGAAGGAGGGGAAAAGTTGGAATGGAAGGTTTTGAAAAGGTCAATGCTGAAAAATTACCCATGCATATATCTTGTAAATAAAAAGCATAATAATAATTTTAAAAAGCAAGGATAAATTTTTTTACCATTGATCCTTGCAAAACCTTGTTTTCCAGTTTTTCCCCTTTCCCCCCACTCTCTCCCCTAGATGGCAAGTAATCCATTATATGTTAAACATGGTAAAAATATATGTAAATCCAATATAGGCATACATGTTTATACAATTATCTTGCTGCACAAGAAGAATCAGATCAAAAAGGGGGGAAAATGAGAAAGAAAATAAAATTCAAGCAAACAACAACAAAAGAAGTAAAAATGCTATACTGTGATCCACACTCAGTCCCACAGTCCTCTCTCTGGGTGTAGATGGTTCTCATCATCACAAAATTATTGGAAGTGGTCTGAATCATCTCATTGTTCAGAAGAGCCATATTCATTAAAATTGATCATATTATAATCTTGCCATTGCTGTGTACAATGATCTCCTGGTTCTGCTCATTTCACTTAGCATCAGTTCATGGAAGTCTCTCCAAGCCTCTCTGTTTTCATCCTGCTGGTCATTTCTTACAGATCAATAATATTCCATAACATTCATATACCACAATTTATTTAGCCATTCGCTAATTGATGGGCATCCACTCAGTTTCTAGTTTCCTGCCACTATAGAAAGGGCTGCCACAAACATTCTTACACATACAGATCCCTTTGCCTTCTTTAAGATCTCTTTGGGATATAAGCCCAGTAGAAACACTGCTGGATCAAAGGGTATGCAGTTAGATAACTTTTTGAGCATAGTTCCAAATTGCTCTCCAGAATGGTTGGATCCATTCACAACTCCACCAACAATGTATCAGTGTCCCAGTTTTTCCACATCCCCTCCAACACTTGTTATTATGTTTTCCTGTCATCTTAGCCAATCTGACAGGTGTGTAGTGGTATCTCAGAGTTGTCTTAATTTGCATTTCTCTGATCAATAGTGATTTGGAGCATATTTTCATATGACTATAAATAGTTTCATTTTCTTCATCTGAAAATTATCTGTTCATATCTTTTGACCATTTATCAATTAGAGAATGGCTTGAATTCTTATAAATTTGAGTCAGTTCTCTATATATTTTAGAAATGAGGTTTTTATCAAAACCCTTAAATGTAAAAATGATTTCCCAGTTTATTGCTTCCCTTCTAATCTTGATCATGAACCCATTCCAACCTTATCTTAGTGTTAGGTGTGTATCAATGCCTAGTTTCTGCTATGTAGTTTCTAATTTTCTAAACAGTTTTTGTCCAGTAGTGAATTCTTATCCCCAAAGCTGGGATCTTTGGGTTTGTCAACACTAGATTGCTATAGTTATTGACTATTCTGTCCTGTGAATCTAACCTATTCCACTGATTGACTATTTCTTTTACCAGTACCAAGTAGTACTCCTAGTTCTGAAAACGTGGCACAAAAAAATCAGAAATTTGAGACAATGCCTCCCTAACCCAAGGTAAACAGAGCCCAACTTCGATATAATATTCAAAGTCAATAAACAGACTGGGGAAGTGAACAAACAACAACAAAAAGAAAAAGATCTTGGCCATAAATAGAAACTATGGTGGCAGGGAAGGTTTAAGACATAAATTCATAAGACAATAAAGGGAAAATAACTACAGATAAAGACTCAAAAAATGCTAATTGAACCCAAGCCTAACAGTAATTTCTAGAAGAGTTGAAGAATATAAGAGTAATAGAAGAAAAAATTGGGGAAAGAAATGAGAGTGATACAAAGAATTATGAAAAGACAATATCTTGATAAAAGAAGCACACACACACAGAGGAAGCTGAAGAAAATAACATCTTAAAAAACAGAACTGGTCTAATGGTAAAAGTGGCACAAAAATTCACTGGAGAAAGAAACTCTCTAAAAAGCAAATTAGGTCAAATGGAAAAAGAAGTACAAAAACTCAATGAACTTACAAAGTAGAATTGGGCAAGTGGAAGTTAATGATTCCATGAAATATTAAGAAACAACAAAACAAAGTCAAAAGTAGAAAAAAATAGAAGAAAATGTGAAATATCTCCCTGGAAAACAGATTGAAGAGAGATAATTTAATAATTATTAACCTACCTGAAAGTCATGATCAACAAACCAAAACAAAACAAACAATCCTACATATCCTGTTTCAAGAAATTTTAAAGAAATTGTCTTTCTTCAGTATCTTCAATCCAGCAGATGAAATAGGAATTGACAGAAGACACTAAGATCACCTTCTAAAAGAGATCCCAAAATTAAAACTCTCAGAAATATAGAAAAATTCAAGAGTTCCCAGGTCAAGGAGAAATAAGTCAGAAAGTCAGAAAGAAATAAGTTAAGTATTTTGAAGCCATATCACAAGATTTAGCAGCTTTCACTGGAAGAAAGCAGAGGACCTGAAATATGATATTTAAGAAGGTAAAGGAACTAGAATTACAATGAAGAACAACCTACCCCCCCAAAATTGAATAATGTAAAAGGTAAAAATGAATATTTAATTAAATAGAGGACTTTCAAGCATTCCTAATCCCAAAGATCAGAGAGGAATAGAAAATTTAACATTTAAATAGAAGACCCAAGAGAAGCATAAAAAAGGTAAACATGAAGGAGTAATCGTAAAGTTAAAATGTTTACATTACCATGTGGGAAGAAGATACATGTAACTTATAAGAACTTTATCATTAATTAGCAAGACAGTTAGAAGGAGTCTATTATGTTGGGATCACCTCTAAAAAATAAAGGGGTGATAAAAATGTATAGGAAAAAGGGGGAAGGGAAAGATAGAATGGGGACAGTTTTCTCACATAAAAGAGGCATTCAAGGAAGAGTTTTTACAGTGGAGGGGAGAAATAAGGAGTGTGGCAGGCAATGTTTGAAACTTCCTTTCATAAGAATAAGTTCAAAGAAGGAAGAATATTATACACACTCAGGTATAGAAATATATCTTATCCAATAGAGGAATAGGAAGGAAAGATGATAAAAGATCTAGGGAAAGGGCTGATGATAAAAGGAAGGACAGATTAAGGGAGGTATTGGTCAGAAGAAGTATAAGATACTTTTGTGGAGAAACAGGATAAAAAGAAAGAGAAAGAAAATAGGATGGAAGGAAATACACACTTCTTAGTCACAACTGAATGTGAGTTGGATGAACTCATCCACGAAACAGAAGTAGATAATAGAATGGATTAGAAGCCAGAAACCAATATGTTATTTATAAGGGACACATTTGAAATAGATGCACACACACACACACACACACACACACACACACACACCAAAAAAAAATACTTAAAATAAAATTATGAAGCAGAATCTATTATTCTTTAGCTGAAGTAAAAAAGGCAGAGGTAAGTAATAATAATCTCACACAAAGAAAAAACAAAAATAGCTCCAATTAAGAGAAATAAGCAGGGAAACTATATTTTGCTAAAAGGCACTATAGACAATAAAGTAATATCAAAAAAATCGAAGGGCAAATTTCTCTGTTAAAGGCCCTCGCCCTCCATTTCTCAGATATATAGGGAACTGAGTCAAATATATAAAAATGAAAGCCATTCCCCATTGGATAAGTGGTCAAAAGAGATGAACAGGCAGTTTTCTGAAGAGAAATCAAGTATATCTATAGTTTATGACAGATGTTCCAATCACTTTTGAATAGAAAAATACAAATTAAAATAACTTTGAGATACCACTTCATACCTTCAGGAACTAAGCAAAGTGAAATGAGAAGAACCAGGAAATCATTGTGCACAGGTAGAAAAACATTGTCCTGATGATCGGTTGTGAAAGACAACGATCCAAGACAATTCCAAAGGCTTCATCAGGGAAATGCCAAAGAGGTAGTTGATAAACTCTGAATGAAAATTGAAATATAATTTTCTTGTTTTACTGTTCCTGTTTTTTGGGATATGGTTAAAACAAAAATATGTTTTTCATTATTTTACATGTATAATTGATATTGTTTTGCTTGTCTGCTCAGTGGGTGGGGGAGGGTTAAAAGAGAACTTGGAACTCAAAATTTAAAAAGAAAAGAATGTTAAAAATAAATAATAAAAAAATTTGAGGGTGAAATAAAAAAGCTTTGCTAAAATTTAGTTAAACTATATTCATGACATTCCTCTCATTTACTAGTTTAGTAATCCTTTTCAAAAAGGAAATGGGGTTAGTCTGGCAGGACTCGCTCTTGATGAAGCCATGTTGTTTCTTTGTAATCACTTCTTTTCTTTCTATTTATTTGTCAACCATCTCTTTAATGATCTTTCCTAGAATTTTCATAGGCTCACTCACTTATAGTTTGCAAACTCTGTTCTCTTCTTAAAAAAAAAAGACCAAAGTTTGTTTTTCTCTAATTTTGTGGCATAGCTCCCATTTTCCATGATCTTTCAGATATTACGCATAAGATCTCAGCAATAACATCTGCCAGTTTTTTCTGAATCCAAAAATGTAGTTTATCTGGGTCAGGTAACTTGACTTTACCAAGAACAAAAAGGTACTCCCTTACAATCCTTTTATTTATTTTGGTCATCACATTCCCTGTCAGTTATTTCCTCAGTAAAGGTCATTACAGAAACAGTATAAGATTTGAATAACACGTGTTATTCAATCCAGTTAGCCTCCTGGCTACACATCTCTCAGCCTCGTGCATTCTCTTTTGTTGTTCTACCCTTTAGAAGAAGCCTTTTCTAATCCTTAATTCCAGTGCCTTTTCTCTGTTAATTATCTTCTATTTATCCTATAGCTTATTTTGTTTTTATGTAATATCCTCATTAGATTATCATCTCCTTAAGATCAGAGATGGTCTTTTGCCTCTTTTTGTAGTTCAGGTGCTTAGCACAGTGCCTGGCACAGAGTAGGTATTTCATAAATGTTGATTAATCCCTCTCTTCTTTGATCTTCTTTTTCTCAATATTAGTTTTAAAAAAATCTTCATCTTATTCTGAACTTATACATTTTTACAGGACTTTGCCACATTTTTATAATCATATTCAGTTATCCAGTCTTCCTCTCAAATTTTATACATTTCTTTTATCTAAGTTGGTTGGTGAGTTCCCTTTATATCTATATTAATTTTTTGCAACAATATCCATTTTCCCTTTGGGTCTTCACAATTTCTATCTTCAGTATCTTTCATTCTTTGTGGTTTGATTTCTCTTGAAGCATTTTACTCCATGAGATCCTGACAATTTTTTCCTCTGGACTTTTTGAAATCTGGTTTTCCAAAATCTAGGATATATATCAAACAATGCCCAGATTTCCTCTCCTCAATCACAAAGTCTGGAATGGAGTTATTACTTCCCTAATTTCTAAACTAGAAACATGTTCTTCCTTGTTAGAATCAGATCCAGATTATAACTTTCTCTTGTTAATTCCTTTAACCTTTTGATGGATTAAATTATCCTTAAGTCCACAGCCCATTCGTTGTTCCTCTTCCCTTTTCTCATTTGTCTTGTCTTGCCTTCTCTTTGTCCTTTTTGATTCAACCTCTTCAGGTTCTATTCCCTAAAGCTCCTTGATCCTCCTTAATTATTTTTCATCATCCTTAATTGTCATTGATTTCTGCTTTCCTGGAAACCAGTAGATTTTAGAATTTAGACTCATATCTAGACCTAAAGCTTGTTCTTCAGATTTTCCTTAATTTCTTTTTTCCATTTCCAAATTCAACCTCTTTAACCCATTCCACTATTCCAAGCCCCTGTTTATCATCTACATGATTTTCTTCTCTTTCCTATTAGTCTCAGGTTCTTTTCTTTTCTTTCACTCCTTCCATGTCTTTATCCTATGGAAGTTAGAAGTAGGATGTTTTTAGTTTGGGGCATGTTTTTGTTATGTATATGTATGCATACATATTCTCTGATTTTGTGTATCTTTATACATAACTATAACTATATATATATATACACACATGCACATGTATTATATATGGTCCTCTATGTTTCTCCACATATAAACACATCTCTGGCTCAGGATGTGTCTTTAGGAGTATCTGCACAAACATTTCTGATCTTTTATGTGTCTTTGTGGGTGTATGTATACATTTTCCACTCTGTGTGTGCATATAATCCCATACATGTACTCATACATTTTTCTTTCTCTCCTCTGATGGTTTTTAGTGCTCTAAGAGCTGTGATTCAGGCATCCGGAAACGGCAAGTCATTTGTGCTGACAGGGAATCCAATGTCTATAACTCTGACATCTGTCAGGCTCGCCAGCCCCAAATGCCAGATGAATTGGAAGCTTGTAACACACAGTCCTGCCACCTGCCTCAAGGTATGGATAGGGATGGGGAAAAGAAGATGCAGAGGGGATCATCACTTGAGGGCTGGGGCCTTCTCTGGGCTAATCACTCCCTCTTTGGAAAATCTGACTCTTCTACCAAGATCAGCAGAGGGCATGGAAAGACTAAACTGAAGGAAGAGGAAGCAGGTACAAAAAAATTTTGCTTCTCTCTTTATTTTAAATTTTTTCTGACTTTATTTTTCTATCAGTGAACAAGTCAACGACTAATTCTGTGTCTATCAGTATGCTATAGAAGTACAGCTTAATGGTCCTTGTTCCTCAGGGATCTTATAGTAGAGTTGTAGAGCTAAGCCTAATAAAAGTGTGTGTGAGAAACTTAATACAAGAGAGTAGATAATCATAGCTTGCTTTTCATTGTTCTCTGAAGCAAAGGTGTCAAACATGTAGCTCACAAAATTTCCAAGTGTGGCTGGAAACAAATGAAAATATAATTGGGAAAAGTTTAACAAAATAAATAAAAATGCAAAAGGCATAAATGATGTCATATTTTAAAACTAAGTCAATATGCTGCCTCTGAGTATCTTTTTAGAGATTAGTGTCCTCTTCTCTCACTTCCCTTCCCCCCATTTCTATTTGAGTTTAATACCACTGGTCTGTAGTATTCAGATTATTGGATTCAACTAGAAATTTTTGTAATAAAAGTATCTCATCCAGCTTATGTTTCCAGTCTAGAGCACACTTAGGTTGCTAAAATCAAATGAGTTTTATTTAGTAGATAGAGCACTGGACTTCCCTCATATCATCCCCTACCATGTAATTATGGGCAAATAATTTTTCTCATCAATAGAATTAGAGGGTTTAGACCTCCTTTTAGTTCTAAATCTATTAGACTATGATCCATTTGCAGCATTATAAGAGAACTTTAATTTTTTAAATGAATTACTTTAAAAATAAAATATTTAATCAGAGTTAAAATAATTAGCAAAGGAATTGAGAAAACTCTACACACACACACCCACACACACACACACACACACACACACACACATCCCTATACTGGTAGTGTCCATGAATGTGTATGAGGTTCTTTTTCCACAATGCTCTTACTTCATAAATAGAATCTCTCTCTCTCTCTCTCTTTCTCTCTCTCTCTCTCTCTCTCCCTCCACTTCCTCTCCTCTCTTTCCCTCTCTCTCCCTCTCTTCCTCTTTCCCCCTCCTTCCCTCCTTCCCTCTCTTTCTTTCCCCCCCCTTCTCCCTCTCCTTCCTTCTCTCCCTTCTTCTCTCCTTCCCTCTTTCTTCCCCTCCTTCCTTCTCTTTCTCTCTCTTTCTCCCTCTCCTTTCTCCCTCTTTCCCTTTCTCTCCAATGCTCTTTCCTTCAGGCATACAGATCCCCTAGGAAAGTGATGATTTGGGAGTTTCTCCTAACTAGCAATTATAGCCTGAGTGGGCTCAAGCATTTTAGGGGATAAGGTTGGATGGAGCTTGTTATATTATTAAGATTTACATTTTGGTGCTACATTCAGTGATGTAGAAATTTGAACACTGGGGTGACAAAGGTTTTATGGAGAAGAAGAAAATAGAATTCAGTCTTGAAGGATGGATAATATTGTTCCATTTCTTAGAGTGTTCTCTCTCCTTTCTTGAATAAGGAGAGGGAAGGTCACAACATGAGTGAAGGTACCGATTCAGGAATGACCTTCGTGCTTGTGTGGCGAGGAGAAAACAGCCTGACCAGTTGGAGGCTGAGTTAGTTGAAGACAGTTTTGAGAAAAAAAAGGATTCTAGCAGTACACACAATGAACTATATAGGGGAGAGAAATGCAGCAAGGGAACATATCATTTAGGATCCTATAATAATAGTTTAAGTATGCTATTGTTTTCATTTCTTGATATGTCAAAAGCAGCCTTGATCATTGTCCTTCAAATGGAGCATCTCTCCTCATTGTCCCCTCTCAGAGCCTGCAAAGGGGACCACTTCTCTCTCTCTTTATCCCCCTTTCTCTTTTATTGTTTTCTTAATTTTTCTGCTTTTTCATAAGAACATTAATTTTTTAAAAATACAAATTCCTTTATGAATCATGTTGGGAGAGAAAAATCAGAACAAAATGGGGAAAGCACAAGAGAAAAAAAAAAACAGAAGAAAAAGAAAAAAAGTGAACATAGCATGTTTTGATTTACATTCATTTGCCATAGTTTTCTCTCTGGCTACAGATGGCATTTTCTGTCCAAAGTTTATTGGGAGGGGACCACTTTTCAATCTGCTCCAAGGAGGTTCCCTCTCTAGTCCAAGGTCCTCAAGTAGAAAGGGGGTGGAAAGGAAGTGAAGGTTTGAGGAAGGTAGTTTATTTCCCTATTTTGTGAAAAGAATCAGTACTTAAAAACTGGCACATTTCAGTGCTATCATGCCCTGTCCCTTGCTAGAGTATAAAAAATTAAACTAAAACTGAGACATAATTCCTACTTTTTTGATACTTCTATTTTAAAGCCACAGATGGAAACATTTCACTCTGTGCTAAGGCATGCTGTAGGCCACATAGGTGGGCAGTCTAGATTAAAAAATAATTGGGGAATATTTAACAAAATTAAATATATATAAAAGAGAACAAAGATAATGTCAATATGTGGTTTTCTAAGTCAATATGTAGCCCCAGGAATCCACAAGTTGGGTTTAGTGACCACAAGCTCTTCTTTCTATTTGAATTTGACATCACTGTTGTAGATCATTTGTAAACAGAGGCTAAAAATGCTTCCTCATTTTCCTTTCACTTCTGAATTGCTTTTTAAAAATGTGGCCTGAAGCAGATGGTAGCAAAGAGTGTCAAAGACTTCCTTCCATGCCCTCCACCCCCAAATGGTCTAGCTGTCCCTCTCACTGGGAAGGAGCCGATTTAGTGATTTTCTGAACTTTATCCTTTTTCTCTCTCTCCTTTTCTGCGTCATCCCACAGAAGTCCCTAGCATGCAGGATGTCCAAGGCTATGACACCAGTCGCCAGGACCCGCTGGCCCACTCGGACCTTCTGGAAGCCCCCTCCCAAGGTTTGGAGTAAATGCATCCCTTCCCTCCAAACTTACCTTCTCTTCCGACCTAAGCTTTCCCTAAATTTGGGGGAAGGACAAGACTGGCTTTAGATGCCAGTTATCTGCATGAAGAGGTTTGGCCAGCAGCTGTCTCTCCCCTGGGGCAGGGAGAAGCCCCTGGCAGGTGGGTCAGAGGGGAGGCCGGTGGGAGGAGGTGATGAGCTGAAGGGTTGAGGACTATTTCTTCTCCAGGTACTAGGGAGGAATGGTGGAGACCCAGGAACCAGCCCACAGCCGAACGTTCCCCTGAGGCAGACAGGGCCGCTAACCTCTTGCCCCCGCCCTGGGAGTCTGGCTGGAGCACCTCTCGATCTCAGCAGCCTCGCCCCCAGGAGAACCCTGCCGAGAGGTCGCCGTCTCACGACTGCAGCCAGAGCATCCACGGGTGCTGCCCCGATGGCCACACCGCGGCTCCTGGCCCCTCAGGGCGCGGCTGTCCCAGAGTCTCCTGTCAGCAGAGCAGGTGAGTGATGGAGATGGCCGTTTCCCCATCACCAGGGAAAGAGGATGCTCGGGGAACACGGGCCGTGTGTTTAGTGGAAAGAAGGCTTGGCTGAGAATCAAGGGACCTGGGCTTTACGCTCTGCCCTGTCATTAGCTGTAATTGAGGCAAATCGCTTCCCTTCTTGACTCTGAGCTTGTTTCCCAGGAGTGTGAAAAGAATGAAACCTCCTCCGCCTGCGTCAGGCTCCTTTGCTTTGTTGCTGTCCCAGTGACCTTAGATGTGAAGGCATTCTGCACTGGCAAGGTCTCAGAAAGCGGCCAGCCCGGACAGATTAGATTAAGGACGCATTGTGTGTCAGACTCTGTGCAAAGTGCTGAGGATACAGAGCAAGGCCAAGGACAGTCCCTTCTCTCAAGGAGCCCTGGCTCTGAAGGGGAGACAACAGACAACCAGTCGTGTACGAATAAACTGTGACGGATCTGTTGGGAATAATCAACAGAGGGAAGATTCCAGAGTTAGGGGGAAATAGAAAAGACATATTTCTGAGATTCAGGAGAGACAGCATGGCAGCATGAAAGAAGTCAGGGCATTTGGCTTTGAATTCCAGCTCTGTGACCTCCATACTGTCCAGCTCCAAATATCTCTCCCTCTCCCTGTTTCCCTCTCTTTCTTCCTTTCCCTCTCTTTCTCCTTCTCTCTCTCCCTCTCCCCCTTTCCCTCTCTTTCTTCCTTTCCCTCTCTTTCTCCTTCTCTCTCTCTCCCTCTCCCCCTTTCCCTCTCTTTTTCCCTTTCCCTCTCCCCCTTTCCCTCTCTTTCTCCCTTTCCCTTTCTCTCTTCTTCTCTCTCTCTCCCCCTCTCCCTCTCTTTCTTTCTTCCTCTGTCTCTCTTTTTTTCTCTCTCTTCCTTTCTCTCTCCCTCTTTTCTTCCCTCTCTCCATTCCTCCTTCTCTACCTCCTTCCTTTCTTCCTTCTTTACCTTCTTCCCTTCCTTCTTCCCTCTTGGCAGTCAGGGTTAAGTGACTTATCCAGGATCATACAACTACAAAGTATCAAGTGTCTGAGGTTGGATTTGAACTTGGTCCTACTGACTCCAATGCCAGTACTCCATTCACTGTGCCACCTAGCTGCCCCCAGCTCTAAACCTCTTGTGTTAATTGTTTGGATGCTACAGGTGGGACCTGATAACCTTCCTTCCTTCATAATCCTTACTCACACCAGCCAAAAAGAGATAGTGCAAAAAAATGCATGAGCTCCCATTTGTATTAAAAATCATGGCAGTCATTGTTCCCAAGGAAATCGAGTCATGTAGAACCAGAGTTTCATGAGAACTCATAAATGATAGAGCAGCTCAGGAAACCCCATGTTCAAATTCTACTTCTAACAGTAAATGATTCTGGGCTAGTCCGTTATAAGGCTATCTTGGCCCTGAGACCTCTCAGTTCCTGAGCTCCTTGGTCCATCCTGGATTGTCTGGACCCTACAGCTCAGAAGAAAATAGGAAAGTGGGAGTAAGGGGAGGGAGAAGCAGAGAGAAAGGTTTGGCAGTTCTCAATGAAAGCTCTCAACAGGTATGGATGCTGCCCTGATGGGGTCTCATCAGCAACGGGCCCGAACCTTGCAGGTTGCCCACTGTCGGGGAGCAGACATGGACCCAGAGCAGCTTCCTCTACGGCAAGTGGCTTGATCCCTTGACCCAGGGGAGGGACAATTCATTTAGAATTGGCTCAGGTGGCTAGATTGCAGGATTCACTTTCTGGTCTTTTCCTGCCTTCCTGAGCATCTTTTGGGACTCCCTACCTCCCTGACTGTCCCCACCACTCATGCTGGCTACCAAGACTTGGAATGGACCTGGAGTTTGGGTGTATCTGGGAATTGGGAGTAGGGTGGAGAGAAAAAGTCTCCTATTGCTGTTTCTCTGATTATCCTTGCCAGGATAAGGGTGGTATAAGGGATATAAGCCTGGGAATAGAAACATTAGAATCTGGGCTAAGAGAGCCTTTCTTTTATCCCATCCTTTTCCCAAAAATGAGTTCCAAAGACTCTTTGGCACACTCCACCAAGTAGTGCTGAGCAGAATAGTGTGAGTGTCCTTTTGTTCTGTCTCCTCTGGGACCACTTATTCCCTCTACATAGGCGGAGCAAACTGAGTCTCAGCCAAACCCATCCATGGAGTGCCGAGGATCCCAGTATGGCTGCTGCTATGACAATGTGGCTTCCAGTGCAGGCCCCCAGGGAGAAGGCTGCAGAGGCAGACCCAATTACCGTAAGTGACCTTGTCCTCTTCAGGATGGAAAGAAAGGAGAAGAATTCATATGGCACCTACTATGTGCCAGCCACTGTACTAAGTGCTTTTTTTTTTTCCAAATTAAATCATAAGTCACTTAGAGGACTCTTCCCTCTTCCCCTCCCCCCCCCCAATTTTTCAGGTCCTTTCCAGTGTTACTCTTAGCCTTCTACTTCCTTCTCCCTCCTTTGCCCCTAAATCCTTAAGGACATACAAAAATAGCAAGTCAGGAACTAGCCAATACCTCTCAGACAGTAGGCTCTTTAAAAAAAGATTGTTGATTTGGATAAATCCTACTCCCTTTAAAGTGTTAATTGATATGAACTTAAGTTCTCATTCTTATGTGTGTTTATGTGTCAGCAGTGATTCTTGAGATCCTATTTCATTTAGCAGTATTTTAAAAAACCCTTAGCATTTTTTCCTGTTTGCAGAAATCTGGGTAAAAAGGTCTCCTTCCATCTCAAAGCCAGGGACGGCTACATCCAGCACCATCGTTGGCTCTGGGCCTTAGTTTCCCCATCTTCCCAGGCTTCTGTTTCCCATGTGGCCCCTTAGTTTTCCTGAACCTATGTCCTCAGAAAAGCTGATAGAGACAGCAATAGTCCTCCCCTGACTGAGGATTCTAAGTGAGGAAGAAAATGCCTATAGATGACCAAGGACCATAAGGACACTGCTGTCTCCCTGCTCTTCCTCCACAGCCTACCCACTCAGGTGCCTGCTACCCAGTGCACATGGCTCCTGTGGGGACTGGACTCCTCGCTGGTACTTCATTCCCTCTGTGGGCAAGTGCAACCGTTTCTGGTATGGTGGCTGCCATGGCAACAGGAATAATTTCCTCTCTGAGGAGGAGTGCATGAAAAACTGCCACGGGCAAGCTGAGGAGAGGGCTGCAGGACCCCCGACTCACGGAGCAGAGCACGGATGGGCTTCTCCCTCCCACAGGGAGGCAGACACTCCCTTGGAGCCCAGCCGGCCCCAGCAAGGGCATTCTGGTTATAACCAAGGCCGAGGCACTGGGGACTACCACGAGGCTCCTTACCATGGCCAATCATCCAGAAATGAAGAGCAGAGGAGGCGTGGGCATGTGGACCACCCAGAGGCATCCCAGGGAGGGCCTTCCCTTTCACGTGGCGCTTCAAGGCTAGAGCAAGGCAGGCAGTACCCGAGGCAAGATGAGACTCAACTGCCCAGGATCTCTGAGCAGGAACCCTTGAAGAACCAACATATGGGACACCAGAACCGAGAGGTCAGGCCAAGTGCATTTGTGCCGGGAGAAGACATTAGGCAGCCTACTCCACACTTACAGGTTCCTTCTCACAGGTAAAGCTGGACCACTGGGGTGGGGAGGCGGGGAGGGTACAGGAAGACCTGGGAAAACTTGTAGTGAGGAAGGCTTGTCTCTGCCCATGCATCAACTCCCCTTCCAGCCACTTAAAAAACAATTAAATCTTTTTTTTTTTTTTTAAACAAAGATCTGCCTTTTCTTCCTCTCCTCCTTTTCTTCCTTCTCTCCTCCTTCCTTTCCCATTGAGAAAGAGGAAAAAATAAGTTTCCTGTCACATAGCTCCCTGTGCATAGTCAAGCAAAACAAATTTCTGTGTTGACCATGTCCAAAAAATATGTCTGAATCTGCATCCTTGAACCCATTACCTTTCTGTGAGAAAATGGATAGCAGGTTTATCTCGAGTCCTTTATAATCATAGTTGGTTGTGTTGATCAGAGTTCCTAAGTGTTTCAATGTTGTTTGTGTTCAAAACGTTGTTGCCATTGTATAAACTGTTCTTCTGGCTCTGCTCACCTCACTCTGCATCATTTCATATGGTATTTCCCAGGTTTCCTTAAAATGATTCCCTTTTTCACTTGTTGGAGCAAAAGAGCATTCCATCACATTTGGATATCATGCCTTTTTCAGCTATTCCCCAGTCAGTGGGGAATTCCCTTACCTTCCAGTACTTTGATATCTCAAAAACAACTGACATGAATATTTTTTACACAGGTGGATCTTTTCCTGTTTCTTTGATGTCTTTGGGATATAGAATTTTGTGCTGCTTATTACAGGATCACAGTTTAGTAGCTTTGGAGGCATAGTCCAGAACTGCCTTTCAGAATACTACACTAGTTCTTAGCTCCTCCAGTAGTGCATTAATGCACCTGTTTTCCCATAGCCTCTGTGAAAAAAAATTTTTTTGTCAACTTTTCCAATCTGATAAGTATGAAGGGGAGCCTCAGAGTTGATTTAATTGCATTTCTCCAATTATTAATGATTTAGAGCATTTTTCCATATATTTAAGTCGAGTCCCAATACTCCTTTTCATCTACTCCTTTTTCCAATACCTTCTTTCACCATTTCCCTTAAATCCTTGAGAATACAGCCTACTGCAAAGATAATAGGTCAGGGAATTTATCAAACTGCATTGTCCAGAATAGGTTTTTTAATGAATGTTTGTTGAAATGATTAAATCTTCCTCTCTTTTTGGTATTAGTTGATAGGAACTTAAGATCTTATCCTCAGCAGAATTTAATAAGGAACTTTTGACGATTTCCCCTCCTTGATGTTTTTCCCACCCAGAATAAGTTGATATTCTTCTTGGTCTTCATCTCTCTAAGAGGATGCCCAGCCTAGCTAGAGCCAGGCTTATGAGTTGGATAGGATGATTGTCTAATGATGGGATTTGATAGGATTCAAGAAGGCCTACTTGACCCCAAATATCTCAAATGCTTGTTGTGATATTTGGCATTCTACCATTAAATCACTTAATAGATCCTAATAATTCTATAGTTTAGAAAACAGAACCCAACAATTTGCTGCCCACAAAAAAAAAAAAATAACAACACACAGGGAATCCATATAGTGTCAAAATGAATCTAATTTGAAAGTGAATTAGGTTTAATATTGGACAGATTTAGAATAAAATATGTTATGCTTCATTTAATCCTGAAATATAGAGTTATAAGCTTGGTTTTAGATCAGGCAGAAGGAAACACAAATTTCATTGAGAGGCAAGCAGAAAAAAATCAATATAATTACAGGCACCATAGATAATGGAACAATATGAAAAATATAGCAGTTTGGTAGAAAATAGGTTTAGACCAGCATCTTACAATATACATAAAAATAAATGCATTATAAATTATAAATGCATATGACTTAAAGGAAAAAAACATATCATTAGAAAAATCAAAGGAGAATCACAGCTATGGAAAGAGAAACTCCCCAGCTAGTGAAAGGATAAAAGAAATAATAAAATGGTCATTCAACTAAGATTGGTTCAGCATTTAGCCTTCTGTGCTAAACAATATAAGAGATATAGACACATGTAAGAAATATTCTCTGCTTTCAAGGAGTTTATGGACTAGTAAAGGATATAACACATGTACATAGATAATCATAGCATATTGTCCTGCCATTTTTCCAGGATTGTCTTGGACAAGACAGAATATTCTGGGGTTCAGGTCACCTTGGGGCAGATGGTTCGGTTCTTCTGTGTGGCAGGTGCCAGCCCTCATGTGAAATGGCAGAAAAATGGGGAGCCAGTCAGATCATCAGATAGGTAAAAAAAAAAAAAAAACCTCTTCCTTCCCACAATACAAATGACTCTATACAACTTAAGATGTTCCTTTTGGGACTTTGGGCAGGTCAGGAGTGATAGACTTGGGATAATTCTATCCACAGATCTTACCAGATAGGGCATATTCAGGGATATTATAAAGAAAATTATTGTAAACATTTAGTTATAAATGTTTATTTATATGGTGCTTTATGTATCATTATTTATGTAGTTTATTAATTATGAAGAATATTACATTCATTATTCTCCAAATAACCTTAGGGGAAAGGCAGAGGGGAGGGAAAGGGACTTAGGTCAGGTATCCCTTCCACATCACAGGGTTTTCTGTAATCTGGAAAAGCCATATAAAATTTTCTGGTCATTCCTTCTTATTAGATAAGTCTGAATTATTATGAAATTAAAAAGATAAAATATGTTGATGTTACACAATACTATAAACATATTTTATGCATTTATGAGTCTAAACTTTTTCTATCATCTGCTGACTTTTGCATGTTGTCTGTAATGTTAGCAAAACTATCCCAAAATTCCGATATAATTTCTTAAGACAACCTGCCATATATTGAAACTACTATGGGGAAAGTGTCATTGTGGAAGGGAATTTGATAAACCAGAATCTGAATCCAAGAGACTTTTGATTTCAAGAGCAGGATTCTTTCCTTTACCACACTTGGCTCAGGACTCTGAGAAGGAACAGTAGGACATGGGTTAGGAGACTCAAATGTTGGTCAGGTCTGTCCTTTGATATGTGGTCTCCCACAGGCACCATCTGCGGTCAGATGGTTCCTTGATCATCAGTTCAGTGAGCGAAGAAGATGCTGGAACCTACACCTGCAGCAGTCCTACTGGGGATGAGAACGGCAGTCGTCATGTTCAACTCTGGATCACAGGTCACTTGGTCAAACCCCTCCAGTGGGATTTTTAATGAATTTGCTCAGTTCCTGCCCACTCTCTCCCTGGGATGGAAAGGTTTAGGAACAGAGCGTGAAAGAGGGGAACATCCTCTGAAAAGGGGGTCCAGTGCTACAGGGCATTGGCATTCATGAACCCATGGCAGAACCTCATTTTCAGGCTCCATTTGCTGTTTACAAGCTGTCCTAGGTTTCCCTGGAGGATTAATTGTGAAGTTTTCTGCCCTTATCTGCCTTATTACTTTGCTCTGCTTCATGATAGGGGATGACAGAGCAGCACCTGCAGAAGCTGAGAGGAATCTCCCTCAGATCCATGGCCACAGACGCCCGGATTTGGGCCTCGAGAGAGGGGGACAGGGTCAGAGACCCAATTCCCACAGGTACCATCAGCCAGGAACCAGGTAATACTGCTTTTGTACCACGTCTGGCTCTATTTCATTTCTTACTATAGACCATCTCTTCCCCCATTTCACTACTTTGCCTAAAATGTCACTTTTTATATATAAATCAAAAACTCATTTTTGAGTTCATCTTGGTATATGTTATGAGATATTATCCTATACCTAGTTTTGGTCAAGTTTTTGAATGATTTTTGTTCAATAGCCCCAGTTTTTGTTTTGTTCCCATAGTTGGAATCTGTGGGTTTATCATATCAAATGAGTTTATCACATATCTATGCTTATTTGCTTTTTCATATTGCATGCCTGATCACTTTTTCTTGCCCAATACCAAATTATTTTGACAATTACAGCTTTGTAATATAGTTTAATATTGCTAGGTGAGCTTTTTCTTTTTCCTTTTCATTGATTCCTGTGATATCCTTGATCTTTTGCTCATCCAGATGAATTTTGTTATTTTTTGCTAGCTCTAAAAGTAATTCATTGGTGGTATGGCACTGAGTAATAAGTAAATTAAACAGTATTGTCATTTTTATTATATTGGCTTGGTCTACTCATGAGCAACTAATATTTCTCCAGTTAGTAATTTAGATGTCTTTGTTCATGGAAGATGTTCTGAAATTGTATTCACTTTTTCTGCATATCATAGCAGGTAGACTCCCAAATACTTTATATTGTCTGTAGTTATTTTAATTGGAATTTTTCTCTCTGTCTCTGCCTGCTAGCTTTTGTTAATTATATACACAAATGCTGGTGATTTTATGAGTTTATTTTGTATCCTCTAACTTTGTTGAAGTTGTTAATTGTTTCAGTCAGGTTTTTTGTTTTATTTTTTGCTGAGGGAATTGGTGTTAAGTGACTTGCCCAGGGTCACACAGCTAGGAAGTGTTAAGTATCTGAGGCCAAATTTGAACTCAGGTCCACCTGACTTCAAGGCTGGTGTTTTATCCACTGTGCCAGCTAACTGCCCTCTCAATTAGGTTTTTTAAGTTCATTCTCTAGGATTTTTTAATTAGATCATATCATCTACAAAAAGTGATATTTTTGGTTTCCTCTTTGTGCTTATTCCTTTAATTTCTCTCTCTTTTTCTTTGTCTTATTGCTATAGCTAATCCTTCTACTATATTATTGAATGGTGATAATGGATATCCTTGCTTCACTCCAATCTTATTGGAAAGGTTGCTAGTTCGTCCCTGTAATGCTTCTTTTTGGTTTTAAATAATGATTGCTTATAATTTTAAGGAAAATTGTTCATTCGTATGTCTTATTTTTTATTTTATTATTTTTTGCTGAGGTGATTAGAGTTAAATGACTTGCCCAGGGTCACATGCAGAAAGTGTTAAGTGTTTGAGATCACATTTGAACTCAAGTCCTTCTGACTTCAGGAATGGTGCTCTATCCACTGCACCAACTAGCTGCCTTTAATGGTGTTTTTTAAAGCAGGAATGGGTATGGTTTTTTGTCAAAAGTTTTTTCTTCATCTATTGAAATAATCATATGATTTGTGTTGGTTTTATTATTGATTTAATTACACTTACAGCATTCTTTGAACTTAGCCCTGCATGTCTGGTATAAATTCTAATAATTTGTAATATTATTAGCTCATAATATGTAATCTTTGCAATATATTGCTAAAATTTCTTTGATGGCATTTTACTTACAATCTTTGCATCAAAATTCATTAGAGAACTTGGTCTATAGTATTCTTTTGGTCTTGACTCTAGATAGTAAGACCATGTGATAAAATGAATTTTTTTTTTAACACAAAGTTTATGTAGTAATGGGATTGTTCTTTAAATATTTTGTAAAATTCACTTGTGAATCAATCCTTTTTCTTTGAGTGTTTCCTTACAGATGAATTCCCTGCCTCCTCCCTTATTCTAAGATATTTAAGTATTCGATTTACTCTTTTGTTTGATTCTTAATCAAATGATTTGTCTATTTTGTTGTTTAAACTTTAAAACATTTTGTTAATCTTCCCTTTGATTTTTTTTTTCCTGAGGCTATTGGGGGTAAGTGATTTGCCCAGGGTCACACAGCTAGGAAGTGTTAAGTGTGTGAGACCACATTTGAACTCAGGTCCTCCTGACTTCAGAACTGGTGCTTTATCCACTGCACCATCTAGCTGTCCATTTCCTTTGATTTTTTTCAGAATTTTTGTTTTGGTGTTTAATTGAAGGTTTAGAATTTGTTGGTTTTCTAGTTTTTTTTCACTTGCATATCAAATTCATTGATCTGCTTTTACTCTCTTTTATTGATGAAAGAAATTTTAGAAATTTTTCTCTTAAGAACTATTTTGGCTTCCTTTCACAAATTTTGGAATGTTGTTTTATACTGTCATTATTAATCAAACTGTTTTTATAATTTGTTCTTTGGCCCATTCTTTAATATTATTATGCACTTTAGTTTCCAATTTTGAAATTTTGCTTCAAAGGTTCTTTACTGAATGTTACTTCTATTGCATTCTGGTTAAAAAACAGATGCATTTACTACGTCAGCTTTTATGCATTTATTTGTAAAATTTTTATGTGCTAATACATGGTTGATTTTTGTGGAAGTGTCATGCACACTTGAGAAACAGGCTTGTGCATTTCTATTCCCATTCAATATTCTCTAGAGGCCTATCATATCTAATTTTTCTAAAATTTTATTGAGATTCTTAAATTCTTCCCTTTTTTAGTTCAATTTATCTAGGTCTGAGTAGAGTGAATTGAGATTTCTCACTATTATAGTTTTACTGTTTTATTTCTTCCTATAACTCATTTAATTTTTCCTTCAAGAATTTAGAAGTTAAAAAAAAGAATTTAGAAGTTATGTCATTTGGTGCATAGATGTTTGTTTACTATTGGTATTAATTAATTGCTAGGAAAACCTTTTAGTAAAATGTAGTTTCAGTATCTCTTAATTAGGTCTCTTTTTTTATTAAAGCTTTTTATTTTCAAAACATATTCATGGATAATTTTTCAACACTGAACCTTGCAAAATTTTGTGTTTCAATTTCCCCCTTTTCCCCCTACTCCCTCCCCTAGATGGCAAATAATCCAATATGTTAATCATGGTAAAAATATGTTAAACCCAATATATGCATATATTTATACAATTATCTTGCTACACAAGAAAAATCAGATCGAAAAGAATGGAGAAAAAAAATAAATGTAAGCAAACAACAAAGAATGAAAAATGCTATATCTTGATTCACATTCCTATAGTCCTTTCTCTGCTTCTTAATTGTCTGTTTTTGCTTTTGCTTTGTCTAAGATTGATTGCTACTTGACCTTTTTTTTTTTTTAAGCTTTAGCTAAAACATGATTCAGTTCTAGTCTCTTATTTTAACTATGTTATCTTTTTGTTCTGTGTTTTTTGTAAACAATATATTGCTTGATTCTGCTTTCTAATCTATCTTCTATCCTTGTCTCTCTTTTATGAGTGTTTATCCTATTTACACACACACACAGTTCTGATTGCTATGTATTTTCCTCCATCTTATTACTCATTCTTCTTTTCTTTCCCCCTTTTAAAGGATATTTTCCTTCAGACTAAATATATAATCAATCTTTCCTTATTTTCCCTCTTTTCCCTTTCCTTTCTTTCTGCCTACTGTGTATTTTTTTTCCCTCCAACCAATCTAGATGAGACTTAGGTTCAAGTGTCATCCATTCTCTCTTGCTCCTTTCTTGTTATATAAAGTTGATTTATGTGAAACACATTTCTCTCCCTTTTTCTGTCTTCCAGTGTTTTCCTCTACGCATGTTTCATTCTTGGTTTGACATCATCCAAACACAGCAGAATCACATTTAAGTACTCTAATTGAAATCTTCCTATGACCTCTGGTGATTAGGGCTACGTGTATAATGTCTCTATTTTTAAATGTTAACAGTTTAATTCTTTATAATTTCTCATTAATGTTTACCTTTTTACACTTCTTTCAACTTAAGGATTTGTATGTCAGATTATCTATTCAGCTCTGGTCTATTCCTCAGGAATGCTCAGAAGTATTCTATGTTGTTGAAGCTCTGTTTCCCCATAAGATTATACTGTTTTGCAGGGTACAATTTTCTGGGTTATAAACCTAGAATATCGTTATTACCAGTTCTCTGCTGTTTTATGGTTGTAGCTACTAAATCTTGTGTGATCCTATTTTTGGATCCTCAGTATTTGAATTCTTTTTGGCTACTTCTAGTATTTTTTTCTTTGACTTGGGAGGTCTAAATATCATTTTGGAAAATCTTGGGAGATAACCAAAAGGATTCTTTCAATTTTTATATTGCCCTCTGGTTCTAAGATATCTGGACAATATTCTTTATGAGCTATTGAAATATGACGTCTGGGTTCTTTTTGTTGTTCTTCATGGCTTTCAAGTAGTCCAATGATTCTTAAATGCTCTCCTCAATTTATTTTTCCACATCTGTTGTTTTTCCTATAAGGAACTTCACATTTTCTTAACTTCTGGAATTCTTGTTGGACTTGTGTCTAAACTGTATTTGTCTGAGGAGTTGCTCATAGATCTCTCTAAGTCATTCTCTTCTGTATCACCAAATAGCTCTTTATGGCTAGTTTCTGTTTGTTAGTTTGTGACTTTGCATTTCATATTAGGGCTAGACTCTTATACTGAACAATGAAGTCGAAGATGTACAGCCTGAGCTTCTGTATTGTCCTGTTACTTTCACAAATTCAGCTGGAAGCCTGTTAGCTTTTAGTGCTCCCAAAATGGATTGATGCAGGGAAGAGTCTGTTCTCTGCCCTCCTGATCTGAATTATGCAAGTTCCTCACCCAGATTTGGGTCCAATGGAATTTTTAGCAAACTACTGCTAGACTCAGCCACTATTGAACTGGAGGGAGGATCCAGATGCAGAGAAGGGACAATGCACTCAGCTCCTGAGTTAAGTACTGTCCAGCTACCACATGCTTTCCAAATACAATGAGGACCAATGTTCACCACCACTCTGCCCTGGATTTGTGACTTGATATTGTGTGATGAGTGCCAGAACTGTTGGATGGTATTCATGCCAATGCTTGCTGAGGGATCCCCTGGGATCTCTTTCTTGTGATTTCTTGGTTCTTTCAGTTTCTGGGTACTGGAATATTATTCCCCTGCTTCATCACTATTACCATTGGGAATTCATGGCCAGTCTCCCTCTCAAAGTCTGCAGAAAAATTATTCACTCTTTTTGGGTTTCCTAATTGGGAAACCCAATTTCTGTTTTGTCCTGTTATTTTCACAAATTCAGCTAGAAGCCTGTTAGCTTTTAGTGCTCCCAAAATGGATTGATGCAGGGAAGAGTTTGTTCTCTGCCTTCCTGGTCTAAATTTTTAGAATTTAGTCTGGCATTTTTTTCTAGGTCTTCATTAACGTGTGTGGGAAGTTAGAATCTTACCTCTCTACCATCCTCATACTTATATAATTTTGAAAAAGATTTGTGTAGGTTTGCAGAATGCTTTATACATATATATGTACACATATACACACATCTTCACAACAATTCTAGGAAAAACATGCTATTATTAACTTCATTTTACAAATGAGGAAACTGAGGTTGAAAAGTTAAGTGATTTTCCTGGGATCACACAACTAGTACATGTCTGAAGCAGAATTCAGATTCAGGTCTTCCTGATCTTAAGGAAAATATTCTATCCATTATGTCATTTACCTCCTCTACCCCAACCCTCCCCCCCAAATCTCAAACTACTAACTTGATATAACTTGAAGAAACATTTAATTCAATTTTCATTACCCAAAGAAAGTGGTTTTATTATTCCATGTAAATTCCTATAGGCTAGATTTCAAATTTATTATGATTTATTTGTAAAAATCTTTGTAGTTTTTTTTTTCCCCTGAGGCAACTGGGGTTAAGTGACCTGCCCAGTCACACAGCATTTTTTTTTTTAATGGAAGAAAAAAATTCTTGTATTTATTATGGTTTCATATAATCTGAAATGCCAAAATAATGGAAGAAGTGAAAGATAGATTGGGAAAGGGACTGTATTTAGTTCCAAAAGTGATGAAACCATAGACTAGAGTGGTACTTGGGACAATGGAGGTGAGGGAACAATACAAGAGAATATTTTTACATAAGATGCTTGTGTTTTACAGTTTGAGTTTTGATAAGAGCCAGCCAGGAGTGGTAGATGCCAGTGTGGGCCAGAGAGTCCAACTTCCCTGTCGAACGTATGGCTACCCTCCCCCTGTCATTGAATGGCAGAAGGATGGACAGCCTCCCTCTTCCCCAAGGTGAGTTTAGTTAATGTCTTTCTTTCTGTTTCCAGCTCTAAGTGGAGAGTGATGGGAGCTAAAAGTGGTACCTTTGTCTATTTCCTAATGGGCTCAACATCCAAGAAAGAGTCCTGTGATCACTGTACTTTGCAAGGCAACTTCATGAACTGTCATCCATCCTGATGGCTCTCCAAGGATCTCAGGATTGGAGATGGAATAGTTGAGGGAAGCCTTACTCTTCCTCCTCCTACTCAGAGCACCATCACTACCACTATTACTACCGTATATAGAGTACACATATATACTCTATATATGTATATAAATAACAAAATAACATGTATATATAGAGCATACTATGTGCCAGGTACTATGCTAAGCACTTTACAATTTTTATCTCATTTGATCCTCACAACAATTTTGGGCGGTAAGTGTTATTATTCTCCCCATTTTACACACGAGGGAATTGATGCAACCAGGGTTTAAGTGACTCGTTCAGAGTCATCCAGTTGTTATGTGTTTTGAGAATGGATGTGATATATTGTATCCAGGATATACTGTAACCTATTTAACATGTGTAGGACTGCTTGCCATCTGGGGGAGGGGTTGGAGGGAGGAAGGAGAAAAATTGGAACAGAAGAGAGTGCAAGGGATAATGTAAAAAATTACCCTGGCATGGGTTCGGTCAATAAAAAGTTACTTAAAAAAAAAAAAAAAGAGAGAGAGAATAGATGTGAACTCAGGTCTTCTTGATTCCAAGCTCATGCTTTATCCAGCACTAACCTCTGGGTACTAGTTGGAGACAACCATTGATATCAACAGCATTTCCCTGTGTCAAATTATCAGATGCTAGAGATTAATAAGAATGGAAACAACGAAAATACTTCTGACTAGAAAAAAATCACTTATTTGAGCAAAGCAAAAAGCTAGAAGTCATTTAACAATTCATTTATAGACCAATTATAAAATGTAAAAAAAAAAATGTCATGTGAAATTCCCATTCTTAAACAAAAAGCTGTATTTCAGGTATATTAAATGATAGCCAACTGGAGGATGGAATCCACCATATTGTACATAGTCACAAGTGGTTTTTGACCAAGAGAAGAGCGATGTTCAAAGATTCCTTCTTAAATGTGATTACTACCTGGTTCACTTGCATTAAATGGCTTTGGTCTGCCCTCCTTCTGGACCTTCTGCCCCTCAAGGCCTAAAGAACATGACATCTATGCTTGATCTGCAGACACCAACAGCAGCCAGATGGCTCCCTGGTCATCAGCCGCGCTGCCGTGGAGGATAGTGGCTTCTACACTTGCATTGCTTTCAACGGACGAGAAAGAGACCAGCGCTGGGTCCAGCTCAGAATTCTGGGTAGAGGCAGAGTGGGATTAGGATGCAGTGCAGAGCAGAAAGCAAAATAGTGGATACTGAGGGGTTTGGGGGTAGGAGTGGGTAAGAGCTATTCATTTACTCTAGAGAATAAGTCTATCTTACTAGACCAAGATAGAGAGGGTGGCAACTCTCATTTAGGGTTTGGGATGTCACATAGAGGGACCCTAAGGAGTCTGGGTTGGAGTGGGCACTCTACATGCTGTGTGATCAAATTCCTTATTTGTCTGCAGGGGAGCTGAAGATTATAGGACTACAACCCACCATTTCAGTACCTGAGGGAGAAGACACCCAGCTCCATTGTGTGGTGATAGGAGACAATGTAAATGTGAGATGGTCCAGGTACACATCCCTTTAAGCTGTTTCTGCTCATCACCTCCTTTTATACTTGAGATGGGTCAGAGGTCTACATGGACCACATGACTAGGGGCTTCCTTCTTTCCTTCTTTTTCCTCCAAAATGATCAGAATTCCATTGTATTGAATCACTGCTGTATCATTAACCTGCCTAGTATAAGTGATAATAATTGTAATTATTGTTGTTCATTTATTTCAGTCATGTTCAAATCCTTGTGACCCTTTTTGGGGGTTTTCTTGGCAAAGATACTGGAGAGGCTTGTCATTTTATTCTGATAATTATAGTAACTCATTAATATAGCACTTAAAGGTTTTCAAAATTCTTTCCTCACAAAAGCCTTGAGGCAGATATATATTTTATTATTGTAGAATAAATGAAGCTAAGGCTTTTAGAGGTCGTGACTTGTCTAGGGCTACAATGTTATTTGTTCTGTTTCAGTCAAGTCTTTTTTTTTTTAATTTAAATTTTATTTTAGTTAATAATAACTTTGTATTGACAGAATCCATGCCAGGGTAATTTTTTACATCATCCCTTGCACTCGCTTATATTTCGTTTTCCCCTCCCTCCCTCCACCCCGCCCCCCCAAAATGGCAAGCAGTCCTATATATGTTAAATATGTTGCAGTATATCCTAGATTCAGTCAAGTCTTAATCTTAAGTAATCCGAATTGGAATTTTCTTGGCAAAGATAATAGAATGGTTTGCCAATTCATTCTCTGGCTCATTTTATATAGAAGGAAATTGAGGCAAATAGAATTAAGTAACGTGCCCCAGGATCATTTAGATTTGAATTCAAGAAGATGAATCTTATCTAATTTCAATTCAGTGATAACTAGCTACCCTTGGGGAATATAGCAAGGATGAAAATCCAAGTCTAGTTCTATTTCCAATAGAACATGCTTTGCTGCTACCTGTAGACTTAGTGAAAGGAAAAATAATGTCATTCCACTGCTTGTCTTGATCTTATTTTACATCTCTAGGCCATTACCTCTTTGCCAACAGGCAGGAGATGTCTGTGTTCTGAAGCAAGTGATTGATTGTACCACTGATTAGAGTTCAATCTCACTCCTTTACAATATTATGGCATCAGAACTAAGTTATTAGCCTGATTTTGCTTACTTTACACTGCATCAGTTCATACAAATCTTCCCAGGCTTCTCTAAATACATCATTTTTTATGTTACCCATATATCACAATTTATTCAGCTATCCCCAAGTAATGGATACTTAGTCTCCAGTTCTTTGCTATAACATAAAGGACTGATACAAATATTTTTTAATATAAAGGTTTTTCCCTTTATCTCTTATCTTTTTTGAATATATGCTTAGTAGTGACATCACTGCTAGGATAATGTTGCCACAGAAATGTAAGGTAAAGCTGAAGGTATTGATGATAGCCATTTTGAATTTTTTTTGTTGTAGGGTATCATGGGGTGTCCTAGCCAAAGAATTCATCACCAAGTGGTTAGCCTTCTTGTAAGCACCATTTAGTGACTTTTTAGAGATGGTTCCAAAGTACAAATAGTTAGACCATTTCACAACTCCATCAATAATGTAATAGTAATAACTGTAGCAACTACTACTAACCTAGCACTTGAAAGTTTGCAAACCACTTTGTTGTATTAGCTCATTTTAGCCTCATATTGGGAGGTAGGTGTTATTATCCCCATTTTGTAGATGAAGAAAATGAGGGAGACTTTTGTTTCTTAAATGACTTCTCCAGGTCATAAAAGCTATTAAGCTTCTGAGGTTGGTTTTTAATGCAGATTTTCCTAAATTCAGACCTGAATCATGCTTGTGCATGATTTTCCTGTGTATCTGTAATATAAATATAAATGAGGGTACTATATAATCTACCAGTTTTTGATCTTTCAGTATTTTTACATAACCATATTTTTCTGTTATCCTCACTTATTTTCTACCTGAAATATCTATATCTATCTATCTTTCTATCTAGTTAATTGTGATAATCTTATCAAGTTTTTCATTTATTTCTTCATTCTCCACAATAGATGCTGGTATAGAAGATGCAATTATTTTAATGTGGTACTTTTGCAAATATTTATTACAACCCTAATAAATATTTATCAACATCCCATGAAATTATGTTTCTTGCTGTCTTTGAGGGCATGATAAAACTAGCACTGCCAATTTCTTTAATTTTTATCTTTAAGGAAAACCTATGAGACATCCTTCAATTCAGTTATGACAATGTCAAGATTGATATGATGTCTTCATACTGTCATCTACTCACTGGTCATTGCATAAAGATCTCAATTTTCATGTCCCAATGACCAAGATTTGGCTATTCTGTCACTACCTTGGACCAGTCAACATTTTTAATTTTTCTATTTCATGAACTTCATGCCTAGGTGCTATCCATCTTGGCACCTCGCTGCTTATTATTTCCAATTGGCTCCTACTGAGTCTGTTAGGCTCATTTTGAGAAATCTTAATTTCAGGTCATTTCCATGCCACAAATAATAAGGGACTGAAAGTAGAACTCTATGGAAGAGGATAAGATGTACAGAAATCCTTCTGCAGACTGTGATTAAGAGCAAAGATCATTTTCAGGAAGAGAAGAGTGAGATCAGAAATAATCTGGGCTTTGAAGGGGCTGATTTCAGTTGGAGAGAGAGAGAAAGAATCTATTCTAGGCATGCAAGAGAGTAAGGGAGAGACAAAAAGTTGTCCTGTTTGACTGGAACACAGAGTGTATAAAGAGAAGCAGAGTGAAATACAATTAGAAAAGACAGAAGTCAGATTGGGAAGGGTCTTAAAAGATAAACTAAGGGGTTTAGACTTTATTTAGAGGCAAATGGCAAGGGAATGTTTTTGAAAATGAAATGTTTAAAAAAACAGGCAAGAACACATTAAAAAACACATTCAGAAATGCACACTAGAAAATGTGTTCTGACACTGTGTGAATTAAAAGTTGGAGAGGGATGAGACTAGAGACCAATTAGAAGGCTCTGGGAAAGAATGATCCCCTGAAATGAGGTGAAGGCAGTGGATCTAGAAAGAGACAGATGGGCGAGGGGCTTCAAAGAATGAATCAATACAAGAACTGAGATTATTGTCATGTTTCTACTATACGAAACATGCCATGAATTTTAGATGATAAGGTTCTCCTTAAAAGGAGGGAACAAGTTTTCTACTCTTTAAAATAAATTCCAGTCTGGCAGAAAGCATCTGATGCCTGCTTTGGAGAACTGGCCTGTTTTCTGGGAAATATCAGAGCTTATGGCTTGGTTATCCACAGATAGGCCTTTCCCCAGGCACCAAAGGGTGGGGACCCACAGAGAACCATAACCCCAAGATTTCTTTTCTTACTAGGAATGGGGTGCCTATGCGAGGTGATGGCCACCGCATCCATCTGGCCCAGGATGGAACCTTGGTGATTAACAACACACAAGCCCGTGATGAAGGGTCCTATACCTGCAGTGCCTATAGTGAGACTCAGGCGATCAGCCGCAGTACGGAAGTGAAGGTGATCCGTTCTAGGCCTTCAGGTAAGAGGATAGGATGAGTCCCTGCTCCTATTATTTTATTGTTTTTAGAGAAAACTCATTTCAAGAGATTTCAATGGTATTCAGTGTCTTAATATAATGTCCCCATTACAGTGAACCAATTGTTTCCGGAAATAGGTAGGATCTGGACTTAGAAATAATTTTTAAAATATATGCTTTTCAAAGCATTCTTCAAACCCATTTGATCTTTACTATAATCTTGCCAGGTAGGTAAGTAAGCCATTATTATCACCATCTTCTTACCAAAGGAGGCTACTGAGGACCAAAGTAACTGCAATTTGCCGAAGTTTACTTAGCTGGTCAGTGGAAGAGCCAGGGTTATAAGCCACCACTGTGAGAAAGAAACTGTCCTTTGTCTGCCAATCATTTGTCAGTCAAAATATGAGATATGATATTTTAGCATGTAAGAATTTCTTCAGCCTTTCCCATATCCTGATGAAAGTGCATTCTGTATTTTAACTCATCTGTGTATGTGTGAGGCCCACTCCAATTCTATGTTCAAACTTAGAGGCAAGGAGGAGAGGGAGCTCTGTCATATATCTGAGGGCATACTTTTAAAAGTAACTGCAGATACTTGGGTAATACTTGAATATTACAAATACTTGGGTAATGCAAAGTAATACTTGGGAGTCTACCTGCCAAGACAAACCCAGGAACTATATAAACACAATTAGAAAACACTTTTCACACAAATGAAATCAGATCTAAACAACTGGAAAAATATTAATTGTTCATGAGTAAGTTAAGCCGATATAATAAAAATGATAATTCAACTAAATTAATCTACTTAGTTCCTTTGCAATCAAACTATCATAAAGTTATTTTATAGAACTAAAAAAATTACTGTTTTAAAAATTCATCTGGAATAAAAGGTCAAGAATATCAAGAGAATCAATGAAAAAGAAATGTGAAGGAAAATGGTCTAACCATACCAAACTATATGATAAAATGATAATTGTGAAAACAATCTGATACTGGCTAAGAAATAAGAGTGGTGGATCACTGGAATAGATTAGGTACAGAATACATTGTAGTAAGTGAACAAGTAATTTAGTGTTAATAAACCTAAAAATCCGAGCTTTTGAGACAAAAACTCACTATTTGACAAAAACTGCTGAGAAAACTGGAAAACAATATGGCAGAAGTAGATATAGACCAACATTTTACATTATATACCATGATAAGGTCAAAATGAGTTACACATCAAGGGTGATAACCTTTAGCAAATTATGAGAACATGGAATAGTTTACCTGTCAGATCTATGGATAAGGGAAGAAGTTAGGACCAAATAAGATAAAGACAGCATTATGAAATGTAAAATGAATAATTTTGATAATTAGCTTTATATAAATAAAACCAAAGCAACCAAAATTAGAAAGGAAAAACTAAGAAAAATGTTTACAGCAAGTATTTCTAACAAAGTCTTTTTTCTCAATTATATATAGAACTGAATCAAATGTATAAGAACACAAGTTATTACCCAATTGATAAATGGTTAAAGGATATGAACAGGCAGTTTTCAGATAAAAAAAAAATCAAAGTTATCTATAATAAAATGAAATGCTCTGAATCACCATTGAGAAATGGGAATTAAAACAACTATGAGGTATAAACTGACTTTCATCAGATTGGCTAATATGACTAAAAAGAAAAATGATAAATGTTGGAGGGTATATGGGAAAACTGAGACATTGAGGCACTCTTGGTGAACATGTGATCTGATCCAAACATTCTGGAGAGCAATTTGAAATTAAGCCCAAAGAGCTATAAAACTGTGCATACTCCTTGATTCAACAATAACACTGCTAGATCTCTATCACAATAAGGAAAAAAAGGGGGAAAACCTATTTGTACAAAAAGATAGTGGCACTTTTTAGGATAGCTAAAAATCATAAATTAAAGGGATGCCCATCAATTGAGGAATGGTTGAACAAATTGTAGTATATGATTCCAATGGAATACTATTGCACTATAAGAAATGATAATCTGAAAAAACTGAACTTAGATGATCTGATACAAAATGAAGTGGGTAAAATCAGAATAACAGAAAATCAGTAACAACAATCTTGTATGTTGAAGCACTATGAATGACTTAGCTCTTCTCAGAATTATCCATCCATCAGATTTATTCAAGAGATATACACACACACACACACACACACACACACACACACACACACACACACATTTATTTATTTATTTATTTATTTTGCTAAGGTAAATGGGGGACAGTGTTGTGTCTGAGGCCAGATTTGAACTCAGGTCTTCTTGACTTCAGGGCTGGTGTATCCAAGATAATCTTAAAGAGAACTGATGTTGAATACAGACTAAAATATCCAAGTTTTTAATTTTTTTCCTCCTTTTTCTTTCTCCTTTCTGAATTTTCTTGCACAAAATGATTAATATAGAAATGTTTTACATGATTGCACATGCATAATTGACATCAGACTACTTACTGTCTCAGGGAAGGAGTAATGGAGGGAGGAATAGAATCTGAAACTCAAAACTTGGGGGAAACAAAAAGCCCAAGCAGGTCACTGGCTGGCCCTGATGATAAGCCCAACAGTTATTAAGTAGGAGCTAACTAGATAGGGCCAATTAGCAGTCCCTACTTTCTACAAAAAGAAACCTCAGAGTTCAAATGGTTGCATTCCTTATGGTTAAAATTACATGACTGGTCTAAACCTAAAAGTGAAGAATGGTGTTTTTGTTATTTCTACTGGATATTTATTGAGTAGCAGTTGGGGGTGAGTACTCTTCCCCATTCAGTCATAGACGCAGATGGGATAGGTGACTAAAAGAAATGGGGAATTGGGTACCACAGTGATCTTACAAAGACCTCTCAGAAGTAGTTCTGAGAGTTGGGCCTTTTTTGGGGGGAAGGGAGGAGGGTCATATTCTAATATAAGTGGTTAAAGTTTCTATAAGGAGGAATCATAAAAGAAGAGGGAGAAGAAAATTCACAGATTTACAAAGAATTGTATGAGACCTTAGAGATCCTTTAATCCAATTCCCTTATTCTGCTGTGCTTTGCTTAGGATCCCATGGCTAGTTGTTACAAATGCCCATCCAGGCATTGCAAAATATGACAAGAGTGAAAGCCATTCTGTCTGGCTAGAGCCCAGTAAGTATGAAGGGAAGCAGGATGAGATCAGACATCTCTTAATTAATCCAATTTTTTCTCTCCTTCTTTCTTTGTATATAATGTATACAAAGTATACATGTATTTTATGTATAGATACACAACATAATGCACTAATGTAGAGATAAGTCTGTATGTATGTAGATATATGTGAGTTATGAGAAGATATCCATACCACTTGAGAAAAATACTTGGAACCTTAAAGACAGAGTCTTAAGTTGAAATAATTTACAACAAAGTTAATTTGAAACACAATGATCTGCATCACAATACATTTGTGTATATGAAAAAACAAAATAATACTTTTATATCTAAAAGCTAGGCATTGAGGGCACTGGCTTGGGGAAGAACAGTGCTAAGATCAGGGAGTAAGGGAGTTTTCCAGTAGTGGATTATGATAGAGCCAAGCAGGCAACACTGAACTCTGAAAGAGGGCGGGAGGGAACACAGAGAAAAGCACCAGTCCAAACTTTATCTACTTAAAATACTATAGAGACTGGTCCTTACCCTGGCCTTCCTACTTTACTGAAAGGCCAAGTTACAGTTTTCTTCTTTTTTAGATCATCTCTCCATCTCATATGTCTGATGAGAGGGTGGGTCAGCTGCAAATCATCTGGTTTTCGGGAAGCAACTCAGGAGCAAGTATTAAGAGCACTAAGTCTATGAGAGAATTAGGCTGAAACTTGGAATAGAATTCATAACAACCCTTTCTGGAATTTGCAAGGTTAAGAGGCGAATCAACATCAGGCTACTGAGCCTTCAATGAATTGAAATAGCAGGTTATAGGGTAACCTCTACTTCTACAGCTCTATAACCTAGGTTGTTTTGTCCTAGAAGCTGTGGAGCAGCCAAGGGACTTTGCCAGGGAATGCATCGACCAGCCGGAGCTCGCCAACTGTGATTTGATCTTGCAAGCCCAGCTTTGTGGCAATGACTACTACTCTAGCTTTTGTTGTGCCAGCTGTTCCCGCTACCAGCCCCATGCCCGTCCTGTTTGGCAACAAGGATGAAAGCTATCTCTTGCCCTAGATCCCCAAACCTGTAGCTGGGGAGAGGGAAGACACGTCAACTGGAAGGGGGTGGGCAGAAGATAAAACACAACTGTCTGTTCTGCAGCAAACTAGCATTTTCAAAAACCCATCAGTTGGAAAGCTACTGTAGTAGCAGCAGTAGCAGGGATAAGGTCCTGCCCTAATCACCTGTGCCTGCTTTGTTTGCTCTTCAGACACAAGAAGAAGTCATTTTATAATGAGACTGCTTAGATGAAAATGGAAGCCTGCTATTTCCCATAGCAAGCTCTAGGGGAGAGGATTATTACATTCTTATTATATATTTTTTTTGAAGAAAATTTCTGCTATTCCCAATGTCTTGCATTACTAATGTTAGCTAAACGGACGTTGAGGTGTGGTCCATCTGAGTACATGACTTCCTTGTTTGTATAAGGGTCAACAATTCTGCTGCATCCAAGTCTGACTTTTCTTTGGGGCCAAGTCTGATGTTTTCACAGCTCTAATGTTCAGTCTAGATGACTTCTGGTATCTCATAAACTCACCTTAAAACTTTCTCTGGAGGGATAGGGTGTGGGGCTGCTTCTCTCATCTGCAACATGGACTTTGTAACCTTGATCATTTTGCCCCTGCCTTTTCTCTTGATGGCTCACACAGATCCATGTTAAACCCAAAGCTATCCTATACCCTAAGAATGCTGAGAAGAACAGCACTAAATAAAGCAGAAATCTCCAAGTACCTGTGTTCTGAACACTGAACACAATTAATAGTAAGAATACCAAGTGTGTATATATGGTTGTTAACAGAAAAAGGAATACAATCGCCACAGCTAATCCATATGGCTAATTTCCAATAAGATAGATTGGCAGAGCACCTGTAATCTTGTCGACAAGTGGAGACAAAAACCCTAGATATGATATGTCTAAAAAAAAGTCAGTTCTCATCTTCCGACAATGTCATAGCTGGTTGGAAATGGAACCAAATGCCTCATTCTCATTCTATCTTTCTTCTGGCATTCCAGGAAGAACACATGATCTGCAGAGATGATTTACATACTTTAAAAAATTAGCTATTGGGGCTATATTATCAGAGTTTCTTTTTACTTATTACAGATTCTATAGAAATTGGAAAATAAAATACATTTTCTTACATTTATGTGGTTGTCTATTAAACCAATATAGCATAAGGAAAGTTATTATGTTCGTGTCTCCACTGCCACTGAAATTATAGACAGAATATCTGCCCTGGGCAGGACAAGTAAGTAATCAGGTTAAGTTCTGATTTTTCCAGGTCTGTACCAAATTTCTTAAAAATTGTTTCAACACATAACTCTTGTACTCAGGCCAGACACCAAGGGCAATAGTGGTTATAAACTCTAACCAGGGACCACCAGAAGCAAAGTTAACAAGACTGTGATCTTGTCCCTATTTATGTGTGAAAGAGTTTAATTTCTGAATGAAAATTCCAATGAGAGAGAGATCTAGGACTGGCCCATGTTTACTTAGTTATGAATCAAAACAAATAGTGGATATATAAACGGTACCCAGTAAAACATTTTTTTCCCCACAGCAACATGAGAGTTTATGGATTTTGCAAGGTTCGGGACATAATCATCCAGAAAAGAAAACAGAAGAAGAACAGATAGACATTGTTAGAGCAGAAATGGGGAAAGAACAATCCCACTGGCAACAGCTTCTTACCACCAACATTTATTTCTGTTAAATCAGATTATAAACTGTCATCAGTACAAATATATATATATGTGTGTGTGTGTGTGTGTGTGTGTGTGTGTGTGTGTCTGTGTAACTTACATTTGATTGTAAGGCCAACGTTTAAAAGTAAAATTAAATGAGATGGGATTTTGTGTTACCAGGGGTCCACCAGGTATAGCTGATGAGTTTTTCAATAATCCAAACAGATAAGGGAAAACCAAACTAAAAACCATGAAAAGCTAAAGGAAGCAGGATCTCTCACTTCCCCAAATATTCATCAAAGATGGAGAAGAAAACCAGCAAGTACAGCTGAGGTCAGAGGCCCACCTGCTAAAACAAGGCCCCAGCCACACTGTCGTGTGGTTGACTCTGTAACTGGCCTGGGAGAGTCAAAATTGGGAAGGATCAACACAAGGAAAGAGCATCAATATAGAAAATACAGACTATATTTGTGTATATATGTATACATGTATATGGGTATAACATACATGTCTATACATATACATGTGTGTATGTAATTTATATGTAATTTAGATCCAATAGAATTTTGCAGTAATTTGAAAGCCAGGACAATACTGCTCTTTCATTGTCTTTATTGAATACTACCACCTAGGAACTTTATTGGTCACGACTCATGATTGTGGTTGCAATGTGCTACTTACAAGGTATGCTATAGAACAAATTAGGAATCCCCTTCGTCATACCCTCTAACCTCTTTTTTTCTGGTTACTTTATATAGGAATCAATGATAAATCAATCTTATATACAATTTCTTACAGCTAACCTTCCTTTCCCTTTGGCAAGATTACTTACAACTCTTACGACTTTTTAATATTGAACTATTTAAAATATTCTAAATGCATAAAAATAAAAATTTTGGCTTTTTTTGTAATATATTTATATATATTTATATAATATCCATTGTTACTTAAGGTGGAAGTTCACCTTTCTCCCCCAAAAAGATAGCTTTTGCTGGGCTAGTGATGCTTCTTCCCCCTACTCCTTAATCCTGGCAGGCAGCACATTCTGCTGCTGTTGCTCCTTCTCTCCTCTAGGGGGAGCAAGCAGATGTACTGAAAAACAAAGGTAGATCTCAATTATTTTCCATCATATTCTGCATCCTGCAAATGGGCTTCAGTTTTCTGCTCCTTCTCTTCAGCCACTTTGTTTCTCCAGGATACGTGGGCTGTAGAGGAAGAAAGGCAGGGGAGGGGCACATTTCTATGACTCTTTTACCCTAATTGCAGGGCAAGGCCATCTGTAGGGATTTTTAAAAAGCAATTTTCTTAAAAATCATTCTTTCCTGCACTGTGGCCCAGAGGGCCTTTGGGATTACCAAAAAGTGTGCTAATCAGAAAAAGAAAGTCCCCTTTGCTCATTTAACCCGCTTCCCTCACCTAAAAGACAGACCGTACGCACGAGCCAAAAGGACTGCTTAAAGTTCAATCTCAAATGTCTTCTGTAAGTCACTGGAGAAAGGATTAGTTGGTGATGGGTTAGTGCGTTGTTTGGACTTGCCTTCTAATGCAGCCCACTGAGCTTCAAAAGGATCCACAGGGTCAGTGGGAGCAGAAGCTTCCAAGGGCTTGTCCCCTGAGGCCAACTTGCTACTGTCTACCCCATTGAAAGCAGCAGAGCCGTTGAGGTGCTGGGCAGAGGCCTTGAAGAAAGGGCTGGCTGCAGCGCTGCTCAGCTCATACTGAGGGAATGTCTGCTGCTTGGCCAAGCCAGGCGACTGGTGGGGGAGACTCGCCTGAGTGTGGCCCGCGGTGCCGAACACGTGGGCCACCATCTGTGAGGGTGTGATGCCGACCACAGGCACGCTTGAGGAGGGGTAGGACATCCCGTTGGCTACAGGGTAGGTCTGGGCAGGGACGAAGGCCGGCTGCATGGGAGGCACCACGCCCACTGGCACGGGCGGAGAGCCAGCGAAAGCACTTCCCTGGAAGGCGGGAGCCTGGGAGAGAGGCGGCTGCAGGGGGGCGGCTGGCGCCTGGGGCTGCTGGGCTCGCACCGTCTTGGACACCTCATCCAACCATCGGTCAGCTTCTGAAGGTGTGCGCCGATGACCGGCTTGGAAGATCCCTGGCGAGGCCGCTCCAGATGAAGGGCCCCACTCTGTGCCTGTAAATAAAACAATCAGAAATGTTAATTGATTCTGTTTATTCTCTCTCTCTCTTATGATAACCAGGGTTATTTTAACAGTCAATATTGTAGAAAAAATCCTTAGACATTTGTGTCGTTGAATGTGAAGCTTTTATGGAGGGATGAAAGAAAATGCATTAAAATGGATTGTCAGAACAGCCTCTGAGTCAACAAGCCCAAAGGTCCAAAACCTGACAAAGATCCCCAGTGACCACAGTTCATCCTCAGTACAAAAACAAGTTTGAAAATAACCTAATGAACCAAGGTAGATTCTTTAAGATTGAAAAAAAGGCTAAGGGCTCCTATGGCATCCTGGGACATGTCCAGTCATCCTGATCTACATTTTGCCACTGGACCCAGATGGTTCTGGAAGAGAGGGTGAGGCTGGTGACTTTGCACACTGCACTCTCACTTCAATTCACTTGCACATCATGGCATCCCCATCCTGATGTCATGGTCCTCTTAGAGAATGAAGGACAAACAACAATTTGTTCTAGATTTCTCAATAAATAAAGAAAAATGGCTTAATGTCCTGATGCCTTTGAACATATTTCCACAACTTACTAGGGATCCCTTACTAGTTGCTGGTTTTGTTGTTTGGGAGGGAGGAGTGTCCTGGTGACAAATTTTCTTTCAGGCTCCTCAGTCAGAAGTTCATCAGACCATCGCTCTCACAAAAATATCAAAGCTCTTGCTTTCTTCTTTGGTATCACATCATCTTCAGATCAGATTATTTCCAAGAAGAGAAACTTTTTTAAAGTTATGCTTCCCCTTTCCCATCTAAGTACATGGTTGGTCTTGGTCCAGGATCATACGGCTGATCCCCGGATCCTCACCAACATCTGTGTCTGCCTTACCCGGATGTGTAGCTGCAACTTCCTTGTTAGCAGCAGGAGGGGCATGGGCCCAAGGGTTGGTTTCACGAACAGGTAATGCTGTGGGTGCTAGAGCAGTTTGGGCTGGCTTAGCAGCAAACACATGGAAGGCAGGGTCAATGCCATTAGCTAAAATGGGAGCAGACAACATCAATGGAGTTAATTCATGCAAAATGTGCAGATGACTAAGGGCAGGTACAATTAGGCCAACATGCAGTATTTGCATAACAAGTGGACACAAGACTGAAAAGCTTTTTTTTGTTAGTAATTTTGGCAAAGGCTGCACACATCAGATGAAATACTACTCCTCTATTAAGCTTAGCAAAATCAGTCTAAGGACCATCAAAATGTTCCCATTCTAATTATAGTTTTTTGGAAAACAACGGATTAGAGACATTGTTTCTTTCTAGTACCACTTTCCACAAAGACCAATTAGTTCCTATTTTTTTTAATTCTGTTCAGGCTCTATATCATATAATCCTACATGTATCTATGTGTGCATAGATATATACATATATAACTATAAGTTAAGAACTTGGTAAGCTCTTTCATTTACTCATGGACCATCATGTTCCACAGGCCTAGTCCATTCTAATTTAAGACTATGATTTTTCTTCTAGTAATGTTGAAGCTTTTTCTTTCTCTTTGGAAGTTTTCATATGTACAAGTTCTTACTCCTTCCTTATTTTCCACAGTAGGAAAAAACTCTCCCAACCTTTGCTCCTTTCCTTCCAGGTAATGATTCAAATGTTCTTCCTATATCTCAGTATGAAGAAATTGGGGAGTGTTACCATTTGGCTTTTTCCATGTGATTACAACCACATGTTCCTTTGTATCAATTAAAGCAAATATAACTTTAAGGGGAACTTCTCTTGTCTGTATTTTAAATACAGAAATACAAAAATAAATAAATATATGAAAGGGGTAATTATTATATTGTGAACTGTTTTGAAAGATTTGGTCTAATGTACAAGTTAGATTTCTAAATTAAATCTTTTCAGACTATTTCTCAAAGGACATAAAGAGGCAATAATGACAGCAAATTCTACTGCTAGCTTTAAAAATTGTAATGTAAATTATAAAGATTCATTTCTTTGTCCAGTAATTAAAAATCAAGGGGCAATTTGGTATCTCTAGGAACCAAAGTTAAACTTTAAAGTTAGTGTATTATTATTATTATTTTGATCACTAGTCACAAAAGACAAAATAACTCAAAGTAGAAAATTAGAGGCATCTTCTATAAGCCTCTTTCTGAAAGAGGCAGATTGTATTCAAATATTTCTCCTAGTGGGTTAGTGCCCAGATTAATATCCACTTAGACAAGTATATAATCAGAAACAGTCCTGATTTTGTAACTTATTAGAAATTCATGGGATGTAAATAAGCTATAAAGCCACTATGTATTGAGATATTACATACTCAATAGTCAAAAAGCAGATGAAACTTTTAGGCAAGGAATATATAGGTCATTTAAGCCACCTAACTTCTTAAACTGTGGTTTGTGATCCTACATGGAGTCTATAACTGAATATGGGAGTGGAGAAATTATGATTGTCTGTAAATGTTTGATTTGTATGCCTGTTTTATTTATATATATATATATATATATATATATATATATAAATTTCATGGGCAAAAAAGGGATGGAAAAACTTTAAGAAGCCTTAATTTAGGGGATGTGATGACAGACATTACAGAGGATATACACGCAAAATGAGAAACTCAAACTGCAGAAAGAGTGAAGCAAGCCACAAAGCACAAGATGCTTTTCAAACAGCAGGAGGAAATTGACTGAATTAACTGGTCTTCAGAAAGCTCAGATCGCCAACATGCAGCTAGAAAGAAGAGAGAGAGTGCTAAGTTCCAACTGCTAAGCATAAGAGAAGACCAACCTTGAAAGGCAGGGGACTGGGGCGCCACCACTGTCACTGGTTTGGTCATGGGGGCAGATGAGAAAGGGTCTTCGGGTGTGCTGAAGGCATTAGTGATCTGTGAGCACAAGGAACTGATGCTCTCTGCTTCCCCTTCTACTTCTGGCACTAGAAATCAGAGAATTATTCAAGATTGGAAAGATGAGTAATACTAAAACACACCATCATCAACACAAGGGTGAACTAACATTAATTACTCATTGGAGGAGAAAGCTGTAATCCGTCATCCCCAAAGAGAGTGTTAACACTATGCACAAGAAGCATAATTCTGAAAATATCTTTGAACACATTTATTCTGACAGGAAAGAGTAATACACCTGAGCTCAACATTTTTTTTTATTTATTTTTTATTTCATTTATTTTTTAATAACTTTTTATTGATAGAACCCATGCCAGGGTAATTTTTTACAGCATTATCCCTTGCACTCACTTCTGTTCCGATTTTTCCCCTTCCCTCCCTCCACCCCCTCCCCCAGATGGCAAGCAGTCCTTTACATGTTGAATAGGTTACAGTATATCCTAGATACAATATATGTGTGCAGAACTGAACAGTTCTCTTGTTGCACAGGGAGAATTGGATTCAGAAGGTATAAATAACCTGGGAAGAAAAACAAAAATGCAAGCAGTTTATATTCATTGCCCAGTGTTCTTTCTTTGGGTGTAGCTGCTTCTGTCCATCCTTGATCAATTGAAACTGAATTATGAGCTCAACATTTCACCTGGTTTTAATAAACTCTCCAAATGCTATGCCTGTTTTCTCTCATTTCCCAAGAGAGATGTGTTTTTCCTGGGCCAATCTGGATAGATAAATCTAGAAATTACTTTTGTCTTCATAGGTCTGTGTTCCGAACTCAGTTCAGGAACAATATAATAAGGTTACCATAAGTGTATACTGTGTCAAGGCTTTCTGGGCTCACAGACAGCAAGGTTTAATAATCTGAGGATGAGAGCGGAGCCCAGAGACTCCCTTAATCTGGGTTCTATAATCCATCCTTGTGATTTTGTTAAAATTAGTGAACTATCCTGAATGTCAGTGAATTGAGGCTAATCATCCCTAGCTATCCCTTCTCTCATCCACTAGATATTGTAAATGAGATATCTTGAATACCTAGGAGCTCCCAACAGAGAGGATGGTTTCAAAAGAGAACAGTAGTAGTATAATTTTATTTTGCATACCATAAGAGGATTATCTTGAACAAGAAAGCTTCCCTACATCACAATGGAATAAAAGCACAATGACTGAGAAAGAAGAGAGTGCCTCAGATTTTTGAAGAATACCTATCAAAGACGAACTAGATCTGGTAATTCAAGACTCAATGTAGATCATACTACTACAGGAACTGAGCAAAAGTCAAGAGATATGGAGGAATGGATGGATGCTTGGATATATAAACAACATACATGCCCCTCCCCCCCCTCCCCCCCCCATGCCTGATGAGGAGTTTTAAAGATTGAAATCTTAAGTCCTCCATCTCTTTGGAGGAACATCAAAAGGACCAAAATCGGAGTCCATCTGATTTTCTCTGTCTATTTAACTGTACTTATTTCCCAAGTCTTTTTAATCTACCCTTACTGACTACCAAATGGGAACATAAAAAAGAAACTACAGATTCTTGTTTTTTAGCAGGAGGCTGACACACCCTTCCCAGACCTCCCCATAGGAAGGGAAATAAAATAATAAAAACAATCCCCTTCTCTCCATTTCTTTTATTGGAAAATCACAAAGCAACTAATCTGATAGGGCTGGCAGAAACTCCTTATTAATGCAGAGAATCAGAAAACAATTGAGAAATCAAATGAGTGACTATTATTAGCGCTGCTGTAAAGCTAGGCAGATTCTATCTTACCTGCATTTTTGATGGGGAAATCAGTCTTCCTTTGCATAGTGGAAGGCAACTCATTGATGCGCAGGGACAGCTGCCGTTTGAAAGGTGACATCTTCTGACTAAGGGCAGGAAAGCCTCGGAATGAACCTTGTCTGGCAAGCTGTTCAATTGGTGCATGACGTCGAGGGATAGCATGGGGATTATTCATCTCAAGGGAGGCAGTGGTATCAGTAGTTGGGGAGGTAGGAGAAGATGGGGATGGGACAGAGTTGTTGAGTGTTGATGAAGCCACCGAAGTCTTCACATCTGTTTCAGCTTGGGAAAGCAAAAGGAATGTTCACATAACTAAGGAATTAAAAATCTTTCAAAGATAACTTCATTCTCTAAATGTTATTAAAGTATAGCAGTGTGACTTATCTTTCTCACACAAAAAAGAAATCTTATCATGTCACAAAACTAAAAATAGATTTCAAGATCACAGGATTTTAAAATTAGAAGGGAATTTAGATCTTGTAATTCCATTTTTATGATTTATAAGCAACTATAACATGCCTGTGAGTCAGACATGAAGAAAAGCAGTTAAACATGGATTTTTATCATAGAAGCTTCCAAAAAGAACTCTAATCTGGCAATGAAGGTATTTTAAAATCACTGGGGTAAAAATCCAAAAATTCCAAGTAAGTTCAGTTTCAGTGAGAGTTTATTGATTAAATCTGCACAAAACTGCATCTGTGATAGCAGGGATATCTAGCTGGAGTCTTACTACTGATAACTATCTGCAGCTAAAGTGATGACTCAAAGGGAGATTAAGCCTCACAGGCTTAGGTCAAGTTGTTCTGCTGTGAACCGCCACTATGTCCTTCATTACTGGAACAATTCCTTTCCAATGTGTGTGACTAACAGTGTGTGATGTGATGTTATTCTATGTTTGATATACAAATGATTAATCCACACTTTCTGAATCCCTAGTAATGAGGCTAGATCTTAAGTTTCCTGAGTTAAAGCTTTCTACAAATATTTCTGTGACTTCTCTGAGATGAGGAGCTGTTAGATGGAAATTCCCTCTACTCATCAAGAACAGTGGCTCAAGAGACCTAGAGCACTATTGTACTGCAGAGATCACCTAGGTCCCTTATTACAGACAAGAGGAGAGAAAACAAAGAGAGATTTGCCTAAAGTTATACAGAAAGTGGCAGAACTACAACTTCAGTCTGCAATTCCATGCTGAATGACAAAGCTTAGTGCTTTCCCTACCCACTGAGCCAGGATAATCTATATGTTACTTAGAGTTTTAAAGAAATGCTGGGAGCACAAAGTCTGTATTACTACAAGCCCTGAATCCATAATTTCCTAAGTCTATCTGCTAGTATATTGCATTTCCTTTTCTAGCCAGGGCTAATCATCAGCATCATCATAAATATCATCTTAAAATACAAGGGATAGCAACTGTGTTCTTTCTGGCTAATGTCATTACTATCTAGGTAACAAGTTAAAATGATTAATTAATAAAGGACACAGAGAAAAGTTTTTCTCCAAACAGTATCAACATCAATCTGTCAAACAGAGCCACCAATTTCTCCTCAACACCTTGTCTAGTATTTCCCCGAGTTTGTGCACTTGTGAATAATGCTCAACAGTGGGACCATACCTTTCTTTGTGTCCTGGATCTGCCTCATGATCTCCTCTCTTTCTGCTTGCTCAGTAGCCGTGGTGACACGGAAAGAGCCTTCTCTGGTAAATGTGGTCCTGCTGGCATCAAAAGTGGCTGTCACACCACACTCCTTCTCCCGTTTCTGCTTCCGTTCCAGGCAGGCTGCAAAAGCACAACCCACTGCATGACTCAATCTTTCTCCCTGTAAAAAGGAAAGAGTGTGCTGGCATTACATTTTTGTAATAGAGTTAAAAAAGCAAATCAAAACTTTGTAAAAGGTAGTAAGGAGTGGCTTGAAAGCTCCAACTAACCCTTTTAAAGAGCCACAAATAAACTTCTTTACATGAGGGAGTCTAAACTTAAGTCTCCTATCACCTCAGAAGCTCTCAGATCCTGCCTTTAAAAAAAAAAAGGATTTTTCTTTTTGATAAGAATTTAGTTGAGTAAGTATAGGAAATAATAATCTCTATTTTATTTGAAAATGGATTCAAATATACATGCCCATAGGAATTCTTTTTATATACTACTACTTCTCCTACAATTTTTCTGGGGCTTATTAAAAAATACAGATACAAAAAAATAAACTTTTTTGGGGAAAAAATCATCCATTGGCAAGAAGTCCAGTGAGGAAACTTCCTACCATACCTTGCCTGCAAACTTAAAAGAGTTTGTATGGATCACTGAGAGATTAAATGACCAAAAAGCCAGTAGGTATAAGAGGTAGGACCTGAATCCAGTATAAAGCTGCTGTTTTTTTTTTTAATTAATTTTTAATTTATGGAATAAAACAAGCATTTTCATTGTATAGTATAATAAAGAAGATGATTGCACATGAAACTGCCAATCTATTATGTTCAACTTGCTCTTGACGCTTAGGCTTGCTGTCTGGTCAACAGGACACACTACCTCTCATTTTTTACTATGCTTTATTAATTGTTTATTTTAAAGTGAAGAACTGTAATAAAATAATTTGTGAGCTTTACATAAAGGGATCATTATTAACTTATCCATTTATTGGAAACCAACAGCTTTTAAATGGTTAGGACATTATTTCTCCCTTTATAATGTTGGTTTTGTGGAAGCATCATAAAGGTATGTTAAAGTTTCTATATAGCATTCTTCAAGTGGAATAAGTAGAACAAATGATTGTTCTTGACTGGTTATATTTTTTAAGTGAAGTTAATCTAGGATAGAAATCTGAATCTGGAGAACATACAAAGACTGTGATGCAGAAAAAGGCCATTAAAGGAGACTAAGGAGAGGTCAGATAGGTAGGAGAACCAAAAAAAAATCAGTGTCACAAAAATAGAACATGAAGGGAAAAAAAAAGTATCAAATGTAAGAAAGGGCAAGAAAAATGAGAAGAGAGGAAAAAGATAATCGGATTTTTAAATTAAGAGATCACTTGTAACTTTGAAGAAAATAGTTTCAAGTGAATGACTAGGTCAAAAGCCAGATTGCAAAAAATTGAGGAATGAGAGACGGGGAGGAAGTGGAGTTAGGCAATATAGGTGGCTTTTTCTAGGGAGTTAAGACTGAGAAAAGGAGCTTAGAGCAAAATAGGCTGAAGAAATTTTGACTATAGAATTTCAAAAAGCAGAAGAAAACTGCTTTTACAAACAAGAAATTTATTCAGTACCATAAAGTTATCCTTTGTAAGTATAATTGATAAGGTGCATATCAAGATACAACTTAGAATAGATAGTATTATAATTTTATTATATTGGCAAGGCATAACATATACTACCAATTTTTCTCCAATAATCTGTCGTGTTTTTAAAGACTTTTTTGTAATTGTATTCATAAAATTCCTACATGTTTTGGTAAGACATCTTACCTTTGATAGGAATTTCTTGTTCTCTCTGCCTGCTAAGTTTTATTGGCAATATATAAAAAGACTGACAATTCTTTTGTGGATATAGTATTTTATATTCTGTTACTTTACTAAAGTTAATTAAATTACTTTTATTTAAACTTTTAGTTTTCTAAAACATCATGTCTACCTACAAAAGTGATGTTTGTTTTCTTTTTGACAATGCTTATTTCCTCAACTTTTTTTCTTGTCTAATTGTTACTGTAAATATTCTATAACTATGAAAGAATAACATTGACAGTGGGCATCCTTGTTAAATTCATGGAAGCTGATATTCACAAAATTACTCTTTCAAGGTTTCTCTTGATTCATGTTTACAGTTTAAAAATTATACTTTTCATTAGAAACACCTGAAAGTCCCCCAGTCAATTAAAGACTCCATTTTTTTCTCACTGTGGAATTGTGCTCACTTATTTCTGAATAAATTTCTTGTTTGTAAAAGCAGTTTTCTTCTGCTTTTTGAAATTCTATAGTCCAAGATTTTCTTTTCTTAAGATGTAACTGTCACAAAGTTTTGAGTGGTCCTGATTACAGTTTCTTGGTACCTGCAATCTTTATTTCTGGCTGCTTATGGTATTTTTTTCTTTGACATGGAAGCTCTGAAAATGAATATAAAATTTCTGGGTGTTTTCAGTGAAGTGATTACTGAATTTTTTCTTTTTCAACTTTGCCTTCTGATCCAAAGTATTTTTTCCTTTTATGATTTATTAAAACAATAATATACAATTGCTTGATTATGGTTTTTAGGGAATCTGATGAGTCAAAAATTATCTCCCTTAGTGGAGTTTGGTTTTTTGGTGTGTTATCTCGTTTAGCCTCCTTTTTGTGTGCTTATGGAGTGGTTAGAGAAGCTTACCAGTCTCTTCTTTTTTCTTTACTGTTGTTTCATTTGTGAGATCCTCTTTAGCTATCTATTAGAGTCTATGTGACTCTTCATTATATCAATGACAACATTGTTAACAGTTTCCATAGGGTGAGATGTCAAGACAAAAGCCAGGGAATGCTGGGCTTTGATCACTCAACTGCTTTTTGGCCTACCTGGGGGTTAGGCAGAAGTGGGAGGGCAAAGTTCTATTTAATTTTAGTCTGCTGCCAACTTCTCTGGGCTAGAAGGTAGAATTTCCAATATCCTTCTTACCTCAAAAAGTTATGAGGAGGATGGAATAGAGTTTGGGAGCAAAAGAGCTCCCAGCTGCGAGTAGCAAGACAGATTTTTGTGTAACTTAGTAAGATTATAATTTTTATAAACAACATGCAACTTTATGAATTCAAGTTACTGCATTCCTTCTCCTAGAAGAATGTGAATTATGAACTTTCTAATTATAGAATGTCATGATCTATCTCCTGTTAAGTGATTTTCATAAAAGAAAGGGGCCTAAAAGTCAGCCCTTCATTTTTTTTTAACTTTTATTTTCCTAGTTATATGTAAAATTTTTTTGGGGGGGATCATACACATATATTCATTTTTCACATATTTCCATTATGAATCATGTTGGGAGGAAAAAAATTGAACAAGAGGGAAAAACCACGAGGAAAAAAAACATAATTAAAAAAGAGAACATAATATGTGTTAATTTATATTCAGTCTCCACAGTTCTCTCTCTGAATGTGGATGGTGTTTTCCATTCAAAGTTTATTAAGATAGCTTTAGATCACTGAACCACTGAGAAGAACCAAGTCTATCATAATTGATCATTAAACAATCTTATTATTGCTATCTACAATGTTTTCCTAGTTTTGTTTGTTTCACTCAGCATCAGTTCATGTAAATCTTTCCAGGTCTTTCTAAAATCAGTCTGCTTATGATTTTTTTATGCCCTTGGAGCATAGTTCCAAATTGCTCTCCAGAAACCACTGTCTCATTTTGTAAAAGAAAAGAAAAGCTCAGAAATATCACTTGACCTATCCAAGGCTAACTGGCTCATATGTAGAAGAGATGGGATCACCGTAGGCACCAGCAATAATGAGGAAAATGTTTATGGGCAGAGGGTCATACCCAGAGACCTATATATTATAGATGTGGGCAGCTTTTTCCTCAACTTAACACATCTAGCAATGACAAATTTAAATGAATTTTATAATATTAGACATTATATGACTATCACTCTAAAACTCCTATTATCCCTAAGAAGTTATAGTGCTCATCAGCTAACTGAATCTGATTAAGTTTTCTTCTAGTCCTTCAACAAAATGATACATCTGCTACAAAGATATAACATAAAATTAGTTTTTTTGCCAGAACCTGGTGTTCCATCAGTGTAGGAAGCTCCCAAACTGGAAACCCCATCAACCAACACTGATGAGCAACTTGTTTGTAACTTACATAGATTCAGAGTTGCCTAGGATATTGACAGTCAAGCAAACTGCCCATCACCCAGCTAATAATAAAGAGCAAAAGATCACTGAAGAATTCTGGAAATTAAATCTCATGTGAATACAGCCAAATTATTATTTATACAAAAGAGTGTGTGTGGGAGGTCCAAAGTTTTAAAAGCAGAAAAAGCCTCTTAGGAAAATCAAAGAAACTTTGAAAGACTCTGAGGTACAAACTGTTCTAAAATTAAAGTAAGATAATCCTAGCCCTGAAGCTTTTTAAGATTTTGAAAGTATAGACAAAATGATAAACAAATACATGTTGAGGTTTTTCTGAAGTCTAAAATGACAAAAAAAGCATGTTGTCCCTCTGTCTGTTTACTCTCTATACCATTCTTGGGGTTGGCTTAATGTCTTTTGAGCTAAGCCAGTTTGAGAAGAACAGAATATTTTTCCCTCCCAGACTGGGTTCCGGAAGCTACCTTACTGTCTATGGCTAAAACTGTTAGTAAAGGAAGGCAATTTCTCTCGCTAAACTAACTTTTTTTTTTTTAAGAACTCCTTCTTAGTTTGAGTTCAATCGTTCAGCAAGTTAAATAAAAGTAAAAAATTTAAAAAATCCAAACATTAAAATATTTGTATAAACAGATATAAATCAAAGTGAGCAAAACCAAAAGAACAATTCATATAGTCTCAGGAGTATGTTACCACCTACAGAAAGAGAACTGAGGACCTGAGGTCGTATAGACTATATAGCATATTTTCTTCTATTTCTTTCCTTTTCTTGCCTTTTTTTTTTTTGGGAAGAAGGAGTAGAGGAAGAAGGAATACAGACATGATTAATGCAGGAATTTTTGTTTGTATGCTATACATATTTGTAATGGATTTTATTTATCTTGACTTCTCAGTGTGGGATGGGGAGGTAAAGCGATTTTGGAAATGAAAATTAAATATTTAATTCTTAAAAAAAAAAAACCACTTAAAGTATATAAAAAAAGAGGACACAAATGAAAAAGAGATGTAAAGCACCATGAGTTTTTAGCTAATCTCCAGTAACCATAGACAAATCCTGAATGTCTACCAATCACTTTACTGAATGTGTTGCTAGGTTATGTGAAAGTAACTTGACCATATGGGAGGAAAGAAGTTCTTTTTGGGCACTTTTATCATTAGTAGCTAATGTAGCATCTAGTTTCTTACCTGTGTTTTTGGGAGGGAAATTCATGACTAACCAAATTTGGACAAAACCCACTTTCTGGACATATGAAAAAACAAGCTGCCACAACTCACCGTGTCTTTAACAGCCATGAAGCAATGGCAAATCCAACGTCGTGTTGTGCCATCACGACAAATATAAGAGAAAGCCCTGTCAAAGTTCCTGTCTGGGGCACAGAAAGAAACTTTCTCTATTGTCTGGTCAACTATGAGGTCCTAGAAAATTGAAGCATAAGGAAAGAAAAGTTTCATTAATTTTAGAATACTTAAATTCAAATGCTCTTACTCTAACATGAGATAAAGAAGTATATGCTTAGAAATCTGGCTATCTACTACCTATCTAATCAAAGGAAAGGAGGCATTCATTTTCTATGGCATATAAAATTTAGGACAAGAGCATCACAGGAAGGAATTTTTATGAAATTTTTGTGAGCAGCAACATTATCCAATTTGTGCACATGTGCCTGTATAGAGCTTATATTTAATATCTATAGAAATGAAACTAATTACTTTAAAATAATCATGATATAAAAACAAAATGTAAACATTTATGGGTCATAGTTCTATTATCTAGATCAGGGTTCTTAATTTAAGTCTATGCATAGATTTCAGAGATTCCGTGAATATAGATGGAGGAAAAATTACATCTTCATTTCAATATAATCTTTTGCAATCTTGTGTATTTTATTTTATGCATTTAAAAGCATTATTCTGAGATGTCCATCCCATATACTTTAGCACACTGCCAAAATGGTCCATGACCAAGATTGGATATCTCAAAACTGTATTTTATACACTTTTATAGCTATAAACATGTAGAATATAGGATATCCAGTAAGTCTCAGTGAAATTTTAAGTTATTAAAGCTATTATTATTAGTAATATTTTAAAACTGTATTTTTGGAAGTTTGTGTATATAACACACATAATAAGGAGAATTATAGATTTACAAGAGGTCATTTGAATCAGCTGACTGCTTCAAGGAAAGTAAAAAGAAGGATCAGAGAATTCAACTAATATATGCAAAATGAATGGCTTCTTAATCTTATTTATAAAAGAGCTTCAATTTTTTGGCAATCTAGAATGTGACTGATTTTTGTTATTCAACTCATCTCCAATTATTTCATTCTCCTTTGTTGCTCTTAAAGTTTATTTTTTATAATTATCTTTATGTAGACTTGTGCTTGTCTTGGTAGGTTATTACTCAGTTATTTGAATTATAGTGACTGTAAATTGAATTTCTTTTTCTCCAGTTTTTGTTAAGTGATGATTTCCATGGGTTTATATTCCTCTAAACCAGGGGTCAGGAATGTCCAATCAGACCCATGGGCTGTATAAGGCACAATCATTTGCAACTGCAGAGAATGCAGAAGAGTGCAACAACCACTGTTTGAGTTCTCTCAGTTGATAATTTTGTATGGCCCACGAAAATGGCCCTTGGCAGAAAATGTTTCTCTACCTCTGTTCTGAACTGATATTAAGCTACTAATTTCATTTTAAGAGGTATATTCTAATTAGATATTTCATCTGACAGTATAATCTGAAATGTTTTTAAAATGCTGGTTTTTGAAAAAAATTATTTTTTAATAATTTGGAATTTTAATACTTTAACTGCTAGAATAGAATGAAAGGTGAATAAAAGACACAAGACAAAAGAACATCTGCTTTGATAACACACTTAAGAGGCCCAAGAGATGTCCTGTAGAAAACTAGGGATCACTAAAATGGTTTAAACTATTATCTTTCTAATTGCGTAATAAAAATTGCCTCCTATAGAAAAAAAAAGGGCATATTATATAATGTTTTCCTCTTCCTTCCTAGATTTCATAGAAACGAATGAATTTCATTCTTGGCTTGGCAGGGATTGCTTGTTTACCATATAGGTGCCACTTACTTTTAGTGAGTGCATATTACTTAATTTGGATGATTTGAGGTAGCATTTCCCCAAGTACCATTGTTGAGCTGAAAGATCCTTTTTTGCTCTTTCAGAAGAATATAATATTTGCTCTTTTCCAGTCTTCTATCTGTTTGCTTTATGTTTTTCAGAAACAGTAGTTAGTGGTTTTGTAAAACCTTCTACGAATAGTCTAAGGAAACTGATTAAATAAAGTTAGGTTTGATAAGCATTATTGTTTGTAATGGCAATCTTCCTTCCATTTTGCAACTCCCTTTTTCAACATGGGACCTTTACTCATTATTATATGGCCACAGTTGTTTGGATTCTTTGGGGAGAGAGGAGGAAGTAATATTCCAGGACTTTTCCTTCTCTGCCAAAAAACTTTTTTTTAAAAAAATTAACTACTTCTCCATTAGAGTTCAAAAAAAGAACCCTTTTATTAATAATACTCCTTCCTGTTTGATTGATTCTCTATCCCACTCTGCACAAAGATTATCTAAACCTTCGTATCTCTTAAAGCTTCCTACATGATCTTAACTAAACTCTTAAGGAAAGACTATGCTTCCTTATACTTTACTGATAATATAAGACATCATTTACTAGGACTTTCCTTTCTGTCTTTGTCTACATTCTGAAATGCTTTTTCATCTGCCATTCTCTTCTCCTTTATTCCAGTCTCTCTAATTAAGAAATGAAATTTCTTCTTGCCAAAAGCAATTCTTCTGTATGTTCCTTTGGTTCCTCATCTTCTCTAAGCTGTTTGAGTTCATAATCATTTTTACTTTGACTCCATCCCCATCTTCAGCTCCTCTCCATCAATGAGTTCCTCTACTGCTCTCTATAGACAACTATGTCTAAGTTTTGCAGTTCCTCAAACTGGATAGTTCATCTCTTATGACCAGGCTTTTGCACCAGTTAGTCAGGCCCCCATGCCTAGAATGCACTCACTATACCACTTTTTAGAATCCATTATTTCTTTCAAACTGTCCCCAAAAAGCTACTTTTCCACATGAAACCTTCCCCTAGTGCCTCTAGTTTCTGCTACTATTACCTTGTATTTATTATGTGTATATTTATTTGTGAACTTATTTTCTCTGCCCCCCAAGAGAGTACAGGCAATTTGAGAGCAAGAACCATTTCATTTTTGTCTTTGTAACCCCTAGTTCTGAGTTTCAGGACCTGGAGCATAGCTAAAGTCAGGTTTAGATCTGTGCCGTGGGAAATACTTGGGTAAGGAAATTCCCTCTAGCAATGCAGGTTGGCATCTTCTCAATTTATACTCAAAGATTTACTTAGGCTAGAACTCAGAACTTAAGCAACTTACACAAGATTACAGTCAGGGATAGGACTTTGAAGCCATGTCTTCCTGGCTTCAAGTCCACTTGCATATGGCATTTAAATTCTTGTTGATTGGTCAGTTACCTTTCTTATCTTTTATAGTTTTAGTTTACTTAAGTTTGCACTCAGGCATCATTCCATCCATTTGTTGGATGGAATCTTCCTGCCCAGGATTGATTCTTGGGTTTGGTGGCAAAGCTTGGATCACAAATTTAGAAGTGGAGGGGACCTTCGAGATCCAGCCCGCTTAAAGTTTTAGTGACTTCTCCAAGATCACACTGGCAGAGGATGAAGTATGATTCAGATTCAGGTTGAATTGTAAAGTTTAGTGTTCTTTCCATAGTTGTCTTATGCTTTGAGCAATCTGTCTTGCTGATGAGCATTGTACTTCAGATCCCTTTTCCCCTTTTCTCTTTCTTAGGAACTTGAATTTTATGAATTATATATTCTATATATGAATATCTATATTCTAATATTACTGAATTCTATAAGGAATACATTACCAAATGGCTTCCAAAAAAAATGTACTTCAAGGAAAGACACCTTGAAAGAAATATGTGAGGTCTAGAATCATGTCCATTCATTACTTAAATGAGATATGGTCTTGTGACTTGTGAAAATAGTTATTTCTTTTGGAACAGACATTGCCAAAATCACTGGGTATATCGTCTTGAGCAAAACTATTGGTAATGTTGTATTGGACCACCAGGGAGCAGCATCACATCCCCAACTGTAAAGCGATGTATTGTACCACTCCAAAGAGTCAGTGCTCCTGCAGGATGGCACAAAGAAAAAACACCCATAATCTTACTAAAATCTAAACAAAATGATTGCTAATGCAAACAACTATATATCTCTATGACTACTCTAAACTTTTAGTTTTGGTATGGGGGAGAAAGAGTCAAGCTCTTAAAAAGTGACTCAATTACTGCAATTTTTGTTGTAAAAGTTTTAAATAATCAACCAAACTGGACACATTAAAGCCATGTGGTTAAAAGAAGCCAGTCTTTATCTAATAAGCTTTTCATTTCTTCCAGAGCAAAAGTAATTTCTTGGTTTAATTAATTGAAGAGATCATGTTTAAGAAATTTCTGACCTTTGACCATTTCTTAGGAGACTTTTATTCAAAATTACCTGTATCTTTGTTAACAATTCTGCCCTTAATGCAGAAATTCTAACTTTTCTACTCTCCATACCTATAACTGATGTGGGAAAGATTAGTTTCTAGATTCCCATCTCCTCCTAGTGCATGTAATTACCCTTTGACTCACAAATCCTGGTCCCTTTGAATTCCAATAGAAGATCCGGACCTGTCCCAGCCCCACCCGGATCTGAGCCAACTTTGAGGCTATACCCAAAAGCCCCTCGAGCTAAGTCTCCTATTATAAAAAGGCCCCGCTGGGAACCCCTCTTTGCAGAGATTCCAAACATGGTAGCCATGTGAGGACCCTTTGTCCACTGGACCCTTTGTCCAGTGCCCTCCTTATCTCCATCTTCACCTAATAATAAACCTCTTTTAAAAATCAATCTAGATTGCTCTCTGGACCAATAAATGCTTTTATTGGGAACTCATGCCACCACTAGACCCCATTTACCACCGTTATTCTTGCGCTGAATCCAAGGGGGTTGCAGGGGAGCTTTGCTTGACTCCCTGTACCCCAAACCTGCCACTAGACCTTAACTAAATCCTAATCTCATATAGGTACCCCAAATCTAGACTTCAACATAACCACATAATGTCAAGGTTAAAACCAATCCTGTGGGAATGCTTTCTCCCATTTACTGAATGCTGCTCAGGGTACTTATCTACTTTATGGGATCCAAATAAATGTTTACAAAATAAACCAATTTCCAGGTTTGTGAGATTTGTCTTAATAGAAATGTCTGGCAAAAAAGCAGGTTAATCAATTTAAACATCACTTTTCAAAATATACTATTCAGGAGGAAAGACAAGCAGGTTCAGACATGGGTTAGTCATAATACAAGTAAAAAAAATTCACAATTCCAGTATCTGGTAGATAGCAGCTTTGTTATACATAGGAATAAAAAAAGACCCAGATTTTAACATTAAATGTTAATGTTGGACAGAACAAACATGCTCTGTCATGTGAAACGATCCAGAAGTGTACTGCTGAGAAAATTTCCTTTTTAAGGGGGTAACGAGTAACTAAATTGGCTTTATGAATGCTGAAAGTTCCTCAGAGGGCTGCACTTTGGACACAGCGAAAGGATGTACAGTGACTACAACAGCTTAATGAAATTAGACCTGATCACTAGGGAAAAACACACAATACACAAATGATTACAATTAAGTTTGGACAAATCTAACCTTAGTTTTTTCATCCACAACTCGGAGTCCATCTGCTGAAACCCACAGGACTGCTTTCACGGCCTTTTTTCCAGTCTTTCAAGAGAAGACAAGAGAAAAACACATACACATATAAAATATTAACAAATAGTGTCACCTTCCTGAGGGGAAAAAAAAAAAAAACCAGCTGTGCTTTCCAAGAACCACAACAATAAGTGCAGATGGAGTCGAAGTTCAGGAGGGATGCCCAAAGCCAGATACTCAAACCAGACTGCAAAAACATTCAGGGAAAACCAAGCCAAAGCCAGTAATTTAGAAACACAATGCAAAACAATAATATGAAATTAAGTAAAGAGGGGAGGATATAGGTGGAATCAAAACCAGGTTATCACATTCAGTCAAGGGCAAAGAACTCAAGGTTAGATTCTTCACCCATTTCCAAACATCAACCAAGAAAAAAACAAGAGTAAGATACACATTAAATACATAAGGAGTTACACCACAAGTAGCTTCTAAAAATGCACTTAAAAGATAAAGGTAATAACATAACAGCTTTAAATTTGGGTTCTGACCAGTCCCACAACCCCTAATGCCCCCAGTGTGTGTGGCAGAATCACAGCATCATGGATTTAATGCTAGAAGGGACAACCAGGTCAACCTTTTCATTTTAATCAGCAAAAAAATCTAACGATTACTTTTTTGAAGATGAGCGCAGAAATATTTATCCCTTTCTAATTGAGAAATCAAATGGGTATTGACAACTAGAGGTTCAAGAAGATCACTTGAAAACAGTTATTGGAAATATATCTAACACAATAAGAATTTAAATTTTTTGCTAGGAGAAATGTTAGACTGGCATTTGATTTCTCTGAAAGGCAATGGGAGAGTTTACAATGTCGTTTTCATAGCTTTTTGTCCTATCTGCTTTAAAGGGTTGTACAAACAAAATATAAAATGATGACTAGAAATGGAATACATCAACTTCATAGCAGAATTCTGTCACAAGGACAAGAACAAGAAAAGAAATCTTAAAACAACTAAACTGCACTCTCTTAAGAGAATAAAGTGACACAAAACCAGTCTCTACTCGGATAACAATCTGAGGTTTCCCTGAATATATGGGGATATAGCCTTAAATATACTCTTTTGTGTCATTACTAGGTTATCTCAAAAATGGTACTTATTTTACGGGCAACATATGTTTTTTCTGAAATTACATTAATCATTTGTTTTCCATTGTTACATTTCTTTGTCAATAAAAGGCTTTTTGTATTAACACAAAAGGGTTGTTAATATCCCAACAATTTCATGGAATTTTTCTTGTTCAGTCTTGTTCTTAAATGTTAAATTCTCTTTCCGTCACTATGGTCTGCAAAGTAACTGCTACCTCAACGAGGTAGGTATTTTTGTCCTACAGTTCCATTCTTGTCTGGGTTGTTTTGGGCAAACAGGATTTCTGATCATATTCAAATTCACTGGGTTTTATCTTCAAGCTCTGAACTAGCTTACCAATCAATGATTCCTAAATATTGTAACTCATAAGCAATGCATCAAAGCCACAATCTTCAATCCATTTCAAGCTAAATCACTTCTTCAAACACTAAAACATTAATTTTAAAATTTGTTTTTCAATCATGTCTGATTCTCTATGGCCCCAATTGGGGTTTTCTTGGCAAAGATACCAGAGTAGTTTGCTATTTCCTTTTCTAGTTCATTTTACAGATGATGAAACAGAGGTAAACAGAGTTAAGTGACTTGCCCAGAGACACACAGCTAGTAAATGTCCAAGGCCAAATTTGAATTAGAAAGGTGAATCTTCCTTGAGGGCCAGGCCAGCATACTATCCACTTATATATGCTCCTTATAATTTGTGGCATATCACAAAAATGTCATAGCCATTAAGAGCAAGGCTTTTCTAAAAGTGAACAATACAGGAGTTGGGTTAAAGTCAGAAGACCAGAAGATCTAGAAGTGTCAAAGGACAAATACAACAGTTTTTTATTTAAAATGGAGAGTTTGAAAATACTTAATGGTATAAGCATATTTTTTTAAAGAACACTTGACACTCTAGTTATTGGTAAGAAAAAAATGCAGCAGCAGAATTGTAGATGTGACATTAAGAATTATTTTAACACTACTGTTTCAACACTTTCTATTTTAACAATGACAACAAAGCTGAGTAATCACTAAAATGAATAAAATCAAGAGAGAACAGAGACTTATAAAACATAGTAAATCATTCTGAAAAATATGGTTTCTATGGAATGGAAAGTCCTTGCTTTCATTTAGAATTTAAATCACCAAACTTCACTTGTCAAGCTATCCAGTCAACCTGTGGGTCAATTACAGGAAATGGAATTCAGTCTGCTGTGAATTTTAATTTTTCACTCCTTTTTCTTCCCAAATGTTTTGATGTTTGGCTTTTAAATTGTTTTCTACCTTAGCCAACAGTACTGTTTGCTTAGAAATAGCAATCAAATGACTGTTTAAATAATCTGACACTGGACTAAGTGGAAGCAAGTATTGGATTTATTATAAATTACCCAATCAGTAAAAATTGCATATTTAGAATTAAATGAAGAAAAGTAATGTATGATCCACAAATAAAATGTCCTCAATATATGAGAAATTCATTGGTAATGCTATGAACAGAATAAAAGTTGGTTTTAATATGGATGTCAGAAAGGAATACAAAATAGTGAGAGCAAAGAATTACTGGCCAAATTCAGAGGGGGAATTGTATGTAGTAAATTAATCCCAGGCTTCAAAAAGTTTAAATTAAAAAAAAAAAACTAGAAGACTCATAGGTAGACTGGCTAGCTTCTAGTTCTTTTCCTCTTTTAAATAATAATATAAACTGGTGAAGACATCTGAGATGTATTCTACGTGTAACTATAGTCACTGCTCACACTTAGTACTTTTTAAAATTTTACAAAGTATTTTCCTCATAACAATCATGTGAGGTAGGCTGCATGAATATGATTACCACATATTACAGATGAAAAAATTGCATTCAAAGCAAGATGAACTGTCTCATTCATGATTGCACAGCTAATAAATGGCAGTGCAAATGATTTGTATCGAGGTTTTCAGATAGGACAGCAAACATACTGAATGATAAGTGTGAGGATATTTTAAAAGACCACAGGTTAAAATAAGAAAACAAAGATTAAATTTAATAGGAATAAAGAATAGGATAGGGAAGACACAATGACTTCAGTTTCTGCTAAAGAGGCCCATGGACTATATGAGTCTACAATGTGACACAGAAGTCAAAAGTCAATGTAGTTCTTGGCTGAATTATTAAGAGAGAAAAGAGGCTCTCAAACAATGGATGTGGCCCTGATCACATCATGTAGCTAGAGTATCTTCCTTAGTTCTGGCAGGCACATTTCATCAGGATAGTGATAGCCTGGTATGATTAGAATTATGTAGGAATTGGAGAACTATGGAAAAGTGAAGAAGTTTAGCCAAGAGACTAATTTAGAGAAGACATAATAGGCTGCTTCGAATTTTTAAAGGGCATATCATGTAGAAGAGGAATCAACTTTTTTTCCTTTTAGGTCCCAGAGAGAAGAACTAGGTGAATGAGTAGAAGTCAGAGAGAAGTAGCTTTAAACTCCCCACAAGCAAAATGGGCTTTTGTAACAATCAAAACTGCCCACAAGTGTAATGGAGCTCTCATAACAGGTAATGGGTTGCTTTTCACTAGAATTCTTCAAATAGAATTTGGATGATTATTTGTCAGGATATATGAAAAAACTCAGTTGGGATGGACTGGATGAACTCAAAGGTTCTTTCAAACCTTGAGTCTGTTACTTATTTGAATAGAGTCATTCAATTATTTTTCTTGATCAGTTTATCTACAAGCTATCTGGTACATAAAATAGAGAGAAGGGCCTTAGATGACATTTACTGTCATTTATGAGTCTGAAATTATATGATTACTTAAACTACCAACTAAGTACTGGCATTCATTCAAAATCAGTAAAGAAGCCACAGCTTCAATTGAATGTATACACAGAATAACAGAACACCCTGGGCATTACTGCCCTAAAATGGGCGCAACTACAAACTAATAGAGCAGACATTAAAGAAAAAAGCCTTATAAACACAGGGCACAACATCAAACTATGTGGAACAGTTATGATATGTTAGGAAACCATAGCTGCAGATCATCTGCAGAGCAGAGAGATGATTGTAGCCTATGAGACAAAGTGGAAGGGAAAGCTTTTCAACTCAGAATTTGTTTTGTTTTTTCCCCCTAACACATACAGAAAGGGATGAGAACCTATCTGGAAAAAACATTTTCTAATGTAGGAATAGTTGTTCACCAACTTCATATTGACTGAAATCTACAAGGAAGTATCCCTAATCCAGAAAGCAGAAAAGAGAGCATCCTTATTCTATAGTGAAGATTGAATTCATGATAAAAAGGCAAGAATGAGATGGGCAGATTTATCATATTGTCCTTCCATCTCAGGATCTGTAGAAGAACCAAAAAGGGAACCAATGGAATTCATATTCCTACTGACATGAAATAAAGTTTTCTATTTTATTTTGAAAGGTCAACAAAGGTTTCTGATGTGAAAAGAAATCTTACCACTCTTGAAGAGCCTATTAGTACAATTTCAAAAGATAACATTTCAAATATGGTAAAATTTCACCAGAGTTATATTTATGCTTTCTTCTGTCAGAAAGGCTAGAGGTGACTAGGTGAAGGGAGGGGGAGGAATTTAAGTTCTATTCTAATTAACTCTATAAGGCAGTTTGTAGATTACTGTCTCTGGGAAACTCTTTTTCTTAAATATGTTTCTATATCACAGTCCTTTCCCATACTACCTTCAGACTGAACACATAAAACAAAAACAACTAGAGCCAAAAGCTGACAAAAGTTTGTCCTAGTATCTTTTCATTCCTTGAAGGGATGAGTTATGTTTCATTATTCATTTTACAAGGTAATTAGGATTTCCATGAATCAAGAATGTAATGTTCTTTTAGTGAACTTCTCATTTATTTTGTTGTAGTTATGAGGCTTTTTTTGATCTTCCACATTTCTCTACATCGTTCATATGAACTTTCTTGTGTTGCTTTTTATTCCTAAGGCTCATCATTTCTTACTGCACAACAGGACTACAGTTACATTTTTATAGATTTTTTTTCTGCCAGTTCTCTCTTGATGGGGCTCCTCTTTTTTTTTTTTTTTTTGGCCAGTTGTTAGCTACCACAGGACCTGGCAATATTTTTGGTTGGTTTTGGATCTTCCTTTTTTTCCCCCATGGTTGATTTTATTTTTAAAAAATTTTTTATTTTTCTTTTTTTTTAAATTATAGCTTTTTATATACAAAACATATGCATGTTATATACAAAACATATGCAAAGTATATGTTAAATACAATATATGTATACATATTTATACAGTTATCTTGCTGTAAAAGAAAGATGGGATTTAAAAAGAAGGTAAAAATAACCTGAGAAGGAAAAAAAAAATTGCAAGCAAACAATAACAGCAAGAGTAGAAATGCTATGTTGTGGTTCATACTCATTTCCCAGTGTTCTTTCGCTGGGTGTAGCTGGTTCTGTTCATTACTGATCAATTAGAACTGATTTGGATCCTCTCATTGTTGAAGAGAGCCACATCCATCAGAATTAATCATCATATAATATTGTTGTTGAAGTGTACAATGATCTCCTGGTTCTGCTCATTTCACTTAGCATCAGTTCATGCAAGTCTCTCCAAGCCTTTCTGTATTCATCTTGCTGGTCGTTTCTTATAGAGCAATAATATTCCATAACATTCATATGGTATTGGATCTTCATTTCTGCCACTTACTTTCTTGTAGTACTCATCCAATAATGAGATTGCTGAGTCAAAGAGTATGGACAGTTTAGTCCTTTTTTATTGCATAATTCCAAATTGAAATCCAGAACACCTAGATTACCTCAAAGATCCACTCATAGGGCATTAATGTGCCTGTCTTTCCAAAACTGACTATTCCTATCTTTTTCATATGCATGCAGTAAATGAAATCTTAAAGCTGTTTCTGTTTTACATTTTTCTTATCATCAGTGACTTACAGCATGTTTTCATGACATCATTCATAGTTTGTACTTCTTTTTTGAAAACCATTTGTTCACATCCTTTGACCACTTATCTACTGGGGAATGGACTTGATTCTTTTTCCTTAAATGAGGGAGTGTCTGGTATACCCTCCCTTTTCCTCCTTGTGGCTATTTTAATCCCCACACCCTTTCCTGTATGACGTTAATCTTTTTTGTACTTTATTAGATATGCTCTTTCTGGATTCTCATTTTTGTTTTATTCTTTGAAATACATGTTCTGACATATATGAAAAATAATAGTATAAAGAAGAATTGGAAAATCTCCTGTTTTTCCATGTCCACATTCTTGCATGTTACTCATTTTTTTATATGAAATGTCTGACTTTCTGCCCTTCCCTAGAGAAAAAAATAGCACAATGTTTTCTGGTGCATTTCATCATTCATCAACCACATAATAATAAAAAGGTTGGATTCATATTGAGCACTTCATGGCACATGTGCTTGGTTAAGCCTATAAATGAGGAAAACTTTTAGCTTATGCTTTTTTGAGCTGCCTTAGAAACATACTGGAAAACTTTGTTAATTCCAAATGCTTTCTGCAGAAACAACAAGTCACTAGAAACATGTAAACTAAATATGTATGTTTCGTGCTAAAGAGAATTGTGCAATATTTCTCTAACTGAAAGTTTAAAAGTTAGCATCATTTTTTTTTTAATAGGAGCTAAGCATTTCTGATAAAGGAAGTATTTTAAAGATGAACATGGCATAATGAAACACTTTTAAGCCCCAATGAACTACTGTCCTTTCACCACAGAAAATGATGCCTTAAAGAATAATCTGGGAAATTTGATTTAAGAATGTGTAAAACAGACACTTTATCTTACCAAAAAAACCCAAAACAAAACAAAAAAACCCCTTTCAACTCCCTAATACTAAAATAAAATAATATGCTATTCCCAATTGTTCCATTCCCTAGAATCTGATACAAGTAAGCAATAGTCTCAAAACACTATAATAATAATGATGTGAATAAAACAATATTTGGCATGGAATTAATCAGAGCTAGCAAAATAAAACATAAAAAACTCAGGTCAATTATTTTGGTAACTTTTACACTAAGTTTGGTTATTTCAAACAAAAAAATCATGGTGATACCACAAATATTCCTCTTCTATTTAGTATTTTTAGAGAAATTAAAGTACATAGTAAGACTTTTAAGTCACAGCAGTGTACATTGATTTCAGGGTTCAGATGAATTCTAAAATTCCCTACAAATAGAAAACCTAAGTTATAGAATAGGGTGTTTCTTCTAGTTTATAATATGGTTTGGTTTGGTTTTTTGCTTTTTTTTTTGCTAAGGCAATTGCGGTTAAGTGACTTGTCCAGGATCACATAGCTAGGAAGTATTAAGTGTCTGAGACCAGATTTGAACTCAGCCCCTCCTGTCTTCAGGGCTGGTGTTCCATCCACTGTATCATCTAACACTCCTATAATATGGTTATTAGATTGTATTAGAAATGAAAATTAAAATAAAGTGGCTAGAGGACTTAGCTTTTTAATGCTGACTTTGTTGTCAGCATTGTTAAGAAATTGTTAAGAAAGCTTTTTCAAAGCAGAGGGTATAAAAGTAGGTGATATATAACCTTATTCTAGAACCTATATAGAAATGTTTGTTTCATTCCACAAATTAAAAATAAAAAATAAAAATTTTTTAACCATGTGAGATGGAACAAAAAATTTCATTTTTCTGTTCTTTCCCATAAGATAGAAATGATACTTAGGCAATGTTATAATTTGGCTCTTCAAATACCACAAGGATCTGTATGGAGAAAGTAAAAACGCAGAACACAACTGTTCTGTATCATAGCAGGTAGTCTTTGAAAGTTGCTATGGCTGCAGAGATCATCATTTTGATGCCAACTTGGTAATGAGCCTCTCCAAACTTGGTAGATTGTCCTTGGACAAGAAGCATTTGCCTTTCAACGCCTTTTTTAGCTTGTGCTATACTGACACAGTCTTTGAGTATACAGTGTGACTTCTGTGTCACAGTAATAAGTTAATAGCTAACATTTGCATAATGCTTCCTATATGCTGTGCTAAATGCTTTATAATTATTATCTCATTTGAACCTCAACTCTAAGAAGTGGGTGCTATCATTTTCTCTATTTTATAGATTTAGGAACTAAGGCAAACAGAGTAGCTGATTTGCCCAGGATCACAAGCTATTAAGTATCTGAGACTAATAGGGTATCAGAATAAGATCTTTGCTAAGTATATCAATAAAGACAAACTTATTTTAAAATATACTTCAAGTTTAATGTATCATGTGCCTATTTTGCAATAATGTATGTGTGTGAGTGTGATTTTGCTAATGCATATGTGTGTGTGCCTATCTTGGGCTGTCAGATTTACTTGCATATGACAATCTTCAGAAGGCAAAGATCAAGAATGGCATTGCTGACACCATATGTAGTGTAGTTAAATGATGTGTTCAGCAAAAACTTATTAAGCTGGGTCGCGGAGGGCTTGGAATCAGTCACCAAACATTTATCAAGTATCTACAGTGTGCTATGCACACAAAGACTGGGGGAAAAAAAGTAAATAACTCTTGAGTCTTCAATTTGAAACTTTAATTCTTCAGTTCTCAACTTCTGAAATGGGTTTAGAAATAGAATCTTATCACAGAGAGAGGAATATTTAGATGCAGCACAACTCTATGATAAAATCTAAATTGTTTTAGGTCACATTGCTGAAACTTGTAATATCAATGAGAAAGGAGGAGGGAGGACTAACAGACTTCTCAGAAGAGAAGAGGCAGATCTGAGACTCTAAGCAACAGTAAGAAGGATCAAGTACCTATTACCCATCTCAATTAATACTTTCAGATTATAATTTCTGAACTAGTAAGAGCTGCAGTTCCTATGATTAATTAATGTCATTTAGTCATCTTTGGAATATCTTATGAAGCTGTGTTCACTATCAGCTCTCATTGATATACAAGTAATGCAAAGATCTTAAGAATTGGGATGTTCTTTTTCAGCACATAGCTATGATGATTGATAACAAGTTTAAAAAGCTTCTAATGAAAATCTTTGTTTTAAAATCATGCTTTGTTACACAATAGAGCTCCATCTATTTATTAGAACAGAAAAAAAAAACTCCCTGAAAAATTCATTATTTTTTCCCCAAAAGATTATTATGAGAACTTCTTTTAGGCAAGTTCTGTTGAAAACAAATTCAAGAGCAGTGTTTTAACATTTTGCCCAAAATGTAAACAGCTTTCTCTAGTAAATAGTAGCATGGTTTACTTAATTGTTGGGAAAGGCACTTTTATTAGAGATGAATTTTTTTTTTTTAAACAAAGATGACATTTAACTTTAATGTTAAAAAATTTAGAAAGCTTCTGAAACTCTGTGTGGATGAAATGTATTCTCTGATTTGCTTTACAGAAAATCTTTGCAAATTAGCTTTATAGAAATAATAAAAATATAGTTTCATCTGTGCCTGTCCTTTTCTGGTCATAAAATATAGGCAAGTAGTACAATGTAATAAAATAATTTAATATACTATTTCTTTAATTATGATATTTTGTTGAGTTGTTCCAGTCATGTCTGACTGTTTTCTTGGCAAAGATACTGGAGTGGTTTGCCATTTCCTTCTGCAGCTCATACTACAGATGAGAAACTGAGTCAAAAAGGATAAAGTGATTGGCTAAGACTACACAGCTAGAAAGGGTCTGAGGCCACATTTGAACTTACTTCCTGATTCCAAACCCAATGTTCTATCTACTGTGCCACCCAGCTGCATATACTGTGGGAGAAATTATGTCACCATTGTAAATAAAGAGAATAACAACTACTTGCATTTGTAAAGTGATAGCCAGAATATAAACAACATTCAACAATTTTTGTTGAGTTTCTAAGATCAAATATAAAATCCTTTGCATGGCATTTAAAGCTTTTCCTAAACTAGCTTCTTCCTACCTTTCTAGTCTATGACACCTTATGTGTTCATCAATGAACTCTATGCTCCAGCAACAGTTCTTTTCAGAATTTCTTAAACATGATATGCCCTCTCCATGTCTGGAATGCTCTGACTTTTGCTTTTTCTAACTTCTGTCTTCAAGATCCAATTCAATGTCTACCTTCATTAGGAGGCCTTTTCAGGTCCCCCTAATTCTTAATGCTCTGGCATTTCAGTTTACTTTTTACTTTTTTTGTACACATTTTCTATGTGTCTAATTATTGACATGTTACATGTTTTATATCCCATGAGAATGTATGATTTTCTTTGTATTCTCAGTGCTGAGCATGGTGCTTGGCACAAAGTAAAGGTTTAATAAATATCTGTTGGTTGAATAACTGAAATGATGTAAATGTAATTCCTATTCTTAATTACGCCATCTACGTCTATTTTAAACTAAGTGTAAGAAATCAGAAAAGGGAAATTGTATGTGTACTGTGGCTATGTGCTATTTCTATTAGAAACTATATTTTGAAAAGTTTTCATATTTATTATTGGCTACATGGTTTTTTTATTATAACTTTTTATTTACAAGATACATGCATGGGTAATTTTTCAGCATTGACAATTGCAAAACCTTTTATTCCAATTTTTTCCCTCCTTCCCCCCACCTCCTCCCCCAGATGGCAGGTAAAGTATATGTTAATATATGTATACATATCCATACAGTTATTTTGCTGCACAAGAAGAATCAGACTTTGAATTAACTTGTGAAGGAAATTAAAAATGCAGGAGGACAAAAATAGAGGGATTGGAAATGCTATGTAGTGGTTCACACTCATTTCCCAGAGTTCTTTCGCTGGATATAGCTGGTTTAATTCATTACTACTCTACTGGAACTGATTTGGTTCATCTCATTGTTGAAGAGGGCCACGTCCATCAGAATTGATCATCATATAGTATTGTTGTTGAAGTATATAATGATCTCCTGGTTCTTCTCATTTCACTCAGCATCAGTTCATGTAAGTCTCTCCAGGTCTTTCTGAAATCATCCTGCTGGTCATTTCTTACAGAACAATAACATTCCATAACATTTATATACCATAATTTATTCAGCCATTCTCCAATTGATGGGCATCCACTCAGTTTCCAGTTTCTGGCCACTACAAAGAGGGCTGCCATAAACATTCTTACACATACAGGTCCTTTTCCCTTCTTTAAGATCTCTTTGGGATATATGGCTATATGTTTAATCTCCCAACAGAATCCTTAGTCCTTGAGGGTTTGTTGTGTTTTATTTTTAAACTTTAAATCCTTGAACCTATCATCCTGGAACTGCACTTTATCAGGAATGAATAAAATATCTGCTGAATCAATATGAAATTAAATAATTAAGACAAGATGTCATAAGTATTAGATCTCCTCCAAACATGGATGTCTCGAACCTTTGTTATTATTCATTCATTTTTCAGTTGGCCAACTCTTCATGACTCTTATCTGGGGATTCCTTGGCAAAGATCCTAGAGGAGTTTGCCATTTCCTTTTCCAGCTCATTTTACATCTAGGGAAACTAAGCACACAGGGTTAAATGACTTGTCAGGGGTCACACAAGTAGGCATTTGAGCCAGATCTGAATGTAAGATGACTCTCTTTGACTCCAGGTCTGGCTCTCTATCCACTGCAAAACCTAGCTGCCCAATTGAACCTTCTTATGAACTAAGGAATAATTAAATGTCTGATATTCAAGTTCCTTGCCAAAAATTTCCTATGACATGCAAAGGGGCAAATTATTTGACTTTTCACTTCAAAATGCTAGCAAAAATGGAACTGTATAACCCAACTCAAATTCCTTAAAATCAATTTAGATTAAGCAAGTATGAAAGGGACCCCAACTAAGTCAAAAAATTTTAAAATAAAGTGATTATTAAGATGCCTCTTTGATTAAGAAAATGGATCAACTTAATATAGTAACTTTTTTTTGAAGAAACATTAACAGTTTAAATAGTTTATATGAACATATTAATAATGAGTCTAGAAATTTATATTCAGATCAAATGATACTTTTTTTGGAAATGTTTTATGATATACTCAGCTCTACCCTGGCAAAAGTAAATGATGAAAGTCTTATAAATAAAGCAGCAGAAACTTACCATATGTCTTTTACAAATGAATCTGTTGACTGATTATATACTCTTAGTCCTTTTTTGGAGAGGTCCTCATAAAGGACACAATATAAATGACAAGCATCATAATGAGCCATAAGTAAATATTTATTTTTCTTAGGTAACACTGTTAAAACATAGGCAGACTTCCAAAACAGAATGCTTCTGAAATCCCAGAATTCTATACTTTTTAAAAATTTTGGCTAAATATGGTTTTTAAAAGAATTAGTTTTGAATTTATGATGACAAAATCTGGGATGAGCTCTCTCCCAGATTTTGTCATCATAAATTCAAAACTAATCTGGAAGTTGCCTCTCTGTTGCTTTTTCGATATTGAACAATAAATAGAAAGTCTAGTTTTGTTAGTTTATGAAATGATACTATGGGTGGGGAACAAAGGAAAACAAATTTAGACCTGGGAGGGATATTGAGAGTCATTCTAGATCAAGCCCCTCCTCAAGATACTTTAATTAACCAGTCTTAAGGTGAGTGATCATAACTTTAAAACCATTTCCTAAGCTCTATTGGGACTATTTGATTACTCTGGATATCTGACATTCAGGTATTAAATACACTAATTAAGACCTACTTTTTAGTCCACAAACACTGTCCAAGTCAATCCTTAAATTGATTAATGAGTAGTAACATACTGACCCCAAAGTTACTATAAGTTTTGTAAAACTGAAACACATAACAGAGATATATAGAGTGCTAAACCAGGGGTGTAACTCCTTATACAACAAGCACAAACAGGGCATTAAACTTACTTTTCCAAAGAAGCCTTTGAAGAACTTCCTTTCCTGGAGGAACAGGAGGGACAAGTCGAGCGCTATTATTGTACGAGGCTACAAATGTCCCAGGGTTTCAAACCCACAAGCACATACAAAAGTTGGGGAAGGGGCAAAGAAGGGATGGGATGGAGGAAAAGTTTTAGAGTTACCCATACAGGGAGTGACAGGGATAAAGGAAAGGCCCATGAAAACAAAGAAAAAAGCATCACATAGCCCCAGAGTTGGTAAAAAGAAGAATGAGAAGAAAACATAACTTCAGATCCGCACCCATGCAGAGTGGTTAGTTTGGCATTTTCTTCTGCTATCCCATTTATTTCTCTTAATATAGTAATCTTCTAAATTTGGCAGCAGAGAAGTATAAGGACACTTTAGTCTGATGAAATGTACATTTTAAACTTCTGAACAACCATAGGATCCTTTTATATGAAAAGGATGGTTCCCAAAACATCACTTTTATCAATAATGTCAACTGGTAAGGCCATTTCTAGGGAGGAAGAGCCACAATTATACCTCCCAAAAAACTTAAAGGTTGCTTTTTTTTTAAATGAATGTACCTCAAGGCTAAGTCCTCATTTCCTATTTTTCTTTCTCCCAAACTGTAAGTTGAAAGAGATTTCCATACTAGTTTAAAGAAAAAAAAGTTTGTGTGCCACATTAAAGAAGTGGCAATAATCCAGTTCCAAAGGTCTTTACACTTAGTAGGCTATGAAATTCCATTTGCTTGTCCATCAAAGTCTGCTTCTTTTAAATACAGACAGCAAGCACGGGTGTATTTGGAAAAAGAACAGATGGACTTTGCCTCAACCACCTGCAGAGAGTATCAAGTCAATGCATTTGGTACGAATGGTGTCAGGAAGAAAAATTAATCTTGGAATCTAGCGTCAGTAGACCTCAATCTCGATTTAGGGAACTAGGCAATTCTTCCTTTCCCCTTAATGAAGCCATGCATATTTTCTCCAAAGGCTTGGACAAAATAAAGGTTGATATCTGCAATTCAAGTACAAATTACAAAGAATTTTTCTAATATTTGCAAAATAATAAAAACTGAGCACCATTATAAATATTGAAATTATTATTTACTAAATATTTATGAAAAAAAAAACCAGATTTGCTGTAACTCACCAAGAGTTAATCTTTGATTTAAAAAAAAAGTGTTAAACTTAAGTCAATATTTAGTCAATATAATACTACCAATCTGTTAAATTAAAGACCTGAAGGCTTTGGACTGAAGCACTTCAATTTTCAGTCAGTATTTCCTGGATTTTGTCATATTGTATCTCAAGGTTTTTTCACAGCTACTTGTTTTTGATACTGGACTTACTTATAAAAGTAAGGCTTTTAACATGGAGTCCCATCAACTTGTTTTGAAAAATATTTTGAGAACTATATTTCAATATAATCATTTTCTTTGTAATTCTATGCATTCTGTTTTATGCATTTAAAAACATCATTTTGAAAAGGAATCTCAGACTGCCAAAAAGGTCTATGATATAAAAAGACTAATAACTGTTCTAGAAATAGATAAAATACAAAATATTTTTGTTAAATTCTTACAGGCAATTTTAAAGTATATAAACCCATATAACAATCATAAACATTGGAAAGTTTTCTTAGAAAAAACAAAAAGATGTTTCTAGAACACAACATTCTAGAGTATAGCAGAGTATTTTGCACTTGGAATGAATGTAAATTCCTACAGGAGAAAAGCTATTTACTTTTTTTCCTTACTCCCCAGACCCTTGCACATAGCAAATGTTTATTAAATTGGCATACTCGAAAAGAACTTTATAAGAAGGGACTATCTCTGCTGCCAAATTCAGTGATATGGTTTTGTTATACTTTAAGTAACCACAAGCCTTCAAAGTTGTTGCAAAAGCTAGGAATTTTGTCAGTGGCTACCTCATTCTTGTGGAAGGGAAAGAGTGGAGGGAAGTGTCAGTTAATTAATTTAGTCTTCAGCAAAGCGCTTGTTATACATGAAAAATGTATATATATACATATATATATTTCATTTCTTAAAAAAAGATCCCAAATGTTAATGGAAGAGATGACATGCAAAATGAATTTTAAAAATATTACAAGTTAATAGTTTAGTGAATACTTCTAATACTCATTTAATAAAAATTAAATTATGATTCTTTTACCTGCTAAAACAAGAACAAATATTAAAACAAATATATCAAATAATGAATTTTTTTTTAAAACCGAACATATTAGACACTAGTAGTACAATGAAGCTAATCTAAAACCAAAAACAGAGAGAACAACACATAAACAATGGGAAAATGTGTTTTACTTCAGAGTCAAGAGATATAAAACCTCTGGTTTATCTTTTAAGAAATTGCTTAGAAAAATGCAACAAATGAAAAACATAATGAGAACATTAGGTAGACAACAGACATTTCTGTCATCAATTCATTGTCAATTAATTATCAAATTAAAAAGGCAAAATACAAACATGATATATAATAAAAGCTTGGTATAAACATGTTCAGGTGAGTAATTTAAAGCCAGTTATGATAAATGGTTTACTTAGTTGGATTTTTTGATTTTCAAACTATATCTTATTTGAATTCTAATTACTTCCCACTTGAGAATATCACAATTCTAAATAGAGGGACCTAAAGATCTTAATTGGTTTCATCAAAAACATGAGATTAGGCAAAACAGCAATATAAATGGGGGAAATGCCTTGTTCCCTTGGAATAATGTCATACATGGGATATTAAGTACACTTATATTAAGAGAAGGTAACATTGTTGGGGTTAACATGGAAATGTTGCTAATCATCTTACAGTGGAGACTAGTTATCACATATTAAACATGTTGCAAATTAATAGCAGATTATGTATAGTTTATGTCTGTAAAGATATTTCCTAAATTACATGAAAATAACTCTAAAAGTAGAAGAGATTATTTGAAATTGGGATGCGGAAGGAATGAGAAAATGAGGTTTCTTGTTGCTTTTAAAATTTCTTCCAAAATTCAAACAGCATCACAATGCTAAAAGCTCCTTTGTTTAAGAATCATGTATTTCCAAGGTCACTGGACTTTGGGAAATTCATTGTTCAATCAGATTTTTGGTGCACTGCTGCTACAGGATTCTTTAAAATTTTAAACTTTAATAAATAAGTTCCAAAGACTTGTTATTACTTTAGCTTAAGCCTCATTCTGTAGGCTTATTCTTCAACATGTTCTATATTTATACAGCAAAATCTAAATGGTATCATTTATGAAAAAAACTAAAGAAATAGCATCTGGCACAATAAAAGCCCTTTATGGAGCAAGCTAAGCATCTCCAAACTCTTTCTTTCTACAGCAGACTTATTTGGAGATACAAGTTTTCCAGAAAAACATAAATAGTCCTATTTATTAAATTCATGAGTAGTATGGAACAATATACTCAAAGTTGAAGATTTTGTATCCAATCAGCAGCTAGATAGAAAATAAATTGTAAGTATAAAAAAAAGTCAGAGACTATTTCATATCATTTTTGTCAAATGAATGTTTTGTAGGGGGAGAAGACAAATATAAATTGCACACATCAAAGCTTTTAAAGAAGAAAAAAATCATCAACTTATATTTGGGCCAATATGAATTGGGCATGGGCACAACAGGATTCCAAAGACTTTCAGATTTTATAAAATTCTACTGCCATTTCAACAGAATACTTGGGGTGGGAGGTAAAGGATGTTTCTACTTAAATATAGAAAATTTATCATATTTACAAAATAAAACAAGTCTATTTGTGAAAGGGGGAATCCCTGATCAATGTGATAAATTCCTCAATTAACTTAATGAGATTATGAAGCATCTCCCAGGAATGTAGACACTTGGCCTTAAAATGCTGCTTTGAGAATATAGGAACTCTTATAATTGATTTGTTCTAGTATTAAGGGTGGTTAAATTGGGGTTGAAGTATCATCCTCCCTTCCCTCCACACCTTACATTAAAAAAAAAAAAAAAAAAAAGAGAGAGGTCAGGAAAGGGAGAATGAAGGAACAAAAGTGAAGTGGGAAAGAGAAAAACAGAAGATAGGAGGGGGAGAAGAAAAATTTTTTTAAAAAGGGAGAGGGAAAGTAGGCAGGCCAAAGAGAAGTGGGGAAAAGAAAAGAAAATTGAAGTCCAGGTGTGCCTCCTAAAATGGTATTACCATTTTCTAGAAAGAGGCCAAAAGAGCTAAGTTTTTCTAAAGTTAAAAAGATTTAATATGTCTGGTGAAATTATTACCAACATAGAGAACAATCTCTAGATCTTTGCAAATCTAGAAAAATGAAGGAATACATCTGAATCAATCAGGCACTGAAAAGGTTTGTCTATTCCCTTATATAGGTAAAACTTTCTTTACCACATCTAGAAGACATAAACATTCATTAGAATATGATGGTCAAATAACTTTTATGGCCTCAAATAATTAAGCTTTCTGCTATTAATAACAAAACCCCAAAAGATCTAAATATTGCTACCTCCCCTCAAAAAAACAGCCAACAAACAAAAACTAGTTATTCAAAAGATCATCAACCTCCCAATAGTTTACAATATAAAACTAAAAAATACAATAGAAAAAACAGCCTTTTTTCAAGGAATATCAGAGGTATCACTTCTACTAACATCGAAATTTTATTACCAAGGATTGCATATACATGGTAAAGCTCTGACTAGAAAACGGGTATGGTTGCTTTTAATTTCTCTAAAATGGTGCTTAAACTATTCAAGCACTATTGTCTTTTTCTTTGAACAAATTTCAAAATCATCCTTCATGAAATTCTTTGAATTTTTAGGTCTTGACAATAAATGAAAAATGCAACACTTTCCTATTCTCCCTTGGATAATATTTAAGTTACAGTGCAACAAGAAGGTAAAGTTACTGAAACTGAGGTGCACAGAAAGCAGCTTTTATTGCTTTTTCCCTTTTCCAATTTAAATTAAAATACTAGACTGAAATTGAACAACTTAGTTTTTAGTTGCATGACAACTTCCAGTTTTTAACAGTTCTAGGAACGAATATGAGCAAAATCTGGACTTCAAAGAATTACATATGCCTTTTTTTTGGACAATGAAATATTATATTTGGGACTTAATATCTAACCAATTTTTTTTTTACTATTCATTATTAATGCTTCAAATTTTTCCCATAATATTTCAGAAGAAATAGAACAAGTTCTTATTCTTACTCTAAAGAAGCTGAAGCAGAAAATAAAATTCTTAGGTGAGTGAAAGTATTGAAATATAAATGGGACATCTCCAGACCACAGTTACAGTTAGTAGAAATAAGCCTTATTATCATTAATGGAAAATTGATGGAATGAAGGAAAAGCTGCCATCAGATACCTCTAAAAACTTTAAAATTATAAACACTTTTAAAAAAATTTTAAAAATTTCATACAAGTTAATTTTCTCTTTTCTTTTACTGTTCTTCATTTTTACTTGTCTCACATTGTCCTGTATTTATCATGGTTTCTGTTGAACAGTTATTGATGTTGTTCTAAAGTACAAGTTTTAGTTTACCATCTTCCTCACCTATTCTAGAACAGACCATTCTGTGTCCTTTTACTTGAAGAGAAAGACACGCTTTTTGTTTTGTTTACTCCTTAAGAGTTTGCTCCTTGATATTTTCAACTTTGGAAGAACTAAAAGATGAATAAAATGTGATTTGTTCTTTTTTGGAAGTTCACCTCTACTGACAGTTCTTTTGCACAATTCCTAGAATAAATTGAAAAATGGTACAAGCAAATTTTAAGCCTGCTTTCTCATCTAATGAAGCACCAAGATCTTGTATTGTAGAAGCCATATTTGAACAGAGAGTAAATCATTACAAAGTTGGTACTTTATACCAAAGACAAAGGTACCAATGAGCCTAGGCTTTCTCCATGCCAGTGAGGGAAACATCAAATGTCAGTAATTCAGTATATAGGGGAAATAAATCTGTGGTATAGCAAAGCACTTTGTAAGTAGACTTTTACAATGGTACCCTCAAAAAAAAAAAAAAAAAAAAAAAAAAAAACAACCTAGTGATAAAATGAGTATAGTAGTTAGTTTTAAAATACTCCATCAGCCAAAAGCATTTAACAAGTATCCACTGTTGGGAGGATGGAAAAAATTTTTTTTGAAAAAAGCAAAGGGCATAAATGGCACTATTATCACAAGATATTATCTTAAGGGTATTCCCCTTTCCTACAAATTGTGCCATTTAGAAGAAAAGTTTGAATTACCAAGCACTATTAGAAATAGCAGTCATTAGAAGCCATCCTTATGGCAGCCTTTCATTGACAAACCCAAAGCATAGATTTTAAATGCTGTTTGGGATAAAGATAAATTTGGCATGCAGAAGTAATGCTACAAGCTTGTGCAGTAATAGTTAAAGAGCATGTTGGAGAAAGAAGTAATTCATTCATCCAGAGGGAGACAAGCATCAAATAATTCAACATCTTATCTACCCAAAAATAGAAAATTTGAAATTTTAATTAAACTTCATAGAATTTAGAAATTCAAATAATATTTAATTGCTTCATTTTTTTCTTTAAAACAAAACAGAAGATAACAACTTTTCTCGAATAGATTCATACATATCTGACATGAAATTCAGGCAAAAATAGTCCATCGTGGACCATTTTGATTTGTGTATAAAAGGAATGGAGTTTAGAGTGTTGTTACATTGGAGAAAACCTAAGGAAAAGTATGTATTTGATATACACATACAGATGTGTACACAAACACATACTTTCTGGAAATAGAGATGGTAATAAAAATAGGATGGATTTTCACCTTGTAAAATATATGCCCTCTAATTAAGAGTACATATAGAGTCATAGGATTTAAAGGTAGAGAACTTTAAAATAGGATCACTGATCTAGATGTAGAAAAATCTAGTACAATTTTTTCCATTTACAGATGAAGAAACTGAGGCTAGAGAAGGGAAGAAGCTGGTTTAAAGTTGTACAAGCAGAAAGCAACAAAGATGGGTATTTAAACCCAGAGGCTCTGAGTCCAAATGGAGGACTTTTTCCAACGGATGACGTGGCCTTCCAGGTAGGCTTGTGAATTTCTTGGTACATGGGACTTCCAATGAGGAAATGCCCATTATTAAAATGGATCAGCAAGTATTTTGCAACTGACAGGGACAACTCTTTAGAGCTGCTAGGGACAATGGGAGGTCAAATGTCTTGTCTAGGGTCATACAGCCAAAAGTCACATAGTCAGAAGGGAGATGAAAAATCCTAACTGTCCTAACTCTCTATTCTTTAATCCTTTATGTTTCTCCTCAAATACCAATGAATCTCCTGTTTAACATGTCTACAAAAAAGTAGGAACTCAAGAAATGTTTTGCAAATTGGGATAGCAGATCGAGCAGAGAGGCAATTAGGTTAAGTGACTTGCCCAGGGTCACATAGCTAGTGTCAGAGGCTACATTTGAACTCAGGTCTTTTTGACTAGAAGACCAATGCTCTAATCAGTGTGACACTTTGGCTGCCCCACTTTGGTTCCATAAAAAGCATCATGGATGGAAAAAAATTTTTTCCATTGGAATGTATGTCAAATCAAAAGGTTGCAGTGTGGACCAGTGACTACTACATTGTGTCTGTAATTTAGCAAACCCAAATTTTTTCTTAAATGAAATAAGTGCTCATTAAGTCTGACACTCGACTGCTTTTGGTATATATGGGTAAGAATTTTAAGACTAACAAAAGCATATAGACTAACATTCTGACAAACAAATATACATACAGCTTTCAATCTCTTTACAGCATCTTCACAAATGTGCATTCCTCTTGATTCATCAACTTCTACATGGCCTAGGTACTGTAAAGAGAAGAAGAAAGTGTTAGTAAGTGTTACAGCAGGAAAATGAACTATTATAGAAACATACATTTTGGTTAATTATTTCAAGTCCCTTAGACTCTTAAGGGATTTTTCACTTCTTTCTTAAGTCTCTTAAGTGATTTTTCACTTCTTCCTTTCTTCCAGTAGTTGCTCTTTTGTCAAATGCTGATGACTCTTTCTTTCTTCCTAAAGCTAAGGCTAAAAGTAGTTCAATTTCTCATCAAGGAATGATGGGACCTCTTCAATTTCTCTTATATGCTGACATTAAATTAAACTTTCCAAAACACCATTTGGAACATATCCATCAATCTGCTCCAAAATCTTCAATAACTTTCTACCACCTATGGATTAAACTAAATGAAATTCATCCTTTATTAAAATAGCTACCACATGCAAGAAATTGTACTAGGTACTAGATATGGACAAAATCAAAATCATTGCCTTCAAGATTACACATTGTCCCAGAAAAATAAACATAAGGCAACTTGTAAGTATAGGGTAAGGAAAAAGTTTTTATAAGATGTCATTCCTCAGTTAAGTTTTACAGGAGACTAGAGACTTTTAAGAGGTAGAGATGAAGATGGCATGTACTGCTGCACTCAAGGTGCATCTGGGAACAGGGACCAACAATGCAAAGTATGTGGGGATGGGAGATGAGATATTAAGCTTAGGGAACAATATAATCTCTCTCTTTACCCACATTCACCAATCCTTATAAATTAATTCAAATGCTACCTTTTCTATGAAGTCTTTCCTATTCATAATAGATGTAAGGGCTTTCTCCCTTCTCTTTACATATAGTTTGTATCACTCACAAATGACAAAAAAACAAATGATGGTTTTAGCGCTAAAGAGAACCACACCTGGACTTCATTTTACAAGTGAAGAAACTAAGATCTATGTAAGTGAAGAGATTTATCTGAAATTATGGCAAAAATCCATCACTAAAACCCAAATCTCAGAGTCCCCATCCAGCAGGAAAGAAAAAATCTGGAATTTTATCTTCTACCCATTAGATGGCACCTATGAGAAAAGGTCCTGTGAATAATGAATTTAAAAACCCATGTTCTCACTGATGACTTGGTTGAAACTTTCTCCACTTCCCAGAAGAGAAGTATTAAATGTGAGATTTTCCAAAAATTTCTCTATAATATATTCTATTACATGTTCGGGACTATTATTTCAGTCCATAATGTTATTCTGGGAAAATCTCAATGCTTTATTATCCCTTTAAATATGTGATTTTACAAACATCTATAAATTTTCAGTGTGATTTTATAACTTTTGATCCTATTAAAAAAATTTAAATGTTTATTGCTATCTTTTGTTTTTATGTCACCAAAATCTATTTTTCTCCCCCATCCAAGAAAAAAAAAATCATCCCTCATAAGTGATGCAAAGCTAATTAACCAGGAAAATTTTACACACACACACACACACACACACACACACACACAGCATTTCAAAGTAGAAGTCTCAGAAGTATCTCAATTTCAATAAACTTCTAAACTTCCCTATTACTACAGAGCAGTGATGTCAAACAGGGAGATGGAAACCAAAACTCAGCTCAAGGATCCTTTAGGGCTATGTATTGACAATTTCAAAATATAATAACATCTATATTTTACTGTGTTTTTATTTATTTTATTAAATATTTCCCAACTATACTTTAACTGTTTTGACCACTCTCAGAAACTGTGATGTGTAACATATGCTGATCACAAGTTGGATATTAGACACCTCCACCATAGAAGGTACCATTATCCGTCCAGTACTCCAGGTTTACAATGTAATCCGCAATTCTTCCCTCTTATTGCCTCCCCATGTCCGAGATATGATTTGAAATCTTACATTTCTACTTTTTTCATACAACCCATTCTAGGGTGGCATGCATAGCCACCTCCTTAGTCTGGATCTTCATCGCCTCTTTGCCTGAGAACTGCTTATAGAATTGTAAATGGTCTCCCCACCTCAAGTTTCTTCTCACACCCATCTTCCTTTTCCCACCATATAAGTAGCAAAGTGAATTTTCTAATTTTGACAGGCCTGGTCAAGTTACCCCTACCTCCTCCTTCAATAAACTCCAGAAGTTTCAATGATTCTAGGATCAAATATAAATTCCTCTATTAAACATTTAGAATTCCTCACAACATAGGTCCTTCCTATGTGACCAATTTAACTCCCTCTCCCTGTACCCTGAAGAAGTTTCTTCACTTGTAAAATAGTCATATTGGCTCTCTATCTTTTTACTGTCTCCCATGCCTGAAATGTTCTCCCTTTTCACGCATGGCCTTCAAATCCTCTATTCAAATATTGCTTTCTGAGGAAACCTTTTAAGTCCTCACCTCCAGCTCCACCCCTGGCTGCTAAGTGCCTTCTCATCTAAATTTACCTTGAATTTACATCTACTTTACATGTATTTTGAATCTATCTACATATGGACATGTAGCGTGCCTCCCTGTTGGTTCCTTGAATGTAGAGAATGATTGATTTTTTCTTTTGTAATCACAATATTTAGCATAACACATGGCACACAGTATTTGTAAATTCTTGAACATGTGAACATGATGATGAGTCACTGAGATTTAAATATGAACCTAAGTAGCTGGGAGGGAACATGAGGGCTTCTTCAACAGCAATGGGAAGTGGTGAGCAGGGGGTCAGTTTAGGGGGAACTTGTTTCTGAGAGGCTGGTATGATTTCTCCAAGTGGAAAAATCCAACAGATAATGAGAGATGCCACACAGAAGATCAAGAAAAAGACTGGGACTAGATACAGGAGCCATTTCCATTGGTGTGATAGTTGAAGCCATGGAAACAGATGAAATTATCAAAGGAGATAGTGTAAGTAGTGTTGTGGCAGTCAAGGGAAGAAAGGATTTTCAGAAGGTAGGTGTGATCAATAATGTTAACTATTGCAGAAGATGAAGAATGAAAAACAATTGGAATTAAGAGATGACATTGAAGAAAGAATTTCACATGAATAATGGTATCAGGATGTAAGAGGCTAAGACTGATTACTGAATAATACTGCACAATTACACTGAAAAAATCTTTGGAGATATCATTCATGGTGACTCCCTCATTTTACAGATGTAAAGAGAGCACAGAGGCACCGTGCATAAAGCACTGGGAAAACCCGAGTTCAAATCTGGTGGTGACTCTGGATAAGTAATTTAATCCTATTTGCCTCCATTTCCTCATCTATAAAAAGAGCTAGAGAAGGAAATGGCAGACAAGTCCAGTATCTTTGCAAGAAAACCTCAGTTGGGGTAACAGAATCAGAAACTGAAAAATGACAGTTTTAAAGAAGTTAATAAAAAGGCATGTAACAAAATGGAGCTGGGATTCTCTCCAGACTTCTATATGGAATTTCCACTTCTATGCCATAAGCCTCTGTCATATAAAAATTATTCAAAAGAGCTGGGGGGACTTAGTTTGGAGAAAGAAAAAAGAATTGGAGGATAATATTGCCTCAGTTTATCCCCTGATACACAGAAAAGATTTAAGTTGCAAAGAAGCAACCATAGACAATGTCAAGAACAACTTCCTCTGACAGTTATGCACAAATAGAATGAATCAGTTGCTTTAGAAGGAGCCATGTTTCCCTTCAGTGCATTCCTTTCATTTTCTTTCAAACAAAGAAGACCTTATTGTATTGGGGTTACTTTTTAGGTATGGGTAGGGCTGGACAGAGCTGAGGTCTGCTCACATTCTGAAATTCTATGATGATGGTTCCCATTCAATTCTCCCTATCACATCCTATTCTAATTTGTAAAATATCTGAAAAAAATTTTTTTTCAGGTAGTAGGGGGAGAGGTAAACAATAAAAATTGTAAAATTGCAGTTTGTGGGGAGTAGGGAGAAAAACTAAACTTTGTTTAAATATTCCTTGCATAGGGTAAACCTTGAAGTCACAAGTCCAAATTTCTAAACCACTTAAACCAATCCTGTGTCCCTTACTGCATTTCCAAGAAAACAGATTTTTTGTTATATATAATGATGCTTTAACAGCTCAAGGAATGCTGACTTTGTGCATGTCTCTTTCATAATAGAACAGGCCAAGTGTTTTCTCCTCTACAGACCCAATTAGATTAAGCCTATTTATTTAGTCCTTGTGCTTGGCAACTTGCCCTTTGCCAGAAAAAGAAGAGAAGCTATTCAGGTTAAACAAGGCTGCCACATGTTCTACTGCTGATTGGACTGATCTATTTTCTAAAGCTTTTCCTTATTTCTTCTGAAGATGTCACATGCTTGGATTTTCAGTAGGAGTTTAAAAAATTTTAAATCTCCACACTAAGCTCATTGCTTCCTACCATCCCATGTGCAAATTTCAGCAGCTGTTTCCTATATAGCCTCCACTCATTTAATGAAAAGGACATTAAGAGTACATGAACTACATTGATAGTTCCCTTCCTCAACTCCAAAAATGGCTAATTCACTGACTTAGCTAGATGTGAGTTGGCTATGTAGTTGTTAATTAAAATGACTACACAGCTGTGCCCTTCTGCTGGAAAAGAAGGTACAGTCATTTAAACAACACCCACCCACTCCCCACAAATACCTCAACAGAATAAGATACAATCAGTATTGACATATTTTACCTATCAATTAACTTTTTAAAAAAGACTTTTAGACAGTTCTTAAAAGCCTAAGAGTGGCATATGAATATCACATATAATTATTTATTAGCAGTGCCATGGCCTCAAACACTAAGACACGGTTCTTCATAAATGGTAAATGAAACTAAGCCAGCAATTCTTGTTTAAGTCAAATACAAAGCAAAAGGGTGATAGAGTAAAAAGGAAAACTGAGATTAAAATTTTAAAAATTTGTGTGTGTGTGTGTGAGAATGTTATTCTTTTGGGAAGAAATTTCATGAATTCAAAATGTTCCTACTTATGTCTTTACTCTCAATACATCCCTGCTGGAGACAGAAAGCACAAGTGATAATTAATGATTTTCTGATGGAAAACAGAGATAAAATGATTAAATTCAACTTAACAAACATATATTACATACCAGATAATAGATTTGAAACTGATGATACAAAAAACTGAAAGCAAAACAATCTCTAATCCCAAGGAACATAGTGTAAATAGATACGTCGGATAAGGAGAAATGGAAAATAAGCCTTATTTATTGATTCATTAATTCTTACATGGATTTATAATCTACTTCAAAGAAAACAACTCAACATATAAGGAGAAGGGGTAACAATATACTTCACTTATTACATGTGCTGTTTCTACTTGAAAAGAGAATCTTCCAAATGGGAGAGAGGGGGATGAACAGTGGGGTGAACTGGCAGTTTCAGCACAAAATGTAATAAATGAATCAGACCCTTGGGCCAAATAATGCCAGAAAAAAAATGATAATAACAATATGGCTCCAGTTTATTTATTTTTTTTTGGGGGGGGGGTATTTTTTTTCATTATAGCTTTTAATTGACAGAACATATGTATGGGTAATTTTTCAACATTGTCCCCTGTTCCAATTTTTCCCTTCCCTCCTGCAATTCCCTCCCCTAGATGGCAGGCAGTCTCATAAACTGTTAAACATGTTAAAGTATATCGTATGTATACAATATATGTACAGATCCGTACAGTTCTCTTGTTGCACAAGAAAAATTAGATTCAGAAGGTAAAAATAACCTGGGAAGAAAAACAAAAATGCAGATAGTTCACATTCATTTCCAGTGTTCTTTCTCTGGGTGTAGCTGATTTTGTCCATCATTGATCAATTGGAACTGAATTGGATCTTCTCATTGTCGAAGAAATTAACTTCCATCAGAACTGATCCTCATATAGTATTGTTGTTGAAGTGTAAAATGATCTCCTGGTTTTGCTCATTTCACTCAGCATCAGTTCATCTAAGTCTCTCCAAGCCTCTCTGTATTCATCCTGCTGGTCATTTCTTACAAAACAATAATATTCCATAACATTCATATGCCACAATTTACCCAACCTTTCTCCAATTGATGGGCAGCCCTTCAATTTCCAGTTTCTAGCCACTACAAAAAGGGCTGCCACAAACATTTTGGCACATGTGGGTCTCTTTCCCTTCTTTTAGATCTCTTTGGGATATAAGCTCAGTAGTAACACTATTAGATCAAAGGGTATGTACAGTTTAATAACATTTTGAGCATAGTTCTAAATCGTTCCCCAGAATGGTTGGATCTGTTCAGTTTCACCAACAATGTATCAGTGTCCCAGTTTTCCCGCGTCCACTCCAACATTCATCATTATCTTTTCTGGTCATCTTAGCCAATCTGACAGGTGTGCAGTGGTATCTCAGTTATCTTAATTTTCATTTCTCTGATCAATACTGATTTGGAACACCTTTTCATATGAGTAGAAATAGTTTCAATTTCATCATCTGAAAATTGTTCATATCCTCTGACCATTTATCAATTGGAAATGGCTTGATTTCTTACAAATTAGAGTCAATTCTCTATATATTTTGGAAATGAGGCCTTTATCAGACCCTTTAACTGTAAAAATGTTTTCCCAGTTTATTACTTCCCTTCTAATCTTGTCTGCATTAGTTTTGTTTGTACAAAGCTTTTAAATTTGATATAATCAAAATGTTCTAGTTTGTAATCAATAATGATCTCTAGTTCTTCTTTGATCACAAATTCCTTCTTCCTCCACAGGTCTGAGAGGTAAACTATCCTAGGTTTCTCTCATTTATTTATAATCTCATTCTTTATGCCTAGATCATGAACCCATTTTGACCTTATCTTGGTGTACGGTGTTAAGTGTGGGTCAATGCCTAGTTTCTACCATATTAATTTCCAATTTTCCCTGCAGTTTTTGTCAAAGAGTGAATTCTTATCCCAAAAGCTGGGGTCTTTGGGTTTGTCAAACAGTATATTATTAAAGTTATTGACTATTTTCTCCTGTGAACCTAACCTATTCCACTGATCAACTAGTCTATTTCTTAGCCAATACCAAATGATTTTGGTGGCCTCTGCTTTATAATATAGTTTTAGATCTGTTACAGCTAGGCCAACATCATTTAATTTTTTTTTTTTTTATTAGTTCCCTTGAAAGTCTTGATCTTTTGTTCTTCCAGATGAATTTTGTTATTTTTTCTAGGTCATTAAAATAGTTTCTTAGGAGTCTGATTGGTATAGCACTAAATAATTAATTTAGGTGATATTGACATCTTTATTATATTTGCTCGGCCTATCCAAAAGCACTTAATATTTTTCCAATTGTATAAATCTAATTTTATTTACTATGGAAAGTGTTTTGTAGTTTTGTTCATATAGTTCCTGATTTCCTTTGGCAGATAGATTCCCAAATATTTTATGCTATCAACAGTTATTTTAAATGGAATTTCTTTTTGTTGTTGGATTTTGTTAGTGATGTATAAAAATGCTGAGGATTTATGTGGATTTATTTTGTATCCTGCAACTTTGCTAATGTTGTGGATTATTTCTAATAACTTTTTAGTAGAATCTCTGGGTTCTCTAAGTACACCATGATATCATCTGTAAAGAGTGATAGTTTGATTTCCTCATTACCTACTCTAATTCCTTTAATCTCTTTCTCAACTTTTATTGCCAAAGCTAGCATTTCAAATACAATATTGAATAGTAATGATGATGGTGGACAATCTTGTTTCATTCCTGATCTTACTGGAAATGGTTCCAGTTTATCCCTATTACATATGATGCTTACTGACGGTTTTAAATAGAAGCTAGTGACTATTTTTAGGAAAAGTCCATTTATTTCTATACTCTCAGGTATTTTTAATAGGAATGGATGTTGGATTTCATTAAATGCTTTTTCTGCATCTATTGAGATGATCATATGGTTTTTGTTAATTTGGTTATTGATATAGTCAATTATGCTAATAGTTTTCCTAATATTGAACCAGCCCTGCATTCCTGGTTTAAATCCTACTTGGTCATGGTGTATTATCCTGGGGATGATTTTCTGTAATCTTTTTGCTAACATTTTTGCATCAATATCCATTAGGAAGATTGGGCTATAATTTTCTTTCTTTGTTTTCAACTTACCTGATTTAGGTATCAGTACTATGTCTGTATCATAAAAGGAATTTGGTAGGTCTCCTTCAATCCCTATTTTTTCAAATAGTTTATATAGCATTGGAGTTAATTGTTTTTTAAATGTTTGGTACAATTCACATGTAAATCCATCTGGTCCAGGGGAATTTTTCTTAGGGAGTTGATTAATAGCTTGTTCTATTTCTTTTTCTAAAATGGGACTGTTTAACGAATTTACTTCTTCTTTTGTTAATCTGGGCACGCTATTTTTTAAGGTATTCTTTCATTTCATTTAAGTTATCAAATTTATTGGCATAAAGTTGGGCAAAGTAACTTCCTAATTATTGTTCTAATTTCCTCTTCATTAGTGGCGAGTACTCCCTGTTTATTTTTAAGACTAACAATTTTCCTCTTTCCTTTTTCTAATCAATTTTACTAAGGGTTTATCTATTTTTATTTTTTTCATAGAACCAACTCTTAGTTTTATTTATTAATTCAATAGTTTTTTTACTTTCAATTTTATTGATCTCTCCTTTTATTTTTAGAATTTCAAGTTTAGTGTTTGACTGGTGTTTTTAAAATTTGCTCCTTTTCTAGCTTTTTTAGTTGCAAGCCCAATTCATTGACTTCTCTTTCTTTATTTTATATAAGTAGGCCTTTAGAGAAAAAAAATTTTCCCTTATTACCGCTTTGGCTGCATCCCACACATTTTGGTATGACATCTCATTATTGTCATTTTCTTGGGTAAAATTACTGTGTCTATGATTTGCTGTTTCACCCGAATCATTCTTTAGGATGAGATTATTTAGTTTCCAATTACTTTTTGGTCTATTTTCCCCTAGCTTTTTATTGAATGTAATTTTTATTGCATTGTGATCTGAGAAGGATGCATTTACTATTTCTGCCTTTCTGCATTTGAATTTGAGGTCTTTATGTCCTAACATATGGTCAATTTTTGTATAGGTTCCGTGAACTACTGAGAAGAAAGTGTATTCCTTTCTCCCTCCATTCAGTTTTCTCCAAAGATCTAACATACTTAACTTTTCTAATATTCTATTTACCTCTTTTAACTTCTTTCTTATTTGTTTTGTGGTTTGATTTATCTAGTTCTGATGGTACAAAGTTGAGATCTCCCACTATTACAGTTTGGCTGTCTATTTCTTCTTGCAACTCTCTTAACTTCTCTTTTAGGAAGTTAGATGCTATACCATTTGGTGCATCTATGTTCAATATTGATATTGCTTCATTATCTATGCTGTCCTTTAGTAAGATATAGTGTCCTTCCTTATCTCTTTTAATTAAATCAATTTTTGCTTTTGCTTGATCTGAGATCAGAATGGCTACGACTGCTTTCTTGACTTCACCTGAAGCACAGTAGATTCTGCTCCAGTTTTTTACCTTTACCCTGTATGTATTGCGCTCCTTCAAGTGTGTTTCCTGTAAATAACATATTGTAGGCTTATGGTGTTTTAGTCTGCTATCCACCTCCACTTTATGGGGGAATTTACCCCACTCACATTTATGGTTAAAATTACTAATTCTATATTTCCTGCCATCTTGTTAATCCCAGCTTATGCTTTTCTCCTTTCCTTCCCCCTTCCCCAGTATTAAACTTGTGAGCACCACTTGCCTCTCACAGCCCTCCCTTTTTAGGATCCCTCCACCTTAAAGTTCCTCCCCTTTTTTTTACCCCTTTCGCTCACAATTTCTGTATTCCCTTCTACTTAGCTTACTCCTTCCTTCCCTTTTCACTTTTCCCTTCCCACTTTTCAATGAGGTAGGAGAAGTTTCTCTATAAATTGAATGTCTAATATTTTTTCTCTTTAAGCCAATTCTGATGAGAGTTAAGATACACACTATGTTCATCCTCCTCCCTTCCTTCCCTCAGATATAATAAGTTTTCTTTGCCTATTTGTAAGATGTAGTACTCCAACAACCCTTTTTCTATACAATTTCCTTTCCACCTGTAGTTTCTTTTTGATAACAAAGCAGTAAAACCAAATTATATATGTATTCCTTATGTATACTGACATCAGAAATATAGTTCCCAAGATTTTTTTTTAACCTTTTTATGTTTCTCTTGAGTCCTATATTTGGAGATCAAACTTTTTGTTTAGTTCGTTTTTTTCATCAGAAAGATGAAATTCATCTATTTCATTGAAAATCCATCTTCTTCCCTGGGAAAAAAATGCTCATTTTGGCTAGGTAAGTTATTCTTGACTGCATACCAAGTTCTTTAGCCCTTCAGAATATCAGATTCCAGGCCCTTTCATCCTTTAATGTGGATGCTGTTAGATCCTGAGTGATCCTTATTGTGGCTCCTCTTTATTTGAAGTGTTTTTTTCCTAGTTGCTTGTAATACTTCTCCTTATTCTGATAGTTCTGGAATTTAGCCACAACATTTCTTGGAGTTTTGATTTTGGGATCTCTTTCAGTAGATGATCGATGATTTACCCTTTTTCTATAATATCTGGGCAGTTCTCTTTGATGATTTCCTGAAAAATAGTGTCTAAGCTCTTTTTTTCATTATAATTTTCAGGAAGTCCAGTAATTCTCAGATTATCTCTTCTAGATCTATTTTCCAGGTCTGTTGTTTTCCCAAGTAAGTATTTAACATTTTTTTCAATTTTTTGGTTTTGCTTGACTGATTCTTGGTAACTCCTTGAGTCATTCATTTCCATTTGTTTAATTCTGATTTTTAATGAATTATTTTCTTCATTTACTTTTTTTATTTCTTTTTGTAATTGTCCAATTGAGTTTTTAAATGAGTTGTTTTGTGTAAAGGGCTGAAACTCTTAAAAGGTGTACTTGAATCAGACAACCAAGCACTTAAGGCTAATTACCCATTCAACAATGATTCTATTAGCACATGTTTGGAAAAATGGCCCTTCTCACCATTGGTGCTGCCTCAATGTTTGGGATTAAGATAATCATAGACAAGGATTAGAGGGTGGGATGAGAAGCCAGACTCATTTGGCACAGGTTGAGGTAGAGAAAGGTAGAGATTCTGGACTCCAGAATTGAGAAGAGATCTTTGGCAAAACTCCTGGAAGTTTGTCTGCCTCTCCCCCCTAAAGACCAAGGACTTTTACTTATCCTGACTCTGGCTGATCTTGAGGCCTCCAGGGAACTAGCCCGGACTTAACAGTTTTGTTCTTTGGAATTTTTTTCCATTTTGCCAATTTTATTTTTTAGAGAGCTATTTTCTTTTTCCAATTCACTAATTCTATTTTTTTTTTTTTGGGGGGGGGGCATTCTTTACCTTTTCCAGTTCACTAATTCTGTTTCTCAGGGATTTGATTTCTTTATCCACTCTATCGTTTAATGAGTGGGATGACTTATTCAGACACTCTTGCCAAACTTCCCTTTCCTTTCCCCATTTTTCTTCTAGCTCTCTTGTAAGATCTTTTTAAATTTCTTCTACGAGAGACTTATGTGTTGGAGACCAGATCATATCCCCTTTTGGGAATTCATCTAGAGACAATCTGTTTTTAGTCTCCTTAGGGTTTGAAGTCTGCTCTCTATTCATATAGAAGAGCTCATTTTAACTTTTCACGTATTTTGACAAAAAAGAATCAAAGAAAACAAACAAGCAAAAAAAAAGCAAATGTGGTCTGCTTTTTGGGCAGTATGGTATTACCAAGATTCCTCTACACAATAGGAAGTAGCAGTGAAGCAGCAGCAAAACAGCAATGGCTGCGTTGAGTCTGCACAGCGGCCACTCTCTGAGAGACTCTGAGAGCATGCTGAGTCACTCTGGGTACTGGGTAGATATGGTCAGGTTCCAAGAGACCCTAACATTTTGGGGTTATAGTCTTTAACCTGTGTGTTTATAACTTCTCTGTTGATCTACTGGCTTGCTGGCCGGGCAAAGTAGCTCACACTATGGTAAAGTTCTCCCTGCAAATTTTCCACCGGCTGAGACCACACACCCCACCCCTCTCTGCTCTGCTCAGCCCCTCTCTGGTCTGCTCAGCGTTAGCTGCCTTCCGTCTGTGCCTGGTCTAACCATCCCCACCCGTGAGCAAAAACAGACTTTTTCTGGTGAATTTCGAGGATATCTTCTGTTGGTAATGTGTTGTATTCCCAATATTTGTAGGTTTTTTCAGTCAAGCACTAATTCTGAGGCTGTATCATGAAAGTAATCTAGGGGCAAGGAATAGCTTAGATAGAAGCATGTGTCCTCTCTGCCACCTTGGCTCCACCTCCACTTTAATGGGAAACGTCAGATTATTATTTCCACCACAGTGGTCAATTTGATGAACGTCTCTTCTCAGTTTTATGACATGCCTTTTTTTCTGATGTATGTATGAAAGACATCTTGTTGAAAAAGAATGGAGCCTTATACTACTTAAAAACCACATTGTCTATTTGTTAATATCCTCATTGAGGATTTCTTTGATTCCAAGATAATACTATATACAGATAATCCCAGAAAATTTTCTATCTATTAAGAATAAAAGTCAGCTGGGATTTCTTCCCATAAAGTGTAAATATGACTTAAATCTGAGCCTATGAATAATTCTTCCTTTTTTTGTGAGCCCCCTCCTACATTTCTTCACCCCACTTCAAATGTAGAGTTCTGCAGATTTACAGTATCACCTTGTGACTGAAGATTTCCTCCAAAGAGAATACTTATGAGTTTAAAGAGTCAATCCTCTTCTCCCTGGACTTTCATAAGTAATATAATTAATGGTAATAATGGTAATTAGTGTTTTGGGGTTGTGTTCCTCATATCATGGCTCAGTCCTTTGCTACTTTTCTAAGTTCTGGTCAGGAGACTGAATCCAAGAATATGGTACTGTCCAAAATGCCTCAGGCCTATTCTCAGGAATTAATTATTCCACTGTATCTGAATGATGTCATCGTGGGCCACCACTGCCATGCCAGTCTCTACTCTAAACCTTTTTAAGTTTAAAAAAAAAATAAAGAGCAAACAGTCCTCACCCAAAGCTTACACTTTAGAGATGTCACTGGTCAATGGGTTCATGCAAGGCCTTCTAGGAAGTATAGTTTGAGAATTGTTCCGACAACTCCTTCAATAGGAACTAATTTGAAGGACAGAATAAGAACTGGAAAGATCATGGGATAAGTGGCACATGAAGTAAGATAAAGATTCTAAGAAACAGCAATGTGAAAGGAATTCATTCCCCTCATGAATGATAGCAGTATTTGGAGAAGAGCTAAGAGCTCCACTTATTCTATAATGGGAAATAATATGAAACAAGACTGCAAAATAAGATGGAGAAAGATGCCTGCCTGAAAAAGATATATTTTGTTTTAAAAGTGAGTTCGAGCAAGACCACCCTACAGATAAATTATGGTTCAAAGAAATCTATTCCATTTCACTCTCTCTCCTGATTTATTCATGAGGCTGGTTCTTTTTATTCAGATGTCTTTATAAGGTGAGTGATTTAACCTATCCTGTGCCTATATAAAAAAAGACAAGGATATTCTCACAAATCCATCAACAGATAGCTACTTCAAAGTTTTATTATGTTAATAATGATTAGGGCAGGAAAAAGTTCTCCTCATAAAACTGGATGATTACAAAAAGCCATTATTAATTGGTATTTATGATTGTATTTGGAGAAAGAGGGGGAAGGCTAAGTGATCTTCAGTTTTACTGTGACAGTTTATCTAAAAAAAAAATTTTTCAGCAAAGTTTTCCAGTGGTTGGTTACTTGTCCAAGCTTTAAAATCCTGGCTTCTATCAAATGAGTCACCCAGGAGTTCTTTTCATGTTGCAGTGGCAGAAGACAGAATAATGAAAGAAAGTTGGGAAAACAATTATTGAAAAGGAAATGAAATTGCAGTACATAAAAAAAAAAAATGAAGTAGGTACAAAATTCAAAGACCCTATAGGCAGGGGAAAAAACTTCAGTCGTTTAGAACTTTCTAGGAAATTCTATTAGTTCTTACAGAATTCTAGAATTTGAAATGAATTAGTTCATTTGAAATCAACTAGTTTAATTTCATCCATAATGGAAAAATCAAGTTACTCCCCTAGTAACGTCTTCACTGGCTACTCATTGTCAACTAAATCTAGAGCCTCTGTTTGGAACCTTTGGCTTTTCAAAATATCTTTTCAATTTATCCTTTCTTGCTACCACAGGTACTGTGCCTGCCAGTTAAAGTGTGGCTCATTGGTACTTAGATATATTCTGCATTATCTTGTCTTTGCTTCTGTGCTTGGGCCACTTTCTCTGTTATGCCCTCTCCCTGAATCTGCACCTGTGAAAATGTTACATGGTATGTTGAAAAAAACACCTTATGTGGAATCAGAAAGCTTGGCCTTGAACTCTACCACTTATTAGCTGTGTGCATTTGGCTCAATCACTTTACCAATCAACACCTCAGTTTCTACATTGAAAAAATGAAGATATTACTTGTCACCCCATTAGAATATAATGGGAACCAGGATTGTTTCCTTCATTGTATTTCTATCCCCACTATATTGTACAGTCCCTGGCATATAGCAGTTAATAAATATTTCTTGATAGGCTAATTATATTATCCACTATACAAGATTTGCTGAGGAAAGTACCTTGTAAGATATAAAGTACCATTTAAATGTAACTGAATATTTCATCTTTTAAGATATACTGTTTTGCATGGAAATGTACCCATATCCTCCAACCTTGAGTATGTGGATCTAGTCCCCCTTTTGTACCCTACCAGTACTTTACAATTCTTGTATGATTCATCATCCCACCTTATATTTGTATTCCTGTTTTATTCCATCTATATACTCACTCCACCATACTTATTTCTACCCCATCTTCACCTATATATTCAACTAATGTCTTATGGCCATTATGTTTAATTCATCTTTATACCTTCCAAAAGGTTTTTCTCAAGGATATCTAAATAAAAATGTGTTGAAATTAACTAAATTGTCTACTACATCATTGGCAAATAGTCATACTGTCCATATTACAACCTGTAGAAGAACAAGGAGCTCACCAATTCACAAGACATCTCTTTGGATAACTCCATCATCATTAATTGCTTAATGTAGCTATCATTAATTAATAGGTAATGTTATTTTTTAATATAATAAATCTTTTAAATTTGCATGTTCTTACAATAACCAGCTGGAGATGGGTAACAGAAGTTTCATCCATATTTTACAGAGAAGAAAACCAAGGTGAACAGATCAAGAATCCCTATTCTTCAAGTTTCAGCTAAAGTACCATTTCTATTAGCACCTTTTCTGATCACCTTTCTATTAGTTGTCTCCTTCTCCTTAAATTATTTTTTATGTATCTTTTTCAATCTTTTTCCAAGCAGGGACTATTTTATTTTATTTATATTTTTATATCCTCTCTGCATAATACAATTTCCTACACATGGTAGGTGCTTAAAAAAAATTTACTTTGTGAGTAGAACCAGGAGAACATTGTACACAGCAACAGCAAGATTATACAATGATCACTTCTGATGGACATGGCTCTTTTCAACAATGAGTTGATTCAGGCCAGTTCCCATGGTCTTATGAAATGAAGAGAGCTATCTGCACCCAAAGACAGGACTGTGGGAACTAAGTGTGGATTTACAACACAGTATTTTCATTTTTTGTTGGTGTTGCTTTCATTTTGTTTTCTTTCTAATTTTTTTTCCTTTTTGATCTGATTTTTCTTGTACAGCATGATAATTGTGGAACTATTTATAGAAGAATTGCATACGTTTAACATATATTGGATTATTTGCCATCTAGGGGAGAAAGTGGGGGGAAAGGGAAACAAAATTGGAACACAAGGTTTTATAAGGGCGAATGTTGAAAATTATCTATGCATGTGTTGAAAATAAAATGCTTTAATAAAAAAAGAAAAGAATTTACTTTGATTAAGTGAATTAAATCAAATAAAGTGATTTGTCAATCATCATATGTCTAAGTATCAGAAATGGGATTTTTCTTTTTTAAATTTTAGTTTTATTTAAAAAATTAACAAATACCAATAAAATAAGTATCTCTATATACAAATCAGAAGAGAGGATTATACATGAGATAGTGAATCTCTATTATTTTCAGCTTAGATTTTGGTCTAAATACATAATAAATTCAACATGTAACTTTCAAGACTGTCCCATTTATATTTCCTTCTGGCCCTTCTGTTCTCTTTTGTGCATTTAAAAAATGTTCTCTTGACGTCTTTCCCCATCTTTTCTTTTTTGACATTATTGCCAGCTATACTCTTCCCACCACTAGGGGGTAAAAAGAAGGAAAAAGCCTTGTAAACAAATACATATGCTTACACAAAGCAAATTCCCACATTGCCCAACTCTGGAAATACAGGTCTCATTATGTAGGGGTGTAATTTTTCAAACAGAATGCTTTCTGCCTCATTTTTAATTTATGTGGTTGATTTTTTTAACCCTAGTATTAAAATTTTACATTCTCCCTAATAAATTTAATCTTTCTTTACTAGATTCTGCCCAATATTCTATCCCGTCAAGATCTTTTTGGATACTGACTGTCGTGCAACCTATTGGCACTTTTCTGCACGTATTTTAGTTTCTCAACATGCTTTTTAAGATGTAGTATCCAGCCTCTCTCCTCCTCTTCCTCTTTCTGCGACTGGTCCTTCCTTCCCCCATTCCTGGTACCTCTTTTGAAGAAGAAGCTGAGAGGACCCTGGAACTTGATATGGTTGGCATGAAATGTAAGAAGTCAAGCCTGAAAACAACTATCACATTAAATTGAAGCAGAGCAAGATGAGTTTGTGGTGTCATTTTAAGATAGCATATACCACTTAGCAAACTAATGAAAGCCTATTGTGAACCACAGAGTTTGTCAATGGACAGATCAGATTCTAGTCTGATGGACAGTCCATCAATGAAACAGATCACAATGAAACATGCACAGACGAAAATGAAGGATAAAGACACAACTGATGTAATTCTAGTTGCAGACTGGAGGTATTACTAAAAAGTTAAACAAAACTCTGATCAAGGAAAATAATACATTCACAATTAGAAAACTAGGATTTGATTCATCCACATCTTGACTAGTGAAATATAGCTCTCTCTCAAAGCTTCTCTCTTTGATTCCTTTTCCCTATTATTTTTTATTGCACATATATAACGTGTAATTTTATGTGAAGACTATATGGCTAATGGCATATTTTGATCAAACATCAAATGGAAATGGTGAGGTAGAAAAAAAAATTAACTTTCCTTGAAAATCGTCCTTTTCTCAATTAGTTCCTTTGACTTTTAGTTTTATATTCCAATAAGTTATTTTGCTCTCGCTATTTAACAAGAAGAAATACTGTGTGCAGGACTACTGTGTGCAAAGAACTAGTATGCTAACTAAGCATTAAGGATACTAAGAAAAAAGACATTGTTTTGTTTAACCTCATCCTTCTAAATTTGTATAGTTTGCTTTTTCATATGTTCACAAGCTGTTTAGCAATAGAATGTATTCTTGAGCTTTGCCAGACATAGGTACTAAGTTTATGGTTTATTTCTTAAAGATTATTGACAGTGGTTTTGGGGATCACATTCTTAACTTCTTCCAGTATCTTCAAATGTAATTTGAAAATGTAATCTGGAATTATGATTTTCTTTAAAGCAGGTATGAGCTCTTTTAAAACCCTTTTCATTTAATAGGTTTTAATTCATTCTTATTCAAGTTTTTTAACATTTCCATTTTGAAGGTCATATAATGATAGTTGAAGAGTTGGAAGCAACCTTATTGACCATCTAGTTCCTTTTTTTTTTTTTTTTTGGCATTTTTAAAATTATATCTTTTTATTTACAAGACATATGCATGGGTAATTTTTCAGCACTGACCCTTGCAAAACCTTCTGTTCCAATTTTTCCCTTCCTTTACCCCACACCTCCTTTCTTCTCCTTTTCCCTCCCCTAGATGGCAGGTAGACCAATACATGTTAAATATGTTAAAGTATATGTTAAATACAATATATGTATACATATTCATACAGTTATTTTGCTGCATAAGAAAAATCATACTTAGAAATAAGATAAAAATAATCTGAGAAGGAAATCAAAAATGCAAGCAGACAAAAACAGAGGGATTGGAAATACTATGTGGTGGTTCACACTCATTTCCCATATTCTTTAGCTGGACATAGCTGGTTCTCTTCATTATTGAACAAATAGAACTGGGTTCATTTCATTGTTGAAGAGAACCACATCCATCAGAATTGATCATCATATAGTATTGTTGCTTTAAGTATATAATGATCTCCTGGCTTGCTCATTTCACTGAGCATCAGTTCATGTAAGTCTTTTGTTCTTCCAGATGAATTCTGTTGTTATTTTTCCTAGGCGACCATCTAGTTCTAACCTTTTCATTTTATAGTTGATCAAGTTAAAGCCCAGGGAAGTTACTCCATCCTTAGTTCATCTAGGTAAACAAATGGCAGGGTTAGAATGTCCTCTAACTCCAAGTTTTTCCTCTAGTATTCTGCTTGATGGAGAAGACTAAAGTCATATAGGAGCTGAATGTGTTCTTCTTTCCTCTATGAACTTTATAATATCTGTTCCAAAGCAGAGAGTCCATTTCTTTCTTTTCTTTATCTTATTCCAAACAGCTAAAGAAATCCCTTTTTGTTGCTCTTACTATTTTTTCTCTTGAACTTCGGCTTATTTAGTTTTCTGTATGATACTCTTACTGGATCCAACTACTTTTCTGTATTCATCTTTGATTACATATTCCTCTTGCCATCTTTTGCAAATGTCTCTTTAAAATGTGAGCTCAGAGATCCACCACAGCACAATCCATGGTCCTTAAATAGCTCAGGACTGAAAATGTGAACAAATAAATCAGTGTGGTGGCAGAACCATTTGTTGAAAGGCTTCTATGCTACAGAGCCTAGACTACCCCAACTTCGCGCTTGGATACAAGCTTTGCTTTTCCCTCAAACACAAAAGGAACTCAAAATTTAAATAAAGACTTGAAATCACAGCTGGAGCCAAGGAAAAACTCCTTAGTTACCATTGCTCTTCCAGCTCATCTTGCTGCTATCTATATACTGCTGATGGCTTTAAATTAATATACTTTGTTATCAATGATGTATAATAGTCTTCCTCCTTTAAAAAAATTCTTTTTTTGTTTGTTTTTAAATTATTTCTTAAAATAAATTTAGGTCTTAAACTATGAAACATATATTTGCATAGATACGTCAAGATTATTCTTCTAAAAAGTAATAATATCAGCTGAGTCTTAGTGGATCCTGACCTGTTTAAAATATTCTAATAATAGAAGAGCTCAACTAAAACTTCGATGCATTAAAATATCCAGGCAAATGGGACACTCTGGTTAAATCTCCAAGATGAATGAATTAGGCAGTTTAGACTTAGAAAGAGCCCTAGACATGGAAAATTGTGACATTTTTTCACTTTTCTGAACCTCTGTTTTTTTATCCATAAAATGAAGATCAATACCCCTTTATTAAAATGCTCTAGGATCACAGATGAAGTCAGGGAAAGGACTCCTTAGTTACTACTGCTTTTCTAAATCATGTTGTTGCAGAAATATATATACATACATATATATACATATATGTATGTGTGTGTGTGCGTATATATATATGTATAAATATCTCAACATAAAATATATACAAAATGAATACAAGATAATTTGGGAGAGTAAACTACAATTTGTATAAGTGGGTGGGTGAGGTTCAGGAAAGGTTTCCTGTAAGAAGTAGTGCTTGAGCTACTGGGAAGTCGGGACTCCTCAAGGCAAAGGAATAAGGGAGTGTATTCTAGACAAGAAGGAAAGGTAATACAAAGACATGCAGATGGAGAGTCATATGTAGGATAATAAGTCTAGGATGGATTGTAAATGCAGGAATGGGCTATAAATGCCAGAAAGAACATTTTGTATTTGATTTTAGAGGTAATGATGCCACTGGATGCCTGAGGAAGGGGTGTCATTGTTAAGTCCCATGCTTTAGGAAAAAAATACTTTGTGGAATGGACTGAAATAAGGAGATATTAGAAGTAAGAACAATTAATTACAAGGCTATTACAACAGTCCAGGTAAAAGGTAACGAGGGCCCAAACCAAGGACTTTGGAAGACACATAAAAATTAGTAAGAGGGAGGAACTGCGCATAACACTGAGGTTGTGATTCTGGAGGACCCCCAAGAAGAAAAGTGTGTTCAACATGACCAAGCAGGTTCAAAAGATGTATTCTCTTTTGGATGTGCTAAGTTGGAGATGCCTACAGGACAGCCAGTTTGAAATGTTTAGGAGGCAGCTGGTGACATGAAGCTGGATACATAGATCTGATAGTCATCTGTACATAGATTGTAACTGAACCGTAAGAGTGGGGATGATATAGGTCAGGGGCCATGAAATCCATATATAAGGATCTTTGTGGGCTGCATGTTAACTTAATTTTACAGTATATTATGTATGTTTCATTACGATGAGGACAATACAGCCTCACCCAGAATAGTATCTACATTCCCTGGGAAAGACTCTGGTCCCATACAATATGCACCTTTTGGATGCAAAATCTACATTAGCTGGGAAAGACTCTTTTCCCACACCCTATCTCAAGTATGTTCCTTTCGGATGCAAAACCCAAATTGTTTTGTTTCTGTATAAGAGTAAGCCTTGAGAAAATGTCTCTTGGCAATTCTTTGACATTGCCCACTAATAGAACGTCTTGGTGTCTCTCTCTTTAATAGAGTGCCTTTTCTTATCACAACCTTTTGTGTAGAGATCTCTGCCAGCCCGCTCTAACTTAGTGTTCTGGAGAACTAGGAGACCAATCCATTTTCCTGCCACGATCCATACCTCATCAATTATATTCTATATATTTAAATATATATTAATTAAATTAAATTATAATATAATCTAGTATTTTATATTGTTATTATATAAATTATTAATTATATAAATATAATAAATATTTAAATATTTCCTAAATACATTTTCATCTGGTTCAACCACATTATGGCTCACTGAGGGCCATGTGTTCTGACACTTTTGATACGGATAACTAAGGAAACAAAGAGAACTTTGAGAAAGCGGTCACAAAAAATAAAAACAAAACAAAAAACACCAGAGAAAAAAAGGGGTCAGGGAAGAATAGCTGATAAGGGTAAATTAAAGGAGAGAGTCAAAAAGGATTAGAACTAGTCATCAGACTTAGCAATTAAGAAATCACCGGTAATTTTTGCTTCGGGTAAGTGATGAAGTCAGAAGACAAAGTGCAGAGAGAGAGAGAGAGAGAGGCACTGGATATGAACAATTTTTCAAGGAGTTTGGCTGAGAAAATTAGGAAAGGTATTGAATGATAGCTAGTAGAGATGGTGTGGTCTAATGAGTGTTTTTTTGAGAATAGGGGAGACTAGGACATACTTACAGGCAGCAGTGAGGGATTAAGTAGGTAAAATTACAAAGGAAGACAGGGACTATCGTGGGGGCAATGTATTGCAGAAGATAAGACAATGGGCTCACCCAGAGGCATTATTAGTCTTGGTGAAGAGAAAGGTAAACCTTTCATCAAAAAGAGGAAATAAGTGAAGGGCAGGAAAAGGGGGTGCTAGGACAGTAATTATGTCAAGGTTAAGATGAGAAAAGAGGAAACCTGAGCAAATGGCCTTGATTTACTTAAAAAGCACAAAAGGGGAATTCAATTGAAAGAGTGAGGTGGGAGGGAATGATGTAAGAGGCTAGAGGAGAGAAAGGGATGGTTTGGAACAGCTACAGTGCACAGCAGAGATAAAGAAACAATTAGGGAGGAGTAAAAGGACTGCCTGGATATATGCATTAAGAACCTAGTTGTGATTAGGTAATAAATGTGTAGTGGGATCCAGGCAGTGTGATGGTGTGACTTCCTCCAGTTCCATTCAGTAGCATGTGAGTGAGTAAGAGCAGAGAAGATGGCAATAACCCAGGGGTGGGGCTTGGCAAGAATTGAGGAGCAAAAGAACAAGGGAGCAAGGGATTTATGAGTAGAGGACAGTATTCACCAAAGGACTGATACTGCGAAGGGAAAAAAGTGCAGCCTGAATAGAAGTGATGGCCTGGCAAAGTACTAAGAATTAGAAGGACTGCAGGTCATGGTGAGGACAAAGAATTCCTTCAGTTAATCTGTGCAGCCCCTCCTCATGAGCTCAAAAAACTTTTTGTGTTCTGATTTGCTGTTTCCCTTGTCTCCAACCCTCTTCAGCCTTCCCGTCCTTGGCACTCTAGGGATTGTGGGACTCAACACTTAGATCCATCTCCTCCTTATTTTCTGATTTTCTTAGTTCCCTGGGTTTCAAAGAACTTTGAATTTCAAATCTTTGTAGTCTTGGCTGCTCTCACTCATCTTCAATGATTTCCAGTAGTCTGGGATATTTCCTCAGATTTCTACAAGCCTCCCTTGATTTTTCCATTCCTCTCATATCTGTTCTCTTCTTTTTCAGGGCTAAACTCCTGGAGAAACTGGAGAACACTCCATCAACATCAATAAAATGCTTCTGCTTCCTTTAATCTCACTTTCTTCTTAACTCTATGCATTCTGGCTTCCGACCTCACCATTCAATTAAAACATTCTCTCTCCAAAGTTAACAGTGAACTCTTAATTGCTGATTACCCTCTTCTTTATATTCTCTTCTCACTAATTTTTCAAGATTGTGTTCCCTCCTAGTTCTTTTCTAATCTGATGGCTCTTTAGTTTTCTTTGTTATATCTTCATCTAGATCACATTTGTTAACTGTGGGTATCCCCAGAGGTTCTGTAATGTCCCCCCTTCTTTGCTACCTCTATCCTGTTTCACCTGGTGATTCCTTGTAGGGTCCAATATTGTCAATCTACAATAAAAAAAACAGAGATAGAGGTCCCAGGCAATAACCATTTATTAAAGGGACCTGGTGCCTTTTGATGAATAGGATCTCAGATCTTCCTCATGATCTGAGATGCCCCTTTTCCCTAAGACCATAGTGTGAAATGCAGAAGAGGCACAATCTTACAGGCAGACTCTCAGAGTCTCAATGGTTGATAGATCATGCTCTTGACCCTACAGGAGGACCAGAAATGATGTATCAGCATAGATGGTTGCAGGATGAACAAGGTAGGGGTCATATCTGCTGACTCTCCTCATGTTAGATAAAAAAGAGTGATCCAAAAGTATTTTTATACTTTATATTTATAAAAGCATACTTTATACTTTTATAGTATTTTTCTAAGTTGGGAGACTTTTCACATCATATCAAGCCATGCACCCACAACTGGGTTTAAACAAAGTGATTAAGCAAAAGAAGGTGGAGGTCGGGGCAGTTAAGTGGCTCAGTGGATAGAGCATCAGCCCTGAAGTCAGGAGGACTTGAGTTCAAATGTGACCTCAGACACTTAAACTTCCTAGCTGTGTGAGCTTGAGCAAAGTCACTTAATCCCGATTGCCTCAGCAAGAAAATAAAATAAGAAAGAAGGTGGAGGTGCCAAGGCCTATACCCAAAAAGGGTGGAGGTCCCTTAATCAATATTTTATGGTTAGATAAGTGAACTTTTATATAGGTTAGGAAACAGTGAAATTACAGATAGGAGTTTAAAATTTGGAGGGCTTATTATAAAAAAAAGAACCTACTTATCTAATTGGTCCTAAATACATACACACACACACAAATATAAATGCATTAACCTATGTCTTTCATACACAAATATTAATCGACTAGACTGACTAAATGTATACTACTATAACTAGAAAAGTATAATAGTAATAATAATCTACCCCTATGCAATCACACCAAGTTGATTAAACATCAAAATTAATTAGAAGTCTAATTAAAATCACCAGTCTCAACCATCAGTTCCATCCAATTATGATGTTGATAATGAATCTTGAGGTAGCTAGATGTTACAATGGATAGAGTGTTTAAACTTGGAGTCAGGATGAGTTTCTCAGACATTAGCTATATGACCCTGAACAAGAAACTTAACCCCTGTCTCAGGTTCTTCATCTGTAAAATAGGAATTATAATAATAATACTGATAGCACCAATTCTCAGGATTGTTGCAAGAAAAATGCTTGTAAAGTGTTCTGAAAATCTTAGAAAGTACTACATAAAAATGCTATTATTACTACTACTACTACTACTACCTACTACTACCTACTACTACTACTACTACTACTACTACTACTACTACTACTACTACTACTACTACTACTACTACTACTACCACACCAGTACTTGGAGTTGATGATTCTTAAGATATATTTATCCAGCTCTAAACTCTTTACTGGTCATCAAACCATCTCTAACAATTATTAAACATTTTGAACTTCTTGTTCTGTAGACATCACAAATTCAACACCTCTAAAACGGAATTCACACTTTCTCTGCCCCTCTTCTTAATTTTCCTATTACTGTTCCTTCCCTAAACAATCACTTGTCAGGACCTGTCAATTCTACCTTTGTGGCATCTCTTATACACATCTCCTTTTCTCCTCTGACACCTCCCCTGACCCACCCTCTCTTCCCCAACTCAATAACTCTGTTGACTTCCAGGATCAAATATAAAATCTTCTGTTTGGCTTTTAAAAACCCTTCATAACTTGGTCCCTTCCTTCTTCCCCTTCAAGTACCCTGCAATCCAGTGACACTGGTTCCCTTGCTATTCCTTTCACATGACAATCCAAGAGCAGTTTCTAAGGATAACCCCTATGCCTGAAACTCCCAGATCCTCATCTCTACCTCCTGGTTCCACTGGATTCCTTGAAGTCCTAGCTACAAAAACCATTTTTTCAGCTCCCCTTTAGTGAAGAATCAGTGCAAGATTATTTGAACTTTATCCTGTCTGTATCTTCTTTGTTCAAAGTTGTTTTCACATTTCTCCCCCCATTAAACTGTGAGCTCCTTGAGAGCAGGAGTATTTTTGCATTTGATTTGACCTGACTTTATATCTTTTTCTATGTATCAGTCCTTTTCCTTTCTTTAATCTCTTTAGGGTACAAGGTAAAATTTTGTCCAATTTAAGGACTTTTGGGGCATAATTCCAAACAGCTTTCCAAAATGTATAGTTTGTCTTTTTTTAAATAACTGACATTTATAGAGTACTTTATGATTTACAAATTATTTTTCCTCACAAAAATCGATGGTGCACTGGAAAGAATGCTAGATTTAGCATCAGAAGATATGATTTTAAATCCTGACTGCTACTTATTTTCTGTGTAGCTATGAACATGCTATTTGGACCTCAGTTTCATAAATTTGTAAAAAGAGGGGACAGACCCTGATGCCTTCTAAGATCTTTTGAAGTAGAGGTTAAGTAGCATCATATCCTTTCTACAAATAAGAAAACTAAAATTCAGAGAGGTTAATGTTTTGCCTAAAAAGTACTTAGCTAATAAGTGTTAGAGGTCTTATGACCTTATATGTAAGAGTGTTAGTGTCCTGTGTCAGAAGAAAACTATTCTCTGAGTCTGTCCTAACTTCTGCTACTTTTTAACTGAACAAATCACCTGTTTATCATTTTTCACCTTCAGAAAGCAGAGAAAATTTTATTAGTGTTGTTTAGTATTTTCAAGTCAAAGTCTCATGTTTTTAAAAAATAGAATTAATTTACTTACAACTCTCTTAGCTGTTTATTAACAGTAAACATTAGCAGTCAAAGCATTTGATGTAGAAGCAGTTCAACTCTTTGTTATCTCTTCTGATTAAACTGAGGCAGTAGGTAGCTCAACAAATAAAGTACTAGGACTGGAATCAGGAAGACCTGAATTCAAATCTCATCTCAGACACTTACCAACTGTGTGACCCCAGTAGGACAAGTCACTTAAGCCTTGTTTGCCTTAATCCATTGGAGAAGGAAATGGCAAAAGCATTCCAGCATCTTTGCTAAGAAAATCCCAAGGGCAGTACTGGCATGCTATGGTCCCAAGGTCACAAAGAGTCAGATATGACTGAACCACAAATTAGGTCCACACCAACAGGCTTATCTCTATTTGAGGCACAAATCTTCTGAAATTTTTCAAAATCAATCTTCTCATCTTTACAAGAAGTGACTTGAATTTCATGTTTCTAGAAACCTATACCTTTACCCAGCGTCTAGCCACTTTATAAACACTCTGTCTTTTTTTACCACTATGGTCTCTGGAATACTTTTTTATTGTTAAACAAGGTGCTCTTTCCTACTAGACTCCTTCCTCTAATGTTCACTCCATTTTTTTGAAATCTCGGAAAACATGCTTCTTCCTCCCTTCCCCCAGAAGACATTTCCTCCTTGGCCACTCTCTCATGGTTCCCACCAGGTCTACAGGAAGTATATATGCATTCACTGCTCCTCACTGTCACATCCTGACCCTTTGCCAAGAGAAAATAACACCACCTTCTACACCAATTGCCATTTATATCTAAGGACTCAATGTACGCCAATATTTCCTCAAATACTTTAACTCTAATGAGTCACAGTCATGCTTTTGACCAGAATTCTGAAATTTCCTCTGCTTTCTTATAACCTCTTATTGATGTGGGAAAGATTAGTTTCTAGATTCCCATCCTCTCCTAGTTAATAATGTAAATTGTCCTTTAACTCACAAATCCTGGTCCCTTTGAATTCCAATAGAAGATCCGGACCTGTCCCAGCCCCACCCAGATCTGAGCCAACTTTGGGGCTATACCCAAAAGCCCCTAGCGAAGTCTCCTATTATAAAAAGGCCACGCTGGGAACCCCTCTTTGCAGAGATTCCAAACATGGTAGCCATGTGAGGACCCTCTGTCCACTGGACCCTCTGTCCAGTGCCCTTCTTATCTCTACCTTCACCTAATAATAAAAAACCTCTTTTATCAATCTAGCTCTCTGGGCCAATAAATGCTTTTATTGGGAACACTAGACCCCTTTTACCGCCGTACCCTTGCACCGAATCCAAGGGGGTTGCAGAGGAGCTTTGCTTGACTCTCTGTACCCCAAACCTGCCACTAGACCTTAACCCTAATTTCATTTAGGTACCCCAAATCTAGACCTCAACATTATCCTTCAGTCTGCCCCACCCTCACAATTCCTCATCCTATCTTTTGTCCTCATCAAAACTTCCAGTCACTCCATTCCACCCTATTTTGTGGTCTATCACCCTTGCTCTTGCCTCACTTTCTTTCTTTTGAAATCTTGATGCTATAAGTTAACAAATTCAACTTAATACTACCTTCAGATCTCTTGCCTATCATCACTCATCTCAATTCATCTCTATTTAAAACAACCTAGATTACTCCCTACCATTCACACTCTTCATTCCTACTTACATGCTTTGAATATTAATAGAGCAAATCACATAACAACAGTGCTGTGTTCACAACAAATTCATGTTATCTAATCTCAATCCTCCCAAAGTCATCATAAAGTTTTCAGTTTTTACTTCTATTTTCTCCAATTTTTTCTTTCCAAATCATTCTCCATACAGCTCAAACCAATAGTCCTAAAGTACAGGCCTAACTATGTCACTTTCTGATTCACAAGTTTCTTAAGTCTCAATATATTGATTCCAAAATAGAATATATATATTTCCTTGTTTGACATTTAAAGTTCTTCATAATCTGGCTCAAACTTAATCTCTATAGAATGATTTAGTGTAAATCTCTTATCATCCTCCACACTTTAAGCAAACTGGTCTATGCTGTTTCTTGCTCATGATGTTGATTTTACGTTCCACACCCAGAATGCTCCTGTTGCCCTCAATCTTTTGGAGTTCCTAGATTCATTCAAAGTTCAGTTTATGTATCATCTCCTAGACTAGGTCTTTCTTGAACTCCCCTAGTTATTAGTATTTATCTAATCTGAAATTATTTTATATTTACATTGATTTAGCTGGATGCATATGGATTTGCTCCCAGTAGAATGTAAACCCCTTGAGGACAGTCCTTGTATTCCCCAGAATCTGACATAACAAAGAGTAGGAATTGAATAAATGCTTGAGGAATTGAAACAGAACTAACTTAACCGCTTCACTAATATTTAACATATTAAATAATAAGAGTTTATCCACAAAGCAAAAATTAGTAGCATTCAATTAGAAAATTCATAGCATCACTAGTTATATAAAAAGGAGGGAGTAAAGTTAAGTCGAGTAACTTGGTAAGTGGAAAAAAAACCCACAAGGTTAGCATCAGAAAGAAAGGCAAAATGTAGGAATGGCAGAGTAGATAAAAGAGATAGAATATAAATATTGATGTTTATAGAGAAATTGAATTTATAGATAATTGAATGGAAGAACACAGACACATAGAATAAGAGCAAAAACAAAGATAAAGAAGAAAGGCTCAGAAGAACAAACACACTAATCTAACCAACTTAAATAATTTCTGTCTATTCACATTCACTTATATTGCATGATAGCATCATCAATTATTTGCTTCTAAATTATACTCAATTTGTTAATAATTTTCTATTATTCATATCTCTTCAGTTGCTCTTACTGATCCATCAATTTCTAAATTTGACAGTCTCAGGACAAGGCCATCAGAGAAATTATTTTCTGAGCTGTAGGGCTGCCAGGAACAGTGACAATTATTAAGATAGATAAGAAAGGCCAGTACTAGATTGGGCCAGATTCTGTTATCTTGTTCTTGGAATTTACCTGTGAAGACAAGTTAAAGTACCATAATAGGCATACGTCTAACATATACACATAAACTACAAACAATAACACAATAACAAATTACTTACCTTATACATAGGTAAAGAATAAATGAAATTGTAAGGTAATAGGTAAAGAAAACTATAATGGCTAGAATTCAGAGACCGTGCCTATAAGTAACAGGAACCAATCCACTATTTCACCACATACAATACTATTTTGTTCCAAAGTCTGATAGCCCTATAAGTCAGTTTTGATTCTTTATTCATACCTTCCTCTTTGATCTAATTCCCCCCACCAGAAAAAGGATTAAAATAGCTTTAAGATATTGCTGATTATTAAATTCAAAATACCATTATAATCAAGTTGTATCATATTGAACCAGAACTTCACTACAATATTATTTTGCTAGAGGTATAGGATAAGATGTTTCCTCCACTGAAGATCAAAGACCAAAGAAAATTGTACTATAGCAACCAGCTCTTCTTTCCAATCCCCATGGCTCCTGGATTACTAATCTACTGAAACTAACAGGATTTCTTTGCATGAAAAGTTATTACTTAAATACTTTATATAGTGTCCAAATGAAGAGAAGTTGATCAATTTCCAAGCAAGATCAGAAACTGCACAGTTCACTCATCAAATACACCTGGCACAAAGCTTTTCTTACAGAAGTGTTATCTGGGCTAGCTGGAACAACAGAAAAGACAGATATTGATGGCATAGAATTTTGACCAGATGACAAGATGAAAACAGGCTACAAATCAGAATTTTGGAGTAAACAGGTCCTTAAGTGACTGCATCATTTATTTTCTTTTCTTAGTGACAGCACCATGCCACACTATGATTAAATGACTTATGTAAGTGACAAACCCAAAGATTCTAAATTTTGGGATAAGATTTCATTATTTGATAAAAACTGCTGGGATAACTGGAAATTAGTATGGCAGAAATTAGGCAAGGACCCACACTTAACACCACATACCAAGATAAGATCAAAATGGGTCCATGACCTAGGCATAAAGAACGAGATTATAAATAAATTAGAGGAACATAGGATAGTTTATCTCTCAGACTTGTGGAGGAGAAAGAAATTTGTGACCAAAGATGAACTAGAGACCATTACCAATCACAAAATAGAAAATTTTGATTATATCAAATTAAAAAGTCTTTGTACAAACAGAACGAATGCAAACAAGATTAGTAGGGAAGCAACAAACTGGGAAAACATCTTTACAATTAAAGGTTCTGATAAAGGCCTCATTTCCAAAATATATAGAGAACTGACTCAAATTTATAAAAAATCAAGCCATTCTCCAATTGATAAATGGTCAAAGGATATGAACAGACAATTTTCAGATGAAGAAATTGAAACTATTACCACTCACATGAAAGAGTGTTCCAAATCACTATTGATCAGAGAAATGCAAATTAAGACAACTCTGAGATATCACTACACACCTGTCAGATTGGCTAAGATGACAGGAAAAAATAATGATGAATGTTGGAGGGGATGCGGGAAAACGGGGACACTGATGCATTGTTGGTGGAATTGTGAACGAATCCAGCCATTCTGGAGAGCAATCTGGAATTATGCCCAAAAAGTTATCAAACTGTGCATACCTTTGATCCAGCAGTGTTTCTATTGGGCTTATACCCCAAAGAGATACTAAAAAAGGGAAAGGGACCGGTATGTGCCAAAATGTTTGTAGCAGCCCTGTTTGTAGTGGCTAGAAACTGGAAAATGAATGGATGCCCATCAATTGGAGAATGGCTGGGTAAATTGTGGTATATGAATGTTATGGAATATTATTGCTCTGTAAGGAATGACCAGCAGGATGAATACAGAGAGGCTTGGAGAGACCTACATGGACTGATGCTAAGTGAGATGAGCAGAACCAGGAGATCATTATACACTTCGACAACGATATTGTATGAGGATGTATTCTGATGGAAGTGGATTTCTCTGACAAAGAGACTTAACTGAGTTTCATTGGATAAATGATGGACAGAAACAGCTACACCAAAGAAGGAATACTGGGAAATGAATGTGAACTATTTGATTTTTGATTTTCTTCCCGAGTTATTTTTACCTTCTGAATTCAACTCTCCCTGTGCAGTGGGAGAACTGTTCGGTTCTGCAAATATGTATTGTATCTAGGATATACTGCTACATATTTAACATATATAGGACTGCTTGCCCTCTTGGGGGGGAGGGGGAGGGAGGGAGGGGAAAAAACGAAACATAAGTGATTGCAAGAGATAATGCTGTGTAAAAATTATCCTGGCATGGATTCTGTCAATACAAAGTTATTATTAAATAAAAAAAAAATGACTTATGTAAGGTAATAGTGCAAACAGGTGTCATAAACACAGGTTCACTAATCAGGATTCTTTCCACTTAGTTAAAATCCTCGATTGAAACCATGCTATATTAAGCATAGTTTAAGAGAAAACACTGTGCATATTATAATATGGCTTATTGCATCCCTTACCACCTTGACAATTCTAAATGAATATAGCAAATATTAGTTCTATTACTCAATTCACAAGAATTTATTAAGAGCTTACTACGTGCCAGGAACTGTATTAGGCGCAAAAGATTCAAGCACAAGGAATGAAAACAATCCCAACTCAAAATGGTTTTTCATTCTAATGGAATAGACAGGTACATATAAAAATATATGCAGCATAAATATATAGGATGGAAATAAGCATGTATTAAACACCTACTATGTCCCATACACAGAGCCAAGTTCTTAACAAACATTATTTCATTTGATCCAACAACCAAGTGTTGTAAGTGTTATTATTATCTCAATGAGGAAACCGAGGACAGAGTTTAATTTATTTATTCAGGGTCACATAGCTAGTAGATATTGGATAAGGATTTGAACTAAAATCTTCCTGACTTTTAGTCTCAGGGCTTTATCTAACACACACACACACACACACACACACACACACACACAACTTAAATACATGGTATTCTGAAAAGGAGGACAATTTCATTTGGGAGAATCAGGAAAAGTTTCATGAAGCTGAAGGCAGCTAAGCTGATCCCTGAATGAAGTGAAAGATTATAAAGTGGCAGTAAAGAAGGAATCTGTGTCAGACATGGGGGATGGCAAATGAAAAGGAATGGAGAATAAAGAACAGAGAGAAAGCCAATTTGACTGAATCATATACTATAGAAGGGGGAGTAAAGTCCAATTGTTTTATCTGAGAGGCCAAAGAAAACCAGTGGAGTTGGTAGAGTAAGGAAGTCATTATAGTCAGATCTAGGCTTAAGGAAAATGATTTGGCAACAGTACACAGGACAGAGTAGAATAATGCAGTGCTTCAAGGATGCCAATCAATCAGATTTTTTTGTCTGTGTTTTGTAACATGTCTAATACAGAAATGTTTTGCTTGACTTCACATGTTTAGTTGATAACAAAGCGCTTGCCTCTTTTTTAAAGAAGGGGGATAGGAGAAAGGGAAAGAGCTTGGTACTCAAAATTTTAAAAAATATATAGGTAACTGAGAAATATTTTGAAATAAGTAAAAATAAAGGGGAGTAAAACACTGCTGTTAGTAATATTTCTGTAGCTCTTGTGCAGAAGTTTCAAGTGCTCAATCATAGGATTTTAAGTTTAAGACTAAAAGAAATCTTGGAAGTCACCTAGTCAACTTAATAAATGTTTGTTGAATTTAATTGCTCAGGATTAATAAACAAAGGAGTATCAAAAACAGTATTCCTTAATTTTCAGATGAAACTACTAAAGTCCAGGAATGTTAAGTGATTTGTCCAAAGTAACAAATATTAGCGGTGAGATTCCAAACTAGATCTTTATCTGCTGCATATACAACACTCTTCACTGGATCATATTTCAAGAAGGAAATTACCAGGAAGCAAGAAAATAAACAAATCGCCTGATATTCCATAAGAATATTTTTACCAGAAAAATATTATATATTAACTTATATGAATGAATGAAGCAATTCTTAATCTTTAGCAAGTCTTAAGACAAAGAAGATCTTAGATTGAGTTCCTGGATCCACATTTACCAGCTATATGACATAGAAATATCAGTACTTAGACCTCAGTTTTTTCACTAATAATATAAGGATATTATCTGTTGCACAAAAAGAGCTTTATAAATATTACATAGCAGTATAAATCTGAATTTATGAGAAGCTTGCTAAAAGGATTTTCTAGTGGAATTTTGTAATAACTATCTCAAGGACTATTGTTATACTTTCAAGTTTAGCAGAGTTAAATAACTTTAGTAAAAATGTATGTGGGGAAGGATGATTTGATATAATGAAAAGAGCAGGAATCATTGGACGTGACTAGGACTTCAACACTTTACTACTTATTAACGTATGACTGTGGACAAGTTATTTTACCTCCAGGCCCTCAAATTCCTCATCTGTAAAATGACTGGTTTGGAGCTGAATGACCTCTTGGGTCCTTTTCAGCACCAAATCTATGATCCTAATATGTGGCCCTATTTCACATTCCTAGAGATTGGTGATGAATTGGATAACCCATCCATGAAGAGAAAAGATAGTGTAGCCTGATAAATAAAGGCATTCTAGAGCTAAAAGGAGCCTTACATGCCATCTAGTCCAACCCAAAAATTGAACAGAGTAAGAAAACAAAGTCCAGGGAGGTTAAAACTTAGCTAATATCACACAGGTAACTACTGGCAAGTTGGTCATAGAAGCAATACATGTTTCTGATGAATTCAACTCCTCTCACCTAAGTGCTCTGGTCCTTTCTTAGTGCTCTTTCCTACTGGAAATTCTACCCGAATTCAAGACTTTCCTCTGGCACAGATGAAATCACAGGTCTGGACAAAACGAAGTGATGTATCATACTGTGAGAGAGTAGAAATTTACTTTCAAAGTCAATTTCTCTCCATTGCCAGACTTAGTTAAGGAATAACAAAGTCCAAGCCAACTGATATCATTAAGCATTTTCCTATTCAGGAAGTCTCAAGTTAATCGGTTTTTCTAAAGTTCCAAACACAACAGCAAAATGATTATTTGATATAACTTTAACATTTATTGTTAAATATTGTATTCAAAATGCTTCTCTTGAGTTCTAGCCTCAAGGGTTGATTAACTCTACTGACTACAAGTAAGAGTTAAATCTCTTCCCAGCTTTCTAGACAATAATTTTTGTTTAGTCTGGACCTATGACTTCATCAATGTAGGGAGCTTCCTAATCAGAAAATCCTTTTAGCAAGCTTCTCATAAATTCAGATTTATACTGCTATGTAATATTTATAAAGCTCTTTTTGCGCAACTGATAATATCCTTAGATTATTAGTGAAAAAACTGAGGTCTAAATACTGATATTTCTATGTCATATAGCTGGTAAATGTGGATCCAGGAACTCAATCTAAGATCTTCTTTGTCTTAAGACTTGCATGGTTTTTAATTTTTTCAATGTATTAATTTGATCAATTGTGCTGAAATTTTTCCTTTCTAAAAAAATATGATTTGTTTTTTGGGATGGTTCTCTAGGACAAGGAAAGATACTATGGTGATGTAAGAAATAGAAAACATCAAGAATAGTTTAAAAAAAAATTTAAACTGTCTACCAAGTACTCCATAGATTTTGTCAAATAATATAGCAATACATTCAATTGAAGAGAATATTCTATTATACACAACAATCATAATAATATCAAAGAAATCCTATCAAAATAAATGAAAAATTTGACTCTCATGAAGAATATCAACTTAAATGAAAATATTTTTAAATAACATACTTCAAAACTGACAAGTCTGAATACAAATTATTTTGAAATTTATTTTAACCTTTTCTTTCCCTAGCTCTTTTACTTTCCTTGAAATTAGTTTCCCTCTAAGAAACTTACTAATTTGCTAGCTACCTTGGAAACCAAAGAATAATTTTGTTTCTTTAACCTTTAACTACAAGTGAGACAACAGTGGAGTAATAGAAAGTTGGTCTTGGGAGCCAAGCAGAATTAGCTTTGGCACATAATGGGATGCATGACTTATGTACTTAACCCAGTGGTGTTAAAAGATGTGTCTGGGGTGGGATGTGGGGAAGGAGGGAAGATGTGGCTGAAAAGCTACCATATGCAGCCAGTTAACATAACTGGGAACTATTTAACAAAATAAATGAAAATATAGGCAATGTTAATATGTGCTTTTATAAGTTCATAAGAGGCCCACAGGGATTGTTAGGCAAGATTTAGTGGACCTGTTTCTATTAGAATTTGACATCACTAAAAACTTCTTACCACATCCCAGTCAACTCTCTAAAACCATAAACGTAGACATGCCAAACTGGCATGGTAGAAGACATCTTCTTACCAGGGTTCAACTACACCAATGAAATTACAAGACTAAATCAAAAAACCCCACAAAAATCACAAAAACCCCAAACTTAAATACTCTATAAAAATTCTGTTCCTGCTAATTCTCTAAACCTGGGGGGAGAAAAAGGAAGCAACTGTTTTACTTAAGAGCTTGCATATGAAGAAACACACTCTTTACCATTTTTCCCTTTTTTTTTTAAATAAACCTTTTAACTACTAATTCATCTATTTTAGTATTCAACAAACATGTTGTTTGTTGTCTATTTTATAAGAGATGCTCTGTACAATCAATGCAAGATGCCAGAGAAACAGGGCTACCTCTGACAAAGACCTAGGTTTCAAGAAGTTTAAGTTAAAGTCATGCAAGCAACAGGATGCCAAGGTGAGATGCAATCTCACTGCAATCTCAGCTACAGATAGCTACAAAGATCTAAGAGACACAAAAAAAAATCTCCTTTTGAGCTGCTGGGGACCACACATCTTGGAAGCTTTCATAGAAGAAGTAGCATATTAATGACACTGGAGAAAAAGGTGCATCATCAAAAAGACAAAATAGGGGATAGAAAAAAGTGGGTAGCCTGAGTAAAGGACACCGAAGAGGATAAAACAAGAAGGAGAATGAAATCTAGTTTTATTGGACAACATTGGGTGAAAGTGAAATACTGTACTGTTAAACACATTTTTCAATATTACATTATTGTATTGTAATTGTAAATAATTGATATTTACAATATTCAATATTAGTGACAGATCTGAATTATATGATTTTCTACAAAACAGCATCAGAGGTAGATTCACACTCTCAATTAAAGCCTTCCTCAAACCACTGTAGTTCGACAGCAAAAATCTTCACAGTAGTTGGTCAGAATTGGCCCTTAAAAGAACAGTGGGCCAGAAATAACTAGGGACAGACTAAACACTAGGAAATCAAAGAATTTAAAACAGAAGGGGACCTTCAAGATTGAATAACATAGTTCCCTCAATTTACAGATTAAAAAAACCCTAAGGTCTAGAGAGGTTAGCTACCCAGTATCACGCAGTGTAGCAGAGAGACTGTAGCAACACCAGGTTGGAATCTATGTTCTCCAATTCCATAAACTATGTAAAGTAACATCAGTTCATTTACAGGTTTATTGCCTGGAACAAGTCATTTTATAAATGATGGCTTTGTTCTAAGACTAGTCCATATGGACTAATTTAATCCACATTGTTGGCCACAAGCCTTGGAATCCAATTTACAATAATATCTATAAGAAAATGCACATGCAGGAAGAAGGACAAAAGAAACACATCTTTCCACAATGACCATATAACAAAAAGAAAATTCCCCTGTAGTCATGTGACCAATGGCATTCAAGTTAAAAGAGCTCAGGACGTTCTCTACCATACAGATATAGCAACCCTCTAAGATATTTATTCTCTTCACCACTCACAGCATCCAACTCCTATCAATACTAATGTCTGTTGGCTGACCAGGAGAAAGCATGTTGTTACCTGAGAATGATTTTCATTGAACAAGGTTTAGGACACATTCATCCTCAACAAGGTCTTGGTCAGCTAGAGGGTGTCAGTACAAGAAAACTAAACATCAACTAAAATTTCTATTAAGGGGCATTTCTAATATCTATACTTTTTTTTTTAAATAAATAATGGCTTTGAGGCATTGTTAGACACTGACTTCTAAAGCAAAGACTATAATTAGCATTGTTTTAGTATTGTTATTTAATTTTTCTGCAAATTAACCACAATGTGATTTGCAAGAAAATTTTCTATAGAGCAAAAGACTCAATTAGCCAAAATTATCAATGATCAAACCAGAAGAATCAAATAATCATCCCTTGACCATGATGATTAAAATATTTTTTATTTTACTATTGTGTAATAGGGGAGGAAAAAACCCTATAGCTACAACCTTCTTTGTAATATGTCTTGTCTTATGAAGTCATTAAGTCAAGTCACTACTACTCAAAATAATAACAAAATCTTGATAGGCTAGAATGCTTGGAGAATAAAGCATACGGTATTAAAAACGGGATCAAAAACAGACTCTAAGATATATTGCCTTTCTGAATAAAATCCCAATAGCATCTTCATTTTTATGATAATTGTCTTCTAGCTATGAAAATGGTATGGACCAAAATAATTTTGACTGGGGAATCCAATTATTTGAGTTCTAGTTAAAAAATTTTTTTAGTGATGTCTTTTCCTTTAGGCAAAAATGAATGCCTGCAGCACCAAATAACAACAAAAACTAAGTGGCATGATTGATAGCACAGTTTGGGTTAAAATTTAGCAAGACAAAAACAGCCTTGAGCTCAACTGGGCTGCTGTCACTGCCAACGCCAACAACAACAATAACAACAATAACAACAACATACACACACATACACCCCATAATTCTCATCTAAACATCACCAGCAACACTGCCCTTTTAAAAATTGTTATTTTTTTTTAACCACTGCTTTTTAACAATTTGTCACCAAGGGGCAGGGAAGCCAGAGTCCAAAAATAGCAGTGATCTCCAGACCACAGCCTCTACTATAGGCCTGATCAGGAGCTACAGAAAAAGAACTCCTGCTGTGGCACCTGCCACAAACATTACTTTGTCCTCAGCCTTGCAGACTCTTGAAGACTAGTCCCCCAGTCATGGAACTACATGTGCTGCTTCTCTGATTCTGGAGTCAGGGGCCTGGATGCAAAATCCCAACTCAGATTTTTATTACCTGAATGACCTTGGACAAAGCTCTCTTTCCAAATAGGTTATACAGTATTGGAATTCATTGTTGTTTAAAGGTTTGGTAGAATTAACTTGTAAATCCATCCAACCCTGAAGATTTTGGGGTAGGAAGTTCATGGATGGCTTGTTCAATTTCTTTTGCTAAAATGGGGTCATTTAAGCATTTTATTTTGTCTTTTGTTAATATGAGCAATTTATATTTTATAAACATTCCCCCATTTCACTTAGATTGTTGGGTATATTGGCATATAATTGGGCAAAATAACTCCTAATTATTACTTTAATTTCCTGTTCATTGATAGTGAATTCTTCATTTTTCATTTTTGATTCCAGTAGTTTGATTTTCTTCTTTCTTTTCTCTAATCAAATTAACCAAAGTTTTATATATTTTGAACTAGATAGCCTTTTGAGGTCCTTTCTAGCTCTAGGTCATGATCCTGTGAGTTCTAGCCTCAGTTAAAAAGTCAGAGGATAGGAAGGTGGGAGAGGGAAGTAAGAGGATGATTATTTAGATTAGGCACAGGATAACCCAGGCTGCAAGTTCTTCTCAACTGTGGTTTACATTGTCAGATCTTTGGAGAAGGGAAGAATTTATGACCAAAGAAGAACTTGAGAACATTCTGAAATACAAAATAGATAATGCCGATGTCATTAAATGTACATAAAAAATGAATATACATGTATAATCTGAAAAAATAAAATATCAAAAAATTTTGATTACATTAAATTACATGTAATTTGCATAAACAATACCAATGCAGCCAAGATTAGAAGGGAAACAGAAAGCTGAGAAAAAGTTTTTAAAACCAGTCTTTTGATAAAGGCTTCATTTCTAAAATATATAGAGAACTGACTCAAATTTAAAATAATACAAGTCATTTCCCAGTTGATAAATGGTCAAAGGATATGAATTGACAATTTTCAGATAAAGAAACTAAAGCCATTTATAGTCATATTTTTAAAAGGCTCTAAATTACTACTAATGAAAGAAATCCAAATTAAAACAGCTCTTGATGTTACCTCACACCTGACTGGCTAAGGTGACTGGAAAGGATTATGATAAATGTTGGAGAAGATGTGGGAAAACTAAGGACATTAATGCATTGGTTACTAAAACTATGAACTGATCTAGCCATTCTAAAGAACAATTTATAACTATGACCAAAGAGCTATCAAACTGTGCATATTCTTTGATTCCACCACATCACTATTGGTTCTATCTCCCAAAGAGATCATAAAAGAAGAAAAAAAGACCTACATGTACAAAAATGTTTGTAGCATTTTTGCACATGTGGGTCTTTTTTTCCTCTTTTATGTTTTTCCTCTTTTGTTAATATGAGCAATTTATATTTTATAAACATTCCCCCATTTCACTTAGATTGTTGGGTATACTGGCATATAATTGGGCAAAATAACTCCTAATTATTACTTTAATTTCCTGTTCATTGATAGTGAATTCTTCATTTTTCATTTTTGATTCCAGTAGTTTGATTTTCTTCTTTCTTTTCTCTAATCAAATTAACCAAAGTTTTATATATTTTGAACCTAGATAGCCTTTTGAGGTCCTTTCTAGCTCTAGGTCATGATCCTGTGAGTTCTAGCCTCAGTTAAAAAGTCAGAGGATAGGAAGGTGGGAGAGGGAAGTAAGAGGATGATTATTTAGATTAGGCACAGGATAACCCAGGCTGCAAGTTCTTCTCAACTGTGGTTTACATTGTCAGATCTTTGGAGAAGGGAAGAATTTATGACCAAAGAAGAACTTGAGAACATTCTGAAATACAAAATAGATAATGCTGATGTCATTAAATGTACATAAAAAATGAATATACATGTATAATCTGAAAAAATAAAATATCAAAAAATTTTGATTACATTAAATTACATGTAATTTGCATAAACAATACCAATGCAGCCAAGATTAGAAGGGAAACAGAAAGCTGAGAAAAAGTTTTTAAAACCAGTCTTTTGATAAAGGCTTCATTTCTAAAATATATAGAGAACTGACTCAAATTTAAAATAATACAAGTCATTTCCCAGTTGATAAATGGTCAAAGGATATGAATTGACAATTTTCAGATAAAGAAACTAAAGCCATTTATAGTCATATTTTTAAAAGGCTCTAAATTACTACTAATGAAAGAAATCCAAATTAAAACAGCTCTTGATGTTACCTCACACCTGACTGGCTAAGGTGACTGGAAAGGATTATGATAAATGTTGGAGAAGATGTGGGAAAACTAAGGACATTAATGCATTGGTTACTAAAACTATGAACTGATCTAGCCATTCTAAAGAACAATTTATAACTATGACCAAAGAGCTATCAAACTGTGCATATTCTTTGATTCCACCACATCACTATTGGTTCTATCTCCCAAAGAGATCATAAAAGAAGAAAAAAAGACCTACATGTACAAAAATGTTTGTAGCATTTTTGCACATGTGGGTCTTTTTTTCCTCTTTTATGTTTTTCCTCTTTTATTAATAGTTTGTAGCAGTTCTTTTTGTAGTGGCAAGAAACTGGAAAGTGAATGAATGCTCATCAACTGGAGAATGGCTGAATAAATTATGCTATATGATTGTAATGGAATATTATTGTTTTATAAAAAATGATACCCAGGTTGACTTCAGAAAAGCCTGGAGAGACTTATATGAACTAATGCTCAGAAAAGTGAACAGAACTAAAAGAATATTGTACAGGATACAGTAAAATTATGTGACAACAACTATGATAGACTTAACTTTTCTCAGTAGTTCAGTGATCCAAAGCAATTCCAATAAACTTTGGATGGAAAATACCCATGGAATCCAGAGAGAGAACTATGAAGGCTGAATGTGGATGGAAGCATACTATTTTCACATTTTTTTTTTGGTTTTTTTGGATTTTTCTCTTTCTCATGGTTTTTCCCATTTGTTCTGAGTCTTCTTTAACAACATAACTAATGTGGAAGTTTAACATAAATAACTATACATGTATAACCTATATCAGATTGCTTCTTGTCTGGGGGAGGGCAAAAGGGAGAAAGAAATATTTGAACTCAAAATCTTACAAAGAGGAATACTTAAAACTATTATTACATGTTATTGGGGAAAAATATTATTAAATTAAAAAAAAAGATGGATCTTTTCCTTTTTCTAATAACAGATGAGGCAACCAGAGAAAAGATAACCAAGAATCTCAAAAGCATGTTGATAGGCAAACTGTCAACTATAAAAGAGTATTCACAAATTAAGGCAAGCCATATAGAAATCTCTTCACAGTAAAAAGTAAATAGCAACCACTGAACAAAAGCTATGGCAAATCATTTCTCAAGCTGTGATAGTAATAGTAGTGTTTCAGAACTCTTTAGTTAGATGAAAAAAAAAAACCCTCTCATAATTCACCTGGCCATAAAGACAGACATAACCATATAGTTTTGGAAGAACCAGATGAATGGCTGAAACATCATGACATGGTCAACCCTCTGGATATAGGTTAAGGCTATCTGATCCATGATAACAATAGGGCACTCTAAGTTTCTTAGACTCTCCTCCCAGGCCATGACTATAATTTTAGGGAAGATTGTTCTCCAAGAGATACATATCACACATGTAATTATAGCTAACATTTATACAGGATTTTAAAGTGTTCTAAGCACATTGATTTGTACAATGATTCAAGATAATTCCAAGCAACTCAGGATAAAAAGCATAATTCACCTCCAGAGAAGTAGCTCTGCACAACCCACACTTTAAAATTTCCCCTCCTGGTGAGACTCACACCTATGTAAAACATAAGGTAATTTGGGATATGCACACCTGTCTCTTGCATATATTCATAGTCATCTACAATCTAATTTCTAGTGGTGTCATATTCTTTAAATGGTTCCCAGATAAGTAATGTCTTACATCTTTTTCAATATTCACATTCAAACCAGACACTTTTTATGCTTGTGCTGTTTCTTCAGGAAACAATTATCTGTTAACAGTTGTCACCAAGTTTCCAATCCCAGAATTTATCTCCTTGTTGGCTACTACATCACACCACAATAAAAACTCCTGTGGTAGAGATTTAAGCATACTAATAACTGTTAACTATCACAAATATGGGTAGCTGTGCCTTTCCATATACATCATGACACCAAACAAGGAGATAAATCTGCACCTTTGTCCTCCCCACCCCCCATCAAATACTACATAAGACTAGTGCTGATCAACAATGCTGCCACTCACCCACAAAGTGCCATGGAATCTGGATCCCAAATATTCTTTAAAAAGCATAATTTGCTAAACTGGATCTTCTGAGCTTAAAAGAAAGGGAGTGGGTAGGGTTAATGAAGCCTTAAGTCTTATTCCTGTATCTGGAAATCTTTATGACCATTTCAAGGAACATGAGTGCCACACCAAAGAAAAAGTTAGCATCATTCTCCAAGAGGGCCATGACATCAGTGAAGTGATGCCATAACAAGCAAGTGAATTGGATTGAAGCAAGGGAGGGCTCTGCAAAGTCAACAGCCTTACTTTCTTCTCCAGTCATCTAGGTCCAGTGGCCAGATCTAGTCCAGGACAACTGCAGGTAGCCTTGGATGCAGTGGGAGACTTTGTCTATTTTAAGCTAAGGTCTTTTACAGGTCTCAGTTTATTGAGGTAATGCCCAATCAGTAATTAAGAATAGGTAAGAAATAAGGCAGAGAATGATCTCCTTTACTTAGTTAAACACACACATACATACATAAAGACACACATACACAAACGAAAGAAAGATCTTCAGAATTTCTGGCCAAAACAGATGGCTATTTAGATTCACTCTGAATCAATCAGGGTCCAAAAAATGACCAAGTTTGACTTGGTCTGGATTCTATTATTAGTCAATAGATGAGAGCCAGAGTGATCTGCATTTAACACATGATTTTAATCCATGGTCTAAAGCCTGTAGAATGCAAAATATCTTGCAAAGTTTCAGGGATCAAAATTTACATTTCTTTGGGCAGAGCACCCTCAGGTAGCAATAGCATATATTATGTGTAGTGAAGTAAACAAGGTAGCATCTTTTGGAATTGATCATCTGGATATAAAGGATAGATTTTAACTTTCTATGTGCAACACAAAAATTCCTTCCCCGCTCTCCATAATACAACCACCATCAGTTTCAAGAAAACTTTATAATTATTCTGTACCGTTCAGGAAACATGGTTTAGAAACTGCTGTGATTTTATCTTGCCATCCTTTTATCTTCATGAAAACATGAGTAGTATAAACTTCCATGCCCACTCATACATAATAATAAATTTTTGCTAATAGTATTTATATAGCACTTTAAGTTTTGCAAAACACTTCACAAATATTATTTCATTTGATCCTCATCAAGAGGAAGAAATAAAGACAGACAGAGGCCATGAAATTTGCCTGGGATTAAATAGCTAGAAATTGTCTGGGGCCAGATCTCAACTCCGGTTTTCCTTATTCCTTCAAGAGGAATGATTTCATTCAAGAAATCAAGAAAGATTTCAGGGTTCACATCAGAAACCTTCAGTGGGAACCTCTGCAGAGTGAGTGTGTGTGTGTGTGTGTGTGTGTGTGAGAGAGAGAGAGAGAGAGAGAGCAAGAGCGAGAGAGAAACAGAGAGAGATAGGAGAGGAAAGAGGGGGAGAGAGAAAGAACCATCATCTCATCAATTCCACTGAGTTAACACACCTTGTTGTAAGTAGCCTTGTTTCAAGCATACTTCTCCAAAGTTTTTGCCCTCTGCAAAATATGACATTAAAGACCTGGGTTTAAATACTACCTGTATGATCTTAGACAAGTAATTTAACTCTGAGCCCCTCTACTTTTTCATGTGTAAAATGAGGGGAAGGAATTAGTCGAGTTCTGAGGTTCTATTCTGCTCTAAATTCATATCCTTCATACCTCTAAAATGGTATCATTTTATGTGTTTCAAAATATTTTACTAAGAGTAGTGCTGACTTGATACATGGAAAGGACATCTAATGCAAGTAAGCTACCATGACATTCTCATCTCTTAGTAAAATGCTCCCATGACCTGTCCTCTCTCTGCTTTGGGACTAGGCTCCAGCCTAGCTTTTCCCTTCTACCTTACAGTTAAAAGTAAAGTCTAAATAGCCACCTCAGTCAGATTTCTGACTTTCTAAGAAACTTTTTATCAGGGACCTGCAAGAAAGCAATTTTTTTTATCCTCTGGCCAGCTTTTAACTTACTATACTAATGTATTGTATTACATCAAATTATGTTATCAGTATGGGCATGAGTCATATTTTTCCTCTTGTCTCTTAGCACTAACCAAAAGAAGTGCTGGGACCTAAATAAAGAGAAGATTCTAAGCCCATTATATCATTCCTAAAACAAATCCTGACCTTTTCTGGTTAGCTTTCAATCTGTCTATTCTTATCTATTCTTGTAATCTCTATGAAGAACTACTTTTAAATAATCTTTGCAGAGACAAAACCTCCTCTGATCCTTCAGTCAAACTGTTCAGCATGAGGCATGTCTTCCCTTCCTCCCTGTGTCTACCCCTTCTGTTCTGAGGATAGAAATCAAGCCAGTCAAAATGGAACCAGAGCACACAGATGAAGTTTGATTTTCCCTTCCCCTATTCCCCCCCCCTTTTTTTTTTTTGAGATAATAATGCTCCCATCATCCTTCTTGAAATATTTTACAAGTGAATTTATAGTTTAAATTATCCAGCGCTGCCACATCACTCAGCTTGGAAAAGATTATTTTTTGGCTAAGGTGCTTCTTGCTCTGTTTTCCTTGTTGTGATGACTGCTTTATCCAAACTTTTTTTAAGCTGAATAAACTGGACAAGTTATGACAATTAGAAGCAACATCTTGTCTTTATTCATTTCTCATTTTTCAGCACCATTAGTATACTTGAATAAATTGAGTTGGTACAACTCTAATTACATTAAGTGTCTACTTGTCATTGCTGGCTTGTCTATCCTAATCTGTTGATCTTGACCTTTGGAATAACTAGTTGATGGTCTATCTGGACACATAGAGCTGATTCATGAATTAGCCATTAAATAATAAATAAGTTCTTCTTTTAGATGCCAACAATTTTTTGTGACATTTTTTGATATTTACCATGTCCATATTTTCTGACTTTTATTTTAAAAAATACTTACGATATATGCAGGCATGAAGATTTCTGAAAATTCTACAATCCTTTGATCTCTTTCACTTCCTAATTCCAAATTTTATTTTCCGATCCAATTTGCTGCCTCCTGCATTTACACTTTCACAACAAAGTCACCAAATGATTTATTAGACCTTAACAAATTCTTCACAGAATTGTTCTATCTTGTCATTCTCTACAATAGATGTTGACACATAAGCAGCAATTATCCTCATAGATGAAGCATGGAGGAAGAAGTTTGAAGGGGTTCCTATCTATAATGATGTTAAAATCATCTATTTACCTATACAAAAGACTGAGACAATGCACTGGGACAATGCACAAAAGAGAATCAATCAGAAAGCCTAAGATCCAGTTACACAGGTTTACCACTATGGTAGAACCTTAAGCATCTCCAAAAAAGGTAGGGGTAAAAGGTGAGGGTGGAGTGTCTACTGACTTAGATGATCTCTAAAGTCCTTTTTCTAGCTCTAAACATTAATAACTGGTTTATGTAAAATACAAATATGTGGCTTGTCAAATTCTGTTCGGCAGAAAATGACAAGAGCATCCTACTTCAATAAAAACAGAAATTTATATTGTACTTGATGTTATAATCAAAACTCTCTCTCTCTCTCTCTCTTTCTTTTTTTAATAACTTTTTATTGACAGAACCCATGCCAGGGTAATTTTTTACAGCATTATCCCTTGCATTCACTTCTGTTCCGATTTTTCTCCTCCCTCCCTCCACCCACTTCCCTCAGATGGCAAGCAGTCCTTTAATAACCAAAACTCTCAACTAAGATCTCCAACTTTTCATTAAAACAATATTATATTATATCTACTAATACAAAAACTAGATTACCTGACAAAACAGTGATTATGTCTAAAATTTTTGGATTATAGAAACATTTTTCTAGGGATAAGGTAGCTCATTAAAAAAAAACAAACTACTGAGATTCATCGAGTTGTACTACTATATTACGAATGAATTGTTATGTTTTTGCTCACATATAGCTCCTGCCCTCAAGGACCAAGCTAATCAAAGAGGGGGTAAAAAGTCATTTATCATACTTTAGACTCAAACTTTCATATATCCAAAGTTTCTATTCCCTGAGACATACACATTTTCTTTCCCAGACCATTCTCACCTCAACCCTACCTCCATGTCATACCCAAGTATGAGGGGAAAATGATGACACAATAAGGTACTAAGAAAAAGTGCTGAAGCAAGTTGAAAACCAAATTATACTCCTACCTCTGCTACTAATTACTAAGTCACTTTAGGCAAACGACATCACCAGCTCAGTTTCTTCATTTGAATTAGTTTCAACTGGATAATGATTAATCTTACCATAATTCTATGAATACAGATGTTATACAACTGTTATACAGTTTTCTTTTGTATTATAGATGACAACATTACCTTTGGAGTTGATAACACTATGAACTAGTTTGTAACTTAAAACACACAAGACTAAACTACAGTATATTATTGCACTATATTTCTGCATTGTATAATCTAAGCCAAATTCAGCCAATTGAACCAGATTGAATAAATCTGTCTTTTATCCATTTGGTTTATACAGTATGGACAATTAGATTAAATCCTTATATGTAACTTAGGATTTCAGAAAGAGGGCTCTCAGAATTTTGACTGATAAAATTAACTTGTCGCTGTATATTGGCTAGCAACAGAACTTTTTAAACATTACTAGCAATAAAAACTATTTCTTTTCTTTGGACTTTATATGCAAGATATTTTTCACGAAGCTATTAAACACTTTGGGCAAATATATATTTCTATACTAATATGCTTAATACTCCATGTTCAACTTGCTTAAGTTAGTGGAATACTGAACAGTTATCTTCATAATCACATTGTAATGGAGCCTTATATAATTTATATAAATATAAATATAAAAATATATATAGCCTTGTCTTCAAACAAGAGTGCCTTCAAGGCTTTATTTTGTTCTTCCTAGCCAACTTCCCAAATACTAAGTAAATTAGAATTTTCTATTACCTATCCTTCTCAGTTCTATGACTATTAAAAATAATAACCCATTTATAATACCTTAATGTTTGTGCTGTGTTTTCTTCACTACAGCCTCTGAGAAGTTAAGTGACTTCTCCACAATCACACAACCACTAAATGTCTGATATGGGATTCAAACCCATGTTTCCTGATTCCAAGAGCACACAAGCTAACAATTTTGCAGTATTTTAGCGTACCACTAAAAAGAACAGTACTGAAAGAGGCGATGAAAGTCTGTCTGTTCCTTTCTCATGTTTTCTTTAAGTATGTACTTATGTATTTTGCACCAAAGAATGCTGAGTACATATATTAGACCACTGAATAAATCGTTACCAGCATGGGGTAGCTTAGTTATTAATGTGAGTTCTGTTTTGAATGTTCTTGACTATTTTGTTTAACACACAAAATAGCATTTTTAATCCTTGAAAGATCTGGTCCCCAAATGCCATCTGGCAGGTCACTCAAAAGGATAAGATTTAGTCTAAACAAATATGATCAGAACAAATATGTACTTTTACTGCTCATACATCCAACTTGCCATGTAGTTAACCCTATTTGATCATGCTGGAATGCTTCCCGGCAACTATTAAACATTAGGTAGCATGTTTTCTATAGTTCTGAACTAAGACAGTAAGATAACTACCACTTCATTTATTAGTGTGCTAAAATAATTGGGTCAATTTATAAATATAACTAATATACTTACGTTGGACTACATTTCGCATTACCCCTAGCTCAATTTTCACAAAATCTAAAGACTCATCTGATCTCCACAATGAATTCAATGGTATTCATTTTAACCTATATTATTATATACAATCAGATGATCCAACACTTTCACTGGATCACAATGCAATGGCCTTACATTGTTCCTAGTATCTTAATAGCCAGCAAAATTTAGTATCTAATACAAACAAAATCTTAGTATAACTGAATTGATAATTCAAATAAAGATCCTGGGGCAAATACTATTTCAGTTATAACAATTCATTATCTCTGGAAATAAGAGTTGACACTATGATGCTAATCTGTAGAACAGTAAGCAGATACAAGTTACAACTGTGAACATACCCAAAAACTTAACTTATTTACTGTTATTTACTATAATAGAATACTCAGTCTTTTTCATATCTAATCACTAGAATGTCAACATACAACAGCAGAGATTAAATTAGTTGGAAATTCACTTGTAATCTGTGCCAAATATCACAAGTGATATTTCTATAACCCAGAAGTAACTTACCCAGCAGATTAGTTGGTACATATAATTACTATCCCACAATGTTTCAAACTGTAATGTAAAATAAAACTGCCAGATTTTTTTGGCACTGACAATTTTAGTATGAACTGTTTCCAAGTTGCTTAAAAGCAAAGATTAAAAACATTTCTATAATAAAGCAAATACACTCAAGCAAATGCTTAAATACAGATATAGTTTTGTTTCTCAGTCTTTAGAAGATAAAACAGATCTAGCCCAGATACAAAGTAATGTCTGGACAGGAGAAATTTTAATGGGTTCAAACCCAGTGAAATGGTAAACGTGAAATAGCACCTATTTTATAAACCTTCAGACCACACCCTTTGCCTCATGAAGGTACACTTTAACTTCAAGTGCAATGAAAGCTGAGTTGCACTTCCTTGGACAACTGTAGGATCAATCTTCCCATCTCACCCTGTCACCGCTTCCCAAGCAAACTAATTCTAATTTAATAATAAGTACCTCCTCACCAAATATGCTTTAGTTAACGGCTGGACAGGATCTCTAAAATTACTCAAGGAATGATAAAAAGCAAAGCAACCACTGAGCCAGATATGTTCAATACTATTTCAAACCTATTAAAAAATTATTTCAGGTTCAAAACTGTTTTTGATAGAAGAAATGGGGAAGGATTCAAGGAGACTTAAACTAAGAGCCTCTAACCCATTCCAGACAGGTAAGCTATTTCCAATTTATAAGATTCATTTCCTCTTTGTAAAGCCCAGCTTCTCTGGTTCAGTTTTCTACGCATGTGAGAATTATAGAAAAAACAATGCATTGTATTTTATCTCATATTAAATAATAAACTACATATTTCTAAACAGATCCTTAGAACCATGTCTTTAGAATGCTACGCAATACATTCACTATCTGTAAATACATAAATTCTAACTTTATACTTTTAAACATTTCACTTTTTAAATCAAAAGATCAAATATTTTCAAATGGACCAGTATCACATTAGGTGATTAGTTCTCAAAAAGCAGGCTGTGGCTTTCTTATTCCTAGCTACTGCTATGGATTTCAATTAGAATATTAATATTCCATAAGTATTTTTCTGCTAAAAAAAAAAAACTTCACAAATTAAGTTTAGATCAACTAAATCTATGACAAAATGAATGGAAAAAAATTTTAGAGGCATAATTTAATATTTAATATAAGGATCCATGATCTTATTACCACAGGTACTTGTTTTACAAATGCAGATTACAATATAGTTACATTTTTTCATCTAGTGTGATTTCCAGTCATGTCTTTCCATAAAGGCTTCACCTATGATGCAGGACACTTTTCTCTGGTTATTTTCATGTTCTGCATAAATTTGTATAAAATACATGGATTATCTACCTGTTTTACCTCATTCTCTGTACATGATTCCTCTCGTTCATGATTCTTGTCCTACAGGATTACCAGGGGGAATATTGCTATTAAAAAAAAAAGATTTTGCATAGTCGAATTCTTTCTTTTCATTAGTTAACTGGAGCACCTACTCAAGATATAACTACCGATGGATTGCCTAACCAATAAATAATATTTTTCTAATACATAAGTTTTTTTCTCATTTCTGAAACCTTATTCTGAGTTTCATTTGTTTTTTTAAGAGAGTAACAAGAAAATGAAAAAAGATTCACAATGTTATATAACTTGCTAAAATGTATACAAATCAATACAAAAGATTTAACTCCTCAATTTAATGCAAAATAATGAATCCTTCTTAAAGGTACTTGATGTGACCTAAATGAAGGATAACTAGTTGATATAGGAATTTAACAAAAACTTTTTTTTTGGGGGGGGGGGAGGGGAGGCTGAGACTATAGGGGGTGCCCAAGGGCACACAGCCAGGAGGTGTTAAGTATCTGAGGTCATATCTGAACTCAGGTCTTCCTAACTTCAGGGCTGGTCCTCAATCCATTGTGCCATCTAGCTACCCCTAACAAAAACTTCTAAGCTAAATCAATGGTAACTGATTAAGTTTAATTTCAGTTTGATCAAGAATATAATTCAGGTCTTTGAAGCTAAAAACTATATTTATTTCTATAACAAAATGACTAGGACAAGGGAAATCTAAAGAACAAATTAATAAATTATTGATACTTTATAATAAAAAATTTAAAAACAAAACAAAGTTTGTGAATACATTTAGAACAAACTACAAGGTTGGTTAAAAAAAAATTCTTTGTTTTAATCTTTCTTTTTAAAACCTATCACTTTTCTGTGTATTAGGAAGTATCTTATAGTAAACAAAGTCATAGAATGTTAGAACTAAAACAAACTTTAATGTAAGCTTCTCTTTTTTAAAGACTAATTTCCCCATCTTACATAGGCTAGAAAAAACAGGGGCCTCTTGCAAAGCTTAATCCCACTAATAGCAAGAATTTGATCTTCTTCGTTTGCCTCTCCTTAGGCAAACTGAAGACTCCTCTTTTTCTGAGGTTCACCTGTGAATATTGTACTAAGGATAGACACCTGTCCTGCATATCTCACTGTGGTCTCTGCTAAGTACCTGATTTTAACCTTTTAAAAATTTCATTTGCCTGTTACATACAAGTAAAGTTTGCCAGCTAGCTTTGACAACAAAATAGGTTCTCCTATAATACTGATTCTTACCTTAACTGGAAAACTACACTTTCCAGTACGAACACCCTCTTCATCTGTTTGCCACTGATGTGGACGACTGGCCTCAGGAACATAGACATCTTTCTTTCTCCTAAAACTTTGCCGCAATTTATTCATTTTAACTTATACAACCTGGAAAAATAGAAAGTATAACAAGAATTATTAAGAAGTTAAATCTTTCTCAAAAATTTAAATTCAACAATGTTACCTACCACCACTTCACCCCAAAAGATACATCATATGATGAGGACAGAATACTTGACTCAAAATAAGAAGGCCTAGTCTCATGTATCAGTCAGTGCTCATACTTGTTGGTTGCTTGGATGTCTATATGTAGGTTAATTAGTCAATCTCACACTAAGCCTTATTTTTCTCATTTATAAAATGCAGAACTCTAAGAGTGGATAAAATCATAACCAGATAAAACTCCAAGAAATCATATTTCAGAAAATAAAAAGTTTAACATTTTAAAAATATTTATTTATTGAATGACTGGACAAAGTGAGCAGAAAAAATTTATTAATTATCACTAGGCAATGGGGAAAAACCAGAAATGTCATAGGCAAAACCTAGAGATTTCAAGTCAAAGAAAAAATATCCTAAGAAAAATCTACTGTACCAAGAAATCGATCAGAATCACATAAAACTATGGGGCCAACAACTATAAAGAAGAGATAATTTGTAATACCATATTCCAAAAGGCAAAAGATAAAAGGTTTAACAACCCAGTTCTTGATGCAAAGCCGCAAACTGAAACTAAAGTCTAAAAGGCAAACATGGAAGCCAAAAGAAACCTAGAAAGGTAAATATATATTTGAAGAACTACAAGGGGCTAAAGGATGAATTTCATCATCCTTTATAAAAGGTAAGCATTTCAGCTCACATTTTAACAGGAAGAGAAGGAAAAAAAACCTCCTTTAAGAATTTCATCTGTCTTTAAGAATCACAAAGGGAGCTAAGTAATATACAAATACAAAGCCTAAGTATAATTCCATTCTTTATTTCTTGGTATTTAGAGGGGGTAAGGAGGAGGGGGAGGGAGAAAAGAAGGAAGGTATGATTGATATCTTGTCTTGACCTGTTCACTAGTGCTCCCTGGGAATTACAGAATATTGGAAAAAAGGCTTTCAAAGGTCTTTCAATTCTTCTAAAGATTTCTAATTCAAAATCTGCAGCATAACTGAACAATTCTCTCAAACTGGTGGGCAAAATACAGAAGCCATTTTAATAGTTTCTGAAAATAAAATCAACTTGAAATTTTCCATATTTTTAGCAAAACAAAAACAATGGAAGAACTGAGTTAAAAAAAAATTACAAAGGGACACTATGGAAAATATAACAAAAATCTAATACACCAATAGTATCAAAGAGTTTGTTCTTAATCTAGAATTAAATTAAGGCAAGCTATTTCTTTTCCTCCTTTTTTTATGATCTCTCCGGGATACAGGCCCAATAGAGACACTGCTGAATCAAAGGAAACAAACTGTTTGATAGCCTTTTGAGCACAGTTCCAAATGGCTCTCCAGAATGGTTGGATCAGTTCACAATTCCACCAACAATGTATTAGTGCCCCCATTCCCCATGGAAATGCTAATTCCCATATGTCCTCCAACATTTATTATTATTTTTTCCTGTCATCTTAGCCAATCTTAGAGGTGTGACGTGGTACTTCACAGTTGTCTTAATTTGAATTTCTCTAATCAAGAGTGATTTACAGTATTTTTTCATGTGACTAGAAATGCTTTAATTTCATCTGAAAATTGTCTGTTTATAATCTTTGACCATTTATCAATTGCAGAATGGTTTGTATTCTTATAAATTTGAGTCAATTCTCTCTATATTTTAGAAATGAAACTATTATCAGAAAACATGGTTGTAAAATTTTTTACCCAATTTTTTTGTTTCTCTTATCTTGGATGCATTAGTTTGTTTACACAAAACATTTTTAATTTAAATTATCCAATTTGCATTTCACAATTTTCTCTAGTTCTTTAGCCATAAATTTCTTCCTTCTCCACAGATCTAAGAGGTAGATTATCCCTTCTCCTATTTTGCTTATAATATCATTCTTTATGTCTAAATCATGAACCCACTTCAACCTTATCTTAATACAAGGTGTCAGGTATTAGTGCGTAGTTTCTCCCATACTAAGTTCTAATTTTCCCAGCAATTTTTGTCAAATAGTGAGTTCTTATCCCAGAAGTTGGAGTCTTTGGATTTATCAAACACTAGATTGCTATAGTCATTGACTATTATATCTTGTGAACTTAACCTATTCCACTGATTCACTACTCTATTTCATAACTAGTACCAAATAGTTTTGATGACCATTGCTTTATAATATGGTTTTGGGTATAGTACAGGTAGGCTACCTTCATTAAGGCAAGATATTTCTTGTCCAACTATTTTAGTAATCATAGTAGATTTCAATTGATACATTTTCCAGGCTACAATCATTATCATAATCTAACCATTTTCCCAAGATAAAGATCTGGTCATTACTCAAAACAGATGAAAAACATTAACCTAAAATAAATTTCTTATTATGTTAGGAGTTAAATATATCAAGTAGGAAAAGCACTTATATTAAAAGTGTGTTTACTGATGTTCATAAACTAAGGGGTCAGAAAAATAAAATAAAATAAACTAAGGGGAAGGAAGATCAGACTGATAAACAAATATTCAAGAACAACAAGGCAACAAATTTTACGAGCTGGAGTCCTATGACATAATGGACTATCAAAATTTGAAAATGACACTTTTGGTTTTCTGTTCATATTCAACAGTCTCTTCCTGAACTATCAAAAAAGCACCTAAATTCAACAAAAGATTTTTAGCTAATGAAGAAATAGTATGATAGGGTTTATGATGCAAAAGGGTCCTCTTAGAGGTAACTGCTTAGCTAGGTAGTAATACTCTGACAATATCAAAATGAATGTTAAGTGCAAGTTCAGCATTCTTGATAAATTTTCATCACAGCTTTTGCTTATAGTTTTCTAATGATATGGTATTCACTACTAAATAAAGAAATCCATTCCATGTTTTAATAGCTCTAATTATTAGGAAATTCTACCTTCAACAGTGAATTGAAATCTGTCTTCTTATGTTTTATACTCATTTAAAAAGCTAAATCGTCTTAAACTTCTTTCCATTCATACTCTGCAGCTAGTAAACAAATTCTCTATTCCTTCACTATATCTTTTAACTAATCTTTCCTTTCTATTCCCATTGATTCAAGTTAATTTGTAAAATATTTACTACATTCCTATTATAAGTCAGAATTTTCAATATCAATATTCTATATTGTTATATAAATCAGCCAACATTTATTAGTGCCTGCTGTATATCTGATACTCTGTGCTGGGAATAAAATGACAAATAAAACAGTCCTTACATTTAAGGAGCTTCTAGCCCAGCTGCCCCCAAGTTCCAACACGGAACACTAATTTCTGAAGAACTAAAAAAAAATATCACTCAAAAAGTAATGGAGTTGAACAAAGTGGGTATGATCTTAAACAAAAAATGTTATCCAAATAATATATGTTTGGAAAAAATAGAAGGATTGGTCATAAGGACAGAATAAGAGATAACTGCTATATGTAAACAGACAATATATTCAAATGTTATCCGGAGAATGTCAAAAGAAAATAATGCATAGTTTGGGTACCCTATTGCACACTTATGGAAAGGCAGCATGTCAGAAAAGGATGGCTGTGATCTACTTGATGAGGTCATAGATCCACTGAGTATTTCAACATAAGCAAATAACTATTTGTACACTGGAGATTCAAAGAAAAAAAAAGGCAGGTCTTGAATTTCTAATTTCATACATGCAAAAAATATGCATATAAGTAATTATTGCAGCCTAAGAGAATTTGTCTTGCTTTTCTATCTCTCTGAACTGTTACTGTCCTCTGAGTCTGAGGAAATGATTCACAGAGATACTGTAATTTCTAAGACCTCTACACAGGAAAAAGATTGCTCAACTTTTCCTCATCTAGGGTAGTAACAATTTGGTTTTTTTAATAGGAGCAGAAATTATCATATTTATCATATTTTGCCTTTAGAAGAAATTTAGTAAGTGTTTGACAGATTTAATCTTTGTATCAATTATCTCCCTTTTTTTCCCCTCTATGAAAGGACATCATCAATACAGTTTGCTATAGAAACACAGTATATATCAAAAATTTAAAATTATATAAAGAATGAAAACAAGCTAGATAAATTCAGTGTTAAGCCTTAAGCCTTTTTAAGAAGGAAGGAATTCCTGGAATTTTCTGTTATTTTCATTAGACAAATCTTTTGTTGGAGATTTCATTATTTTAATTTATGATTCTCTTTAAGGTTGCCAATAACATGAATTCCAGAGATAAATACTGGCTATTCAGGTGAAAAATCTACAAGCATTACTTTCCTTGACCATCAGAAGTTAGTCCTGCCTTTGTACTGATGCAACTAGACTTGGCTAATAAACCCCTCTTTTCAATCAATAAAAGTAAGGAAAGGAGAGGCCAGAATAACATTAGAAGAGAAACAATTGGATGCCAGACAGAAGCAAGCTGGCTCACTAGAATGACAAACACTAGAATGAGTAACTGTTCTGGAACCAAAGGATCTGGATTCAAATACCATCTTTTGATATTTAACCCATGTTATCTCAACATTCCTAAGCCTCCAACTTTTTATTCTGTATAATGTGGGAGTGGCCTAGATTGCATTGAGGCATTCCAGCCCAGTCTATGTGATCCTAACCACTTATAACCACTCTCAAATACTAAATTTATCACCACCATTCTCAAGTAACTATTTTATTAGACTTTTTCATACAAGCAAGCATCTATCTGGACAGAGGTGCTGAGGTGTACCTATCCTAGAAAACATTGTCTCTTAGAACAAAGATTCTTAAAAGTTTATCCCATTCCCAACCTCTTTTCGTCTGAGAAATTTTTATACCATCCTGGGTACAAGTACATAAAATAAACATACAAATCAAACATTTGCTGATAATAAATCATAAAGAAACTTATCCTGAAATGATTATCTGGTAAACATTTTATCATTTATTAAAGGCAAAGCAAATTTGCATAATAATTAAATGGGGTAGCAACTCACAGTTTAAGAAGCTTGGTCTTAGAACATAATATGTTGTCTATTCATTCAACAAATATTATTTAGTGTCTGCTATGACCAAGGGTTTAAGAAAAAAAAGGATAAAAAAATCATCCTGATTCTCTGGAACTTCCCATCTAGTCTTCATGTAAAAATATATGTATCTAATCCACCAATAATAAAAATGTATTGTATAGTGAATTTTCTGTACTATGTTATCTTCCCTAGTCATCTTTGTAAATAACTGCACACATTCATAAGGTAGACGGTCAACTAACAATACCACTACTAGATCTGTACCCAAGAGATTTTTTTTTAAAAAAGGAAAAATACCTAGATGTACAAAAATATTTGTAGCAGCTCTTTTCTGCTAGAAAAGAATTAGAAATTGAGGGCATGCCCATCAATTGGAGAACAAATTATGATATGTAATTATAATGAACAAATTGTGATACATGATTATAATGGAATACTATTGTGCTATAAGAATTATAATGAAATATTGAACTAAAAGAAATGTTTAACATGGTTTTTCCCTTCTGTTCTAATTTTTCTTTTACAACATGATTAATATGGAAATATATTTAACACAAATGTACATATATAGTATATATTAGATTGCTATCTTGTGGAGGAGGGAAGGAAGTGAGAAAGGGAGAAAAATCTGGAATTCAAAATCTTACAATAATGACTTTTAAAGACTATCTTTACATGTAATTGGAAAAATTACTATAAAATTACTATTAAGTGGAGGGGGGAAGAAAGGAGCAGAATGGTCTCAGAAAAACCTAGAAAAACTTCCTTAAGACGATACAAAGTAACAACTATAAGATAATTACCTATGAATGACTTAGCAATTCTCAGAAATACAATGAAGCAAGACAACTTATGCCCCAGAGAACTAATGATGCCTGAGTACAGACTGAAGGGTACTATTTTCACTTTATTTTTCTTCAGGTTGTTGCTTTATTTTTTGGTCTATGTTTTTTTTCTCACAACATGAGATATATGGAAATGACTTGCACATGTGTCATCTATATTGAATTGCTTGCTTCTCAAAAGAGAGAAAGGGAGAAAAGGGAAAGAATTTGTAATTAAAAAAAAGTATTAAAAATTATTTTTACACATAGAAGAGAATGGATCTTTCTTTTCTTCTTTAAACTATTTAGAGTATATGCCTAGTAACAGAATGGAATCCATAGATGGATGCTCAGGTTTAGAAAAGAGAATGTTTTAGTACAAAAGTCAAGAAAAAAATATTTCATTTCTCTAAGTATCATGGAGCTTGACAAACCTAAAATCTTAAAAAAAAAAAAAAAAGACATGAATTCTCATCTTGCCTTAAGCTTATGTAATCCTAGAAAAATGACTGTCATATTTCAAAAAATTTCTACAACTGTCCTTAAGAATCCATTCCTCAATGTTAAGTAATTCTCAGAGAAAGCAGTTCTCCTTCATGTAGACCTGAGTCATTTTTCAGGAATAAATTTTATTAAAGCTCTTTTGGTTTATATTAATATTAAAGCTGTCCTTAGATATAATAATACAATTATGCCATTAATAAAAGTCACCTGTGATAATGATTCTTATCCATTGCTAATTTCATATGATGCTCCTTTCAAGAGTATATAATGCAAATTAATCAAATTAACTGCCATGGGATCCTACTTCATTTCAGTTAATAGTTTCACTCAAGAACATATTAATCATGCTTAAGTATTATTCACCATGAAGCATATCTATCTGGCTTCAACACTTATCAACTTCCTATCTAATATTAAACTGTTTTGTCTTTCATCCACCCAGTTTAACTGTGGGACCCCTGTTTTTATTTGAAAACATAAAACTTTTCTAATTTTAGTTCTTTAGATAGAAAAAATGAGAAATCAGCATTTCATAAACTGGGGTACCTTTGAAACTTTGGCCTATTTAGCACACCTGAATCAAGTGGAAAATAGTGCTTTGGTCCATGTAAGAGGTTAAATATTGAAGAACATCTTTCCCAAGGGATCATACTCTATTTTATATTCAAAGCAAACTTCACCAGGTAAATTGGCAACTTGCCGTTCAAGTCAGTTATTAGCCAACAATAATTCAACTGCAAAAGCCTTTTAGGGTTTGCAGTCTTTTACAGATAAAACATCACCTACCCTTATTAGAATAATGATGCTATAAGAATTATTTATTGTCAGTTCTTTCTGTGTGTATGTGTTGGACTGTGTAGTCACTGAAACCTCTTCCAACTCTGAAATTCTATAAATTCTTTGGTTTGATCAGCTGAACAAAATGATTTTTTCTTTTAATTCATGAATCTGAGTCAATTAATGGAACCCCTTAATCATCTTCCCTGCTTAGCTTTTTGCTTTTTGTGCAGCTCAGTCTTTCCCTCATTTTCTTTCCAATAGTACATATATAGTGTGTGTGTGTGTGTATATATATATATATATATATATATATATATAGTTAATATATAGTTAGTAAACATCTCTGGGGAATCTGAAAATCTGGAATAACAATGGGAAATGGGCTAGGAGATCATTAATGGTGAATGTTTCCATTCAGGAATATTTAGTCTAATTTCCTTTTTACTTTTATATAATAATGTGACTGCAAGGGGAAAAAAAGATTATTTAAAATTCATGATGATAGTATTGCCCCACCCTGATTTATCAAGGAACATCTTGATACTAAAGGGTAGAATTGCTGAGAATGCCAGTCTACTTTTTTATACTGAATTTCTTCTTCCCAGCATCTGCCAGAGTGGGAGGAGGAGAAAGTGTGATAATCTGGAGAGTCAGAAAAGAATGTGTGGTTTAGATGGGAAGTAAAAAGAGAAAAATGTCACTGAGAAAAAAATACCAGAAATAGGCAACTAAAAAAAAAAAAAAAAAGGCAAATAGGAGCTAATTCTAGAAATAAGTTTTGTGTGAGTGTAAAAAAGATGCTTTAAGAGAAAATAGGACAGATAGATGGTCTGTCAGACAGTGAAGTTTGGCTTTAAGAGATACTATTGTTGAGCACTAATAACTTAATTCCAAAGATACTGGTGATTTCTCACAAAGTCCTACCTGAGTGCTTCATTCAACCCAATTCCATAAGTACTTATTAAACATCTATTCAGTACCAGGTATTATGAACAAATGAATGAGCATGTACTAATTCATATGTACTAGGAACTTTGCTAAATGCCAACGATACAAATGCAAAAGCAAAAAAGTCCCTGCCTTTAGAGAGCTTAGATTCTAATGGAGGGGACAACATATATTTGAGAATGGTAAAAGAGAACAGAGTATTTGGAGAAATCACAGGAACAGTGGTTTGATCTATAAGACAGTGATTTTTATGATATGTATTTTTTGAGCAGGGATGGAAGAATGGCAAGGTGGCTAGAAGGGATGTGAAACATGGCCTAGTTGGAGTAGTCTGGGACTGCCTGGAAACATGGTGAACCAGCAAAATAATTTCAATAATCAAGATAGCTAGGGAAAGTATTCATTGTCTTACTTGTGAAGGATACACAAAAAAATAAAACCAAATAGTTCCTACCCTCAAGAAGCTTATGTTCTTTCAAGGTAATTAACAAGCATACAAGTAAAAAAATACAAAATAGGCAAAAAATCATTTCAATAAGTAGGTGCTTGAATAGAGAGCATTTCTAACAACTGCAGGGGATAAGGAAATGCCTAGTAAAGGAAGCAGCACTTGAGCTGTGTCTTAAAGGAACTAGGAATTCCAAGAAGAAAATTCTCTATATGGAAGACAGTCACTGCAAAAGCATAGTAAAGAAAAAGAAAGTGAAAGGTTATGTAGAGGAAACAATCCAATTTGGCTTAAATCTGTGTATGTCCAGGTAAATGATGGGAAGCTGGTCTAGATTCTAGAATGGTAAGCAGGAGAAATTTTGTAGATGGTTTTAAATGCCAAACAGGAGTTTGTGTCTGATCCTAGATGCAACAGAGAACTTCTTGAGCAGGAAAGAGATAGGGTCAGATTCATACTTTAAAGATCAATTTCATTACAGTGTTCAGGATATGCAAGCAAAAGGAGACACAGGAGGCTGGGAGATCACTTAAGAGGTCATTAATGTTTAAACAAGAGGACCTTTAAAAAATTGATACATAACTTGTTAGAAGAGAGAAGGAGACATGTAAGAGATGATGTACAAGTAGAATCAACAAGCGTTGGCAATTAAATGGATATGAAGGAAAAAGAAAACAAAAAAAAAAAGCATGAAAAATAAAATTAATTGTATTATAATTGAAAAATTTCTAGTTACTGATGTAAAGTCTATCATGTGTGTATATAAGAAGATCATGACTTTCTACAAGGCAAAAATAAAAATTAATATCAAATTAAAATAAAAACAAGAAGATATGGCATATAACTAAGGCAATACCACCTAGACTTACATAAACATGCTACTGATTACTAAAAATGACAAGAAAATATTCATAGACTATTTCCTAAGGAAATTTAAGCAATGTAAGTCAGGCACCAAAATTAGGAAACTGAAAAGGCTCAAATCACCATAGCCATCAAACATTACTTTCTTAGCAAAGTGGAAAGATTTGGAAGCTAAGAGCAAACATGGCTTAGAACATAAACGTAACTGTAAAAATCTCAGAGAGGAGGATGGTGGATGATTATGAACAATATTATTTCAAAGAAAAGAGCAGTAGAGAGAAAAAACCGTTTATATCAAAGGGTAGTAGGGGTTAGGAGGGGGAGGAGAAGTAAGTATAGAAAGTAAATAGCATGTTTTGGAAATGACTAAGATGAAATTGGAAAGATATGATAAAATTTTAAAAAGATTTCTTGTAACAAAATCTTTTCTTCAGCAAGAGCAACAGAACTACCAAATTTGAATTTTAACATAACAATACCCCAATGTATTTCAAAAATAAGTAGAAAGAGCACTAAAGAAAGCAAAAAAGACAAAACTGATTAGAATAGAATGATTATAGAGAGAGAAGGCTCATGTTGAAGGTAACACAATTTTGAGGTCACTGACAGGCTTGAATCTCAAAATATGTGAATAGAGAGACAATACCAGTGGGTGGAGGGAGAAAAAAAAAATCAAGACTTTCAAAGCAACTCAGGACAACATATTTAGAGCTACAAGCAATCTCAGAGGCCATCTTGTTCATCTTGTTCAACACTATTTCCCAGATGTAGAAACTAAGGGTGAGAGAGAATTGGTCAACTTACATGTGTTGGCAGCAACATCTCAAGGATTCTAACCCCAGAATCCAGAACCACAAGTCTTTTCCTTAAAATTCTCTTTTAAAGGGTTTTAAAGGGTTCTTATCTTTTTGAAGTTCCCAGATACTGGATACATTTCTCCCTTGTCCCTTAACATATTCACTATTTCTTCAGCAGCTTACAAACTTCTTGAGATCAACATACTATTTTTCTTTTTGTAGTAATTTTTTTAAACTTAAATACAAAATGAGAAAAAGAAAAAACTTGGAAAATATGTAGTAGTATTCTCCTTCAACTGACTTCTCCTTTCCTCTTTATTATCATTCAAAAAGGAACCAGGGAAAAATATTAACAATAATCAGCAATATTTGTACTCTTCCATCTCTATAAATTTTCATGAGAATAACCATCTGCTAAAAGTATAACAAAGGAACAAGTTATGTAGCTACAAATTATATTTTACAGCAAAGCACACTTTTGTGAGCAAGTAAGTGAAAGACTTAGAAAATACAAAATCCCATGGTACTTAGGGTTAGTTGACTACAAAAATACATTTTTCTCTAGTGGAGAATAGAATCTTAAAGACTCTCCTCCCAAGCATGTATCAACTTTGTTCTGATGACCCTCTGATCATCAATACCAAGCAAGGTATAAAACAGTAAAATGTATATTTTCCTCAGATAATATGCAGTATAACAGAGCAGGTAACCAATGTAGCATGTACACAGATGGTATAATTGAGGTTGGCCAGTGCCACATGAAACAGATGGTAAAGGTGTCCAGATCTCCTCATTTACTTGTTTATACTCTGCAGGCTGCCCCAGAATCCCTCGAGAAGGCTTGGCCTAACTACCTATACTAGAGGGAAAAAATGGATGAACAATGTGTATTGTCCAGATTATAACACGCATCTAGATGGACTCTGACCATTAGTAAGTCTTTCTTGTATGCTCAATTAATGGAATTAAAGCTAAGGGCAAAATTGAAGAAGAAACCTTTCAGAAGTTGCATAGTACTTTTAATGACCCTAATTTCTCTGAAATAAAGGTTGATCTTTTTAGAAGCAGTATTTTTTTTTAATTTTATTTTCAAAACATACACAATTAATTTGACAACATTGACACTTGCATAGCCTTGTGTTTCAGATTTTCTCCTTTCCTTCACCCCCCTCCCCAAGATAGCAAGCAATTCAATATATGTTAAACATATTAAAATATATATTAAATCTGTGTAAATATTTATACAATTTTCTTGCTGCACAAGAGAAATCAGATCAAAAAAATAAAGTAAATGGTAGAAAAACAAAATGTAATTGAACAACAACAAAAAGAGTGAGAATGTTATGTTGTGATCTACACTCAGTTCCCACAGTCCTCTCTCTGAATGTAGATGGCTCCCTTCATCACAAGATCATTGGAACTGGTATCAATCATCTCATTTTTGGAAAGAGTCACATTCATCAGAATTGATTGTCCTATATAATATATTGATGTTGTCTTGTACAATAATCTCCTGGTTTTGTTCATTTCACTCAGCATCAGTTCATGTAAGTCTCTCTAGGCTTTCTAAAATCATCCTGCTGATCATTTCTTATAGAAAAATAATATTCCATAACATTCATATACCATAACTTATTCAGCCATTCTGATGGACATCCACTCAGTTTACAATTTCTAACCACTATGAAAAGGGTGGCTATAAACACTTTTGCACATGTGGGCCTTCCTTTAAGATCTCTTTGGGATATAAGCCCAATAGAAAAACAGCAGTATTCTTCTGATGATGTTGGAGAACAATCTCCAAAGAATTAAAAGTTGAGGATCACTCACAAAAAGAAATTAAGATCAGAGCAGATTGCAATACATTACTGAAGAATTTCAAACTACAACAAACACCTAACCTCAGACTTCTGTGAGATAGTTCAAGAGTCTAAACTGAAAAGCCTTGGGAAGAGCTGTTCCTCAGCTGTGTCTTTCCCTCCCCACCATGAATCAATATCACCAGCCCAATTCCAACACATGCCCCATACCTATCACTCTAAAGGGACCCACCTTCCCTCAATACCTCGAAAACCAACTGCTGACCCACTGCCACCAATTAGCAGGTAACCAAAAGCCCTGGGAGTGGCAGCCAGCCAAACACTCCTGGCATGTTTCTGGCTTAGTTCCTCAAAGCAATAATCCTGGGGGGGAAAATCCCAGGGGAAAAGCAGCCAAATAAATACTTTCTGGGTGTTTCACTCACAGCTACTGAAGACTTGGGGGGGGGGAAGGGAGGGGAGGTCTTGTCACAAAAGTATTTGGCACTGTCAAACAGTTCAACATCAGAAACTGATGGGATTCTATGAGCAGAAGTAACATGAAAGATGAATGAACATCTCTTTTGCTACTATGTCTTAAGGACAATTTGGACTTTTTTTAGTCTAACTGGCAATAAAACATTCTGTATGTTAATCTCCTCCATTAGATTGTGAGCCCCTTGAAAGCAGAAAGTCTTAAATTCTCTATTTGGTTCCCCCCAAAGCTCAGGGCTTTGCATAGAGGGGAGGTGCTTGAAAAGTACTTTTTCTTTCATTCACAACATATAGTAGCCCACACACTCTAAGAATAGATATGATCAAAACAATCTATCACCTGGGGGCCAATCTTATGGTGATACATCTCTTTAAATTTTAGCATCAAAGCTGAAACACAGCGTTTACATCATAAAAAAAGAAAGCATAATGTAGTGAAAAGAATGATGAATTTCAAGTCAACTAATAATGCATTTTACACACATACACACACACACATTCTTTTTCCTATTAATTAATAACCTTAAAGCTTTATTTTTAATAGCAAACTTTCAATCTGGAAAAGTCAGGTCAAAAAGTGTTTATACTACACCTACTATATCCTAGATACTGGAATTCAAGGAAATGCAGAAAACAGGAGTTATATTTCAGTGCAGACATTCCACCCAAAATGCACACACAAGTCCTACAAGGTTCCTGCTTCCTGCTCAATCAATGAAGCTCCTCAACCATGCTAAATAATCACATTTCTTCTACTTTTCAGTCATGGCTGAAATACAATGCAAGCTATTTTATATCACTTTTTTTGTACATCCACACATACAAATTCTAGTAGATTAAATAATAAAGCAAATTTATACAGCTTCTAAACATATGTTTAAAATACTTTCACATAAATATTTAACTCTTCACTATAAAATATTATCTTTTATAAATAAAAAGTCAGTGTGGGTAAGTACTCTAAAGGGGAAAAAAAGTATCAGTATATAAAGAAATTTCCTATACCTGGATAATTATTCAGATCATACAGCTTGGACCCAAATTACTTTCTCTTAGATTAATTAAACTAGAAGCTAAATTACAAAAATTCTGCTGATAAATAAAACTTGATGAACTATACTCTAACATTAAGGTCAAAAAACACAATAAGCATTTCATTTAAATTCACCTGCCAAGAAGATAAAATACTTGCCCCATTAGAAAGCTTCTGACAGCAAACAAAAGCTTTGGTAGAATTGTGTAGTACAGAATATAATCTATTGGGTTTCTTTTTTTCTTTAACAGCCAAATGAAATTTTCAGATATAAACTGAGATTGTAGTATTACTTTCATCAAACACTTAAAGAATATCAAATAATGCATGCAACACTATTTCTTCATATTCTGAAGAAAGGAGTGCTGGATGCATTGTGATAAAAAGATTATGAAAAAAAGTCATTTCCCCGAGTACTAAAATAGGTGTGGTTCAATTAAGATGTACAATATTTTAATAGTCTTTGGAGATATACAAGCACAGAAAAATCTTAATGAAAAGGAAAACCTGTCATCTCAATAAAGGTGATTTACTTTTTGGGGTCTCAGTTTCCCACTTGTACAAGGAGGAAGCTGGACTAGATAATCTGTAAAGTGTCTTTGCAAATTTAAATCTCATGGCTCATATCTTTCTGATAAAAGACATTTTTAGCAAAAACTAAAATAACTTTACCAAGTTTCAGCACCAGAAAGCAGAAACTCATAAGGAAGAGAATAAAGACAACTTGGTTCTATTCTGTATATAGAACAATATAGAATTAACCCTAAACCTATAAAGTTGAGTTACATATCATTTGTGGATGGCCTGAAGGAGTCAGAAGAGGCAAAGGGAGCACTAAATTAGAAAATAAATGGCAGGACATCAAAAACAAGCATCAACTTTCTATCGATTTTAAATAATAATGCTCCCTATCAAACATCCCCAAATTACATTAATGTGTTGAGAGATTAGGGAAGTTCCTGTTTGACTTGCAAAATTATGTTTAAAAGATGTGAGACCTGTCCATACTATCCATTATATCAATCAGCCCCCCATGATAATTAATTTTTTGTGTGGTAAGGGATAAGATGGAAATGACCCATTGGTTCAATCCTATCATCTTTACAGATGAGAGTTCTGAGACCAAGAATAAAGTGAGTTGCCACATTTACACATAGTAAGCAGTCTGGTGATATGATTCCAAATCCATTTACCTCTCTCCTATCACAATACCTCCTTCATATGATTTAGTGACATGTCTGCCCAGGTTTTCATTTTGTGGCATCTAGTTAACAATTGCTCTGAGTCTTCTTATGATGTGTATAAGGATATTTTTCTTAGAAACTTTTTACATACACTTTCATGTGTCTTCCTCTCTGGGAATGCAAAATGAATTAATTTTGTTTGCTAGAGAATACACACACACAAGCAGGCACACATATTGCCAAATTAATAACTGAAACCTTCTCCCCCAATTTGAAATTTCTGTACATTGCAAGCTTCTTTCTGCCACAAAGAGAACCCGAGTTGTTACATATAGAGAGAACCCCCAGGGGAAAACTATAATCACCTTTAGCATCTTTGATTTCTCACTAGAGGGAACAACTCAAGGCCACCCTCCTGGCAGTGGCCAAACAATTAGAATTGGAACTCCCTAAGAATACTCAAGTCCATATAGATCAATCACTATCCTTTGCTCAAAGTGTGTGCCCTGGCAGCATCCTCTCCATTTCGGTTAGGTAATACCATGAACCTCCTCCTGCTCTTTTGAGAGAGATATGGAACAGTCATAAAGGCAGCTCTGCCCTAACTTGCCCTTTGAACATTATAGAGGAAGTTTTTTTTTTTTGTTTTGTTTTTTTAAATGGCGGAAGTAGAGGGGGGGGGGAGATGTCATGGGGAGAGAGTGCACTTCTTTCAACATTATATTGCAAAGTTATTACAAATTCTCGCAGCACAGAATTCTGTGCCATGAGCAACAACAAAAATGAGAACCAGTACAGTATGCCTAGAAAATTGATTGTCTGCCACCCCTCCTCATTTTAACCCTAAAAGCCAGAAGAAAAAAATCTCTCTTGACTTCCAATTATAGCTTCATAGCCCCAGCCAAGGTAACATCTTGACTATGCCCAGTTAGATTTCAAGAGCTGTGGGGAAGAGCAGGAAAGGCATTAAATCCCTTTCAGGGCATTCCAATCCTATGCCTCTCATTCCCTCAACAAACTGCAATGCTCTGAGATCTCAAAATTTACCTCCTGGAGCTAACAGATAATACTTTGATTCTCTGACAATAATCACCCTGAAGTCCCTCACCCTTCAAAGGAAGACTGTCTCTGGAACACATCAAAAGTGGGAGTACTTACCCAGTACAAAAGAGAATTGGGAAGCAATCTTAAGAGATGCCATAACAGTCACATACTTTGCTAAGTATTTACAGATATCATCTCCTTTGTTTCTGACAACTGCAAAGTAGGTAGCTACTATTATCCCATTTTGCACTTGGGGAAACTGAGACAAGGACTAAGTGACACAACCCTGTATCACACAGTTAGGCAGCATCTGAGGCTCACACTGAACTCAGCCTTCCTGCCTCCAGGCTCAATTCACCACCTCACACCAATAATCTTCATTCAAGTTGCTGCAGTGAATGGCCTTAATTCCCTGTTCTAGGTAAAGCATCATAGATGGCCACACTGTCAGACTTGGACAGGAAGCCCTGAATTTGAATTGAGCCTCTAGTTATCAACTAGTTATCTAGTTATGAAACTAGCTGATCATGGCCTAGGTCCACAACCTTCCTCAGTTCAGAGTAGGTGCCTAATATATGTCTATAAAATTAAGAGTTGGAGAATGACATGTAGGGAAATGAAATGACATCTAGAGGCTAAGGATAAATTCAGTTTTCCAGTAGGTTACAGACACCAATTGAGCCCAAGCAGAAATAGCTGGAAGATGCTGGAGATGCAATACTGAACAGAGCATGAAAGACCAGGGCTGGATAAGATTTGAGGAATCATTCAGACACAAACAGCATCATCACTTATCTACAGGTCAAATTTCTGACAACCCAAACTATCTGGAACAACTACAAGCAAGGAAAAGGAGGAGGTGAAAGGAGGAGGGAGAAGAGGAAAAACAATATGGGGAAGAGGAGAGGAAGGAAAAGGAAGAAGAGGGGAGGGAAGGGAAGAGCAAGAAGAGGAAAGAAGGGAGAAGGAAGAAGCAAAGGAAGAGAAGAAGGAAGAAGAGAAGGAGGAGAGGGAGAACAGACAAGAGGAGGAAGAGGGCAATGAGAAAAAAAGAGAAGAAAAGTAGAAGAGGAGAGAAAGGGTCTTAGCTACTGAAGTAGTTGTCACAAATACAGCTACAGAAGGAAAAGATTCCACATATTCAGGATTTACTGCCTCTCAGTCTATATAAAGATATAACTACTTTGTGAGCTCATTTCCCCCACCACAGAAGATCAAAATAGATTTTTTAAAAATTAGAAGGTACAGGGCTACAAGAAGCAGGCCTACTGACAGTCGGAGTACCAGGCAATAATGAGAGAGAAGTCAGGAAAACAACTATATTATAACCCGACACAATAATGAATGGTTATAATGGTGACTGAGTCATCGAGAAAATGTTAAATGATGTTTCATATATTCTGCTTAAGAAAGCAGGAATAGCAATGTATTCTTTTTTTAAGACAATGTTGGTCTTTATTGGTGAAATTAATTACCCACAGAAAGATCAGAAATCTTGAAAAATATCAGCATATCTTTCTTTTTTTTATTATAGCTTTTTATTTACAAAATATATGCATGGGTAATTTTTCAGCATTGACAGCTGCAAAATCTTTTGTTCCAACTTTTTCTCTCCTTCCCCCCACTCCCTCCCCTAGATGGCAGGTTGACCAATACATGTTAAATATGTTAAAATATAAGTTAAATGCAATATATGTATACATATCCATACAGTTATTTTGCTGTACAAAAAGAATTGGACTTTAGCAATGCATTCTTAAAACGTTTCCAACAAAATGGCAAAAAAAAAAAAAAATTTTAATTTTAAGGAATACACTGTAAGAAATGACCAGCAGGATGAATACAGAGAGGACTGGCAAGACTTACATGAACTGATGCTAAGTGAAATGAGCAGAACCAGGAGATCATTATATACCTCAACAACAATACTGTTTGAGGATGTATTCTGATGGAAGGGGATCTCTTCGATAAAGAGAGCTAATTCAGTTTCAATTGATCAAGGATGGAAGAAGCAGCTACACCCAAAGAAAGAACACAGGGAAATGAATATAAACTGCTTGCATTTTTGTTTTTCTTCCCGGGTTATTTATACCTTCTGAATCCAATTCTCCCTGTGCAACAAGAGAACTGTTTGGTTCTGCACACATATATTGTATCTAGGATATACTGTAACCTATTTAACATGTAAAGGACTGCTTGCCATCTGGGGGAGGGGGTGGAGAGAGGGAGGGGAAAAATCGGAACAGAAGTGAGTGCAAGGGATAATGTTGTAAAAAATTACCCTGGCATGGGTTCTGTCAATAAAAAGCTTAAAAATAAATAAATAAAATACATATAGATTTTAAAAAAAAGAAGAGGGGTGGGGGGGAGAGGGAATACACTTCAGTGAGCTGTAAAATTTTCCCCTATTCTTCCCAAATATCAGATAATATTTTCTAAAATTGAAATCTTAAAGAGTGGAAAACTTTGAATCTCTGCAGTTAAAAGTGTAAACAAATATGGAATATACAAGGAAATACTTTGGAGAGTTAATAGTAACACTATTACTGTTCATATAATGCTTTCAAATACTATGGAAATTAGACAGTATTTATCCAATTATCCAAATTTAAGAAATGGGGAAATTTAAGTCTAAAGAGTTGAAAGTCAAAAACAAGTACTCCTTCCATATTTATTATAACTTGATAGTTTCTTGATCAATGGAGCTACAAGCTCTTTCTAATCAAGGAAATAAAGAGCAAAGTTCATGCACTAGGAAGCAGAGTCATAAGTCAGTCACTTAGTATCTTCCCATACTTAGGATAGAGCCTAACACATAGTAGGCATTTAGTAAATATTCAATGGCTTATGGTGCCTGAAAATTAACACTTGTCCATGAGGAAAATAAAAAAATAAAAATCCTTATTACCTTTAATACAAGTATTTCTTAAGTATCTATTCTATACCCAACATGATGCTAGATAAGATTAGGAAACAAACAATAAAGGGTAGAAGGTAAAGAACACTGTAGTGGGAGTCAGGAGAGCTAGATTGGGGTCCAGAGTGTGAGTGCTCTATGTTTAGTCATTTGGGCTCTCTGGTAATTATCTGGTAATTAAGAAGGCTACACTATGCTGTCTCTATGCTACCCATAAGTCTTAACTTTTTTTTTAGTTAGTAAGACTAAAATTTACATAGGTGAAAAAATAAGTCAACAATATAGAACAGAACAGAATGCATAGTACAGGTAATAAATACTACGACTCAAATCTCTGCTAATTCTTCTGTGATTTTTTTTTTTGGGGGGGGGAGTGCCATTATGGCACCATATGTGACTCTGGGGCAAGCCTCTTTGGACCACAAGCTTCATATACAAAATAAAGCAGTTATATTGACACCACATCCCTAGAACTAAGCCCCTTTCTAGCAATTGAGCTTTTTAAGATTCTCTCTACTCTGGATGTTTCAATGTTCTGCTATTTGTTCACTCATGTCAAAATTATTTAGGCAGATAAGTAACATACTGACTTAACTTCTTTATGAAGTACACAAATCTGCTACACAGAATTAAAATATAGGATACTAACAAGAGCTAGAGCATTATTAACCTCATCAAAATAATCTACAGACCAACACATGTTATTTAAAATCACAGTTGGCTATCAAGACGTGACTTTTAACATTAAGAAAATTCAAAAGATGATAGGAGTATATGGAATGTTTTAAGAGACTTAATGTTTAATAGTTTAAAATAAATTACGTTTGTATTAAAATCATAGTTAAGGGGTAGCCTACATAGCTGGAAGACTGGCTCCCACACTCACTCACTCACATCCTTGTTTTGGGAATAGATCCCAAGTTCCATTCCACTCCTAGTTATCCTTTCTAGAGCTAGCATTCAGAAGAGGCCCACAACAGGAAGGGTTTGGCAGAAAATTTCATTCTTGTGGGACAGCTAGGTGGTGCAGTGGATAGAACATCAGCCCTAAAGTCAAAAGATTCTGAGTTCAAATATGTTCTCAGACACTTAACACTTCCTAGCTGTGTGACCCTGGGCAAGTCACTTAACCACAATTGCCTCAGGGGGGGAAAAAGAAAAGAAAAGAAAAGAAAAGAAATTTTCATTCATGGGCAGATAAAAGAGGAACTTTTGGAAGAGAAAAATAGAATGAAATGGACATGTCAAATTCAAACAGAAATTGGCTCCAGGATCCTTGAATATAATACTGTTTTTCAAAGAAATAACTTTCATTTCTAGGGGCATAGGTATTATTAAGTCTCTAGTGCTTTATCTCTATACTGCACTGTTTCTAGGATTCTAAAAGGCAGTGTACAAAAAGGTCTGCTCTCTATATTCTCATGGGACCCAAATTTATTATGCAAATTAAGCAGCAATTGTAGTTTATGATTGAAATATCTTCCATGAATAGATACATATTCTGTTTTTCCCCACAAGTTTTATACCTCTGTCTAATCATTTAATTAGTAAAATCAAGTCATTTATATTCCTTTAAGCTTAAATTCAATTGAGAAGTAGAAAAAGGGTGATATTTCATTATTCATCTTAAGCTAATGTTCTTTTATATGGAGAGCTTCTGTAAATGTACCAGAACAATTGTGTTGATACAATTTGTATTGCTTAAAATAATGATGTATTATGTTGATGTTTGCCAAGCTCACAATAAGAGAAATTGCCAGAAAAAAAATTTTTATACTGTGATTAACTACTAGGGTTTTAATTGGGATAACAAACAAAATTATAAAGACAAGTTTTTGTTGAATTTTTAAAGCTTTCTCCAGCATATAAAATGGTCACTTAATTAAAAAATTAACACTCAAAAGTCAGAGCTCACTTATTTCTTTTCTGTAAATAGTTCATAACACTTTATTATTGTTTACCTTAAAAATCAATGTGTTACCTAATTCTATAAAACTTAAACAAAATTAATTCACTTGGCTGAAGTTACCTGTTTCTATTGGGCTCTGGCCTGATCTCTCTATTTTGCTCATCTCTTTCTGTCTCCAGAAGAAACATAATGTGAATACTGAAAGGATATACTAAATAAAACAAGTACAAACAATAAAAAAAAAAAATTGGAAACTGATCACACTGTACATTAATTACAAATTACAGTACATGTTCAAAAATATCTATCTTTACAGTATTACTAGGAAGATCAAATGAGATAAAGCATGAATGAAGCATTACACATATGAGATTTTACTAAAATACAGAGTTTTTGAGAGCAGAAATTCTTATTTTATTACTTTTATCACTAACAATACACTTGAACCATCCCTATTAGATAATTAATATCAGACAATGCTGGTTGATAATGTTAAGCCTTTAAACTATTTGTTAACTATAACAGAGAACACTGTTTATTGTTTTTGTTTCCTTAGTTGATGGAGGAGGACGTGAATAAATCTGAATTATCTAGTAATGTTCAAATATGGAAACCAGGAACCTAGAGAATTCAAAAATTGAGATCAAAGTGAGAAATGCTCTAGAAGTGAACAAAACATTTTATTTCTAGAGAAATTGTGACAAGTACATTGTATATGAAATTTAAGAAGCAGTATACTGTTCATTTGCTTAACTTTTTTTTGTAATACAGCAGAGTTCTGTAGCATTCTTTACACCAGACATTGATTTAAAAAAAAAATTTTTTTAAGGACAGTACAGGTTGTTAATTTAGTCAGATTTGTACCAACTTTATTTTCAGAACAAATAGTAGTACCCCTGTGAAATTTTAATTTGGGAAAAATAATAACTCCCTAGAAAGTAATATTTCTTCTCATTTAAAATACCTCCATTGATCATTATACACGGCAACAACTAGACTATACGATGATCAATTCTGATGAACATGGCTCTCTTCAACAATGAGATGATTCAAACCAGTTCCAATTGTTCAATGATGAAGAAAGCTATCTACACCCAGAGAGAAGACTATGAGAACTGAGTATGGAACACAGCATAGCATTTTCACACTTTCTGTTGATGTTTGCTTGCATTTTGTTTTCCTTCTCAGGCTTTTTTTCTTTCTAGATCCGATTTTTCTTATGCAGCAAGATAACTATATCAACATGTATCCATACATTGGATTTAACATAGCTAACATTTTTAACATGTATTGGACTACCTGCCATCTAGAGAAGGAAGTAGGAAGAAGGAGGGAAAAATTTGGAACAGAAAGTTTTGCAAGAGTCAATGTTGAAGAGGGAGGAATTTATGACCAAAGAAGAACTAGAGATCACTATTGACCACAACATAGAAAATTTTGATTATATCAAATTGAAAAGTTTTTGTACAAACAAAACAAATGCAAACAAGATTAGAAGGGAAACAATAAACTGGGAAAAAATTTTTACAATCAAAGGTTCTGATAAAGGCCTCATTTCCAAAATATATAGAGAATTGACTCTAATCTATAAGAAATCAAACCATTCTCCAATTGATAAATGGTCAAAGGATATGAACAGACAATTCTCAGACGAAGAAATTGAAACTATTTATATACATATGAAAATATGCTCCAAATCATTATTAATCAGAGAAATGCAAATTAAGACAACTCTGAGATACCACTACACACCTGTCAGATTGGCTAGAATGACAGGGAAAGATAATGGGGAATGTTAGAGGGGATGTGGGAAAACAGGGACACTGATACATTGTTGGTGGAATTGTGAACACATCCAGCCATTCTGGAGAGCAATTTGGAACTATGCTCAAAAAGTTATCAAACTGTGCATACCCTTTGATCCAGCAGTGTCTCTACTGGGCTTATACCCCAAAGAGATACTAAAGAAAGAAAAGGGACCTATATGTGCCAAAATGTTTGTGGCAGCCCTGTTTGTAGTGGCTAGAAGCTGGAAAATGAAAGGATGTCCATCAATTGGAGAATGGTTGAGTAAATTGTGGTATATGAATGTTATGGAATATTATTGTTCTGTAAGGAATGACCAGCGGGATGAATACAGAGAGGATTGGCGAGACTTACATGAACTGATGCTGAGTGAAATGAGCAGAACCAGGAGATCATTATATACCTCAACAACGATACTGTTTGAGGATGTATTCTGATGGAAGTGGACCTCTTCGATAAAGAGAGCCTTAATTGATCAAAGATGGACAGAAGCAGCTACACCCAGAGAAAGAACACTGGGAAATGAATATAAACTGCTTGCATTTTTGTTTTTCTTCCCGGGTTATTTATACCTTCTGAATTCAATTCTCCCTGTGCAACAAGAAAACTGTTCGGTTCTGCACACATATATTATATCTAGGATATACTGCAACCCATTTAACATGTAAAGGACTCTTGCCATCTGGGGGAAGGGGTAGAGGGAGGGAGGGGAAAAATCGGAACAGAAGTGAATGCAAGGGATAATGCTGTAAAAAATTACCCTGGCATGCGTTCTATCAATAAGAAGTTAAAAAAAAAAAAGAGTCAATGTTGAAAAATTACCTATATATATATGTGTTTTATAAATAAAAAGCTTTAATTAAAAAAATAAATAAATGAAATACCTCCATTAAAAACTTCAATATATCCTTATCTAAATTGAAATTAACTAGGGCTGAACCTAAGCAAAATACAATATAAGATGTACCATTTCATAGTCATTTTCAAATTCAAATTATTTCTCTTAACAATCAGTTTTTAATCAGACAATAATTCTGCAATGTATTTTCTCCACTAAAGTCCAACATCCTTATTTATTCCCCACCACATACAAAGAAGCTGAATGAATCCTCTTACTGTTACAGAGATGTTTCTTTTGTCAGAATTAAATTAGTCAATTTTCTGTTTTAGAGGGTGTTTTGTCAATAGGTTCTGTTAGAATATAACAGCTACTCTGGCAGGTAGACACACACTACCAAAAAAGTACCTTTAGGATTACTAATTGATCAATTGGGGAATGACTTGTATTCTTGTAAATCTGACACAGTTCTTTAAGATTTTAGAAATGAGACTTTTTCATAGTAAGATTGAATGATGACCAATTATGAAAAACCTGTTTCTTTTCAGTGGTTCAAGTGATCCAAGGCAATCTCAATGAACTTTGGATAGAAAATGCCATCTGCATCCACAAAAAAGAACCATGAAGATTGAATGTAAATCAACACATGCTATGTTCATTTCTTTTTTCTATTTTGTGGTTTTCCCTTTTGTTCTGATTTTTCTCTCAATATGATTCATAAAGAAATGCAAATGAAAAGTTAAAATTCATGTATGACCAGAAGAAAAATAATAAAGGATTACTAATTGAATATTAACTCTGCCACTTAATGTTACAAAGAAACTCAAAGAAAAACTAAGGAACTATTACTTTTTAATTCAACAATTCCAAGATCAAATTTTTCTTTAGTAATGATTTCTGAATATAGACTTTGATTTGTAGTAGTAGTAGTAACAACAAAAGTTGATATTTATATAAAGTTTGCCACAATACATTTTATCATAGAATAGTGCCTGAAACTAGTAAGCACTAAATAAATGTTTACTGGTTGACGAAAATACAGATATTACTATACTCATTTTACAGCTGCAGAAACTGATTTAAAAAAAAAACAAACCAAAAAATAACTGTGACATTTGCATCACCATACAATAAATACTTAAGTGTTAGAAACAGAATTTTAACCCAGTTCTCAACACCAAGTCCAGTAATCTCTTTACTATATCATGCTGCTAATCATAACTGATTTTTTTGTATTTTACAGTCCTCCCATTTTTTATTTAACAGAAAGAACACGAGAAGTCTTAATTATCTCATAAGATCAAGAAGAAATCCAATTACCTAATGAAATCTGTACAACTTGCACTGTTCTCCAAAACTTTTCCTTTTTTTCCTTAGATGATAGCTCTTTATGCACTCTTAGGTGATGCCCCTCAAAGGACAGGTTTGGCTTATCAGGAATATGAATGGTATAAAGGATACTTGATCTGTAGATAAAAAGATCTGTCTTAAAATCCAGTCTGACATTTATGTAAATTGTGACTTGAAGTCTCTGGGCCTCAGTTTTCTCATGTGTAAAATAAGTAGTCTAGAACAGATCCTTTCTGGATGCATATCTCATGAACCCTTCTGGATCAAGATTCTTTCTAGCTACAAATCACAGCAATCTCCTCCAAATGCTTTAGTAGTTAAGCACCTACTGTGTGACAAGACCTGGGCCAAGTGCTGGAGGAAAAAAAAAAGAAAAAGTCTATCCTGGGTCTGTAAAATCTCACAGTTTCATGAGGGAGATAACATGCAAACAACTCTAAAAACAAAATATATACACAATACACTGGAATTAATCATCAAAAGTTCAGGGTGACCTTAAGGCATCATAAGCAAATCTTCAAATATCCTTAAACAAATCATCTACATTAGAAAATCTTTACATATAAAACCAATGCCCAAAATTGCCTAACATTGGCTCACTGAAAAATTAAGCACAAGGTCTTAAAGATGACAAACTAAATTATCAGGTTTTGATTTATGCGGAATAAAAAGTTCTTAAAACAACTAATGCCTATCTTAAAGAAGAAATCAAAACCATGTAGGAAAAGATGAAGTACACATCCTTCCTGTCCGCTTTTGGACTTGTCCCAAAGATGCTTTCATTGAGCCTACAGAAGATGAGTTTATACCTGAGTACTCTGTCACACAAAGCAGTTATTTTATCCATCGGAACAAAAATCCTTTCAAAACTAAACATTAAAAAACAGTAGCAGGACTGTGGCTTCTCCCAATACTGTTTATATCTAAACTACTTCAAATATAAGATGAAAAAAGAGTAACTGACATCTGCAAACATTTTATATGCATTCATTACCTGATTTAATCTTTACAACCTATGTGCACATTGTCTTGCCATATATTTCAGGGTCTTCAAATGTCTATCAGATAATTGCATGAATGTGACAGTATCTATTATACTGTATAAAGATATAAAATGGGATCGTAGCATAGTAGATAAAAATTATTTAACATTTTAAGTCAAGAATATTTACCTTTAGCAAAAAGTAAAAAAACAAAAAACAAAAAAGGCTCTCATATGATATTGCTAACAGTTACATTTGTAATTTCTAAAGTTATATAAATTGCTAGATACAGTAGTTTGCAGACCCTAGTTAATGCCATCATAAAATTAGCCCCTTGATTCAAAGGCACTCATTCTAACAGACCCCCCCCCCAAAAAAAAAAAATCAACAAAAACCCTGAAGTCACTGTGAGATGAAGGTTGGGACAACTGCCAGTTCTAGTGTTTGGAACTGGTCTTTAACTTAGCTACAAAAGCAAAAGCACTGGTGCCAATAATAAGGACCAATTAAATAAGGGAAAACTGCTGAACTATACTGCTTCTCACCAACATTTGTAAACTTTACATTCTAATCCAATAAAGACCTTTGAAATTAAAAGTACTTCTAGTTTACAATCTATGGCAAAAAAAAAAAAAAAAAAAAAACCCACACAATCTAAAATTCTAAAACTACTTGCTAGGATTCTTGCGGGGTTATTTCCCCTTCTATGTCTCTTATAAGTTTTAGCACCATTTATAACAAAATTCATAACAATCAAGGTTTTTATTTTTAAGAATGATGTTTAAAGTGATATCTGTACCAAGTGAGGATGAAAACAGCCTAATTATTCATAAAGGGGATTATATAATTATGGCGAAATCTATAAATCCCTAGGCAAGGCTTTAGGTTCAACTTTTTACAATATATATAATCTTTATTCTAAATCTATTTCTTTTAAGGATGGGAAAAAAAAAGAAGTACCTAAATAAAAATGGTAAGAATGCAATGATGCCCTTAACACAATTATATCTATCTGTGGCATTTTTTAAAAATAAGTAAAATAAAGAGATCCAATCAAGCACTCTTTGTTTCACATTATGATCATTCTATCTGAAATTCAGCAATCATTTTTTTCTTGGATGTTCTAGGTTTCTTTGTCAGAAGGATATTGTAATTATTAAACATAGGCTGGAATAAATTGATTTTCTATCTCTTTGAATTAAAAACAGACAGAGTCATATTCATGAAAGACTTATAGTGCTTGAACAAGATGTTTGTCAACTTATTAATTTAGCAAAAATTTGCAAAAATCTTCTATATTCAATGCATTCTGCTGCGGGCAAGACAGATACAAAAATCAAGTCACACTCTCTAGCATTATGTGACTGCTAGAAAGAGACTGTTCTAAGCAATCTTGGGCCAAACTAAGGAATTTATGAATTCAGGCTAATAATTTAAGTATATAACTACCTTAGAAAATACGGCACCTATGTGACACAATGGGGGTGGGGGGGTGTCTAGAGTTAGCTTCTTGAATGCAAAGCCAGTCTCAGATGACTGGATGACTCTAGGCAAGTCACTTAAACTGTTTTCCTCAGTTTCCTTACCTGTAAAATTATCTGGAGCAGGAAACTGCTATTCAATTCAACAAAAAATACCACTCAAGTATCTTTGCCAAAAAAACTCCAAATGGGATCATGAAGAGTAAGACATGATTGAAATGACTGAACAAAAGACAACAAAATTATATCCAAGATCAGTTTCATATGAAAAATGGGAATTTAAGATCCCACTATGCTTGCTTCATCATTTATATGATGCATAAAAAGTTTACTAAGTGATTTATACACTTTATCTCATTTGAAATAGATTCTATTATAATTCTGATTTTAGAAATAGGTTAAATGGCTTTCCCAGAATCACAAAAGCAATTAAGTATATGAGAACAGAGTCAAACATATGTATTTTTGCCTCTAAATCTAATACTTGGTCACTTTGCATGTTCATCACATCCCAAAATCAAGAAGTGGCTAACATCTCTATAGAAATGTATTAAAAAATGCCAGGAGGTAATAAAAAAGTTCTATTCAAAAAAACTTCAAAATACATAAATTACTTATGACAACCTACTGAGATACACACAGGATATATTTCATCCTCCCTCCCAAAAAACAAACATACTGTAAATAATAAATACAACTAGAGTTATATTCATGTCAACATAATAAAAATGATAATACTTTAAAAGTTTATTTATGGATTTAATGTCATGCCAATCAAACTACAGAGAGTAAGTTGATAAAACTAGAAAAATTAGTAAAATTCATTTGGAGGAACAAAGATCCAGAATCTCAAGGAAATTTTTTTAAAATAGAAATTAACATAACCTAGCATTACTATATTTAAAACTGCACAATCATCAAAACTATCTGGTAACTGAAAAAATGGAAAGCAAAATACACTGGACAAACAAGCCTCAAAAATAAACAAACACAGTAGCATAGCGTTTAATAAACCAAGAACACAAAATTCTGAAGGCATTCCTATTTGACAGGAACTAGTGGGGAAATGGCAATGATTGGGCAGAAAAGAGATTTAGACTAGCATCTTACAATGTATAACAATAATCTCCAAGTAAAACACCTAAATATAAAAAGAATATAAATATAAAAATTTCTTAAAGAGGACAAAAGATCAGATCATTATATCACACTTTGAGAACCATTTACATGAACACTACTTCTCTCCAATTATAACTTCCTAGAGAGTAAAATACCCTTCATACTCGTAGTCTTTTTATCATAATTAGGCTAGCCTTCTGTATACCTATGACATATGTGTATATAAAACATCTGTACCAAAAGAAGGGAAAACTGAAAGTTTAACAAAACTTAATTTTGTTCCTCATAAAAAGTAACCCAGACAACATACCAGGTATGTAAGCAAATAACATTTCAGGTGTAAGGAAGTTACATCAGCGGGAAAAAAAATCTATTTATATATTCATTTTCACAAGAGAAATACATTTACCTTATCTGCTTTTTTCAATTATATTGTATTATAATTACTACTAATAAGGGTGATAGCCAGTATTTATATAGTGCTTTAAAATTTGCAAAGGGCTTTTAAGTTAGCAGTTTCATTTGATTTTCTCAGTAAGTTTGTGATATAGGTGCTATTATTATCTTCATTTTACAAATAATTAAAATATGGCTAAGAGAGGTTCCATGATTTATCTAGTCACTCACCTAATAAATAATCTGTCTGCAATAGGATTTCAACTCAGGCCTTCTGAACTTAACATAGAGCTTTCTATTTACTATATCACTTTATTGCCTCATAAAACAAATCACATCCCAAATTGAATTTCCAGGAACACCTTCCACAGGCCTTAATAAAAAGGACAACTTTTGAGAGCTTAAATGTGTGAAGTGACTATTTGACATCTGACAATGATGCCTACTTAAGGAGGATGATTTTTCTAAAGAACTACTTGTTTGATGAGACTTTCAAGAGGATGATAAAATAGTCTTTACTATTCATTATCAACAAGTAAAAGGCCACAGCACATGTTCAAATTGGAGCACAATTCTGAAACCCATGTTTTTGTGTGACACTGACTACTCCTTTCTTCAAAGACCAGAAAGAGTAGCTGTAGTAAGGCTCTCTTATAACTCTGTGGTACTCTGCTCACCACTTAGAAGGCTTCTTATTATGATGGGATCCCGGACCACAGAAGGCTAACCACTGTACTGCTGCAGCTGCTGCTTTTTATGAGGTCTCAGCCAACAAAAGCAATGATATACACAGAGGCATTTCCTAATGGTAAATTCTTATGAAAAAAATTTCCTTCATTTACTTATAACCAAAATGGTCACCAAAATAATCATTTTTAAAGTCTGTTAAGGAAAAAATGTGCTCAAAATATAAAACCACAGGCAAATACATTTAATATCTATTTGTGAACCTAAGGCAGTATGCCAAAACAGCGGAGTGCAGTCAACAAACAGAAGGGTTCTGTTGTGGGCTTTTTTTTTTTTTTAATCTTTAATTATTTCCCCAGGACTTCTGACTACACTTTAATTAATGTTCCAGGAAAAACTGTTTGTAAGTGGAGTTTTTGGTAAATCAAACAATAGTTTAAATCAGTAAGAGAAACTTCTCTTCACTCTCCTCCAGATCCCTTGAAGTAAAGAATACTACTGGACATAAAAAATTCTTTCTTAATTTACATGCCTAGCTCAGATTTTCTTTTGCTGTACAAGATCTTCTCAAAGCTGGTCACAGAGTTCTTAAATGTTCTCTCATTTTAACACTTCAAAAGATGCATAACTGGGGCAGCTATATGGCACAGTGAATAGAGCACTGACCCTGCATTGAGAAGGACCCAAGTTCAAATCCAGCCTTAAACACTTAAGACTTACTAACTGTGTGACTATGGGCAAATCACAAAATTGCATAATTTCATCAGTTTGGATACATTTCTCTCCACTGAAGCAGACTGCAATCACCGCCCTCCCCTCCCCCCCATCACCCAGACATAAGCAATGGAAATGGATTACATTTCTCAAGGCTTCCCACAAAATAATGCTTTGTAGAAACTTTGTTTGGAGAGTTACAAATTTTTCTCTCTTCTAGCAATTAAACTGTCCATTCTACTACTAGTTAACAATTAGCTTTCTGTTCCAAACAGGGAAGCGTCAAAACTTATTAGTAATCCAATATAATTTTTAATTTCGATATGAAATCTGAGTGAAATGTCTATTTTGCTCAATGATTTGTAAAAGAATAGGCAAGTATGGGGAGTTATGAGTAATTTAATCATGTTGGAAATAGAAAGGCAAAATAGGAACAGTTTTAAGTAATTCATTAAGACAATGTTGGCCTTGGAAAAAAACACTAGGATATATTCCATATCTAAAAAAGACTAAAAGGAGTGAAAGCAGGCAAAACAGAGAAATCTGTGTTTCCTCAACTGCAGTCAAACAAGTAAAACTGGTTTGATATGAAACCCAAGAGGTATAATTTTCTTTATGCCTATAATACAGAGAAAGTTATATAAGATTACTGAAAATTTTTTTAAATGCCTAAGACTTATTTTAACACTTATTAAATACTTAGTAACCTATTTCAAATGCATCTTAAATATTCAATATAATACAAAGGTAAAGTAATATATAAGTCTGGTTGAACCATGTAAATTTTTTAGTTATTACTTCAGAACCTCAAGGATCTGTCATTTCACTGGTGTTGGTAACATTCAAGAATTACCATGGCTAAAAGTTAGTTAATAATTTAAGTTAATGTTCGGTTCTACATACATATATTGTATCTAGGATATACTGTGACATATTTAACATGTATAGGACTGCTTGCCATCTTGGGGAGAGGGTAGAGGGAGGGAGGGAAGGAAAAAAGTTGGAATAGAAGTGAGTGCAAGGGATAATGTTATAAAAAATTACCCAGGCATGGGTTCTATCAATAAAAAGTTATAATTATTTTTTTTAAAAATTTGATTAGAAAAATAAAAGAAGAAAACCAAATTATCAGCATCAAAATAATAATAATAATTTAAGTTAAAAGTCTTAGAGAAATGAAATATAATCCAAATGTCAAGAGCAAGTTTCCACTAAACTTATAAGACAGCAAACACTGAAGTCCTCCACAAGTCCCCCATCCTCAGAGCCTTTTCAGCTTTCTTCAAGTTTCTCCCTACTTATGACCATCATCTATACTGCTAAAGACCATATCACTTCACTTCTAGAATTAAATATAACTTCTCTTGATTTTGTTAAATCATTCACAACCTTACCCCATCTTTCTAATCTATTACATTATACCCTATTCCACAGTCTGTGATCCAGCCAAATTCTCCTCATCTCTATTCCTCAGAGTGGGTCTTTTGCACCATCTGAGGCTTGGAACGCATTACCTCATAGAAACCACTTTCTCCTAAAAAAAATGCAGACAGACTATGAATTTTCAAGAAAATTATAACAGCTATCATATGCTCTGGAAACTTAAGCCTGCCTCAAAAATCATCTAAAAATCTTATATACAAAATAACATCAAAAGCCATGTCCTAGTAGATAAGTCAAAAAACAATTTTTTTTCAAATGAAATTTTAGCAATCATAAATGATCAGAGGAAAATACACTTTAAATCTAATAAAACCATGAGTTTTTATCAAACTCCACATAAGCTGGCAAAGATGGGACTGCTCAAAGTTGAAGATACTGTGAAAATGTACACTGCTCAGCTGGTGAACCTGGGAAGGGATCCAAAGATATCCAAGGGAAACAATTTGATATGATACAATGCGTTTACTATAGAGGATATGCCCTAAAGAAGTTAAAAATAAAAACATTTTTTGAAGCTATAATGGTCTAACTTATCAAAATATTCACAGCAGCCCTTTGTGCTAGGGGAAAAAAATTAGACAAAGAATGTCCAGTGAATATTATTTATGTAGTAAGAAATGATTGAATATGAGAAATTTGGTAATAAATGGGAAATAGATAATTTGTAGGATTTGATGGAGAGAAATAAGCAGAAGAGAATATACATAAGCAATACAAGAAAGTAAATAAAAATATCAATAAAAAGATTGAGCTCTTACCTGAAAAATCTATGAAAGTTCTGAAAAAGAGATAAGCAAACCACCTTCTTTTACAGAAAAGGGTCGAAGGCTATTAATAGGCCATAATTTATATGTACTTCATAAAAGTTTTCTGTGTCAGGTATATTTGACTTTTTTCTTTATCACCAGGGGATAGTTTGATCCAGAAATGATAAAAGACAAAAGGTATTCAACAAAGTGGGGTTTTTTTTGTTTTTAAAGCTTCAATTTGCATCTTGTTTCTATTTTTTTCTCTAGAAACCAACAATATTTCTTTGCTGATAACACTGATTTACTCTTCAAAGTTTATGCTTCTTCAACGGCTATCCGCAATAGATAAATAATTAAAAGGATATAATCATACGGACATTTCTCAAAGGAAAAAACCCAACCTACCAATAAAAAAAAAAAAAGGTTTCAAATCACTAGATAAATGAAAATTAAAACAAACTTTAGGTTCTACCTCACCTCTATCAGATTAGCAGTTGACGAAAAGAAAAATAATAGCAGGAGGGGCTACTAGAATGCTATTACATAGTTTAGCCATAAAGAAAATTAATTCATATCCAAAAAGTAACTAAATTTGTCCATAGTTTTTAACCTAGTAATACCACTAATAGGCTTCTGTCCCAAAAAGAAAATAAGGGGGGGGAGAGGGGGGAGGAGAAGAGTGATAGCCAATATTTAAAAATTTTTATAACAGCTCTTTTTTTGCTAATTTCATAGCAAATAAATTAAAATCTATGGGGGAGCCCATCAATTAGGGGACTGACTAAGCAAACATCTAAAAAGCATAGAATGCAGTTCAGCATTTTAAGTGTTTTATATTAAGTCTCCTCATTTCATCCCCAAAACAATCCTGTGCTACTGGCGATATAGGAACTATTCCATTTCATACCTAAAGTGAAAGATTAAGACTAGCTGGTTTAAGGATTTGCCCTTGGTCATAAAGCTAGTATCCAAGCTTGGATTAGAACTCAAGAGCTGCTAACTCCAAATCAACTGTACTCCATGACAATGATTCTTAAAGTGTGATCCAGAGTATCCTGAAGATCTCACTTGAAACTCTCAGAAGGTCTACAAATTCAAAATTCGTTTTTACTTGTACTATGGCAAATATTTATAAATATAACCCAAATGAACAAAAATTAATGGACAAATCCTCAATAAATTTTAATACTATAAAGATACTGAGACCAAAAGTTTGGGAACCACTGCCCTATGACATCACAACTGCCCATCACAATTCATTTAAATAATCAGTAGGCATAACAGCCCATGACCTTAGGCCTCAGGTCCTGGGTTTGCATTGCATGATACAATCTTAGGAAATGATTCCCCAAATAGCACTCTTTTTTTTTGGTTAGTACTACCTCCATCCAGAGTTTACTCTAGGAAATCTCAGTCCATTTTTATGTCTCCAGAGATATGAATAAAAGGAACTTAATTAAGCATTCAAGGTAATATTACCTAGACATTGAATAAAGGGCAAATCTTTTTTCACTTCATTAAAAAAAAATGCAGAAATGCAAAGTATTTAAAAGAGTCCATAAATAAATGTGTTTTTGTTTTGTTTGTTTTTTTGCGGAGGCAGTTGGGGTTAAGTGACTTGCCCAGGATCACACAGCTAGGAAGTGTTAAGTGTCTGAGACCAGATTTACACTCAGATCCTCCCGACTTCAGGGCTGGTTCTCTATCCACTGTGCCACCTAGCTGCCCCCCATAAATGAATGTGTTTTTAAAAAAAAAAAAAAAGGACAATCCATAAATAATCAATAAAATTTCCTTTGTCTCCAGTGATTTCCATCTTCCAAAGGCATCCTAAAGCCCCCCAAACTTAGTAACACTCCATGGTTTGGCTTCCCCTCAAAAGAAGATCAAACATTTTAGTGAACCTTTCCATAGGAATACATTTGAGGTCCCTCAAATTTAAAGCAAAGTACTGTAGTTTAGAATACCCTCAGAAGGGAAACAAACTTGGGATTGCTAGATATGTAAAACCCCAATATTCCACTGAATCCCTCTTTCTGCCCTTACAGAGATTCATTGTTCAGTCACATCAGACTTTTTGTAACCCCGTTTGGGGCTTGCTTGACAAAGATGCTAAAGTGGTTTGCCGTTTCCTTTTCCAGTTCATTTTACATTTTACATTTAAGGAAATTGAGGGTTCAGTGACTTGCCCAGGGTCATTTAAGAGTCTGAGGCCAAAAATGTTCGTGACAGTTCTGTTTGTAGTGGCTAGAAGCTGGAAAATGAATGGATGCCCATCAATTGGAGAATGGTTGGATAAATTATGGTATATGAGTGTTATGGAATATTATTGTTCTATAAGGAATGACCAGCAGGATAAATACAGACAGGAGTGGCAAGACTTACATGAACTGATGCTAAGTGAAATGAGCAGAACCAGGAGAGCATTATATATCTCAACAACGATACTGTATGTGGATATATTCTGATGGAAGTGGATTTCTTTGACAAAAAGATCTAACTCAGTTTCTATTGATCAAGGATGGACAGAAGCAGCTACACCTAAAGAAAGAACACTGGAAATGAATATAAACTGCTTGCATTTCTGTTTTTCTTCTCAGGTTATTTATACCTTCTGAATCCAATTCTCAACAAGAGAACTGTTTGGTTCTGCACTCATATATTGTATCTTAAATATATTGTATTTATTGTAAATAAAATTGTAACCTATTTAATATATATAGGACTGCTTGCCATTTGAGGGAGGGGCTGGAGGCGGGGAGAGGAAAAATCAGAACAGAAGTGAGTGCAAGGGATAATGTTGTAAAAAATTATCCTGGCATGGGTTCTGTCAATAAAAAGTTATTTAAAAAAAAAAAAAAAGAGTCTGAGCCTAGGTTTCAGCTCAGGAAGCTAAGTCTTTTTATCTATCTTATACCACTTGTATAAGACTCAACTTGTATGAACTCAACCATCATGGATTTCCTAAAAGGGAAACACACCTGTGGTTGCTTAATAGGCAATTTCTTTCAAATCAGACCCATCCTACTCAAATGATTAATTTATAATAAGACTAGGAAAGGACCATCAGAAAGGTCTCACAAAGAAACAAGGTGGTCTTTAAATTGAGCTTTGAAGGAAAACTAAAATTCTAAGAGGAAGAGCTAAGGAACAGAACCAAAGAAGCAATAGGTATGCAGAGCAGAAAGAATGCCAGTCAGGCTAGACTTTAGGAAGCATCATAGGGAACAATGAGTCCTAATGCTAAAAAGGTTGGTTGATTCCAGATTTGGAATTATTTTATATGCTAAATGTTTCTACTTGATTCTGGAGGAAACAGAAAACTACTGGAGATTTCTGAGCAAGGAAGTAATATAATCAGACCTGAATTTAGGAAAATCCATTTGGCAGCTGTGTGACAAATGGAAGAGAATAAAAACTTGAGGCAAGGAAACCAACAAAGACATTATTGCAATAATCCAGGTGAGAGATTATGAAGGTCAAAACTACCATGGCAGCTATGAAGGCAGAGAGAAGGGACACAGGTAAAAAATGTCAAGAGTTGGCAATAGACTGGAAACTAAGATACCAAGACAAAAATGGCACCAAGTGTCTGTAACTGGTAGGAAGTTAAATATGCTTGATAAAAGTGGGGAAGCCAAGGAGCTAAGTGAATACAATGGAAGAAAACAGAGTTCTGTTTGGGCCACATGAAGTTTATGGCATCTACAATGCAGCCAGTTTGATATATCCAGTACTAGAATTGAAGCCTTCTGATTCCCTAGCCTAGCACTCTTTCTACCATACAATTCTACATATTCAAACTGCTGTTAAAGAATTGCTTAAACTCCAAATATAACATTTTAAAGAAAATTTCTTTTCAATCATTCATAATGCATCCTTTTCTGTCTATCTCTGATAGATGTAAGGGAACATTGGCTAATGAGGGTCTAGTCCAGGAAGCACATTCAAAATATGCCCATGATGGGTAGGGAGCCAACTTCTGGGAGGCTGGGGGATGCAGGGGGCATAGCTTCTCACTTCTATTTCGTAGTAAGCTCAGGCTGAGATCCTGTTTCTTGTCTTATCTGGTGCTTAGTAAAAAAAAGATCTTTTCATCAGCTGGTGAATAAAAGACCCTAACCAATCAGCCAAATCACTCTTTATGTTCTATAGGTTGTGTTTTGAATTAGGAGAATGAACTATTTGTAAATTCCCAAGTGCGGAGCTATTTTCAGATTTTTACTTCCTCTCCTAGGCCACCACCATGTGGCCAGTAATAAAAACATGGCCCTGCTTTTGCTTCTATCCCTATTATATTTATTCTTGCCTTCTCTTAGGTGAAGGATTACCTGAGATGGAACAGACTAGGTTCCAGAACTTTGTGGGCTCTGACAGGTGAGAAGAGTCCAGGAAAAAGCACATCCCCAAGCAGAAACCTACAGAAACCACTCCAGCAGGAATCTAACCACTAAATACCAAGCTCTGTAAGCAAGGGAACAACTGTCCATTGGCTATTCAGAAATTAAACTGGAAGGCTGAATGCTTTGTAGCAATTTTTAAAATTTAAGCCCACTCTATCTAAATCCACTTTAAGTTTGAACCCACTCTCCCCAAGAACCAAAGTTTTCTTTGATTGTGAAAAGAGAAAAGTTTTCTATATTATGACTCTTAACTATACCTTAGTAAATACCCTTTTGTAAAAGCTAAGTGATAGTAAGAAGCATGATAACAGGGAGAGATACTAGCTGTAAATAATAACTGTTATTAGGGAAAACACCCTGCAATGGGGGCTTAAGTGAGCAACGTTAGCAACATGTCTCATCCAAAGAAAAGATACTACAAATACCTAAGGATAAGTCTGAGAAAAATGTAGACAGCCTCACTCTGGAGACCTGCCAATCCAAATGAGAGTTGAAAGATTAAGTCCAGAGTGTCACTACACAAGACTACAGTCTCATTTGCCCGGGGAAAGGCAAATGGATTTCTTTAAGTGTCCATGAATCCATTCGAACATATTTGTTTGTTTGTCAGGTAAAGAGTTTGTAGAAGGCAAGAACTGTCTTTTGCCTTTTCTCATCCCCACTACAGTGTCTGGCACATAGTAGGCACCTAATAAATGCTATTATTAACAGTCACCAAAAGCATGAAAGAATTGCTAAAGAAAAAAACTCTTCAATCTGGATTAAAAACTGTTTTGTCACTAATGGCTCTGTAACTGAAACCACTAACAAATGGATCCTTGACTAAACATCTCTATTTCCATGAGTATGAGAATTCCCTCTAACCAATATACTTAGCAGATATACCTTATGGGGATTCCTGAGATACACACAAGTTAGGTAACTGGACCAGGTTTACATGGCTATTTAGTGCCAGAGGCAGAATCTAAATCTTCCTTACCCTGTATCTAGCTCTTTATAACTTATGCCACACAATATTTTTTTTAAAGTAAAGTAGATATGAAAAGAAAACATTAATAAAAACAGAAAGAACAAGTACTCTGATTCTCAAATAATTCCCAGCTCCAGTCCAATCTGGTTGGGGACTGAAAATATCTAGTGAAATATATGTGGCAATTACATGAATAAATAACAAAATTTGAAAATAAATGTCAAAATTGCATTATTTATCTCACAAAAACAGTTTAATTGTTCAAATACCTCCCAAAGGATAGAAAGGTAACAAAACTGGATTAAGTTAGCAGTTCACAAGATTGTTGAATTAAAGCTGAAAGGAAGAGTCCATCAAGTCTGACTACTACATTTTACACATGAGGAAATTGAGGCAAAGAAAGGCAAAATGATTCATCCAGAGTACAAATCTAGTAAGTGTCTAAGGTAGAATTATAAATGAATCTTCCTAAATCCAGGACTCCAACAACCATGCAATGCTGCCTAACAATCACGCAGGATTAATGGCTAATCATCCTTAATAAAGGATTATTTGCAATTCTCATTTCTGTATTGCTGTTTCTCCAAGGTTTATAATGACTACGAGACATTTTACGTTATTGTAGCTTATGTCAAAACTCAAATTAAAAGTTGTTTATTCAAAATAATTTTATATTTTTATATCTTTAAAGTACCTTATATAACACAATTTCACATTGAAGCACTATAATTGTGGGATATAGATATACAAAGAACAGAAACAAAATGCTAATATGTATATAGTACTTGCTATATGCACTTTATAATTATTATCCCATTTGATCCCCACAACATCTCTGGAAAGTAGGTGAGGCAAACAGAGTCATACAGTTTAGTGTTCTGAGGCCAAACTAAGGTCTTCCCAACTCCAGGTCTTTCAATCCACTGCATCACCTAGCTGCCAATGTAATAACAGAATTATTTATGTTTTCCTAAAAAGTTAAAAATTAACCCAATGAAAATTTTTAAGGCTTTAATTTGTTACTGATTGATAAAATAGGAGCTAACCCGAAATTCGGTCACAATGACAGATTCACAAAACTATTGGTAATATCAAACATTATGGAAAACCTTAAATCATGTAGCATTACTAGTTTGTGGGAGTGACAGGGATCCCCTTTGGAGGCACAAATCAGAGGAACATTGGATGAAAGCAGCAGCACAAACAGCAGCAGGGAGTTAGGAGGAAAACAATGCTTTTATGCCAATGAGAATGGATGTTTAAAGAGAGGCTAAATAGTTGGGCTTTTAAAGCATTGGTATATCTCTGGTCAGGTCTTTTTAAAATGAGATCGATTAACTCCAAACTCACCTAATCTCACATGCTTTCATCTTAACCTAAAATTCAAGGATACCACTCCAATTTTTATTATTTCTGCAACATTATATGGCAACCAGAAACTTGAAACTAAATGGATGTCCATCAATTGAAGAATGGCTGAATAAATTGTGGTATATGAATATTATGGAATATTATTGTTTGGTAAGAAATGACCAGCAGGAGGATTTCAGAAAGGCCTGGAGAGAAAGACCTAGAGAGACTTACACGAATTGATGCTGAAAGAGCAGGACCAGGAGATCATTATATACTTCAACAACAATACTGTATGATGCTCAATTCTGATGGACGTGGCCCTCTTCAACAATGACATGAACCAAATCAGCTCCAACAGAGCAGTAATGAATTGAACCAGCTACACCCAGCAAAAGAACTCTGGGAGATGACTAAGAACTATCACATAGAATTTCCAATCCCTATATTTTTGTCCATCTGCATTTTTTATTTCCTTCACAGGCTAATAGTACACTATTTCAAACTCCAATTCTTTTTTGTACAGCAAAATAACTGTTTGGTAATGTATACATATATTGTATTTAACTTATACTTTAACATAATTAATATGTATTGGTCAACCTGCCATCTGGGGGAAGGGGCAAGGGGAAGGAAGGAAACAAAAGGTTTTGCAATTGTCAACGCTGAAAAATTACCCATGCATATATCTTGTAAATAAAAAGCTATAATAAAAAAGAAAGAAAATAAAATTTAAAGTTGCAGGAAAAAAAAACATTATATGGTAACGAATTTAACCCTTTTTGAAGAGAATGAAGTATCCCTGACCACCCTACGGATTTTTTTTCATACAAAGAATCAAAGTACAAGAAAATATATTCAAAATACAAAACCCCTGTTATCTCTGTCAGGGAATGAACTTTCCTCAGAGATATGAAGTTTATTCACATAAGCGTCAAAGTTTTTCTCATTTTAACCACTTTTATGGAAATCTAACATACACTTTTCTGCCCTGCCCTAAAAGAGCATAATGAACCTAGCTTATATTCCTCTTGATGAGAGGCAGCAACACTTTCTAAAATTTTTTCTATTCATGTCCTCTTTTTGCCCAAGAAATTTTTACAAGATTCCAGGTATACAAAACAAATATACAAATATTTACTGATAATAAATCATAAATTCACAACCCCCACATTCAGTTAATGGTCCACACTTTAGGAAGCTTTGCCTTATAGACAAGTATCAAAAGACCTGAGTTCAAGCTCTGCTTTGGACACATGATTACCAGGGGACCCTAGAGAAGGCAGTTAAACTCTTTTCAGGGGTTGACAATCTTTTTCTGTAAAGGTAAATACTTTTGGTTTTGTGAATCAAGAGGCAAAATCGAGGATATTATGTACTTATATAAGAAGACAGAAAATAAATTTCCAATAATTTTTATTGATAAAATTCAAAATAATAATTTAGTAATTTAGCTTTTTTTTTTTTTTTTTGCTATACAATTCTAGTAATGAGAAAAATGGAGTTCTTTCTTTGGGGATAATATAAACAGAATTCAAAATTAGTTTTCCCTATCATCAAAACTGATTAGAAATGTTCATCTATTAATCAATCAACAAACATTTATCAAGCTCCTACTACCATATGCCAGGAACTGGATACTGAACTATAATATTGATCTATAATGAGATATTATGTATTTCATCTTTGAAAATGTACTTTTACAAAAGTAAGTCCTACCAAATATCAGTCTATGAGCACATAATTTTAATTAAGCACACTCAATACTTGGAAGGTATTTACAGAATTCCATTAGATTCTTCTCTTGATGTTTTCCTTTTAGCATATCATTATATTGCAGAATAATCATTTCCAATTGAAGATTCGGTGGAAGTTCATCAATTGAATACTTAATTATTTTTAGAAAAAGGGAAATTTCTTTTGTACTTACATCAAGTTTTTAAAAATTTGAGCTCAGAAAATATATCCTCTGCAAATTTATGTGAGAATAGAGATCTAACTTCTTTTAAATTTGACAACACTGGAAATGTATAAAAAAAATGTTATTTGTGATTCAAGCAATCTTAGAATTATCTGCAATTGACACAAAGTGAACACAATCTAAGCTTCACATACAAGCACTGTTTTTCCTTGTAATTTCAGGTCAAATTCATCAAGAAACATTATTAAATCTTTAACAAAAGCTAATTTCCAAACCATTCACTGTTCAGTAATAGTGATTGAAAGTGGTTCTCATTTAATTTAAATTTATTCTTAGTCCTTATTTAAAAATTTTTTTAAAGGAAATCAAAACTTTCACTTTTCCTCTTCTTATTTTAACATAATAGGTAAGCATTGATAATGAAAAATAAATAAAATATCAAAACATGGTGATATGCATGGATTGGAAATGCTGTTAAGTTATACGATATCACTGCGTCATTCACTGAGCAACAAAAGAAAGTACAAGTGCACCACATACAGTCTCTAACCCAACAACTCAACACCACCATTGATTGTGGCTCAAAAGCAGCCACAGATAGAAAATACAAATGAGTATGGCTGTATTCCAATAAAATTTTATTTATAAACACTGATATTTAAATTTCATATAATGTTTATGTGTTACAAAACATTCTTTTGGGTTTTTTTCAATAATTTAAAAATGCAAAAATCATTCTTAGTTTGTGGACTATATAAAAATAGGCTGCAGGACACAACTGGCCCATGGATCATAATTTGCTGACCTCTACTCTACTCTAGGAAACTCTCCTAAAACTATTTACTGAAGAAAAGATGACAACCTGTAATGGCAAAATAAATTTGTAAATTCCTCCTGGAGGAACTCTACACCAGTGAAAATGTAAGTCAAATCTCTATCTATGTGTTATCATAAAAGTAATAGGTATCTACTTGAATAGGACTAAGACGTGATTAGATTACTATACATTACCAAGATTACTCCAGAGCTATGCAAAAGAATTATTGGAAAATGCAAAGAAGGAAATTAATTAGGATTCTAAAACTGTGTAAATAAAAGATGATGAAGACTAGACCCAAGGTAGTTGAGGAGTTAGGCAAAAAGAAGGGGCCATGTGCGAAAAAAAATTTTTCGCTCTTTTATCTTTTTTCTTTTTTTTTGTCTGAGGCAATGGGGTTAAGTGACTTGCCAAGGTTACACAGGTAAGGAGTGTTAGCCACACTAGAACTCAGGTCCTTCTGACTTTAGGCCTGGTGCGCTATCCATTGCGTCATCTACCTGCCCAGGGAGCCAAATTTTCAACCTATATCAGTAGTTCCCTGTCGTGGGCGAGGGGAGGTGAAGGGAGGTAAGGGAAAGAAGGGGAAAAAATTTTGAAGAAAAAGTCTTAGAGAAATGAATGTTAAAAACTATCTTAATATGTATTCTGAAAAATAAAATACTAGTGAGAAAAAAGGGGGCCATGAAACAATTGGAAATGATTATTCTGCAATATAATGATATGCTAAAAGGCAAATATCAAGAGAAGAATCTAATGGAATTCTGTAAATGCCTTCCAAGTATTGAGTGTGCTTAATTAAAATTATGTGCTCATAGACTGATATCTGGTAGGATTTACCTTTGTAAAAGTACATTTTCAAAGATGAAATACATAATATCTCATTATAGATCAATATTATAGTTCAGTATCCAGTTCCTGACACATGGTAGTAGGAGCCTGATAAATGTTTGTTGATTAATAGATGAACATTTCTAATCAGTTTTGATGATAGGGAAAACTAAGTTTGAATTCTGTTTATATTATCCCCAAGGAAATAAAACAAAAACCCTTGAAGATAGAGGAAGACATGTTAACTGACTGGATATCAAGGAGTGGAAGGGACAGAGAGAGACAGAAGGAAAGAAAGAGAGCAATCAAAGATAAATCCAAGGTTGTACAGGAAGGAATGTTACACTTTTTAGAATAGGTTAGGAGGACAAATGAAGAATTAGTTGTAAATATATTGAGTTTGAGTAAAGATCCAGATGGAGGGGCAGGGATGGAATTTGTATGAAGATTAGAATTAGACATACAGAAAGAATTATAAATTACTTTTGTAGGGATTATAACTGAATTTAAGGAAATGAAGAAAGTAGATAACGATTCAGCAAAGGAAAATGAGAAGGACAAGACCCAGGGGGGAACAATGTTACAGAAGTCAAAAGAAAAGTAAATATCCAGGACATAGAGACAAGACAGTCACATGGTCAAAAAGGATGAAAACCAACAAAAAGGTCACTGGATTTAGAAGTTAATAAATAACAGAATGATCGGTTGAGACCTGAAAGACATTCCAGAGGTTCAACAACCTCTTCATTTAAAAGATGAGGAATTAAGACCTGAAGTGGTCAAATGGCTGACACAAGGTCACTAAGGATTCAACCCAGGATTCTATGGTTTTCAATCCAGTTACTTTTTCCCCAGTATGATCCCTCGAAGTTCAGTGACCTCCACCTTCCCTAGTGCTGGTCAATAACCAAAAAAGGGGATTATCTGTAACCTCTGAGAAAGCAAGTTCAATAAGCTGGAGGTAGAAGACTGCAAAAATTTAAGAAAACTGAGTGTGAGCGGTTAGCCACTCTATAAAGGAGTTAGGGAAATGCAGTAATGGTAAAGGATGATAGCTTATGGTGCCTATAGAATCAAGATGGAACAGCATCTGGGAATGTTTGTAGGCACTGTAGTGCAAAAAAAAAAAAAAAAAAAAAAAAAAAGAATACATAAGGAGACAAAGAAGACGAAAATGAGATAGAGTATATAATTAAAGGGGAAAGCTCCTCCAAGGAACAAAGAACTGGATCACAAATGTGAAGGATTTAAAAGTGGAGCAGCCACAGAAGGAAGGGAAAACAAGTGGAAATGTGAGGGCTCCAAGATCAACATGCTTCACTAAATGCATGTACTTCTTCAAGAAAACATTAAAATCAAGCTATAGTTAATAAATGTTTAGTTTTGTTTAATTTTCAGTCATGTACAACTCTATCACCTTATTTAACATTTTCTTGGCAAAGTTACTAGAGTGGTTTGCCATTACCTTCTTCAGTTCATTTTATAGATGAAGGGTTAACTAATTTGCCCAGAATCACAAAGCTAGTGAGAGTCTGGATTTTAAGTCAGAGCTTCCTGATTCCAGGTCTCGCTCTCTATCCACTACACCATACTATCACCAGAATAACTGGGTCCACTAAAAATTGATGTTATTAAAACTAAGTTAGGCTATAACAGCTATAAGGCAAACTCTTTATTCATGCCACAAACAAGTTATACCAAAACTTCTCCATTTTTCTTAAGTTTCTTAACTTCCCCAATACCCCTAACATTCAAATGACAATCTCATATCTTATTTTTAAAGATAAAATGGAAACTAAATCCAATGGGAGCCTTCTACAGATCATCCAAAAAGGATGTCTACATATATTTTCTACTTTTAACCTGTTTCAGTGGAAGAGATAGCCATCATCTTTGGCAATGTTAACCTCTGCAACTATGTCACTACAATAGTGTTCAGAAGCTGGAGTTGGTAAGAATCACATAAATCTGGTATTTAAAGTACTACTTACATGTTCTGTTTTATCATCATTTTTATTCCCTTTTGCCTAGCTCAATTTTCTTTCTGATAGCTTCAAATCCTTCCCTTCCTTCTCACTATAGACATGCTCAGAGCTCCACCATCCTAAAAATAAATCTTCCCACATTTCCATATCCCATCACGGACTACTGATATATTCCTCTCCTGTTCTCACTGCCAAATTTCTAGACAATATAGATACCACCTACTAATTTTCCTTTCTGTCCCAACTGCTTCCTCCAAGATCATCAGTGAACCCCCAGGCTATCATCAACCCCAACAACCTTTCTCAGTCTTCAACCTCCTTAACCTTATCATAATATCTGACACTCCTCCCTTGGCCTTTTTAATACTGTACTCAACTGGTTCCTTCTGCCTTCTTCTCATCCCCTCTAAATTCTAAATCTTAAATTCTTTAAGACTATTTTTCTCCTGAGGCAATTGGGGTTAAGTGACTTGCCCAGGGTCACACAGCTAAGAAGTGTTAAGTGTCAGAGACCAGAATTGAACTCAAGTCCTCCTGATTCAGGACTGGTATTCTATCCATTGCACCATCTAGCTGCCCCCTTTAAGACTATTCTTAACCCTCTTCTCTCTACATAGTCTCCCTTAGAGATCCCACGACTTCTCTCCCTGCTTCAATTATAAACTCTATTCAATGAATTCCCTGATTGATATCTACAGGCTCACATTTCAGAAAATGACATGTCCAAAACTAAATTTATAGTGTTTCCCCAAAACATCTGCCCATACTCTTAACTCTTCTATTTCTATTCATGGTAATACCATTTTCCAAGTTTCAAAATCTCACTCACATACACACTCATCTAATCAGCTGGATCTCTTCCATCCATCCCCTCTCTCCAACTTTTGCCTTGATATAAAATTGGCACTTATTCCCTGGGCTATTATAATTCTTAATAGGCTTCTTTGGCTTAAACACTGCTGACAGAGTAATCTTTCTAGTGCACAATTCTGATCATGTTATTCTAAAGAGAGTAGGGAGCCTCTGAAAGTCAGAGGAATACCTACCTAGTCACCATAATCTGGCTTAAATTATTTTAGCTTTATGTCTCAATACTTCACAAAGTCACCAAACCAGTCAAACCGGACCTCCAGAAATTTCTAAAATTTGTCTGACTCTCTTCTACTCTAAACTTTCTCATGTTTGGAACTCACTCTCAAAGCTTACTATCATCGTCACTATCAACATTATTAATCTGAATAAAAAACTCTCAGGCTCAGATAAAAGTGTCTTGTCCAGTCACCTGATCAAATAAATGTCAAGAGGCAAAATCTGAACACAAGTCTTCCTGTCTTTAAGTAGAATCTTCTATCCCCTATACCCATGCTGTCTAGCTAACCATACAGTAAATTCTACAGTTTGATAGTAATTGTTAGCTCTTGTGAATTTCCCCATTTCTGTCCAAAGTACCACCATTTTTTTATTCCTCCCTGAGACCCAACTTTCCCTCCAAAGATCCTATCAATGGAAAGATCTTGTCAATTTTACCTCTACTCCACTTCTCACACTCATGATCCTTTTGCTAACCACATGTTCACTTAGTTCAGGAGCTCTTTTCTGAACTCTACAATAGCCTTCCCACAGTGTTCCAGTCTCAAGCTTTTCCCCACTCCAATTTCTCTACCACATAGCACAATAATCTTTTAAAATAGTATTAGTAAAGCACAGGTATGATCATGTTGTAAACTCCAGTAGTTTCCTTTTACCTCTAGGAGCAAATAAAAACTCCTGTTTAGTATTTAAAGACTTTTATGACTTGGGTTCCTCCCTATCTTTCCAAACTTAGTATACTGATTTGCTTTTATATCTACTATGGTCCAGTCAAACTGGATCTTCTTGCTGTTGTTCTCATACAATCTTCTATCTCCAAACACCATGCTTTTGCAGCAGCTGTACTTTAAGTACAGCTCCCTTCAGTTCCCTCAAAATTGAAAACTCAAAGCTGAGAGATGACCTCCTTCCTACAAGTTTTTCCCCTAAACACTCCTGTCAACAGCTAGTGCTTTCTCCCAAAATTAGATCTCTAAGGGAATCAAAATTAGATCAAAATTAGGAATCTCTACGTACACACACATATGTATACATATTGGGGATGTTACATTTTGGAGTGTATATTCCTGGAGCCTACACCACAGTTCTCAGAATGTAGTCAGTGATCCCCCTGCATAAATGTCCTAGAATGATACTGGCAAATGTATAATCTCCTATTTGTGGACACTTGGGAACCAGAAAACCCTGTATTCTAATTCCTGCCTCATACTCTTTATCAACTGTACAAGCTTGGACAGGTTACTTAACCTTACTAAATCTTAGTTTCCCAATATCATCTACCCTAATAATGGTGGTGTAAAGGACAAATGAAATAACGTACATAATAGTCTGCAAAGCTTAAAGGACAATACAAATGCTAACTATTACTAATATCAAATTAACCCAAGATTATTTTAGATACAATGATGAAAATAACACTGTTTAATTACCTGCTAAGTATAAACAAGAATCAAGTCATTTAAGAAGAAGGGTTTAACTAGTGTTCTACACACACACACACACACACACACACACACACACACACACACACACACATTCCTATGGATGCAAGACTCTCTAAAAGAAACAGCAAATGATAGGGTCTCTGTGATACCCACAGCAATGTTCAAGAAAAACTGGTATAGCCATTCAAATTACAAAAACCAAGTGGGAGGAAAATATACATTAACCACATTATGATGTGCCGCCAATGAAGTGGATTCATCAAAATAGACCTCTTAGGCAAGAATAGCAGTTCAGCAGTGAACGTAGTCTGACACTAAGAAAACAATTAGGCTTAATTAAAGTTGAGGAACTGTATGACACTTTGAATAATCATCACCAAATGCAGCTTCCTACAAAAGTCCTCCTCTATACCATCAACACTCTTATTGATATTCTCTAGCTATGAATCACAGAGCATCACAATCTCTAAAGAATCAAAATTACAAATGATACAATTAAAACATAGAGGCAATAAGTAAGCTGCACCAATGAAGACTTGCACTGGAGAATAGACATAAGAAAACAAGGCCATTAAGATTAGAAAAGGTGTGCTATAATGCAGTGAGAAGCAGTGAGAATGAGAAAATGCTACCAAGCAGTCTAAGTGATATATTGGTAATCACAAAGATGGCTATCAACTGAATCTTAGTCTCCTCATTGGCATATACCTAAAACTGTTTTTACTATGTAGCTCAATAGTCTATCATAAAGAAAATAGCACATAAATATAAGAACATAGTGTTTAAATACAAAACATTGCCACTATTGTAAAGAACAAGGGGAGTCTTTGGTCAGCAATTGAAGCACCACATCAATGAAAACAGGGATACACCAAAACTGAAAGAAATTTTCTTTTGAGTGTATACTTAGCAATTTAACAAGAACTAAGTAATACCAGACTTCTAGCTTTTGACAACTTGACAGTATTCACCATACTCAAGGCTGTGTTAATTATAAGAGAGAAAAAAAGCTGATACAGATATATAGTCTGCACAACATTAGCACACACAAAACAGTTACCATTATAAGATTTTTATATAATTGTTTTAATTGTGTGGTTGAGACTGCAAACCAAGGTATTATCAAAGAGACAGAAATTAGTAGGGCATGTTCAATGGTCAATCAAAAAAATCAACCTGACTACAATGCAAGTTATGGATGAGACTGGATAGGAATGATGGGGTCAAATCCAGAAAAGGGAGCAGAAAATGGAATATAAGAGGTGTTCAGGAGATTATCCTTGAAAGCTCAAAAGAATTGCATTTGTTTCATAAGAGGAGCTTGCCAAGAGACTTTCTTGTTCTTAAAACCATTTATGTAATACTAAAATTACTTGTTCCTTGAATGTTTTTGATAGAATATATTAGATGAAAGGTAGTGTGGTATGATGGGCAGGGCACTGGACTATATTAAATCCCTTAATATCCTATGACTAAAGTTCTTAAATACATATTTAATAATGAAACCAAGGCAAGTAGATGGCAGAGTGTATAGAGTGCTGGGCTTGAAGTCAGGGAGATCTATTTTCAATATTGCCTTAGATCCTCACAAGCAAGTAAAGCTCTCTGAAACTTAATTACCTTATCTGTAAGGATTCAGCCCATAAAATCTCTTTTAGGGGGCAGCTAGATGATGTAGTGGATAGAACACTAACCCTGAAGTCAGGAGGACCCGAGTTCAAATCTGATCTCAGACACGCAACACTTCCTAGTTGTGTGACCCTGGGCAAGTCATTTAACCCCAATTGCCTCAGCCCCCCCCCCCCAAAAAAATCTCTTTTAGTTCTAAATCTATGATCCTTTGTTATTGTGATGGCTAACAAACACTTCACAGTTTCAATGGTTCATTGTGATTATGTGATTATTTCTTTCCTTACTGTTAAGAATTCTGTCTCTAGTTTTGGCTGTTCAAGGTAGCTCCTTCCAGTCTCTCTTTCTTCTTTTAACAATATTTTTTTAATATTTAGGTCACTTGTTATGAGAATTCTGTAGTATATAATAAATGCAGATCTAAACCAAAAGTTCTAAACCTGGGATCCATTAGCTTCTCTAAAAAGATTTTGATAATTATTTCAATATAATTGTTTTCCTTTGCAGTCATATATATGATATTTTATGCATTTAAAAATATGGCAAGCATATGAAAAGGTGTTCCAAATCATTATTGATCAGAAAAATGCAAATTAAGACAACTCTGAGATACCACTACACATCTCTTAGATCGGCTAAGATGACAGGAAAGGATAATGACAAATGTTGGAGGGGATATGGGAAAATTGGGACACTGATGCATTGTTGGTGGAATTGTGAATGAGTCCAACCATTCTGAAGAGCAATTTGGAACTGTGCTCAAAAAGTTATCAAACTGTGCATACTCTTTGACCCAGCAGTGTTTCCACTGGGCTTATATCTCAAAGAGATCTTAAAGAAACGAAAAGAACCCACATGTGCAAAAATATCTGTGGCAGATATTTGTAATGTCAAGAAATTAGAAATTGAATGGAGGCCCATCAATTATAGAATGGCTGAATAAATTGTGGTATATGAATGATAGGGAATATTATTGTTCTGTAAGAAATGACCAGCAGGGTGATTTCTGAGAGGTCTGGAGAGACTTGCAAAATGAAATGAGCAGAACTAGGAGACTATTATACACAGCAACAAAAAGACTATATGATTATCAATTCTGATGGTCATGGCTCTCTTCAACAATGAGATGATTCAAATCAGTTCCAATTGTTCAATAATGAAGAGAATCAGATATGCCCAAAAAGAGAACTATGGGAAATGAGTGTGGACCACAACATAGCATTTCTACTCTCTCTGTTACTGTTTGCTTGTATTTTTGTTTACCTTCTCAGGTTTTTTTACTTTCTTTCTAGATCCAATTTTTCTTATACTATAAATATGTATACATATATTGCACTTAACATATACTTTAACATATTTATCATGTATTAGACTACCTGCCATCTGAGGGAGGGAGTGGGCGGAAGGAGGGGAAAAGTTGGAACAGAAGGTTTTGCAAGGGTCAATGTTGAAAAATTACCCATGCATGTTTTGTAAATAAAAATCTATAATAATCATTTTAAAAATTTTAAAAAATTAAAAAACATGACAAGGAGTCCATCCATGGACAAAGGGGTCAGTGACATAAACAATGTTAGGAACTCCTTAAAAAAGCTCATTTTTGTGAAACTAATTTCCAGTTTTCCCAACAGTTCTTGTTGAATAGAGAATCTTTACCTCAGTCATTTATGGTATGACTGTATATGGAAGCACAGATTCTATCCATTAGTTAGTTATTCCTGAATCTAGATACATGACTCACCTATCTTTTCAAGTTATTGACTTCTAACATTTTCAGGACTCTATTTGATAATTGCTTTTGTCATGTATTATATAGAGAGCCTGCTCACATTCATATTTACCTCTTCCTCTAACCTATAGGTAATGTGTGACCTCCCTTTCTCCAGACTCTTAGATTCCATTACTCACGTCACCAGAAGAACAGAAGTGTTAAAATGATAGGCAATCAGATTATCGAGGAGCCTTGAACCCTTGTCCTAGGGGTAATGGCTGAAGGAACTAAGCATAGGTAGCCTGGAAATGAGAGCCACCAGAGGAACAAGATAGCTATGTTCAAAAATCTGAAAGTGCTATTATGTGTTTTGGGACCCCATAGATCAGAACCAAGGAAGTGACAAAGAAACTGAGTTAGGCTTAAAAGCTAGCAAAACTTCCTAAGTAACATTAGAGCTAATGCAAAGTGGAAGGGGCCGCCCCTGGAGGTAAAAACATTCCCCTCCTTTGAGGTCTTCAGTTAGAGGCTGAATTACCACTCAGAATACTAGCAGGTATTCTGCTGAGGATTCCTTTCATGAGAGGGTTGGACGAGATAGCTGCTCAGGTTCCAGCCAAATCTCAAATTCTGTGATTCAGTAACCAGTGACCCTGAGTGTTAAGGACCATGCCTGAGTGAAGAGGCAGTTCAATTCTCCAAGAGCCTCCACAGTTGTAAATCAAGTGTTTCTTGAAGGAGTTGCAAAGCAGCTTCGCAGATGTTCCTTGTGGATTGGGAATGAAATAAATTGGAGGCAGAGAGAAGAGGAGAGAGGTCAAAGAATGCAACTGCTTCTCAGTCTCCTTGTATCATCATCATCCTCTCACATGAAGAGAACAATTTTACAGATCTGAGTTAGATCTCTAGTAGCCACTGGCAGGTGGCTCCCATATCACAACACCTGAGCAAATCATTTAACTGCTGTTTTCCCTGAGTGACTCCTCAGGATTTACCTATTAAATTAGAGGTAGGTCCCACTTCACGCATTCCCTATACTGATGAAATCACAGGTGTGCTAAGACTGCTGCTGCAACAAAGCAGTCCCCTCATTTGCCTATAATATTGCAATATAGCTACTAAAGATCTGTTAAATAGCCTGTCAGAAATTTCTCACTTCATGTTATCTTCCAATCAACCATCAAAGAGACTTTCTAAAGCACAGTTCCAACCACTTCACCTTCCTACTTGATAAATTCTTGTGGCTTCCTATCAACCTTCAGAATCAAAAACAAAATCCTATGCTTGTCTCTTTTAAATCTTCTTACATCTTTCCCAACCCATACTCTCTGTGACAACAGCCTTGCTATTTCTGGTCATCTTTTGACTCCCTGCATTTTCAGTGGCTGTCCCCATGCCTAGAATGCCTTCCCTTCATCCCCACTGCCTAGGGTCAACCCACCTTTTCTGGGAAGCCTTTCCTAATCCCTCTTGATTCTAGTAATTTCCCTCTATTAAATACTTCTGATTTATCCCATATAAAGCTTATTTGTTAAGAGTTGTTTGTATTTGTCTTCCCCATTAGACTGTGAGCTCCTTAGCTACACTGGCATCATAGGCCACAGAGGGCAGGCTGTGGAGTCAGGAAAACTCCTGAGTTCAAATCAGGAATCAGACACTTAGTACTCTGGGCAAGTCACTCAACCCTGTCTGCCTCAGTTTCCTCATCTGTCAAATGAGCTGGAGAAGGAAAATGCAAACTGCTCTAGTATCTTTGCCAAGAAAACCACACATTATGTTTCTTTGTATCCTCGTGGCCTGACATATAGAAGGGACTTAACAAATATTCACTGACTGAGGTATGGAATGAAAAATTAATCCAAAAGGGCGGAGTCGCTATCATTTGGCAGTGTAAAGTTCTTCCTGCCTTCTCCCATATTCCCCACTACTCACAAAGCAAACAAATGCTTACCCAGTATTTAAAATGAGAGTTTTTGTCAGTTTTAGTATTTAATAAATCTAAAGATCCAAATTTTGGGGACAAAAACTCTTCCTATCTCACAAAAACTGCTAGGAAAACTGGAAAAAAAAAGGATGGCAGAAAGTAAGGACAGACAATCATTTCACAGCATATATCAAGATATGGTCACAATAAATACATGATTTAGACACAAAGAGTATAAGGCAAATTAGGGGAGCATGCAGTAGTTTATATGTCATATCTAAGGTGAAGTGAAGACTTTAGGACCAAACAAGATATAGGTAGCATTACAAAATGTAATCATATAAAATTTTAAAGTTTTTGCACAAACAAAACTAAAGCAACCAAAATTAGAAGGAAAGCCAAAAACTGGAAAGAAATTTTTACAGCAAGTATATCTGATTAAAAATCTCACTTCTTACATGTATAGACAACCAAGTCAAATTTATAAGGACACAAATCTTTCCCTAATTGATAAATGATCAAAGAATACGAACAGGAAGTTTTGAGACAAAGAAATCAAAGCTACTTATCAAGTCACATGAAAAAATGCTTTCAATCACTGCTGATTAGAGAAATGCAAAATAAAACAATGAGATACCATTTCATAGCTATCAGATTGCCTAATAATAAATGCTGGAGATGCTGGAAAATTGTGGTGCTAATTTTCTGATGGAGTTACCACATGAACCAACCATTCAGGAGAGCAATCTGGAATGATGCCTGGAACATTGGCAAACTGTGCATACATTTTGATCCTGCAATTTCACTACTAGACCTATATACCAAAGAGATCGATGAAAAGAGATCGATGATGTGCAAAAATATTTATAGTCACTCTTTTTTGTAATTGCAAAGAATTGCAAATTGAAGGGATGCCCATCAACTGAGGAATGACTGAACAAGTGGTAATATATAATTGTAAGGGATGACTATTGTTTTGTAAGAAATGATGAGCAGGATGTTTCAAGAAAACCCTGGAAAGATATAAAGTGATACAGAGTAAATCAAACAGAACTGGGAAAACATTGTACACAGTAACAACATTATTATATGATGAAAAACTATTATTCTCAGTATTACAATGATGAAAGACTCATGATGAAAAATGCTACCCGCCTCCAAAGAAATAAGTCTGAATACAGACTGAATGTTCACTTTTTAGGGGGGGAAGTCTTTTGGGGTTTAAGTTTTCTTCCACAAAATGACTAACATGGAAATCTGTTTTATATGACTTCACACTTATAACCTGTAACAGACTGCTTATCATCTCATAAGGAGAGGAGAGAAAGAAGAGATGGAGAGAATTTGGAACTCAAAATATTTTTAAAAAACAAATGTCAAAAATTGTTTTTCCATATGATTGGAGGAAAATAAAACATCATTTAAAAAACAGAACATGCAAGCATATCAATGTTCATACTTTAACCAAAGGTTTGAATTACCACAACACACTGTGTTTATTAATATATCTAATATTGCCCCAAAAGTTCCTTAGCACAGTCAAAGTGCTATAGAAAATCCAACCAATTTCTTACTTTTCCCTGGGATAATCCAGCTGGCATTCCTTGTGTGTTTTATGGCATGGATAATTCTATCTCAAGGAGTCTCTTGCATATATCCTCTTTAAGCCTCTTTTTTCCTTTCTCTCTCTTTCAGCTGATACTTGAAAAAGTATCAATGAATCAAAAAAGTCTCTCACCCTTTCTTTTCATTTTTCAATTGAACAGACTATTTGGCGAATTAGTGAGGACACTAAAATCTCACAAAAGACATTTTGTCTGTGGATATGTGCTCTGAATTCAAAACAATGGACTAAAAATGAACTTTTAGGAAAATACCACCTATTCTAATTTAGGTGTTTTCCTAAATACAGAAGAATAAACAACAGACTAATCATTCATTCAACAAACACTTAAGTCACCTATTTTATAGAATATGCTGTAGTTTATAATCTCTAAGATCAGCTGCAAATGATTTTGCAATTCTCAACAATACAAAGATCCAAGACTACTCTTGAAGGTGTGATGATAAAAAATGCTATCCATACCCAAAGAAAGAATTGTGTCTGAATACAGATTGAAGCATTTTTTTAACTTTACTTTTCTTGAAGGTTTGTTGCTGTGGGTTTGTTTGCTTTTTTGGGAGGGGGGCAAAGGGGGAGAAATCTATATTGTTTTTTCCACAATATGACTCTTATGGAAATGTTTTGCATAACTTCACATATGCTTTCTCAACAGGGGGAGGTTTGGAAAGAAGAGAACTCAAAATTTTAAAAACTTTTAAAATCGTAATTTTTTTTTACATTTAACAGAAAAATAAAATATTAAATTAAAGTTTACAATCTTTAGTTCTCAATAAGATGTCTATTCAAAACCTCTGACAAAGTCAATACAATCAATTTACCTATTTACTTCAAACACCAAAGATATGTTAGACATCAGGTTTGCTGTCCAAAAGAAACCAATACAAATGCTAAGTGACTCGCTGCCTTTTTAAACAAAGAAATACAACCAAAGTCACTGGAAAAGCAAAGTAAAAATTAAATAAATCAGCTAAATCATTTTCTGCATGGTCTTGACTTATATTAATGAGAATTATCTCACTGGTTTTTGGAAGACCATTCAGTAATTTGAGAATAAAGAGTTCATGGTAATCAATCTGGGACATTTGTAATGCAGAAACACTAAAGGAATTTCAAATAAAATCATTCAACACTCCTTTATTAAATACTTCTGATGTGCTAAGCATTGGAGATACAATCCCTATCTTGAAGATGCTTACATCTTAATGACATCTGAACTGAAACAAGAATGTGTACTGAGGCCATTATTATTCTAGAAATGATAGCTATAGCAGTGAAGCAAAAAAAAAAAAAAAAAATTGAAGGAATATTGGCAAAGAGAAAACAAAATAATCAGTTCTGACAAATGAAATTGTTTAGATTTGGGAATACAACTACATGGGAAAGAATTATATGAAATACAACTGAAAACACTCTACAGAAATAAAATCAGACCTAAGTGGAAAAAAGTTAAACTAATTAAGCCATGATAAGATGATAAAACTCACCTCAAGATTCACCTGCTATATCCTTCAAACTATTAAAGAGTGACTTTACATGTTTAGAAAAAAAAGTTATAAAATTTATCTGGAGAAACAAAAGATCAAGAATCTCAAGGAAAGTAATGGGAGAAAAAAGTTAGGATCATATGTACAGATCTGAGATATTTATTGTCATTCACAATATATGAATTTACATTATTCAATTATAATTGTTACAAAGAGAAAGTTTTTATTTGTTTTTACAAAAAAAGTTAAAGAGATAATGATAGAGATACAAATCAAGAAAGAAGAAGTATCAGTAAATCATTTTTTAAAAATAATAAAGAGAGGAAAGCAGAGGGAAATTCAGAAAGGATCAGAAACAAGCAGGCCAGTGTTGAAACTACCATTAAATTTGAATTACACACACACACACACACACACCCCACCCCACCCTGTAAATAATAGAAGCTCACAGTCTTTTATACTTTTTTCCCCTCTGTATACCAAAATATTTGTTAGTGTTTCTTCAATTCACAATTTCAAAAAAAGAATATTTTAAAAAGAATCCCCTTTATATCATACCTGGAGGAAAAAAAGATATAATAATAAGGCAATATGACCTAACTGTGACAACACACAGGACTGACAATCAGAGAACCCAGACTTAAATCCCCTCTCTATATTAACCATGAGATGGTAGGCAAATCCTCTAGTTTTCTATCTTTTTGGTTTTCTTATCTGTAGAATGAGAGTTAGATTTGGATGAGGTCTCTTTCAGCTTTAAATCTATAATCCCACAATAAATGAAAGAGCTAAGGATCTAAAATAAAAACCCAAACTCACAAAGAATGATTAAACTACTTTTCAAATTCTTTTACATCAAAAAGTGTTTGTAAAATAGTTTGAAAAAATTTTTCACCAAACATTTGCTGCTTAGAGAAAAGATTAGAAGAAACTTCCCTTTCTTGCCTATGTTCCTGGAAAAAAACAAAACAAAACAAACAAAAAAACATATTACACAAAACATGCCATTTAAAAAATTCTCATACAGTTCAATTAATTGGTCTGAAAAAGCCATGTAGTAAAATGTCTAAAGGATGAAATAAAGCTAAGGTATAAATAGACAAAATTAATTTTAAATTAGCAACTGTTATATCTATTATATTTTACGAGCAACAGGAATCTATTAAAGGTTTAGGAAATTTCTGAGCAGAAAAATTATAGAAATTATCAAATATTGAAGCTAGAAGTGGATTTTGGAACTCATACTGTCCAATCCTTTACTTACAAGTAACAGTGACCATTGCATGAACTATGGAAAAGAACAATATGTGCCTTGGACCTTTCTGGTAGGTCCTTTGATAAAAGGAATGCATCACCAACATGGTCCTCATGTCCTATGCTTCCATTCCTATTTTTCTCCAGTGGAACTCTATAAAATCATGGTGTGGTGGTTCCCAGCCAGGTCTCTGAAGTGAATTTACAGCCAGATACTTTAAATTTTCAAGAGGAACACAGTGATTGTGGGACACAACATGAAATTCTAGCATCAAGTAGTTTACAAAATCAACATTAAATAGAGTCACATTTCTTTCAATATTCTCAAGAGTTTGAGATATGTTTTTGTTTACTTGTACTTAAAACTGTGCCAATAACTTTTTAAACTTTCTCATTTGTGATATTTTACCTTTGCAAAGCTGAGTGTTTAGTGGTTGCTATGATGAACAAGCAAATACTAAGAGAAAATCAATATAAAACAGGAAATGAGACTGACGGTATCCAATCTGGAAAATGGTTCAATGCTCAATAGGCATACTTATCCCATTAGAAAATGCTTATGCTCATAAGAACGAAATAAATTTCTTTCAATTCACATTATTTTTTCAAAGAACCACAAAGTTGATAGAACATAAATACCTATTAATTTGATGGGAACTAATTATAACAGTGCTTAACTAATTACTTAATAAATAGAAGTGTTAGGTATTCCTTTTGATAAATTAAAAGATAGTCATAGGACACATGAGAAATTTAATTTAATACTAAAGGTGCTGTGAACCAAGAAAGTTTGGGAACCTCTATCACAGGGCATTCCATAAGGAAGTTCAAAATCATCCAACTTCAAAAAGAAAGAAAACTCAAATCATCAGCTAACATGTATGGCAGCTTGCAAAAAATAGTTATTAAGCACTCCAATTGGGTTAGAGTCAGCCCCTCAGTTATTCAATGCTCAAAGGCATGCATCTTTCTTCCCGCTAAAGATTCCCATCAGAAAGGGAACAAGTTACAATTCTATATCCATGTCATGCTCCATGGGATGGACTACAATTACCATACATAGGGGAAAAATGAGGCACAAATAAAGGAAATGGCACAAAGGATTGTCTGCTTGGTCTGAATTGAGAGGCAGATGTATGAGGATACACCTCATACTGAGCTGAGTTGTAGCTGAAGTAGTCATCCTGTCATATAAAGGAAAGTAGTCACATATAAGTGCTTAATTAATGCTTTTTTCTTCACTCCTTAATTCAAATAAGATAAGGTCAATAGGCTGTTGTTAGATTATGAACGTTCCTTAAATATCCCATGGGTTCTCAAACTTTTAAATAGGGGGCCAGTTCACTGTCCCTCAGACTGTTGGAGGGCCAGACTATAGTAAAAACAAAAACTTTCTTTTGTGGGCCTTTAAATAAAGAAACTTCATACCCCTGGGTAAGGGGGATAAACGTCCCCAGCTGCTGCATCTGGCCCGCGGGCCGTAGTTTGAGGACCCCTGAACTAGCTTGCTTATTTCTTTCCTAATCCATGTACCAGTAGAGAGTTTCAAAGAAGAGGAAAATCAAGATAATATTAATAGTTGAGCTAACCCAAATGCCAAAACACTTAAACAGATGCCATGGGATAAATGAAGTATTTCAGCAGTCTTCTCAGGAACTATGTAAAAGTTTTGCTTTAATTAAAATTCAATTGTTGTACTTTGTTATCTACAAGTTAGAAAACAGCAGAATAAGTCAAAGTATTATTAACTCCTATTAGTTTCTTGTCTCCCTAGAATCAAAGAAATAAGAAAATCATATAACGTTAGAGCTGGCAATTAGTGATTACTCAGGCCAACACCCTCATTTTATAGATAAGAAAATAAGATGGAACCCAGAGAGACTAAATTATTTTCTACATATCTAGTTACTGCCAAAGGCAGGACAAGAAGAACTCAACCCTAACTCTTAAATGACTTTTCTTTCTATATAAACTGCTTTCTGGTCTGGAAAACCTCTTTTAAACAACCTCTTCTAAAACAAGGGAGAAGCCATAAAGGCCTTATGCAAGCAAGAACAGATATGTTCTCTATCTTTTTCTTCCTCAAGGGAACTAGAAGCACCACAATAGGGCTACTACTAATCTATAAATTTCTTTACCAATCCCAATACACAAACAACAAATACTCCAATGGCTTCAGGTCTAGGCAGCTCAGAAAGAAGAATTTCCACAATTTTTATTTTTCTGTCATCACATCATATGCATGTGAATATATTTTTTCTTCTGGGTGGCCTTACATTAGATCCCATTGGGCACAAATCCCAACAAGCTCATATTCTGCTCAATTTTTAACTAAGGGAATGATGCTAGCTTTAAACATTTATATTTAAAGACTCTTTAAAAATGCCTCAAGTAAAACATTTATTTACAGATAGTCTGAATCTGTTCCTTTTTTCCAAGTCCCAAATCAAGGCTTTCTTTTCTGAGAAAAAGATCCCATTAAGCAAGCCCTCAAACTAAGGTCATTATGAGACCCATTTTTACAAATTAAAATTCCCCCCACTATTCATGGCAAAGACATTACGGGCAGTAATTGATTAGTAAGGAGTCCCCTTTACAAATTTTGTTTAAGAAACCAATTTGTTTATATTTGTTTGGTAGAGTTTTAAAATTATTGGCCACAGAGTTGTCCTCCCATTATTTGCAGTTTTCAGTATAAAAATTCAAATTGTTTATGTATTTCACTAAGCTAAAGTGACTTGTCTAAGGTCAAATAGCTAGTTAAGAATCTGAAGTATTCTTAACTTGGGTCTTCCTGACTTCAGATCCATTGCTCTATTCACTATGCAACCTAACTGCCTTGATCCCAAATCATACCGTCACACCACAAAACAAAGTTCACATGAGATAGATTTAGAAGGTATCTTTAAGATAATATGATCTAACCACCTCACTACAGCTTAGGAAACTGAAGCCCAAAGGAATTAAGTATTTTGCCAAAAGTCAGATAAGCAACAACAGATGAAGCCAGAATTTGAAGCCAGGTCCTATATCTATAGGACTATAAATCCAGTGTTCTTAAATTTTCTTTGCCTCTGCCAAAGGTTGGTTTGGCTGAATTAGATAGTATAGAAAGTGTTTTACTGTATAATATGGTTTTAAAAGGAACCTGGGACCATATTGTGAAAGATTTTGAATGCCAAACAGAAGATCATATATTCAATACTAAAGGTAACCACTGGAATACATTAAACAAGGAAATGACATGGATAGGCCTGCATTTTGGAAAACTTGACTCCATGATAAACTGGAGATCTAAATGGTTATATGAAGAGAAGGAAGAGTCAAGATTAATGCCACGGTATATACTAGAAGGAGGGTGCTACCTGTGACAGAAATAGGGAAGTTCAGAAGAGGCAGCCCAGGTGACAAAAGCCAAGAAAGTAAAAGACAAAGAGATGGACTCAAGCTGCAGAGTAAGTTAGGCATTTTCAGACATGATCCATGTGGGAATTTGTTTTGCTTGATATTTTGTCTATTTGTTACAAAGGGTTTTTTTTTTGGTTTTTTGTTGTTGTTTTTTTGGTTTTTCACAAGGGCTAGAACTGGGCTGGAGAGGAGGACCAAGGATGGCTGGGAAGCGAAAAAAGAAAGGAAAAGAAGATACATTTTCTTAAATGTACAGAAGAGAAAGGGCAGAAGCAATCACAGAGGATAGCTTTGAAATTTACACATTGACTTTATTACATATTTAAAAAGAAAAGCAAGCTGCACTTTTTTTTTCACATACAATCCTCTTTTTTCTGTTCTATGCATATGGAAATATTCTTTTACTTGGCATTTTCTTAACATTATAAAAAAATGCTTGGATTTTTTTTTTCTTATTTAAGGTACAGAAAGGAAAAGAAAAACTAGGACATCCTTGTCTTCTCACTGCTCCTCCCCCAACCCATTCACTCAAACCACATTGGGAGTCGGAGGGGGAGTACAGAGACTCTAAGGCCCTTCTCTTCCAGACTCCTCTAGGGTATGGTTAAGAAGGAAAAGCAACATGACTGCTCATGACATATTCTAGTCTTTTAACATACATTTCAGCCATGTTGGCCATTTGAATGAGATGTAGTGATGAAACACAATCTTTCTACAATATTACCAAAGCTTGTCATTTGCCTTGTTACTACCTCCTGAATTCCTCCAAGACTTACCTAATCTGCCTCTACACCTGGCACAAAATGTTTACAAATGCTTATTTCCTCAACAACTTTTCAACAGGAAGTTATTCCCAAAGATTTATAGAGATAAGATAGTAAACATAAAGTATTTTAGATACTAACAACCTTTCACTTATTTTTGTAATACAGTTTTCGACTTTTTTCTATTCAGTCAGTATCTTAAGCTATTTCAGGTATCTAAAAGCTGAGGCGGCAACTACACGGTACAATGGACAGCATTGGCTTAGACAGAAAGGCTCATTTGGGGGCAGCTGGATGGTACAGAGCACTGGTCCCAAAGTTAGGAGGACCTGAGTTCAAATTAGACTTCAGACACTTAACCAGCTGTGTAGCCAATTGCCTCAAGGAAAGAAAAACAAAATTTTTTATCATTCAACACCAGTATAATTTTGTTGCCACTAATGCAAATCTCCTCTATATATACTTGTAGGTCTGGTTCAGTTATTCTTCCTACTTGTTCTCTCTACTTCCCCATGCAAGATATATCAGAGACTGTGATGTCAGAATTCAAACGTAGTAACTCTACTTTTATTAATGAAAAAAATAGACTAATAAAGAAATCTTGACAGACTTTTTCCCATCTTTAATCTGCTGTCTTCTTGCAAGAATCATCCTTTAATGCTTTTTTGGGTATGCTTTTTTGACTTTAATGCTTTTTTGACCTGGATCAAATGATTCTCATACCAATCTTTCTTTAAATTCATTTGTCCCTCCATATTTCTCATTCTGAAATAATAATACTCATAATCTTCTACAATTCTCCTCCATAAGATTTCTAGAATTCTAAAGCAGTATTGTCCTTGGGTGCCAAGTCTCTCGGTCTGGCAAGAAGGTCAAGTAAAAACTGGCTATACTGATAGACAGTTTTGTCTTAATCTCCTTATTGTGCTAAAAGTCTTAAATTCCATAGCACATAGTAAAAATTCGCAGTCTGTTCTTACATCCCTTCCTTTATATTATAATAGCTTATTTATGTAAGTTGGATTAGAAATGAGTGAACAGATAATAAAATTACATCTCTTTCTCACAGCAGAAAATACAGGACTATTAGAACAGACATATTATCAATTATAAAAATCAGATAATTTTATTAAATTATTTTTCTTTATCACAAGGAAGAAGAGAGAATGACCATGAGGTAAAAACAAAAACAAAAAAAAAACAATAAAATGTTTTTAAATAAAATAAGATGGGTTGGAACTGTTCTGGTTGTACATTTTTACAATCTCATTTTTTAATATTCTAATATTGATTTTCATCTTTGTTCTATTAAACTGACATCTTGTTTTAAATTTTTTTTCTTTTCCCACTTTCTATTTAAGTTTAAAATAAATTAATTAATTTAAAAAATAAATGCAGTATATAACATATATAGGAAGACAAAGCTAATGTGGGAATTTATTTTCCTAGATTATATATTTTTATGAGTGTTTTTTCATGTTTGTTAAACAGGAAGGGGAGATATAACATTAGTTGTCAGATATGTCCAATATCTCCTAATTCTGTCCTTGAAGTATTTATAATATGCAGATGCCAAACATCTAAAAAATATACAAGCCTCTGGACTCTTTCATTTTTTGATCCTGAGCCATATTTCCCAACATATTTTTTCACTATTTTCCCCTCTGCCCATATTCACACTAAAGCTGCAGAAAGTTTCAATAGGTCTTACCAAGTTCCGAATAGAATTTTTCTACCTCCCCTTCTCCAACAGCTGTTGGTGAATAACCTATAACTACATTTGAAATGAATTTTTTAAAAATATAATCATCAAGAATACTACAAAATGACTAAAATGGCAAGACCAAAGGTCACGTAAAAAGTTGTTTCTTTGTTGCCTTTAAATACACAATAAAAACAAATTCACCTACTTCTTTAGTTGCCTCTCCAAAAAATTTATGAATTCTTTCTATTTAGGTATTATTTCTTTATATCTCATTAACAAGAATCTCACATCTAGTTTACAAACATTCTAAGCTCTTTTATGCCTCTTAGCATCCTCTCCACCAATCCGTCCCTACTACAGCAGTCTAGGATGGAGCCATTTTATATTTTCCTTTCTTTAACAATTTTTCATGACCAAAGAATTCATCACATGGAAGCCAGCCTGTTAGCTATCTTATTTAATTCAGAACACATGCAATTTGTATCTCCCAATTCTAATACCTTTCTTCTTTTGATTATTATTTTTCATATAGCTTGTTTGTAAATAATGGTTTTCAAGCTACTACCCTCATTAAACTATGAACTCCATGAGAGTAGAAACTGAACTTATATTTCTTTGTATTCTTCAGGGTTTAGTATAGTAGCTGGCATACAGCAAACATTTTACAAATTGATTGTTACTAAGATAATAGGTTTTATGTCACAAAAACTATGAATAAATGATACTCTATAAGTCAAGTGTCTGAATTCTAGTCAATGGAAACCAAATGGATCCAGTACATTTACAATCTCCTTTAAAAAAAAAAAAAGTTATCAGTATTACTATAGGCATTATGCCAATTCACCCAACATAATTCAATTCCTCCCCAGAGTCTGCAATCAAAAAAAAAGTACAATAACAAACAAACAAATATTTATAAAATCAACCATGTTTAATTTGAGTGAGAGAAAATAATTGGATGATTTAGTGATTTTCCACAAAACTAGGCTTCTCTTTTTCTGAGCAATAGGAGAGAAAGACACAAGTAGAAGCAGCAGCATGATTTCCCAGGAAATTAGTTAATCTGGCAAAGCACTTGCTTTGTATTCTAAAGCGGAAGCCCAGAGGAAGCAGTACCAAGGAGGAATGTCATTAAGAATACGGGTACAAGGGCAGCTAGATAGAGCCCAGTAGATAGAGCACCATCCCTGAAGTCAGGAGGACCCGAGTTCAAATGTGATCACAGACACTTAACACTTAACTTATATGTGATCGTGGGCAAGTCACTTAATTTTTTTTTTCCTGAGGCAATTGGGGTTAACTACAAGAATACAGATACAGAAAAAAAACTTAGAAAGCTTAACATGAAAGAACTCCGCTGTATAAATAACAAGCTTCCTTTAAAATGCTAGACAATTTATACAATAGTTTTCATTTTGTAAAATAAATACTAAATTATTTTTCAAACATTAACCTAGAATTACAAAGAAAGCTTCTGAAAAATGAGTTTTCCATTAACTCTAAACTTTCAATTTCTCCTTAAATTCTGAATTTTTTTTCCATGCAGAAGAAAGTATCATCATTCTAAAACATAACTCAATTGTGCACTTATTTTCAACATACTTATATAAGTATATAAGTAAGAAAAGAATACAAAAAGATTATGGAAAGATTAGGTGGTTATGTGGGAGAAAATACACAATAAGGAGAGGTCATATTAGCCATTAGGTTTCTGTAGAGGGATATGAATATTAAATATCCCATCTCTGAAACATTTACTGTTAACTACTGTACAAAGATACCTTAACACATAAACAAAAAAGTGGCTGCTGAACATCAGTGAACATAGGTAACAAAATAAGAGGGAAATAATCCAAACTATATTTATAAGACATTGGGAGCTTACAAGGATAGAAAATTAAAATTATTCTTTAAAACTACTGACCCAATATACCACTTCAACTAAAAGAACTATATACACCATATCACACTCCCACACCTCAATCCAAGGTACAATCAATAAGGTGTTATAGACAAAACAAAAGATAGTATTCTTTCTACTGAATCATAGGATTCAGTGATTCTTATGCTTGTGTCATGGGAAAAAAAAATTCTGGTATCCTGGACTCTGTGATAGAACTTTTGCTTCATCCTGCCAGGAACCAGACCCTTAGTTTAACTATATAATCATGTATGTGCACCCTACCCCTTTATGTATCCTATTAGAATGAACCAAAGTTGAAAGGGATTTAAGGGCAGGAACTCTGTGTAACCCCAGATCAAAGTTTTAGACACAGAGAAAATACCTAAATGCTTTTTCTCTTATTCAAGCCAGACTAGGTGCATTAGTAGTGCAACTATGAAATGGTTCAACTATTTTGGGTTTCAGTCTTGAATCATGCAAGAAGTGTGTCTCTACTTTTTGACCCAAGGAGTCCAACATGAGGTCTATACTCCAAAGAGATCAAAGTCAGAAACCAAAGTCCAATATGTGTCAAAATAATCACAGTATTCTTTAGAGTAGCAGAGAACTAAAACAAAATGGGTGCCCAAAGTGGGGAATAGTTGAAAAAGAAAATAATGACATGCAAATATGAATGAATGATTATTATGTAATGAGAAATGAAAAATTCAAAGAAGTATGGGAAATCTGTTGTAAACTAACACAGTGACTACAACAAGTAAATAAAAAGAATGCTAATGAATCTTAGTATCTGAAAAATCAAAGGATCAAGAAACTCTTCAAAGCAAAGCAGAGGGAAGCAGAGAGACTTCTATGGCAGAGTAACACATTATCAGATGCAGTCACTGCAACAAATATTTGTTGTTTACTTTCTTTGTCCAAAGGAAGAATTCAAGCTGGGGAAAAAAAAAAAAAAGCCTGAAATGACTATACAAGAGGCATGAATGAAACTTTTTTTGTAATTCTCAACAGGTCATGCTAGATAAATCACATTTTCCTTTCTCTCAGGATTAATATACTGCTAGATCAAAGGAATGTTATAGACATAGCTTACTTAATTTTAGCAAAGTATTTCACAAACTCCCTTCCCACTCTTCTGACAGACAAGACACAGAGACATGGATTACATCAAGGGTTCTGAACATCTATGTCATGGACTCCTTTGGCAATCTGGTAACCCCTTCTCAAAATGTTTTTTTGAATGCATAAAACATAAAAAAAGATTGAAAAGAAAACCAATTAAGTTGAATTATCACATTACTTTAAAAATCCAATTCACAAGTCCCTATGTTAAGAATTGGTGCACTAGATGACAAATATAGGTTAGATGCATTTGGAACTGAACTTGTTATAGTCATTAATGGTACAATGGGACGATGTTAATTTGAAAAGGGACTCTAAGGAACATAGCCAGAGGTTTAGTCTTTGACACTGAGTCAGTTTAATCAATGATTTGGATAAGATATAAATGGAATACATATTAAATTTGCTAATGATAGACAGCTAGGATACAAAAAGATCCTGACAGGCCTAAAATTATTGACAAAACCAACAAGATGAAATACAACATGGATAAATGTGAAGTCTTACATTTAAGTTTCTATTTTTTTAAATCAACTTTACAAGTACAAAATGAAGTATACTTTTTGAAAAAAGACATAGGGATTTTGATGAAATATCAGTTCCATATAGATTAAAAGGGTTAAAACTAAATAGATCTTAGACTGCATTAGGTGAGGCCTAACATCCAGGACAAGGATAATCTCATACATATCCAACACACATGTCATACCACACATCCTGTCAGGTGGAGTAAAATGCTAAGTACTGGGCACCACATTTTAGGTAGCAAAGGGTAAACAAGATGGCAAAGGACTCTGGGATCAAACCACTTAAGCAAATGAAGATGTATAGCTTGAAGAATATAAGAGAAAAGAAACATAGTAGCCATAATAGTTCTCTTCATACCTGAAGTGCTGTCAATAGATAAGGACATTTATTTTTCTACATTCCTAAGGGTAGAACTAGGGACAAGGAGTAAAAATTTAAGAGACAGACTTAGGGGGAAAATTTCCTAATAATTAGAGATGTCCAAAACTTGATTCTCAAAATAGTGGGTTTCCCCCAATAAAAGTCTCTAATGGAAGGATAGATCACTATTTGTCAGATGTTACAGTGGATTTTTTGCGCAGCTACAGGTCTTACTAGATGACTTCTGAGGACCATCTGAAATCTGTGAAATTCTTATTCAAATATATTCAGAACTTGTCTGATGCAATTTTAATAAGCAGGACAATGACATGATTTTCTCGTTGAAAAAAAATACAATAAACTCTATAAATTGCTCTTCATTTTGCTGGATAATATTAAGCTAATAAGTATGCCCCAAACATGTCCAAAGTGTTGTAAAACTGAACATACCCTTTGATTCAGCAAAACAGCTACTAGGTCTTTAAGTCAAGGAAATCATAAAAAAGGGAAAAGGACCCATGTGTACAAAAATATTTATAGCAGTTCTTTTTGTAGTGGCAAAGAATTGGAAATTGAGGGGGACACCAATCTATTGAGGAATGGCTGAATAAGTTGTGGTATATGAATATAATGGGATACTATTATTCTATAAATGATGAGTAGACAGATTTCAGAAAAACCTGGGAAAATTTACATGAACTGATGCCGAGTGAAGTGAATGAGCAGAACCAGGAGAACACTGAATTCAGTAACACTATCATGCAATGATCAACTGACAGACAGCTATTGTCAGCAATTCGATGATCCAAGAAAATTCCAAGGGTTTCATAACAGAAAATGCTGACCACATCCTGAGAAAGAACTGTGAAGTCTTTATCCACTATATAACTAATGTGGAAATATTCTAACATGACCTGTATCAGACTGCTTGGGTTATTGGGGAAGGGGAGAAGAAATGAGATAGGGAAAAAAAAATTGGAACTCAAAATCTTACAAAAATAATGTTGAAAATTTACATGTAATTAAAAAAATAAAATACTATTAAATTGAAAAAAGTGTTTTAAGTAGTTTTTAATCAGAAAGTTCAATTATTTTAATATTTCTATTAAATTAATTTATTAGTAAAATTTATTTTTTAATGTCAATATTCTTCCAGTGACATTTTATTGCTATGAATCACACAGCACTGCAATTTCCAAAATTACAAGGAACCTGCAAAGTTGTGGAAAGATATGCAGAGAATAAAAGTTGTACTACCCTATAACCAGCATGACCTGGCAAAAAGAAATAGTATAAAAGATATCACTTTGGAAATGAATGATAGAAAAGACATGTCAGATCACCTATAAAAAGCAAGGAATAATATTGGATAGCCTGAGTGCTGAAGTAGTACCTATTGGTTGGGTGGCTCCTCCTTGGGGCTTTTATGGAAACACATGTGCAAGAGGACTAAGGATCCACAGGTGTCAATGGGCTATTTAGCACTGCTGAGAGAATCCACATTAATGAGACCATATTATCTTATTCATTACTGTACTTAGCAGTAATGCAGCATTTGTTAAAATGCTTTTTGAAATCAACCAACAAATATTTACTAAGTACCAACTATATGAGCAGCATAATAATGGTTAAAACAAAACATTGTCCATGTTCCTGGATGCTTAATGTTTACTGAGTGACTGTTGGAGAAAAAAAAAACAATACTTAAAGAAAATAATTTAAAATACTATATAAATATATCAGAATAAACTATGTAGCTCACACCACAAATGCAAAAATTGAGGAAATAGATGTCACATGTACTGGAATAGTAGAAGACAACATAAAAAAGAAGGTAGATGTCAATATGATCTACTTAGAATATGATAATAAAATCTATCAGTACGGGATATTGAGAGAATATAGATACATATATAAATATATACTATGTGTTTACATACATGTACAGATAACCTTTTCAAGAGAGCTAATAGCATAAATATTTTTGTAATCTTTCTTCATTTTCATACCAAAATTCTCAATATGTGTTGATATCATGACTTATAAGAGACCTGGCTATAACAATAACCCCACAATAATACCATAACAAATTTCAAAATTAAAGAATGACCTAGTCTCAAATTCTGACAGCATGTGACTTTCCCTGAGCCCTGGCTCTTTATTTATAAAATGATGGAGTTACACAGCTTCAATTCAACATTTATATGCAAAGCACTTATGAACTTTTGAGATCCTTTTCACCTCCAATAGCTTCTAATTCTATAGAGGATTACTAATAAGATTTCAGGGATATCAAACTCAAGAGAGCTCAAGCTCATTTAATAACTGGATTCATCAGAAAGTATGTGATAATTCAATTTTTTATGTTCTCAGATGTTGAAAGATCTTTACTTTCTACATGGAGATCTTTTGTGTATCTGATCCTATCAGATCCTATCACACACCCACAAATCCTTCCCCAATTGTGAAACAATTTGAAAACTGAAAAGGAGCATTATTTGCTTTTCAGTCTATCAAAAAAGTAAAAACCGAGTTGTTTACATAGTACAATAAATTGAATAGCTCATATTGATTTAGTTTTAATGGTCTCCTCTTAAGCTGAAATAAAATTCAAAAATTACATAAGTTTTTATTTTTAATTATATGTTGAAACTAACATATGGTTGTAGAATTGTGAAATGACCCAACCATGCTGGAGAGCAATGCCCAACTATGCCCAAAGGGCTATAAAACTATGTATACCTTTGATTCAGCAGTCTCACTACTGAGTCTGTATCCCAAAGGTATCATTAAAAAAGGGAAAAGTATCCACATTTGCAAAAATGCTTGTAAACAGCCCTTTCTAGAGTAGGAAGGAACTAAAAATTGAGTGGCTGCCCATCAATTGGAGAATGGCTGAATAAGTTATGGTATATAAAGGTAATGGAATATTATTTCTCTATAACAAATGATGACCAAGCTGATTTTAGAAAAGCCTGAGAAGACTTACAAGAACTGATGCTGAATGACATGAGCAGAACCAGGAGAACATTGTTTATGGTAACAATACGATTATGTGATGATCGACTGTGATGGACTTGGTTTTTCTCAACAATGTGGTGATTCAAGACAATTCCAACAGACCTGGGATGGAAAAGGCCAATCACATCCAAAAAGAGGACTATGAAGACAATATGGAATGAAGCACAGCATTTTCACCTTTTAGCTTGTTTGTTTGATTGCACATATTTAACCTATATCAATTTGCTTGCTGTCTTGAGGGAAGAGGTAAGTCAGGGAAGGAGAAAAATTTAGAACACAAAGTCTTATAAAAAAATGAATGTTGAAAAGCATCTTTACATGAGATTTACATGAACTGATACTGAGTAAAATAAGCAGAACCAGAAATACATTGTACATAGTAACAGCAAGACTGTGCAGAAAGATTTGGTTCTTCCCAGTGATTCAGTGATCCAAGGCAACCCCAATAAACTTTGGATAGAAAATGCCATCTGCACCCAGAAAGAGAACTATGGAGACTGAATGTAAATCAATACATGCTATGTTCACTTCTTTTTTCTCTCCTGTGGTTTTTCCTTTATGTTCTGATTTTTCTCTCTCAGCATGATTCATAGAGAAATGTGTATTTTAAAAAAAATACATACAAAACCAGAAAATAAATAAATATAATACTTAAAAAAAAAAAAAGAAGAAAGAAAGAAAAGTATCTTTACATGTATTTGGAAAAATAAAGTACTACTGGGGGAAAAAAAAGAAATTATGTATGAAGGAGGATTCTGAATATATAAGCTTTCTGTTTTAGTAAAAACTCAATCATAGATTGCTTTTGATGAAAGTGTCATGGCTAATAAACAAGTCATGTCATAGGAGGATCAAGTTTTAAGAGAGAAAAACCTTGATTCAAATCCTTTTCTGATCCTTACTTCAGCTTCTAAGTTTCAGATGGCTCTCTAAGACAACAAAAAAAATAGCTAGCATTTTTAAGCACTTACAATATGTCAGGCCCTTTGCTAATTGCTTTTCCACAAACATTATCTCATTTGATCCTCACAATAACCTGAGAAGGTAGTTGCTACTACTGTCCCCATTTTGCAGCTGAGGAAACTGAGGCAAACAGGTTAAGTGATTTGTCCAAGGTCACACAGGTAGCAAGTGTCTCAGACTAGAATCTTACTTCAGGCCCAGTGCTCTATCCACAGTGCCACCAGCCATCTGTAGATGGCCCTTCTACAAAAGCAAAGACAAAGCTCTCATTGATCCTAGTAATGGTCTTAACCTAGAGAGTCTACAGACTGTCTTCTGAAGATAGCTAAATTCATAGAAACTCTTCACAAAGGTAGCCAAAACAGTGATTTTTTTGTCACAGTTACTTGTGATCTAAAAAATATTGCAGAGCTCAGACCTGTTTTGATGTAGGGAGTATTCGCACCATATACATGAGTATATATATATATATATATATACACACACACATACATGCATATATACAAAAGTGCATACACATATATACACACTTCACAAAATCTGTGATCTTGCTTATGTACACCCTTCTCACTGAAGCAGATCAAAAAACCTCTGAGGAGCTTGACATTATACAGTTTCAAAAAATTCTGAGGGAGGTGGAAAAAGAAAGAAAACTATCACCTGTAGCCAAATCTGGTAGTGGAAAAATTTCCAAGAATATTACCCAGGCGCTCATTCAGCACTATAATACTTACAAAGTATTATAAATATTTCTTTCAATGAACTTTGAGAAATTTGTTAAAACAAGTAATTTAATTTTCTGTTATAATCAGAAAAATATAAAAATGAATCATTGGCTTAAAGCATGATTTTATATATATATACTTTATAAAAATGAAATAAAGATTTATCTGAGATGCAAAAGACGATATTTTCTTAGGTAGACTGACTCTACTTAGTGGTTTAAACCAACTTAATTTAAATAACTTTCATATTCAACCATTTCCTTTTTACTCAATTTCTGATTTCTACATAAAAGCACACTTATCAACTAAGAAAAGATGTTATATCATCAGAATACATCTTTTTTTTTTTCACCAGAAGCCAATATTTTTTTTTATCTACTTACAGCCTTGAATATTCCACCATGTGATCAATGATACACATGCATAAAATAGCTAGTTGAAAACAGAGAAAAGTACAATTTTCAACCACACTCACATGCAAAGTTAAATGGATTTTGCACTTTGGCTTCACTAGCGCTAGATTCTAAATCACTGAATTAAACAGCCACAAACTAATAATTAAAGTAACTAGTATCTATATGACCCTTTCAACAGTTTGCAAAGTAATTTATATATGTTATTTGGTCCTCACAACAATCCTGTGTGGTAAATGCTATTATTATTCCCCTTTTACAAATTAGGAAACTGAGGCTGATGTTAAATGACTTATCCAGGATCGTACACAACTATTATATGAATATGGACATATTTGAACCTCATCTACCCTTTAATATTCCCCTACTGAATGGTCAGAAATTATTTTTGCCTATCTCTCTCTCTCTAGCACTTATCAGAACGTTTGGAACATGGTAGGCACTTAAATGCAATGCTGACAATCTGGAGGATTAACGTACCAATTTAGGTTTTTCTACAATGCCCCAACATTTCTTATAATTAGAAAAATGGGAGAAAAACAATAAACAACTCTAAAAAGATTGGTCCTACTAATGCATTGTTGGTGGAGTTGTGAACGAATCCAACCATTCTGGAGAGCAATCTGGAATTATGCCCAAAAAATTATCAAATTGTGCATACCCTTTGATCCAGCAGTATTTCTATTGGGCTTATATCCCAAAGAAATACTAAAGAAGGGAAAGGGACCTGTATGTGCCAAAATGTTTGTAGCAGCCCTATTTGTAGTGGCTAGAAACTGGAAAATGAATGGATGCCCATCAATTGGAGAATGGCTGGGTAAATTGTGGTATATGAATGTTATGGAATATTATTGTTCTGTAAGAAATGACCAGCAGGATGAATACAGAGAGGACTGGCGAGACTTACATGAACTGATGCTAAGTGAAATGAGCAGAACCAGGAGATCATTATACACTTCGACAACGATATTGTATGAGGATATATTTTGATGGAAGTGGATTTCTTTGACAAAGAGACCTAACTGAGTTTCAATTGATAAATGACGGACAAAAGCAGCTACACCCAAAGAAAGAACACTGGGAAACGAATGTGAACTATCTGCATTTTTGTTTTTCTTCCGGGTTATTTATACCTTCTGAATCCAATTCTCCCTATGCAACAAGAGAACTGTTCGGTTCTGCAAACATATATTGTATCTAGGATATACTGCAACATATCCAACATATAAAGGACTGCTTGCCATCTAGGGGAGGGGGTGGAGGGAGGGAGGGGAAAAAAAATCGGAAGAGAAACGAGTGCAAGGGATAATGTTGTAAAAAAAAAAAAAAAAATTACCCTGGCATGGAGTCTGTCAATATAAAGTAATTATTAAATAAAAATTAAAAAAAAAAAAAGATTGGTCCTTCACAAGTCTAACATCCAGAATACAATATTCAGTTGCAAACCATATGCCAAATGATTTATCTCTCCAATAAGAGAAATAGTAATATTAATAGGCTATTAAATGGCAAATATATTTAGGTTAGTAAATCTCCTATGAACACTAATGTTTTAGAATCAGAGTTGGAAATGTGCCTAGTGCATAATAGGCATATAATAAATGTATCTTCAATTGAATTGATAAGAGGAATACAGTAAAAGTATGCTGGATACACAATGCATTAAAAGCATCCTCCAAGAGCCATCTGCACCCAGAAAGAGGCCTGTGGGAACTGGGAATCACAAAATATTAGTTTCACTTTTTTATCGTTGTTATTTGCTTCCATTTTGGGGTTTTTTTGTCATTTTTTCCCTATTTGATCTGATTTTTCTTGTGCAACATAATTGTGGAACTATATATAGAGGAATTGCACATGTTTAACATATATTGGATTATTTGCCCGCTAGGGAAAGGATGGGGGAAGGAAGGGAGAAAAAAAATTTTGGAACACAGGGTTTTGCAGGGGTAAATGTTGAAAAGTATGTATATATTTTAAAAATAAAAAGCTTTATAAAAAAAAAATCAAAAACAACAACAACAACAACAAAAAAAAAAAAAAAAAAAAAAAAAAAAAAAAAAAAACCATCCTCTGAGGCAGATAGGTGGTGCAATGAATGGATAGAGCACCAGCCCTAAAGTCAGGAAGACTGAGTTCAAATCTAGCCTCAGACTTAACACTTCCTAGCTGTATGATCCAGGCAACTCACTTAACCCCAATTGCCTCAGAAAAAAAAAAAAAAAACAGTAGCCAAAACACTAAATTTAAATTGGACCACCTAGATTCAAATCCTTTTTCTCTCACTTGCTCCCATGTGCAACATCTATCCTCCTTGAATTCAGTTTCCTTGTCTACAAATAAAATAAGAGGGCTGAATTCTAAGGTCTTTTTGTCACTAAATTTATAATTGGATTATCTGTTTAAATGTTTTTTTAAAACTTTACAAATCATGTGAAACTGGGTTAGCTCTTATAGCTAACCAGCCATGTGCCCACTAAGCTCCATACATTCCTTGAACTGCAGTTCACTAAACAGTCACTAAGCATCTTCTACGTGCCAGATACTGTACTAAGCAAGAGAAAAAACAGTCCCTGTTCTCACAAATGGGGGAAGACATGAAAATTACTATGTAAAATCATTTGTACATAAAGATGTAAAATATATAAAAACCAAAATAGGATAAATTGAAGACAGCCAAGAGAAGAAGTATTAACATTAAGGGAAATAGGATCATGTCTAAGTGAAGGGGCAGGTCAATTCTCAGAGAGCCTCCACAGCTGTGAATCATAACTTGCAAAGCAGCTTTCACAGATATTCCTTGTGGATTGGGAATGAAATAAATTGAAGGTAGAGAGAAAAGGAGAGAGGTCAGACAACGCAACTGCCTCTCGATCTACTTGTATCATCATCATCCTCTCACATGAAGAGATCCATTCTATAGATCTGAGTTAAACTTCCAGCAGCCACTGGCAGGTGGCTCCTGTATCACAACAGGGAAAGTCTTCTTTTAGAAAGTGAGATTTTAATTGAGATTTGAAGGAAATCAGGAAGGCTGGGAGACAGTGAGAAGGCATGGAAGGCAGCAAGTGAAAATGCAGTCAGAAGATTGAATGCCTTGTTCAAGGCACAGAAAGGAAGCCTGTGTATCAGAGTACTTTGGAAGGAAGGAAGAAAGATGTAAAAGATTGGAAAAACAAGGGGAGCCCAAGGTATTGAAACGTTTTGAAAACCAGAGGATTTTCTATTTGTTGCTAGAGGTGACAGGGAGTCCCTGGAGTTGATTGAATTGGAAGGCTAAAAAGGAGAGCATGGTCAGACTTCACCTTTAGGAATACTAATGTGATAGCTGAGCAGAGGATAAATTGGAGTAGGAAGAGACTGGAAGCAGAGAAACCAACAATCAGGCTACGGCCCAGACATGGACCAGGTGATAAGAGGCTGGACCACGTGATAAGAGCCTACACCAGTGTGGTGGTCAGACAAGCAAGGTATATATAATAGAAGTTACAAAGGTAATATCCACAGACTTTGTCAACACATTTGGGATATGGGAAGTAACAATGAAGAGTTAAAGATATCACCAATATTGTAGGTCTGGAGGGATGGTGGTGCCCTCAAAAGTAATAGGAAAATTTAGAAGGGGGGAATGTTTGAAGAGAAAAATAACAAGTTCAACTGTGGACATCCAGTTGGAGATTCAAGACTGGAAAGTTTAAAGATGTGGCTAAGTCTGAAAATCATCACATAGAGATGATCATTAAATCCATGGGAGCTCACCACATGAAGTAGTGTAGGTGGAAGGAAAGGGGGCCTAAGAAATATCCTTTTTTATCAGGTATAACCTGGATGAAGAGTGAATAAAGGAGATTGAGAAGTAACAGTTCAGATAGGTAAAAGAACCAAGAAAAAATAGCATATCACAAAAACCTAAACAGAAAAGAGTACCAAGGAGGAAAGGGTGCTCATCAGTAACAAAGGCTGTAGAGAAATCAAGGATGAAGCCTGAGAAAGTCATTAGGACTCATTTTATTTAAATGAAGCTAAAGAGTAGAGAGTTAAAGAAAGTGATGTTGTTGATGCCTTTTCAAAGAGTTTAGCTACAAAAAGTAAGACAATAAAACGATGGCTAATAAGAGTTTCATGGATCAAGTGAGGATTTTTTGAGGATTGTGGAGATATGGACATGTTTGAAGGCAGCAAGTAGCTGTGGCAACAGAGTAGATTAATGAAAGAATAAGGATCTAAGAGGGGCAAGCTCCAATAGGATCACTCATGCATGTAGACAGTCTTACCTTGGCAAGAAGAAATCAACTCTTCATGTGAAATGGGACACACACCTGAGTGATGATGGAGGGGTAGGGCAGCAGAAAAGGGAGCTCTCAGCAAATGGCCGAAATGTTTTTAAGTGAAATATGAGACAAGGTTCTCGAGTGAGAATGTAAGGGGAAGAAAGCAGGACTTGGGAAGTCTGAGGAAGTATATCTCCTGTCTATTTACCCAATGATCTTCCCCTCTATCAAAACTAGAAAATATTTATACTTATTGATAATTAACACTTTAATGTTGCAGTTCTCAAACCTTCTGGTTTTAGAAACTCTTTGCACATTTAAAAATTATTAAAGACCTTTAATGTGTGTTATGTCTATAAATATTTATTATATTATCAATTAAAGCCCATGAATATTATAATAAAGATACCTTTGACCTCATGGATTGTCTGAAAGGATTGCGGAAACATTCAATGGTCCCTGGACCACATTTGAAGAATCATGATGCAACTATTTCAGTCCATATGATCCTCAACCAGACATTTGTGGAGTAAGCCTTATCTTTAGTTAAGGAATGAAAAGCTTTAGCCTCCACTGCAGGAATTTCAAACATGAGCTAACAGGTGCATAGATACGAAACGAAGCGTCAAAGAGCATGTGCTTACAGGTCATGAGATCACAGATTTAGAACTTTTCTAGCCTTGAAAACACCTGGTCCCAGTGCTTCAATTTACAGATAAGGAAACTGAGATCCAGTGATGGAAAATGACTTGCCCACAATCACAGAGGCATGGGAATCCTGACTCCACATCCTATTCTCTTTTCTGTCTCAGGCAAGCAACCTCATAGATAATTGTGAGAAGAATATCAACATCTATCTATTCACCACTATTTCTTCTATGACAACATATTAATTTTATCTAGTCAGGCCTCATCAGATTATAGATAAAGGAACAGGATATAAATATACATCCCACTACTGAAGTCTCTGATATAACTGGAATGTGCTATAAAGGTGACTCTGGATTCTCAAAGATGATGCCAGAGGAAGGTAAACTCCGGTTTAAGAATATGGGCCCAATGAATTTGTTTCTCCAGGTCCTCAGGTGGTTAATTTTTTACCTCAATTCTTTTTTTTTTTCCTGAGGCAATTGGGGTTAAGTGACTTGCTCAGGATCACACAGTTCAGCTAGGAAGTACTAAGTGTCTGAGACCAGATTTGAACTCAGACTGACTTCAGGATTACCCACTACACTACCTACTTGCCCCCAACCTCAATTCTCAAAAACTGTCTAAGTTACAGAAGGGTTGAAAACTGGGAAAAATCAGGGAAATTATAGATCATATGTAAAGTGCTTTGCAAACCTCAAGTGCTCTATAAATGCTGGTTATTATTATTATTAAAGCATATGGCTGTGAACAAACACATACTCTCACACAACCCACCCAATTATCAATGGCTGAGGACAGGATAAAGGGGGAAAAAAAGACCCTTAAAACATTTGGGCCAGCCTGGAAAGAAAACCTGATTTAATTCCTTGGATACACAGAAAGGTAGAATAACTAGGGAGCCTGAACCAACTAATATCAGGCCTAAAGTCCAGAAGCTACTAGGAAAAGTAATGAACATAACCAAGCTTCTTCCAGAAGTTGGAATCCATCCTGTCTTAAAAAAGATCTGCCCAGCAGATTCATTTTCTTCTCTGCCAAAGCAGAAATGCAAAATCTTCCCTTTACTCTCTTTACATATCTTAATCCCTTTCACTGTTCCCAAACTGCGCGTTTCAATATAATTGACAAATTTTTTTTTCTTGGCATTTAATGACATTTTTTTAACCATAACTATTATCTGACATCCTGGAATCATAGTCTTCATCTACTACTATCCTTCTGGTAATTAAACCTGTAACATCAAAGCATTTTTTACAAATGCATTCCCAGTATTTAGAACAGAGTAAAGATACTTGTAGAATCAGATAAGAGGAAACCAAAAAGAAAAAAAAAATTTCACAGGAAAACTATTTCCTCACTATTTCATTTTTAACTAAGAAATATCTCTGGGACTTAATGTCCTCATCTACAAAATGGATTGAACTACCTTTATGGTTTTCTTCTCGTTTTAATATAGGAAAGTTCAGAATTTTGCAGGACACAAAATCTGTCAGGCATATCTTCCAAGTACATCATAAAAGCTAAATTAATGCATTTGTTCCAAACACAACAAAAGCAGCATGGAGTCCCGCGTGAACTCCACTAAACAATATACATGTTATCATATATCTAACATATACATATGTATTTAAAGGTCATAACCAAAAGATATTTTTTCTGCTCCAGAGATTCCCATAGTAAACTAGAAACCAACGGCAGAAAATGTTAATTCAAAGTACATGAGTTTCTAGTACATAATTTTGTGAAAATTTTGTTTCATGGGTAGAAAGAAAACAGAGAAAATGAATCAGAAAGTATTATAACAGGCTTATCTATTAAACAGAATATGAAAGCATATTAAACTCCATTTTTCAAAGCTTTTAACTAAATAATCTTTAATAAGAGATACGAAGTCTTATGGCAGAAAGAAAAGTTTTTCCAAGGTTTGAAAATCACTATTTAATCAATTACAGATTAACAAAGCTCACTGTAAAATTAAGTAGAAAATCAAAGTTGTTCATAAATAAGTATAATTGATTTAGGGATGAATACTGTCAAATGAATAAACTTACTAAAAGCAATAAAGTGATCAATCCAATCCTTACTATATACAGAAAAAGAAAATCTGAAGAACAAACTTCCACATATTTAACTCAGAGTTTCCATTTTTCTATCTTTTGTTTAGAGATATAAATCTGCTATATAACTACACCAATTGTATACTGACAACCACTCTAGTAATATCTAGTATTACTTAATATGAAGAATCAAGTGCCTAAGGCACTTAATCATATACTATTTATAAAAATCTATTATAATTAGGAAATAAATCTGCTTTGTGAGAAAAGATGCTGTGCTGAGACAATCAACAATGAATTAACTACATAGTTTGTAGCCTTCTTTGGGGAAAAAATTATATATACATATATAGAGATTTTATATATGTATGTATGTATACAAATACACACATACTGAACATATACACATTGAACTCAGAATGCTGAAAATAATTTCTAAGGAGGTGGAGAAAAAACCAAATGCTCCTGCTAGATGCACAAATACTATCTTCTAATTTCATAAAGCATTAAGGAGCATGCAATCAAGATCTCTCATAAAGGTTTTGATGAGAGCACTATGCAAAGAAAAATATTCTTTCCCTTTTCAGCATTTCTTAAAGGGGTTAAATACCATGGAGGGTAGATACTTTTAAATCACTTTAAATACTTTGCAAGGCACATCACATCCAGGTATTCTTAAAAGGAAACTGACTGAAACAAGTGTCCTCCACTTAGTAAAACATTTATTTTGTTAAGATTCCACTATCCCAGGTTGAAGTTGCAAGCATGTAATTATATAAAACACTGTTCCTTCTCCCTATAAAGTTAGGAAACCTCTCTCACACAATAAAAATATGACCTGTTCTTTAAGGAAAAAAAAAATTATGTTTATATTATTACTTCTTTTGAAAGTAATAATGTTAAGAACATGGCACAAGCCTCAAGCAATTTAAAACAGTGAAAAACATCTTTTTTTCTGTTATTTTCATTGAAGCAATGATGATCCCTTTAAAATATATCCTATTTAGTTCCTACTTATTTTGTTCTATGAAAAATGTTCCCAAACCAGTTCATTTCAATAATCCATGGACAACTATTAGTAATTTACTGTGAATAAGTTATTATATGCTCAAATTTTCTTATAGACAATTTCACAGATAGTACAAGAGTAAGAAAGAACAAAAGAAAGGGTACATGTGAAGCAAAAGTTGGAATCATCTTTGAAAAAGAAGGATTCATCTCTTCTGTTCAAACTTAAGTTTCCATCCCAAAGATTCCCAATATTTAAAAGGAACAACAAAAAAAAAGATTAACAGACTCAACACCAAAGAAATGAAATCAAAAGTCAAGAAGCAATTCTGTGAAAAGTTAACTAAAATAAGTTTTATGTTTTGGACATGTGGAGCTAGAAGTGTCCAGGTAACATAAATGGAGAGGTAGATTTCCAATAGAGTCCAGAAAAGAAGTGAAAACTAAGATATAAAACTCTGTCATTTACACAGAGATAACTGAAAGCACAAGAATAGCTAGATAGTGGGAAGAGGACATGATACAATGAAAAGAACGCTGGATTTGTAGTCAGGCTTTGTTATTTACCACCTGTGTGGCCTTAGGTAGTCACTTAAGCCATCAGCTGTAAAATGAGGAGGCTAAATTAAATGACTTGCAGTACCTTCCAGTTTTAAATCTAAGATTATGATAAACTAGCAAAAAAATTTTTAAAACCCTAATGACCTTAGGCCTCATTAAGAGAAGCAGCATAATAATCATGACTACAGAGGCTGTGCTCCCTTCTGGGGAAAACAGTGTGTTCAATCCTGTGCACCACATTTAAAGAAGGCAGAACTAGCAACAATGGATGAAAAGTTCCAAAACAGCTGGCTTAAGTTTGATGTATAGGAAAGTTTTCTACAGATTATAGTTCTCCAATATGAACTAGTCTGACTTGGAAAGTAAGAAGTTCTCTCTGGAACTCTTCAAACAAAGGCTAAATCACCATAAGCTTCCAATGCTTCCCCCAAAAAAGTTACCTTTAAAAATTTTATATCCCTGTTACTCCCTCTCAATAGCATGTTAGCTTAAAGCAAGGTCTTGTTTCAGACTGTGATTATCAGACTGAAATCCTTCAGGACCGGGGCTGTCTTCTGCCGTTCTTTGAACCCTTAGCTCTTAAAAGAGTACACTACATGTAACAGACATTTAATAAATGTTGCCTGACTACTGAAAGGTTGAAAATGCCACAGCTTTTGTTGGAGGATTTGTTTTAATAGCTGGTTAATAACACAGAGTGTGCCATGTTAAAGTAGGATTTACAAATTTCTATAATCTAGTCTCTTTTTAAGTGTGCCACTTCACCCACTTTAAGATCCTACCTTGAGAGTAAGAATACAAAGATAGTCTCCTTCTCAATTCCCTACTCACTAGACTTAAATTTACAATTCTCGAACAGTTTTAACAATTCTCTTGTAGGGTCTGTGACTCTTCATCTTTTTAATCCTTCTCCCAGCTTCAGCTACTTTTTCCTTCTTCCTTAGCCCCCAGTATCCTTATTCTTCCTTCCACTTAAAGATAATCTTTCCTTCCTCCCAGACCTCTTTCCAGAGCTGGCCCTGGTTCACTTAAGTTACTTAGGTTGTCCTCAAAGTAGAAAGCCGTTTTTATTACTAAGTTCCTTCCTCTTTTGGCCATCTTAGATCCTTGCCAATGCCCCCACGGTCAATTCCTCAGCTCTGTTTCTCCCAGACAAACCTCGGTGGCTGCCGCTCCCTCTCAGAGAACTTCCTTTGCTCACTAGCCCCAGCAGCTCCCTTTGACCCTATTCCAATCAACTTCTCTGGATCCAGAGGGAAACTCCCAAGCCCTTCCAGCCACCTGACCCATCTCCTTAACTTTCCCTGAAGCACACTTAACACCAAGCCCTGGGTTTCCCCAGATTCACCATTCTCTGAGGCACAAAGCGGCTCCTCCGCGCCAACCCTGAACCCACCCCACCCTCCCGTACCCCTCATTCCCAGCAGGTCAGGTTACTCCCCAGGTCCCCAGACCCTGAGTTCTCCCACTTTTCCATTATTTTCCTACCCCCACATCACCACCCATTTCCACCTGTGTCTTCCTCCTCAAACCCGAGACTTGGCCCGTGACCAGCCCCAAATCCATTCCTTCTCCTCCCTCCTTCAGACCCGGCTGCGGCCCAAGGCCCTTTTCCTTCATACTCAGACTGCTCACCATGCTTCCCCCTAGCACCCAAACGGCTCCCCCTTTCCTCAGGCTTTCCCCTTCCTTCCAAATGGTCGCCCTTTTGCCCTAGGATTCCCCCACCCCGTCCCGTCTCTCACCAGCATCGCAACTGCTCCCCCTTCTCCCCAAGTTTCTCTTGCCCTGCAGTCAAGATGCTCCCCTAGACTATGAGAAGCTAAACACCCTCCTCTTTTCCCCAGGCTCTCCCCACCCCAGAATTTCCGCTCGCCTTGAGGCAGAAGTCCTCCCCTAGATCTAAATAGCCTCCCCTCCCCCAAAACTGAGCTGTCCCCACCTTTTCTCACCCTTCCTCCGAGCTGCTCTCCCACACCCCATTATCCCCTTCCCCAAATTTGAACAGTTCCCCATGCTACCTCTTATTCAAATGTAAACTGTTCTCCCTCTTCCCACTCTCTCCCCCAAACCCGAAATGCTCCCCAAGCTACCTATCTCCAACTTGTACTGCTCCCCTTATCTTCAAAACCTGAACTACTCTACAAGCCATCTCTCCCTCAAGCCGGAACTGCTCCCCTTCTTCCCTCTCCCCCACTCTAGAACTGCTCCCCATGCTACCTCTCCACAACCTGACTTGTTCTCTCTTCCCAAGATACCTCCTCTCCCAAAGCCAAACTCCTCCCCTATACCTGAACCGCTCCCCTCCCCCTGACCTGTGAACTGCTCCCAGTTTCCGCCCCAATCCCCCCCAGCCGACCTCAACTGCTCTCCCCCTTATATACCCACTCCAAGCAGCCCTCCTCACTCCTCCTCCCCCAGACTTGCCTGCGCCCGATCCCCCCGGGGTTCTTCCCCCGCCCCCAGTCTGGGCCGCCCCGCTCCCCCCCCCCCAAGCCGGCACTCTGGGTGCCCCGTCCTTCCTCTGCGTCCCTGGGAATCCCCCCCACCCCCGACTCACACCCGGGACATGGCCCGCGCCGCCTCTGCCCCCGCTCCACTCTGCACCCGCCAGCGCCTGCAGCTCCGGCCGCGGGGCCGTGGTCCCTGAACCAGTCGAGCTGGAGGAGAGGGCGCGCCCCCGGCCGCCCCCAACCTCCCCCAGCCTCCCCCGCCCGCCGAGGCAGAGGCAGCGCGAGAGCCAAGCGAGCGCCAAGCTCGAACCCCCGCCCCCCTCGGCCCGGGCACCCCGCCTCGGGCTCCGGGCCGCCCGGCCCGCAGGCTCTCACTCACCTGCCGCCGCCCGAGTCCAACTCCAGTGCCGCCGCCTGCCTCTTCCTCCGCCGCCAGTAGCCACCAAGCGCCACCGCCTCCCCCATGACAACAGGCCCACCCGTTTCCATACTCTGGGATCAGTCATTGGTTATTGTAGGGACAGCTCTCGGCTTCGGTTGGTAGCAAGGGCCCGCCTGTCACGGCAAACTCCCCGCCCCCTTTTGGAGACCTGGTATTCGCCCCAGCCTAGACCTGCAGCGCCCTCCCCCGAGTTTCAGCTGTAATTGGCTAAAGGAATGGAGTCTTCGAAAATGATAATAGGCTGCAGAAACTGCCAGTTTAGTCATCTGGCAGGGAACGAGTCCGCCAAGGGTGGTTAGAGCCTAAGTAGTTTGGTTGCACTATAGAGAAGCGAAGAGGAGACCGGGTTCTGAGTTTCGGGTAGGATCGGGAGGTTAACTCAACTACTCTTGAACTTCATTCCCTTTCTACAGTTTCGAATAGAAACTCATTCATCCCAGCTTCCACGTAGGCATGGTATTGGCAGAACGCCAAAGGTTTATGAAATAGATCTAAAATGTCATGCGCACAAATGTAGTGTGCGTCTGTCAGTCAATCAACAAGCATTTACTAATCGCCTACTGTGTGCCAGGCTTTGTGCTAAATGCTGAGGGTATAAAGAAAAGCAAAAACCGTTCTGCTCTCAAGGAACTCACAGTCCCCAAAGAGCTGAGGGAGGAGACGCGACACGAAAACCTGCAAATCCAGCGCCGAAGTGTCCCAAAAGTCTTGGTGCCGTTTTAAACTTTAATCACTGCAATATTCTCTACTTGCAAGGTAAATTGGAGATAATCTCCGAGGGAACGCAGTAAGATTATGGGGCACTGAGAAAGGTTTCTTGCAAAAGGTGGAATTTTAGCTGAAACATGAAGTCGGGAAGGGGATGAGAGTAGGGAGAGACATCCAGGTCTGAGGGACTGTCAGTGAAAAATGCTAGCAGTCAAGAGATGGAGTGTCGTGTGCAAGGGGACACCTAGGAGGCCGCTGTCACTGGGACTAGATCCGTGGTGGGAGGGAAGGAGGAAGGGATTGGAAAGGTAAGAAAGTGCCAGGTTATCTCCTGAGGTCTCCAAAGCGCTGAAATTAACCTGGCTTCTCCAGAGTGCTTCTGCCTGAATGTTCAATAAGCACAAATTGGCTGAACAAAACCCAGCACGCCTCGGTTGCAAGTCTAAACATTTCTGTACTAGAGAAGTGGCCTGTTAGCATTTCCCCCCCACATCAAAACCTACAACCGGTTGCCTTCTCTAAAGTGAGTAGGCAAGTTATTAACTAGTTTAGATTAAATGGGCCACGCTTTTCCCTTGTCATATCTTGATAATTAGACCATTCCCTACAAACTTGCTTCTTCCTGTTCAGCAATTCTCCTACTGCTCTATTAGGTATGTGTTAGACTTAAATAGCTAGACTTTCCTCCCCAAAACTTCTCTATCTAAGCTACATTAGTGCCATTGAATGAAATGGCGGGGGTGGTTTTTTCCGAGGCATTATACACAAGAAAGAATGATTGCATTTTTAAAAATTCACTCAGTGTTTAAATCACAATAGATTTTTTTTTAATTAGCTGTTGCTACCAAAAAACTGTACTTCTTGAATTATGTTCATTATCTTTAGTTTTTCAAAGTTGTTTCTGTTATAATGTTCAACCAGTTTTAGATGGGGGGAGGGGGTGTTCTGTTTGGGTTGTATGTTTGGTTGATTTTGAGGGGGGGGGGGGTTCACCAGTCAGGAGAAGTGATTATAAGGTCCTGTCTGATGTATGTCAAAATTAGGTTCAGTGTCATTGCATTGTTGAGTCCGTTGATGTGCAGAACTAATTTTTTCTCTCTTTTTTATTCTTTATCATAAAAAATAGCTCTGAGTGAGGGAGGGAGATTTTGGAAAGCAAATGTGATGTAAAAAAGAAAGATGTTAATACATTTTTTAAAAATCTACATGCCTCAGACAACCCCCTAGGATTTAGCTACTAAATTATAAAGGGGTGGTAACTGCCTCCCCATTTTTGCCGGTTAAACTCCTACTCAATTCTTTAAAGACCAATTCAAAAGGCTTCCCAGATGTCCCATTTAATAATATTTTTACCCCTCAGAAAATTGCATATACTATTATGTATCATAGGTGTGTTGGTATTTTATCACTTTTCTACAGGGTAAGCTTCTTGAGGGAAGGAGTTTAACTTTATTTACCTTTCTATCCCTCCCTTCCCTCCTCTCCTCCCCCCCCCCCCAGTCCAGTCCAGGAACCTTCAGCACAAAGTAGTTACATAATAATCATTGATCACTTTACATCATAAGTTTTATTATTATTGTTGTTAAGGGTGTTGAGAATGGAAGGAACTTTAGAACACTCTTATAGTCATGAAAGGTTTAGATCATAAAGTTGGAATTATTTCCTTGATGAATCCTTGCTCTACTGAGAAGATGAGGAAATAGGGAGGCCCCTCTGAAGAGCCAAGGATCTTCTCCCTATAAAAGGGATCCTATTTCTTACATTTAAAGGATATTTCTTTCCTCCTCTCAGCCTGTCATCCATCTTCTTCTTTTCAAGCTCCCTTGTGTAAATGCAGAGAAATTCAACCACAAATTCATAAAGACCAAAAAGGTTTATCTGATACATTGTCCAGGGACCTTTATCAATCTGAGTACTGGGTTGTTTTTTCTAGTCTAATTTTAAATATTTTAAGTACTTCAGGAGATTCTTCTACCATTAATTATGCCTCATAGTTAAAGGGTGTTTTTCCTGATTGATTTCCTGAAATTTCTCTTTCCCTTTTCTTATCCCCACCTTCCAAGACAACACAACCCGGAAATAACCTCCAGATCATTTTAGTGACTCATAAGACTGTAAATGGAAAGTGTAGAAGCCAAAATAATTTCAGAGAAGTCTGAATCAGCTAGCTGAAGGGAAGAACAGATAATGACCACAGTAACATGGAAGGTAAGAGATAAGACAAACTACCTTAATGTTCCTACAAATAATCAGCAATGTTCTGAGATTGAGCTACAAACATAATTCTGGATTTAAAACCAGAACTGAGTGCAAATTCTAACTGTGTTTTCTATGTGACCCCAGACAAGTAAATCATTCACCCCTTTAGGCCTCAGTTTGTAAAATGAGGCAGTCGAACTCAGTTATCTCTAAATAAAATCTAGATCCATGACAAAGTGCCATTTTCAACATATCACTAGCACCTTTTTTCTATCTGGGTCTGCTAGTAAGCAGTACCTATCAATTTTGGAACAAGTTAAAAGGCAATTAATGTCCCAGGAGATAGGAAACAACAATATCATGAGAAGGCATTGCTATCATTATGATAGTTTTAATAATGATTTTCAAGCAGCAATAGTGACTAGACACCATTTAGAACATGGCATTAGATGTCATCCTTGCTGAAAAGACTCATTGTCTCTAATAAGGAGAGACAGACAATTTACATAAAAATGAGCTGGATCACTACTGTAAAGGTCAAATATTCACTTAGTTTCTTAATTTAAAAAAACCTGTCATTTAATGTTTTCACTCACATACTGGTCTAATCAACTTGCTTTTCCTCATTTAAGACAATTAAAAAAGAAGCTGAAAATGAACATGTGAGGATATTGATTGAAAAATAATAAAAAGAGGGAAAATGTGAGGTTGTAAGAAAGAAAAATACAAAATAGAGGACCATTTTATGCTAATGAAATTAGCAGTATCAGAGAGGCTAGGAGAAAAGCAATTTGCTTATACCTTGCTTTCATTTTGCCTGCACAAGGTAACTCAATAGCATAATTACTCCATCCAGCATGTTTTTTCCTTTCATTTATTATATACCTTTCCACCACAACCTTTGTCCTCCTCTTGGAAAACAAGAATCTTGGAGTCTTGGAGTCGGCTACTTTGCAGTCAGTCTCTGACTATAGATAGAGGCATTGTAGATAAGTGTCCTATAGCCAGATGTGTAAGGTTAGAATGGCCTGTGTGATGAAGACCAAAATAATTTTCAGAGATCCCAAGGAAGTGAAAAATGAAGAACCCACAGCAATAAACATTAGTCCAATTGGGGAGAAATCAAATTTTTATTTTATTTTACTTTTTTTTGGCTTATTTTTTTTCTTATAGTCTCTCTGGGTCATTTTCCAAAGCAAACAGAATCAAATTAACCCCCTCAATTTGTTTCTGCTTGAGTCCAGCAGAGTATTCTCATTTAGAAAAAGATCAATATGTTCTTTCCTCGACTCTGCATGTCATTCCAAAAGGATTAGAGAGCCACAAAACGAACTAAGGAAAAGACAATTACCCAGAGAGCAAACAGAATCCAGAGCAGCTTGAAGCTGGAAACTGGCCAAGACTTTCAATAAGAAATAGATTTCTGACTTAAGTATCAGCAACTGAGGCAATGAGGGAGGTAAAGGGGGAAAGAGAGGGGATAACAGGGAGAGGAAAAAAGAAACGAGCAGAGAACAGAGGGAGAAAAAAAAGGGGGGATTGAGATCCACAAAGGGGTGGAGAGAGATAGAAAAGCAGGCAGAGAGAGAGACAAAGAGAGAAAGAAAAAAAGAGGACTGGATAGAAAGAAAAAAGACCCAGGCAGACTTGAAGTAATTCTAAAGTCCTGCTCTCTCTGGGTGTGGACTTTACCACCATCTCAGTAATCCAGGGTTTCACAATCAAGTTCCACCAGCTAAGTACAATCCCTGCTATTGGCTGTAGATTGTCAGGAATTCAGCATATGGAACAATTGCTACTCTGAACCCTAGAAATCCTCCCCTGTGCCCAAAGGATGTTGGTTTGGCACCAAGGCAAAATCAGCTGGGTCTGGTACATACAGCCAGCCAAGAAATTGTAGAAAAGAACACATTTCATCTGCTTTCATAAAGGTAAATGGATGTAAGCTTTGCCCAGAACAAAAAGGAAACTATATCAGAGAAATGTTTTCATTGGCCCCAGGTTGTCCAGCTTCCAACTGAAGGAACTGCCAAGCTATTTGTTGTCTATACAAGAATAAGGACTTTTGCTCAAAGGTCACAGAAAAGAGCAGTCAAAAAAAGGCAAAGATGAAATACTCTCTGGAGTATCTCAAATTTAAAATATAAAATATAAATATAAAAGGTTTCTCGAATGCTGCCTAATATCATTCTAAAATGAGCAAACGGTGCTTTTGCATTATACAATGTTCATTGATGTCCTCTGAAATAAAGTGTGGGCAACTCCTTGTACCTTACATTCTCAGTAACATGGCCCAGGTACTTGTAAAATAGGAACCTTACTTCCCTCAGCTCCAATTATACTACTTAATTGAGCCCTGAGTTTTTATTACTATAGCTCTGTGCAGACCAATAATTACTTTTCAGGTGTAACCTGAGCCATTCAAGTGACATAATAATCTTGATATTTTCTAGGACATATAGACATTCTCCAAGAGATTCTACACAACAGATATGATACCTAGAAATTATAAGATCAGAGATTCAGAGATAAAAAGAACTTTAGCAGTCATTTAGTCCAACCATCTCATTTACAGATGAGGAAACAGGAGCCAACCAAGGTTGAATGACTTACCTGAGATCACACATAGGTACATAGCAGAGAGTTCTGATGACTCCATTGGGCCATGTGGGGAAAGCACTTCTAGTAAGATAAATCTGACCATGTGTTGTTGTTGAGTTGTTTCAGTCATGCCAACTCTTTGTGATCTCATTTTGGGTTTTCTTGGCAGAGATACTGGAGTAGTTTACCATTTCCTACTCCAGATCATTTTACAGATGGGGAAACTGAGGCAAATAGAGTTAAGTGATCCCCCTATAACACAACTAGGAAGAGTCTGAGGCCAAATTTGAACTTAGGAAGGTGAGTCTTCCTGATCCATTGTACCACCTTGCTGCCCCCAAATCTGACCAAGAAATGTCATTTTCTATACTTAGAATATTTCTAAAAAATAACTCAATGCTCTTTTACTTTGTATAACAAAAGCAGATAAACACACACATGCACGCACACGCATACACACATGTCTAGCTTATTCTTGGGAACTTTTATAAGCAATAATGTGTGGGACTTTTATGGTCAGTGTACTTTCCCATTAACTCATGTGATATACTATGGCTTAGTCTATTACCCAATTTCCCAGACTCAAATGGAAAATAGTAGCTATATTTATGGGTACTCCATTAATTAATAGAACAAGCCAAAATCCAAAGAGATTTGAAATCTATAAAGATGAATAAGAAGTAGACAAAAAGAGGAACTAAAGGCAGTCATTGTTTTAATTTTATCTCTGTGGCTAAATAAGCCTTTGTACATTGAGATTGCAAGGTCTTTTAGAATGACATTTTCTGAGTCAACCTTCAAATGAGGGTATGAACAGCACAATGATAGATGAATAGAGAGGAGAGAATTATTCCTATACTATATATATTCCATGAAAAAGAGTTCTTCTCTTCTCCCCTGTCCTTTCCTCTGTCATGTTGCCATTCAAAGCTTCAGATAAGAGCACTCTCAAAAAACTTAAAAGTTTACTTAGGATATTTAGTGAAAACTAGGGAGAAAGGAAAATATCTGCCACCAGTAAACTACTTTAAGAAAAATAATTCAGTTCCCAGTACCAAGAAAGATTCAACAAGAAGTTAAAGGACTCTGAGAACCTATTGGGCAAGTTAGAATCTAATTTCCATATAAGGGAGAGCCTTAAGTCCATGTCATATAAGAATAAGTTTAAAGAACTGGAGAATGTTAGTTTGGAAAAGAAAAGACTTGGGGTGGGGATGGGGGAGGCAGCCAGTGCAGAGAAAATTATTTGAAATGTCCCAAAGGATACTTCATAGGGAAGAAATACTTCATGCTATCATAAAGAATAAATATTAGAATTCTTTTATTTGGCTCCAGAGGGCAGAATCAGGAGCAGTGGCTGGAAATTTCAAAAAGGCAAGTTTAGATTGGAAATCGGGAAAAACTTCCTAGCCATAAGAGCCATCCAAAAGTGGAATCTTCTGTGATCTAATTTTTAATACAGGGAGAAAAACTTGTAAACTGGAAGTATAAAGAATTTCAGCAAAGATAAAATGATGTATCTTTTTATTATTGATGATAGATGAGAACATGGATAAATAAAAAGAACATGGATATGATGGGGGAGACAGAAAACAGCTTGATTTTTTAAAGATCTGAAGATTTTAGAAGACCACAAATTCAATATGAGTCAACATTGCAACATGGAAGGCCAAAAAAAAAAAATTGATGAGAATTTAGATAGGGTCTGCCCCTATTTGACCACATTTGAGCCATTGTGTTTGTTTCTGGGCATCCCCCTTTTTTTCTTAATAGTATTTTATTTTTCCAAATACATCAAAAGATAGTTTTTAGCATTCATTTTTGTAAGAACTTATGTTCTAAATTTTTTCTTCTTTCCTCCTTTCTCTTCCCTCTTCTCAGAACAACAACCAATCTGATAGAGATTAGATTATACATGTACAATAATTTTAAACATATTTCCACATTTATCATGTGAAAGAAAAATCAGACCAAAAGGGTAAAAACAACAAGAAAGAAAAGCATACAAACAAATGAGCAAAATAATAATAATAATAAGCTTTAATATACATTCAGTTTCTCTGGATGCAGATGGCATCTTCCATCCCAAGTTTATTGAAATTGTCTTAGATCATCACATTGCTAAGTAGAGCTAAGTGTATTTTAGTTGATCATCACATAATTTTGTTGTACAATGTTTCTCCTGGTTCTGCTCTCCTCATTCAGCATCAACTCAATTTTTCCAGCCTTTTCTGAAAATCAACTTGCTCCTCATTTCTTATAGAACAATAATATTCCATTACATTCATTTACCATAACTTATCAAGCCATTCTCCAATGATGAATATCTACTTATTTTCAATTCCTTTGGGCATCACATTTGAGACAAAACATTGTTAAGTGTGAGAGACACCAAAGAGTTTTAAACTATGTCTCATTCTATTCCTAGGTCTAAATCCCAATTAAAAAAAAAAAGAAATATATACAAAAATAGTTATAATAGCTCTTTTAGTAATAACAAAAAATTGGAAATTAAAGGGGATCTATCAGTTGGGGAATGGCCAAGGTGTATTGATAAATATTTAACAACTGGTTCTCTGAAAACAAGTCACACATTTTAAAGTTTTAATTTGAGGGATAATTAGGTGGTAGAGTAAAGAGAGCAACAGTTTTGGAATCAAGTAGGACCTGAGTTCAAATCTAATCTCAGACACTTATTACCCTAGTTACCTCAAAAAAAAGTTTTAATCTAAATTATTAATTTTTTCCTATCACTTTCTTAAGCCTAGACAATCAACAAAACAATACATCAAACTCTGATTTGTAGCATTAACCAGTTTCCAATTAACCAGGGGAGTTGTAAAAAGTGTAAATGTTCAGGTTGAAATTTTAACTATCATGATCTGATGAGGACTGGCTTCAACACAACCATGTAACATGTTTATATACACATTTAGAGATGTAGACATAGATATATAGAATATATCTATATATGTATATAAATATGCATATTTTGACCTGAACAATGTGGTAATTTATCTTTAACAAGGGATTTTATTTTTCTTGCTTTCTCGTTTGGAGGATCAGGAAGTAGAAGGTGGAAAGGGAAAAATACAGACCTGAAAATAATATTCATTAAAAAAAAAAAAAAAAAAAAGATCCCGATATTGCATACCAAAGTGAATAGAATTCTAGCCTCAGAGTGAAGAAGATTTGAGTTTATGTTTCACCTCTGATGTGTACTAAGCAAATGACTATAATCAAGTTACCTCTCAATGTGCAGAGTAGCAGCAGACAAGCATTGGTGTAGGGAGCTTCCATATCAGGAGTTCTTTCCACCAATGAAATCTTAAATCCATACAAAAATATTTAGGATCCAGAGCATATAGTAGGTTGATTTCAGAAAAGTCTGGAGAAACTTACATGAACTGATGCTGAGTGAAGTGAGCAGAATCAAGAGAACATTGTACATGGCAACAGCAAGATTATGTGATGATCAATTCTGAAGAATGTGGCTCTTTTCAAAAGTGAGGTAATTCAGGCCAGTTTTAATAGATTTGTGATGGAAAGTGCCATTTCATCCACAAAGAGAGCTATAGAAATGGAGTGTGGATCAAAGCATAGTATTTTCACCTTTGTTGTTGTATTTTTCCTTGTATTTTTTCCCCTTTTGATCTGATTTTTCTTATACAGCATGATGAATATGGAAATATGTTTAGAAGAACTGCACGTTTAACCCAAATTGTTTTGCTTGCTGTCTTGGTGAGAGGGATAGAGGGAAGAGAGGGAGAAAAATTTGGAACACAAGGTTTTGCAAAAGTGAATGTTGAAAACTATCTTTGCTTGTATTTGGAAAAATAAAATACTATTAAAAAAGAAAAGAAAAGAAAAAGAAAGAAAGTACATAGAAGAGACAAGGGAAAGGAATAAGCATTATTTGTTAAAGACCTAACATGTATCAGGCATTGTGCTAAGCATTTCACAAATATTATCTCATTTGATTCCCTTAATTTTGTCAGAGATATCATAGAGTGGATTCTTGCTCAGATATGATTTGTACTGGTGGCTTTTGCGATGCTTCTTGAAATTCTGTAATATTATGACTAGGAGTCAGGAGGCTTGGACTCTAACCCTAGCTTTGTCATTATCAAATTGTATAATCTTGGACAAGTTTCTGACTTTCAGGTTCCTTATTTACAAAAAGAGGAAAGAGAAGTGTTAAATTTGATCTCGAAGGTCGCTTCCAAATCAGTGATCTTGGTTTCCTATAATGTTTGGCTCCTAAAATAAAAACACTGTATAAAGCTAAAAAGCATACATTTGTATCAGTTTTTTTTAAAGCTTTTATTGATGTCTTCTGTTCCTAACATAGTTATCCCAAGTATCCTTTCCCCATCCCTCCCAGAAAGCCACCCCATATAACAAATAGTATTTTTTTCCTGATTTCCTGAATTTTTTCTTTTTTTTTTTTTAACTGCCTTTTTATCATTTTTTTCTCCAGCTACATGTAAAAACTTTTTTATTGTACATGCACTTTCATTTTCACACATTTCCATATGAATCATGTTGGGAAAGAAAAATCAGAAAAAAGCATTTTTTTTAAAAGAGGAAAACAAACAAATTGACCGATCCACTAAAAAAGTCCAAAAGCATGTACAATATGTAACCCCTATGGATCTTCCACCTTCAAGATATCTCTTCATTCTAATCCTATTTGATCTTTACAATCTTATTACACTTTCTTTTGATATTGTGTGTGTGGGTAGGAGACTTGTATATTAGTTTTTCAAGTTCATTAAGTCCCCTTATATTCTGTAGCGCATTGCTGCAAGCAAAATTTGGCAATAAGGCCCATTTTTTTTCTTTATCCCATCTCTCTAAATGATTTACAGAAAACTCTGACTTCCCAGGGCACAGTTTCTGGCGTGATAAATATGCCTGTGCTTTAGACTTGAAGTTCTTCTGAGGTGGAGGCTAAATCTATTACACTCTTTCTTCCTCTGATGGCTCAAGAAATATTCATTGGTGACAAAGACATATCTAAATCTTGATTCTCAAACCAAATCGCCCTATGGGATGATTTTAAAAGAGGTCCTGTCCATCTGAGAGTCGGTCATCTCTTAGGTTCTTTTCATCCAGTGTAAATTCCTGCATGTCACCCTACTTATAAACAGAAAAACTTGAAACAGAACTTGATGGGAAATGCGGATGAAGTAATGGGACCTATATGTCAACACCAATTTCCCCTTCCTGAGGTTCGGCCTTCGCTCAGTCTCTTCCTTCTGGGCTCTTTGAGTTGCTGGGAGCCAGATTGCAGCTCTGTGGCCCAGGCAGTTCGTGTGTCAAGGGAAGTACCTTGCTGTGTTCTCTGCCTTACCATCTGGGGCCAAATGGGAGCAGGCGTGGGGGGGTTACCAGGACCCAGAGGATGCTTGTCCCAGACAGCTCAAGGAAGCACTAAGTGTCCCCTCCTGCTTTAAGATAACAAAACAGCCCTGGGAGCCTTCCCTCTGTTATTGACAGAACCATCTCCTGCTCAGGCATCCTGAACTCAGGGGCTTTTCACCTTGCCCTCAGGAAAAATTAGGCTTCATTTCCTTTCCTGTTAATTTCCTGCAAAAGAACCTCATTGTCTTTGGCCAGCACATCAGCAGATGACGAGAGATATTGAAATGGAAACAGATGAGGTTATTTCTGACCTAAGCCAAGCACAATCCCTGGAATAAGGCAAATCAAGATAACTGCCTCCAAGTGATCTGAGAGGCTCATCCTACCATCAGCACAGAATGGTTGAAATGAGCAACTTATCCAATGATCTTGTGATGGAGAGAGCCACCTACACCCAGAGAGAGAACTGTGGGGACTGAGTTGATCACAACACAGCATTTTCACTCTCTCTCTTGAGTGCTTATTCCCTTCTTGATTTGATTTTTCTTGTGCATCATGACAATTGTATAAATATGTATGCATATATTGGACTCAACATATTTTTTTTTTTTACCATGTTTAACATATATTGGATTACTTGCTATCTAGGGGAGGGGGGGAAATTGGAACACAAGGTTTTGCGAGAGTCAATGGTGAAAAATTATGCACGCATATCTTTTGAAAATTAAAAAAAAACATACAGAGAAAAAAAATACAGAAAAAAATGAGCAACTCAGAAAGAGAGAGTTTTATTGAGCAGATAGTCAAGGAAGCACACTGAAAGTCCACAGTGAGGTAAAGATCCATATGACCAGTAAATGTTTCCTGCCTCTTAAATCCTAAATCTGGACTGAAACTAGTTACAGAATAAAAATCTTTCTTCGTCCTTATACATACAACCCTTTGTTTGCATGCCCTTTGTGTGTGGATGCATGTGTGCATGCGTAACCCACATGTTCTACATAGGGTTGATATATATTCCTTTTAACATAACTTCACCTATATAAAAAATGTTGGGGGAAACAAAGAGAATTAAGTGACAGACACAGGGTCACACAGCTAGTAAAGTCTTCAAAGCAAGATTCAAACTTACATCTTCTTAATTAATTCCAGTACTTTACTTACTGTACTACCTGGCTGTTAAAAATGTGTAATTGTTCATAGTATTTTCACCTTTGTTATTGTTATTGTTGTTGTTTTTGTTTGTTTCTTTCTTATTTTTTCTTTTTTGATCAGATTTTTCTTGTGCAGCATGATAAATGTGGAAATATGGTTAGAAGAATTGCACATGTTTATATTGGATTACTTGCTGTCTAGGGGAGAGATGGGGAAGGAGGGAGAAAGATTTGGAACACAAGTTTTTCCAAGGGTGAATGCTGAAAATTATCCTTGCATGTATTTTGAAAAATAAAAAGCTATTATTATAAAAAAAAATTGTTGTTCATTTATTTTTTTAAACCACACGCAACTCTTCTTGACCCTATTTTGGGTTTTTGGCAAACATACTAGAATGGTTTGCCATTTCTTACAGATGAGGAAACTGAGGCAGACAGGGTTAAATGATCTGCCCAAAGTCATGCAGGTAGTAAGTGTTTGAGACCAGATTTGAACTCTAGAAGCTGATCCTGACTCCAATCCAGGGCCTTTGTGCATTGCACCACCTAACTCCCCTGTATAGGTGAAGAAGAGAGGCGCCACAAAAATTTAACACAAATCATATACCCTACAAAGTAATTTGCCTAGGGTAGGGGCAGTGCCCAAGAAACTGAGAAAATAAGCATAAGCTTCTAGTAGGAAGTGATAACATTGAAGGAAGTTAAAAGATTTTAAGAAATATAAATTTTAAATTTTTTTTCAGAAATTTAAAAAGAAATACAGATGAGTGGGGGGGAGGGGGGAGGGGTTGTATCCCAAGCAAGAGGAACAACCTAAGAAAAAGCAAGAGAGAGATGATGTCCTATTCAGAGAACAGCAAACCGGATAGTTTGATTTGAATAGAAACAAGAAGATAAGGAATAGGGGATATCCAAGAGGCATAGGGGATAGAGTACCCACGTTCAAATATGACCTCAGATACTTGATACTTATTGAGTGACCCTGGGCAAGTCATTTAACCCCAATTGCCAGCCCCAATGACAAAGAAAGAAGGAGAAAAAGTGAAGTAATAGACAGTAAGCCTGGAAAGGTAAGCTACAAGCACACTTTGTAAAAAGACAAAACAGAGAAGTTCGTATTTATCGGAGCAAAAGGAAACAATGGGGTTTCTTGGGCAGAGGTGTGACATAGTCTGACCTGTACTTTTGGAATATCAATTTGGCAATACAATATGATATATGGGTGAGGTCCTTCATAACTTATAGATATACTTATTTAGTTCTTCAATGTGTTTTTAGACTAATAATTATTTCAACCTCTGGTGATAATTATGAAGTGATTAGCAATGCAATTTTCATATCTGAGCACCACCCTAAAATAAATTATTTTGAAGGGTGGCAGGACCTACTTAAATGATTTCAAAGAACAAAACAGCAAACAGAACCAAAACTCAAGATCTCCATTGAGAAACAAAATAGTATAGTAGAAAGTTCCAAGTCAGAAGTCCCAAGTTCAAATCTATATTTATTACCGTGGATAGAGTGTTTTGTCTAAACTGCTAAAACCTCTGATTAGATTACTCCTCCCAGAAGGGCTCTTTAAAGGAGAGTTCCTAGCTTAGCCAAGTGGTCATTTCTCCCTAAGTTACACTTGAGATTTCTCCATCAAGCCCCTAGGCAGTGTATCTTTCTTCTCCGCTTTCCCCCTCCCTCCAACACTTCCTTTTCAGCTTCCTTTTAGGTTGTTATCTTCCCGTTTTAGAAAGTAAGCTCTTCGAGGGCAGAATCTATCTTTCCTTTTGTTTGTGTTTGTGTTCTTAATGCTCAGCATAGGGCCTGGCGCAGAGCAAGAACTTAATAAATGCTTGTTGATTCACTAAATCTATAATCCCCTCTATCTTCTGACAAATCAGTGGATAGTGGGCCAATTTTGCTGTCTGGAATATGGGGGTTCAAGCCTTACCCCTGACTCTTGGTTGCTCTGTGACTATCCCAAATCACTCTCTAAAATCATGCTATACTAAATTTGTAGTCACAGAACCTGAGTTCAAACTGCCTCTCTTTTTGAATGTGGGGAAGGGAAAGTGAAAAGGAAAAGGGAGTAAGCATTTGTATAGCTCCTACTGTATTCCAGTCATTGTGCTAAGCACTTTACAAATAATCTTATTTGATCCTCACAACAAACCTGAGAAGAGAGTGCTATTATTATTTAGGGCTAACAGAGGATAAGTGCTTCACCCAGGATTCCCCAACTAGTAAATTGTAGTTCAGTTATAATGTGGCTCTTTGCAGTCTCATCTGGGGTTTTCTTGGCAGATATTGTAGTGGTTTGCCATGTCCTTCTCCAGCTCATTTTTACAGATGAGGAAACTGAGGCAAACAGGGTTGAGTGACTTGCCCAGATGGTATCTGAGGACAGATCTGAACTCATGAAGAGGACTCTTCCTGACTTCAATCCTAGATACTGTGCCACCCCAAATTAGTAAGTATCTACGGCTAAATTTGAGCTGGTCTTCCACATGCCAGGCCCCAGTGCTGTATTATTCACTTTGGACTTCAAATTCCTGTGCAATGAAGTATTGAATTAGATGACCTCTAAAAGCCCTTTCATCCCTAGATTTATGATTCCATTGTCCTGATGAGAATTTCTGAGCTGTATGAGTGGAAGGAGTTTCCATACCAGAAATTCCCCACACTAATGAGATCATAAGTCGTAACTTATTGCTTGACACACAGTAGGTGCTTAGTAAATGTTTATTCGAGATTTGTGATTCAAGGGGGAAAAAAATTATCTATTACATTCCCTCCAGCAACCACATATAAACTACCTCTCTAAAACAGGTACCAATAATGCTCATGATACATACAGAGTAACTCTGCTTCTAGACAAGACATAATATATGTCACTACTCTGACCTAATTTAAAGTGCTATCTAAATGCAAGATCTAAATTATTATTAATAAATAGTGATACTGAATTTCAGAGCAGAAACTGGTCCCAAAAGTCTGACCCACATAAAATGTGAGATGAATCCAGTTTACCACCACAGCCAGATTCTTTCTGAGCAGAGATTATAAGCAAAGAAACTCCATGGAGTTCTTTCTCCTGGTGTTTTTCCTTTGGGAAGGCCAGGTAATGTGAGGTAGGAGAACAGCCCTCCAGAGAAACAATCATGGAGAATTATTTTTTCCTCTTCCAATCCCATTTACAAATAAGCTCCAAATAAGCATGAAGACGGGTTTGAGAGAAATAGAAAGAAAATCTTTGAAAATGTTTATGTCTCTTGTTTTCTTTCGGCTGGAAGCCAAAAGCCGAGAGATAGTTGTTCCATTCTTGGGAGCAGGGCCTGGTTGTTCAGGAAAAGTCTGCCCTGAAATATGTCCTCATCTGGGCATGGAAAGGAGCTCCCTGTCTCTCCACCACTCTAACTGCCTCCCTACCCCCACCCCACAGCTATTGTCTGGCACTAGCCGCTTCCCTTTCAGACTAGGTTTGATTTCACCATCCCAAGGGTCCTCCTCTGAGTCAACCCTCCTCCTATGAAAACAAAGTGACAGGAAGTGGAGGCTCACCCTGCTACCTTTTCCTCCCCTCATCTGACCGAGGTTCACTGGCCTGTTTCCCTGAGAGCATAAATAATATTCTGAGTGGCAGAAAATCACCCTTCCCTCCCTATTCCTGTCGAATTCTCAAATTCTATTTTGTGGGGACTTTTTTTTCTTTCTTTTTCTGAGAGGAGGGAAAGATGAGAAAAATAAAATAAAAATAGCTAGTCGGCAAACTCTAATGTTATGTATGTATGTGTCTGTCCTCTCTCTCTCTCTCTCTCTCTCTCCCTGTATCTATATGAAAATATACATTTATCTATCTAAAATATCATTTGATCCTCACAAGAGCCCGGTGAGGCTATTATGACTTTCCCCAGGGTCACACAATTAGGAAGTACCTGAGGTTAGATGAGAACTGAGACCTCCCTGACTCCAAAGCTAATTTTTTCCCCTGAGGCAATTGGGGTTAAGTGACTTGCCCAGGGCCACACAGCTAGGAGGTGTTAAATGTCTGAGATCACATTTGAACTCAGGTCCACCTGAAATCAGAGCTGGTATTCTATCCACTGCACCATCTAGCTACCCCCTTATGTTCACTTTATAATTGAAGAAACTGAGACAGACAAAAGTAACTCTCCTGGTTAATAAGCATCTGAGACTGGATTTGAATTCAGGTCTTTCAGACTCCAGGTTTAGCCTTCTATCCATTAGACCCCCTAATTACCAAAGAACTGGGGTAGGGGGATAATGAAGAGATCATTATGAGGCCATAAGTCAAGGGTTCTTAACTTTGCTTTCAGCTTTAGAAGTCTGGGGAAACCTATGAACCCCTTCTCAGAATAACATTTTTGAATGCATAAAATAAAAATAATAGAATTACAAAAGATTGTGATACAGAAAGAATCTCAGATCTCAAATTAAGAAAGCCTGGCCTGCAGGGACCTTTCATCACTGTCCACGTCAAGGATAGCCAAAAAAAAAGTAATTCAATTATAGAGACACAGAGGAGCCAGAAATGGCTCCATCACCATCAGCCTCAGTGCTGGTGATGACAACAGAAATGGCATCAAGATCTGCTATATAGGCCCGAGGTGACAGGCTCTCCCTTAATAGGGATTGCTCAGATGTAGCACTGCAAAGGAAGGGAGAAGGAGGATAAAAATTGAATTAGGAATTCCATGATTTCTTTCTGGGACAGCCACTGACTCATGGGAGGCCAAAGGCAAATGTGAGAGGGTCAGGTTAATAGGCCATGGAGAGGAATGGAATGATGCTGTTTGTCAAGTGCTGTGGGATGTAGATGAAAGAACAATGAGCTAAAAGGAGGAATCCTGGTTACACATGTGCTGGGGACTTTCTGTGAGCTGCTACATCAGAGTCAAAGACAGCATTTTCCCATCTTCTGGTAGGCTAGTTCTGGGAAACTTTTTTTTTTTTTAAATATACTTAGAAGGAATCAAGGTCATTGGCAATATTCCCAAGGGATTCAAGCAGAAACCACATCCTTGGAAATATCAGAAACTTTTCCACCAAGCTCTAACAAGTGCTTTATAGAAACTAATCCTGGCTTCCTTTGGTTTGCCTGAAGAAATGTACAAGATAGGACCTGATAAAACTTTTCTCTTTAATTTACCCATATCTGGAAGGCCATTTTGAATTTGTGACTCATTAAGCAGCATCTATCTGCCAAACTTCTCCTCCTCAAATAACCTCTAAAATAAATCCTTGATACAATTTTACTCAAATTCTCTTTTATCTTTGGCGCTTTTTAAAATGGGTCCTGGTACCATGTCACAAAGCTGACTTGTATTTGTATAATCGATCAATCAGTTGATAAAGATTTATTAAGTGACTACTATGTGCCATATACTGTGCTAAACTGTGCTATTAAAAAGTGCATAAATTAACACTTCCTGGCTGTGTGACCTTGGGCAAGTCACTTAACCCCAATTGCCTCAGACCAAAAAAAAAAAAAAAAAGTATATAAAGAGTTAAAATATAGTCCTCAAGGAGCTTATAATTTAATGAATTAATAATATTAACTTTCGATCATAGCTAGCATTTGTGGAATGCTTTAAGGTTTACAGAACATTTTATATCTGTTATTTCATTTGATCTTTACCACAACTTAATGAGGTAAGTGCTATTATTATCCCTGTTTGACAAATGAGGAAACTGATATCAAAAAAAAGTTGAATATCTTAAATTAAATTAAGAGGCAAGATTTGAACTTGACTCCAAGAGCAAGCAGTAAGCACTCTATCCACTACACCACCTACCTTCATCTGCATATTGTACAGCATATAATTGCATTTTGTAATCAAAGCATCTTCCCTCCTACCTTCAAAACAACTAAGATCTCCATTCTACCGGCACATAATAGTGAGCCTCTTACAAATGGAAACTTTTTCTTTCTTTGAATCTTCATCATTTATGGCACATAGTAAACAATTAATAAATGCTTGACATGATGTAATGTATAGTAAACCACTGAATTTCATAATGAAAGGTATATTTTCTATCCTGGTCCTCTTCTTGGAAAATTTATGAAAAGGCAAAATTAAGTTTGGAGAGATAGGAAGTGAGAAGGTTGTGATTTGGACTATTAGAGAGAATAAACAAAACTTTGAAATCTTGGTTCTATCAGTAGAGTACTCTGATGTGGGGAGTTGTAAGTTGTAGGAATCATATCCCAAATTCATGGCAGGTTCCTTTTCCTCTCATCCTCAAGATGTCAAATTTTGTACAGCTGATGAAATGAATTGCTCAGTGAGCATCTAAATAACTCCAGAATTGACCTAAAGATGCAGAACTAGACTGAAGAATTCTGGCAACCCAGGAAAATCCATTAAGTTGGAGGGGCAGAGAGGTGGAATGAGGCAGGCAAAGGGTTCATTTTGTAGAAAGGATGTCATCCTGTCCTGGTTACCGTTCTGTTTAATGTTCAGCTTAACATATTCTATGAGAATATGATTTTTAAAATCTGTGAAACCTTTTTTAATGCATCTATAAGTAAACAAAAATGTATTAATCAAATCTCTATATCTTGAAATATGAGAATCTCCCTTTGAAACTTAGCTGAGAAAAATTTTGGACAAGTAAAAAAGAAGCATTTCTTCAAACAGAAGGCAATGAGAGAAATTAGAGAGATCCAGAGTTCTCCCCTTCTTCTAAAGAACAGATTCCTTCAGTCTCTGGAAGGATAATAATAATGATAATAAGATTGGACTTTCTTGTTCAAGACCCTAGCCTGATCCAATAGTCCTTGTGTTCTGCTCAGGCTTGGGTGGAGAAAAAGTTTTTGAATGGGTAGTCCAAAGCTGGGGATGGTTTAAATATAGAGATTGTTTCTCTGACCAAGGGTGACATGTCACTCTCAGACCCTCACTGTAATATTCTTTCTTAACCAATCAAAATTGATTGTCACACCTCTTCCAAAAGAATATATAAGCCCTGAATCCAAGCCACCATGATTGTTTTTGGTCTAAGAGACAACCCCAAAATGACCATCTTTTTATTAATAATATGCCAGCCTTATTAATACAATGATTAAATCGCCCAAAAACTATGTCTCTCCAACCTTTTTAATCATCTCAGCAACCTTATGGGATTAGTTTATAAGAGGCAATACAAATACATATAAAATTGATTTATAAAAATTGTGAGTATGTAAATAGAAGAAAGAAGAATGAGTGATTCCTGAAAGAGATTGGATTATGTTATGCCCTTTTGGGCCATGGCATGACCTTTAAGGTTTTGTTGATAGCAACATACTTCTTATCAAGTCATTTGCTTTTGTTGATAGCAAAATAGGTTTGTATTCTCAAAGTTATCAAAGAAAGGAGAAAAGAACCCCTACATACACAAATATTCATTGCAGTTCTTGCAGTGGCAAAGAACTGTAAACTAAAGTCGGGGGAAGGGTAACCATCAACTGGGGAATGGTTGGACAAATTAAGGTATGTGTATGACGGAATACTATTGTGCTGAAAGAAATGAGGAAAGGCAAGGTTTCTCTGAAACCTGGCAAGACTACTATGAACTGATGCAGAGTAAAGTGAGCAGAAGAATAATTTTCATAATCACAACACTGTTAAGACAAATTTGGAAATATTTAAGAATTTTCATCCAAGACAATGATCCAAAATGTTTCCAGAGAACCCATGATGCTACATGCTATCTGCTAATAGACTCAAGATTCAGATGAGGCTTATTTTTTTTGGACATGGCTAATGTGGGAATTTGTTTTGCAAGACTATGGATATCTGTGGGCAGCTAGGTGGATAAAGAACTGGCGTTGGAGTCAGGAGGACCCACATTCAAATTAGACTTCAAATACTTCCTAGCTGTGTCAAGTCCTAGATATGTCCTTTAACGCTATATGCCATTTTCCTCATTTATAAAATGAGCCGCAGAAGGAAATGGCAAACTCCTCTAGTATTTTTGCCAAGAAAACCCCAAATGAGGTCATAGAGTTAGACATGCAAGGTCCCAACAGCATGAAATGACCCAACAACAACAAAATGGACATTTGTTATTAAGGATTTAGTTTTCCTTTTTTCAATTAAGTGAAGAGAATTATTAAAAATTAAAAATTTTAATTGAAAAAATGTAAAATAATAAAAAGCTTAAAAAACAAACAAACAACAAAATACTAGATAGACTATGGGAATAATCCACTATGATGATGCTCATATACCCAATTATCCAACCAGAGAGTTGGTAAACAATAATTCAGAGCCAGACCAAAACTAAAATCTTTGTGTTATAAAATGGAGATGCTGTACCCATTTAATATATATTCAACTCTGCACAACTGGTATTTAGCCCCCTGGCTATTGTCTCAATCAGATAGTATCTGAAAATACTGAAAGCTTGTCTTCTTACTGGAATTATCTTAAGGACCTGAAACAAGCAATTGCTTAAAGAACTAAAACTATTTAGTATCTCTGGACGGCCCTATTTATACTTCACTGTTTTCTTCCATTTGAAGATTAAGATCTGCTGATTCAGAGTACTAGGTATTTTTTCTTTTTTAAAATAATATTTTATTTTCCCCAATTATATGTAAGGACAATTGCTAATCTTTTTTTAAAATTGCGAGTTCCAAATTTTCTCTCTCCCTCCTTCCTCTTCTCTCTCCCTAAAATATATGTGCAATTATATAAATATATTTTCATATTGGTCATGTTGGGTCATCCAAGTTTTCTCATCCAAGAATGTTTGCCATTTCTTTTTTCAGTTTATTTTCCAAATGAGAAAACTGAGGCAAACAGAATGAAATGACTTGTTAGAATTAAATTCAGCTCTTTCTGACTCACCCTTTCTTCATTGTACCCTCTAACTGCCCTTAAGGTCTCCAGCAGGAGATGACAATTAAGACGTCTTAAAAAGAGATAGAGATTCCAGGAATGATAGGAGAGAGCATTCTAAGAAGGCATAGGGATCAGGCACCTGGGAGGATGACAAATCATTGGATCAGTTTGGCCAAAAGATACCATGGATAAGGAGAGAAATATGAAGTCATCATATGATGACATTTGGGTGCTTCCAAAGACATATTATTACTTGGAGTCAGAAAACAATTTGAAAAGGAATCTACTCACCTTGTTTTCATGTGGGATAGAGACTAGACCTGTGATTTCATTGGGAGAGGGAATTCCTAGCTGGGAAAATTCCCTTTACCAGTGCAGGTCACACACTTCTTGGCAATTTAGATTTTTTTTTTTTAAAGCATCAATAAATTTGTTATCAGTCAGATAACATCAATTTAGTTGAATATCTTCCAAAAAATTATTCAAGTAAGTGAGCTAATGTGACACTATATTACAATTTAGTTCTTAGCAAAGATTTTGACCAAATCAAATCTTGATTTACAGTCAATAGTGGTAACACTTGAACCTCACTTTTCCCAGCTCAGTTTTTTATCCACTGTGCCACCTGACATCCCCCAATAAACAATGCTTAATAACAATTAAATCTTCAACAAATAAACCTTTCTGTGGTTATCCCCCTATATAGCCAAGTGAGAGCCACAGAACTTTTTTTACCTGACTGAACTAAAAGAAGGAAGTAATTATGTCTTAAAATGCATTCAATCGAATATCTAGCAAGCTTATAGCTTTCTGGATAACAATAATTTTACAATATTTGATTAAAAATTTACAGAAAAATAATGGCATCACCCTCTTAAATCCTGTTAGATTGTCAACAGGGCAATTTAAGATTTCTAGAGAGCTGTCTAAGGCACTAAAAGGTTTAATGATTTGTCCAGAGTCATATTACCGAGGAGGCAGAATTTGAACCTGAGACTTCCTTCCTGTCTGTAAGGCTAATATTCTATCTACTGGGCTAATCATTTTTTCCCATATACAAACATATAAACTCAGCAGATACAGATATTTTTCCCGCACACGCTCCATTGTCTACAAATTGAATTATTCTTTCTTCCAAAACGCAAATGCTTTTCTCACATCTCTGTACCTCTGCTCTTGTTCTAAAAATGCCTTCCTCCCCCTCCTTGGCCATTGAATCCCTTGCCCATTTTCCAGGAAGCCTTCCCTGATCCCCTCTATCTAATCTAAATGATTAAACCTTATATCTCTACTCCTCTAGTACAGGGGATATCACCTTATATGTGAACCATTTCAATAGCCTGCGGCTTGGTCTACTGGCCCCAAGTCTTTTCCCAGTGTTCTTAGACCTTACACATGCTCTTCAGTGGGGTGACGGCGGGCTTCTGGCTGTTCCACAAACAAGATGCCCTCTCTCTGCTCTGGGCATTTCCCTGTCCTTCCTGCCTGGAATGCTCTCCCTCTGAGTTTCTGCCTACGGACTTCCCTAGCTTCCTTCAAATCCCACCTAAAATACCATCTTCTTCAGGAAGCCTTTCCCAAAGTCTCTTAATTCTAGTGACTTCCCTCTGTTGACTAATTCCTATTTATCCTGCACATAATTTATTTTTTACATTGTTTTCTTCTTATCTCCCTGCATTAGATCATGAGACTCTTAGACTTCAGGAACTCTTTTTCTTAATATAATGCCTGCCACATGGGCTTTAGTCATCGTGTCTGACCCTTGGTGACCCCATTTGGGGTTTTCTTGGCAAAGATACTGGAGTGCTTTGCCATTTCCTTCTCCAACTCATTTTACAAATGAGGAAATTGAGGCAAACAGGATTAAGTGATTAACCCAGGGTTGCTAGTGAGTGAGTGGTTTAATAAAAAATGCTAATTGATTAGATTTTTTTTATATTCTAGCTATCTCTGCTATTATCTTAGTTGTTAATTAGTTTATAAGCATCTTGAGGCCAGGGAACCACAGTTTATTTAATCTGTGTGTCTCCTCAGCCCGGCATTCTGCCCAACAGGGCTCAATAAATATTTGCTCTGTTTGTTATTTACTTAAACAACTCTGAAAATGGGCCTTCATCTGGGAGTTAAGCCTGTGGTCAATCTGACATCTAGTGGTGAGAAATTGGAAGATTCATTCAAAGTCAATCATTTTGGAGACAACTCTGGGAGTACAAATTAGGTTTAAGTCATTAATGGAAGGAAGATCAACTCTGGCTTTTAATCTTCCTTGCATCTTCCTCAGCTTCCTTACTCTGCCTTCTTGACTCATTTCGTTCTCCTCATAACAGATGTTGATGAGGGTCAGAAACTCACAAAGGTGATATTCTGTGAGTTGGATTAGGTTAAAAAGGTAGTTAACTTTTTTGGGGGGACGAAGAATTGGAAATTGGAAGGATGCTCATCAGTTGCGAAATGACTAAACACGTTGTGGTGTATGATTTGATGAAATTCTGTTGTATATAAGAAATGGTGAGCAGGAAGATTTCAGAAAAACCCGGAAAGACTTTGAGGAATTGATACTGAGTGAAGTGAGCAGAACCAGACGAACAATGTACACAGTAACAGCAACGTTGTGAGATGATCAGCCATGATAGACTTAGCTCTTCCAGCAAAACAAAGATCCAAGACACTTCCAAAAGACTCGTGAGGGGAGATGCTGTCCACATCCAGAGAAAGAATTGGGAGTGTGAATTCAAATTGAAGCATACTATTTTCACTTTTGTGTGTGTGTGTGTGTGTTTTTCTTTTGTTCTGTTTCTTCTTTCACATGACTAATGTAGAAGTATGTTTTACATGATTGTGCATGAAGAGAAGGGACCATTGGGAATGTTTCCCAAATTGGTCTGAGCATCAGCCCTACTCTTCAGGCACATTTATATATCTATGAACAGTACTGATGGACAGACAGGCAAATAAGATGTACCATATACATCTGTATCATAAAGCTTTTTATTTCGTTTTTTTACTTTTTTAAGGCATAGATCTGATGTTATAAGATCTAACATTTAAGAGCCTTTGATTAATCTTTTGAATGTCCCACAAGGGTTTTGGCTATTAACCAATTAATAATAATAATTTTATTTAAAAATTTTAAAATAATAATAATTAAATATTAACCAATCCATCCTAATGTCAGTCTTTTTGACTCACCAAAAAATATTATTATTCTTGGAAGAGAAGAGATAAGCATTTCTATAGCCCCTAAAATGACATTCCAAAAATCTGGAGGGTAAATCCTATGAGAAATCTCTTGTAAAAGTTTCCCAAGGAATTGGATGGTCCTGAAAGCTTGAAAAAGTATAATAAGCCTTTTCTAAACACATCCAATAGGAAGAGCCAACTCAGTTCAGGCATAGAAAATGAAAATGTTCTTTGCAGAGCAGAGAGAAAGGTGATAGTTTCTTTAAATGATGGATGGGATCCAGGTCATTGCATGGCCTGATTACTTGCTAGAGTGATTTAGCTGAGTTTTATGGGGAACATTTTATTTGTTGGCCCTGTGAAGCATATGGGGAACAGGCGAATGGTGCATAATGGTTGGCCTGAATGGGCAGTGTTCTAGAAACTGACCATCTGAAGAGTCCCTATCTTTTCTCTGACATTTTTTGGGGAGGACACTAATTGCTATTCATTTCTAAAAAGAAAAACACAGACTCTGTTGAACCAGGCAGAAGCTGAACCAGATGCAACAGACAATACAGGGTATTAAATATAATATTTTATATATATATATATATATATATTTTTTTTTTGCCCTTGAATGGATCATCAGAAAGGTCTCATCTCCACTTCACAGTTTCACAACTTTCCCAGCTTGAATCACCTTCATACTTTCTTCATATCCCTCTCCTTGTATGGTCATACCTTGGATGTCAATAATTGCTCAAAACTGTGTCACCTCTACTGTTTCAAACTATAACCTCCTTATCTTTTCCCCTCCCATCTCTGCACGTTTCTTGAACCTGTTTTCTACCCTTATCATGACCTTTAATTACTCAACCCTTCTCCATGTCTTAGCATTCTCTTCTGGTGATACCCAGCTAAAAAGCAATTCATGTGGAAAAAGAACTAGGGAACCTTGAGCGGACTGATAATTCATTATGAGTCAGCAGTGTGATATGGCAGCCCACAACAGCTGATGTAATCTTTTTTGTATTTGCTCTGAACTTGTAATTTCATCTGTGTATTGAATTCCCAGCGTGGAAATTCCCTCCGTCCATGCAGATAAATAATTATAGTGTCTTAGAGACTTAACTAGAGAAATTACTGACTTGCCTAAGATCGAGGTTAAAATGCATCAGAGACAAGACATGATTTCAACTCCTGCTCCATCTCTCTTTAGCTTGTATTAATTAATAGAAGCATGGTGCTCAGAGCAGAAGAACTGATATTCTACCTGCACACTACCCTAGTTATAAAACACCTAGAGGGTTATGTCCACTTCTGGGTGCCACATTTTAAAAACAAAGAAATTGACTAGCTAGGGCATTGCAGAGTTAAGTAACCAGGTTGGCATCGTGCCAATAGGAAAGCTCTTTCTGGTCAAGGATCAAAGATCAGCGAACTATTAAGTCTTGGGTACATAGGAGAAAATTAGATTTTAGATAATTAAATAAATAGAGCAGAGTTAAAAGGGATCTTGGTACTTTGTTCCCTGGAAAACTATGGAATGACCATAGTCACCCTGAGATACAGGTGTTGTAGAAATGCAAATGTAGCTTTAAACTATTACAGCTATATACTCTCTGTATATACTATATATATAGTCTAAAAAAGCACAGGAGAAGAAAATAGAAAGGAGAGGAGAAAAGAAAGATGCCCCTGGGAAGAAGGGATTACCAATATTGCCCTTGGGGCTTAAGTTGCTCCATTAGGAACCTGACTTTAATTAGCATGTGAAATTCTATTATAATAAATTTTATGGGATATTCCATTTAATGAATGTTGTCATTCAGTTCAACAAATAATTATTTATGTTCAAGGCACTGCACTAGTCACTAGAAATGCAAGGAATAAAAAAATGGATCTTCCATTTAATGAGTGTTGTCATTCAGTTCAACAAATAATTATTAATGTTCAAGGCACTGTGCTAGGCACTAGAAATGTAAGGAATAAAAAAAAAAAATTAGTTCCACATACTCTGCTAGGAAAGATGTGTGTATTTTTTTTCATTTAAAATGACATTTTATTTTTTTCTAGTTATATGTAGACAGTTTATAATATTCATCTAAAATAAAATAATAAAAATTATAAAATATTCATTTTTACAAAATTTACAAAATTTCTCCCTTCCTTCCCTCCTGCTTAAAACAGTAAGCGATTTAATATAGTTGATAGATATGTAATCTTGTAAAACAGAAAACAATTTTTTAAAATACAAAGGATTTCTTTATATTTCTTGGTGTGTGTGTTTTCTTCTGTAACATGGCTACAATGGAAATGTGTTTTGCATGACTTCACATATATAGGGAGGGAGAGAATTTGTAACTTGAAGTTTAAAAAATGTAAAAATTTAAATTGGGAAACATTTAATGAAATAAATAAAATATATTAAAATGCAAAGTATATATGTAATATGTATACATGTAAAATATATATGAGATGTCTTTCAGAAGTGACAGAGAAATAGATTGGTGAAGCTATAAGAAAGATTGGAAATGTGTATGGATGTCTGTTTACTTCCCAATGTCCTCGAATTTCTTCTCCTTGAAAGAGACTTCCAATCCATGATTCCAGACCAGTCATTCTGCAGGACCAGAAGCACAGAGACTTCTGAGAGACTAGGAGTTCTCTGCTGGCCAAGGCCGCCCAAAGCCTGCTTTCATTCTTCCCCACCCATTTCCCTCACCCCACCCCCACCCTTTTTCCTGCTAGTGCTGAATTGACTCCAGCCAGAGCCTATATGGAAGTAGACCAACACTAGGGAGCTTTCATGAGGGCCTGGAACAGGTCAAGACCAGATCTTCCAGCGGAGACCAGCCTGGAGTGATCCTGGGTCAGACCAGCAGCTGCCTTGACACTCCAACCCCAGTGAGACTGACTGGGATTTCCCAACTCTGACATGTCCTCTGTGGTTTTGTTTTGGTTATTTTTCTGTTTGTTGCTTTTTTTCCACTGAATATTTGTTGGACTGATCTTAGTGAATTCCAAACCTACAATTCTTTCCCTTATTCTTTTCCCTAGTGTATTTGCTGGAAGGAGATGTAAAGAGAAGGGTTGATTCAGCCAAGAAGTTTTTTTTTTTTTTAAATAGTTTTACTCTTTGAAAGCTTCCTTATAGCTACTTTCATTATGCTACCCTTTTTTATAGTTACACCCTTTTATTGTAACTTAAGACCACTAAAAAGTCAATCCTTTGGATATATCTTATGACTATTAAAAGTCAAAAAAAGCCTTATGAATGGGGTTAGTCAGCCAAGACTTTCCCAGAAATTCACAGCAGGGGCTCTAAGCAAAGATGAAAGATTTTCCTATTTTATTAATTTTGTGCCATATTTCTGTGCATAACCCTACAACTACATAGAACTAGAAGCCTGCAGCACAGTCCTATGAGCCCTAGAGAACTTGAGAGTGGTGGAAGGAATATTAACACTTATATAGCACTTACTGTATATCAGGCATTGTCCTAAGCACTTATTTGACCCTCACAAGAACTCTGGGAAGTAGATGGTGTTATTATCCCCATTTTACAGATTTGGAAATTAAGTCCAGAGTCACACAGCTAGTAAGTGTCTGAGACTGGATTTAAACTCAAGTCCAAAAATTGGATAACAGAGAATTCAATGGTGAGCAAGGTTACTGGGGCCTCTGGCAAATACCATCTGCTATAGCCCTGGGTTATAAGAACATAACCATAAGAACAGTGCCACCTAATGGCCACATGCATCTGCTAGTCTTACAAGCTGATTAATTAAGAATAATTATTTGACAACTGCTTCTCTGTAAATTGTAAAACAGGGGAGGAGTAAGTAATGAACCAGATGTGGATGCTAATAACTGCAGCAGCACAATGAAATATCTATCCCACACCACCTGTCCAATATACAAAGTAAATATAATGGAATTTAGTGGCAGGGTGGGGGAAACACTAACCATCATCAGGGGTTTGAATTAAGTCTTAAAGAAGCTGGAGGAAAGTAATCTAGATATGGGGAACAGCCTACAGAAGGAGAATATTGTGTGTGGGGAACAGGAAAGAGGCCCCTTTGGCCAGAATATAGTCTGGAAAGATGGGACAACAATGGGAGCACTGGAGAGGATGACACTATTCTCTTTGAACCTGGGTGCCTAAAAATGAGGGGTGCTCCCAACTGAAATAGGGAAATTAGATAAGAGGAATGGGTTTAAGAGAAAGATTTGTTGTAGTTCAGTTATTCAGTCATGTCTGACTCTTCATGACTCCAGAAACCATAGCACATCAGGCCCTTCTTTCCTGCACTATCTCTTGAAGGGTAAATTCATATTCATTGTTTCCATGATACCATCTATCCATTTCAACGTCTGATGTTTCCCTTTCATTTTATCTTCATTCTCTCCCAACATCATTTTCCATTGAGTCCTATCTTTCCTATGAGCAAAGTATTTAAGTTTCAGCTTCAAAACTTGACCTTATAATAAATAGCCTGAATTAATTTTTTTAATGACTGAGTTGATCTTGTTGTCCAAGAGACTTTCAAAAGTCTTTTCCAAACACTATAACTTGAAAGCAATGATTTTTTTTTTGTGCTTGGCTTTCCTTATAGTCCAGATCTCGTAGCTATGTAATTACTATTGGAAAACCCATAATTTTGGTTATGTGGACCTCTGGTGACAAGAAAATGTCTCTGCTTTTTAGTATACTTTCTAGATTTGCCACAGTTTTCCTTCCAAGGTACAATCATCTTTTCATTTCATGGTTATAGTTAATGTATGTAATGATTCTTGAGCCCAAGAATATAAAATCTGATATTTCTTCCGTTACTTCTCCCTCTATTTTCCAGGAAGTGATGGGATCAGTTGCCAAGGTCTTCATTTTTTTAATGTTAGTTTTCAAGGCAGCTTTTACACTCTCTTCTTTCACCCTCATCAAAAGACTTCCTATTTCTTCACTATTTACCATTTAGAGTTGTATCATCTTCATATCTGAGGTTTTGATATTTCTCCTGGTAACTTTAAAAACCAGTCGGCTTTTGACTTATCCAGCCTGGCATTTCCCTTGATATACTCTGCATTTAAGTTAAATAAGGTGACAATATATAACCTTGTCATACTCCTTTTCCAATTTTAAACCAATTAATTGTTCCATGTTTGATTCTGTAGCCTCTTGGCCTGAATATAGATTCCTTAGAAAATAAATCAAACGATCAGATACTCACAGCTCTTTAAGGACTTGCTACATTTTGTTTTAATCCACACAGTCAAAGGCTTTAGTCAAAGAAGCAGAGACAGATGTTTTTCTGGAACTCCCTTATTTTCTCCATAATCCAGTGCATATTGGCAATTTGGTGTCTTGTGCTTCTGCCTCTTTGAAAACCAGCCTGCTTTTCTGGTAATTTTGGTTTCACGCATTGCTACCTTGCAGAATCTTAGGATACAATTTTCCTGGTATGTGAAATGAGTGCAATTGTTAAGTAATCTGAACATTCCTTGGCATTGCCCTATTTTAGGATTGGATTATATAAACTGATTTTTTCCAGTCCAGTTGCCATTGTTGAGTTTTCCAAATTTGCTGGCATTTTGAGTACATTATTTTAATAGCATCATTTTAAAAGAATTTTAAGTAGCTTAATTGGAATTCTATCACCTCCATTAGCTTTATTGCTGGCAATGCTTCTTATAAGCCTACTTATATACTTAGAAGTCTACATTGTTCTCCAGGATGTCTGGCTTTCGCTCAGTAACTGAGCTTTGGTCTATTAGTGATGTTAAGGTTTAGTATAATTCTTTTATGTATTCTTCCCATTTCTGCTTCTGTGAAGTCTCTACCATTGTCTTTTATCATGCCTATTTTTGCATGAAATACTTTGTCATCTCTAATTTTCTTGAAAAGATCTCTTTCCATTCTATTGTTTTCTTTTTATTTAAGCAAACCTTTTTATCTCTCCTTGCTATTCTATGGAATTCTGCATTCAGCTGGGTATATTTTACCTTTCTCCTTTCCCTTTTGCTTTCTTTCCTCAGCTATTTGAAAAGCTTTATCAACGTTCTCTTTTCTCTTGGAATTTTTTTGTGGCTGCCTCCTGTATAATGTTTTGAATTTCTTCACATAGTTCCTCAGGGCTTTCACCAGATCTAATCCCTTAAATCTAGTCATCATTTCCACTTCGTATTCATAAAAGCTTTTATTTAGGTCAAACCTACATGGTCTAATGATTTTCCCTATTTCAATTTAAGTTGGAATTTTGCAATAAGAAGTTCATTATCTGAGCCACAGCTCTATGTCTTGTTTTAACTGATTGTATAGAGTTTCTCCATCTTTTGATGGAAAGTCTATTATCAATCTGATTTCTATATTGACCATCTATCTGGTGATGTTCATCTGTAGAGTCTCCTTTTAGGTTGTTGAAAAAGTATTTGCTATGACCAGTGAGTTATCCTGACAAAGCTATATTAGTCTCTACTTTGCTTTATTTTATACTCCGATAACTTGCCTATTATTTCAATTATCTTTATTCCTACTTTAGTACCTATGATGAATGTGGCGTCTTTTTCTCACCTTTTTATTGACTATGAAGGTACTCCATTTTTTCCTAAGGAATTCTACTAGGATTATATGTAGTGATAACCCGAATTAAATTTCCTAGGAGCAAGTTCATATGTTCTATTTTGAATATGTTGAGTTTGAGATGCCTATGGGATATCCAAGTAAAGATGTCTAACAGGCAGTTGAGGGTAGAATCCGCAGATTTAGAATCCATTTGAATAAAGGATAATGAAACTAGATGAGGAGGTAACCAAGGAAGAGCTAGAAAAAAATGGATCAGGGTCACTTTCTCTCTTCTCCAGACTCCTACAGCATTTATACTGTGCCTCAAAATGAGGTGTGACTAAACAATCACGAACTTCCATTCTTATTTAGTTTCATTCATTTCATTCTTCTCTGTCCCCTCCCTACCCCAACTACTCTGGACTACCCTAATTCCCCATTTAGTGACTACTCTGGAGCTCCTGGAGAAGACAGAAATCATATCTTAACAGTTGTACTCCCCACCTCACCCTGACCTCTCAGAGCACAGAGTACATACAAAACACCTGCATATTCACCAATTATTGATTATAGAGAGATTAGCCTAGTTCTATTGTTCCCAGATCTGGGACTTAAGGCATTCACAAAATAGAGCGGCAGTTATGCAAAAAGTAAGGGCTTAGACCTAACTATCAGACGGGAGGAAACCAACGAAAAGTCTCTTGAGTTACCCCAGCGATCCATTTGGGTCTTGTTTCTCCGTTGGGGATGGCTAGGTTCTGGGGTATAATCATTGTCTGGTCCTGGAGAAAGAAGGTTGTCAATGATCCTTTAAGAGCCTGGCCCCTGGACATGTACACAGGTTACACATATACAAAGCCCTAGTCATTCCTTCTACTACCACTAGTTCAGAATAATATCTAATTTCCATTTTCCATAGCAGGACTCCTCAGTGATAACAGGTTTGACATATGGTCTAATGGTTGAGTGCAAGATTTGCAGAAAAGAAAACCTGGATTCAAATTTGGCCTCTGATACTTATTGTGTGATCATGTGCTAGTCACATCTCTGATGTTCAATTTCTTTATAAAATGATACCTGGAGGAATAGTATAAAACTTAAATCTTAAGAGTCTCTATGGAGAAGCAGTGAGGTGGTACTTGAATATGATTCTTATCCTGAAATCAGGACCAACCAGAGTTCAAATCTAACCATCAACTTACCAGCTGTTGTGAAGTTGGGTGAGCCATTTAACCTCGTTTTGTCTGTTTTTTTCAACTGCAAATTTAAGATACTCTTAGTACCTACCTCCTAGGGTTGTCATGAGGTTCAAGTGAAATATCTGCACAGAGCTTATCACAGGGATTAGTACATAGTGGATGCTTAAGGGGTGTTTGTTGCCTTTCTCCCTTGTGAACATCAAATCCTATACAAATATAAGCTGCTATTGTCAGAAGGCCAAAGATACAAGATGGAAATAGGATTTCCCAACCTAGCTATTTCCAGGCAGAGGGCACTATTGAAAAGGGGTAAGGTGAGAATGACAAGAAGGAGGAGGGGGAATGAATGTCTAGAGTAGAAGGAAACTTAAAGAAGTCCATCGAAACTAGTGGTTTTGTAGAGTGCCACAACGATTCTATGATGCAAATGATCCACAATCACAGGTTTTCATTGCAGAGTAGTTATTACAGGTATAAGGATCAAGAAAAGCACTCCTACAAGTATTGTTCATTGTATAGGATTCCTTGTAGCTAGATAATGCCTGCCCTCCTCCCCCACCCCCACCCCCAAGCCAAATATTGAGCAATGGAAGCAGCTTTATTACATAAAACATCTGCATATGCAAATTAGCTGTTTACAATTGGCTTCAACTATAATCATCTATAATGACTCTTGCAATGAAAACCAAGAATTCGTGAATATTTCCTAGCATCTTCCCTGAAAGTTTATGCTAGAAACTTTTTTTTCTAATATGCAGATGACATGTGTAAAAAGTTCCTTTTTTTTTCCTCTAGTAATTGTATTCCAGAGTTTCCAGGAACTATTTCAGAAATACTAACCATTGGCTTAATTTTTTTTTTTTTTTTGCTAGGGTGTGGAGGTGGGGATGGAGGGAGGAGCTCTGTTTATGCTCATTGTTTGGAATTATGATACCAATAATAGAAGGGGAGGAGAATGAGAAGTTGGGAAAGTCAAAAGGAAGGATACAAAGTAGAATTAAAACTACCAGAGTTGTGAATACTGAATAACTCAGCTTTTTAAAGAGAGGAGGTCCATAGGCATTATGCATATAAAATAGTAATAGTAAAGGATACTGGATTTTCAGAATATCTTCCTTCAGTTCTATAACAACTGCTCTGGGTTCTCACTCAACCAATTATACTCTTAAGAACTCCCCGAAGAGTTCCTGAGGACAAGAGCAGTTTTTGTCTCTGTCTTTATATCCCCCTCACCTTACATTCAGTAGATACTCAATAAATGTTTGTTGAACATTTGAATATGTTGAACATCACATCAAGTTGACATGACTATCAAGCTTGTTCTGTTAAATGAATAACAGAATCCTGGTTTTGTCAGAAGCCTAAATCTTTTAGAGATTATTAAGGATTTCATGACTGCAGTATCAAGAGAATAATTGCCAATCTGTTTTGTGGAATATTAAGGTATATCCCAGGAATTTAAAAATGGTTACTCCCTCCCATCCACAAAGATAGGACATGATTTAGCTGCTTAGGGTTTGTGATAGATTTCAGGGACAAAGCTCTCCCCCTGACACTGCTTACTGGGGAAAAGCTACTAAATTTTCCCTGTCCCAGATTTGTTGATAAAAACTTAGCAGAGCTAATTCCTGGGCAAGGAAAAGGAATTCTAGGTTATGTATCAAAAGACTACCTGTGTATTGTGCAAAACATGTAAAAGCTCTACTTTTTTTTGTTCTAATGAACTGGAGAGTTCTGGTGGGGGAAAGAATGAATTGGATCAACTAAATTACTTTATCTACTTTTCTTCCAGCTCAATGGCTTAAATTAAGAAATTAATCCAGTTCCTCTTCAGCATCCAATTTATAGACAGTGATCAAACAGATAATACAGAATGATGAGGCAGATTCCTTTGAAGCCAAAGCTACCTCTTCGTGTCTATGTATAGACACATATCTTCTTGATGGGTTGAAGTTGTCTGTTCGAAGGATTTTTTTTTTCTCTACCCAGGAGATGATAGAAAGGTCAGTTTTTTTCTTTCCTTGGCTTTTATTAAATTTTAGATGGCTTTTTGGTCTTATGAAATGGTCCCAAAGCAATCCTTTTTTCCCTGATGGTTTTTACACGTTTATTGAGTATTAATCTTTTAGGAATCTTCTTTTCAAAGATGGGACTCTTACTGTAGGCACTTGGTATAGGTGACGTTGGTAGAGGCTACAATAGAAATAGTAATACATGAATATAAACACTGAGAAAATTTAAAATAAGATGACCCATGTGAAAGGTCTAAAAGAAAGTCTTATGTGTCTACTAATTGGAGAGGCTGAAAACACTCTTCTGGAAGGGGAAATCAGGATAACATCTGGAGCTATGTTCTGCTTTTACCAGGGACAGAAACTTTGGAAATATAGAAACTAGACCACCCTACAAAACAATTAAACATTTGCCTAGTGGCCTTTTGGGAAAATTATTTAACTCTTTGTGACCCCATATGAGGTCTTCTTGGCAAACAAACTGGAGTGATTTGCCATTTCTTTTTCTAGCTTATTTCACAGATGAGGAAATTAAGGTATGCAGGTAAAGTGATTTGCCCAGAATCACATAGCTAATGAGTGTCTGGGAGAGATTTGAACTCAGGAAGCTTTCCTGACTCCAGGCCTTGTGTTCTCTCTACTGTACCACCTAATTGCTAGATAGACTGTACTTTACGTATTTTTAGAATTGAAGAGAAGGAACAATAAGGAAAAAGAAAGCTAGTGGGCATTTTGCCTAAAGATTTTGTATACTGGGGAAGGATCAGGCCTAACTTATAAAGTACAACATAAATTGTCATATCAAAATTTGAGGAAAGTCAAGAAGATTCCTCTGTGCCCTACAAAGCTCCCCATCCATGTAATAGTGCTGAAATTCCACCATTAGAGATTCATTCTTTTGAGTTGAACATTTACTTTCTTTGTCAGAAGTGTGTGTGTGTATATATATATATTATATATATGTACAATATATATATAATATGTATATATTGTGTATATACATAAACGGGGCAGCTAGATGGCACAATGGATAGAGCACCAGCCCTGAAGTCAGGAGAACCTGAGTCCAAATCCATTCTTAGAAACTTAATACTTCCTGGCTATGTGACCCTGGGCAAGCCATTTCACCCCAATTGCCTCGGGGGGGGGGGGATATATACACACACACACACACACACACACATAAGTTTGGGGAGTTGTCAATGACACCTTAGCATCCAATTGTTTATAGATTTAGAGATGGAAGGGAGTTTAGAGATGTTCTCATTTGAGAAAACAAACTCAGAAGATTCATTGACTTGACCAAAGAGTACAATTCATGGTAAGTGGCAGAAGTAGGATTTCAATCTAGGACCTGGAGTCAGAAAGACTCATGTTTGTGAATTCAAATCTAGTCTCAGACACTTATTGAGTGACCTTGGGCAAGTCACCTAGTCCTGTTTGCCTCAGTTTCCCCTTCTGTAAAATGAGCTGGAGAAGGAAATGGCAAATCAATGCAATCTCTGTCAAAAAAGCACCCAACACAGTCACAACTGAATAACAAAAATATGTAGGGGCCTTCATTTTCAAAGAAGACCCATGAGAGCATGGGTTGATAGCTTGTGCATGAATTGGATTTAAGTCAGGCAGAATATAGCTAGGGCACCGTTGACCCTCCTCCAGTCCCTCCACAGGAAACACACTTTTCTGGCATTAGTAAAATTCTGTCAAGTAGGTCAATGCATGATGTCTGCTTTAACATCTCTTCCTATCCAACTTTTACATAGAATAATTCAATCTTCTCAAAACTAACTTAAATTGCTACCATTGCATTGTTTTTCTCCTTTGTTCTAGAAGAGAACCATACTATGTTAGAATCAAGTTACCCTGTGTCTGATTGTGGCCAATCAGACCAATAAGAGCTCGGAATGCTCCACCTCAAGTGGGACACAAATAGTCCCTGTGAACATTTGGTCTGGCTCCTCAAACTTGGAGCATCTCATATTTCTTCTGAACTAATTCAATTCTACTTTGCTCATAGAGCACAGAACCTTCTTGGATGAGGGTACATCATGTTGATCACCTTGTAAACGCTTACCCTATGTGAGTTCTCCACAAAACAGAATTTTTGGCAAGGGTCCATTTGACATTGCCCAACAGAATTGTGATCTCTGCAAGAGAGTTGGAGTGCTTGGCAATTTAGTCCAAGAAAGGACTCAGTGTCTGGTACCTTATCCTGCCGGGTGATCTTCAGAGTCTTCTTAAGAAAATTCAAATGGAAGCGATTCAGTTTCTTGGAATGGTGCTGGCACATTGTCCAGATTTCACAGACATACAAATGACAGTAGACCTTCATTTGGGTAATCAGTCCTAATACCTTTTCTCTCATGATTTTCTTCTGAAATTCCCAAACACTGAGCTAGCTGTAGCAATGAGTCTTCAATCTCATTAACAATATGAACATCCCTGCAAAGTATACTCCCAAGGTAAGCGAACTTATCCACAGCACTTAAAACTTCTCTATTTGCTCTGATGGTTCCACATATGAATGGTATGGCGCTGGCTGATGGAGGACCTGTATTCTTTTGATGTTAATTGTTAGGCCAAAATTAGCACAAGCTAATTAGTCTATTCTGCTTAATATCTCTTCAAAGGCAGCTTTTACATAGAGTAATTCAAACTTGTTATAATCAACTTAAATAGTGCTTTGCTTGCATACATCTCATTTGATTTTAATTTGTAGCAATCTTTAATTTGAGCTTCTTTTGGCTTTGCTTGATGTCATCTCTACAGGAACCAAAAGGTAAACTCTGATGAAAAGTTCAGACTATGAAGGGAAGTGGGTAGTTATGGAAAGCTCTTGGCTTTTGTGGAAAAAAATTAAGAGCTGTGACAGGAAAAGAGATGAAATTCGAGATTGCCAAGCTTCTAAAAGCCCCTCCCCAATACAAGGGAAATTCTAAGACAGAGATACATGCAAAGGATGAGGTCACAGGAAAGATTGGGAGGAGATGTCTGTGGAGGACGTGAAAAGAACAAAATCTGTCTTCAGCCAAGCTGAGTGTTCTCAAATTCACCAGCCAGAAAAGCATGTCTCAGGTCCTGTTCCCTGTGAAACTTGCATACGGACATAGAAAACAGTTCTTTTTGAAAACTCCCAGAGGGAATGGATGACTTGTTCACTACTTAAATAGTAATATTAAAAAAGTCATAAACTCTTGTTTTAATCTCAGCTTTTATTTTCAAAAATACTCCTCCCCATTTCCCTACTGAGATACTCTTTATAACAAAGGATTAAAAAAAGAAGAAAAACAAATTAGGCCAGCAAAATTAAACAGATCAATCAAGTCTGATTGTATATGCAGTGTTCCACATCCATATTCCCCCACCTCTGCCAAAAAGGAGGGCTGCATATGTATTTATCTCTTCCTTCAGGACAGAGTTGGTCATATTTTAATTATCTTTTTGTGTGTGTGTGCTATTACTGTTCTTTTCATTTCCATTGTCATTGTCTATATTGAGAGGCTGGAAAGGAGTATTTATAAGCATATACCAAGCATTTTATAAATATCTCATTTGATCCTAGCAACAACCCTGGGCTATTCCTTTTTTTTTTTTTTTTAAAGCTTTTTATTTACAAAACATATGCATGGGTAATTTTTCAACATTGACCCTTGCAAAACCTTCTCTTACAAATTTTCTCCTCCTTTCCCTCTCTCCCTCCCCTAGATGGCAGATAGTCCAACACATTAAATATGTTAAATCCAATATATGTATACATATTTATACAATTATCGTGCTGCACAAGAAAAATCATATCAAAAAGGGAAAAAAACTGCGAAGAAAACAAAATGCAATCAAATAACAACAGAGAGAGTGAGAATGCTATGATGTGATCCACATTCAGTTCCTACTGTCCTCTCTGTGGGTGTAGATGGCTCTCTTCATCACTGAACAATTAGAGCTAGTCTTAATCATCTCATTGTTGAAGAGAGCCCCATCCATCAGAATTGATTGTTGTATAGTCTTGTTGTGTGTAATGATCTCCTGGTTCTGCTCACTTCACTTAGCATCAGTTGATGTAGCCTCTCTGAAATCATCCTGTTGATCATTTCTTACAGAACAATAATATTCCATTACATTCATAAACCATAACTTAGCCATTCTCCAACTGATAAGCATCCATTTACTTTTCAGTTTCTTGCCACTACAAAGAGGGCTGCCACAAACATTTTGGTACATACAAGTTCCTTTCCCTCCTTTAAGATCTCTTTGGGATATAATCCCAGTAGAAACACTGCTGGATCAATGGGTATGCATGGTTTGATAACTTTTTGAGCATAGTTCCAGATTGTTCTCCAGAATGGTTGGATTTGTTCACAACTACACCAACAATGCATCAGTGTCCCAGTTTTCCCACATCCCTTCCAACATTCATCATTATCTTTTCCTGTCATCTTAGCCAACCTGACAGGTATATAGTGGTATCTCAAAGTTGTTTTAATTTTCATTTCTCTGATCAATAGTGATTTGGAGCATCTTTTCATATGACTACAAATAGTGGAATAGATTAGATTCACAGAACAAAATAGCCAAAGACTATAGCAATCTAGTGTTTGACAAACCCAAAGACCCCAGTTTTGGGGATAAGAATTCACTATTTGACAAAAACTGCTGGGAAAATTGGAAACTAGTATGGCAAAAATTAGGCATTGACCCATACCTAACACCCTATACCAAAATAAGGTTGAAATGGATTCCTGATCTAGACATAAAGAATATTATAAACAAAATAGAAGAACATAGGATAGTTTACCTCTCAGATCTGTGGAGGAGGAAGGAATTTGTGATCAAAGAATAACTAGAGATCATTATTGATCACAAAATAGATCATTTTGATTATATTAAGTTAAAAAGTTTTTGTATAAGCAAAACTAATGCAGACAAGATTAGAAGGGAGGAAAACATTTTTACATTCAAAGATTCTGATAAAGGCCTCATTTCTAAAATATACAGAGAAATGACTCAAATTTATAATAGTTCAAGCCATTCTCCAATCGATAAATGGTCAAAGGATATGAACAGACAATTTTAAGATAGGGGCTATTTTTATCCCCATTTTACAACAGGGAAAATTCTGGCTGAAAGATATTAGATGACTTGCTTAGGATCACTCAGATAATAAATGTATGAAGCAGGATTTAAACTTAAAGACCAGATTCTGGATATGGCCAAAGCTGGAATTTGTTTTTGCCTGACTGAATATTCATTTCAAAGATTTTTTTTTCCCCCAAGAGGGGACAGGGTGAAGGGGAAGAGAAAATAGATTTTGATAATTGAAAAAGTAAAATAAAACTTTATAATAATAGCTTTTGATTATTCAAAATATATACAAAGATAGTTTTCAACATTCACTCTTGCAAAATCTTGTGTTAGAAATTTTCTTCCTTCCCTTCCCTTATCCTCTCATAGACTAAAAATTTTAAAAAGGTAACTTCTTGAGGGCAGTGCTTTTAGGAGGGTGGTATTTCTACGCAGCAATACCTGGCATCAATAAATACTACCATGGAGATTGGTAGTGAAATTGGGGAACATCTTTTCTCTTATTCTATCCAACTAGGGTGAGAAAAGCTCACACAAGAACGTTGCTGCACTTCCCCCCATCTCTTTTCATTTCTTTCACGGTATTTAAGTATATACTCCCATCGCCCATCCTCACCCTGGTGGGCAAGTAGAGAGTATAGGAAAACTGGGGAATCGAGAGCTGGAATGTTTCTCCTGATTTGGGAAAGGGAGCGAAGGTTGTAGAGGAAAAGAAGGAAGAGGAAAAGAGTGAAAAGGGAGAAGAGAAAAGGAGTGAAAGGGAGGAGAAAAAAGAGAAGGAAAGAGAAAGGGGAGAGGAGAAGGAAGAGAAGATGGGAAGGGAATCAGAAAGGAAAACGGAGAAAGGAGAGGGAATAGAGAAAGGAAAAGGAGTAGAGAAAAGGGAGAAAAGAGGAGATGAAGAGAAAGAAGACAACGTCATAGCCCAGGATTAATGAACTTTAAAATTGCATTTGTTTGCAATTTTAGAGGACGGGTACCTGAGCAATAAATACTGATGATTTAGGCAGGCACTCTGGTTACTATGAAACATTAGTTTAAATCAAATGTTCTCAGACTTTTTGATGTCAGCATCCCTTTACAATCTTTCATTGAGGATCCCAAAGAACTTTTGTTTATGTGGATTATATAGACAAATGTCACATTAGAAATTAAAATAGATAATTTAAAAAACATCTAATTAACTCAGGAATATATATATATATATATATACATATATGTATGTATTATATATATATACACACACATATATATATGATAAATCCATCATTGTATGTAAACATATTGAATAAAAAACTATATTAAAAAATGGCTAATTCCTTTTAACTTTATGCTTTCATGGATTCTCATCAATGCTTCTGCACTCCACCTATAGCGCTAAGTAACTCGAAAATACAGTCTCTCCTGCGGGGGTTTACAGTTGAAAAGGGCAGGAGTAGTTTAATAGACAAATAATGTCTTAATAGTGTAGTTTTGACCTCAGGGTATACTTTCACCAGTAGAGCTTCGGGTTTAGATGATTTTAACCTTAGCACTCAGGGTCAGGGACTAAAGGTGGACCGCCCTAACAAGAGAATACCCCGCCTCCCTCAGACCCAGAACTCGGCCTTGGGACCGAGCTCCACGGAAGGCCCCGCCCCATCTCCGACGTACTGCGTCACTTGCGGAACTTCCGGGATTGCTTTTCTCTGGACCTTGATTAGAAGCCCAGCCGGAAAGGGAGGAGCCCCGCCAGCTACAAATTTATTTATTTTTTTTAAGTCGCCAACATGGACGGCACACGTGTGTCCGCTTTAGCTATCTACCGCTTGCAGGAGCACGCCGGCATCATCAAGAAAGAGATACCCAGTCGACTGCAGAAGCCGAGAAAAGGACATCTCCTGTCTCTTTCCAAAAACATTAAAAAGAAGCAAAAACAAAAGGAGAAGAAAAAGGTGAGCCTGAATAAGGGATGCTCCCAGGTAGGGACAGAGGGGCCCGATCCTTTGCCAAAAGATAATGACTTTAAAGTGGAAGGGCAGCCCGAGGCAGGAGCCCCACAGGCTAGTCCGCTAGTAGCCGAAGTAGAAAAACGGAGCAGGAGCCTTAGGAGGCAGAAAGCCCAGACTGAGACCGCAGAACTCGAAAGGGTGTTGCCCTCGACGGCTCGGGCTGAAGAGGAGAGGGAGGAGGAATCGGTACTTGCATCTGCGGCAGTAGGGAAGCGGAGCGGGACCTCTAGCAATCAGAAAATCAAAAGACAGACGGAAGAGCCCGAAAGGGTCCAGCCTCGGACTCAGACGGTTGTGGTGGAAGAGGAGAGAGAGGCGGGGCCTTCTGCAGTAGTGGAGAAAGAGAGCGGGGTCTCAAAGAATCAGAAAAGCAAGAAAAAGGGTACTTTGTCTCAGACGGCTCAGGGAGGAGAGGAGAGAAAAGTGGAACAGACTTCTGGGGCAGTGGAAAAACTGAGCGAGGGTCCAGGGAAGCAGCAAGTCAAGAGAGAGACGGCGGAACCCGAAAGGGTCCTACCTCCGGCAGGGTGGAGAGAAGAAGGGAGAAAAGTGGAACAGCTTCCTGGAACTGCAGAGAAACTGAGCGAGGGTCCAAGGAAGAAGAAAGTCAGAAGACAGGCAGCAGAGCCCGAAAGGGATCTACCCCCGACGGGGCGGGTAGATGAGGACAGGGAAGTGGAGCCGTCTCTTGGGGCGGCAAAGAAGCAGAAAATTCAGAGACAGGTAGCGGAACGCGTAAGGGTCCCATCCCCATCTCCAACCCCGACTCCTACTGTTGTTATAGAAAAACTGAGCGGGGGCCAAAAGCGCAAGAAAGTCAAGAGAGACCTGGTGGTGGGGGACAAGAAGAAGGTGGAAGGAGGAGCCAAAGGAGAGCTGGTGGAAGGGCACAGCAGCTGCGGAGCGGGGTCCGGGGCCCCTTCCTTGCAGCAGGTGCTCCAGGAGCTGGGACAGATTCCGCACAGCAAGCGTAGGGCCGCCCGTCTCTTCGAATGGTTGATCTCGCCGCTGTCCGTAGACCATTTTTTCAGCTGGATGTGGGAGAAGGACGCGGTGCTGGTGCGGCGGGGCAACCCGGATTACTACCGGGGCCTGTTCTCCACGGCTGAACTGGATGCGGTGCTGCGTGGGGAGGACGTGCAGTTCGGGCAGCACCTGGACGCCGCGCGCTACCGGAACGGCCAGCGCGAGACTCTGAACCCGCCGGGGCGGGCCCTTCCGGCCACCGCATGGTCTCTGTACCGAGACGGCTGCTCCCTGCGCCTCTTGTGTCCGCAGGCCTTCTCCGCCGTCGTGTGGCAGGTGCTGTCTGTGCTCCAGGAGCATTTTGGCAGCATGGTAGGCGCCAACGCCTACCTCACGCCGCCGGACTCCCAGGGCTTCGCCCCTCACTACGATGACATCGAAGCCTTCGTCCTGCAGCTGGAGGGGAAGAAACTCTGGCGTGTCTACAAACCCCGGGAGCCGGTGGAAGAACTCCCCCAGTTTTCCAGCCCTAACTTTGGACCTCAGGGCTTGGGAAAACCCGTGTTGCAAGAGGTGCTGGAGCCTGGGGATCTGCTCTATTTCCCCCGGGGCTTTATTCACCAGGCCGAATGTGAGCCTGGGGTGCATTCCTTGCACCTCACTCTGTCTACCTTCCAGCGCAATTCTTGGGGGGACCTGCTTGAACCCCTGCTGCCAGCGGCTTTGCAAGCTGCCATGGAGGAGGACGTGGAATTCCGCAGGGGACTGCCTAGGGACTACCTAGATTACATGGGGGTTCAGCATTCAGAATCTGGGGACCCTCGTCGAGGTCCCTTCCTGGAGAAGGTGCAGAGATTGCTCACCCGCTTGGTACAGTATGCCCCTGTGGATGCTGTGGCGGACCAGAGGGCCAAGGGCTTCCTCCACGACTGTTTGCCTCCAGTGTTGTCAGAGAAGGAGCGGGCACTGAGCGTGCATGGGCTGCCTGCCCGGTGGGAGGCTGGGGAAGCTTGGGACGTGGGGGCAAAAATTACCACCGAGACCCAGGTCCGCCTCCTTCGCCATGGTTTGACTCGGTTAGTGAGCGAGGACGACAGCGTCCTGTTGTACTACACCGTGGAAAATTCTCGAGTCTATCATCAGGGGGAGCCCAAGTACCTGGAGATAGACTCCCAGTACACGGATGCCATCGAATACTTGTTCAGTTCTTATCCGGGTTTTGTGCAGGTGGGAGACCTGCCTTGTGATAATAGGAAGGACCAGATTGCCTTAGTGACCATGTTGTTTGAAAAGGGGCTGCTCATCACCAAGAAACCTCTGACCCCATAGGCATTTCTTGTTGAGTCGAAGTGAAAATAAAAGTATTTTTGTTTCTACTCCCTTACCTTGTTCATCCTCTTTGACTATGTTCCTACTTACCGCTAAGGCTTTTTCCATGTCACAGGTATCAGAAGCTGACAGAGTGAAAGGGACTTCAGAATCTAGTGACATAAAGAAAAGAAATCCCATCTGTAGTAGCAAGCCTTGCTCATCTCTGTGCATTTGGTACACCTGATATTTCATACAAGTTTGCAAGACCAACACAGTCTTTCTGATTTAGAATTTGAATAAGCTCTATTTTCATTCAATTATTAAAACATTCATATAGAGAACTCTGTGCTTTACTTGGGGAAATTCAAAATTAAGAGTAAAACTGGACACTCCTTCTGGTTACTCCTAAATAAGCTCCTTCCTAGAGCTTATTTAAGTTCTGTTTCAGAAGATTAAGAGTAATATTCTGTTGGTGGGAGAGGATTATTAATGCATGAAAGATTCAGAATTCACTAAAATGCCAAAAAACTTTTCCAATTAGATTACATTGGATGGAGTTAAGAAAGAAGGTAAGTCTAAAGTGGCAACTAAGGAAGAATCTGTGGAGTAGAACTGACTGGATGCCTTTCAGTTATTTGAACTACAAGAGTATATTTTTGGGAGGGGGGAGTTATCCTTTTTATTTTATTTTACTAACAACTAGTTAGTAAAAACTAGTTAGTTTTACTAACAACTAGTTACTAACAACTGAACTTCCATTCATTAACAACTAATTTTCCATACTTAAAAGGAACTTTTCTCTTTAGGTGGTATTATTATCTTTGTAGTGTGCTCATCAGTCTATTTTTGTTAACTTAAAAAAATTATTTTCAGTTGTAAATAATCTCCTTCCCCTTTTTAAAATATTTTATTTTCAGAATTAAAATGGAAGGCTACATGAGCTCTATTTTACAGTCTTATGGACTAATTAGTAAGAAACTGTTTCTGGAAACAGAAAACAAAAAGGTGGTGGCCTTTGGAGAATCATAGTAAAGAGATATGATCTGCAGAGTAAGGGTGATACCTAGAAAAGTACCAGCCCATTCAGCAACTTATAAATATTTATTGATAACATTAGTAGACAAGATTTACAGTGGGAAATTTACCTTGAAAAGCATCTTTGAAAAAGTCTACAAGATGGGATGGTTGATGTTTTTTGGGATGGCTCTGATAGATGTATTTTGTTTGCTGCCGAATAGTTTCAGCAATTTCCTCGGTCTTCATTATTTTATTGGTGATCAAGTCTCTGTGATTTAGTTCAGCAATCTAGGAAGAAAATAACAAAGCTAAAACATCTGTACTAGATTATAAAGGACATTTATTTTATATAGCTGTTAATAAAAACTAAACACAGTACATGATTGGACTGTGAAGTTAATATTTAAATGAATGTTAGAGATGGGAACTATTTTTGGAAAAAGATTAGGGAGGAAGATGATATAGGAGATATGGGAGTTCCATGTAGGGAACGAACAGTACATTAGTACTGTACTGTACTGAAGAATAGTACATTAAGTTCAAGTGCCATCTTTTTGCCAAAAGAGATTTTTCAGGTACAATCAGTACTTGTACCTATTACCCTCAGAATAAACTTATTTTGCTGAGAGTTCTTGATCCTACTGTTTTAGGAAAGAAATTCATGAGTGTGTGTGGCACTGTTGATTAATCAGGTCATCTTTTATCCTAAAATAAAAGGTAGATTATCACTTACTAAGTAGAAAAATAGCCCAGAAATTTATATGTAGGCCTGTGCATGGAATTATTTTCTGTTTCACTTTATAAATTACATGCATTTGGCAGCTTGGACGATTCCAGAAATTGCTTGAGAAATTATGTGAGCAAACAACTTTGGTCTAACCTCAGGGGAAAAAAAATATCCATTTGTCTTGAGAATGTGCACCAAAAGAAAATGTGAATATTTAGATATTCTAATGCTTTATCATAGTAAAATTGTTTAATCAGTGAAAATGGCATATGGCAGGATCCCTTGAATAATCACTGCTTTCTTTTTAATAACCTCTTACTTTTTTTAACCCCCTTCCACATCTCACCCCACCAATTCCTTCTCATTGTTCTTTCCTCTTTGCAATTAAAAATAGGTAGGGGTAAGATAGGTTCCCTCTTTAGTGTTCTATTATTTACAACCTTTGATTGGGTAGCATATTAAAGAGTTAAAATATAATTGGGAAGAAGGGTGTGCTGAGGAAGGAAGAAAGCCTTGTTGCATTAAGGAGAAGAGAACAAGTATTAAGTACCTATTAAGTGCCAAGTTCTGTACTAAGGGTTTTATGGATATTATCTTATTTGATCTTAACAATAACTCTAGAAAGTAAGGACATGTCCAGAATCATAGAACGAAGTAACTAAGGCCAGTTTGAACTCCGGTCTTACTGATTTCAGATGCTGAGGTCTATCTGTTACATCACCCAGTTGCCTTATTGTAATGTTCTGGATGTAATGTAATTGTAACACAATTTATTCTGGAACATAATCACTTCTAGGTCTCCAGATAGGAAATCAAGTTTGTTCCTGAAACAGTAGTTGATTCTAAAGGAAATTGGGTCAGAATGATTACTAAATTTTGCCAACCTGAAGAATTTGATGAACTTTTGAGCTGCTTGGACATTTTTCAGAATTACTAATGAAAATTTTTATTTTGGCTTTATAGACATTTTATTTAAGGGTGTCAAATGAGAACTAATTGTCTGAAATAAATATGCTAGATTTTTGAATATTCCTAATTTCTGGGCATTGTGCAAAATAACAAAAACTTTGCACTTGTAAAGCTTTTAAAAATTCAAATCCATTAAATTAATCGAGTGCTTTCTCTGCTAGGCACTATGATATAGATGATTTTAATATTTCAAATTGCTTTTATACCTTTAGTTTTGGTTTATTTCAGTAGCAACTCTGAAATTAAGAAATGCCTGCCCTGTGAAATAGGACAAAAGAGGCACCATGGAAAATTTAGCTTTTGAAGTCCAAGGACTTTGGGTTTAAAGATGAGCTCAGTAACTTACTAGTGTGTCCTTGGGCAAGTAGCAATCAGTTAGCATTTATTAAATGTCTTCTGTGTACCAGACTTTGTTCTAAGTATTGGGGATAGGAAGAAAGACAAAAACAACAAACTAGGTCCAATCCTCAAGACAATTACAGTCTAATGGTGGAGACTTAAAAAATCTACAAATAAGCTATGTACAGCAAAAATACACAGGATCCAGCCTCAGAAGTCAGGAAGACCTGAGTTCAGATTTAGCCTCAGGCACTTAGCAGCTGGGGAATCCTTGGCAATCACTTAACCTCTGTTTGCCTCAGTTTCCTCAACTGAAAAAAAGGGGAAAAGAGCATCTAGCTTATAAGCTATAAGGGTTTTGAGGATCACATCAGTAAATCACATTTATTAAATGCTTGGCACAGTGTCTGGCACAAAGTAGGTATACAAGTTTATTCCTTTCTCCCAATCCCTCAAACTAGGGTTGAGTCAGAGGGAAGGTACTAAAATTAAGGAAAAATGGGAAAAGTTTCTTGCAGATGGAAAGACTTTAGCTGGGACTTGAAGAAAGCCAAGGAAACTAATAGGCAGAGAATAGCTTGGGGAGGGGATGAAAATGTCCTCAGCAGATGATACATCATGTGGGAGAAACACTGACATTGCTAGTGACTGAATCCTAGAATATGTCGTAAGCAGACTCGGGTATAAATAGATTGGAAAGATAGGAAGAGTTCATTCAGTTAATTTCTCTCAGAATCTCACTTTCCCAATTTTAAAATGAGAAGATTGGACAAGTTGGCCCCTTAGGTGAATTCTAGTCTCAGATTGATGATTGTTTTAACTGATTTGAGAATGGAGCACATGTTAGGAATAGATAAAAATTAGAATTTCATAGTGGAAAGAGCCGACTTGGAGTTGGAAGCCAACTCCTGTTCAAATTTTGACTGCATTTACTATGTAATCTTGGACAAAGTCATTTTTGTTTCTCTGTGCCCGTTTTTTCATCTGTAAAATGGGATATTTGACAGGGCTATAGTGAGACTTAAATGGGATAAAGTATATAAGGTACTTTACAAGCATACAGAAATAGGAGGTTTTGTTTGTTTTGATCTGGACCTGTGATTTCACTGATGTCATCAACTCCTAATGTAGAAACTTGTCAATGAAAATGAGTTCTTTTGTAACTTAGAATGCTGACAGAGAGCACTGAGCATTTAAATAATTTGCATGTAACCATACGGCTAGTCTGTTTCAGAGGCAGGCCTTTTAAAAGTATTTTATTTTTTTGCAATCTGAAAAGGTGGGCTCTGAACTTGGATCTCCCTGATCCCAAGGCTAGTCAAATACCTTTAGCTATTTGCTATATCATGCTGTCTTTTGAGCATTAACATTATTATCCTCATTCTACTTTCTCTGGCTTGCTCCTCATTTGCTTTGTCTCTGTCCTCCATCTCTTCTCTTAGCGATCTCTTTCCCTCCAATAATTTCAACTACTATCTCTACAAAGATAACTCCAATAACTTTATCTTCAATCTTGAATTTCTTCCAGATTGCCCAACCCATCCCATATCTTTTTTTTTTTTAAATGAGACAATTGAAGTTAAGTGACTTGCCCAGGGTCACACAGCTAGTAAGTATTATGTGTCTAAGGCCAGATTTGAACTCAAGTTTCACTGACTTCAGGGCCAGTTCTCTATCCATTGCTCCATCTAGCTGTTCCCAGACATCTATCTTTAAATATATATATATACTCACACACACACACAATTTTTCCATATATATATATACAATTTTTCCTCAATTACTTGTAAAGGCAATTTGACATCCTTTTTTTTTTTTTAAACTTTGAGTTCCAAATTTTCTTCCTTACTGCTTCCCTCTCTGAAATGGTAAACAATTTGATATAGGTTATACCATCTTAGTCATGTTGTAAAAGAAGACATAGACCCAAAGTGGGAGAAAGCACCCCCCCCCAAAAAAAAAAGTGAAAATAGTATGCCTTGATCGTCCTTCAAACTCCCATCAATTCTTTCTTGAAATATATAGCATTTTTCATCATGAGTCTGCAGACTCATATCTAAAGAGAAGCTTTGCTTTTATGGGCCTTTTGCACACTGAATTTTAATAAACAGTATTAATAATCAGACCTTCCAAACCTTTTTGACGTCATCATTTATTTCTGTGGCAGTATCATTAATTACATACTCTCACCTGTCCATAACCTTAAGATTTTTCCCCCCCTTTATTTCTGTTCTTTCTACATCTCCTCCTCTCCTTTTATTCCCATTGCCACCATCTGCCTAAGCCAACCTTTTGTTTCAGGAATTGTTTATATTCTTAAAAATTACTAGGGATCCCTTTCCCCTTCCCAGAGAGTTTTTTTTATGTGGGATATATCTGTAGATTATTTACCATTTTAGCAATGAAAACATCCTAGCATTATGAAAATAGAATTGACCTCACAGACCCTCGAAAAAGATCTTGTGGACTCCTGAGGATCCCTAGACCATACTTGGAGAACTGTTAGTCTAGACTACTACCATAATCTCCCTAAAGGATTCCACATCCCCTTTCCCTAATCCATCTTTTATGTTATGGTTGGAATAATTTTTCTTATGCAAAGACTTGATGATGTCACCAGTCAGAAATATCCAGGGGTTCTCTGTTGTCTACAAGGTAAATTGTGAACTTCTCTGTCAGGTATTTATGACCTTATTTTTTCATGCTTATAGTACAACTTCTTCATATGCTTGACCCTCTGGCCAGACTGCATAATTCTTTGCTTATTTGGATGCTCCCGTTCCTTCTCCCTTCTCCCTATCTGTCAGCTCTCTCTCCAACCCCTGGACTTATAGCCCTCTGCCAATGCTCAGTTTGTATCCTAGGCATGAAATGCACTCCTTTCTCTTTTCCTTTTGAATACTTATCCATCCTTAAAATGCAATTAAATGCCTACTTCTCTGAGAAGTCTTCCTCAGTCCCCCTACTTCATCATGCCCTTCTCATTTAGCACTTTTCTTTTAAACTCTGTAATGGGTTTATCATATTATATTGTTTATTATAACTATTTTCGTTAAAATCTTACTGTCTTATTAGACTGTGGGTTTAATTAAGGATAGGACATGGTGTCCTACCTTAACTTTGTACCTCCTCCAGTCCTGGTTCAGTATTCCTCACACAGTAGGTATTTGCACAAATGTTGGTTGTATTCTGGCCTTTAAGGTATTGTGCTGAAAAGTTATTATAGCAGTTATGTGGGAAAAGCTCTAGATTTGGAAATGGAGACCTGGATATGAATTCCAGATCTGCTATTTAACAGTTGTGTGACTATGAATGTCACAACTAATCAGGGTTTCAGGTTCATCATCTATAAAAGAAAAGAATGGGACTAGGTCTAAGTCTTTTGACTTTGATTAAAAAGATGATATAGAATTTTAGGTATATATGGATATGGATATGGAAACACATGCATATATAAATTATGTTAAAAATAATATAGTTTGTGTAACATATTATACATAATATGTGTGCGTACAAATATACACACATTTTTCTTAAGGAAGATAATTTTGGAATTCTCTAGTATATGTCCCATTTTCTCTCTTCACATAGCCACAAACCAGCAGGCTCTTATGGCCAACAGAAAAATCTTATAGCTATTAAGGGAGGCTAGATTTGAACTTAGATCTTCCAAACTACAGGCCCAGCATTTTATATATTTTCATCTAGTTGCCTTTTTATTGATTTAGCAATAAAGCTTTAAAAAAATGAGAAGCAACTGGGGGTCCAGTGGAGGACCTGGGTTCAAATATGGCCTCAAGTACTTACTAGCTATGTAACCCAGGACAAGTCAATTAACTATACTTGCCTTAAAAAAATTAACAAGGATGTTACTGTTGGACAGCTACCCACTAAAAATCTAGATGGCAGGATTACTTTCTAGGAATAAAACTTCACCTAATTATGGACGAATTTTTTGCAGCCCAAGATATTTATTAACATCTATGTGTAAATGGGGAGAAGTATGGACACATAAGTCATGTGTTCCTATATTTCTATAATATATTTTTATACAAACACACATGTATGTGTTCATGTACATATATACATACAGTATGTATAAAATGTACATATAATAAATGTTTATTGACTGATTTATATAAATATATTTAACACGTTATATCCATATATGTATAAATATCCCTATATGTTATATAGATTTACTTATGTAAATCAGTCAATATACATTTATTAAGTGTCTAATATTTGCCAGGTATCATTCTAAGTGCTGGGGATATAAAAAGGCAAAAGATATCTTTCCCTTAAGAAGCTAATAATCTAACATGGGAGACCACATGCAAAGAGCTGTGTTCAGATAATCTACATACGGGATACAGTGAATGTCATTCGTAGAAGGCACTACAATTAAGAGAGTGGGAGAGAGGTGTACAGGTGTGTAATGTATGTAGTATATGTTTGTATACAAATGGGACAAAGGGGGTACACGTCTGCCAAAGACCCTGGAGATGCAATTTCCAACCATGAACACAGCCTCCATAGGTCTACCTTGTTCTTGATCAGTTGAAGCATCACTTGGTTTCCTTTATCTTTTAAGTTAAGAATCTTCATTGCAGTGTTTATTTCCCTAAAAAACAAACAAACAAACAAAATAGGAGACCTTACAGGAAAGAAACTCGAGAATCTTCAGAGCAAAAAACCCAATTGTACAACAATAAATGTTAGGTAGTATATCTCTTCTTATTTCATGAGGTAAGAGAGGCAACACTGATCAGAAGAAGAGATTACTTACTTGACAATGAAGTTTCTCCAACGACCTGTGATCTTGGGAACAGCTTCTAGCTGTGTGTGGTATTTGGAGGTCCAATGATCTGGCAAAGGGTGGACCCATGTCTATACTCTTAATTAAGCAGCCTGGGAGGAAAAGGAACATCCTATCAAGTGAGACTCTGGATGTCCTTTGAACAGGCTATCAGGAGATGTATTTTATGGAGTAGGTAGGCTCTGAGACTTGTAGGAGTCAGCATAGTGTGGTAGAAAGAGTAGTCAGATGCTCAGGATACAGATCCCATCTCTCACTCTTTTGTGACCTTAGGGCTTCAGTTTTTTCAGCTTACAAATGAGGGAATTGGATTAGATTTTTTTTTTTTTTTTTAGCAGCTAGGTGATATAGTGAGTAATATTCTGGGCCTACATTCAAATCCAGCTTTAATCACTTAATAACTACGACCCTGGGCAAATAACGACCCTATTTGCCTAAATTTCCTTAGTAACAGGGAAAAATAATAGCACCTACCTCCCAGGGTTGTTATGAGTATCAAGAGATATAATATTTGGGTTTTTCCCCCCCTTATCTTTATTTATTTATTTTTATGAAAGCTTTTTATTTACAAAACATATGCATGGGTAATTTTTCAATACTGACCCTTGCAAAACCTTCTATTCCAAATTTTCCCCTTTTCCCCCCCCATCCCCTCTCCTAGATGGCAGGTAGTCTAATACATGTTAAATATGTTAAAATATATGTTAAGTCCAATATATTTATACATATTTATACAGTTATCTTGCTGCACAAGAAAAATCAGATCTAGAAAGAAAGAAAAAAAAACCTGAGAAGGAAAACAAAATGCAAGCAAACAATAACAGAAAACATGGAAATGCTATGATGTGGTCCACAATCAGTTCCCACAGGCTTCTCTCTGGGTATATATGGTTTTCTTCATCACTGAACAATTAGAACTGGTTTGAGTCAGAGAGATAATATTTGTAAAGCACTTAGCACAGTGACTGGCATAGTAAACGTTCTATAAATTCTTTCCCCCACTCCCGCATCCAGTTTTACATCTTTGTGCTAGAAGGCTTACCGAAGAACAGCTTCATGGCTCTCCAGGAGGAGTACATCTAGGAAGATGTCTCGGAGTTGGTCTCCCTGAAGTTGAAGGGCAATGATACTTCTACAGGCTTCCAAACGCACCCCTGGCTCATCCTCATAGTGGATAGCCCAGAGCAAGAGCTCTATTAGCTGGGGACTTACTTGCCCAATCATCCCCAAAGCTGCCAAGAAGAGACAACAATCATTCTTTGTCACTTAGACTATAGCTTCATTCTCAGAACCAGTTAGGGAGCTTCATGAGTAATAGAAATAGGTAGGTTTGGTGTGATTTGAAGGGCAAAAATGACTTTCTTCGTGAACCTTATCACTATTATTATTCTTCATTTTAGAATGGGAAAAAGAGAAGGGAGAGTGAACATTGGTTTACTTTCCTTTTTTTGTAGAGACAATATGATTTAAGTGACCCTCCTGATTCTAGGGTCAGTCGCTGTGCCACCCAACTGGCCCAAACATTGTTTCTAGAATTCTTCAGTTACATTAGCAAATGAGCTTGGATAGTTTATCAGGTTTTCTAGTTTTGATACCTTAGACCTCAAGGGGATAAGAAACATAAATTAGTTTTAGTGGGGAGTGGGATGGAGATTTACTATCATTTCTTTTCCTTTCTTTCTAGCAAGTTAAAATATACTTCATAGGTCTATGTTTTTTTTTTCCCCTCCACAACTTGATTTTGATGAAAATTTTTTGTATAACTTCACAAGTGGTTTCTTAATTGTGGGTGTGGATAAGGGAGAGAACTGAGAGCTCAAAAATTTTAGAAACACTCATAAGTTTTTTTGTTTTGTTTTGAATATAACTGGGGAAAAACTATTAAATAAAAAAATACTTTCCAACAACTCTTACTGTTGGTACAAAATTATGCTAGGAGAGAGTTCTTAGAAGGAGAATAGAACATATTTATTTCACATGCTTTGAGCTGAGCCTCTATTAATCTACTAATAATATGTGTCAAAGAAGAAAGCAGCTGTCTTCCTCAAATCCTCTTTTCCCAGGGTTTACTCTCTCTTAATTATTTCCTATTTATCCTGTATATAACTTACTTTATATTTATTTGTTTGCATGTTATCTCCCCCATTAGACTGTAAGCCCCTTGAAGGCAGAAAATGGAACTGTCTTTTACCTCTTGTTTACTTGTGTATCCAGCTCCCACTTCAGTAATCTGGCCTTCATTTGACAGCCTTGTTTCACCCTTAAAAGGTTGCTCAGCTACCCAGAGGCTGCCAAATCCTCCTGGGGTTTCGAGTGAGGCCGTGTGGCCTGGGCCCCTGTGTGCAGGGCTGTGACCACAGCTCCTGGTGTATCCCCATTGCTGCTGCTTCATCACTCACCTATCATCACAGGGCTTTCACTATTTCAAGTGAAAGTGATACAAAAATGAATATTCTAAATGTATATTTTTAAATTCTTGGTTACCCAGTTGGAAAGAAGAACAATTATTTCTAGGAATACATCAGCCCATTCTAAGGACTCTTCAGCTGCGAATGGTTTTGGATTCCTGCATAATGGCTTCCATTTGAATTGTCTCAGAAAAACTGAAGATCACCTGGCAGGATAAGATATTAGACACTGAGGTCCTTTCTCAAACTCAACTTACAAACATTCCAACTTTATTGAAGAATAAATAAAAACTCTGTTGAGTTGGTGACATTGTTGGAATGTCAAATGTCTGCTCGCCAAAAAAAAAAGAAAAGAAAAGAAAAGAAATTTAGGGAGAACTCACACAGGGCAAGCACTCACAAGGTGGTCAAAAAAGTGCTACAAGGGTGCTCCCAAGGTCTTATGTAAGAATTTTAGAAGATCAATTATATGACATGGGAGACCCTGGTACAGAACTATCCAGTATGGCAGGCTCTCATCTGAGAAGGTGCTGTGCTCTATGAGCAAATAGTGAAGCAAGCCATACCCAGTAATGAGAAATAAAAAAAAAAAGAAAGAAAAAGAAGGTATTATAAAAAAAATCAATGAACACCCCAACCAAGTCTGGCAATTTAAAAGTCCATTTTTTATTGTGCCTAGTAAGTTGTGGCTTATGCTTCAGGGCAAACAGCTGAAGAGTCCTTAGAATGGGCTGATGTATTCCTAGAAATAATTGTTCTTCTTTCCAACTGGGTAACCAAGAATTTAAAAATATACATTTAGAACATTCATTTTTGTATCACTTTCACTTGAAATAGTGAAGCAAGCCATACCCAGTAATGAGAAATAAAAAAAAAAGAAAGAAAAAGAAGGTATTATAAAAAAAATCAATGAACACCCCAACCAAGTCTGGCAATTTAAATTATGTTCTATAAACTTAGTCATCTACTTCTCCAAAGAAGAAAAGAAGGGCTATTTTTTCATCTTCACAGCCAAGGTTTCATTTTTTTCTTCCATTATGTTTTTTTTTTTTTTAAATAACTTTTTATTGATAGAATGCATGCCACGGTAATTTTTTACAGCATTATCCCTTGCATTCACTTCTGTTCCGATTTTTCCCCTCCCTCTCTCCACCCCTTCCCCCAGATGGCAAGCAGTCCTTTACATGTTGAATGGGTTGCAGTATAGCCTAGATACAACATATGTGTGCAGAACCGAACAGTTTTCTTGTTGCACAGGGAGAATTGAATTCAGAAGGTATAAATAACCCGGGAAGAAAAACAAAAATGCAAGCAGTTTATATTCATTTCCCAGTGTTCTTTCTCTGGGTGTAGCTGCTTCTGTCCATCTTTGATCAATTAAGGCTCTCTTTATCGAAGAAATCCACTTCCATCAGAATACATCCTCAAACAGTATCGTTGTTGAGGTATATAATGATCTCCTGGTTCTGCTCATTTCACTCAGCATCAGTTCATGTAAGTCTCGCCAGTCCTCTCTGTATTCATCCTGCTGGTCATTCCTTACAGAACAATAATATTCCATAACATTCATATACCACAATTTACTCAACCATTCTCCAATTGATGGACATCCTTTCATTTTCCACCTTCTAGCCACTACAAACAGGGCTGCCACAAACATTTTGGCACATACAGGTCCCTTTCCTTTCTTTAGTATCTCTTTGGGGTCCATTATGTTTTACAAATAAATCTGTAGTCTATTATCTTCCCAATTTTCTTCTAAATATTTAATTTATAATTTAATTAATTTATTTTTAAATCTCTTGCTTATTTCTCTTAGATATAGTCCTTATGGCCAAGTTATTTTTTTTCCCCCTTTTAAGACTTGTTCTTGGTGGAAGAGGTTAATCTCTTGAGCTTCTCAACTACAAGTATTTCTTCACTGTTCTCAGCATTTCCTTCTATTTCTTCATGTTTCCAGCCTCAGTTTTTGGATTGGGGTTCTGTGTGAAGGAGATACATTACTTTCTCCTCCATCCTTGATTCAAATAAGGAATTTCCTGCTGTGTCCTGTCCCCCTGCAGTGTGGATGCTGAAATTCTGTGGCTAGACTAGGCCCTGACCTGCACTAGGCCCTGCCTGCAGGCCTCAAAAGGCCTCAGGTGTGTGACAGTCCTAGTCCTTTTCCCATGTGCATTGATCTATGGGAATTAGGGCCCCTGCTGCTCAGAAACCCTCGGACCAGCCAGGATCCCACTGGCTTTGGGCCCCTGGTCTTTGTGCCTCATCTCCACTCTGAATGCCTGGAGGGAGTCTCCATGTGCAGTCCTGGAGCGGATGGAAGAATCTATTGCTATTATAACAGCCTTTAGTTTTCTTTATTATTATTATTATTTCTTTAGAGAGGGCTTTCTTACAACTTTGCTGGAGTGTTTATAGAAAAGTGAGCCCTCTAGAACCGTTCACATTACAGTAATAATTAATAATTATTACAATTAATTACAGTAATAAAAAGTAAAAATTAGTTTGTAGTCTAATCCTTTTATTATGGGCAGCTAGGTGGCACAGGGGCTAGTGAGCCAGGCCTGGAGTCAGGAAGACTCATCTTCCTGAGTTCACAGTTGACCTCAAATCCTTACTATGTGACCTTGGGCAAGACACTTAATCCTGTTTGCTTCAGTTTCCTAATCTGTAAAATGAGCTAGAGAAGAAAGTGGCAAAACCTTCCAATATCTCTGCCAAGAGAACCAAAAAAGTCATGATTGACAAACAACTGAACTGAAATCTTTTGGCTACCATCTCTTTTCCTTTGGCAAGGAGATCGCTTGTTTGGCTACCATCTCTTTCCCTTTGGCAAGGAGATCACATGTTGTTGGCCAACACATTATCCAGCGTCTTATGATGGGGTGACTTTTGCTTTAGTTAAACGTCAGTAGTAGATATAGTAAACTTTGGTAGTGAAAGTAATCCAGATATTCTTTGCCTTTTTTCATTCCCCAATGTTCTTTGTGGATGGCTTGTCAGACACTGTAATATTCACAGTGTCATCTCATTTTAAGCTTTTCTTCTACATTGATTTTGATTTGAGGCTTGGTTTTAATTAGTTGGCTATCTGACTGCACATAGAAGGCAATTCATTTGCATATGTTTAACATATATTGGATTACTTGCTCTCTGGGGAGGGAGTGGGGAGAAGGAAGGGAGAAAAATTTGGAACCCAAGGTTTTGCAAGGGTGAATGTTGAAAATTATCCAAGCATATGTTTTGAAAATAAAAGCTTTTATAAAAAAAAAAAAAAAAGAAGAAGAAGAAGGCAATTATCAGCAACCTCTCATTTTTGGTCTGTTAAGATACAATTTAATTTTTAAAAATGATTCTATTTGGTGCTCACTGTATCCATTACAAAGATATACATACATATATACATATGTATATATACATACATACACATGCATTTTTATCTATATAATGCAATACATCGCATATATGCATATAGATACACATATACACAATCTCACAATGCACACACACATAATACATACATATACACACAATATAGGCAATACACATACACACATGTGTGTACATATACACATATGTATGTATATCTATCTAATCTCCACAGGATCATACAACTAATTGACAGAACAATAACATATCAATCACTTTCCAACTCTCTTCTGGATAAAAGTAGGAATAGGAATAAGACTTAGCATTTTGCTAGTATAGGGAACTCCCAGGTAAGGAAACTTTCTCTATCAAAGCAAGTTAGCCCCTTTTATGCAACTAGGTAGGCGAGCTAAATGGTGCAGTGGTTAGAATATCAGGCCTAGAGTCAAGAAGACCTGAGTTCCCTCATCTGTAAAATAAGCTGGCAATGGAAATGGCAAATCACTCCGATATCCCTGCCAAGGAAACCCCAAATGGTGTCATAAAGAGATGCCCATGAAAAACCACTAAACAACAATAAATAGTACCTGCTTCCCAGGGTGATTGTAAGGATGAAATGAGATATTTGTCAAGTGCACAAAGTAGACTTTAACACATGCTTGTTTCCTCCCTTTGTTTCTTAAACCTGAACCCTATTTTTCTGCACAATTGCCTGTGCTTACCTTCACCACAAAATCACTGATTATCAAAATATATGATAACTTGGTTTTGGGGGCAGGAGGAATCTTGTCGAGTTCTTCATAGCATTTCCTTATTCTCATCCATATGTGGGTGCGTAAACTTCAGGTATCTTGATAGTTGAAGGCTTTGCAAACTGGGAACCTGAGCTGAGCCTTGCAGGAGAAGTTTTGAAGGGTAGGGATGAGAATATGAGTGCCTTATAGGCAGCCTGTTGGAACATACTCAAGTAGAAAATGGGAGGTCAAATTCAGGGAATATGCTGTAAATCTATTACCTGGAATATAGATTGTGTGAAGGGCACTAATGTGACAGAGAACTAGAAAGAAAGATGAGAATCAGGTTTTGGTTAAATGTCAAGCTGAGAAGTTTACATTTTAATCCAGGACAGAATTGAGAACCACAGTGAGTTGTTTTTTTGTTTTTTGTTTTTGCAAAGCAGTGACATCATCATCATCATCACCACCACCATCATCATCATCAATCAACAATAAACATTTGTTAAATGCCTACTTTGTTCCAGGTCTTTACAAATATCACATTTGGATTTAGCAACAACCTTGGAAGTCAGGGAAACTGAGGTAGGCTAAGTGACTTGTCCAAGATCACCTAGCTAGTGTCTGAGGGTGAATTTGAACTTATATCTTTGTGACTTCAGGTACAGTGCTCTATCCCTTGCATTACCTGGGTGTCTCAAGGTCAGATTTGTGCTTTATGAAGATTATTATTATTATTGCCTTTTATTTTTCAAAATACATGCAAAGATAGTTTTCATCCTTCATCCTTGCAAAACCCTGTGTTTTCGCTCTCTCCTCCTCTCTTCTCTCCCCTAGTCAGCAAATAATCCAATATAGGTTAAATGTGTGAAATTATCTTGACAGATATAAGAAATAGATGGATGGCAGATGGAAGAAACAGGGAGATCAGTTAGGAGGCTTAGCTCAAACCTTCGCTTCTACAAGATACCTTTCCCAGGCTCTCTTCCTCTCCCTCCCTCTCCCCACTAGTGCCTTCCTTTAAAGATTATCCTATTTTATATATATGATTTTTTTTCATATTGTCTCCCTCATTAGAAACTAAGTTCCATGTTTTTGCCTTTCTTTGTATACTCTGCACTTTGCCTGGCATATAATAAGCATTTAAAGCTTGTTGACTAATTGACTGTTAAAATAATCCAGAATCTTACTAGTAGCAATATGAATAGAACAAAAGAGATGGATGTGAGAGAAGTGGAAGTACAATTGATAAGACTTGGCAAATGAATAACTATGAAGAATGAAGGAGAGTTTTTATATGAACATAATAAACTTAGACATCATCTGATCTCCTTGTGGCATTATACAAATGAGGACCCAAGTTTGTTCAGAGAGTAAGAATCAGAGATAAGATTTGATCCTAAGTTCTTGAATTCTAGAGCCATCCTATAAGACTACCTCCCTTAGAAAGGATCAAAGGTTGCTCTGAGATTGTGAACTTGATCAATAAAAAGGATGATGTTGCCTACAAAAGAAAAAGGGAAATTTGGAGGAGAAATGACTTCAGTGGGGATGACAATGGCTTCCATTTTAGACCTTCTGTGTTTAAGACACCTATGGGACATCCTTGTCAAGAATAGAGTTCAGTAATTGTAATTCTTAGAAGAGAGAAGTTGGAATTTGTTTGAAAATTCTTTTCACATTCTGAAGAGACTTTCTTTACCTCCTAATCATTTGTAAGAGATATTTGCACATAGAATTGAGTTATCTTCAAAAAAAAAAAAAAAAGAATAGGGTTCAAGAGTAATGTTAGGAATTAAGCTCTTTCCCAGTATTTTCCCAGCATCAACCATAAGAGATTAACTGAATAATTCTACACAGACCATTCCCTTACTTTAGTAAGACAAGCCTTTCTATCTGTAAGAGTAACAGCACCTAGAAGTACCAAGGGTCAAATACTGGGATCTTTAGAGGGATTAGACTTTCTTCACAAGGCCCAATGGTGTTGGGTAGAATGCATAGCCCTTGGAAATAATGTAGAATTGTCTAAGATCTGGTTATTATTGTTAAACAGTGCTCAGCACTGAGCCTGGCACGTTGTTGTTGTTTGTGTCTGAATTTCTTTGACCCCATTTGAGATTTTTTTAGTAGAGATTCTGCAGTGGTTTGCCATTTCTTTCTCCAGCTTAGAAGAGGAAACGGAGACATACAGGATTAAGTAATTTATCCAGGGTCACACAACCAATACGTGTGTGAGACTGGATTTGAATTCAGGAAGATGAGTTTTCCTGACTTCAGGCCTGGTACTGTGTGCCCCATGGCACCACCTAGTCCGCACTTCATAAATACTTATTGATTGCTTAATTTATTGAACAAGATAAGGCAATGGACCAGCACAACCCCTAATGAGCAAACTATATATATATTTAGAAGTCATTTTCATAGATGTGATAATGAAATTCATGAGAACTGTTGAATTCATCATGAGAAAGAGTAAAGGAAAAAAAAAATGTCCCAGGACAGAGTACCAAGAGGCACTGCACAAAAGGATCCAGGTGGATGAACCACATGTAAAAGTGATTTAAAAAAAAAGATTAAGAAGGATCTACTAAAGACTTGGAGGAAAATCAGGAGAGAGGATCAGAGAAGGCAAGAGGAAGAGAGGAGCTGGTCAGTACTGTCAAAAATCAAGAAGATGAGGAGATTGGAAATGGAGGAAGGTATTCACATTTAGCATTAAAGAAATAATCTTAGAACAATTACACTTGAAAATTAGGTTGTCACTGGGCAAGTTATTTAATCCCAATTGCCTCAGCAAAAAAAAAAAAAAAAAAAGAAAAGAGAATTAGGTTGAAAGAGATTGAGAAATAAATGGGTGATGAGGCAGAAGGCTCTTTAAAGAGTTTAGCAAAGAAAAGAGGTGAAATAGATGGACGTGAGAATGGTTATGTAAGTCAAGTGAAAAATCTGGATTTGGATTTTTTTTTAATACATCTGGGTAGTTAGTTGGCTCAGTGAAGTGACTCCAATCTGGTTATTATTGTTAAACAGTGCTCAGCACTGAGCCTGGCACGTTGTTGTTGTTCAGTTGTGTCTGAATTTCTTTGACCCCATTTGAGATTTTTTTAGTAGAGATTCTGCAGTGGTTTGCCATTTCTTTCTCCAGCTTAGAAGAGGAAACTGAGACATACAGGATTAAGTAATTTATCCAGGGTCACACAACCAATATGTGTGTGAGACTGGATTTGAATTCAGGAAGATGAGTTTTCCTGACTTCAGGCCTGGTACTGTGTGCCCCATGGCACCACCTCGTCCGCACTTCATAAATCCTTATTGATTGCTTAATTTATTGAACAAGATAAGGCAATGGACCATCCTGGAGTCAGGATGACCTAAATTCAAACTGACCTCACTCACTCACTTGCTGCAAGAGCCTGGGCAGATTACTTAATTCCTAATTGCCTCCAAAGAGGGAAAGGAGAAAGAAGATGGAGCATATCTGGGCATATTGGTAATCTGTAGGGAAGGTGCCAGTAGATGGAAATAGAAGATGCAAAATATTTCCACATTCATCATGCTAGCTAGCAGTTACATTCCACATGCTAGTGTCAGCTCCAAGGGATCTGGGCAGATTGCAGTTTTGCTTTCCATTATTTAAAGAAAGCCTTTGCCCTGGGAGTAACATAAGTAATGGCAACATGTATTATTATCTGTTTGTAGTCAATTTAGAAAGATGGGGACAAGGGGGACTGGGCTCTCCCAACTGGGCATAAAAATCACAGAATTCCAAAGTTGAAAGAGACCTTAATGTCTATACCATTCCAACCCATACATGGAAGGAAATCTCATTATAACATATCTAACAAGTAATCACCTAGCCTCTGCTTCAAGATATCCAGTGAGAAGGAATCTAGCTATTGATTAAGCAGTCTACTTTTTTCAAATAGTATTTTATTCTTATGACTTTCAACAATCATTTTTGTAAGATTTTGAATTACAAATTTTTTTTCTCCCTTCCTCTTACCTTACTTACTTCCCTCCTTTCCCAAGACAGCAAGCAATTTAATGTAGGTTATATATATTTGATATAGATTATATATCATACCACTTTTGTTTAATATTTTTTACCTAAGTAAATGTCAAAACAATTTTAGCATTAATTTTTGTTTTTTGTTTGTTTTTAGATTTCAATACTTATCTTATTTTTTTAAACAAATCTAATTATCACCAGTAAAAAAGCAAGATTAAGATTGACATTTTGAGAAAAGCAGCATTTTTTTTTTGGAAAACATTTTTAACCCAAAGTTATATGTAAGTGATGAAAACGAGTCTGACAAATCAGAAGAATGAAGGCATATCATAAATAACATTGATATTTTAGGAATAAATCTAGCTCTCATGCCCAACATGAGCAATGTTTGTTCACAGTAGTATTCATTTAAAAATTTTTTTGAGTTCCAAATTTTATTCTTTATTCCTTCCCTTTCTTCCTTTGTTAAGAAGGCAAGCAATTTGATATATGTTATACATGTGCAATTATCTTTAAACACTTTTGGACACTTCTAATTGTTAGGAACTTTTTCTTTACATCAAGGTTAAATATGCCGAGGGGGTCAGTTAAATATGACAATGGATGGAGCACTGGACTTGAAATAGGAAGACTCATTTTCATGAGTTCAAATCTATCCTCACACTAACTGTGTGACCCTGGGCAAATCACTCAATGATGTTTTCCTCGGTTTCCTCATTTGCAAAATGAACTGGAGAAGCAAACAACAAACTCTAGTATCTTTGCCAAGAAAAACTCCAAATGGGGTCATGAAAAGTCAGGCATGACTGAAATAATTCAAGAACAATAAATCTGCCTCAATAACTTCCAACTATTGCTCACTTCTGAAGTCAAACAGGAAAAAAATTTAAAAAAAAATTTGAACACAGAAATCATGTTCTCTTGAGTCATCTCTTATTTTAATCAAGGATTGTTGAGTTAAGAGTAATTCCAGTAAAACTTTACAAAAACAGATTGGTCAAGATTTGGTCTTTAGGCTGTAGTTTGCCAACCCCTAAATTCAGCTTATCTTGATGTGATTGACTCTAAACTCTTCACAATCTTGGTTGCTTTCCTCTGCATGTTGTCCAGTTTATTATTGTCCTTCTTAAACTGTACCCAGAACATTTCTCCATATATGGCCTGATTAGGCAAAGTCCAAGAAGGACTGATACCAGGAGATATATCACCCACTTAACCATAATATTGCATTAGCTTTTGGGTTTTTTGACTGCTTGCTGTATCATACTGCTGACTCTCATTGAACCCTAAATCCAATAAATGCCATGTTTCTTTTTTAAGCAAACAATTGTCTGTCTTCCTTTTATTCCCCTTCTCCCCCACATACATATATACATTTTATATTTGTGAAGATTAATTTTTTTAACCCAAATGTAAGATTTTAGACATTTTTCCACATTGGATTTCATCTTCTTATTGTTCAGTTGTTTCAGTCATGTCTAACTCTCTGTGATCTTAATTAGGAGTTTTCTTGGCAAAGACACAGGAGTGGTTTGCCATTTCCTTCTCCATCTCATTTTACAGATGAGGAAATTGAGGCAAAGAGGATGAAGTGACTTGCCCAAGGTCATATAGCAAGGGTCTGAGGTCATATTTGAACTTAAATGTTACTGACTCCAGGTCTGGCACTCTCTATTGCACCTCTATTCTCTTAGACTCATCCCAATTTTTTAGCCTAGCAGAATCATATAAACCATTTAATAACTCTATTGGCTTCTTATTACCTACAAGAACAAATAATATACCTTTCATAACCTGGTTCCTTTCTACCTTTTCAGTCATACCCTCCAAGTTCTCTGTGATCCAGTGATATTAGTAGTTTTTTTGCTGTTCCTTACACAAAACATATTTCAATTCCTGGCATTTTCACTGGTTGAATCCTCCATTTCTGTGACTCCTTTATCTCTGCCTTCTTGCTATTTTTAATTCCCTGCTAAAATCTACCTTCTGCAAGAAGTTTTTCTGATTTTTCTTAACCTGAATACCTTTCCTCTGAGATAATCTCCAATTTATCTTGTATAGCTCTTGTTTGTACACAGCTGTTTATGTGGTGTTTCCCTCATTAAACTGTGAGAACTTGCAGATAAGGGCCTAATTTTGCCTTTCTTTGTAAACTCATCACTTAGCACAATGCCTGGTACATAGTAGATCCCTAATAAATGCATGTTTGTTGACTTGATGTATCCTGACTGTATCATCTGGTATGTTTGATTTTCTCTCCTAGCTTTATATTATTTGCAAATTTGATACATAAACAACTTATGACTTTTGCCAAGTCATTGATATAATTATTTTTAAAAATAAGGTTAAGCATAGATTACTTGAGCAATGGAAACATCTTGCCAATCTGATTTTGAACTATTAACCATTACGCTCTGAGACTAGGTATTCAATCCATTCCAAATCCTGCACTGCATTTATTGGCTAGTCTACATCTCTCCTTATTTTCTAAAATAACATAATGAGATATTTCATTAAATGAAATGCTAAAAAAAAATCTAGGTAAATTATATCTATAGAGTTCTTGTAACTCTATAGCTCTGCCAAGAGAAATAGAAAAGGAAATAAAGTTGATCACTGTAATGTTCTTGAGGAAGCTATGCTGGATCTTTGCAATTGCTATTTCTCTTTTAGGATCTTTACTAACCATATTGTTAATAATCTATCCTAGAACGGTCCCAGGAATCGAGATCAAATTCCTTGTCTGAAACTTTTCAGACCAAAAAAAGGTTCTTTCCTTTTTTGAAATTTGAAAATTAGGACAACATTCATTCTTTTCCCATTTCCCATGATTCTCTGGGTATTGCTGTTCATGGCTCAGCAATCACATTTGCTAATTCTGTGTGTGTATATACACACATATACATATATACTCATATATATGTAGTTATAAACAAACATATGTATATATTTATTTTTTCACTAACCTACAACTAAAATCCAGCATTTCCTTCATTTATTATTTTCAACAATGACAATATTATTCTGGCTAGAGATGAGATATCATCAAACTGCCAAAGAGGTCCACAAAAAGATTAAGAACCCCTGTCCTAAGATCAGTTCCAAATTACATCAATCTTAATTACAATCAGATGCCCTGCATAGAAATCTTAATCTTAATCACAAACTTAATTAAAAAAAAAAACAAAATGCAACTAATAACTATTTCAATATAATTGGATTCCTCTGTGATCCTAGGTGTTTTATTTAAAAAACATTTATTTTGAGAAGGGGATCATAGGCCTAACCAAACTACCAATGGGTGTCAAGTCATAAAATAAAGGTAAAAAGCTTTGCTTTAGGCTGATATGATTTGGTTCCTCTAGCAATTGTCCATTAAATAATAATTGGACAAGTGCCTCACATTTAAAGTACCAATACTCAAATGCTAGTTCATTGATAGTCAAACAATTGGGTCATTTTTAGCATTCTCTGACTCCTTTCCATCACTATCATGATAAGAGGAAGCCATGAAGGACTAAGGGACATTTAAAATAATTATTTTTTTAATGAGTTGTCGTGGCCAAAAGAATTTTATTGCTAGGTGGTTTACCTACTGGTGATATGCCTCTCTGTGATTAGTTAAATTGGTCTGTTGTCCAAGGATTAGTCTGAAAGGCCATAACAAAACAAATGACAGCATTAAGGAAAGAGATAACTTTTCACAACTATGGCGATAGGAAGAATTCTTGACAAATTTGGTTCCAGGATCACACTATCATTTATTTATTTATTTTTGCTGAGACAATTGGGGTTAAGTGACTTGCCCAGGGTCACACAGCCCGGAAGTGTTAAGTGTCTGAGTCAGATTTGAACTCAGGTCCTCCTGACTTCAGGGGTGGTGTTCCATCTCCTGCACACCTAGCTGCCCCTAGGATTATATTATTAAAAATATTCTGCACAAAAAATTAATGCAGATACATTTAGAAAGGAGGGTTAGCTGGGGAGAAATTTTTTTCAGCAAGTTTCTCAGGTACAAGATGTACAGGGAGTTGATCTATGTGATTAAAAACAAGAGCCACCTTCCACTAGAAAAATCAAGATTGAAAGTTAAGGGCCCTGAAAATAGATCAATAGAAACCAAACTTAGAACATTCTGTACATCTAGTTATGATCTTTGCCTTGCCAGGTTCCCTGCAGGGATTCAGCTAATGATTTACTTCAGAGAAGGAAGAGATCTTCCTGATAACTGTGGGGTGATCAGAGTAGAGCTCTGGGGAGCCTGGGGAATAGGAAACTGATTTTGCAATATTAAATGACTCTTGTTCTGGGAAGATGAAACCATTAACTTGTGTCTTACTCTGACTTATGTAGATTTTTGATATTGTCTTGTAAAATTTTTCTTGTTCGAGAATCTTAAAAACATTATTTCAAAATATCTTGTATTGGGAAGGGTTTTCTGCAGACAACTGTGGACAACAACAATTCAGTTGGGATATTTCTCCCTTTAAATAAAAAAAATGTGGGTTTAGAAAATAAGTTAATAAAAAAATTATTTTTGGCTTACTTCTGCCTACAATATAGATTCTTTTCTCTCTCTCTCTCTCTCTCTCTCTCTCTCTCTCTCTCTCTCTCTCTCTCTCTCTCTCTCTCTTCCTTCTTTTCTCTCTTTTTCTGTCTTGTTTTTTTTTTTCCTACAGAAGCTTTTTAAAATATAGAATAGATCAGGATTATGTGGGAAGAGGGTGAAATGGACATTCTCCTGATGTCATGTTTGCTAATTGAGTTGTATCAATAATGGAATCCATAAGTTTGCAGAGCATGAGCTTACATCCTAATACTTTTATTTAACTACAAAAAGTAGCTATTTTATATATTTATGCAATAATCCATAGGATAGAGGTTATTAGCCTTCTTTGTGTCATGGTTCCCTTTCGCAGTCTGATGAATCTATAAATGTCATCTCAGAATAATGTTTAAAAAAAATTGAAGGAATTCTAAACTTCAATTAAAATTCAGTTTTTAAACAAATAGATGTATTTTTCCTCTATTCAAATTCATAGACCCCTTGGAAGATTCTTTGTTCCCCAAATTAGGAATTTCTCTCATAGAATATTAAATAACTTATTTCAGGATCATTTATTTCTAGTTCATGAAAAACACGAAAATAACAACAACAATAATAATAATGCAAACATTTCTTATGTATTTACTATATTCCAAGCACTATGCTAGAGAAACTGAAAATTAGATAAGGTATTACTACTATTCTCAAAAAACTTGCCGTCTATTGCAGGTGGGGTATAAGACATGAATTGGGGTAGCTATCATAATATTATGTGAGAGTTATAAATGGGGAAAGTTCATTACCAGCCAAGGAGATAGTTAGGTTTCCAGAAAGAGTTAAGTTGGGTTTAAGGAATGGCTATTAATTCAGTAGGTAAAGAGTGGGAAGACCTCATACCTCTCAACTCAGCTAAGATGACAGGAAAAGATAATGTTATAGTATATGAAGTACATGAACAAGTTATAATATATGAAGATAATGAAATATTATTGTTCTACAAAAAATTATGAACAAGCTGATTTTAGAAAGGCCTGGAAAGATTTATATGAACTAATGCAGAGTGAAACAAACAGGACCAGAAATACATTGTTCACAATAACAGCAAGAATGTGCTGTGATCAACTATGAAGACTGGTTTTTCGCAATGGTTCATTGATCCAAAGCACTTCCAATAGACTTTGGACAGAAAATGCCATCTGCATCCAGAAAAAGAACTATGGAGACTGAATGTAAATCAACACATGCTATGTTCACTTCTTTTTTTCTGCTTTTTTTTTTTTTCTTTCCTATGGTTTTTCCCTTTTGGTCTGATTTTTTTCTCTCAATATGATTCATAAAGCAATGTGAATTAAAAATAAATACATAGTACTTAAAAAAAGTGTGAAGGAGCATTCTAGTCATATGAAGAATGACTTGACTGGCACAAGAGGGAGAACAGAGATTGCTTCTGTTTGGTTAGGTCAGGGAGTGGGAATTTAGCAGTTACAGCGTTTTTATACTTGGTAGGGGGTAATCCGTTCCTGCTCCCTAGGATAGGAGGTATGGCAATTATAGCATAGCTTGATCTCATAAAGATTATATAGAGATGAGGAAATAGGCTCAAAGTCTTGCTCTGAAGAGGCACCTTGTAATGGAAGGATCCCCAGGTTCTTCTTCTTTTTTTTTAATCAAGATTTGATTTTTAAATTTTATTTAATAATAACTTTATATTGACAGAATCCATGCCAGGGTAATTTTTTTACAACATTATCCCTTGCACTCGTTTCTGTTCCGATTTTTCCCCTCCCTCCCTCCACCCCCTCCCCTAGATGGCAAGCAGTCTTATATATGTTAGATATGTTGCAGTATATCCTAGATACAATATATGTTTGCAGAACTGAACAGTTCTCTTGTTGCACAGGGAGAATTGGATTCAGAAGGTAAAAATAACCCGGGAAGAAAAACAAAGATGCAGATAGTTCACATTCGTTTCCCAGTGTTCTTTCTTTGGGTGTAGCTGCTTCTGTCCATCATTTATCAATTGAAACTCAGTTAGGTCTCTTTGTCAAAGAAATCCACTTCCATCAGAATACATCCTCATACAATATCGTTGTCGAAGTGTATAATGATCTCCTGGTTCTGCTCATCTCACTTAGCATCAGTTCATGTAAGTCTCGCCAAGCCTCTCTGTATTTATCCTGCTGGTCCCTGGGTTCTTGAGGGATGGCACAAACTCTGGCAAGATGTCCTGAGCTTGACAATGTGCCCAGTTTCAGAAGATGAGCCCATAAGTTACACAATGCCACAGTTGGCCACACAATGCCATAAGCTGGCCCTCGGCCCATGGTTGCAACTAGCTCCCTAGCACTGAAGTCGGGACTCCAAAAACAAGTCCTTTTCCTGCCCTCCTTCACCTTCTCCCCCAAACCCACTTAGTGACATTACAGGACATAAGAGGTAGGCAACAGAGACAATGAGGTGCTGAGTAAAGAGACCTATTTGCAAGAGAGAGGTTCTGACAACTGGCTCAAGGTCACAAGGAAGATAAAGTACCCATCAGTTACTGGAGATTGGAACTGAAGAGATCCAGGAACTGAGTTAGAACACCAGGGGCAAGAATCTCTTTGCTAAAGCACCATCCAGTGCTCTACCCACTGGGCCACTTAGCATCCATCAAGATGAGCCTGCTGTGATAAAACTGAGTAGGAAAACCATAGGTCCTAAGTCCATGCTAAAACCCAGGTCCAGGGTTCCTGAATCTTTATTTAATGATTAGCCTGACTTCATGGCATGAATTACACAGTAGTTAAGGCTTTATTTTCTACACTCCTTTGCTGCGTTGAAGGAGGGTTGGAAATGGGGAACTATACAAAACGTGTTGTACTTTTTTTCTTGAACTCCTAGGTTTGGATTTAAGAAAACCTCAGGGTAAGGAGCCATGTGGTAGGTGTCTTACTATGTCTCATTTTATTGCTTTGATTGAATCTATGCAAAGAACAAAACATTGTTTACAATATTTAAGCATTCCTGTCCATTTCTGGGGGATTTGACTCCTTTTTATGTCAAAATTAACTGATTAGGATTTAATGAAATGAGTCCTGGATTTGAAGGAACCACTTTCCAACAACTGAATCCAGTTGGGGATTCAGAAATATTCTGCAGGACCCCCTCTCCCAACCAATGGGAGCTAACAATATTCTGGGGCTCCTCAAGAATGAGATATTTCCATGTTTAACACATATAAGATTGCTTACTGTCTAAGGGAGGGGAGAGAAACATTTGGAACACAAAGTTTTGCAAGGGTGAAAGTTGAAAACTATCTTTGTATGTATTTTGAAAATTAAAAGCTATTATTAAAAAAAGAAAGAAAAAAGAATGAGATGCTTCCCTGAAATTTGTTTCAGAAGGGTGAAATGCCTTTACTGCTGGAGTGAGCATGGGACTGGCTTAGACTGTGACCTTCTGTGGAATAGGATCAGCTTGGTAACTAGTAGTAATGTTTCATGGTGAAACAAAGAGCCCTCTCTGAGGCTTCTTTCATGTTTCCCCAATCCCACAGATTATTCAAGAGACAGGAATAAGGGGCACTAACTCAATTATACCTCTGATGGCAAAAGCTTTGATTTTCCAGTATGGATCACTATGTACCAACTTCATGAGGCTGTCATAGACCTGAAATAAAAAAAGAGAAACAATGAGCTGTTAGACTTGATTTCAGTGCCCTCTAGATCAATGCCCACAGGAACAGCATGTATTCTTTCTAGAATAAACCTGGTTCTTTTTGCTCACTGTGGATTGATTCTTCTCATCCCAGAGCAGTTTTGCTCAGCCTGACCATGGATGGAATTTTTTCATATACCTGATTCAGGCTTCCCTTCCCCCTAAAAAAATTACCACTGTTCCCTTTATCCCCAAAACTCACAACAAAAACTAGAAAATGTATCAAATCCCTCTTCCCCTTATCTCTCTCTTTACATTCTTCAGCATCAGATTGTTACCTGAAGAAGGTAGATAAGGATTTGTCAAAGGGTGGGAAATTTCAAGGTTCTCTTAGAAAGGAAAGGGGAAAGTCGCTTGGTGAGGGTGGGGAGCTATGCTAGGGCCATGCTGGTGACAGTAGGAGGAGGGACTACAGGTAGGTGGGGCCCAGAAGCTCTATTCAGTGAGATGAAAATTCTATCCTGGCTTATAGCTGGTGATGGGGGCCTGGTCCTAGCCCAGTGAACCCATCCTTCAGTGTCAACAGCAGTAGAATTTGAGAGTCACTGTAAGCTGACCAAAGAATAGGAACAGCACAGCTGTTGGCCACCTGTGGAGCTTTTCTCCCTCCCCTCACCATCCTTTAAGGGAAAATGAGTCTATGAGGGACTGGGGGAATGGCAAGAAGGGTATCAGCCATGTGTTAGAAATTCAAAGGGCTCAACGCAAGCAGCTGATGGTTAAATTTTCAGTGTGAGCATTTATTTACATTTTGGAAATTGGCAAACACTACAAAATAAGCACTTGGTTTATTTTTTTGTTAATTGACTAGACTTAAGAAAATGATGAATTCCCCAACTGATAAATAATCAAAGAACACGAATAGGCAATTTTCAGATGAAGAAATTAAAACCTTTTCTATGAAATTGGTTATATGAAAAATGCTCTAAATCACTATTGATTAGAGAAATGCAACTCTGAGGTACCACTTTATGCCTTTCAGATTGGCTAAGATGACAGGGAAAGATAATAATGAATGTTGGAAGGCATGTGGGAAAACTGTCACCAACCAAAAATGTTGGTGGAGTTGTGAAATGATTCAACCATTCTGGAGAGCAATATGGAACTATGCCCAAAGGATAGCAAACTGTGCATACTCTTTGATCTAACAGTGTTTCTACTGGTTCCCAAAGAGATCATAGAAGAGGGGAAAAATATTTGTAGCAGACCTTTTTGTAGTGGCAAGGAACTGAAAATTGAATGAATGCCCAGCAGTTGAGGAATGGCTGAATAAGTTATGGTATATGAATGTAATAGAATATTATTGTTTTATAAGAAACTATGAGCAGGCTGATTTCAGAAAAAGCTTGGAAGATTTACATAAACTGATGTTGAGTGAAGTGACAGAATTAAGAGAACATTGTATACAGTAGTAACAAGATTATGTGATGATTAACTGTAATGGATGTGGCTCTTTTCAACAATGACGTGATTCAAGACAATTCCAATAGACTTGGGATAAAAAGTGCCATATGAAAACAGAGAGAGAACTATGGAGATTAAATGTGGATCAAAGCAAAGTATTTTCACTCTTTTTGTTATTATTTGTTTGTTTTTTTCTCTCTCCAATTTTTCCTCCCCTTTTGATCTGATTTCTCTTGCACAACATGATGAATATGGAAATATGTTTAGAAGAATCACACATGTTTAACTTATATTGGATTGCTTGCTATCTTGGGGAACAAAACAAGGGAAAGGAAGAAAACTTTGGAACACAAAGTTTTGCAAAGTTGAATGTTGCAAACTATCTTTGTATTTATTTTGAAAAATAAGATACTCTTAAAAGATAAAGATAAAAAGAAAGTCATGGAAAAATGTTAAACATGGTCCAAATATATGTTAAATCCAATATATACATACATATTTATACAATTATCATGCTGCACAAGAAAAAAAGAGAAGCAAAATAAAATGCAAGCAAACAACAACAGAAAGAGTGAAAATGCTCTGTTGTGATCCACACTCAGTCCCCACAGTCCTCTCTCTGAGTGCAGATAGCTCTCTTCATCACAAGATCATTGAACTGGCCTAAATAATTTCATTGTTGAAGAGAGCCACGTCCATCAGAATTGATTGACATATAGTCTTGTTGCTGTGTACAATGATCTCCTGGTTCTGCTCACTTCACTTAGCATCAGTTCATATAAATCTCCCCAGGCCTCTCTGAAATCTTCCTACTGGACGTTTCTTACAGAACAATAATATTCCATAACATTCATATACCATAAGTTGTTTAGCCATTTTCCAAACTGAGTAGATACTCAGTTTCTAGTTTCTAGCCACTACCAAAAAAAAAAAAATGCCACAAACATTTTGGCACATGTGGGTCCCTTTCTAAAGGCAAAGATTTAAGTGATTTGTCCAGGGTCCCGCAGCTAGTTAATGTCTGAGGTCACATTTGAACTCAGGTCCTCCTGACTCCAGGGCCAGCACTCTATTCACTGTATCACCCAGCTGCCCCTCTCCTGAGGCTCTCCTGGGCTTTTAAAACTATCTTGCATGGCCAGAAAGAGGGGGCAAAGTGAGCTTGGGGCTAGGATATTACTGAAAGGACTTTAAAAGGTTCTCCTTTCTTCCTGCCCATTTGCTTGTTTCAGATCATGAAACCAGGGGCTGTTGCCCAGCAAGGAGGGTATATTTCAGCAATCTGGATATGAGAAGGAAGAGCTGGGAAACACAAGGGCTAGGTCTCTAGTTCCTGCTCTGCCATCAGCTCTGGGCTTCTCTTTCTTGGGTGAGATGGGTAAAAAGGACTTTAAGGAACCTTTTAAGTCTAATAGTTTGTGTGTCTATAAGATGAGAGATCTGTTTCACTCACTTCACCTTAGCCTCTATTTCTTTTTTTTTTTAATAATAGCTTTTTGTTTTCAAAATATATACAAAGATAATTTTCGACATTCACTTCTCCAAAATCCTGTGTTCTAATTTTTCTTCTCCCTTCTCCCATTCTCTCCCCCAGTTGGCAAGTGATCCAATATATATTAAACATGTGCAATTCTTCTATATATATTTTCACAATTATTGTGCTACACAAGAAAAATCGGATCAAAAAGAAAAAAAATGAGAAAGAAAACAAAATGCAAGCAAACAACAACAACAAAAAAGGAGCAAAAAATGCCATGTTGTGTTCCACACTCAATTTCCACAGTCCTCTCTCTGGGTGCAGATGCTCTCTTCATCCCAAGATCATTGGAAATGATCTTAGCCTCTATTTCAGGAAGAAATAAATGAGTCTTCCTCTGTGATTTAGGGTATCTGTGATCTGGGGCATTCTTTTTCTCCTTTATCATATACCATTGAATTAAGAGTACTGGATGTCAGATTAAGAAGACCAGAGTTGTTCAAATCCAGCTTCGGACATTAAGAGCTTTATTATCCCAGACATCTGACTGAATCTGACTTTATCTGCCTCAGTTTCCTCATCTGGGGAGATAAATAATAGCATCTATCTCCCAGGGTTATTGTGAAGATACACATTTATTTTCCATGCTTTCCAGTTAATAGTTTCAGTATTTTATTTTTTATAATAGTTTATAATACACATTCATACTTGTTATTTCTTTGGAACTTTTGAAGAAATATATCAGATGAGTAAGCTAAGGAATATAGTTCTATTCCTGTTTTTAGATGTGAGAAAAGAGAGAGTTTGATTTTTTTAAGGTGCTGTAGAAAATCAGTGGTAGAGCTAGAATGGGGAACCCAGGTATTCTGTCTTCTAGGCCAGTGTCCTGATCGCTTCTTTCCCTTCTTTCCCCCCTTCAACTCCCCCTAGTTAAGGAACTTTTACTAAAACACGAATTTTATAATCTAAATTATGTTTCCTTGCTCAGCTATTAGCTCTGTGATCTAAAACAGTGATGATATTCTAAGCTTTTCCTTAATAATTACGAAATTAAAGAAAGGAATGCTTTAAATTTTTGTACTATGCTAAAATTTCTTTCCCCTGGATCTTTAAAACATTAATTTATTTTTATATATTTACTATTTTGGATTTTTTCCTTGTTTTTTAAATCAATAAATAATCTAGGACTAGGATTAAGTTTCTAGACTTGGCATTTGCTCAGCACACTTTTACCCTTGGGCCCCATAGGACTTTTACACAGTGTTCCCTGTCCACTTTCCTTGCCACCACCACTAAAAAAAAAAAAAAAATTGTGAGAAGAAAATACAGGGGCAAATAAACTTTTAACAGTGTAGTGAATTGTCCAGAAACTGCTTGAACTCCAACTTACCATCTTATCTTTTATCTTGAGTGCCCCAGCTGCTAGGCAGGCTTCCCTCCTGACAGCCACAAAATCATCATTGAAGCAGTTAAGGAAATCAGGAAGCAACTTGACAGTCATAAGCTTCAGCCAGCCAATCAGGGAGAGGGCATCTACTCGGTCCTGGGAGTTTCCTTGACCCAGCATTGTTCTATGTGACATAAGCATTCAATCAATCCCCTACCTAGAAAACCTCCAAAGTCTCTTTGTAGTATTGGCAAAGCATTCGCTCTTTAGTGGCCAATAAGTCAATTTATCTTTCCCAAAGTGCCTTTTAGCTCAGTTATAAATGGCTAAATGGAAGTAGCTAGGGGTTTTGTCACCCTCAAAGGACCCAGAACCTGGGTTATTAGACATGATTAGGAAAATAAAACTGAAAAGTTCTGCAAGTATTCAATGGAGTCCAAAATCACATTCAAGTTGGCATTCACCCCACCTAGCCAACCTTATTTCACACTGAGAGAAATTATTTCTTTCTTATATTAATAATCAATTATTGAATTAGGATCAGGATTTTTTCAAAAACCTGTAGTTTGTTCAGTCTCGGAAGGACATTGCTAATGAGACTGGATTAACTTTCTCCCCATTCTTGTTCAGACTCCATCCGAGTGGTAAAGTCAAATATCCCTTTCTCGGAATAATATTTTATTTAAAAATTTTTTATAATAACTTTTTATTTTCAAAATACATGCGAAAGATAATTTTCAACATTCACCCTTGCAAAACCTTGTGTTCCAAATTTTTTACCCTCCCTTCCTTCCTCTAGACAGCAAATAATCCAATATAAGTTAAACATGTGCAATTCTCCTAAACAGATTTCTACATTTATCATGCTGCACCAGAAAAATTGGATCTAAAAGGAAAAAAATGAGAAAGAAAAAAAAGCAAGCAAACAACAACAAAAAAAGTAAAAATACTATGTTGTGATTTATATTCAGAACCCATGGTCCTCGTTCAGAATAATATTTTTAAAAAATAAGATAAGCAGTCATATGAAACTTGTCAAATGTTTAACATATACTGGATTATTTTTTAAAAATAAGATAAGCAGTCATATGAAACTTGTCAAATGTTTAACATATACTGGATTACTTGCTGTCTAGAAGAAGAAGGGGAGGGAAAAAATTTGGACACAAAATTTTACAAGGGTGAATGTTGAAAATTATCTTTGCATGTATTTTGAAAATAAAAAGCTTCAATTTTAAAAAAAGAAATGCTTGTCAAGATATACATATATATAAAAGTTACAGACCCCACCCAGTTAAAGAAATTCTGTAGGAGTTACCAGAAAGACCAAGAGGGACAGCCTGCAAAAGGTTGCACTTGTATTGAGCCTTGAAGGAAACTAGAAATTCCAAGAAATAGAGGTGGGGAAGAAGGGCATTCCTCTGATAGAGACACAGCCAGAGCAATAGTATGGAGATGAGAATTGTAGGTGAGGAACAGCAATTGCATCCAGTATTTATATAATGCTGTTCAGTCATTTCAGTTGTCTGATTCCATTGGAGGTTTTCTTGGTAAAGATACTGGAGAGGTTTCCTTCTTCCTTCTTCATCTCCTTTTATAAATGAGGAAACTAAGGCAAACAGGGTGAAGTGACTTGTCCAGGGTCACACAACTAGTATGTCTAAGGCCAGATTTAACTCAGAGATGAATTTCCCTGACTCCAGACCTAGCCCTATTTTTCCCCTTTCCTTTTCCCATTGAAACTGGATAACTAGAATGTAAGGCAAAGTATAAAGGCCAAGAGATGAACAAACAACATGCTTTGGGTGACTACAGGAAGGAAAATTTAATTTGATGAGAAGAATCAAAAGAAAGTGCCCATAAAACTTTTCCCTTAGCCATTCCTATCCACATTGGCCTCTTTTTTATAGTAACAGTAATTTATTATCCATGGTGCTTATCTATACTTCTTTGTTATTTAATCCTTAGTTTTTCTCTTTGTTACAGTGAGATTGTAAGCTTCTTTAAGGCTGGGACCTTTTTTTTTTTTTTTTGCCTTAGTGTCTATCACAGAGCCTAGCAAAATCACCAGCAGAGTGGATACATAGTAAATGTTCATAAAATGCTTTTCTCCCAACTATATTTTAAACTTTTTAAAATCTGGGACTGGGGTATTTTTTTCTACATAAGATGTATTTGTGATTCATAAGATGTATTTTTTTTTCATACATAAGATGCAGCTAGGTACAGTTAATGGATACAGCTCTAGGTTTGGAGTCAGGAAGATCTCAGTTTGTCACCTAACCTCTGCCTGCCTCAATATCCTTACCTGTAAAATTGAGATAATAAAAGTACCTACCTCCCAGGATGTTATAAAGATCAAAGGGTGATATATATATTTAAATTTTTTTTTCAATTTAAAAAATTTTTCTAATTACATGTAAAGATAGTCTTCATCATTCATTTTTCCTTCTTTTTCATTTTAGATTTTTTCAATAGTATTTTATTTTCTAAATATATGTAAAAATAGTTTTCAACACATCTTTCTAAGGCTTTGTGTTCCAGGTTTTTCTTTCTCCTTCCCTTTTTTCCTTCCTCCTCAAGATAGCAAGCAATTTGATGTAGGTTAAAAATGTACAATACTTTTAAACATTTTTTCCATATTTGTCAAATTGTATAAGAAAATTCAGACCAAAAAGGGAAAAAAAGCCACAAGAAGAAAACAAAAAACCAAAAAAGTAAAATTACTATGCTTTGATTCATATTTAGTCTCCTTAGTTCTCTCTCTGAATGTGGATGGCATTTTCCATCCCAAGTCTATTGAAATGGACCTGAATCATTGCATTGTTGAGAAAGCCAAATCTATCACATCAACATTCATTTTTATAAGATTTTGAGTTACATAATTTTTTCCGTTCCTTCCTTACCTTCCTCCTCCCCAAGACAGCAAGTAATTTGCCATAAGTTATATATAATAAATATATATATAATCATCACTTTAAATACATTTTCATATTAGTCATGATACGAAAGAAAAATCAGAACAAAAGGGGAAAACCATGAAAGAAAAAAAAAGTAAATATCAAAAAAAGGTGAAAATAGTATGCTTCAATCTGTAATCAATCTTCATAATTCTCTCTGGATATGGATGACATTTTCTATCCCAAGTCTAATGATCTGTATTAGATCACTGTATTGTTGAGAAGAGCCAAGGATCCATCACAGTTGATGACATAGTCTTCTTGTTACTGTGTACAATATTCTCTGATTCTGTTCAATTCACTCAGCATCAGTTCATGTAAGTCTTTCCACAATAATAATTCATTACATTCATCTATCATAACTTATTCAGCCATTCCCCAATTGTTGGTCATTCACTCAATTTCCGATAGAGATTATATTTATAAAGGGCTTAGTATAGTGCTTAGCACATAGTTTGTTTGCCTGGTTTTTTTTTTAGGCATACATATTTATGTAATTATCTTGCTGTACAAGAAAAATTTTATCAAAAAGGAAGAAAAAATGAGAAAGAAAGTAAAATTCATTGTTGTTTATCCTTCATTTTTGAAAAGGACCAATAATACCATGGGACGCTGTCTTGACTCATGTATGAACTGGATTTAAGTGAGACAGAATTGCACAATCATCAGTCTCTTTTTTCTTCCAGTCATCAAATCCCAGTGGCAAGGCAAAAGCCAGAACAGCGGGCAATGGCCTGGGATGCAGTGGATGAATTTTGCTTATTCAGTGTCTGACCTGGATCTAAGCTTTCCACAGCATCTGTATCAATTACCTGAATGGCCATTGGAACAAATTGTTCTCATCTACCCATTCTGTTGGAAGAAATCTAAGGTAGATATTCCCCCTATGTCACTGATGGGTTTAAGGGCTGTCAGTTACCCTTAACCTGGTTTAGTCCATCTGATGAAATGGTTTATTGGGGTGTGATTCTACTGGGGGGCCCTCTGTCCCTGTTACAGCTTTCTGGAGCTACAGGTGAAAATTAGGTGAAAGTAGACCCTACGGGTGGATGAGCAGCACTGAAAAGGGCTCAGCAAACCCTCCCACCAAAAGGGCTCCTCCTCCCTGAACACCCCATTACCACTCCACCACGCACATAGTAAGTTCTTAATCTTCCCTTCTTCATAAGGCTTATTGCAATGTTATGAATACTGTAGATATATAACTTTATGAGTGAATTAGTTACTCAAACTCCAAATACTGTCAATATTGAACAATGTTTATTCTTGGGATGCTTGGGAGAGCTGAGTGTTACATTTTCAGTGTGAATATTTATACCTTGAAAATTTGCAAAGGCTATAAAATAGTTTATTATTTTGATGATTGTCTAGACTTAAGAAAGGAGAAAGGTTTAATAAGGCAAATTGAATTTATAGTCTGTTGCCTCTTAGTGGAACAGTTAACGAATCTCCATTTTGGAGAGCAGTTTGGAACTGTTCCTACCCTTTGATACAGCAATATCATTGCTATGTTTATATTTCAGAGATATTAAAAAAAGGATCTAGTTATACAAAAATATTTGTAGCAGCTCTTTTTGTGGTGGCTAAGACTTAGAAATCAAGAGAATGCCCATCACAAGCGTAGTATGTGGGAGTGATGGAATATAATTATATTATAAGAAATGACAAGCAGGATGATTTCAGAAAAACCTGGAAAAACTTACACAAACTGATGCAAAATGAAGGGAGTGGAATCAGGAAAACATTGTACACACTAACAGCAATAAAGAATTCTGAATGACTTAGCTATTCTCAACAATACAATGATCCAAGACAATCCCAAAAGTTTCGTGATGAAACATACTCTATAGCTCCAGAGAAAGAACTGGTACTGTCAGAAAACAAACTGAAGCATAGTATTTTTTACTTTTTTTCTATTCTTCCTTTTTTTTTTTTTTTAAAATTGAGTCTTCTTATAAAATATGATTAATATAGAAATGTTTTACATGATTGCACATGTATGACTGCTTACCATCTCAGAGAAGGGAAAGGAAATTAGCATTTGAAACTCAAAACTTTAAAAAAATTTTTTTACATGTAATTGTAGGGAAAATATATTAAAAAGTTGTTCCATACATGTCCTCCATCTACAGCCAGTGAGTATTTATCACTGTTTACATCACAACCTCTTTCTGAATATCCTAAAGACATAACCTACCTGATTTTGTCATGCACCTCCTTTCCCAATTTCATCCGCCCAAGGGTTTGGGCAGCTGCCTGGCGTACACCCCAGTTCCAATCATTCCACATCAGTTGGACCAACTTGTTTTTCAGGTCCTACAAAGACAAAACATCCCCCAGGATCAATGTTTCTGTGCCTGAGATAGAATGCTAATAGAGTTCCATGTAATTCCATGTAATTAGATTTTATTCTAGAGGATAGAAAGGAAATTATTCTGGCAAAACAGTAAGTATTTAACTTCTTAGCATCTCTTTTTTTCTATTCAATTTCCATTCAAGTAGTGCCATACTTATAGGAAGTCACTCAGACTTATTTAATTACAAGTAGGAAGAAGTACAGAAGAGGTGAAATTATGAATGAAAAGACACATGAATTACTTTTCCAATTATTGTTCATTTTCTGTCATGTCCTATTCTTTGTGACCTTTTTTGATGGTTTTCTTGGCAAAGATTCTGGAGTAGTTTGCCATCTTTTCTAGCTCATTTTGCACATGAGGAAACTGAGGCAAACAGAATTAAATAACTTGCTCAAATGACAACTCTTAGACAGTAGGGCTGAAGGAACAGTCAAATGTTCAAAGCCATAGGAATGTCAGATATAGTTTCAGGCCAGTCTTGTGGTATTCAGAGTAAGGAGAATTAAAGGATCCAGTTGGGCATCTGTGTGGCAACTCCACTTAGAGAACTGATGATACTCTACAGTAATGACAGGTTGATGAAATACATTGTGGGGAAAGGGAAGGTTATGAAAAAAATGGCATCTTCATGGCAGATTTATCTAGGATTGGTGTTGGAATGTGGATCAAAACATAGTATTTACATTTTTTTGTTGTTGTTGTTGTTATTGTTTACTTCTTGTTTTTTTTTTTCTTGTGTTTTTCCCCCCTCTTTTGATATGATTTTTCTTGCGCAGAATGATAAATATAGAAATGTTTAGAAGAACTGAACGTGTTTTAACTACATAGGATTGCTTGCTCTCTTGGGAAGAGGGGTAGAGAAGAAAGAGGGAGAAAAATATGGAACACAAGGTTTTGCAAAATGATTGTATGTGGGCTCTTTTCAACAGTGAGATGATACAGGCCAGTTCCAATTATCTTGTGATGAAGAGAGCCATCTATACCCAGAGAGGACTGGGGGAACTGAGTGTGGTTCACAACATAGCATTTTCTCTCTTTCTGTTGCTGTTTGCTTGCGTTTTATTTTCTTTGTCATATTTTTCCTTTTTGATTTGATTTTTCTTGTGCAGCAAGATAATTGTATAAATATATATGCATATATTGGACTTAACATATATTGGATTACTTGCCATCTAAGGGAGAGGGTGAGGAAAACGGGAGGAAAAATTGGAACACAAGGTTTTGCATAGGTTAATATTGAAAAATTATTCATGCATATGTTTTGAAAATAAAAAGTTTTAATAAAAGCGATTGTATGTGTAAATCTATATCTTGGTTTTATATATCTATAAGCTTGCTATCTTGAGGAGGAGAAGGAGGTAAGGGAAGGAAGCAGAAAAAATTTGTAACTCAAAATCTTACAAAAAGGAATGTTGAAAATTGTCTTTACATGTATTTGAAAAAACTAAATACAATTAAAATTTTTAAATTACTCCTTTCTTCTTTCCCCTACCCCAACACTTAGGAAACATCTCCTATATTTGTTTCATCTATCACTGGACATCTATTAGACATGCAATACCTAAATATTTTATTTTGTTCAGGGAATTCAAAATCATATAGTGATACAGATAGTCAGGGTCACAGAAATCTATAGGGGCATTTGGAGATGATTTTTATTTAGGGGTTAGATATAAATGTATTTTGAATTACGGGATGGAGTGTAGGGATGACATTTGGATGGTATCTTAGAATTTTGTAGGGGATTTGTCATAAAAGCTAACTGATTCTTACTGATTTTGATATGACTCTCTTTTAATTTGATTTTGGTAGCCTTAGAGGTAGGAAGCAGTGGTATGAGGTAATACCTCAGAGTTGTTTTACTTTGCACTTCTCTAGTCAATAGTGATTTAGAACATTTTGTTATATGACTATAGTTAGACATGATGTATTTGAAAACTTCCTGTTTACATTGTTTAACCTTTTATCATTTGGAGAATGACTTAGAAAGATCTCTTTGGAAAGCAGAGTAGAATGAAAGTGGGAATTCGACAAAAGCAAATAGCTATAAGTGTTGCTCAACTTATTTATATTGCAACTTTGATTTATGAGAGTAATAAAAGGATTTACCTGGCTGACAGACCTTCCACTGATCCGGGAGAGAGCTCTGCAGGCCACAATCCTGTCTTCCCACTGGCAGCTGTTCAATTCCACAGCAAGGAGGGTATGTATCATGCTCTGAGGAGATGCAAAATATAGTTTAATGGTTTCTCTGTGCACTTCAGTAATGATGGAACCTTGAAAGACCTATCATAATGTAGCATTCAGCATCAGGATCATAGAAAAGTGAGATGTCTATCTCCTAGTAGAGGACAAGTGGAATGCCTGCTTCTCCATTCATAGCCAGTCTGGAGAGGGCAAAAGAGGGGCCTAGTTCACCCAGTTTTAACAGAAAACTCCTAGGCTTCTCTTTGACCCTAATTCAATATTTCTTTTCCCTTCTTCTCTTCTCCTCATATTGATTAACATAACTTCCCCTATATTCTAAGTTACCATTTCTTAAATATCTAAGTCGGTGATGGTGTATGTAAATACCTTATCCTATAACCTCTCCCAGAATCTCAGGTGATGTGTTAGTAGTGAGTAACTCAGAGGAAGAATTCTTAGGGACTGAATAGTTGCTGATCTGTTCATCACAGTCTTTTTCTCTAGGCACAAATACATTAATTTTGGAGCAACAAGTGACATGGGTTCAGATCATATATACATGGGGTGTATCTAGTAGATAGTGAATGTAAAGTTTGTAAACTTTAAAGCACTATATAAACTCTTAAGGTTTGTAAATCTTAAAGTGCTATAAAAATGCCAATCATTATTATTATTATTCACCTAGTCACCAAACTTCCATTGTGATGATGGTATCATTCCCTGAGCCTCCTAATGTATTTCTGTGAAGCTCAAGCAATGTTTATAGAGCAACACAGAGGTGTACCAGTATATATTTAACAACATATCTCCCAGGAATTCATGCATGTGTACATATACATATATGTTAATAATTTATTTTAATAACTTAATAATTTAAAATAACTTAAAATAATTTTATCAATCAATGCAGAATGCATTATTTTATTTCTGTATCATAAATTTAATTTTTTTTATTTTTAGCATTCTTTAAAAAATTTGTTTTTGAGTTTCAAATTCTCTCCCTTCTTATAGTCCCTCTATCACCTATTGAGAAGGCAAAAATTATGTTAATGTGCATTATTAATATTCCTTCAGTCTAGACCATTAACAAAACAAAAAATCAAACCCTGATTTGTAGTGATTGAGTTTTCTGAGGTACAAATGTTTATCTTTGAATAGACAGAACTTTAGTAATACTAACAATGCTTAATCTATTCCTAGTGAGAGAGCAATCTGGGGAACACATATACACACAAGTTGGTCTGTTTGCTCTATGTGTGCTAGGTAGCCAAACTCATAACATCAACTCTGCATCTCGCAGAACATCAAGGCTGTTCTTCAGGAAATACCAACTTTGGTCCTACTTCCTTTAACTTTACCAATGCTTACTAGCATTCCTAGGTAGAAAGAACAAGACACCCAGTCAGCCTTCTGCAGAATACAATCACTAGCCAAGCCCCAGTAGGAACTTTTTAGGCAAGTCCTCTGAGGCTGTTCCTGTTCCATTTGAGTTATCTCTTACCCATATGCTCCTTTATATTTTTCTTTTCCCACCATACTGATATGCCTACAGATGAGATTGTATATGTGTTGGAATCCACCTCGCTGTCACAATTCCTCTTTACAAAAATTCACATGACCACTTCAGCTGCTTCCTTTTACTTCCATCAACTGAAATAATTTCTTTCTATAAACATGTGCAATCTTCATCCATACTATGAATCTACTTCCTGTCTTGGCAGGACATTAAAAATATTTTTTTTCCCTCGTGATCAGGTTCACTCTTATGCTTTGCTCAATAATATTCTTAATTCATGAGCATTTCAGAATCTTTGCTTCTGAGATGTTTGCTTCTTCACATGAATAATTATAACATCTCAGATTGGTAAGAAATACTAGATATGATCCAATTTTAAAATGTACCTGGAACAATAACCCATCCTTTCTTTCTTAAATCAGCACTTTTTAAACTTTTTCCACTAGTGACCCCTTTTTGCCTGAGAAACTTCTATGTGATCCCAAGTATTTGGCATATAAAACAGAATACAAATCAAATATTTACTGATAATAAATCATCATTTCTTGACTCCCACATTCAGTTATACAATCCTATGTGGGGTTGAGATCTTCAGTTTAAGAAGTTTTGTCCTAAATATCCCACTTAAAAGTTGCGCCTCTGGGTATTACCTGAAGGTTGGGGACAGTTGTATATGATGTCAATCATCTGGTCCCCACACCTTTGCTGAGTTTACTTAATGATAATGTTAATAACACAGACACATAACCCAAGGTTTTCCAGATCCTGGTTCAATATTCTTTGTACCACAACACATCACCTCTGGCTAACTATTTTGATGGAAAAGATTTTGTTTAAACAGTCTGCTCCTGTTTACATTTTTTTCATTAGTTCCTTTGATATTCTTGATGTTTTATTGTTCCAAATATTTTTTTCTAGTTCAATAAAGTAATTTTTTGACAATTTAATTAAGATGGCATTGAATTTAGGTAAAATTTCATTTTTATTAGGTAGGTCCTGCCTAACCACGAGTAATTAATATTTCTAAAATTATTTAAATCTGATTTATATAAAAAGTTTTTTTCTTAAAAATAATTTTGTTTATATAATTCTTGGGTTTGTTTTGGCTGGTGTATTCTTAGTTATTTTATACCTTCTAGAGATTAGTAGAATAATTGACAGCCTATTTATGTGGCTTCAGAGTTGTCTGATTTTTTTTTTTTTTGAATTTCAAGTTTAATGTTTGATTGGGGGTTTTTAACAGAGTTGTCTGAATGATTGGACTAGGGATCTGTAATTGGCTTTTTTGCTTTGTGAGACTTGTATTCATTTGGGCCCCATAGGTTATATGGCTTTAATGCTGCCTTCTTTATACCTATGAAATTATTGCTGAGTTCATTATTTAGGGAGAAATTTAATTAAATAGGTGCAATCAATACCTGAACTTCCTACAAGTCCAGACTTTGTTAGTTATTATCTCCTATGCAGGCATGAGTCAATTCTTTTCTGAGAGTCTGTTTATCTCTGCTGATACACTGTGGAAGCTCAGCCTATCAATAAGATTGCTTTTCAATTTTCTAGCCTATGAAGTGACAGTAGGTTGAAGCAGCTTTTATTAGTCCCTTGATGAATTTAATCCAGATAATGAAATCGAATATTGCTCAAAATATTAAAATATAAAAATTGCAATCCATACCTAGCTCAGAGTCCTCATCCCATCTATGGATTCAATTCACTTCTTACTATGTTAATAGAGTTAGAGACAGTATTCTGTAAGCAAAGAGTTAATTGGACATAGAAAAAAAGTGAAAAGGCAATTTGACCAAATATTCCTGTAGGGAGAGATTTGTCTCCAACCATATCCTAGCTTTCTTCCTGGATGCCTCTCAGATCTTTTGGTGTAGAGTGATAGAATCCCAAATAGATATACAGGAAGACTGTGAAAAGCAATTGTAGGAAGAGTGTATACTACTTATGTCAAACTTGACTGCAAGGGGAATTGGTTTTCCTGTCTTGGCAAGGTCAGAGCAAAGAAGAGAGGGAGTGAAATGAAGTTACAATGTATGTAGATAGAATCCTTTTATCCTAACATGTAACTTCTCCGTTGCAAATGAAATTTCAACTAAACCCCCAAAAGGCTTAGTTTTTAACCCCAAAAGGAGTTAGGGGAGAGGCAACCTCCTTCTCATATAATAAGTTAACCAGGCATTGTTCTACCAGTCTCTTTCTATCCCTATAAATCAACTCTAGGGCCCAGGATAGAACAATAATTCAAAGGGCCCAGTATAGAACAATAATTCAAAAGGTAAGAAAATTTTTCCTGGCTATAACTATTTAATGTTTGTTTTTTAAAATCAATAATTGGATAAACGCACAGATGGCATGGTGTTTTTTGGTTTTTTTAACTGCTTTTTTTTTTTTTTGGATTTTATTTAAAATTTTTATTTAAAGTTATTTAATAATAACTTTATATTGACAGAATCCATGCCAGGGTAATTTTTTACAACATTATCCCCTGCACTCGCTTCTGTTTCGATTTTTCCCCTCCCTCCCTCCACCCCTTCCCCTAGATGGCAAGCAGTCCTATATATGTTAGATATGTTGCAGTATATCCTAGTTACAATATATGTTTGCAGAACCGAACAGTTCTCTTGTTGCATAGGGAGAATTGGATTCAGAAGGTAAAAATAACCCGGGAAGAAAATCAAAAATGCAAATAGTTCATATTCGTTTCCCAGTGTTCTTTCTTTGGGTGTAGCTGCTTCTGTCCATCATTTATTCATTGAAACTCAGTTAGGTCTCTTTGTCAAAGAAATCCACTTCCATCAGAATACATCCTCACACAATATCGTTGTCGAAGTGTATAATGATCTCCTGGTTCTGCTCATTTCACTTAGCATCAGTTCATGTAAGTCTCTCCAAGCCTCTCTGTATTCATCCTGCTGGTCAATTCTTACAGAACAATAATATTCCATAACATTCATATACCACAATTTACCCAGCCATTCTCCAATTGATGTGCATCCATTCAATTTCCAGTTTCTAGCCACTACAAACAAGGCTGCCACAAACATTTTGGCACATACAGGTCCCTTTCCCTTCTTTAGTATTTCTTTGGGGTATAAGCCCAGTAGTAGCACTGCTGGATCAAAGGGTATGCACATTTTGATAACTTTTTGGGCATAATTCCAGATTGCTCTCCAGAACGGTTGGATTCATTCACAATTCCACCAACAATGCATCAATGTCCCAGTTCTCCCACATCCCCTCCAACATTCATCATTATTTTTTCCTGTCATTTTAGCCAATCTGACAGGTGTGTAATGGTATCTCAGAGTTGTCTTAATTTGCATTTCTCTGATCAATAGTGATTTGGAACACTCTTTCATATGAATGGTAATAGTTTCAATTTCATCATCTGAAAATTGTCTGTTCATATCCTTTGACCATTTATCAATTGGAGAATGGCTTGATTTCTTATAAATTAGGGTCAGTTCTCTATATATTTTGGAAATGAGGCCTTTATCAGAACCTTTAACTGTAAAGATGTTTTCCCAGTTTGTTGCTTCTCTTCTAATTTTGTTTGCATTAGTTTTGTTTGTACAAAGGCTTTTTAATTTGATATAATCAAAATTTTCTATTTTGTGATCAGTAATGGTCTCTAGTTCATCTTTGGTCACAAATTTCTTTCTCCTCCACAAGTCTGAGAAATAAACTATTCTATGTTCCTCTAATTTATTTATAATCTCGTTCTTTATGCCTAGGTCATGGACCCATTTTGATCTTATCTTGGTATATGGTGTTAAGTGTGGGTCCTTGCCTAATTTCTGCCATACTAATTTCCAGTTACCCCAGCAGTTTTTATCAAATAATGAATTCTTATCCCAAAAGTTAGGATCTTTGGGTTTGTCAAACACTAGATTGCTATAGTTGACTATTCTGTCTTATGAACCTAATTCTATTCCACTGATCAACTAATCTATTTCTTAGCCAATACCAAATGGTTTTGGTGACTGTTGCTTTATAATATAATTTTAGATCAGGTACAGCTAGGCCACCTTCATTTAATTTTTTTTCATTAATTCCCTTGAGATTCTCGACTTTTTATTGTTCCATATGAATTTTGTTGTTATTTTTTCTAGATCATTGAAATATTTTCTTGGAAGTCTGATTGGTATAGCACTAAATAAATAGATTAGTTTAGGGAGTATTGTCATCTTTATTATATTCGCTCGGCCTATCCAAGAGCACTTAATATTTTTCCAATTATTTAAGTTTGACTTTGTTTGTGTGGAAACTTTTTTGTAATTTTGCTCATATAATTCCTGACTTTCCTTTGGTAGGTAGATTCCCAAATATTTTATGCTGTCAACAGTTATTTTGAATGGAATTTCTCTTTGTATCTCTTGCTCTTGGATTTTGTTGGTGGTGTATAAAAATGCTGAGGATTTATGGGGATTTATTTTGTATACTGCTACTTTGCTAAAATTATGAATTATTTCTAGTAGCTTTTTAGTAGAATCTCTGGGGTTCTCTAGGTATATCATCATATCATCTGCAAAGAGTGATAGTTTGGTTTCCTCATTGCCTACTCTAATTCTTTTAATCTCTTTCTTGACTCTTATTGCAGAGGCTAGTGTTTCTAATACAATATTGAATAATAATGGTGATAGTGGGCAATCTTGCTTTACTCCAGATCTTACTGGGAAAGGTTCCAGTTTTTCCCCATTGCATATGATGCTTACTGAAGGTTTTAAATATATGCTCCTGACTATTTTAAGGAAAAGTCCTTTTATTCCTATGCTCTCAAGTGTTTTTATTAGGAATGGATGTTGGATTTTATCAAATGCTTTTTCTGCATCTATTGAGATGATCATATGGTTTTTGTTTGTTTGGTTATTGATATAGTCAATTATGCTAATAGTTTTCCTAATATTGAACCAGCCCTGCATTCCTGGTATAAATCCTACTTGGTCATAGTGTATTATCCTGGGGATGATTTTCTGTAATCTTTTTGCTAATATTTTATTTAAGATTTTAGCATCAATATTCATTAGGGAGATTGGTCTATAATTTTCTTTCTCTGTTTTCAGCCTACCTGGTTTAGGTATCAGTACCATGTCTGTGTCATAAAAGGAGTTTGGTAGGACTCCTTCAATCCCTATTTTTTCAAATAGTTTATTTAGCATTGGAGACACAGATAAAGACACAGAAAGTTTATCAAACTTTCTGGTGGCACAAAATTGGGAAGGATACCTTAAGATCTTGACAGGAAATGGACCAAATATACTTAAGATGACACTTAATAGGAGGGAATATAACAAATATAAAAACCAAGCCTTTTACTTAGATTCAAAAAAAAAATCAAATTCATGTGCAATAAAGGAAGCATAACTAAATGCTAATTTTTATAAAAAAAAATAAAGGTGCATTTTAATGGCCTATGAACTCAGTAGTATGTTATAGCAGTCAAGAAAGCTAACATAATATTAGACAGCATTAAGAGAAACATAATATTAGGAATAAGGCAATGACACATTGCTACATTCTCTTGCTACATTCTACTTTGGAGCATTGTGTTCAGTTTAAGGTCACCATATTTTTAGAAAACATTTAAAAATATACAATCCTACCATAATTTGGCTATATGAGTTGTAAAAGATCTTATTTTTTGTTTTGGTTCTCTCTGTGTGTATGCTTTCAGAATAGACACCTACTGTCTTATTGCTGAGATGACTCAATAGGAGACAACTTTGTTCCTCTGTTTCTTTATCTTTTTTGTAAAACAGTTGAAAGAGGATTCTCTTCACCACAGCAAAAGAAGCAACCCCGTCCAAAGCCAGGCACTGAGCTGCTGCCCAGCTATCAGCATCATTGCCTGTCAGATGGAATTGGAAGAAGGGAAGAAGGAAGAAGGAAGAAGGAAGAAGATGGAGCAGTTAGAACTGATTTCCAGATTGCCTCTAAGGAGGCCATTCTAAGGGCTCTCTGTTTGGGATGATCGCACTCTAAAGTCTGCCCTATAACTCCCTGAAACTCTAAACCATGTTCTCACTTTAGATGGGCTACACAGGTGACTTAGCTAGGGATGAGAAGGGATAAGTGCTCCTTATAGCTTGAATAAACAACTATAACTAGGGATTTCCAAAGGGCATTCACACCCTTATTTCTTCTCCATCTCTTCTCCCATCTTAAATGCTTTGAGCAATATCCAATAAACACTGTAATAGTACATAATGTCTCTCATATAATAGACACTCAATAAATGCTTCATTGATTTCAACATGAATTTTTCTTAAGAGGTACTGGGGAAAGGAAAATATACTGGAAACAGTAACAATAAAGACAGATCTCAGTCAAAAAAAGAAAAAAGAAAAAGAAAAACTGCATTCTTTGGACAAGGTCCACTTGCCTCTTCAATTACTGTCTACCACCTTTTCTGGGAATTATGATCTTTGAGAATAGAGAGGAATAGCATCTTGATGATGACTGCTCTGTCAAAGTTCCTTGAAACCTGATTTTCAGGCTTCCACCTCTACTCTAGGGTCTAGAATAGCTCAATTCCCTGAGGGTCCAAAGGCATTTGACCTATATGACCCTTACCTGAGCTCTCTCTTTTTTCAGATAACATGATTTGACTTCTGAGGATATGAAAAAATTGTCATATTTCTGCTTAAAAACCTTGTCATACTCTGTTTAATTGGATCTCCTATTTAATCACTCTGGTCTATAAGAGGTCTATTTGGACCATGAGACAAATAGCCCAGAGACTATCTGAAAATAACATATCAGAATTGTAGGCAGGGGAGACGGGAAGAAACAATCGCTTCTGGCATGATTCTGGCAAACCCTAAACAATAGCAAGTTTTCAAGAGTGGAAAGTGAAGAATGACAGAAGGCCATCTTCAGTATTGCTGATTTGGAGGAAAGGTGATGGTATGTTAGCCTCTCACCTTTTGCCAGGGCATCCTGCATGATGTTTTGGGCTTGACTGTCATGGGCTCGGATGGCGTATTGGCACAAAGCTGCTGCCATGCGCACATGGGTTTTCTTATGTGTTAGTGCTTCCTTGATCAGAGGCTGTAGTTCCTTTGGTATCTCATCGATAGACAGATTATCAATAACCTCTTCACTGTCTGAGGGAAGAGAGGGAAGTCAGAAGTCTCCCCAGGATTCTGGCAACAAAGGGCTAGTTATTATTCTCTTATAAGAAAAGGAGGGTGGGCTACTTAAAGAGAACAATGTGGATTCATAAGGAATTTTTTGACTATCTGATTGTGGAAAAGATGGACATGAAGACAACTAGTAGAATTAATGTGACATGACTGTGTGAATGTCAGGAAGTTATGTTTAGACCTAATGCAGCCCCAAGTGAATATTATCCTATTTATTGTGGCTATAGGATACTGTAGACCCTAGAGATTGGCTCAAGAGAATTGAATTTTAAGAAAATTCAAACCATGGACAATTGATGGCACATTTGTACTTTGTTCTACCACGCAGTCTGTTATAAGCTAACAAACGGCCAAGAAATTTAGAGATGGAGAGAATTCCCTTAAATACTTGTACTTGTTTCAATTTTTTATACATTTGCATATCTATATAACAAGGGTGATCAGGAGAACTCCCCAATTTGTCGGACTGAGGCAAGTTACAGTTAGAAGGTGATTCATTTTAAAGAGAAAATTAAAATCCAAATAAAGTGAAGACAGGGGAAGAACAATAATGGAATTAGAATGAAGAGTTAAGAAGAAAAGATGTCTAAAGACAAAGGTCATTAGGCACCATTTGTCTGATGGGTTTTTGCTCCTTCCCACCCTATTTCTCATTGAGAAAAGTGTAGACTTTTCTCATAGACCTTTTTCTCATGGGGCAAAATTTTTGATTCTTTCTACCTGAATCTTCCACAATGATTTCAAATCGAGGTCGTTCCACAGCAGCTGAGGCACAAGTGATGATGGCATCAATCTTGACGTCATCCTGCACATTTTTCAAGTTTCGTAGCAGTCCCTCCACTGTAGCTTCTTGCCACCGGATAGCTGAAATCAGGGATGGAAATGGGAAAAATGAACAGGGATAGAGGGAGAAGGGTATGGAGGAAATGAAAAGAAAGTTACTCAGTTAAGATTGGGTTTTGCAGCACAACCAGGTTACCAAAAAGTCATTTTTCTCATGAGGAAGAAACATTTAAAACTACACAAGTTCTCCACTATGGAGAAGTCATTTTATGGGGTGGAATTTCTAGGAAAGGAGATGGAATAGGAAAGATGGTGATCTGGGGAAATGTGATTCCCCTTGTGATGTCTTTGACCAATTTCTTTCATCATTTATAGGGAATTCTTAACCACCTAGAAAATGTGTAGGAAGAATTGTTTCTCTTCCAAATTATTTCCCTGGACTTCATGGGCTTTCTCCTCTCCCCTCTCCTATGGTATGCCATTTACTATATTACTTTGGGAAGTCCTTTTATTTTTCTAAGCCTTATTTTTTTCATCTTAAAATAAGGGGACTGGACCAAATAGTTTCTAAAATCCCTTTTCACTCTAAATTTTTAATCCTATGATCTCTTCCACTCAGCTTTCATTGCAATATAATACTTGGCCACTTTTAATTGCATAATTTTCTTGTGTTATATAGTATAATTAACATGATAAATTGGTTCCACTTACAAACTGATACTTTGAATAGTTATTCTTACTTTTTAAAAAAACCTTATTCCTAATCCTATTTCAATCTAGGTCCCCTTTCTCTTTGGGTTCACATTGACTCTGAGGATGTAAATTCTTTTTGCTTTGACTCCTCTGTTCATTTCTTAATTTCAGGTCATACCTGAAATTTCAACTATCTGAATCCCTTACTTAATCCACTTTCTGAATTTCTCTCCACACACTTTTTAAAACAAGTTTTTGTTCTTTAGGTTTTTTTGAATCTAATGACTCAATTCATCGTATGCTGACCTTTCTGGAGCCCTTCTTAATCCTTCCTTGGTTCTTGATTCCTCTCTCCCCCATTATAATAGAATCATAGAATATCTAAGCTCAAAGGAATCTTATAAATTATCCAGTTGGCTTCTTCTCCCACCAATTGTACATATGAATAACATGAGATATGAAGGTTAATTGATTTGTTCCAACTAAACCAAATGTCTTCTGATGGAGACAAGGCCTGAACCCAGATTTTTTTGACTCCCTAGTTCATGGGGCTTTCTGTTATAGCCTACTGCCTCCTCAGTGGACTACACTCTGGGAACATCAACAATGTTTTCAGCCTCTTGCAGGTCTATCTCAGTCCTCTTGGTAGCATCAGGGTCAGTGTTTTTTCTCAGAAACCATTAGTATAGGGACAGCTATAGTGACACCATTTAATTTTTTTATTTATTATTATTTTTTTTATACTTTATTTTATTTTATAATAACTTTATATTGACAGAATCCATGCCAGGGTAAT